>NW_026643166.1:0-1280728 GCF_028828195.1 Penicillium verhagenii | reverse complement strand
ACGCCTAGGCGAGAACTCCGGGGACCAAGGTTGTAAGAGGAATTCCATGTTGATCTTCGACGCTCGGGGTAATTCCCGGTCTATCCCAGGCTTGGAAGTATTTCACTCTAATCTTGGAATCTTGGAAGCCGTAGGCATGCCCATGTTTAGAAGTTTGGTGGCATGAGATCAAGGCATATGCAAAAAATGCCAACCAATTAATATTGAGTGAACCCGGTGGTTCAAATGTTTCAAATCTCATATAAATTTGTGGCTTTTGGCTAATCAGCCACGGCCGCCGTTAGTGCTCCAGGGCTGTATTCCTCACTGAGAGAATACAACCAGCACTAGTGGGGAATAATTTTGATCAAGTGGACAACACCGGGATGGCTGCATGCTTCGGAATTTGGAATGTTAGTAAACAATGCTGGAGCTGTGTTCCGCTTGCAAGGAATGTGTCAGCGCTGAAGTGCTGGCATGCCGCTTAGATCAGAAACAGAAAAGAGAAAAGATCGCTCTGTATACAGAGATGAGACTGAGCAAAATTTGAATATCACTAGCTGTTAATGTTAGGTGCAGAGAAATAGATGTGAAAAATTTGAATTTTTTGGTCAAAGCAAGAGAGAGAGAGAGAGAAAGAAGGGAGAGTAAGACTAGTAGTAGTACTAGAGAGCTTAGAGGCCAAGGCGAATGGCACTAGTCCCAATCGGGAACTAAACAGAGATGGATCATCGATGTCCTGGTCGGTGCTCATGGATGATCTGTCAAAGAAATTCCGGAGTATTCTTGGTAGTCTTGGTAGTAAACGACAAGGACATTTGAAGTAGGCCGTGAGTTCTTTTTCCTGAATCATCATCGTTGGGTTTATGCCTGTATTTTATAAGATATAGGCCTTGAAACATGCAGCGCGGTGTGTTCAAGAGATGAATATTATTAATCTTCTATTCGATCGTAAAGTCGTGTATGGAATGCTATATGTACATTTTTGACATGTATAAAATCAATTATACATGCTCCTTCACGCTGGTATCTCTATAAGTTCTATCTCCATAATCTTCTGTCGCAGTGGTGACCTCAAAAGTCTGTTGAATACCAACTTCCATCTTTCTGCCCGAAGGAAGATGGGGAAGATGAGGGATTTGAGACGAGTGGTCAATGGTCAAGCCCTCTTCACTGCTGTTTGGAGTGGACGATCTTGTCCAGGTGCTTCCGAGGCCTCCCTGGCTTTCAATATTTGTCACCATAACCGCCAATTTATCGGGGCGGAGTTCGCTTCGATTGGATGCGTCCATGGATCCCAGTGGGACGGCACGTTGTCCGCTGTTACCGAGGCGGGGGTTTGAATTCCGTGGGAATCCAGATGAAGGGTAGTTTTCGGAGCGGGAGCCGAGCCAGTGACGGAGGAGGGGACGGAGGGTTGCCAGACTGCCTGCTGTGATTCCGAGACCAGCTTCGGTGCAGGACCAGATGGCAATTTGGTAGGTGGAGTCTTGAAAGAAGAGGCATGTTAGTGATGTTTTCTTTGAATAAGATAGGCGAAGGAATTGAGTAGAGTAGAACGTACAGAGGAAGTCGGGTTCCGCGAATGTCGCAACGAATGGTAAGCGGACGATGACTGCTGATGAGGCACTGGAATGGCTGTTAGTGAATGTGTCGGGCATTTGGGGGATAGATATGATATTGAAGTCACGTACATGCAAGCCATGCTCAGAATTCCAATGACGGCTAGCTTGGCATTCTTTTTCATATGCAGCTTGCGCACGAGGAAGATTGGGAGAATGCCGACAGTGAAATCGCACATTGCCGCGAACACACTGTATATGTAGGTCATGATGATAATGATGTTGATATCGATGCAATGGCCCTCGATAGATGGGTCCTCCTTTGTTCGTGTCCAGAAATAGTTGAGCGGCTTGCATTGCAGAAGCATGAGGAAGAAGAAAATCAATCCGGCAATGACGGTGAGAATCATGACGATGTAGAGAGTCCAGATATGACTCCGCTTAACGGTGATACGCATAAGGAAAATGCACACGGAGATCTTGCATCCAATCGAGGCAAAGCAGTAAGCCACTTCGCAAAACCACCAGTAGCTCATGGCGGTAGAGCGGTTATCGGGTTCCAGGTTCTCGAATTTGTACCCGGTACCATATAGAGTGCCTCCAATCATAGAAGCACAGAAAGCGATATAGAACAGCTGTTTAACGGATTAGCTTTGAGCTTTTTTCTTCCGGTTTTGTTTTTCAAGTTGGTGGAATAAGGAATACTCACAGATGCAAATACCATAGCAGCATCGTCCAGACCAAAGGCCCTTACCACCCGGGCACGGACATAGCAGCGCAGCATGACAGCAATGGTGGCGACGGGCATGAAGACGGCCGCGACCACCTGCACGCCCATCTTCCTAGCATGCTCATCGGATACCATTCTGTCAGTGAAAAGTGACAGGAAGACATGTTGAGATTTTGTGGGGCTCGAGGATCTTTTAAACAGAGATCCGAGGAGCGCATGCACGGCTGGTTTCTGGAAGAAAAGCGAAAACCGGGGATCAGGACAACCCGCGGCTTCAGGGGCGGGTTTAGCGCCCAAAAGGGCTTGACTAGACCGGTCCACCGGGCGAATGGGAAAAGGGGATCGGCATAGTAGCGTGGCGTTGTCAACGGTCGGGAAATGAGAAGAACAAACTGTGCTCCATTTTTTTTTTGGAAAGTTAGATGGGGACAAATTCAGAGTTTGCCTGGTTGATAGGCTGCATGACAGGTCTTTTGACAGAATCTAAATTGGTATCCATTTTCACATTGGTTCATGGAGGAGACGCGGGTCGACAACTACCGAAACATGATTTCTTACTAGGAGCAGGAACATTAGACTAGTCCACTACAGAGCCACTACAGGGAGGCTTCTTAGCTTCTGGTAGTTTGGTTTGACGAGTTGCTGATCCACACCATCGCCGGGCCAATCATCTAGATCTAGCTGCCAAGGCCGCTCGCATTTTTACGCTTTCAGGAAGTGATGCGCAGAGATTTTCCAGATGTTTTATTTTTGTTTTTGTTTTATCTTCCCAAGTTTATTGACAGTTCCGAGCTGTCAGGCTTGGGAGGTTTAGGGGAATTATCAATAGCGTTTATCATGGGTTCCATGGGTGGAGAAACCTTATGGTTCATAAAAACAAAGATCAAACAATCAAACAAAGAATAAACAATCAAACAAAGGTTAAAAGCAAAACAAAAGATTAAATAAAGATTAAACAAAGCGTCTTTGTTCTTCTAAAGATAAGGCTCGTATTGATCTACCGAACACTTGAAAGGGGTCTCTATACTTGTTGTATTTACCTGAAACAACAACGGTCAAGGAATCGAACACAATTGAAAAAAAGCACTCGGTATCTCGGCCAGAACTAAACATTTGAACATCTAAAAAAAACGATCTTCAGGTTTATTGTCCAGTTTGGAAAGTGAGTGTTGCAAATAACAAAAGTCCTGCAATTCCGGATGTGGCGTGCCCTAGCCCTACTTGACCGAACTAGAACTTAGTCACTTGTAATCTCCACCAC
Organism: Penicillium verhagenii; assembly: GCF_028828195.1. Lineage (NCBI taxonomy): Eukaryota > Fungi > Ascomycota > Eurotiomycetes > Eurotiales > Aspergillaceae > Penicillium > Penicillium verhagenii. The sequence goes on along the minus strand of NW_026643166.1, from coordinate 1,277,196 downwards.
AACTCCCTCCGTCCCACATGGACGAGAAAAATGGAGTTCTTCACGATGATTAGGGGTCTTCAGAAGCAATCATTCCCTAATTGAGTAAGCAACTTCGCGACAAGCCGGGTATATGATTCAAGTCCCTGGCGGCAATTCACCATGTTACTGCGGCACAAATGTTCCACAATTCACAATGGCACTTGATGCCGAATGTCCGTCCAAAAATCCGGGTCTTGCAAGCGTTCCAGCTTGTAATGTCGCCATGTCTCACATGGAGCTATAAGCACGTGTCACTCCGAGCCACGATTTCCAAGATTTTCGTCTGCCATCGAGCCTTGGTTGAACCTTATCAAACCACAGAAAATCACTAGTATTTTGCCTATTTTTACTTGTGGAGTTAAAATACGCCTGGATATCCCCCTCCGACCACAATAAAAGGGGGAAGCCGGAGAAGGTTTTGGCTGTACCGAGTATACACGGAGTTTTTAACCTAAAATGCTATCTCGTCCCAGCATTTGCAGTGGGCTCCAAGTTCTTTGGAGACTTAGGGGCTTCATGGGGCACAGACCCATGAAAACTTCAATCTGCTCCACTCCATTTCTGGCAGACTTGCCATGAGCGAAGTGGAGTCGCTTTGCTTTACTAATGCGTAAGGCGTCCAGGACTCCTTACTCCGTCAACATCTCCGTCTTCACGGAGATAGGCCCAGGCCCCGACCATCGGCTTCTTACACTCTCGCGTCCATACGAGATATCCGAGTGACCGAGCCTCTTTTTTGAGACAAGCACTATCATATCCACTTTTGCCTGATAAAGGAACTGTACACGATCCAGCGTAACCCAAATCAGAATTAACGCGTCAATGGCACTCGTGTGTAGAAGAAAAAAAAAATTGAGTATCTGATCTGTGCTTCATGCATGTGCTTGATGCTTCATAATTCATGATCTGAAATAATAGGGGTCAACTATGGAGTGAAGATCAGCACGTTTCAATTGACTACCGAGTACCAATTACTAACATGGGTCCTCTAGCTGGCTGACTCCAGTTTTCTGGTGAAAACAAGTCGTTAGCACGGAGAACGGAGACAAGTGAACAGGGTGGGATAACGCTCACTCAGTGGGCGGAAATCCACGCGGATAGGAGCGCCCCGGCGCCTGCGCTAAAATGGTGGATTCGAGGATAATTTCACCCACTGAGTACCAAAGAACGTAAGAAAAATAGAGCTCTCCATAATTCCAACCAATCCTTGAATCCAAATTGGATTCGGCAATTCGTACCTTGTGGTCGCCAAGTATTGAGGCGATGAGTATCCGTGCTCCATACATACGCGGGAGTTCGCAGGCCTTTAGCATAGGTATTTCGCTTCGACAACAGAAGCTCGCCAAACGGAGTGTCAAGAGGTTCTCCGTAGTCTAGACTTGTCTCGGGAGTTGAAAATCCACAAAGCTCCATTGATTCCCACTTGATAGCTCTAGAGGCTTGCCAGCAACGACTTTGGTCAGCAGCATTTACCCCTTTCTCTCGTTCGCTTTCCACCAACGTCGCCTCTTTACTCCTCTCTCCTCCACCCAGAGTTTTTTTTTCTCTTAGCGGGATCCATACTCGGTTCCAAACCTTTGCGATCCTCTTTCTCGTACTATTGAACAAAAGCTTAAAAAAGGCGGGAGCTACAGCCTCCTATACATTGACTTGGCCTTTCCTAAAAAAAGGTCGGGGCTCGAGCACAATCACTCGGCTTCCGAGTCCTACTTCCTGGTTCATACTTGTATTTCGAGTTCAAGTGTCTATTAGTCTTGGTGCAATCGAAGAATTGAGAAAAATATGATGGATCAGTTCAAAGGTTACTGACTGAATGCCTCAGGCCCGACACAAACTAGTCCGAATATTGAACTTTCTTGGATTCAAATGTTGCATCTTAAGCTTATCATATGAACCTATAGCTTCAGCAAATTACCACATATCCTTCCGGAGTTGACAGAGAATTTCATTTGAAGTCGTGTGTGCAGGTTGTAGCGGCGATTGAGAGGGTGATAGCACTCGCAACATTGAACTGATACCTGCCGACCTCCATGCGAGAACCACATGCGGACTTTATATACACATTCCCCAACTTTTCCTAGATGTAATTGACTCTGATTCAAATTGTTGCCACGGTTTCAACGAATATCTGTGATGAGAGGTCGCTAGATAGGGGCGGATCCGCACCGTAGTATCACAAGTGATATCCAGCACTTGAGTAGTTATTGTTGTATGCCCCTGGTTTTGAGCGAGACTCCATACATAAGCTTCAATGTTGAGGGGCTCTGCGGTCATCCACAATGTGTCAATCGGGTTATACATACACGAGGATTTTATGTATCCAGGAGTAGCTTTATCACGTAAACCAGCTTTCAAATGTCATTGGCATTACACTACGTGTATCTTGTCACTCGGAATTATATATGTATACTGGTCCCGCATGTCGGCTCGCGTGATAGGCGTGGCAGGCGTGGCGGCTACACTTCAATCCGTGCGGGAATACGGAGCCAAGAAGGCCTCGTTGGCTGCAACTCTTTGGCTGTAATGAATCTTGGTTTCTTCAGGATGACGTCGTGTCTAGACTCAGCACGGGGCACAGCAACCTCCGCTCGTGCCTTCTTCATTTTTTCGGCATCGTGAACAGACACACCATTTGAATATAAATAGAAACTCATGGTATCGTCAATCATCCAGAAGCCTCCCCTTATATCCGTTGATTTTCGACCGTCAACTCTTCCGCTATCACAGACCGACGAGAACCGTGTTTCTTTGGCCGCGTGGCCGGCGGGGCCTGCGTGGTCTTTCTTTCGGTGCAGAGAGCGTCGTTGACATGGCTTTTCCGTTTTTCTTTTTCGGCGATAGCGGGGCCAAATCTTCACTGGCGTCATCAGAACTCGCAGTCATAGGGCAGAACCCAGGGAATCACTATGGATAACATTCAAGCAATACACAACGAGATACGACATGATACCCAATCATCATGATTTGTAGGTATCTACGATGCGCCTCAATTGTGACATCGGTGGTGGCAGGTATCTCCATTGTAATCGATTTGAGATGATGTGAAATTGAAGTAAAATGTTCAATGCTGGAACAGCGATGATGTGAAATGAAAGTTCAAGAAGAAATTTCTAAAAATATAGAGTGGATGACGGTATGATTTGAAAGGAGAAAAGGAACATTTGAAAGGGATATGTCTCGAGGTTTATATATAATAGATGGCAAGATCAAGTGATAAAGTAGTGATTAACAAGCTTGCTTGATAAGTTCATTCAAAGATTCACTTCCAAGGTTCAGTGCTCTTAGATAGTGAACTTGAATGAAATATAAACGAGAGAGAATTAACAAATGCGTTTTATTGGCGATATGAGGCTAAACTGAGATGGATTATGCCAGCATTTTTTCAATTTCTAAATTTAATCTCCAGGCGCCTATCATTTCCATTTTGCAGGTCTGTATGTCTAGATACCGTTTTTCTCTTTCTCTCTCTTGAGGACTGAATTAAGAAGGTTTTCCTTCCGGCGAAAAGATACTTGGAGTTAATTCAGAACAGCTGTTGGCTCGGCTTAAATCGGTAGGGAGCAGCGACTTGTAAAAAACACTCAACTCGCCAGTACCGACAGAAACCCGAGTGAGACAAGGTTTCGTTCAGGAGCACGAGCACGAGGCCAGGCTAAGCCAAGAGATGGATAAGCTGAAGTGACCAGTGGTTCTGTATGGGACTTGCAGATCAAGGGTTAGAATGGTGTGCTTTGTATTCCTCCAGTGTTGCAGTATTTTTTTTTAAGTTGCGGGGGCAAGTCTATGGTTGGAAAGGACTCGGAGGGTCTTTTATGACCTCCGGGGCCAAAATAAGAATGAAGGGCCGTGTGTGATTCCGAAGTTCAGTGATAGAATAGAGAAGAAGTGGCTAGTAGAGCAACTGGAATGCACCTGAGCCAAGAATGAGGGGTTCAAGAAGATGTTCCAACCTGAGACCGGAAGCCCACTGAAGGCATCTGAGAGGGTCATGGTCTGGACTTTGGCAAGATGACTTTGAACGCCAAGATGAAGGAAGTTTGGCACTTGCCCAGGGCATTGGCAAATAGCCACTCACAATGCTCTAACCCCTCACATGTGCAAATTATCTGGCCTCAATTCCATAAAAATGAATCTTCACTTGATAAATTTTCCAGCACATCAAGCCTCCAAAAAGATTTCCTCCGTCCCCCGCCGCTCTCCGCGCCGTGTGGATTGAGTGTTACCACTGGTGGCTGGATTTGTTCTGCATGTCAATTGTTGGTGGCTTCCAGATAGCCTATTAATGAAGTCGAAACACAACTCAGACGGGCTAATAGAGACAGAATAAACACTCTATAGCATGCGTGTTCCGGAGACAGCGGAGAGTCCGGAACATTGTAGCATCTATGCCGTACCTGCATGATGGTCTGAGGTCGGAGAATGTGGGAGAAATTCGGCCGACTTTCCTCAATGCGGAAAATCGCCCCGACGACTACCAAAACTCCCCGACTCCCAGCCTGCTTTTGTTACACCCCCTCACATCATTTCTTCATCAAACACGCGGCCCACCATTGTACCTGGCAGGATTGGTACTAAACGGTATATGATCGCCATGCTCATAATTTTATCCCCGCTTTATTGCAGGTTCGGTAATTGAACTCTTCAGGCTTTCTCGCGGTTTGCACTGCATCAATTGAACCGACATTAAAACGACATCGGTTTTGTAGAATTCATTTGTCGATCCTGACGACTATCATCGACAATCCGAGCATGGAGGCAACGGTTATTGATCTGATTTGATCTGATATCGCCCGTGCGCACAATTCATACATACTAGTAAATGAAAGAGGGTCTCGAGCTCTATGGATTTGAGTCTGTTTGACCAATAACTTGCTGTCGTCATCCCAGCCAAGCCTCGGCCCTACCCCCGAAGTCTGCTCCCACATTCGGGGTTTAGTATTCAAGCCTCACCCGAGATGATCGTCAATCAACCTTTGCAAGAAGACGGAGACGTCTTCCCGTCTTGGCAAGTATCATCCATGGGTGGTGCAACCGGGTCCCCAGGGAATTGACTGCATATTGTACGTATATAAGGATCCATGGGGGCCCGTTGATCAATTGACTTCGCTCCATCCTTCTCAATTACCTCCTCCAGTCTGGATCAATTCAACTAAATGACGTCCTTCGTGAACAAGGGCCTTGCGGCCTTGGCCCTTGGTGCTGCCGTCGCCGAGGCTCAGCTTTGGGACAAGGTCATTCAGACCTCCCTCGGTCCTGTCAAGGGTTACAAGTACTTCAACGAGTCGACTCTTGAGACATACTTCAATCGTTCCGAATCCAATGTCACAGCTTACTTGGGCATTCCCTTCGCTGCTGATACCGGTTACCAGAACCGTTGGAAGCCCCCACAGCCCCGCGAGTCTTGGAATGAGACTTATGATGCCACTTCGTGGGGTCACCCTTGCCCTAGCAATGGTGTCGACAATATCAGCGAGGACTGTCTGAACCTGAACGTCTGGACCAACGCCGGTACCGCAGATGCTAAGCATCCAGTTATTCTCTGGAACCAGGGTTCTGATGAGACCAGCAACGATGCTTGGTGGTATGGTGGTGGTATGGCTTTGAAGGATGTCATCTTAATCACCTTCAACCGTCGTGACGATGTCTTCGGCTATCTTTCTCACGCTGACCTCAATGCCGAGGGCCTCGCGGCCACTGGCCACAACACATCCGGTAACTATGGTGTGCTCGACCAGCTGGAGGTTCTCAAGTGGATCCAGAAGAACATTGCCAACTTTGGTGGTGATCCCGACCGCGTCACCGTTGCTGGCCAGTCTTTCGGTTCCTCGCAGGTCTACCATGCCGTGAATAGCCCTCTCTTCAAGGGCTACTTCCACGGTGGTATTTCTGAGTCCGGTATCCGTTGGCCCCGCGACCCCATGCTAGCGGGTCTTGCTACCTCCTACAACAACATGTCGGCTGCCCTCTTCCACGGCACAAACTACACCACCTTCCACAATGCTTCTACCATCGCAGAGATGCGGGAGAAGTCTATGGAAGACCTTCTGATTGGCTCCCAGGACCGCGTCAACAGTACTTGGATCTGGTGGGTGACCGCTCTGTCCGCCGACTACCCCTTGATCTTCAAGCCTGTGCTGGACGACTACGTCCTTCCTGGGAAGTACATCGACTCCTTGAAGAACGGCCCTGCCAACGACGTCCCCGTCATCACCGGTAACGCCAAAGACGAGTCTGGCGCCGCCCTCTCCACCGACTACACCCTGGAGGAGTACAAGTCCTACTGCACTCTCAAGTATGGCGATCTCGCTAAGCGTTACTTCGAGCTCTACCCTGCCACAACCAACCAGACTCTCGCCGATCACGCCTGGAACGCCGCTGCTCGTGATATGTCGGTCGTTGGTTCATGGGCCTACGGCACTGAGTGGTACAAGGCTGCCACCGCGGACTTCTACACCTACTACTGGACCCACGCTCCCCCGGGTCAGAACCAGGGTGCTTTCCACCAGTCGGAGATCATGTACGCGCTGAACGCCCTCTACGCCAACGCGGATACCTACCCCTTCACCGCCATCGATTACGAGATCCAGGAACAGATGTCCTCCTACTGGGCTAACTTCGCCAAGACCCTCAACCCTAACCTAGGTGGTTCCTACCAAGGTAGTGGTAAGCTCGCTGAGTGGACCCCCAACACCGCCAACGGTACCAAGGTCGTTATGGAGCTGGGCAACTACTTCGGCAACGTCCCCATTGCCCGCGGCCAGAAATATGTCGATTTCATCATGGACTACTTCTCCCAGCAGTTCGCTTACTAAAAGGAGTCACGTTCTGCGGGATTTACATTGTAAATATAGCTTAAAGCTCTCGAAGGAAAATACAATTCTCTGTGAACATATTTATTCCAGATGTCTCATGGGGGGTCTACTTCCAGTGTTCAAATGTTGGGAAATTGAGTGCCTATGACCGGGTCATATGTACGAATCATACAAGAACATTTATGTAAAATGGAAGATTTGAAAGAACTTCAACTCGAGCACTTGAGATCTGTAGGTAGAATTCCAATGTGAGTTTGAATGAGTAAACTCAGACCCTCACTTGAGTGCTCAATGTGAGCGCCGATTCACCTAATTTCAATGTTTCAGACTCTAATCCGACAATCACTACCCAATTCATCCATCTAGACCATCTGTCGTCATGCCTGCAGAAATTATTGCATATGCATACATCAATAGTACATGGCACATGCACACATGCAGTGTGCATAACCTTCCAAGGCTGGAACATACAGCCTCGATTCAATGTTCGGCCACGCCGACAAACCAGGTGACGTCCACATGCAAAAGGTCCGTACAACCTCGGGCAGCATTTGAAGCCCCAAATGCATACTCCGTATCTGAGCGTCGGGAGCTGAACCTTCGCACTACAGTTGCGATTCCAACGTCCAATAATACGATCCAGGCTACCTGACCCCGCCGATCTTATCGATTCGAAGATCTACAGAGTACAGCTCACATCAATATTGCAGATCCGAGTGTACTGGGGTACCACGCGTGCCCTTGGGGGGTCCAGCCATTCAAAAGGCTTCCTTTGGGGGATGTGAGGCAAGCTCCTTATGCACGTGTACGGCGTGCTGGGGTCGTACATTTGCAGCTCGGTGCTTTGGGCCTTTGGCTTTGGCTGGGAGGATCGGAGTACATATTGATGTTTGTCCGCCCCCCCCCTCGTTCTTTTGGGGGTTTGTTTTCTTTTGCTGCTGCGCTTCAGGGCTTTGCTTCCAGCCTCGATTAAATCTCAAACGATTTGATTTTATAAGTGCTCGCATTCCCTTGTTTTGGGAAACAATTTCGATTCGAAATATTAAGGATCTTGCTCTTACAAGCTTCGACTAGGTAGGTGCTGAGCATGTTTTTCAAGTTCTTTTTGAGATACTTGCATGTGATTCCATTTCAAAGTCCCCTGGTCATCTGCTGGTCTTCATAGCGAGCTGTAGAGCTCGTGACTGTGCCCTTGGCCCTCCACCACCTCCCCGTTTATCAAGGCCTTTCCCCTTTCTACTTCTTTTCAAGCTTGTAAAACTAACGCGAAAAAGAACTCTTCAAATATATCAAAAAATTGAAGCGAAACAATACTGCCATACATCTCAGGCCTATGATATCCGCGGAGTCTTCGAACCCTACTAGTACAACCACAACCATGCAGCCACCCGTGTCGTCTTCCCCTCCCAGCCACGACACTACCAATAAAAATACCACCGGCGGTGATGCAACATGGACTCGAGGTTTATTCGCATCCATTTGGGGGTTCTTTTCAAATGTATCATCTGGGGAGGATTCCGAGGCTGATGCTGTTGGGGCATGGGTTGGGGTGCGCAGTGGGCGGGGTCGGGGTCGGTGTCGCTCTGTTGGGGAGGTTCGATGAAATGATCTATGATTTGACGACATCTATGGACCGGCATGATCATTGTTTGTTTCGGGCGACTGCGGGCTTTCGGTCGGGCAATGTATTAGGTACTATATCAACGTTCAGTGTTCGCTTCAATGCATCTTCAAAAATGTTCAACATTTTCTGCAGTATACCTAGTCATCTATGAAGTAATGAACAGTTCAAGACGGTCGAGGGAGAAAAGATGATAATTGGAAATGAATCGATTTCCATAGATGGTATAGTAGATACATGGGGATAATAGAGACATTCGCCATACACAAGTATAGTACAAATACAGTTCGTCCCGGGAAGACTCAATCTCCAACCGGGACTCACAGACGCTTAAAGACACAAAGGGTTATACAGAATCATCGAGTAATGGCTTAGGCCTCCACGCGAGTAGGGATCTTGACCGTGCCACGAGTGCGGTCGTTGGTAGGAACACCGTAGCGACGGCCAGGTGCCCAGTGAGCACGGCCATCGACACCGACGGTCTCCTTGGTGAAGACCGCATCCTTGACACGGTAGTCAAAGCGTCCGCCGGCAGGCTCGATGGTGTTCACGCTCTTCTCGCGGCGTTCCTGAGCACGATCCCGACGCTTCTTCTCGGCCTCCTCCTGGCGTTGAAGGCGCTGTGTGTGACGCTCACCGACCGCGCGGCGCTCATTAGGATTAGACATACGGTCACGCTCCAGCTGAACCAGTTGCGGGTGAGGGATGCGCAGATCCGCAGGCTGGAGGACCTGGCGGGCATTGGCACCCTTGCCGACCCACTCAATCGAGTGAGGGTTTTGCACGATCTCTTCGACAAGATCGGAGGGATGAGAGATCTGTGCCTTGCGATCATTCTCCATTGCGGGGGCTCCAGAAAATACTCGACCAGCATCAACTCGAGTGAACGCGCGGGATTCAGGAACGGGGTAGAAAATTTGGGAGCCAGTGGAAGGATGGACAGGAAGGTCGTTAATGGGCTCGTGGAAATTTGGACGTTCGCCCCTATCGGCAAGGGGAGTGATCGGAATCATTTCGTGCACTGCCCGAGCATATGGCAAGGCCATGGGTTTACCCTGTTGCAGATGAGATTAGCAACCATCGAAAATAGACATCCAGAGTTTAGATAAAGAATGTTGATAGCGAGCAATTCAGTTTAAAGGAAATTTCTAACCAGTCAAGCAATGCTTGTGTCTTCAAGACTAATCGATTTTTTCTTGACTCATCATATGCGTCGGAGGGAAGGGACTTCAAAACGAAGCCGAGGGACAGAAAGGGAAGGAGGAATAGAAGGAGAAAAGCTTACCTGTGATTTTTGTCTTCGCTCCAGCTCTACCAAGCGTACGACTGCTGCGATACGCTTCATATCGATACCAAGCTCGACACTGACGGCACGCAGACTCTTCTTCTTCTCCACAACGCGAACGTAAACTTCGTTCCGCAGGTCTTCACTGAGGACACTTTCACTAACGAAATTCCGGTTGTTGGGGAACGGACGTGTGGTATCAGTGAGATCTGAGTCTCGTGCATCTTTCAAGTAATTGGTCTCGCCAGGAATATGATGCTTCAAGGCAGCTCCTTGGGTGTTAAGCCACTCGAACATTTGCCGACGGAGCTTGGTCTGGGGAGCGGCCGTGGCCGAGAATTGGCGGGAGAGGGATTGTGATGAAGAGCATAGTGATGGAATAGAGGATGGTTGGGATGAGGAAGTGAGATAGGGGAGAAGTGCGTTGGACACGCGGGTTTGGATCCGGGGCGCCATCTGAGTGAGGGGGCTTTTGCCCTGAGAATTATCAAATCTGATAAATCAATGCTAAAAGAGGGTATGCAATTATTAATCCACAAAAGCAGCGGCCAACGACAAGCCTAGTGCTGCAATTGGGTGAGTTGGGGGGATTGCGGGTGTTGGGGGTTTATGTTTGTGGCAGGGAAAGAAACTTTTTCGGCGAGGGAATTCAAGTTGGCGTGGTGTGTCACGTGCCTAGCTTCCCCAGCATCCGCTCTTCAACTCACCAGTTCACAGCTCCCAGATGGTACCAGTCTGTCCTTCTCTTCTGTAGAACGAGCCTTATTTTCCATCCAAATCACTGAATCCTGTAGAAGCGGCACTACCAATTCTTCGTCTGCATCTAGTCCCTGAGCCTGAGTTACGAAGGGATGAGCGGAAGTAATATGAACGGATAAATGTTCCAGTTGTTCGAGGATGGGAATCAAAGCTTCTACTACTACTGTTGAAGCAAGAGACAACTCCCTCATGATCTACCTCCATGCCACCAAAGATTACAACCCTTTTGACCTGAGTGTTAGTAGCGCTGATGGGCGGAGAAAGTATGGGAGTGGGAAAAGCTCCCGACACTTGAAGTGCAGCGAGTTTGCCCAGCTGGGTTCTGCGGTGGCCTCTTCTCGTTTATACTGGGAAGATGACATCTGGAGGAAAGATTGGATCGAAGCCCACTTGTTGTCGCAAAACATTTGAACCCTTTCATAACCTGTGTTTGTCAAGTCACAATACAAAACAACACTATTTATTCTTACACATGTGCATAAGGCCATGAACAAGGATGTCTTACCTAGTAGGTATGGCCTCGGGATAGATGAGAACTTCTTGGAAATTGGCTCCATGGTTTCTGAGCTGAAAGTTTTCGGATTTAAAGACATGATCCAGTTACCAATCTACAGTATATCAAGTACATATTGAAGCAAGTATATCAGTATCAGGTCCACCAAGCAAGGCAGAAAGAGTGTGAGTAAATAAAGACACAAGGGGTACTAATAGAAGATAAAAAAGACGCGCCGCATTTCCTCATCTTATCCCAGACATAACAATCATAAAAGAAAGCTAGCAGACCCTCAATAGGGAGAGGGTATCATGCCTTAATTCAAGGTAGAGTGCACCTGACGAAGTAGAGAAGGGAAAGCATAAGAACATGAGGAACAAGTCATGCAAGCGAAATGAGACAAGCATGAGCGAAATGCGCGCTATGAATCGAAAACAAAACCAACATGAATGAGCCGGACGCCTTGTTTTTCTCCCTTCGCTCCAGGAGATGGTAATGTATGGAAACAGCCGAGGGGAACGCCTGCGATAATGCGTAGTCGACTTGAGTCGAGGCTACGACATTGCGTAGCCCATGCCATGGAGTAGAGAATATTAGGTGAAAAAAGGCAAAGAAAAGCCACATAAGACACCTTCTTTGGTACTTGCAAAAAATAGAACAAAGGAAGGGTTTCAGCGACAAAGATAGCAAAATCCATTCCGTTGCACACGTGAAGATGCTCTGTTAAAAGAAAAAGGGAAAAACAAGAGGAACAACAATTGAAATCAGTAGGTTAGAAATAAGGGGAATCACGGTCAAATGAAGCTGTGCAGCTTCCCAGGTAGGCCATCACATCTGATAAGATAATATTGGCCAGTGACCCAAGGCTGTACAGCTAAGAGGGAAACAAAAAAGAAAACCAACTCAAATAAAACAAGCAAAACAAGGGTATGAGGGTGGAGATGAAGAACGCGAATGGTCGACCAAAACAAATGCGCTGTGTGGGCGCCACACACCGACCAGAATAAGAGTACAAGCTCAACAATGACCTGAAATGCAAATCCTCCCAATGGGGAAAAAAAGGAATGTGAAAAAGAGCGCCCGAGTCCCCATGCAATACAAGAAAACAAAGACAGCCAACGCATATGACAAAAGCGATTAAAACAGAGGGGAAAAAACATAGTAAGAGCAGAGTGTGTGGAACCAATACTCCCGAGAGGTATGCAGCCGCCGAATGCTGATCTAGCTCGCGAAACGAAAGCAACCCCCAATGCGCCAATACCCCAGTTCATTCATGAAACATGCCGGACATCATCTCGAAAAGCAAGACTTTGGAGGGTCCCTTAACGGCCCATCATATAATCAGGGTAGAAGGAATTGAAGCCATTCATGTTTGGCCCTGGGTTGTTGCCAGCAGCGCTCCCAGGAGGCGGCGGCGACATCATCATTGAATTGCCTCCGTTAGATCGAATCCCCAGACCGGAATTATGAGTGAACTGAGAGTTGTTCATCATTGGGTGTGGGCTTCCCTGCGCGTGGGCGTGGGCGTGGACGTTGTTGCCGTTGCGCAAAGGCATGGGCATGGCAAGACCCGGAGGCGCCGCGAGACCTGGAGGAGGACCAGTTACTGATGAGAACATGTGACTGGGTACACCGCTGAGATTGCTCCCACCTGGAACGCCACCCGGTCCAGAGAGCGGGTTGGCAGGGTTCATACTGCCAGGTTGACCAGAACGCACACCCAGAGGGTTCTTGGAGAAGCTGAGACGGATGCCAGTCTTGACACTGTTGGACAATTTATAGCCATACAGTTCGTTCAGCGCCTTGCTTGCCATCGCAACTTCGTCAAACTCAACGAAGCACATGGGACCATTTTGCTTGTTCCGGAAACAGAGTCGCTTATACCCGCGCTGCTTGGAGAAAAGCGCCTTAAGCTCCTCTTCCGAAGTGTCGGGGGGAAGGTTTCCCACATATAATGTGTTGCAAGGGGGGTTGAGATCATTAGGGTTGGCAGCTGGCAAGCTGTGCCGGGGGGTATGTTGGCTACCATAGGGGAAGCTTTGGCCTTGACCATGGTTGCTAGGATAGGCGGACGATGGGCCGCTTCCACTCATACGGGGACCGGAAACTCCAGATGCATAATTAGGTAGAGGGGGTGAGGACATGGCTGTCGAGAGGGACAGACTACCAAAGCGGCCAGTCGGGATCTGGGGGTTGGTGGAGCGACGGCCGACCGAGACTGAGTGACCATTCTCCGCGTATCCCACGGGGTCTTTGAGAAGCTCTCCAGTTTCCTCGTCGGGGTCTTCATCGATCATGGACTTTCCAGTGACGCGTGGCAGATCACCAACTCCGTTGCCAATGGGGGATTGAGGAGAAAACAAATTATGCAGACGCGATCCCGACTCGGATGCCGAGGGCAAACCTTCGCCAATCGCTTGTCCAGATGGATTGGCAGCAGAAAGTCGTTCCAAGCTCTGGAAAGTACCGTTGAAGCGGGATGACTGACGTGACAGGTGGCCGTTGGGAACGCCGCCCAGCAGGCCACGCGTCGCGGTGTGATCGATCGTGTTGCGGCGCGCATTCGAGAGGTTGGATCCGACCGGACCAGGGTACATCTCAACCACCATGTTTGCGTCGTTCTTGGAATTTGGTTTGCCGTCGAGAAGAGCACGGGCCTCTTCAGCCGCGGGCAGAGTGTTGAAGCGCGCGATCGCGCTCAGGAACCCGTCATCTTCCGGGTAGTCGGAGGTCACGAAATCGGCATCCACAAAGTCCTTGGCGAAAAGGAGCATACTGCGAAGGGCTTCGCGGCTCGTGTTTCTGGGGAGTTTGCGCATAAAAATCGCGCCACCATTGCTCGCGCGCCCCAGGCCGTTGAGGCCCTGGAGGTTGCGATCGGCATCACCGAGGCGCATTCCGTTGTCGAAGCCTGAGGAGCCGAGAGGGGAGAATGGGTATGTAAAGGTGGGTGCTAGAGATGTGGGCGCTTGAGAGACAGTTGGACTATACACGTCGGTCGACATCGCATGCTGAGTCGTCGCGGGCGCCTTGGAAAGTGGCTGTTGTTTCGGCGACGAACCAGAGGATACAGACTCTGTGCGCTGAGTTGTTCCGAAAGAGCCGGGACTCGTTCGAGTGGACTGATTCGAGCTGCCGCTCATCCCTCAGGAAAATTCAAATTTAAGGATCGAAATTCGCGACACGAACAATAGTTGACGGAGAAAAGGAGTCGTCAAAGTGTAGGGGCGCAGCGCGCGAGATTATGCGACGAAGGTTTGAATACGCGTATGAAAGGAGCGGGCGAGACAAGTTAAGTCAATCGATAGTGAGGGCAGGGACGTTCGCTCCTCATCGGATCTGCGACAGGTGGCGCGCGCGGGGGGGACTCGAGTCGCTCTCTGTGGAGGGATATGGGAGGTTCTCGTTTTCCAAGTTGTCGGACTTATCGTATCTCGATCTCTCCAGAAAATGACGAACGGGGATGAAAGAAGAAGGAACGATGGATGCAGGATGGGAAAGGGGGGTGTGGATAGAGATGGAGGAGGGGGGCAAAAGAAAGGTGGAAGGGGGAAGGGGGGAAAGAAAAGAGTCCGGAACGGTCGAGTGCAAGAGCCAGGTGCCAGATCCATGGATCTGCCTTCACGACGCGACTTAACGGGGGGAAACATGTAAAATACAGGGGGAGGGAACCTATTCATAGTAAGTGGGGCCCATACATAAGCCAAGTACCGCCACCATAAATGACAGTACAGCGTTATATCATTTACCTTGCGCCGCCCTGGAACCTGGCCGCTTGCAGAACGTGGGTGTGGGTAAAGTGCGTGCCCCGAGCTGCAGTGGAATGCCCCAGTTTTTCTTGCATTTCGTTTTTCGTATTTCTGCACTTTTCCTTGTCTTTTTTTTCTTTTTTTTTTTTTTATCTTTGGATCGGTTTTTTTAGCTTGTTCTTTGTAACCCTGTTTTTTGAATTAAAAAACTAAGAATAAATACCGTATACTCTATTTTCGAAGTTGAAACTGGGGTTGTTCTAGAAACAACGCAGGTTCATGGAGTCATGCGGGTTGCCGTTCAATCCCTTAGTATGCAATCCCGCACCTCGGTATTGGCATACTATATTAGATCACTTAACGATATACCTTACAACGTACTTTTAACTGAAGCTAGTCCTGGGATAGGTAAGAGGTAGCCTAATCGTGACTAAATAGTTCGACGAGCGAATAGGAAAAGTTGAAGAGCTGCAAAGCTAGTAACCACCCCCTGTCACCAGAAAAAAAAATTAAAAACAAAGGCGTCAGCACGGCAGTCAACGGACTTGCAGCCTCTTGCCCCCGCCCAGAATGAAATGATCCGATTAACTTATCATAGATCGACCTATAAATCCCCAGGTTTGAGCAAATCCGAGCGATATGTGGGGGTTTATTGTAATATAATTGAAGGAGATTATAAATCCAAGATCTAGAAAATCTAGAATCCACAATTCGAATTACCTAAAACCAAATTAGAAAACCAAGGGAATAAAAAAGGAAAAAAAGGCGCAGAGTTCAAGCTAAGAATGGCATAATCTATCCGCTCGCATTCCTCGAAAAGTCTGGAGTAATAATGGGAAAGAGGAAAAGAAGGGGAAATCAGGCTAGCATTATTTTGACCGAGACACACTCTTTTTTTTTGCTCACACACGATACAAAGAGAACCAAGAGCGTCAGGGCAAATCCATGGAATTCCGAAAGTCGACAAAGTCAAAAGTCGGCGATCCTCCAGGGCGGCTGACCAATCGCCATGGGCTGAACCCGGATCTGCCATCGGATTGGCCAACGCAGTTGGATTGGTCTTATCGCGGATGCGTTCGTCTGGTTGGGCCGTGGAGAGAAGCAATCCTGGTGGTTGTGCGTGAAAAGCACCGGTCATAGGCGCGTCACTTTACACTCAGGCTTGAAAGGGGATTGTACTACTAGTAGATCACGCGTCAAACTACTTTGTCTTCGGCTAATGTATAATGTATGCACCGTCGAATCGGGTCTTTGTCAAGGGATCCGACAATGAATACCCGTCCACTCATACGTCTTTGTCGCCAAAGGCTTGTTTTGCGCGTGTGCGGATGCTCTTGTTTCGCATAGTATAGTAGTATACAAAAGTCCATGAATTTACAAAAGTACATGGAATATTCGGGGGATCCATGTCCACCCTTAACCGGCTTCCCAGAATGGCCCAACTCGCAAGAAACGCCTCAAATGCCAGAATAAAAAAAAAGAACAAAAGAGTACATGGGGCGATAATCGACATCCCCGAGGACTGGTCTCCCCAGGGTCTTTCTGGTAGATCACAGAGGTGTAGTCCAGCCCCCATCTACCATCAAAACTGCCTCTCCGTGAAATAAGTCGATTTCCAGAGAAAAACAGCTCTGATCAGAACAGAGGCATTTATGCCTTGTCGTAGGTGGTTGGCTTCTGCTCAACAAGACCGGCCTGCGATACCAAAGTTAGCCAAAGTTCTCGGTATTGACCATCAAACTGCCACACGTGCAGTTGTCAGTTGACCACAGAAGAAAAGTCAGACAGTGACTCTGTCATAATAGATCAAAGATGCACCGCGATTCCATTCTATCCCCATGGCGAACTCCAAATTCAAGCTCACGTACCATGCTCATCAGCTTCCACACTGGGTCACTTGGCTGCGCACCAACACCGAGCCAGTACTTCGCACGTGCCCGGTCGAGCGCGATCTCCTTATACGGACGGGCTTTGGCGTTCTCATCGTAAAGGTTCGTCGGGAGCTTCGGGATGGGGTTGTATGTGCCGATGACCTCGAGGGGTTTGGCGCCACGGGCGGACCTAAACCATCAATTAGCCTCACCGAAGAATTATGGTTTGCTTTCTAAGTCTCATATTCGGACAATAACCTCCTTCCCAAGCTGCGAGACGAAAGGCATGGGTGTAATTGACGGAGATATTGGGCTTCGGGAAGAAAGCAGAGGATGGGAAACGCACCGTGCCTGCGCCACGACAATGTTGAAGAAGGGGCTGTGCTTGTTGCCAAAGCGCGCCAATCGAATTCGGACAACCATATTGTCGGTTGTGAGAGGGGTTCGCAATTAATGGTGTTCTGCAATCGATCTGGTGGACGTAAAATGGACTCTCCGCAAAAGTTCAAGGAGAAGCGGACAAATGGTTGATCCGGATACACCTAATGTGGATTAGCGTCGGTGGGGGATGAATCGGATGATGCAATGCGATGTATAGTTGTCAACGGACGTCGCTGTAACTTGCAACTTTTAAAGCTCCCAACTTCAATTCCTCCAGAGCTGTTTTCGCTGCATCAAACGCTTAGCTGCGGCATAATTACCTTCACTTGGTTCCTTATAAGATTTTATTAGAAGCATACATCTCATAGTGACAAATAGCTTGTCACTTGTATGTTGAGCTCATTGACAAGACGGTTCCCATTGCCCAGTGTGCGACGCTACAGCAAACTAATCACAATGTCTCTCAAGGTATGTTGAGTGTAGCAACTCTTCCATATACACACAGCTAAGCGGGCACATTGCCAGGCAATTTCTGCAAAAGATGCCGCTTCCCTTGACAAGGATCTTATGGACATGGGCGGCTGGTCCCTCGACCAACTAATGGAGCTAGCAGGTCTTTCCGTGTCCCAGGCTGGTCAGTTCGAATCTCCTGTGGCCTATTTATCAACAAAACTGACACTGAATTTCAGTATGGAAAGTACACCCGCTCAGCGCAGGCCCAAATGTACTCGTGGTGTGTGGACCCGGCAACAATGGTTAGTATGCACAGGAGCCGGTCACCTTCGACAAAGACTCCTATAAGTCTGCTACTAACAGCACGGTATAGGTGGAGACGGTCTCGTAGCGGCCAGACACCTTGCACAATACGGATACAAGCCATCAGTCTACTACCCCAAAGAGGGCAAAAATGAGCTATACCAGCGTCTGAAAACGCAACTCCATAATCTGTCCGTCCCCTTCATAACAGATTTCGAGTCCGCTCTTAAAGGAACAGATTTCCTCGTCGACGCAATTTTCGGCTTCTCGTTCGGTGGACCACTCCGCGATCCATTCGGATCTATCATCTCACAAATTGAGTCCGCCAACGTTTCGGTGCTCAGCGTCGATGCGCCCAGTTCATGGGATGTTCAGAGTGGTCCGCCGAAGGAGGGCCCCGGTGCGAAGTTCATGCCAAAGGCACTGATTAGTTTGACGGCGCCGAAGCCTTGTGTGAAGTTTTATTCAGGGAGACATTTTATTGGCGGGAGGTTTTTGTCCAAGGATATCACGGATAAATATGGTTTGGATCTGCCCCCGTATCCCGGGATTGAGCAGGTTCTGGAGATGAAGGTCGATGCAGAGGGTAGACTCTAGCCTGGGTAATTACATGCATAGCTAGGCCAGCAATAGGAGCAGAAAGTGAGTGCACAAGTGAAGTGTGTTGTTCTTGTTTCCCAAATAGGAAAAGTAGGGGAGGTCACTTGTTGCGTCCCCCGTCCCCCCGTATATATTCCTTTTCCTCTCTCCTTCTCTTCCTCTTCTTCTCCCTCTTCTCTCCCCACACTCCCTCTCAGCACCTCCACTTTCCTTCTCATGAACCCTTTCCCCGAAAATTCATCTGGAGATTCCCAAAAACATCTGCTTGGTGGTCTGGCTTCTGCTGCTCGCGAGGTGGAAGCTGGCTGCATGAGTGTTTGTAATACGGATTGACTGTGCAGGAAACGAAACGCTAGAGGTGTTTGTTTCCGTGTGATGACATCTTTGCTACGAGATTTCTAGGCTGTCCAGGCTCTTTTCGTTTGGGGTTCTGGATTCTGGGTTCTAGGTTCGCCCTGGGACTTGGAATCCGCTCTTCAAATAGAAGTTGTTCCTGGGTCCCTGTAATGAAACGTGCCGCTGGTTGTACGTCCCTCGATTTGCATCCAGGCAAAGTGCTTATGTTTTGGCTGGGGCGAAACAAGCATTGAAAAAAAGATCTGACGGAATTCACACAAACACCTCGCGTGACACCTTTCCCTTGACATCCTTTCCCGAGTACCTCAGCCCTGCTAACATTACCTCGATGCCTTTCTCCTGTCCTTTACTATCCTTAAGACCTTTCCCTTGATATTTATTTCCCTCGTGTCTTTCACTTCATACTTTATTCTTGACATCCTTTCCGTAAACCCTTTGTGATATCTTTTGTTTCCATTGCCCCTCTACACTTGGATGAGACTTTACTGTACCACACTTGAAGATAGAAGGCATTATGAAAAATTGTATTGAAGCATTGCATCATGGTCGTTATGAAAGCGACAAGGGAATCTAAGTTATGCGCTTAAACAAAGGTTACTGCATGGCCCATTAAATGGACATGTCTCGAATCTCCCCGACAATACCCTTCACTCTGGGCTCCTTTCCGGCAGTCGACCCAGAAACCCGTGCGAGAACATTGTTAAGTTCGTAGATCTCCTTGGCAGCACTTTGGATTTCAGCGCCCAAAGACTTCACCAAAGTACCCAAGGCAACGAGTGCTCGGTAAATGACCTCAGAATCCTTCTCTCCAGCTATGATCTTCGTAAGCTCGTCGAGAAGCAGCAGACCCCGCTCTGCGGATTCGGGATCATTTTCCCTGCCGTCAGAGGTAATATAGACAGCAAAGTTAATGAACAATGTGGTGGTGGCGACAGTCAGGTTTCGGTTTGGAGAATCCCCACTGTTGGCCAATGCACCTTTAACGGCAGTGACGATCTGATCAAATGTGCTCATGGCCAAATCCCGACCTGTGTCTGTCTCAAAGAGGTTTGCAAGCATCCGAATGGAGAGCATCGCGTTATTCACATTCAGAGGGGAATTGAACACCCCACTGGAGATAATTCCGGATACAAGGTTGTTGCCGTCATATTCCGCTGACGCGGTTAATGGCGCAGCAGCAGCCAGCAGACGGAGAAGATCCAACCCAGGAAGTCTGGTAGATTCAGGCCAGGCAGTTGCGATTCTGAAAACCAATGGAAGTCCAGATTCCACAACTGTTGAGTCTGGAGCCTTTGAGGACGACTCTAGCTGGTTACACAGAGCAACTACGGCTTCCATCTCAGTCGGATCTAAGGCGATATCCTTTCCAGCTTCAACCTGAACCTTGTCATTCAGCTCCTGCAGCTTCTTTGAAATGACTTTCAGGTTGGCTGAACGGATGGAGAGATAGGCCTTTTGGGGTAGGACTTGGGGGCGTGGTTCGGGAGCGGGTGGCGGAGCGTTTGCTGCGGCTGAAGCATCTCCGTCGCCGGGGCGGTATCGTCGATCTGAACCCCAAGGATCTGCGCCCTCGGTTGTGGGTTGTTGGGGTTGGCCAAGAGTGGCGCCTTGGGTATTCTGTGTAATGAAGTTCGCGACCTGATCGAGGTATGAAATGGGCAGCTCATTGTCACCAATGAACTTATTCGCTGCTTCGTAGGGGTTCTGAGAGACGTTATAGGGGAGCTTGAGCGGAGGCTTGCCGTCTTCGATATCAACATCGAAGACATAGTCATAGTCTTGTCCTTGATATTCTGTTTTGCGGCCACTGCTTCCCGCCGAATCAACAACTGTACCAACAGCGATCCATTCTTGTGTCGCAGATGACCAAGTATGGGCAGTGATACTACCATCTCCCTGGTGGATCATCTGTACTTGACCCTCCTTCGTTCCTGACTTTTGCTGGAGGAATTCTGGGCCGGGAAGTTGTTCTTTGTTAACTTTACCGACTTGCTCCGCCGGAATAGCTGATTCTTTGACTGCTTGGTCAAATTGTTGAATGACCTCGGGTGCTGCGTGTCGTTCTGGGTTTCTGCTGAAAACGCGGGCAACGCGGTCACTGGCACCAGTGACAATGTCACCGGTTTCTTGACACGCTGCCACACTCCATACTGAGATAGCGGGATGTGTAATGGTCTGCACACACTGAGATCCATTCCAGACACGAACGGTTCGGTCTTCTCCTGCACTGACGAGTTCGCCCGAGGGCAATGCAGCAAGAGAGTAAACGAAGCTTTCGTGACCGTGAAGTGAAGCAACTAAGTCACCCTTGATAGTGTAGAGTCGAATAATTCCATCGTTACTAGCAGATGCAAAATGAGCTCCACTCGGGTTGGACGCAGGAACCTTGCATAGAGCCCGAACAACATCATTGGAGTTCTTGACACTTCCGAGGAGTGTTCCTGAGGTATTGAATACGCGAATCATATTGTCGGCACAGCCTAAAAAAAGCACCAGAATGTTAGCGTGTCTCCTGATTTATTTCCGCAAGTTCTCATACCGGTGATAATGGTGTCCTTATCATAAGCTAACACAGCCCAAACACTGGCTTCATGTCCTTCCAGCACCACATCGGCTTCCCACTTGCCAACCTGCCAGAGGCGAGCTGTAGAATCCCAGCTACCACTCACGACCCACTTGCCATCTGGAGAGACATCTAAAGCGCAAATATTGTGCCCATGGCCCAATAACATGGCATCTGCATTATCATCCGCAGTCTTCCCAGGCTGCCGGGCTTCGATAATGGTATCTTGACCACCCGATAAAACCAGACCTTCCGGGTATTCAGATGATGGTGGGAGATAAGCTAAAGCGTTGATAAATGCCTGACCGTGGGATGTGATGGCATAGTCATAGGTGGGGGGCGGAGTTGAAACGAGCTTCCATAAGCGGACTGTGGCATCACGAGAGGCGGAGAAGACTGCATTGGGGTTTGGGAAGGCCACAGCGCGAACCTAGAGTCAGAAAAAAGGAATAAATCAGTAAGCTTGCCAACAAGATATGATTTGGAAGCGCGAGAGTTGTCAAGAGCCTTACATCATCGCCGTGACCCTCAAGAGAAGCGGAGATCTTGAAGTCAGGCATACATACAACCAAAACAGAGGTGCGGTGGAAGAAGAAACACAGAGACGCGAAAGGCAAGGGTATCAGTGATCGATAAGTGATGCTGCTGCGACGTGAGAGTTGTTGTCCTTTAGTCGTTCTGGGGTCCCCGCCTGCGCATCATATCACGTGGGCGGTGGTGTTGCGCTATGACGAACCTGCTAGAACTGTCTTGCATTACTAACGGCTTTTGCTTAGTCGGATCCAGAAGTCGAGGTCAACTTGACAACAGGCAACAGTACCATGTAATTGTTTCTACAAAACTATCACTTCGTTATTGATTTAAGCTTGCTTTGCTTCAATTTTTCACTTTGTCAGCAATTTTGATCACTGAGTGTATCAGAAATCATAGTGGGGCATAATGTGATGACTTGGCCTTGAGTCAATGAGAAAGCCTCCACCTATCTTGGAAGGGGATCTACAACACTACAATCCAAGTGTCTTAAAGATTTAAAGCAAGGTAGCTGCCCAAGCAGCAGTGGAATTGGCGGTGAAAGGAGCCCCTGCATGACAGTCTTCCAGGAAGCTAGCAATTGGATGGTTTAGAAGGGGTCTTTGTAGACAATGCGATGTGTTTCCCACCAGATAAGATTCACTCTGAAACCACATGTTCCACCAATAATACACTATATGCAGTGCCTACAAATCACAAAGGAAGTACTCCTCGAACTCATATAGATCTTCTCACATTCTATCAAATACAAACGCACGTGTTAAAGCGGGTCTCGCTTACCTCATCAAAGTGGGCTGCAGGTGACCCGATTTACCTAAATCATTGAATATCGAGTCCTCAATTTCTCCCAAACTGCGTGGGCAGTCATCCCACTTCGGTCCTTCTGTCCTGTATTCAAAACCGCTTCATGACGTGACGACTCTGACGAATCTCTTTGTGTCCTTATTCTAAGCCCGAAAGTTCAGCCTAGCTCGGGTCTTTTACGTTGGAGCAAGCCACTGTCAAGCGCTTCTTGAGTGCCTGCGACCTTTTTTACGTTTCTCTTTACTCTCCCTACATACTTGAGGGAAATTTTTCCTCTCACACTTAACAATGGCTGCCGGTCAGTACCGTACATGGTGTGAAGAATATCATCGAGTCGACAGCCTAACTAACCTACCCGTTTCAGATATCCCCAAGGTCGTCCCGTTGACCTGCCACGGGCACTCTCGCCCCGTGACGCATTTGAGCTTTTCTTCAAATCTCGAGGATGAGCAGTACTATCTAATCTCAGCTTGCAAAGGTATGCTTCCCGTATAGCTTCAAAGGGGCAATCTCCCAAAATAAGCTTAACACAAAGCTAATGAACCCCCCATTATAGATAACAATCCTATGCTTCGTGATGGTATCACTGGTGACTGGTATGTTTGACATTTGAAATGAAAACCACCTTTATTCCTTGACTTTCATCCTATCTAACACTCCTCATTTAGGATCGGCACATTTCTAGGCCACAAAGGAGCTGTGTGGCAAGCCCGGTTATCCGCCGACGCCGCCATCTCCGCCACCGCAGCAGCCGATTTCTCCGCAAAAGTCTGGGACACATACACAGGCGAATGCCTGCACACATTGCAGCACGCCCACATCGTTCGCGCAATCGCTTTCCCCATTCAAACAAACCCGCAAGTTCTCGCCACAGGTGGCGCAGAGAAGAAGCTGCGCATCTTCGACCTAACCCGCGGCGGCTCTGCTACCGGCGGAGGCAGCGGTAGTAACGGGTCAACACCACCTCTCCCAACACCCAGCAGTGGAAGTGGAGGAGAAGCCAACACAGATACAGTGACGAGCTACGAGATCGGGCCCGGTGTACACGGCGGCACAATTAAGTCTATTGTGTGGAACCAGGATTACAATATTGTGACTACCGCGGCTGAGGATCGGAAGATTCGATGGTGGGATTTGCGGTCCCGGCATCCAGTTCTGGAGTACGCGGTTGACGGCGCAATTGGGTCGTGTGAGCTGAATAGTCTTGCGACCCGGCCTAACGATTCTGGTATCTTGACCGTTGCTGCGGGAAAGACTGTCTATCTGTTTGATGGGCTGCAACCTGGTCGACTTTTGAAGAAAATTGATTTCGGATACGAGGTCGCTAGTGCTGCGGTCAATAGTGAGTCCGGACGCTTAGTTACTGGTAGCGCGAATGATACCTGGGCGCGGGTATACGATCTGAACACAAATGAAGAATTGGGTATGTTTCATTCCTTGGGATACTTTGCTCAAACAGCTGCTCCATCTGGCGAACAGAACTAACTATTCTTTACAGAGGTCCAAAAGGGGCACCATGGTCCTATCTGGTCCATCAGCTTCTCTCCTGATGGCAAGCTCTACGGTACTGGCAGTGAAGATGGAACTATCAAGTTGTGGAAGGCTTGTCGTGAGCCATATGGCTTATGGCGGTAAGCTAGGATTCAAGGATATCATACCTTTGAAATTCCGCTATGTACATCAAAAGGTTCAAATAGGGTTCCCGTCTGCCATGCAGCGTATCTTGAAATGTGATCCCTGGAATTTCCAACTTAATTTTTCTCGTTCTCTTGTCGTAAAGTAGTGGGTTTGATATTGTTATAAGCCTAGGCTGGGCCTTAGTTCCGCCGAGTTGCTAGATAGGTAGCTGGTGTGATATTGGATGAAATGTTTGAAAATTGAGTGAAGTATTGGATTCGAACTAGACACAGGCTAGCTAGATCTTGAGACCAGAAGAGATTGGAGCAAAAAGGCCAAGGCATCAGATGACAATTTCATATCGGCGGTAGAAAAAAATTACAGGTCCCTGCCGCAAGCCTTCCGTTTGCGTGGTTGAGCAAGCTCAAAGCTACATCTCAATGGACCTTTGGCAGAGGTCAAAAGCGGCAGAGGTGCAAAGTACACGGGAAACGATGAGAATGAAAAATAAGAATGGCTTGAGGTAATGGGATCAAACAATATGCTTATTTTGCCGTGTTCATTCAATCATGTCGATGTCATCGTCGTTCACAGTCGGGGCTGAGGCTGCAGGGGCGGCACTAGTGGTGGCAGGAGCGGTCTGTTGCTCTGCGGGCTTCTCAGCATTATCTGTGCCGGCATTGCCACCCCAGTAATCTTCCATCTCCTGGTCAAGCTCCTCTTGTGTCTTCCGGGGACGAGCATTGCCTCGACGACCTCCTCCGTTCTCGTTTCGGGGCTCGTTCCGGGGCCGGTTGTCGCGGCCACCTCGTCGACCACCATTGCGGCGGGGAGAACGGTCTCCGCGCTCATTACGCTCACCAGGAATGTAACGATCGATATTCTCGGGGGCGGGCTTCGAAGTATCGCTGCGGCGGACGCCGCGGCCACCACGACGGCGGCCCTCTGATTGATCACCACGACCACCTCCGGGGCTCAAGCTACGGGCATCCCGTCCATTGGGGCGCTCCACGCGATCGAAGAGGCTCTTGTGTTGTTGTTGTTCGCGTCGGCCTTGCACGAGAGTCAGACGGATTGGTTGGCCCTTCGCGTTGGCGCCGTCGAACTCCTTGACCGACTCGTGTGCGTCTCTAAGGTGTCTGTATGTGACGTAGGCTACGCCCTCGGAGCGTCCAGCGCGGTCGTAGACGAGGGTGAGCTCGGAAACGGGGCCAATTTGGCCAAAAAGGTCCTGTCATGTGCCAGAGTTGTTAGACAGCGGATATCAGCTTGGCTTGTCGCAATACGTACATCCAGATCGCTCTCGGTGATATCGTAGTGTAGGTTTTCAACGCGGACTTTGGTCAGCATAGGGCCACCGCCACTATCTCAGATTAGTATTTGCAGTGACCATGAGTGCTAGATTATAATCTCATACCGATCAGGCGAGGTTGAACGACGAGACCGACGACCACCACGGGAAGGACGGGCTAAAGAAAGTTAGATTTGGAAACCTCATGGAATCAACAGCAAAACTCACTATCTCTGTCATCATCATACTTGTCGTGTACCCAATCACTAGCAGTTGAACTGCAATTAGCGTAAATTCTGACCGGTTCGGCATGGTATATTCACAGGTTCAAATCCACACGATCTTGGGAATAGGGCTGTTGTATTCAAAAAAAGAGACGAAAGGTTAGCTAGACGTCAGAGTATGGAGCATAATTTAGCTCGGTTTCCCAAGTTCGCCGCGGCTTTTTTCCTCGAGGGCGAGTCTCCGGCCATCCAGAAGACTACTGGCCACGATTGTTTGTCACGACGCAAGAAAAACCGGTACTAGAAGAGGAGGGCGGACCTGCAAGGAATTGGAAAGAAGTTAGCGCGGGGACCTTTTCTTGCGCGACATCCGGCATCGAGGACTCGAGGGTCCGAGTCCGCTCGAAGCAGGCCGTACCTTTCTAACGCCATCACGGTCGCCACGACGGCGGCCTGGGCCTGGGTTGCGACGTCCACCACCACCACCCCCACCGGATGGTCGGTTCTGAGTGCCCTGGATAAGTGTAAGTCGTTCGGATCTTGGTGGAAGTGTTTCGAGCTCCAGGCTAGATGGCGCCTTACTGTGTCTTCGCCAATGATTTCATCCAAGCTGCGATCCATGTTGTCCACGAAATGAAGCACAGGGATAGGTGTCGAAGGGAGGAAACTGAATTGCAAGATATGTTGTATAAGCAGTAGGTCGGTTTAATTGGAAATTGCAGAATTGAATGATGCGAAAGGGGCTGAATTCACCGGTCGGTGTTCATTGAATACTGGGCTGTCGGCGTGTCGGCGAGACACATCACGTGAGGGGACAGCGATATCATCATTGTCATCCACGGGCTAACCGAGCCACGAGCCTCAGTTGAAAAGCGAGAACATGTCAAATTCCCTGTGAATTTGACTATATCTAGTCAAGATTTGCTTTGATGAACTTACCGGAATTCATGTTTGCTTTTCTTTGCGTACAGAGAATGTGTACAATACCAATACCGCCCGGGCGACTCAACGCAAGCATTTATGTATGTAGTTATGTATATGTAGTAGTAGTACTCAAGTGCTAGGAAACATATAAGTTTATGTACATACAGTGCTCAACATTGAATTGATGTCACCTCTTATGTACCTACTTTCACATAGAAATTACGATCTATATCTACATATGTACATTGAATTTTTGATGGTCAAACAAAATTAATACTGAAAATCTGAAGCTACTACGTGCTGAATTAATGAAAAGCACTGGAGTGCCGGTGCCTAGTATTGATGTACATATGTATGTATCTCTTGAGTACTTGAGTACTATGTAGGTAGTATACACATGCATACGTGGACAGCCCTTCAGTGCTGGCAACCTTATGCACATGTGATTGACCGAAGGAAACCGCCCACATGTGCAGGCACTTCAATGTTGAGGGTTGCTACATAGTGAATGTGTAGCCCTATCTCGTGGTTCTATGGAGGCTCCCTTGAACGTTAGGGGCAAACACCAAGCACTCAAGTGAGTGAATGTACATGTGGGTTGTAAATTTTATGTCATTGATGGTATCCTGATCGAAACAAAACTTTCAAAGGAAACATGTGAGCACATAGAATATGATGGAAGCCGAGGGAGAACCGCCGAACCCCAAAATGCATGCTGGATATTAGGAAAAAAATAAAACAAGAAGCCAAAGCCTTCAAAAAAAGGCCATTGACAAGAAGACAGGAACACCACCCCATAAAATCAATCACGGCAACACCCTATCAAAGCAGACCCCCATGTATAACCGGCGACGCTGTGCAAGGAACAACTGGAACTACCTCTCACCTTCAGTCTTTTCCATTCTTTTTCTGATCCTCAATCATTTTCTCCATGAAGCTGATGTAATCGAATTTGGTCAGATCACGGTCCTCGAGCAAGTCAGGACCTTCATGCTGCGGCATGGTCTTCATCAAGTGTTCGATAACTTCGTCTGGGATGAGCGAGTGTTGGAGATCAAGTTCCGTGACATAGGGCTGAGGCGAAACGTTAGTATAAACAAGATAGAACAATGTAATGACATGAGAGTTAGATTTGAACGTACCTTGCCATCAGCAACCTCCCTAAAACTTTGGAATACTTGCTCGGCAGTGTTTTGGTCTTCAGTCACGCTGACCATGAAGCGAATGAACTGCTCAAAGCTAACACCGGCATTCTGGGAAAGTCGGTTTTGTCCACAAACCTCCACATACACTTGATGCATCTCATCCTCATCGTAGACCAGTCCCAGACTGGCAAGTGCGGCGGAGAATTCAAGCTCGTGCAGGGTGTTGGATGCGTCTCGGTCAAAGTGGCGGAAGACTGATTCAAACTCTTCCAGTTGGATGGGGGTTAGATTGGTCATGTTGCGAGCCACCATCTGGTTCTCGAGGAAGGCCAGCTTCTTCGAAATACTGGATTTCACCAGACTAAGCTCATATGACAACTCATCCAGGGTATAGGTGGTGAAATCGTTCTCTTCAATATTGGCTTCGGCACATTGCTCTTCTAATTCGGCGATGGTATCGAGGAAGGCATCCAGCGGGGGGAGGTTATCGTTCAGTCTCTGGACATGGACCAACTGGTCTTCAACATCCCCATCCAGACCGGAAATAGCCAGGGACAAGGTCTTCAGTGTCAAGGCAAAGTCGTTCGCCTTGTCTGCAAATGATCGGCGTAGGGCATTCTTGATATCTCGAATGGTCTCGTTGATCAATTGACTGCGCTGGTGCTCATCTCGGGTTAAAGATTCCCACTCTTGATCGCAAGTTTCCAAGCTTAGCTCCTTAGGCGGCTCATAGGCTCGCAGTCGATACGTGCCCAATTTTGTTTTAATGTTGCCCAGCAGAGCAGCTAAATCGGACTTCTCTGCCACCCACTGGCGCTTCTCATTTCGCTTGTACAGTGCAAATTTGGCAGCCTGCTCCTTAACGTCCTTGTAGGTTCCCTCGAAGGAGGAATTCTGCCATTGGTCACGCTGTGCCCGAATCAATCGAAGCAATTCCTTCATCCGGCGCTCGTATCCCGATTGCATATCCCACGCTCCGTGCATGTTGTTGACAAACTTTTCGACTCGGCGACCGGCATTCTCAACTCTCTCCAACTGCGAAAAGGCATGGAACCAGTAGGCGATGTAGGTCATCAGGGAACGCTCGTCGGGCTGGGGTACATCGCACACATCATCCACATCAAGCAGGTCGGGAATGCCGATTTCGTTCGAAGCAATGTCGAACGCGAGCTTCATATTTCCACGGTGGTCATTCTTGTCCAAGGAATCGAAGTCAATTAGGTCGGGTCGGTGGATATCGAGAAGGGCGCAGAACGCTAAACCATCGTTCCAGCTGGAGGAGAAGTTCCGAATCTCAACGTTGTCGTAGCATGCTGTCTTTCGTTGACACCACAGTAGCAGACCTTCCTTGGCGGTCATACCCTCTTGATTGATGTCGCTAATGGTGAACCGAAGAATCAGTGTCCAGATCAGACCCAGAATGATTTTGCGGTTGCCATCGACGATATCCTCCGCTCCGATATTGGTCATTTGAATCCTCCTCCCCTTAATGAAGTCCAGGCCTTTGTTGACATTTTCGAATCGTTGCACCCGTAGTTTGGGCTTTGACGCATATCGACCGAGTGACTCCCCGCCGAGGATCTCGAGAAGGTGGATGAGGATAACCTGATAGGCCAATACATATCAGCGAACGGCATCTTGGTAGGAGGTGGACATGGGTGCAAGATCTTAGAATCGTTGCGGCCCGACTTGCGGGAGATCCATGGTAGAGGGAGGGGGCACTTACACCATCCGAAAGATCAGTGACCAGGTCCTCGATCGCCAGACTCCTGGCCTTCAGCTTATCATTCAACCTGGTAGAGGTGAGTCAGGTTAGTTTTGAAGCTAGATCTTTGATGATGTTCGACCAATCCAGGGAGAAAATCCACAAACCATTTGGTAAAGGTCTTCTGCTGCACATTAACCCACTGCTTCTCGACCGTCAACATTGTCGATCAGGAAGGCATCCAGGGCCGATTGGCAAGATTGGAAAATTAAGTGATGTGTGAGCCACACGAATGTCGAATTTGGTTTAAATTAAAAAGTAGAAAAATTGCCGATTTGGACTAGGCTCGGAGAAGGAGATAATCCTGGATGCAGGGTGTGAACTGTCAAAAGATCGAGTCTCAAAGTCGATAGGGGCGGGGTGTTTCTTGTCTCCCGCTACTCCGCAAGTCACCCTAGCAACCACACTCTGTTAATTTTTTTTTCTTTGTTCTCTTCTTGCAAATTGAATCGAGTGACTTGGTAAGACAATGTTGGAATTGTAAAGCTGTTAAGTGGGAGATTGGTGGAAACAAAGGTTTTGTCAATAGCAGAGGGGTTGGGGTTGGAGGATGTGCAGGTGCAGCCCATAAGCGCCTTATCCCTGGCGATCGCTCCATTGTCTTGTCTCGAATCCAACCAATCACCATACAAGGCGCTTGGTTCAAACGAGATGACTATGTCAGGAATTGAGTCTCCTTGAAGCATTCACATGTTACTGGGACTGGTTTCAAATGAAGAATAATTATAATTTGCCTGAGTTAAGGGTGTGCAGGCTGAATACAACTATTTCCAAGGTGACATAGTTAGTGTAGTAGGAGGCACATGACTCATAATACTGAACAGTACTGGGATGTGTAGTATCTACTATAGAATGTATATAGTAAATCACATAATCATCAAAAATCTCGAATGGTGCAATAAACTTGACAAATAAAATCCCTTCTAGACCACAACATTGAATGGTGTGCTCAAAGTGAGTAATCATCGAATGATATCATTCGATCCGGTTCCGTAGAGCGGGGCGAACATTTGAAGGAATGTGCCTTTTACAATCGGAAATCTTTCCTTGTCGCAATCCCTCTCCTCTCCTTCAAATAGCTGTCAGCTTTTTATCTTTCCCTCCAAACTCCTACAGCTAGACCTCCAACAATATTTCAACATGTCCTACCTAGGCTCCATCGAGGACACCATTCCCCTCCCCACCTCCGCCTCGCGCATTCCGCGCCTTGGTTTCGGTGTCTACCGCTCCCCAACCCACCAGACTGTGAAGTCGGTACACAAGGCCCTCGAGGTCGGATACCGACACATTGACACAGCCCAGTTCTACGGCAATGAGCTTGAGGTTGGCGAGGCCATTCGCTCCTCCAACGTGCCTCGCGAGGAGGTGTTCGTCACAAGCAAGATTCTCAGCCCTGCGGGGTCACCCGAGACTACATACGAGAAGCTAGTAGAGAGCGTGGAGAAGATCGGCGGACCGGGAGGTTATGTTGATCTGTTCTTGATTCATAGCTCCAAATCTGGTTTTGCCGGTCGGAAGCATCTCTGGCAGGCACTGGAGAAATTGCAAGAGAACGGCAAGGCCAAGTCCATTGGTGTGAGCAATTTCGGTGTGCATCACATTGAGGAGATGAAGTCGTATGCGAAGGTGTGGCCGCCACAGGTCAACCAAATTGAGGTATGTCTTTCCGCCCCGTTCTTTATCTATTCTTGATATTTGTTTGGTTACGCTCTTTTTTTTTCTCGTCTTTGATTTGATCCAATATGTCTGACTCCTGCTTGCTATGTAGCTCCACCCCTGGTGCCAACAGCGCACAATCGATGAATACTGCCAGAAGCTTGGCATCATCGTCGAGGCCTACTCGCCTATTGTGCGAAACTATAAAGCAAATGACCCCACGCTGGTTGAGGTGGCGCAGAAGTACAACAAGACAACCCAACAAGTCTTGATTCGTTATGCGTTGCAGAAGAATTGGGTGCCACTACCCAAGACCGATAACCCGGATCGCATCGTTGCCAATGCCGACGTTTTCGACTTCAATCTCCGCGCAGAGGATATTGAGCTGCTGGATTCATTTGATCAAGGGGACGCCGGAGCTATCGTTGAGGCCGTGGCCAACGAATGAGCACCTGCACTATAATTTTCTGCAGGCAAGGACAAGCCTGCAGTAAAGAACAATGATTTCCGGCATCAATAATCCGGAGGTTGCATCAGGAAGGCATTCACCGACTGCAATGTCGAGCGAGAAGGATTCACGTCATGTTTCGATGACACGATCCACGCGAGACGTTGTCGGATGAATGTCTTGCTAATCGTGCGTTTGCTCAAAGACGCATCGAATTCACCTGGGTTTAATTTTGTTTTAGTTTTGATTCGTTTATCGTGATTCCCAACACCGTTCTCATCTAGCGCCTTCAAAATTCCACCTCAAGCATTCATGAGACATACCGTTATCATTGTAAAATTGGCAGACAATGGCCAGAATTGCTCCCGCCGAGAGATCCTTGCCCGAGTCACATGTCACCAAAATTGACTGCGACGAGTTTGATTCAAGTTGTGTATGAACAAAATCTCGCACTTTATCCAATGACTTTCGTAGATCTCGACTTCCCAACTTGGCCGACGCACAACCTAAATTGAGACGTTTTGGATTCTCCTGCACGGCAGCAGAGTCGCCGTTGCAGTCAATGACAAGATCGTACTTGCCACCATCGTTGACACTAGGATCTGTCGGATTGAGATACAGATTCTTAGTCGGGGAGATAAGTGTCGCTTCCTGTTCGCCACGCTGCTGCTGGTGCTTAGTGATCAATTCCGCAATCAAACCGGGCAGATTCTCCTCGGAAGTCCGCTTCAACACCGCGTGGTTCGCCCAAAACACCGGAGGCGTCAGCCCATGCGCCCAGCCCTCACTATCATCACCGGCGCCTTGGATGTATCCACCCTCGGACATCTCGGCGCCATGGACACGCTTTGAGGCGGAGCACAGGACGAATAGACACGAAGCATCGTCTTTCTGTAGATCTGTTGGATAGAAGTACTCCGGGTTAGCCCAAGCCACCCGAATAGGCTTTCCGAGTTGCTGCCGCAGCTGATCTAGATCAAGTTTGAGAGACTAGGCAGTAGTAGCATGTTAGTCTATTCGTCCAACACAGCCTTTGTCGCCCGGGTGAAGAGGGGTAGAAATGCAGAAATGGAGAGGAATGCATGAGAGCGACGCACCTTGAGAGAATGGACGAAACCATCAATGCGGGATTCAATCTGCGATTCTTCCGATTTACCGAGGTAGTTAGGTGGTAATTGGACAGTGTGATATGTGGTTTCCGTGGGGAATAAGGCACGGTTCAGCACTGCACTCCAGATGGGGACTGTTTTGGATAAGGCGTCGGGCATCACTGGGTATCGTCAGCGGGGCCACATTGCACACCGACCAGGATGCATTTTCCCGAGTCCACGGGTTTGAATGCGGGATATTGAGCGCACGTACATTTTCCTCGGCGGGTTGAATCCACGATTACACATCTGTATTGCGAATATAAAACAAAAAGGGTCAGTTTGAGAACATACGACCCTCCAAGGCAATCGACCAATTGGACGAAATGGAGAATCCCGAAACATCCAATCAAGAAGTATAAGGGGTGGTGCCAATGGAGAAAACCGGTGAGTAAATTGATCCAGGCACCAATCACTCCAGCTTCAACTCCGGCAAGAAACGGAGTAAAGAAAATGAAACTATACTAACCCGCCATGTTGGTTTGCTAACGGCAGAAGCTGCAGGTTCAGCCTACGAAAGCTAAAGTCCCACTGCCCCGTATGGCCATCTGTGCTCTTGAAGTAGGCACTTCCCTTCTTGGCATCGGGGGATATGTACCAACTGCCACAACGTTCATTGGCAATGAGGGGGAGGTCATATTGCTCAGCCACCTCCTCCACAAAGGCAGCATCGGCCTCAATGGACGCCAGCCGGTTGGAAATGGAAAGAGCCGATCGACGCAGAGACGAGAGTGTCTGTGAGATAGATACCTGTGCCGATGGGAAATGCAGGTCTTCTAATGTCGGAAATGAGCCTGACGATCCCATTTTTGCTGCGGCACTGTCGAGTATCTATACCCTGTCGCCTGTGGTATCTTAGGGTAGCACTGTCACTCGATTGAGCCCCGTGCTTGATTAAAAATTGGAGTAGTGGTCGATTAAAGGTGAATAGAGATTTCTTCTTATCCAATCTCAATCGGAAATTGACAAAAAAGACACCCCACCAAGACTGGGTTGATAATCTTGCGGAAGCTTGCCCAATATTGAATTGTGAAAATAGCTGTTGCGTTCGCGATTAATTGCACACGCCGCTGTGCGACCGGCCAATCATGGGCTGGCAGGGCTGCTGCAAAAATGTGGGGACGCATCCCGGTCCATGGCGATTCGCAACTTCGCAAGACAATGTGTGTGGGCGAGAAGCCAGGGTAATGGTTTTAGCCTTGATATATCCAGCACTTGAGGGAACTGGTGCACATATGGCAGAAGTTGTTTAAGAAGCATGTTCTATGCATATGAAAGAGGTTTAAGTGAAAATGAATTGATATTCTGTACACAGTAGTAGTATACATGGATGTAGTACCTCCACACATCATACATAATACTACCTACAAATAGGTGCTCATACCTATAGGTACAACAACGATGCAAAATTCCTCCATTGGACTAGTTGGGATTTTATGTATGTATGGTGAATTGTCCAATGAAAGATTTAAAGATATGCACGTTCTCTGTCTTTTCAGGTCCTATGTACACAGAAGGGAAATCATGACCTTGAGATCTGATCTAATGGTCTTTGACTAGAAGCCCTCGCATCTAGAATTTTGATTAAATTAAAGAACACGGACGCAGAGCAAAACTTGCAAGAAGACTATAGTAGTACGTACTGAAAACGCCCAATTTTCTGCGACTTTCCATGAGAACAATTGAACAAGCTATTCCTAAATGAGTTTAGGGAGGGGGAGCGACATGTGCTGACTCATCGGCATATAGAATCTGATTGGTGGAGACTGGGCCCTCTGCGGCTTTTGGTGTTCTAGAGTATCGGGTACTCGGTCTTCGTACCGTAACTGTATGTAAATCAAGGTACCTTGTACTCCACGCTCTATCTCAATGACCTCAGCCCCGCGATCCCGCTGGGGCCCGGTTTATTGGCAAAGTGTATGCCGGCGTCATGCTTTCCCGTAGTAATGGTCGTGCCCCTTGAATTAAAAACAACTCCGGTCATGACTTCCCCCGGCACTCTATTTGTCCCTGTTTTTCTTTCTCCTTGAACACCACGCTCTTCCATCACTTAGATCTTCCAGATCCCAAAGACTCCGAGTTCTATACAATCTTGAATACATTCAAGTTCTCACGTCTCACCCCCGCAAAAACATAGCTTACCTTCTCCGCTACTTCCCAGTACTGAAACCGTTTACCCCTCTTCGCCATGCCTCAGGTACGAAACAAAAAAACCTCCCTTGTTTGTTGACATATAGGGGTCCACCCTGCTGACCATCACCTTGCAGATCACGGAAATCTTCCTGGATTGCGACAACACCTTGGTCCTCTCGGAAGAATTGGCCTTCGAGGCCTGTGCTGATCTGGCCAATGAGATCCTCGAGAAGAAGGGTCTTCCCGACCGCTATACCGGCGATCAACTCATCAAAGACTTTGTCGGCCAGAATTTCCGTGGTATGATGGGCTCTTTGCAGAACAAGTACAACTTCACGTTGGAGCCTGCCGAGCTTGAGACCTATGTCACCAGGGAAGAAGACGAAGTGATTGCCAAGCTGGAAGCCAAGGCCAAGCCTTGTGTCGGTGCCAGCGAGCAATTGATCAAGCTCTATGAAGAGAAGAAGTATGGTCTTGCTGTGGTCTCGTCGTCTGCTCTGCGTCGGGTTCAGGCCTCCATCAAGAAGGTCGGTCAGGACAAATACTTTGACGACGACAAAGTGTTCAGCGCCGCCACTTCTCTCGACAGGCCAACCTCCAAGCCTGACCCTGCCATCTACCTGCATGCTCTTAACTATGTAAACAAGACTGCTGGTGAGACCGTCACTGTGGAAGACAGCAAGTCCGGTGCTCTTGCCGCTATTCGTGCTGGTATCTGGACGATCGGTTATGTCGGCAGCTATAATGGCAAGGAAACGCAGGAAGAGATGAGCGCGCGGCTGAAGGATCTTGGGGTGCACATAATCATGAACGACTGGTCGGAATTTGAGAGCTGCCTGGCTTTCATCGAGAGCTTGCCCCCCAAGACCGACCCCCAGTCTAGCCTGTAAGGAGGTTTACTTACAACTATACACGCTTCTATGATGTTATGACAGCAAGCATATGGTCGTTTCGGAGCTTTCTGAGAATGACCTGGTGTCTGTTTTATTTTTCTTCTTATTCGACCTTGTGCCAACTCACTCCAAGGACAAGGGCTCAGATAATCATGTCTTATGAATCCTACATCATTCAGCTTCTTTTGATGCTCATTTATCTATCTCCCGCATTACTTTTGTGGTATCGATACTCGCGATAGATATAGGTCTTGTGCAATGATACTGCAACAGATGCCACGGGCTTCCAATTATATTCAAGATAGACATCTGTTCTAAATAAATTAAAGCGATTATTTCATCAGCAAAAGTAAACAATGATGCATCAAACAGATACCTGCAGCTAACAATGAAACACCAAATAGCTCCGATAAGATGCACGATAAGCGAGCCCCACTGCAGCCACTGTTTCTCCCCTCACCCTCCACTCTCCTCCATCTTTCTATCCAACATTGGGCTTAGTCTCGGATTAATCTCGGAATACGATACTTCTATCCTCCATCTGGAACTATACACCTCGCTACTTTCTTCCATCAGACATCCATCAACATCATTCC
This sequence comes from Penicillium verhagenii, assembly GCF_028828195.1. Lineage (NCBI taxonomy): Eukaryota > Fungi > Ascomycota > Eurotiomycetes > Eurotiales > Aspergillaceae > Penicillium > Penicillium verhagenii. The sequence continues at coordinate 1,240,753 of NW_026643166.1, read as the reverse complement.
TTCAAGCCACCATGGTGTCACCCTCCAGTCTAACAAAGTCCAAGCAAACCTCACAAGGACCTCTGGTATGTTTTGCTTTTTTTTGCTTCATTTCTGCGTCCACAAATCCATTGCATCCTTACAGCGAAGGCAACGAATGAGACCCCAAAAAAGCATCAAAAACTTTATTTTCAATCTCACTATGGCAACACATAATTCTGACCGTAAATACAGGACCCTGCGGAGGCCCGCTGGACTCGATTGGTCAAAACAACTTACGTTGACCCGCTGGGCGTTGAGCGAACCTGGGAATCCGCTGAGCGACAGGTAAGATCTACCCTGCCTCACTTTTCGGGCCCCATTGCACCATGCCCCCCCAAGTCCCTGCGTGAATACCCGCTCCACCCCCATACCATGATCCAATATATCCAGGGCCATCATAAAGCCCGCTCGTCATTATTCACGAGATCACCTCAGCCGCATCGCATTTTTAATGCGCGGAGTACCGAATACTCCGTATAAGAGTCCCGATATGTGATGCCGGTAGCATCCTTCCAGCATAGACTTACCTTATCCGGCTGCTCGGTCTCATACTGGGTGGGGTATATTTACCATGTTAAGCCATGATCGGTTGCCTGCGATCGAGATTCCGGCTATTTCTGGACGTATCGCTCACCCGATTTCCCAAAATGGATCATTACATCGGCGCCACTTTATAACCACCTCATCGCTGCGTGACTTTGGCTGTTGGAGACCGTCACTGACGCGCCTTTTATTTTCTAGACTCGTCCAGCTACAGCCGAGATCGACGGCGTGGGCATCGTTTGTATCTTGAACAAGGCTACTGGGCCGGAATTGCTTCTCCAAAAGCAATATCGGCCTCCGATTGACAAGGTTGTTATCGAGGTTCCGGCTGGTCTCATCGATGCTGGGGAGACTCCCGAGCAATGCGCGGTACGCGAGCTTAAAGAGGAGACGGGCTATGTGGGTGTAGCAGAGCAGACGAGCCCGATTATGTACAATGGTATGTTTCCCTCGTCTCTTTTGGTATTTTGTTTGTTGATGTATTGTGCATTTTTGACTCATTATGTGGCCTTGCTTGGCTTTTAGACCCGGGTTTCTGCAACACCAATCTTAACATGGTTCACGTGAGGGTGGATATGAGCCTGCCTGAGAACCAGAACCCAAAGCCCGAGCTTGAGGAGAATGAATTTATCGAGTGTTTCACTGTTCCTTTGGCTTCCTTGTTTGAGGAAACCAAGAAGCTGGAAGAGAAGGGCTATGCGATTGATGCTCGAATCGGCACTCTGGCCGAGGGAATGGAGTTGATGAAGAAGTGGAAGCTGTAATCGCCACGAAGCAAATCGTCACATACATACTACTACTCAGAAAGACTGCATTTGAGTGGTTGATTGGTATCTAGAAATTTTCCTAAGATAAGGCAAATCGATTCTTCCATTTAACACAGATCATAGATCAATAAAATCAGAACTCTAGAACATTTGAATACAAGTCTCATATTTTCTGGTATCTTTGGTAAATGGCTTGAAATGTTTGAACGACATCAGAATCCATGATTCAAATCTTGCCCTCCTTCAACAGCCCCTGATAAAGAGCCCAAGCAGCCAAAGTCTTCCCATCCCGCAATCCCTCTTTCCACAAATTCTCCAACGGGACAACCTTCAGTGTAATCTTCTCCCCTTCATCCCGCTCCCCAGTCAACTTCCCCTGCAGCTCCTCAATCTCCTTCCTCGGCATACGCTTCTGGCACAAGAACAGTGGAATAAACTCATCACTGCCCCCAGCAGATGGATAGAACCCCTTTTGGAGTACCTCCCCGTATTCTGGCTCCGGCATTGACTGCAATGCCAGGGCGGTCATATCGATTAATTCACTCTCTTGTACAACTAGACCCGTCTCCTCTTGGATCTCCTTCGCAGCACCACCGGCAAATGTACCATGGTCATCTAGCATTCCAGCTGGAATTTCTGTGAAAGCCAAGGAGCCCGCTGGAATACGAGGCTGGATGGTGAGTATGGCCCATTTTCCTTTTTCCTGTGATACAGGGATGTCGTCTGGTTGGAGGATGAGCTGGGAAAGTAATACGGTCAGACGATATAGATGAATAATAATAATCTCTAGGGGCTTTTCCCCCATCAATCTAGGCTTTTCAATCCCCTTTTTTTTCCAGCAGAAAAAGGGTAAGAAGCAAAGAGAAATCTAAGAAGGGAAAGAAATAGAGCTTCGCCCAGAGTAAGCGGTATAGAACAACAACTCACCAACATCCCCACACTTCCACCTCGTAAAAACACACTCCCAGGCAAACTCTCACCCTGGGCGTTAGACACCTCAGCTTTCAGCTTGACGAATCCAAGTCTACTCCCTCCGAATCGATCAACGGCCTGGACATCGATCGAGCGCAAGACATATGGATCTGCATGGAACTCATGACCCGGGTTCTGCTGTCGCGCCAACGAGCGCTGCAGCGTTGAAATCCAGACCTTGAACGCCGGAAAGCCCAGTAGATCCTTCTGGGAGAGATCTGCCGTGCTATTGATACTGACACGTGTCTGAGCACCTGGAAGCGTAAAAGTCGACATGAGTGTTGACTGTATTGTTGTTTGTGTACTAATGGCAATGCCAAGACTGGATCCTGATCCAGTGGTGCGGGTGCGGGTGAGTGTGGGTGTGGGTCTGTGTGTCCGGGTCAGTATTGCATATGGGTGTTTCAAATGCCGCGCGGTTTGCCTGAGACTAGGGAGCATGGGGTTCGAGCCGTGATAGGGTGATAACTGATGACCACTTGTCACTTGTGATCTGTGCAGCGTGCTGATGATCGGGAGGCGGTGAGGTGACTTTGGAGGTACACAAGATCGGAGATTCGGAGAATTTCCGATTTGGAAATTTTGTTGCTGCGCCTCAATTTGCCTTGTTTTCTTTTCAAAGACTTGCTTTGGTTTTTAGTGGTGCGCACTGATTTAGTGCCAATCGGTTGTATGATTTTGATTTGGCTTGAGCCTTGGAAGTCGATGACGTAGACTATCTAGGGAGAGTTTTAAGGGGGGCTGGGCCCACTAGTAAACATGTGTCCATACTGGTGTACCGTGTGGTTTGCACTGCACACTTTTTTTGCAAGGTTCTTGTACTTTGTATGTACTACTCGATCGACTGCAGTCTGCAGCTGGCATCTATTATGTTCCGCATGCATGTGTAATTTATGTGGGTTGTTGTTTTCCTGCATCTGCATACGAAATAGGAGCTGGATGCTGAAAATGATTGTGATATGTCTATTTGTCCAATATGAGGCGCTTGCAATTTTTGTGATTGGCTGATGAACGGCTGATCGCTGATATTGGTCAAGAGCCTAGATTGATTGGTAGTTTTGATAAATGTGATAATTGCACTATCACACCAGGCGGGAAAGTGATATCACTTCGAGTGTTTCTTTTTCTTTGGGTAGCGCAGAGGGTTCGACTATTTGTCCTTGAATGAACAGCTGTCATCTATACCGAGTTATCTAGTAAGCACGCCTAACAATCCATGTTTCCCAGCAGATGCAGGCGGGGCCTTAGCGTTGCATGAAAAATGGTGATTGATAAGTTAGCCTGCTTAGATCCGAGCGTCAATGCAGTGCCCATCCACAACAACGGACCTGATAATTCGGTCCAATAGAATCCTTCCCCGCACGAGAGAGGTGGGGTGAATCCCATGCATTGAAAGCACGTCTAGAATTGCAATAGAACTAAGTTAATTTCACCCGGGTGAAATATACGCAAGCCTCCCGTCCGCCCTAACTCCTCGAGTCCTCCCTGTTCTCCCTTCCCCCGGGGTGCCTTTTGTTGATGTAACAGACCCCAAAATAACCTTGGAAATCGACGTGAATGCTTGAATGAAACGTTGTACATTGTACAAGAATAAAATTAAAATTAACAAATCAAAAATTAGAAACCCAAGAATTTAGAGACACCACGCGAATTCAGGGGCCGGGGAATCAGCGTGCATCTCCCGGCGTCTGATCTGCTATACCCTACTACTTCCAAGGCTCTTCCCAGGATGCTGTTTCACCCGGGTGCAGGAAATCGGGTCCGCTACCCCACTGTGGAATGTTCCCTCGGATGCTTGATCCTTGCACAAGTATTTTTTCCAAGGTTTGCTTAAAGTGGTCTTTTATTATCTTCTTGCTAGGGGTATAACTGCAGTGTTGCATAGAAGAGAGACAGGGGCACAATTAAAGAAGATAGGACGCAGCGGGAAGACAGTTGCCTGAACCCTAAGATTGCGACCCATACCGGGGCACATGTGCAGCTCCAGCATTTGAGCCTTGGTTCCGTCTTGGAAACTTGTCTTTCGGTATTCCATGTGGGATGTGGCCCCGGTGACATGGACGTAGTACAGCCTCTTGCATGTGGACAGTGATGCAGTGATGAATCATGGTATAATACCCACTTTTCGAGGTGTTTATGCCTTGTAGATCACTTCTCTATGTACCTACTGTACCTACTATGTATGTATGTGCATGCATGGGCGCGTCAATGGATATCAAGAAATACAGAAGCATTGAGATATTTTGGAAGTGACCTTGGTAGTTCCGAGGTTGCTGTTGACAACTGGCATTTGCTGACAGAAATCAAAAATAGATGTTACTCCAAGTTTGTTTGTTTGTGCACCATGCATGGCCTAAGGCTCCCCGAGCCTGGGTTATTCAAGCGAGGTGGCTTATTGCCTGGGTGTTGAACCCAGACCCTAGTAGCTAGTAGTTGACGCTGATATTACACACGACCAAAAGAATTTCTGACCGGGGAAGATTGTTTGACGCTCTAATTTAGTGGCCCCCTCACCGGCAAGCTAGGCAAGGCTGCGTAAATGGAGGCTAGGTATCTTGTGGATTTTCACCCGGGTCCCCGAGTATACGACATAGGTGGAATAACTTAGCTCTACTGCATCAAGCCTGGTCTTGTCGGGAATGTCGAACATTGAAGGTATCAATTGCTTGACTGGAGATTGCAAGGGCCATGAAACATGCGCATGGTTACTCCGTACATTGTTTGAGTTCTATCATTGGCACTTTCAATGTTATTGATTATCTGAGGAGTCATGGCATCATCCACGTGTAAATCCTGATCATTCGAGTCGCTCAGTATTTCCGTGATCTATCTTATAGCCCCCAGCTAGCCATCACAGGAATGGTCAGCTGGAAAATCGATGGCGTGACGCTGGCGGCTGGCGGCTGAAATGGGAGTCAGTGCCTAGTGTCAGGTTCCCTCAGATCCACAATTATAGTAAGTCCGATAAGCCCAAACTTTAGTTCCCGTTCATAGTGAACGGTATACGAGCACTTGATACCTGGGAACTTGGTTTATGATTCAGTGCTTTGTTTTTGCTCCAAACAACATTGAAAGCTCGCACTGCCAAAGTACTATCAGCAACGTGTCCATGCATCGTAAAATATCCGGAAATATGTATACTGGGGCCATCAATTTGGACAAATCATGCTACCTAATCATCAGGCGACCTGGGCAGCCGCCAACCCAACGGCCCCATGATCGCGCTTCAAAACACCTCTAGGGCTGTCCCGATGAAGTCAGGCCGAGATGTCCGTGTGCATTGATCAACCAGGATGACATGAGTAGTTCGGAGAATCATTACCCGAAGTTCTCATTCAGATGCAGGGCAGCCCGATAAGAGCGAGAAATCGTAGCCCGAAGCCCGCTGGTGCCCTGTCCAAGCATAGTATGAGGGTTAATAACGTCAGAAGTTGACTAGAAGATGAGACGGACATGGCTCAAGATCGTACTCCGCAGTCGGGAGCGGATTACATATCCGTTTCAGGTGGGTTCTTAAAAAAACGTGGTCAGTGCTGCCCAGGTCCATTTGGTGGAAAGAACGGTGTGGGATTGAGCGGTGACGATATTCAAAGTCACCCAGTTGGATGCAAGGGCCGAGAGAAAGAAAAATCAAAGAAAGAAAGCAAAAACAAGCAAAATAAAAATAATACGACAAATGCCTCATTATCTCAGGCCCCTATGGTTTCAATATTGAAACCTAGAAGTCAACTGTGATACCCAGATGGATTTGGGGCTGGCAAGTGTAACACTTCAAGGCGTGTTGTTTTTCCCTTTCTAATAGTTGAATTGCCTCTTGGTTTTTTTCTTCTTTTTCTCTCTCTTTTCTCCGGGAACAAGATAGATAAATAGCACTGATGTTTTGCAATATAGATGACGAGGAATTCAATGTAGAGTTGTAAGCATTACCTAGGTGGGTGCTTCTTCACACTCCGAATGCGCTTAGTCAAGGCATATACAGTTCCACCCAAAAAGCCTTTGACATCATGTTTCAAATAACTAGTTAGTAGTTAACTAGTAGTTATTGTGTGGCATGACAAATAGCCATGGATTTGATACCGCACATACATTTGATGGGCAAAAGGAATATATGGGGAAGGGGGTTTTAAAGGAGAAAAAAGAAAAGGAAAGTTGAAAGTATAGATGCGTTTTCAAAAGTACCAAAGATACATGACATGTTTCCACACCGAAATACAGGTTGCAAGGCAGCCACTAGTAACGGTACATGTTGAAACTCTCCCTCGTCCCTACTTACCCGCCTTCCTTTGCGGGAATCACGGATCTTGTTTTAGTGTCTTTGTGGTTTGGTAACTAAGTTAGGCAATAATTATTAACAGTTGCCTTGGTGAGATCACATTTGAATCTCAAACTACAAATGCACCCCATACCCCCATAAAACCCGACGGGTTTCCAAGACATGGTGATGAATGTCAGTATTTCCACTCCCCCTTGGTTTCATAACCCTTTTTCCCATGCACAAAATTCTCCTGCGCGTCACCGCCATTTTGGAGCTAATTCCACAGCCCCATTCCACTTCTCCCGATCTAGAACACTAACCAATAATCGATCAGATTATACTCAATACTTGAATCATACCATGGGTGAAACTCGCAAAGCTTCAATATTTCGGACCTCGCGCCCTAATTACGGTGTAAATTCAGGCACGCGCTTGGAACACCAAGCTTGGAAAGCTACTAGTGTCTCCAGCCACTCCCACATTAAAAGGTAATGCTACCGATTCTCCGATCTACCACCATATACAACATCCAACATCTATGAGTGGGCGCTAAATGCCTACAATTTTTTTTTCTTTTTAGAACAAATACCGGGCAGCGCTCTGAAGCTTTGATTTCTGTGTCATCATCAATGGCGAATGGCATGCCTGCATCAGCTAGCTTTCCTCCATTGAATGGTCGGTCAAATTCCACGCCGGTGGAAGACGGTACCTTAGAGAGGCATAGTACCAGTGGTCCGCGAAGGATCAAATCACCTCGTGCTACTGCCACGCGTGCCGAGAAAATTCGACGCAGAGGAAGTCCTCATATCACCAAAAATCAATTACCCGGAGACTCAAACCAGAGCCTCGATCATCGTCGCCATGTGGCTGAGATCATATCCCAAAGAGCGCTGGATGCAGGATATACGCCGACGGAATCGCAAAACCACATGCATGGGGCTTCGCGCCCAGAATTGAATCGACGTTCCACGAACCCCAAGCCTCTGACAAGCCAATCTGCAAATGATATGAATGGTCGGGGGAGCATGCTGAATTCCGGAAAGGCATCAAGTGACCTAGAGATGTTCGACCAAAATTCTACACCAATTCCCACAGAAGAAAAAAAGACCGAATATGAGGGAATGTTGAAGCAGTTGGAAGTCAATAATATCGAGTTGAAACAATTGAAAGCAGAAGTGAAAAATATTGAAGGAGCTCTTAAGAAAGCCGAAGAGGATTGTATTGAGAAGGACAAAGAATATGCGGAGACAAAGCAAGATTTGTCGAAACCGCAGTGGCAGGAGATGGTTGAGATGCATCTGAAGTTGCTTTACGAGCACCATAATTTTTTCTTGGCTTCACATCACCCCATTGCTGATGAGGAGCTTAAGCAGAAAGCTGCTGAAAATGCCATGCCATCACGAATGTGGCGCTATGGAATTCACTCATTCCTCGAGCTCTTGCGACAGAAGCTGCCAAAATCATTGGGTCACATGCAAAAATTCATCTACAACGCCTATCCGATGATCACATTATTATTGGAGACTGTTCCGAAATTCCAAGAAACATGGATTGAGTGCCTAGGGGACTTATCACGATACCGTATGGCTATCGAGGAGTCTGACATGCGAGATCGAGAGGTCTGGGCCGGAATATCTCGGTACTGGTATAATCTAGATGCAGATCAGAGGCCTGACGTGGGTCGGATTCAACATCACCTTGCAGTGTTGGCTCGACCAGACGGTCTGCAGCAGCTTTTCTACTACACCAAGGCTCTGGTTACTGTGCGTCCGTTTCATAATGCCCGATATAGCATTTCTCTTCTCTTCAATCTCTACAGAGGCCAGCCAGCCATTCAAAACACAATGGTTCCAGCCTTTATTATGACACATGGGGTTTTGTTCACACAAGGCACAAATGAGCAATTTTTCACCTTTGCTAATACCTACTTATCTCTCTTGCGCCGAGAAATTCATCTGTTGGATCGTCAAGGACAACAACAACAACATCAACATCAACATCAACAACAAGGGGTCTATATTTCATCTTGCAACTTTGCCTCGATCCTGCAATATGGTGAAGCTGATGGGATAATGGGACTGGAATTCATAAAGAAGGAACGCAAAACCACGGCTGAAGCACATAGATTTGCACTTTACTGGACTTCGAACCAAACATCGGATCACAGTTCCGCAATTATAAGTGGAATGTCGATTTCAACCTCAACCTCAGACTCAGTCTCTCCAATCACTTCTCGCGCGAGCTTTCTCACTTTCCACACCCTGGCTCTCTTCCTCGAGCAGATTGGCGTTGAAGAAATATACCCAGCCATTCATACCTCTCTGGCTTTTATTTGGTGCTTGTCCCTTAAGCCCATGGCCATGCAACAACTTGAAACAATAATTCCATGGCTAGCCATTGCAAAATTCCTCAACACGCTTCTTCAACAAAAGACCAACTTCGACAAGATTGAAAACGAAGCCTTCCCCATCGGTTTCAAGGAAGTCAAATTGAAGCAACTTTCAGAGGACTTTTTGATCCGCGGGCAGCTGTGGAGTCAACTCTACTACCCAGAAGATTTCTTTAAGGATGCACCCTCCGTTGATGACAGACCAGTCATTGAAGAGGAAGCGACAAGGATCCCAAGACAACATAGGTGCCTCTGGTTAGGCGTTCGATTAGCAACGGTTTGTACTCGTTTCGAACAGTTTGATCAATGGTCCCAGACACACAGCTAACCTTCACACAGTTTAATCGGTGGATGACATATAGTCGTACCCATGGATTCGTACCAACGCAGCTTGCACATGATTTTGCACCTCTTGCAGGATCTGGCGGTACTCTCAACAGCAGAGCAATTGTTCCAGGACCAACGACAACACCAGCACCAGCACCAGCACTTGTACCAGTACCAGCTGATCACGACATGAGCGGAGCCTGATTGGCATACCAACGCCAGATTTGAGAAATTCAGCCCAGGGAAACCTTTGACCGGAAAGACGACATTTTGAATATTTGAAACCTGCATCAACTACAGGTTTTGGTAGAATAGAGAACACGGGGCGTTTTGGATTTTCGCATGTTTGGATCTTGATTTTTTTTATCTTTGGAAGAGTTCTTTTCCAATTTTCTTTGATTCTACTAGTACTTTCTATCGTCTGTGCCTAGACGAGTCCCTGGAAATGGAATCCGCAACTTGAAGCTAAGCTTCTGCGACAGATGACTGTTTCAGACAAGCCCTCAAGGAATGGACTATCCTGGAAATGGAGCCCTTGGCCTTAGTCATCTCCGAAGCTCAATATCCACATACAAGGGAGACAAGTTTCACCTGCATGTTTATTCCAACTCGGAGTTTCGGATCTTGTGGATGTCCTTTCCATCGGATTCCGGATTTGACTGGCACGCAAAGGCGAATGAATTCGACGAGACCCACGACTTATCGGAATGGAATGAAGTTGAGTGAATCCTTTCACTTTTGGACGAAGGCCATACTGGATTTTTTCAATACCCCGTCGTATTGTTTTGTTAGCGATTCTTTGGATATCTTTGAATTATGCTGGGGAGAGATAGTGAAGAGAGAGAGAGAGATGCCTTAAACTGACCGAGATGCGTGAGATAGCAGCTGCGCCGGCGACGAGAAGTAGAGGTGGATTGGCTGGTTCTCTTTTGGTGTTGGAAAGAATGAACTTGCCACTCCTGAGTCCTGACCTGTACCACCAGAAGTTTTTTTTTTATCAGTAACCACGGTGACATTGCATGGAAAGTAGATTGCGGCTTGCGACGCGCCATCTACGTAGACAACCCCCAAAGCAACCGGAGTTAAATCCCACATTTGAAGAATAAATCCGTACTGACGAATCAGAAACTGCAGAAAATCCTTTTTGCGGTTCTGCTTAAACGTGGGGACCCGCGCTCCACTCATAGTTTATTTCGGGCGAGCTTGCGCGTTGCCGATAAAAAGGCCAAGCTGGCGATTACTGCCAGTGCTAATCAATATTACCTCCGATTTCCGACCTCTTTCCTCCGCTTCCCCTCCCCTCGTCTATTCTAATGGAGATTGCATAAAATCTTCCATGAGTTTAATTTAATTGCGCATTGCATGGGGTGATTGCCTTCTTCATTCCTAAGGCACGAGTTCTCGCGATTCGATTCGCATCTCCGAGTCCCAGCAGCCAGCTCCGCACGCCTCAAATCACCCGCCCACCATGGACGCATACTGGGCTGACATTTGTCGCCAATGCATCACTACTGTGGGTGACGTACCACCTGTGATTTTACTTTCTGCTTTCCTTGCTACTGCCCTTGGCCTGTTTGTTCTGGTGAGACCGTGTCCCCCGCCTGTTCCCGCAAACGCACCCTGATGACACCGCACGCATTTGCAAGCTTGCTTGTCGCTCCTTGTTGCCAATTGAACTCGAGAATTCGAAGACTAACTCATACTCTCGTTCTACAGTTCTACTTATTGCTATCCCTTATCGCCCCCATCCCCCGCGCTTCCCTGCCAGAAGAAAAGAAGTATAGAACCCTGGCGAAAGATGGATCTATTACCAAACCCGAGCCCCTACCTTGCTGGAGCGAGACCCGAGACCTCGAAAAGCGAGCCCAACCCACATCGAAGAATCAAATCGAAGAAGCAGAGCTATTCATGTCCGTCGTAGTCCCAGCCTACAACGAAGAGGACCGACTCTCAGGCATGCTCGAAGAAGCAGTCGACTACCTAGAACACATGTACGGCACACTAGCCAACGGAAACAAATCTGACGCCGTAGAAACCCGCTCGATGCGAAACCGGAAGCCGAACGGTTCGTCCAATGTCCCCGCTACAGCATCCGCGGACCAGGGCTGGGAAATCCTCATTGTCTCGGACGGCTCAACAGATCGCACCGAAGAAGTAGCCTTCCGCTTCGCAAAGGACCACCAGCTCTCTTTACACCCCAAGGGCTCCGCAGGTCCATGGACACCACAGGCGCAAGAGGGCGTGCATATCCCGCCCGGCACGATCCGTGTGGTCAATCTCACACACAATCGCGGCAAGGGCGGCGCGGTTACACACGGCATGCGTCATGTGCGAGGAAAGTATGTTGTATTCGCGGACGCGGATGGTGCGAGTAAGTTTGGAGATCTCGGAAAGCTGGTGAAGGCCTGCTCGGAGATTGAAGATGCCCAAGGGCGTGGCGTGGCTGTCGGATCGCGCGCGCACATGGTTGGTAGTGAGGCTGTGGTGCAGGTACGTTGAATACTGTTTAGGCGAGATGCTTAAAATTCAGACGGATTCCATTCAAATTCAATACATGTCACTGACATTGGTGGGTTCTAGCGGTCTAAGTTGCGCAACTTTTTGATGCACTCGTTCCACTTGATTCTGTGGCTCATGACACCTCCTCGGACGGCCACTGTTAAGGATACGCAATGTGGATTCAAGCTTTTCTCCCGGGCTGCGTTGCCATATATTGTCCCGTATATGCACTCCGAGGGCTGGATCTTCGATGTCGAGATGCTCATGTTGGCTGAGTTCGCTGATATTCCCGTCGCCGAAGTGCCGGTGGGATGGAGAGAGGTCAAGGGAAGCAAGTTGAATGTCCTACGGGATAGTATTGGTATGGCCTGGGGCCTGGCGCTTCTTCGGGCAGCCTGGTCGTTGGGCATCTATAAGCAGACGTGACGTGAACGCATGTAAAGCAACCTAGAGCTTCACTGGCTGATGTTCTGGGGGGTTTTCAGTGTCTTTGAAGTTCTTCAAAGTCGAATTTGGGGTCGGTCCTCATTCCCAACGGGACATAGCCAACCGTTATTGCAAGGGTAAATGAAGAAGTTTAAAGCTCCCAAGTCCTATTTTTTTCTCAGTGCTTGTTTCAAATAATTCTAGACACCTAAAGCTAGGTTAGATTGATGCGCATGGGCTTCCCTTCCATATCAGTACACTCATATACTTTCGGGGGCGGATTTAGGTTGCTACCAGGTGGAGCCACTTTGCTCGGCTTCCCGAATTCCCGGCTCTGGCTATCAATCGCCTGACGCGGGCCTTGAAATCTTGATCCTAGAGAAGACGTCACTCCGATATGAGTATTTCTGATGATCAATCATTGCCGATCTCGCCATGTCGTTTGTGTTACCATACTTTACCCTTGGACCCCCTTGATGCCGTAGTGAACTGCATAAGTCAACCAAGTAAAGATCCGTTCTATCCTGAAGGGGAAGGTAACCGGGTCGGCCCGCGAATGAGAACCGACGTATTATTATGGTTGATTCATCTGTACTACATCTATATGTACCATGCCGATCATCTTCTCGGCAATTAGGCAATTGTTGGAGGATGCATAGTACCCGAGGGCTTGGGTAGATATGATAAGGTGAGAAGATTCTGGGTTGGTAGGGAACTACTCAAGAGGTATCACGATTCACTCTTCAAGTTTAATTATTGGAATGCTCGATCTACACCTGGGCACCACAACAACGCATGCGTTGATCTTGAAATACACCGCTTCTTGTCCTTGCGCATGAATGGTATGTGAATAGCGCTGAGTACCATTGTTCCAGGTGATCAGCTTCATTGAATGCCCGATCTACCATGATTTGCATCACACCAGATGTCCTAATGCGTCCAGATGCCTAGTAGCGACGAGGATCACAAACCTCAACCAGATATTTACCGAATTGGAAGACTCGCATATCTACCATAGTCACATCGATCGATCGATGTCAACGGATTGAAGGATTCAAAAGATATGATCGGAAGCACTTGATAGAAGGAGCCCATGACGATCAGGCGCTAGTATGTTTACAACAAAATCCATGGATTGCATGATAACAGTATTTGTTTAACCGGATCCCCACTCTCATCTCGACTGACCACCGACCTTTACGTTCGATTTTCTTCAACCATTGATCAAATATTGCCGTGGATGATTTGAAGGATATTCCAGTTGACTCGGCACTTCACTATACTTGGAACCTTGACCTCTACTACTACAAAAAAACACAACATTGTGGATCCGGGGTTTCAATATACACTGGTATACATGACGACATCTGCACCAAAGAGCAAGAACTGAATTGAAACATTGGAAACAAACATCTGAATACCTCAATCTACATAAAAGTCTTCAGCATTGAAAGATCTCAACCATCTCACAGCAAACATGGCACCCACCCAACCCTCCAATCCACAACCACAACCACCCTTCATGCGTCTCCCCCAGAACTCCGTCTAAAGATATACCAATACGCCTTGACAACCCCAAACACCTACATAAATAAACCCCTAATAGTCATCCACGACCGCGGCCCCATCTTCACATCCCGAGCCCGCTACCGCGCCCTCTCAATGTGTCCAACCTGGGAGAACACCGACGGCACAGCGCGCGCCCTCCTATCCGTAAACCGACTCATCCACACCGAAGCCGAATCCCACCTCTACAGAACTCACACCCTTTTCTTCCGCAACTCCTTCGACCCAGACCTCATCCCAGCCTTCCTCAACACCCTAAGCCCCACAGCACTCGCCAGCATCCGCAGCATCGGCTTCGAAGTCTTCTTCTTCGTGCACAATGATGCGGGCGTTCCAAAGCGCCCGCTAAGGCAGTACGAGCATGCGAGGGAGTTTCTTGCTACCAAGCTGCCTAACTGGAAGAGTGTTCTCTGCTATCTGGACCCAAGGTTCTATTACCCGGCTGCGGGCGTCGGGGGCCGCGAACTTGCGGCGAGGGGCGTGCTGGATCTGGCGAGGCGGTTCGGGGATCGTGAGTACGGGGTTAAGCTGGATGTTAGCTTTTATCCTTGTCCGTTGCCGGATGGTCAGCGTGCTGTTGGTGTGGGGGTAGGGGAAGAAGCTTGGAGTGGTTCGCTTGGGCGGACCGGGCCGGTGCTGAAGGTGAAGGGTGGAGTGAAGATGGGCGTGCGTGGCGAGGAGTTGTCGTCATTGTCGGGACATGGCAAGATGAGAGGGGGGGATGCGGGGAATTATCCGATTGCGTTGGTAGGGTAAGGTTTACAACTTGGGTGTTTTCGATGACGGGGACTGATTGGTTGATCTTGAATACTATGTATATTGGTTTTTCTTCAGGCTTCATGTTGCATGATTCGGACATACCAATTGTGGCGGGTTGCGTCGTGGTGGTGTGAAGAACTGCAAGGTGACGTCGCTGTACAGTCTTGATTGCATGACGCGAATTTGAGAGATTTAGCCCTTACTTCCAAGGTTACAAGGTTGAATCTCAAAGAATCTGAAAAGATGTATGAACTACGACCTAGTAGTTCGATGAAAGAAAGTGTTTGGAGCTTTTCAAATGTTTAGCATAGGCAGAGGCCTGAAGTTTGAGGAACTTTGGAACTTAGAGTTGACATGTATGTTATCGATCTTCGTCGTTGACTTCCTTTCTGCATGCTGTATATGTATATGATTCAATGGTTGTCACCAACATTGAGACGCCGCCACATGCGATGCGAGCCTCAGGCACCTCAGGTGGAGCTCATCTGAGTCATCTCCATCAAACTCACAGGAATCAGAATTTACACAAAGGGTTTCCACTGCTCCTCACACCACTCCCAAAATCGTGTCGGATATCCAAGCCCCCCATCCTCGGTGGAAGCCATCGCCGTGATGATATCTCGTCGTGGGCAATCCTTGTCCGGTCGGATCCTTCCCCAAGGAATAACATAGGCACCGTTCTTCTCAAGGGTGATCTCAGGTGATATGCCGGCGTACAGCTCTGTATACGCCCCAAACTTAGCCTCATGAAGTAATGGGCTAATGAAAAACATGGCAACTGCCCCAGTCCCTGCATAGGAGCCAGCATTTAGATTGCCCGGGTTCTGTACCACGCTCACAATGTTATCTTGCTCAAGTTGGGATCGTCGGGCCAACTCCCGTCCCAGCATCCAGGTTCCCACCTTTGAGACAGCATAGTTATGAGTGCGATCTTTGGTTCCCTTGTCTAACGCCGCGAAATTAATCCCGTTCGCTGGAGAGGCGCCCTCTGCTAAAAAGCTGGAGGTCCACACTACGCGAACGGATCCACGAGGTGTCTCGGGTGCTGCTGCGGCTGCCCGTAGCTGCGGTCGTACGAGTTCGGTAAATAGCAAAGTCGCGATACAGTGCATCCCCACCATCGCCTCAAATCCCTGGGCTGTCTTCGCACCGGCTTCCACCAGATTCGCTCCAGTTCCCGCGTTATTCCAGAGAACGTCGAGCCTTGATTCTTGTTGAGCGAAGGTAGTGGCCGCCTCCTTAACTGATTCTAAGTTGTTGAGGTCGAGATGAAGGAATTTGATCGTGCCGGGCACCTTCGGCGCGGGTTGAGCCTTCACAATAGATTGAATCGCGGTTTCAGCACGCTCCTAGTTGAGAAGCGTGTTAGCTCATCAGTAGGCTCCAGAGCTCAGAGGGCCATTTACCTTGGATCTGGATGCCATATAGATAGTGGCCCCAGAGGTATATAGGATCTTGCATAATTCAAACCCAACGCCGGCATTGCCTCCTGTCACAATGAAAACCCGACCCTGCTGTAAAGGCAGTTCTTTCTCGGTAAACGCCGCCTTAGGCGGGAACCACTGGGTGCGAAGATTGCGGAAGGAGGTGAGCGCCATGATTGGATAAGTTGATTATTTCTGATGAGTAAAGTAAAAGAGAACAAAAGCTCGGTGACGAGGTGAAGGTAACTGTTAAATCCACGGGCGGCGGCGTTAAAGAATGCAAATGACCACTCTCTTCCACACGGTATTCTGTTTTCCCTCAAGGGCCTCAACTTATTTCGTAGAGTAAATAAGTCTGCGTGACTGTCTCTGTCCCGACGATTTATATAGATTCTCGGCCCCCACGGGTGGGGTTGATTTGTTCTTTGTTACCCCTGCACGCTCAGCCTTGGTCGCTGACACTGCATACATCAATACATACCGCTGGCGAATCAGTAGCTTCCACTTACAGGGATCATCCGGAGATGAGACCTCCGTCCGGCCGATAACCCGACCAGGTACACGGCTGTTCCCCCGACTCGAGGGCTTTTCAACTGACTTTTGTTTTTGTTTTCAAAAAGAACCCACCAGTTGTCATCTACGAATGATTGATGTGAACGATCGCGTCAAATCGTGCATCTATCAAGCTAGAAGAGCCTTGTATACATATACTAATAATCTTCCGAATAACGAAATAGAACGGATTGCCTAGCATATTGGAACACTGAATGAAGTAAAATTGAGGAGAAAGAAAAAGACTTATTTATGTTAAAAGTTAAACCAGCACTTGAGGCGATTATTGAAAAATTCCCATCTCCAGATGTCTCCTCGTCTGTACCTAAGTAGCTTTATGAACTAGTCGCTTTTGCTACGACCTTCTCGCAAAGAGCGATCAGCGACGAAGCATTAAGAATATCCAATGTAGTTACTAAAGCCCCAAGCTCGGCCCGAAGCCAGTTTCGCACTTCCACAGCAGCCAGGGAATCAATGCCGTAAACAGACAGAGGTCGTCCGGTATCGATGGGCTCCGAGAGCCGAAGGACTCTCACAAAGCACTTATTGACTACCTCCACAGTCGCTGCAAGCTGCGCTGCGTGATCCGGGGATTTGGATCGAAGCAGCAGCAGCAATGCCTGAACGTCCTTCGAACCACCCGAGCCGCCCTCTCCACCGTCGGCCGCTGTGCGCCCACTGGTGGTAAAGAGACCGGCAAATCGGGCGTCATGCAACAACTGCGAGTTCTCGGGTTGGGGTACCGGGATACCAGTGATCACTTGCGTGTTGGAGAGTATTGATAACGCATCCGGCTGTTGCTGCAAAATTGAAAAATAGAGGATGCGACGCAAAAGACCCTCATTGATCCCCACCCAGATGCTGGTGTCCAGCTTCTGCTGCATGCCATCTCTTTCGTGGATGTAACCCACATCTTCAATCACTCCGAGGTCGACAGCACAGGCCGGTCGGCCTAGGCGACGGCGGTAGCTGGCGAAAGAGTCCAGGAAAGCATTGCCGGCGGCATAGTTGGCTTGACCTTTTTGGCCGACGACTCCTGAGATGCTGGACAACATGGTGAAGAAATCTAACTGGAGGCCAAGATTTTCAGCGGCGTGGTGCAGGTTCCATGTTCCTTGGATTTTGCATGATAGTGCGCCGTGGTATTCATCGACAGACATGGAGGAGAAGGTTCGATCCTAGATGTGTAAACCATCAAGTTAGCTCTCCACCTTGGCTTGGGATTTAACCCTGATATAATATTTTGGGAATCAATCGTCTTACCCGTAGCACCATTGCACCTTGAACAATACCTCCAATGGGCACCGCAGTCTGACTGAAAGCTTTCTCCACGTCGCTCATGACTGAGACATCCGCCGAAAGAAGATCAATCTGGCACCCCAAAGCCTGGATTTCTCTGACCACACCCTGTGACTTCTCATCAGTGTGACCGCTACGTGAGATCACTGCCAAGTACTTTGCACCGCATTTGGCCAGATATACAGCGAGGGAGGCGCAAAGACCCTTGAGGCCACCGACAATCAGGTAGCATGCGTCATTGCGCAAGGTCAGGGCTTTGGGCGTTCGTCGGACCTGAATGTATCAGCACGGTAATTCCAAGAATTCTGGAGTACGCAATGAAAAAAAAGGTCTTACTGGAACTTTGACCACGGCCTCTGGTCCATCCGAGATGACAATCTTGCCAATGTGTTTCCCAGCACGTAAAAACCGGATAGCGGATGGAATTTCCGCAAATGAAAATTGATGGATCGGTGCGATGGGTTTCAAGTGCCCTGCCTCGATCAATTCAAACAATCTCGACATCAATCTATAGGAGGGGGTCATTAGTTAGCGTATGGCAAAAAAGTCAGAGACTGCTAGAGCAGCATGAGATTCTTACCGAGAAACAAGGTGATCCGGGGCTCGCTCATGCGACATATCCACTGCTCGGAAAGAGATGTTGCGATCAAAAGGCTCCATGGACAGGCCATTCCGATCCAGGATGTCCTTTTTGCCAATCTCGATCATTGTACCCCCATCGGCCAAGATACGCCATGATTCGTCGAGCATATCACCTGTTAATGAGTTCAAGATAAGGTCCACTCCCTGGCCGTTGGTGACATTAGATATCTGGTTAGCGAAGTCGGTATTTCTTGAATTGAAGATTCGGTCATCCGAGAGGCCGAATGTTGATTTGAGAAATTCTCGTTTCTCGTCCGTTCCGACCGTGGCAAATATCTGTGCAAAGTTAGATTGTTCCTGAAGCTCACTTTCCCACCTAGACATTACTCACCTCGGCACCTGCATATTGACATAGCTGGATTGCTGCGATGCCAACACCACCGGCAGCAGAGTGAATGAGAACGCGCTGGTCTTTGACCACATTCCCGAGATCAAACAGGGAGTATATAGAGGTCAGGTAGACTGCTGACAACGTGGAAGCTTGTTCAAAGGTCATCCAGTCTGGAATACTATGAACCCGCCCTGGGGTCGTCTGCACTCGGTTGGCAAACGTTCCCTTGTCAAACACGACTACACGTTGTCCCACGGCAAATGAAGTTACTCCTGGAGAGACCCTAGTAATGAGACCTGCACCTTCGCCTCCAAGAGTGTGTTCATTACCGGGAACAATTCCCATCGTGACCACAACATCCTTGTAATTCATGCCGGCGGCAAAAATTTCAACTTCAACAAAGCCATCAGGCAAGGCCAGAGAGTCCGCCGCCGGCTGTTCCCAATAATGCACCGAATCGATGTTACCTAGTCGTTCAGCACTCAAGCGGATGCGCGTGTTGCTCGCATGCAGGTCGAGCGTTTCTGTTTTCCGGGCGCTAGGATCTTCATCTTGAAGGCCGGTGAGTGTCGCGTCTGGAAGAATTCGGTTCACATGCAGCACACCCCCACGCTCCACGAATTCGCTCTCGATCGATTCCTTGGCCTGAGGCTCTGCCATGAGAGTGAGACAGGCTTCGATGGCTGTTACCGTGGGAGGCTCCGATGGCTGCTCGACATCTAAAACAACTAGGCGGAGGAGAGGTTCCTCGGCACGCAACACGCGGAAGAAGCCACTGATGGCAGCTTTGGTCGGATCAGTGACATTTATTTGGGCGCCAGAGGTGACCCATAAGATTTGGCATTCCTTTTGAATAAGGTGCTGCAGGATTTCCCATTGTCTTTCGTCCAGGCAATCCATTACCGTGGTCGAAAGTTCATCAAGGATGAGAACAGTCTCATTGGCGGTGATGTTGCTCGCCACATCCGTAACGATATCAACATTCCAATTTTCATTTCGAAGAGATTCAATGATCTGTGAATGGGCTTCTTGGGCGGTTGGCAGAAGACTGACTTGCTTGATTATTCCCCGCTCAGGTATGTTGTTCCAGTCTTCCTGTTGTTCACCGCTGACGAGCGAGCACAGATAAACTTTATCGCCCAACGTGTGGATATTGCCAAAATTGGTTTCGGACAAGACAGCTTGAATATCCACAGTAGGCGAAAATGTCTCTTGGCCAATCACCAGGACCAAACTATTGTTGTGCATAGAAGAATACACACTGGCTACAACTGCCCTCGCTTCCTCCGTCGATGCGGACTGCGAGATTGCTACTATAGCCAGATCAAATTTCACGCCATCAAGGATTTCCGTGGTGACGGTTGGGCTAATCATGGTAAATTCTGCATTAGGGGCGCGGGAGGAATACTGATTCTGCGCGGCGACGAGGGCTGTTGAATCAGTTGATGCAAAGTGGTATAGTGAGCAGGCATCTCGAATCGAGTTGGATGGTAGTGAGTTACTTTGAAGCCAAATGCTGGTCGCATCTTCTGGGCCAGCCTTGACCTCCAAGATTTTCAACTTAGGACACTTGTAAGCAACAAGATCCACAAGGGTTTGAACAAGTCTTTGCTGTCTGGTTGGGCCAGATCCCTCGGAATCGACTGGATTGAATTCAGATTGGGCCTCTGGCATGTTCTTTTCAAGGACCTGCTGTAAGGTGGCTGTAGGTGCGGACAGCAAAGTTGAAATGTCTGCATTCCAGCACGATCTAGTGAACACATGCTGAGGTCGCTCATCTTCACTTGTTTCCAGCTCTCGGAATTGAAGTCCTTTCATCTCCAATAGTAGAGATCCATCCTGGGGGTTGTAAACAGAACAATCCGTTCCGTAGTTTCTAGGGGTATCATTACGTCCGATCCCCAGATAATGTGCCGACGCAACGGAGATAGCCTCGCTTGGGGATTGTTCTTGTGCGGTGATGACAAGACTGCTGATGACAGCCGGCACCAGGACAGCTCCGACAGTTGTTCGATCGCCTCCCCATAGGGCTGGCGAAACAGTTTGGAAACATCCATCAATGCAAGCTGGGTGCATGGGATAAATGGACTGCCCGTAGGATGACTCTGGGGGTTGCAGAGAAACTGTCGACCTGCTCCTCCTCTGACCAGTGATCGCCTCCACTTGTAAGTGTTTCTGGAACGCGGGGCCAAAGTTGTAGCCAACATCTGCCATCACTTTGTACCAAGAACGTGCTGAACTGGCGAACTTCAGTGTGTCGACAGCACCCTCTGGCGCACGCTGGTCACTGTATTCCGTATCAATCCGCACAAGGCCGACACAGTGTTCAACCCAAGTAGCTTCTCTCAATGAAGAAACTTTAAATTCAAACCAAGAGCGCGTCGAGCCAGGAACAGGGGTCAAGGCAAGGATAATTCGAGACGTAACATCAGGTTCCAGTACTAGAGCTCGGACTAATTTGACGTCTCGGAGCCTATATCGGTACCGAGCAGGTGGCTCGCCTTTCCAACTAGTCATCCAGGCCGTCTGGTACATTGCCTCAACGGCCATGGAAATATACCCAGCGCCTGGGAACACGACCTGGCTTCCTAACTTATGGTCCACGAGCCAAGAAACATCCGCTAGTTTCAATGTTTTCTTGAATACCGGGGCGCTCCAGGCAGTTCCAAGTATTTTAGACCCAAGCAGATCGTGGCTGATAAACTGCTTAAATCGCCAATCTGTGCTCGCCGTAGTTTCGTGCCAGTATTTAGTGGAGTGATTCCAAGAGTAATTGGGGAGATCAACTATGACTCTGGGGGCGCGAGGTGCGTTGTGGTGGTTGACTTGTTTCAGTGAGACAGATCCACCGCTGACAA
Organism: Penicillium verhagenii; assembly: GCF_028828195.1. Classification (NCBI taxonomy): domain Eukaryota; kingdom Fungi; phylum Ascomycota; class Eurotiomycetes; order Eurotiales; family Aspergillaceae; genus Penicillium; species Penicillium verhagenii. The sequence goes on along the minus strand of NW_026643166.1, from coordinate 1,219,123 downwards.
AAAGTGATCCAGCCACCTCGTAAAGAGCGACGATTGAGTCAGCTCCTCTCTTCAGCGCTGTAGTATACTGTGCGTCTGCTGCAGCACCCGAGAGGGACTTCTTGATCTGCGTAACCGGACCGGCCAATGCGTTGCTTGGTCCGATTTCCACCAGGAAGTTCGAAGCGGATTCGCTCTGTAGTAGCTCTGTTGTGGCTTGAGCAAAACGGACCGGAGATATCATGTTGGCTTTCCAATAGGCGGCATCTGGTCGTGTGATCATCAGTTGACCGGTGACAGATGAGAACATCCGCACAGCCTCCTCGTTCGTCTCCTGGGTGACAGTGACATTGTCCTGCCGTAAGTCTTCGTCTTTCAGAAGCAGCGCTTCATATTCTTCTCCGATTTGGGTCATGTATTTGGAATGGTAGGCGAGGTTGACAAGTAGCATTCTGGCAAAGTGACCATCTTCTTGTAGATGATCTCGAATCATCTCGAGAGCTGAGGCTGGGCCTGAAAGTGTGAGGCTAGACGGGCTATTGTAGCAGGCAATCTGTACCGTGCCGTCGCCTCTATCTAGATAACCTCCCACCTCCTCTGCACCAATGCCCACGGCCAGCATACCGAGAGGGACCTCTTCCGAAACCTTTTTGGCAGCATGGCCGCGGTAGTATGCTATCTTGATGGCCGCTTCCGGAGTGATCAACCCGGCCGCTGCCGCAGCAGCAATTTCGCCCGAAGAGTGGCCGACGACACTAGTGGGAACTATGCCCCAGCTCTTCATGACTTCAAGAATTAACAGCTGCAATGCTGTAACAAGAGGCTGAGAAAACTCAGGTTGCCGCAACGCATCCCCACTTCTGGGCTTCGTCAATTCATCCCAAAGAGTCCATTCTGGTGGTGATAAAGACGTTTGCAATACATCATCTAGATGATGGATCATGTTCCTGGCGACTGGGAAGGTATTCAACACTTCTAGTCCCATCTGAGACCATTGCGCTCCCTGACCGGTAAATAAGAACCCGATCTTCGGCGGAGTGCCCTTGTTCTTGCCAAAGATAATACGTTCTTGCGGAATTTCCTTTCCCCGTGTCACAAGAAATGCCCGTTGGTAGTGTCGGGTGCGCCTTTCGGAAAGGGTGTATGATAGATCACCCATATCGAACCTTACACCGGGGCTCATCAAATGTGCGGAGATTGCCTGAATGTTGTTCTTCAGGGACGGCTCGTCATTGGCGGAGAATACTAGGAGCTTAGGCTCGGAGCTCTGTTCTGGCGAGGCATCCTCCTCCTCGTTAAAGAAGTCAAGACCAACCCTCTCTAAGTATGACGATACATGAGGCGAGTTCTCGGCTGATTCCAGGACAACATGGGCATTGGCACCTCCAAATCCAAAGGAGTTAACACTGGCACGACGCTGTGTCCCGACAGGCCACTTTATCATGTGACGAGTTGCCCGCACGCGTAGCGCGTCAAAATCGATATTGGGGTTTGGTTTCACAAAGGTCGGATTGCCGGGGATCATTCCTCGCTCAACCGCAAGAATTGCCTTGATCAAACCAGAAATTCCTGCAGCGGCCTCGGAGTGGCCGATGTTGCTTTTGATTGACCCGATGACTAGCTCCTGGCCCGGCCCCCGACCTTTAGCAAAGACCGATGCGGCACCCGCCACTTCGACCGGGTCACCGGCTAACGTCCCGGTTCCATGGCATTCCAAGTATCCCGTGTCGAGGAAATTAGAGATTCCCGCATTGGCATATGCCGCCCGGATTGCAGCAGCCTGTGCCTCAGAGCTAGGGCTTGCGATTCCGGGCGTTCGTCCAGCACTGTTTGTGGACGTTCCACGGATCACAGCACGGATAGGATCACCATCTCGTATCGCATCAGAGAGTCGCTTCAGGAACACGGCATTAATTGCTTCGGCTTTTACATACCCATCCGCCTTTGCATCAAACGTATGGCATTTGCCCGAAGCTGATTGGGTTGCTCGCATCATGCCGGTCTCCTGGTTATGCTCCGGGTTCAACCACATATTGGCACCAGATACAATCATTCCATCTGCTTGGTTGGTATCCAGGTAGCGACATGCCACATCAAGGGATACTAAGCTGCCCGAGCAAGCTGTATCGATAGTCATACTGTGGTAAAGTTGACCGATGGTCAGCATAAGAGAATATCAAAGACGTGGTGGAGCTATACTGTACCTAGGGCCTCTAATGTTCAAGAAATGGCTGATTCGATTGCTCAAAATAGCTCTTGCCACTCCAATTGTGGCAGAATCTGGCCTATCCTCTGGATCTCGAGCTTGGATAGCTTCGTAATCTGCCAATGATCATTAGACTTGCTGCTCATTTTGCCTATGGGAACTTGAAAAAAAAGTTTCCATCTCAAAACATCGACTTACCAACTGCATTAGCCCCAACCAAACAGCCAATGGCTTGTTCACCGATCATCTCCAAGGTTATTCCTGCGTTCTCCAAACACTCGTAGGTAACTTCTAGTAGTTGGCGTTGTTGCGGGTCCATCGCAGTACAGTCAACTGGACTCATATTGAAGAATCCTCCGTCAAAGACTTCTGGATCCACGTCTTCCATGAACATACCTCCAGGTGACTTCATGGTACGAGGCCGTCTGTGCTTGTCAAAGTGGGCATCGAGATTGAAACGTGACGCCGGGGGTCTGTTCTCCGCGATACCTCCCCGCTCAAGGAAATCCCAGAGGGCCTTGGGTGAATTAGAGTGACCAGGCAGTCTGCAGGCCATGCCAACAACGGCGATAGGCACCTGTGTAGTGTTGGTTCTTGGCGACTGGTTTAAAAAGTCATTCCCAGTGCCATTGCCTGCATGCATCCCATTGTCACTAGAACACTCGCTGGTGATACCAGAATGGGCCGGAGTTAGCTGCCCAGATGAGTTGTCGGTGCTAGGGGCAACCTGCTGGAGGACATGAGACTCATCGGCAGAAGTCATTACTGCCGCGATATTGTGGATAGTACTCATAGTAAGGATAGTAATCTAAAAGCAAAAACGGTGAAACCTTGGAATCACACTTGCTCTAAAAGGCAGACCTGGAGTATGGGGGTTTCAAAAAAGGGATTGCATTATATTTTCCAGGCAATTATGTATGATATGGGCCTCCTGTGGCGGTAATGGTGCGATAAGTTGGCCCCCGTGTCTTGGTACAGTCGTCAGCTAGCTAGAACCAGGACCCATACTCCTGTGGGTCATTATCGGAGCCTAGGTAAGCAACTAAGCCATGATAACATGCGCGGTCATCTCATTTGCATGGTGGTCTCGCCTGCATAGAATAGCATAGCCTTCTGTGGGTCGCGAGACACTAGCAGTGTAGCCTCGTGGAAGGGGATGTGGAAAAAACCCCAATATCGACTTTCCATTGGTAGATCACTATCAATCCGCATTATCCACCTTGTTTTGAGCTTCAGGCCAAAAATGTGGCATAGTAACTCAACTGTTGCCCACCCATCTATCTATATGTGTGAATAGAGCCTTCGGTCAGTTGAACTGAAAGCCGTCGTATTTCCACGGGACCAGTCTCATACTTGTGGTTGAATAAATTCTTGTCGGCCCAAACATCACAATGTCTCACCACGAGGATGTTGAGTTCAAGACAATTGACGGTCTTACCTTACGAGGATGTCTCTACCCTGCGCCTCAAAGAGCCCCGGCAATTATCATGACTCCTGGTGTACGATTCCATGTCCATCCATCCCCATTATTTTCGCAACCCCTCAGGGTCAATGTGCATAAAATGCTTACACTGTCGACAGTTTAACTTTACAAAGGAGATGTTTGTTGCTGAGATTGCAGAATACTTTCAGCAGGCGGGTTTTACAACACTCACCTACGACCCTCGATCGATAGGGGCAAGTGATGGATCACCACGCAACAATATTGATCCCACTCGGAATGCTGCCGACTATCACGACGCTCTGAGCTTTCTCAAATCTCATCCACGCGTAGATCCCTCGCGTATCGCTTTTTGGGGATTTTCCTTCAGTGGAATGGTGGCCTTAACTGCGGCTGCCCTTGATAAACGGGCTAAAGCGGTGATCGCTGTCTGCCCACTGAGTGTGTTTGAATATCCCCCCGAGAAATGGCCCGGAGTACTATCCAAGGCCATGAAGGATCGGGAGTCACAGCTTGGGGGAAACAAGCCCTTTTACATCCCAATGATCACTGATACCGGTGAGAATCCCGCAGGCTTTGGCTCGGGAATCGACCAGGAAGGCTTCAACCTAATTATTGGGGCCAAGTCCCTGGTTCCCAACTTTGAACTTCCTACCACACTTGAAAGTTACTATCACATCGCCGCCTGGCAGCCCTTGGGGCTGATGCCATTCGTGTCTCCAACCCCTGTTATGGTGGTGACCCCAGAACTCGACCACGTTTCTCCAGCAATCAAGCAAAAGAATCTAATCTTTGATAAGTTTCAAGAGCCCAAACGCCATCTGGTAGTGTCTGGAAAAGGGCATATGGATGTTTTGAGTGGGGATGAGTTTGGCCCTGTTCTCGATGCGCAGGTGGAGTTCTTGCGTGGCATTTTCAGTGCATGAAACTCCAGTGCCCAGGTGGAGATTCCAAATATATTTGACTTCAGGAAATCTTGCTGTATAAGAAGATTCCAATGTTGGGAAGCTGGCATTTTGAATCCTTTGATGTGAGCACTTAGAATAAAACATACTTGTTGGTTGGAATAAATGTTTGAAGACCAGCTGTTCAAATTTTCAAATCCACATGCACATGCAAGTCACCTGGCTTGTAATCAACAGGTTTGTGAATATACTCATTTACGTAAATGTTGTAGTACTTACCTAGTAAGCTTCAATGTTAGAACAATTCTAAGGCCCTCTCACATATTGATTAGCACTAGTATACAGTGCTAGGTATCTACATACTACATACAAATTAGCTTCCATAGACTGCCATGTCTGGGTTTCCGGCTATATGTTATTTATGTACCGTGCTAGATCTCTCAACGTCAACATCAATTGAATGGAAGCACTTGAGTGCTAGCGATTTGCAACATTTGAACCACGAATGTTTACTCTGTTTCCTACATACATGTACAGTTGACCTGGATACTACATACATATTGAATCCTGAAAATTGGACTGGAAATATTACGACCTAGCTAAATCAATGTCTCTTGACATCAAATCATAGATTGAAACACAGTCTGATCTACTATGAGTCCCTTGTGGGTCAGAATAATAGGCCACAGTCTCGAAAAACGCCATAGAGCCCGTAAATAGAGTAGAAACATCCAGAATCCAAAATTAAAGCTTCGAAATTTCCCGAAAAAATGAACAAACATTGAAGGGATATTCTCGCAGCCTTGTCAAGAAAATCCTACAGTGACTCCTGACTTCCGCCTCATTATGGTCAATACCCGGTAGCGCTAGTCCTTAGCCTCGGAGTGGGACCTCATGCAAGGTAATCAATCATGCATCATGATTAATGCAAAGTCAGCTGCTAAGGATCAGGATTCCGGTCTCCGAACGTGTCTTCGGGGCCCATAATTCAATGTCGGCAGTGGCCACTGGTCACGCATCCATGATCGCACTGATGGCCTTTTGAGGTGATGGAACACGTGGAGTCGCAAACAGCCCCCAAAACAGCAAATAAGGCTTCCGGAATAGTTCAACTTCGAGCCACATTTAAGGAGGAATTATTGGCATATGTAATAGGTAGTGCGGTAGTTGCAAAGGTTCAATCTATCTGCACCGCGCCCCTTTCAGTCCTCATGGCTCCTCATCATCTTGTCCCAGCCAAATGGGCTCTCTTAGCTTTCCTTTCCGTGTATCCCGACATTTCGCTAGCTAAGGCTGTCCCCCGTGGCTCTACCTCGTGTCGGTACATCCCGGGCGATGCGGGTTGGCCGACGGTGAATCAATGGCAGGCGCTGAATGCAAGCGTCAGCGGTCGGCTCATCGCAACGAACCCTATTGCGCATGTATGTCACGATCCAACCTACTCTGAGGCCGAGTGTGAATATCTCCAAAAAGAATGGGGTATTCCAAGTTTGCAGTACGTATCAGCTCCCCCTCTGATATGTTTGTTGCATAAAGTCATAAGTTGATAACGGTAATCCTATCAGAGTGCCAGAGCCAGCCGAGATTCTGGCTCCATATTTCTTGAACCAATCATGCGACCCCTATACGACACAGTCCCAGCCCTGTGTGCTCGATAACTACGTGAGCTATTCGATCAATGTCACTGGAGTGGCCGATGTGGTGGCAGGAGTTGAATTCGCGGAAACCCATAACATCCGCCTAGTGATAAAGAACACTGGTCATGAGTGCGTCCCCTGTGAAATATTTTTAGTACACCTGGATCAAGTCACTAATATCTTTACTATTCCAGCTTCCTTGGAAAGTCCACCGGCAAGGGTGGTCTTGCGCTGTGGACGCACGACTTTAATGACATTGAGCTTATCACCAACTATAGCAGCAGCTATTATAAAGGTCCGGCATTGAAGGTGGGAGCCGGCGTCATGGGCGGTGATGCCTTGCTGGCAGCCAGTGAGCAGGGCTATCGCGTGGTAGTCGGTTCGTGTCCAACCGTTGGAATGACAGGAGGATACACGCAGGGAGGAGGACACTCGCTTCTGTCAGGGTTGTACGGACTGGCTGCTGACAACGTACTCGAATGGGAAGTCGTCACTGCAGACGGAACTCATTTGATCGCTACGCCCACAAGCCATGCCGACTTATTTTGGGCCCTCGGCGGTGGAGGAGGAGGTACCTATGGTGTCGTAATCTCCATGACGGTCCGTCTATTTGAGGATGGTTCCGTAGGCCGTGCCTCGTTGATCTTTACCAGCACCATCACCAACGGGACAGACGCATTTTGGAACGCCGTGGACGTTTTCCAGTCCCATCTGCCAGCAATTGTCGATGATCATGGTATCGTGGTGACATACGTGGTGAGCAATGACACTTTGGACCTCTACGTAGCGACCGCGCCAAATCGCACAGCAGACCAAGTAGCGGAGATTTTCGAGCCAATGACTTCGGCGTTAGCCACGCTTGGACTCTCGGCCAGCGCCATTGACTTCACCACCGCCGTCGCCGACACCTACTATGACCACTATCTGGCTACTCTAGAGCCTGTGCTAGCCTCGGCGCAGTCGGACCAGATCACGTCCGGGCGCATCGTGTCGCGTGAGAATATGGCAACCAACGGTTCGAGTGTTACGGCGGCTATGCGCACGGCCACGGCTGGTGGCTCTATGGATCTGCTCTGCTCAGCCATGAACACTACCAATGGTGTTGCTTCGGTCGGGAACACGGCCATCCAGCCCGCCTGGAATACGGCGCTAGTAAGCTGCGTGATATCCGAGACATGGGATTGGACGAAACCGTGGGACTATATGCTTGAGCGACAGGCATACCTTACCACTGTCGTAGATCCAGCCTTCATGGCCGCAACCCCTGGATCAGGAACTTACCTGAACGAGGCGAACTTCCAGCAGGCCGATTGGCAAACGGCATTTTACGGCACTAATTATGCCCGACTCGAATCGATCAAGGCAAAGTACGATCCAAAGAGCTTATTGTATGGCCTCACTGCGGTCGGCAGTGAGGCCTGGGAGGAAGACTCGTATGGGCGACTTTGCCGAACAGATGCATGATCATACTACTATTACCTCAATGACAGAGTCATGGTTCTTGTAAATTAGACGCAGTCTAGCTAGATCATAGTTTTCTTCTGCATTGAATCACCTAGATGAATTAGCCCTTGAAATCTATCTACTGTAAAATACCAGATATCCTCTGTTGCTTGTGGTTTTTCTGAAACGTTGGAAATATCAATGTGCAATTAACATGTTACGTATCTTGGCACTCCCCATGTGATTCCTTCAACATCGACAGAAAGGAACAAACCCCTTAACAGCGGGCTCTCGGAGAAACAGGCCCACTGGATAGTGTTGAGAGGGGGAAATGAAAATTCGCACATATCATACTCATGTGAGTAGCGGAGGGGGAAGGGAAGAGAGGAAGGAGTCTGAGGGCGTGAGGCTGAGGCTAAGCCGAATCAGGCAAAAGCAAGCAAGGCTGCAACTTTACCTAATATAACCCCGCACGGGCCATATCTCAGCGAACTTAGTGCCTCGCCCTTCAGGCATAAAGCAAAATGACACCAATGGAATTGGCCGCAGGTGATAAGGTGGGTTTCTTAATTTCACAACAGTGGTGTAGGTCCATGGGTGGTTTGCATCGGTCGGCCCGGCCAGGCCGCCAGGGGTACATCACCAATTAAGCAAAGCGTCCGAAGCTCCGGGCATGCAGGGCCCACACAGGCCACGTAGAGGCCAGCACTAGCTTATAATGCATATATTCCTTTGCTCAGCTGCGCCTCAATCAAATCATTTGCTGACTCGCATTAGCAGCGTATGGATTACCTGCATGGTCAACGTGGATCCTTTCAGGCGGGTCGGTGTCATTGTAAGAGCTGAGGGTGCAGAGAGGAACCTTGAAATCGGTCCTCTCATTGTCCAATCCCGAGGTTCCAGCAGCTCACCAAGAGCAGTCTTTACTGATCCTCACTCACATAATAGTATCTTTTGATATACTATATGTATGAGAACAAGCAAGCATTTGAATGGCTCCGTGGTGTTTCTTAACTTGATCCTGTGTTCTTGGAATGCTACTAAGATCGCATCCCTGTCACTTCAAGTTGTAAGCTAGCCATCCAAAATGCAGAGTCCTGACGCTTTCCACAGCCGGGTTCTGGAATGGGTACCCCTGCCCAAGCTTCTGAACGGGTGGACACTCCCTTGCCTATTGCTCGGTGCGTGGGTGGTCTACGGCGTTGGACTGGGGATATACCGCCTCTTTCTAAGTCCTTTGGCTAAATTCCCGGGTCCAAAGCTCGCCGCCCTCACGCAATGGTATGAAGTCTACTTTGACATGGTCAAGAAAGGTGGCGGCCAATTCCCTTTCGAAATCAAGCGCATGCACGAAAAATATGGCCCCATTGTTCGCGTAAATCCCTTCGAGCTTCACGTCGATGACCCAGACTTCTACGATGTAATCTACGCGACAAATAAGGCATATGACAAGATGGAGCATTTCCAACACCGCTTCAATGTGCCTCTGGCTACGTTTAGCACGTCCGACTCGGATGATCATCGCATTCGTCGCGCAGCCATCAACCCCTTCTTCTCCAAGAGCCGGGTTCGAAACCAAAATGAACGCATCCAGCAGCTCGCTTCCACAATCTCACAGAGACTGGCTACTGAGTATGCTGGGCAGAATAAGCCTTTGGACGTGGCTAATATGTGGGGTTGCTTCACGGCGGATGTCATTATGGATGTTGTCTTTGCGCGCCCCAAGCACTTTTCCCGGTACCCGGACTTTGAGTCCCCATTCACCCTCGCCATTCGCAACATGTCGACCTGGGCTCATTTTACATTGCATTTTGGCTGGGTTTTGACCGTCATGAATCAAATGCCAAATTCAATTGCCAAGGCCCTGTTTCCCCCATTCAGGCCAATCATTGAATTCAGAGAAGTGAGTACTAATCCCATAAGTAGTTGCGCCTTCAAGGGAAGTCCCGAATGCTGATGGGTGTATCAAAACTACAGGAGATGGCCAGTGAGATTACTGATATCTTAGAGGGTCGAAATCAAGCTGCCAAGGACTCCCCTCATTCGACCGTCTTTCACGACATCCTGTCCTCGGGCTTACCTCCCCATGAACTACGACCGGAGCGTCTCAATGATGAGGCCGTGGGTCTGGTAGGCGCAGGAACTGAGACCACCTCGTGGAGCTTAACGATTGGAACATTCCATGTCATCGATAACCCGCATGTGACTCGAAAGCTGAAGGCCGAGCTGACCGAGGCGATCCCAAATCCCAATGAAATGCCATCCTGGTCAGAGTTGGAGAAACTTCCGTATCTCAGCGCAGTGATTAAGGAGCGTAAGTTAATAATCTTTTCTTCTTACACACTTGTCCCCTTCGCATGAGTCTTTTCCTATTCAAGAGTAAAGAAACATCGAGAAGAAAAGCAACGATCCGCGACTAACATGGAAACTCCGCGCATAGTTCTTCGGATCGCGTTTGGTGGCGTTGAACGCCTCCCTCGTATCAATAAACATGGGATATGGACATACGGAGACTGGGAGATCCCCGCGGGAACCCCCGTGGGTATGGATCAGTTCCACATGCACATGAATGAAGACTTATACCCTGACCCGATGGCTTTCCGGCCCGAGCGATGGCTGGGGAACCCCAGGAGCCCCAGCGGTGAGAAGCCCTTGACGCATTACCTGACGACATTTGCGAAAGGCACGCGCATGTGCACAGGCCTTAACCTAGCATATGCAGAAATTTTTGTCGGGCTAGCCACTATTTTCCGGCGACATGATTTTGAACTGTTCGAGACGAGTAGGCGGGATGTGGATTTTTACGCGGAGAACCTCAAGGCGTCGCCGTGGCCGGGAAGCAAGGGGGTTCGTGTTTTGGTGAAAGAACTAAAATAAGATGGGGGCGATGGTGGACAGAGAGAAATTTTACTGGAGAATGAAAGTCGAATATTGGGTGCTCAAATCTAGACCAAGAGTTAGAAGTACAATCAACTGGTATCTGGGCACAAATAAAAACATCAATCAATCAATATACACAAAGTCTTTTCTGGGCGCCGGTATCGGCTAAGTAGGTAATGAAAATCCAGGCATTCTAGTGTTATCCCAGAAATCCTTCAAAAGGGCCAATTTCTATCTAATATTAGTGCGACATGCTGCACTGTTTTTCTATCATGCCTTAACATTTACTCCGGTGACTCAGTATGATATCCACGACAATAGTATACCCTGCACTAACGGCCAAAAACAGAGGCGACTTCCCATCCGCATCACATATCTCGTTATCAGCCCCACTATCTAGCAACAAGCTGACAGCTGCGTCGTGGCCCTGCTCGGCTGCTAAATGCAATGCCGTGCGTCCCTGTGCGTCGCACTCATCAATGCCCACCCGGTGGTCCAATAGGGTCTGCAGCATACTGCAGTTACCGTTCCGAGCTGCGACATGCAAAAGAGGCATGAGTGGCATTTTGGCAGTTCGTGATTTTTCATGATGCTGTGGATGCTGTTGATGATATGTTTGACTCAGACTGTGTTGGGAAGAAGCTGCTAGGGTGGGTTCCCTAAATGAGGCCGCTGGTGTGCTGCAGCTTCTTTCTCGATGGAAAGTATCGCTCATGAATGGAGTGGGGGGAGAATTAGATGATGGTGGCGCCAACGTAGCACTTGCGCTATGTTTATACAAGGGCGGGACCATGAGGGGTTTACGTTCTCCCTGTGAAATCACACGGGAGAAGGCATTTGGGCTATCAAGCGATGCTTGTTCACCATGTAGGGGTTTGGCCAGGTCTGGCCAATCAAGAAATTCCGTTGAATCTCTGCAGGGCGGGAAGTAACTTTTTCTGTCTCCCGATGGGCTTCTCGGGATCATAAATGGGTTCATGTCTTCCCATGCAGAGCTATTTTTGTGGTGGTAGAGATTGTTTGCCGTGCCATTGAAAGCATTACTCGGCTCATGGTACCTAGCTTGGATTTCAGATACGCTCCTGCTGGCCGTTTGGGTCTCAAAAGCCGATTTCCCGCTTTCTGTGTAGATCGGACAGAGATCTATAGGTTCTTGGTTCCAGCTCCAAATGTTTTCGCTTTCTTCCTTTCGCTTCTGCTCCTGTTTCTTCTCTATTGGCGAATCGAAAATCGAGAATCAAAAATCGGTTCTATCTCAAAAAAAAATTTTTTTTGGTTGTGGCTCCCCGTGAATTTGCTTACCTCGATATCTCCGTTGAGCCAGCCTGTTTTGCATCCGACGCCGCTCTGTGGTTGTGGAAGGATCGAAATACAAATCCATGAGCTGCAATTGACCAAGTTCCATGGTAAATTCTTCGCTCCGGCGTGTGCCCCGTCTATATGGCAACGATCGATGATGACGGCACCTGAGATTCATGTGACAATGACTTCGCTGCAATGGCAAGGCCGCAACATTTATATATTTACCATGTGGAGCTACCGACTCTGATCACGTTAAATCATGTTATCTTGTCCGCATTTTGTCATCCGCTAGTTGTTAATTGAGGGATTGATTGTTATTTCGCTATCCAGGTCAGAATTGACACAAACACCGATGCTAGGTCCTTATTGGCAGCCGAGTTAGGCCCCCAATAGTGAGGCTGCCACCAAATACAAGGCTGTCTCAACTTCATTCAATCAACACCGGACGGAGGTAACATTACAAGTGATTCGTCTGGGGCTGAAACATTTGAATCCTCCGCGTATTTCAATGTTTGATCCTCCAATCAGAATGCCGCGTGTTCTCCATGTAACGCTCGTCTTGCTATCCCCTTACATTCTACTTACCGGTAACTCTTCTTGGTCTACTAATTCAAAATTACTCTACTTTCATGAAGGATTCTCCCTATTCTTGACCAATGGAAACTCCAGCAATATCAGGTTGAGTTCTTGTATAGGAGAAAGAGGGGGTCACGCCGGCCCCGGGGGCCAGGCTGCGCGGGGGTACAATCCGTTCCAATATTTGAAAAGGATTTATCCACCTTCATTTTACCCGCAAAACAACATAATTTTGGATAAATTCAGTACATGTAGTAGATATCTCAATAAATTTTTATACAAAACATTGAACGTCTTTTCCAAACAAGCTGTATCATGAGTAACTAGGACTTTCAAATGTTAATTATCTGGTCCTCTACTAGAAACATTTGAATATCAGAATACTCATTTCTTATATAGATGTTAATCTTAGAAAGTATATATGAAAGCGATTGGATTTGATCAATTAGCCCATAGTAAAGATAGAGTTCTATCAACTTATAAATTGTCTTTCGTGATAAAGTTCTTGAGACACTTCTCATCAAAACATTTCTCATCAATTGATCAAAGTAGGTGAGTTTTACTGTGGTATTTGCGGGAGGAGATTGAAGTGGGTAAATATTTTTGGAACCGATTGTATCTACGTATACTGAAATCCTGAGGAACTTGAGGTCTAGGCCTGTTTTTGCTCTGACTACGTACTTTCGTTCTCTTTTCAATTGTGTTCCGAGGTTCGCAATGGGTATTAGTAGTACATAACGCATTTCACCCCTAAGCGAGCCACCCCACTCGGCCGGGCCAACATTGAACCCAAAGCACATCAATTGAGAGTAAATGCGATGAACTACAACATTGCTTCGTATCTCGGAAACTAGAGCTTATATTATATTATTCTTACAGAAGGTTACTCTTTGGGGTGGCCCGGCTGAGTGGGTTGGCTCGCTTAGGGGTGAAATGCGGTGGAAAGTACTTAACTAGTAGGCACCTAACGTAAATTGAATCCACACATGCAAGCGAGCAGCCCACATGTGCATAGGCCGTAAGTCTAGCCCCATGCTATTGAATCGAAGCTCAAAACATCAACTCTAAGATATATTCAAATGTTAATAACATGAGGAGAACGATAATACACATACAAATTAGTGCCTATAGATGTAGATCTCTTAAAAGCCATTGATCGTGCTCAAGTGTTTCAATTTCCATACGGTCTCATTCAAATGTTTCAAAAAAGGAGTACTAGAAAGGTTCTGGAATATAGGGATCTTTATTCTATGTATTGCCGAATTGATTTTCTTTTTTTCTTCTTTTAAACGAAATCTATAGAAAATGAATATTTCTAGTACTCTACCATGAAAATCTCTTAGAAGAGTTAGCTTAAAGTTTTTTATAGTATTTTGATTGAGTAGTTAGTCCAGGGGTGTAAATGAGGTTGTTGTTTTCTTCCCACATGCAGATTTGGATTTTTTATTACTTCAAATAAATGCCGCAGTCCACCTGGGCAAGAGTCTTTGAATAGCTTTGTTAAAACATTCAATGCCGTATCAATTAATACTAATTCGACAAGTTTTGTTCTTCGGACCGATCGAGCACTCAAGATGATGAAGCCATTTCGAGATGGGGTTAGATTGAACTGCAACACAACCCGAGGCCAGCAGACGTTTGTGATCTTCATGAGTAGTACGCATTAATCAAGTTCAATGTTCATGAACACTATACTTAGGTCGTGAGTTCTAGATAAACGTTTTTATATTGTTAAATTTTGAGGAAATATTGATCTATACGTTGTAATTTCAATAAGAACCTCGGACTCAAGTAACCCCGCAAATAACCGTGCGGGGAAAGCCTTGAGTGGAGCTACGTTACAATAGACTTCCCCGAGTCCCCGACACAACCGACACCTTGTGCATCACGCTTTTTGATTCCAACCTATCAATCCATGGTCGGAAATTAAAGCAGTGGCAATTTTATAGAGAATCGGTTGGATGCAAAGAATACCTTGAACAACGCCTACCATTCGCTTTGCTCATCACAAGTTCACAACCCGCCCTATTTTGAGAGTTTTATACATATTACTCTGATATACATTTTACCCCCTCCCCCCTTCCCCGCGCTTTGGTTGAGCCGACAATCCGGAAATTTGGATACATTTCACAATGCGCATGCGTACTCAAGCTCTTGGGGGTCTATGCCCTTGGAGAAGACTTGGAGTCGCGCCCTTTTTCAAGCGAGGGCTGTTAACTCAAAGCTATGCTCGAGGTCCTTCTCAGGTGAGTTCGAGCATTCAAAGATGGATACCCATTCTACTTGAATTATGGGGGTTGAAAATCAGCTAATTCAGCGCTCTTTGGCAGCCACCTTTGATCGAGTCAACCATTGGAGATCACTTCGCAAAAATCGTGGCTGAACACGGTGATCGAACAGCGTAAGGAAGCTGGGGCCAATGAGAGCTGAATTTGAGTACTAAAGAATTGGCTGCAGTGTTATTTCCAAGCATCAAAATGACCGTGTCACATATGCGTCCCTCGATGCTCGAAGTAATGCCCTGGCTCGGGGGCTTGAGTCAGTGGAAATCAACAAGGGGGATCGGGTTGGCGTTATGCTTGGAAACTCCATGGAATATGCAGTGGTATGTCAGGCTGCATTTAGTCTTTGAAGCCATTCTCATTATTCCAGATAACATATGCTTTGTTCAAGCTTGGAGCTATTCTGGTAAGTCCCATCTGTTCGCCGATAATGTCACGTCTCAGACTGTACCGTGTCTCTAACCTTACGTAACAAGGTCCCACTGAATCCCTCCTTCAACTCGGCACAGATCGCATCAGCATTGGGGCACCTCGGAGCCAGTCATCTTATAATCAGTGCAGAGTCTAATCTTCCCCGCAAAGATCCTCGCAGCAACATCCCGTTGCTCCAACATCTGGTGGAGGACCTCTCAAGCTCAAAGCTAAGCTCGAGTTTGGTCCCCACTTTGAAGCAGATTATCCTCGTCGACAACTCCGCCGGTCGCATTGATATATCATCTCATAAGAGCATCATCCCATACTCATCCATCGTATCCGAATTATCAGCAGACAAGCAGTCACTAACAGAACGAACCCTTTTTCCAGACGAAGTAGTAAACATTCAATTCACATCTGGAACAACAGCTATGCCCAAAGCAGCATGCCTCACCCATCGTTCCATTCTTAATAATGGCTCTCAAGTCGGCGACCGCATGCTTCTCACCCCCCAGGACGTGATCTGCTGTCCACCACCCCTCTTCCACTGTTTCGGATGTACGCTAGGGTACATGGCGACAGCAACTCACGGCTCGTCCATCGTTTTTCCATCAGAGTCATTCAACGCCCGCGCAGTACTAAGCGCAGTCAAAGAAGAGAAATGCACAGCTCTCTACGGCGTCCCAACCATGTTTTTGGAGGAACTTGGCCTCATTGAATCGGGAGAGATCTCCGATGATGGATTCCAGTACCTGCGAACAGGAATTGCAGCTGGAAGTAGCATTCCTTCGGAGCTGATGAAGAAATTGCACCGAGTACTCAATCTGACCGAACTCACCATTTGCTATGGGATGACGGAGACTAGCCCTGTCTCTGCTATGACGCATACAGATGACCCTATTGATAAGCGCTTGAAATCAGTTGGGCGCCTTATGCCGCATGTTGAAGCAAAGGTTGTGAATCCCGCAGATAGGAATGAGATTCTCCCCATTGAGAAACGAGGCGAATTGGCTGTCAGTGGGTATCTATTGATGAAAGGTTACTGGGGAGATCCCGAGAGAACAGCAAAGGAAATGTTTGCGGATGAGATTGGGAAGCTTTGGATGCACGTAAGTCTGCACTTAAAGAGACAGGCTCGGGGAATGAAGGCTGATTTTCATTGCAGACTGGCGATGAAGCGTCGATGTCACCAGACGGGTACATTACCATCACTGGTCGCATTAAGGACCTTATTATTCGGGGTGGCGAGAATATTCACCCATTGGAAATCGAAAATTGCCTGTTGGCACACCCTGGTATCGCCGAAGTGTCTGTGGTTGGTGTTCCAGACGACCGATACGGCGAAGTTGTTGCCGCTTTTGTGGTTCTTCGAGAACCAGATTCCGTTGGTGCTGAGGAGATCCAACAATGGGTACGGGAAAAGCTGAGTAGTCATCTTGGTGAGTATTTCGAATGCAAACGTCATTTGGATTGTTGTTATCGAACGCGAGGCAAGCCGAGGCTGACATATAATCTTGCAGTTCCCAAGTATGTTTTCTTTCCTGGGCCATCGGATCCTTCCCCGAAAACAGCAAGCGGGAAGATCCAGAAGTTTAAGCTTAAAGAGCAAGCTATAAAAATTCTGACCGAAAGAGTGAAAGACCCCAAAGAGGCTAAACATTGAAGGATGTATAATTTATACAATTTATCTAGTACTACCTATCAATAATCAGTCTGGGTTGAACAACAGTCCTCGCGACCTCGGGAGAACCTTGGAAGATCAATGATTTTTAGATAGTCTGATCTTTTGACTTTCGAGTTAAAGCACATTCTCAGCCCTGAAGATATTCAAAGTTTATCGGTGTTTCACATTCATTGAAATGTATTTGAGGGTCAAACTAGTAAATGTAGAAGTTATTTTGAAGGTTCAATCCGTTGAAGGTTGAAGCGTTGACCATTCCAAGGTTTAACATGCCATACATGTGACGCTGGTAAAGGGCAAGCAATTGATTATGTTCCAGTTCCTGCGACAGAATTCACAAAGGGCGAGCTGCTAGAGTTCGACACGAACTTCCGAGCGCATTTCTGGGCGTATTGGAACGTCACGTACGGGGTCATCGTTCTTTGAATATGGCTCGATCACCAAGCGATGCACTGTTCTTAAATATCGCCGAAGTCCCGTCGACCTCGACCCAAAACAGTCATCTGTCATGTTCCGGCAAGTGTTTGACATTGCGCTTTGTGGGTGACTGCCACAGCCAATGTACTGGGGAGCTTGTGAAGAGGATTAAAAGCTGAAAACACCATGCCAGCTCAAGTCCAGCAGAAGCGTCGTAAAATCCCAACTCCCCCATCGTGTATGGTGGAGATTCCTGTATTCCTGTATTCATTCTTCAATCAGAAGTCCTGAATGCCAGTCTCACCCTGAAGCTGCGCTCTGGCATTTTCGCCTTGAATTTCATCACCGACCACCCACTCCGGCTCCTCATCCTCAAAGTATTCATCCTGCAACTCAGATAAATCATCGTACTCTTCATTCTGATCGACAGTGGTATAGTCAAAATCATCATCATCGCCTCTCATAAAGCGCAGGCCCATCTCCCACTGCCACTGTTTCTCGCCCTCCTCCTTGCTGGAGGGGATATCATCACGGTCCTCGGCCAAGATTTCGCCGTTGGGGCCACGGGTATAATTCAACATGGAATGGGGATCGGGGTGCGCTAGCGCGTCCATCTTCGCCTCCGAACGCAGCAGGTCGGCCTGCAGGACGCCCGAGAATCCCTTCTCGCGCCCCTGCGCTTCCCGTTCCTGCGGAGTCTGAAATCGGCGGATGAGACGATCGTACAATAGCGGGTCTAGAATGGTATACCCAACCCGGTTAGCTTGTCAGGTTATTATTTCGCTGCTGTGGTTCTCGAGGCCACTGGAATCTGTGTTGGCAGCTAGGGAAGAGCAGGCGGACCGGCTAGCTCGAGCTCCGCCGAGTAGTATTCTGGATGTAGGTCCAGGTACCGCTTTCGACGGTTCTTGATTTGGAGTGCAGGATTTTGCGCGTCGGCAGCTTCATCTTTGTTGTGGGTGGTTCCGGAATCCATGGGGAAATGGGGCATATTGGTTGTTTCGGCTCTTGTTTGAGAGTCGTCAAGGCGGGGTTGGACGGCGAAAGTTGTCACGTCTCACAGCTTCTTATGCTGGGCTAGTGTTCCCGTTTGGGTTTAGTGCTTCAGCATGAGGAACCGCCGAACGGCGCTAGTCCGTATTAGTAGATATACTAGTCCACTCTGGGAATAAGAGCTAGCTGCTGACATGTGACCAATCAAAATCCATGATCTACCACAAAGTAGTACCCACTAGCCAAAGGCCAAGGGATCATCCCGCGACTTGACACAACTCGCGATTTGAGACCCTATACTTGAACTCCATTAAATCACAAATAGCACTCTTCACTATCATATTTGCACTTGAATTTCACTTCTTTGTTGGGCTGTGTATCGGCTGCGATAGATTGTAAATTTTTCAAGTCGCAGATCGGACAGAAAGGGAGTGCGGTGTGGATAGGCAGAATAGGTGAAGTCAATATTTCGTTTCAAGTCTGTTTTTGTCTTGTATCTCGGGTTTCATGGGAATGGGCCACTAGTTAATATTCTCTGAGTAAATTTGGTTCGATCTCGAGGCATCAACCACACCAGACATTCATCATGTCGATTGGGCAATTTGTTCAGAAGATCGATGCCTACCGGCTTGGAACCGGTGTGGCATTGCTGTTCCTAGCTGCCTTTTATTCCCCTGTCATGGTGATGGTGCTATCCCCTGTCTTTGGCTCTCACCCCGTGCATCTCTTCCACAGCTACGGCGTGGCTATTGTTGGTGCTGCTGGATGGTTCGCAAAGGACCAGATCCAAAGACGACTGGGTCGTCTTGCTGCTTATATGCTTCCTGTCCTGGCATTCTGGACCCCCACGTTGCAATATTTTGTGATGCAGCAGAGCTCTCAACTGGGAAATCCGATTGGTCCAATTGTCACTGAGCTGTTCGGCTACTACCCCCTGTTGGTGTTGACTGTGGCCATCGCTGGTAAGCAGATCCAGGCCGCTTTGAACCTTGAGTCGCATGGAGAGGTTGCGGCGGAGCACATCCCTCTCCTGGGATCGTATCTCATCTACTCTGTTTGTGAGCGCATTTCCCACGCAATCTTGGCCCGTGTCATCGGTACTACCGTGCTCTTTACCCGCGCTGGTATGCAATTTGTCATTGCTATCTTCTATGCGGTTGTTGTTCCTAAGTCCAAGCTCCTGCTTCTGGCCATTCCATCCGTGCTCTTTAGCATCACTGCTGATGTCCACTTGGGTGGAATTGGTGCTGCAAACTCCGCCCTCCAACATGAGGGTTACTCTCTTTTGGCTCGTCAGGAATCCTCTACGGGATATCTTTCGGTTTTGGAGAACGACCACGATGGCTTCCGTGTGCTGCGTTGTGACCACAGTCTTCTGGGTGGACAGTGGACAAAGTCTATCCCCGGATACCAGCCCCAAGTTGAAGATCCTATCTACGCCGTCTTTGCTATGCTCGAAGCTGTTCGTCTTATTGAACCTGATAACGGTGTCCACCGCGTGGACGCAGACAGCAAGGCATTGGTGATGTAAGTCATAACAGCCACATCCGCGATTTCTAGAGACTAACTCACGACAGCGGCCTTGGAATCGGCACTACTCCTTCGGCCTTGATTAAGCACGGCATCGATACCACAATTGTTGAAATCGATCCCGCTGTGTACAAGTTTGCAACTGAGTACTTCAATCTGCCATCCAACCACGTCGCAGCCATTGAGGATGCAACAACATTTGTCAAGAAAGCACAAAAGACTGCCACTCAATACGACTACATTGTCCACGATGTCTTCACCGGTGGTGCCGAGCCATCCGAGCTTTTCACCTGGGAGTTCTTAACGGATCTGCGCGCACTGCTCAAGGATGATGGTGTCATTGCTATCGTATGTTCTTTCATCCCCACAATAATCATTATTTATCTTCATTTCCTAACTCGGTCCATTTTAGAACTACGCCAGCGACATTGCCCTCTACCCCACGGGCCTGATCGTCCGCACTATCAAAGCCGTCTTCCCGTCCTGCCGTATCTTCCGCGAATCAGAAGCAAACCAGGACGACGCGACCTCTGACTTCACTAACATGGTTCTCTTCTGCAAGAAGACCAAGGACTCGTCTTTGGACTTCCGCAAGCCGACCTCGGCTGATTACCTAGGCAGCAAGGCTCGTGAAAGCTATCTGCTGCCGAGACATGAGATCGATTTCTCCTTGTTCGACACCGTTCCCAACAAGGGCAGACGCTTCCTTGTCGCGAAGGAGGTCAAGCGTCTGGACAAGTTCCAGGATCGAGCTGCGCTCGAGCATTGGGAGATTATGAGGAAGGTTCTTCCTGCTGCCGTGTGGGAGAACTGGTAAACCTTCAATTTTCAAACAAACAGAAAATTCTGTTCTCTTTTGGATGCACTTTGCTATTTCTTTTCCGGTACGTCCTGTGTTTTTAGAAGATTATTTTATTGTGGGCTTTGCATAAATTGGTGTTTCTCAGTGATTATCAATCTACTGTACCAAGCTGAGTCTTGTTGTCTGTTTGTAATGAGGGAGATTGATTGGATTGTATATCTACATACATTGATAGCACTTGAGCTATTTTGAATTGAAAATAAATAAGACTTCATATTGGTATCATTATCTAACACCCGCAGAAAACCATTGGAGTGTCCTAAGAAAAGACTATGAACAGACCAAACCTTTCAAACAATCCAAATCCTCTGCCTATATTGAAAGATTTTTGCCGTCACCGAGGCCGACGCGCCTAACCCGCTCCACCGCACAAACACACACAATATGTACGCTCGGAGAACTAGAATACAACACGGAGAAGACACGAGACAAAGAAGGAGAACTACTGTGATGGGCTGCCTCGAGGGCTGCTGCCGGGCTTCTTGACGAGACCGGCAAAGAAGTTTGCGAGGGCTTGGTTGTGAGCCTTCTCGTCGCCTGGATTTGGCGGGCCCTCTTTGCGTTGGGCACGACTGGCCTCGCGATCCTATGTGTCTAGTTAGTAAAGTATTCGTTAATCGTAAGATAATGATATTTGTGGAAACTTACCCGCAGCTTTTTCAACATGTCATCTGCATCGACCTGGATGCCACCCATGTTGAACTGGACAGGACCAATGTGCTCGTTGACTCGCCCCTGATCATCCATTGGCGACATCTCCAGTGTCGGCACCGGCTCGTTCGCACGATCCTTTTCATCCTTGACCTTAAGCTGTTCGAGCATCTCAAGCTGTTGTGTAAGGAACCCTTGCAAATCAGATGTCTCAACTTCAATCTTAGTTCCATTGCTTGTTGTGCTCGGGTGGGCGATGGTTGTATCGCGCTTGGGATCCTTGATGGTCTGTTCAAATACTGTGACTGCACTAGTCCCATCCTCTTCCGGCTCATGTTCTTCATTAGGCTGGCTAAGAGGCTCGGGGGCATCTTGGATCTCAATTGACCAGGCTGTTGAGGCTCCTTCCATATCGAATCCTTCGCGAATGATCCGAATCTTTCCCCATGAGTCCCAGTTCGCGGGAACGAGGATCTTATCTCTGTCGATCACATTATGTTTTAAGGATTGTCGTTTCAAGAGAGAGTGTATACCCAAGGATGAGTGAATTAGGCTCTGCAAAGAGTTGGCATGGAACGGTGTTGTATAAATGAGCGATGCGCCGTCTGCCTATTGTTAGATGAATCGAAAAAAACGATAATTGAAGAGTTGGAGGTCCTTACGCTTTAGCAAGATCGTTCTCAGGAACTGGAGGATGAAATCGAATTGTTCCTCATGCCAGCCGTGATCCTTCTCCAATTTCTCGATATTATCAGCCTGCGAGATAGATTTTGGTTAGCCAATGGAATGCCGTGAAACTTGGAGCTTTGGCCCACATACTCCCTGACAAACCACACACATTGGGACTCCCAGCCCTTCGTCCCATTCACCGGGTCCCAAGGGTATTGTGACTGGGCCTCCGGAATTCGGCAAGCTTCCTGCAGCTCCCGCGCTGGCATCCATTCCTCTTTTACGATCGCGCCATTCCGTCATGGTCTCCTCCATCACGATCTTTGTATCATCATCAAGGGAAACGAGAACAGAGCGGAGAAGGCGAACCCATTCTCTTAGTCGCCGGATCCAGGTCCATGGATCAGACCAGTCCATAAGAATGACGACCAACGTTTCCGGCACAGATTGAGGGGTCAGGAGAGGTTTAAGAAGAGGTGCAAATGATGGAGAGGGTTCAGACAGGAGGTAGGCCGAGACACGCGCCAGAGTATCTTGATGCACATGTTAGTATATTTGAGTCCAAAGAGCATACAAAAGCTTGATTGTTGGGACACATACCTTCTTGATCAGCATCGAGAACATCTCGATATGTGTATCCGAGGGCAAACTGATTGGCAATTGGAGGTGTCTTCCCCTTTCGCTTTCCATTTACTAAGTTGGGATCGGTTGAGGTATCGGCTGAGAAAGTATCTAAAAATTCTCTTTGACTTTCAGGTGTACCACCTTTGTATCCAATAGTCAGCTTCCATTTTCTATTCACACGAAGCAAGAGCTCCGACGACCCCACCGTCCAAGAGCATATATCACGTAGAATGACGTACCGAGAATCAAAAGGTTCTTTTCGGGCAAGCGCTTTCCATTAGCGACACCATCAAGAAGAGAGGACCAAATGTTCTTTTTTGAGCCATCTTTGCTTGTTGGGCGACTATTATTGCTGGGGCCCTTAGACCCGCGATTCGGACTGGAGGACATCCTCTGGTCTACACCCACCATGCCTCACAGAGCATGTACCATTCCAACCAGTGGAAATAGCGTATGTGTGTCTAGCGAAACGCGTTCAAAAAAGCGTCGGAGTCGGGGGCGGAGGGAAGTCGAAGCAGAACGCGGTCAGGGGAATATGGAAGTGGGGATGGGACCGATATTGACTAGAGCCCGCGGTAGACGAAATCGGCGTGATTTGCGGGAAAGTATCTCAAAAGATAAGTATCGAAATCTAGGAAGCCTAATAGTCCTCAAACAAAGGCGTCGGCGTGGCAGGGGGGAAAGGGTGTTCTTGCGTGAGTAAACAATTGGTGATTTTACGGTTCCGCAGATGGCTCCGGGTGGAACCCTTTTCTTTCCTCACGAAGCTTAAGGTTCCTCTCTTTAACTACCCCCAACCACCCACCATGAACTCAATCCGCCAGGTGCAGGCGCTCAATAAGCGTGAGCTGGAAAATGCTATGTGAGTGAAGCTGGAAATTGAATTTCTCTCACATATCCTCGCTGTTCTATAAGCTAACATGGTTCTTGTCTTAGACCACCTGAGGCCTCATGGCATGCGGACTACCGTGACACAGCGTATATCTACATCGGCGGACTTCCCTTCGATATGACAGAGGGCGATATCATCACAATCTTCTCTCAGTACGGAGAGCCGGTTTTTGTCAAGCTGATCCGCGACAAGGAAACGGGCAAGAGCAAAGGCTTTGCGTTTCTCAAATATGAAGATCAGCGCAGCACTGATCTTGCGGTGGACAACCTGGGCGGTGCAACGGTTCTAGGCCGTATGCTGCGAGTCGATCATACCCGATACAAGCGACGCGAAGACGAGGAAGAAGAGGATAACGTCGCAAAGCTGATGGGTGATGCGACAGTCAGTGAGAATAAGCCTAGCGACCAACATGCAGTATCTGGCAAGACAGAGCGCGAGGAGAAACGGCCCTTACTAAAGGAAGAGAGGGAATTGCAGGAGATGATTTTGAACCATGACGACGAAGATCCAATGAAGGAGTTCCTTATTGAAGAAAAGAAGGAAGAGGTTGCACGTGCAATCGAGAGATACAGCAACAGTGAGAAAAAGTCATCCCGACGCCGGGACGATAGCAGAGAGCGGTCAAGTCGGCACAGTCGTCGGCACCGTTCTCGCGAGCGCGAGCGAAGACACCGAGACGATCGTTCTCCTGGTCGAGAGAGGACCACCCGGCGGCGCTCGACAGATCGTGAAAGAAGATCCCAAAGAGACCGAACCCCGGTTGGTTCTCGCGATCGCGATCACGATGATCGCTCGCCCGCTTATGAGAGAAGACCGAGGCGTCGGTCACAAGATAGGTCTAGGAGAGAACGGACGCCAGTGAGATCACGTTCGCCAGAGTCACGGAGATACCGAAGTGACCGACACCGAGACCATCGTCGCTGAATTTGATCAAATTCCATTGCTGGGTAAGGTTTTAATTCAATTTCGTGTCTTCCCTTACCAACCACCTCCTACTACGATCATCCTTTGATTCGTCTCAACCAAGACATTGTGAAAGCAATATCTACGTCACATCAATCCATGGCCCAAAACGAAAAAGCAGCTTGGAAGTCCGACTTTGGGGAAATTAATGCAATCCACGGGGGATAAATTACTATGTACAATTCATAAGACGAGCAAGAAATCTGGAATGACTATCTGTTACCGTCTTCAGCCACCAAGATATCGTTTCCACCCATCTCTCATACAATATCGCCTTCCATCGTCGCCATCCCGAAGAACGAACTTCTCCCAGCGGCATTCTCTACCCGAGCCAATGACCAAAATGGTCCGATCATCCTGCCAGCCGATGACGCCTTTGGGTGGTCGACCCAACGATGACCGCAGTCCTGGTACTGACGGTGACCCTGGAATTGCCGCATCACCCATCTCAAAATGTGCACTCGAAAATGAGTACACGTCTGAGAATACTCGTGGCATGAGGGGCAATTTGCTCAGGATTCCCCACTTTTGATTTGAACCCTCTTCTGTTGCAGATATCTGAGATCGGCTGGGGCCCGCAGCATGGTTTGGATGAGGTACATCGAAGATGTGCAGGGTAGACTTGTCGGATGTCACGGCCAGGAGGATATTGTTGGGTGAAAAAGATAGAGAGAATATCACTGCATGGTCCACACCTCGGCGAAGCTCCGCCAGTTTCGTACAGTTTCCCGCCGAATACACTCGAATCAAAGTGCCCTAGTAAATGATTAATGAATTGTCAAAAGGGTGGAACATGGTAAAGGTCTTACTGCTTCACTCGCTGTAGCTAGCACTTCTCCGTCAGGACTTAAAGCCATTGCACGCAAGGAAGAGCTGTGTGCCGGTATGATGCTGATATTCCCCGTTTCCAACTCTATCAATTGCACCTGTCCTGGGGACCGACCGGGAAAAGCGAGTACCTTCTGGCCTAAACAGGCCAAGCCCAGTGGGTTGTCTGATGTTTCAAAGACGGATAGCTTCTGCGGTGGCGTCGAGAAGGCAAACATGTGAATGCTGTTTAGCAGTGCGACGACGATTCGGGACTTCGATAAGCGAACTCCGAGGACTGAGGTGCGAAATTCGAGGGTGATAGCGGCTTTTTGTTTCGCATCGTCCCAGATTATGAGCTGTTGGTTCAGAGGATCAGTATGGGAAGTTAGAGGCGAGGTAAAGCCATGAAGCTGACCTTGTTCTGAGGAAACTTGGGGTTTCGTCCGCCACCAACAATGGCGAGGTAGTTCGATTGGCCAAGCATCTCAACTACGCCAATACCAGCGTTGAAGTCTATGGAAAAGACGAATAACCTCATGTCAGTCGCAATAGCTTTAAGTTGAGGTACGGGACACGCTCACCTCTGGATACTTTTAGCTCACATGGATTGGCATTGAAAACTATAGGATGAATGTCAGTATCTGTTGTTTGCTCCCAAGTCTTCTGTTACTTGAGGTAGGTTAGATAAACTCTTGTCGGGTCTCTGGCCGGCCTTACCACAGAAGCCAGTGTCCAAACCCACCGAGAAGCAACTGCTGTCATGGTTGAATGTAGCCGATAGTGAATATGGCCCGACGGACTCATCGATAACTTGGCGAGTATTCATGGTCGCGAAAACATGACGTGAGAGGGTGAGAACTTTTCAAAGTTGTTGGTTGTATGGTATTGAGAAGCTGGGGTTAGGAAACGGGGGAAGCTCAGGTGCGGATCAGCGATAAGAACCAAGATGCGGGCAGCTCCATACTTATCGCGTCCGCGATTAACAGAAAAACCCAAAAAAGAGATCCACGGTTGCCTCAGGCGCTACAGGCGGAGTGCTTAGGTAATGCTCCGGCGGCCAGGAGCGACCCACCATGACTAGCAACCCCTGAGTGTTGATATTCGTGGTTTATGGGCGCATAGAGCAAAAATGAAGAAAGGTATGAGAAAGGCAAGATTAGAGAAGCTGGGATATAGCTATAAATGATTCAAAAACAAACGAATTGGGGTTCAATATAAGTAAGCAAGAGGTAGTTCGAAGTACAAGCTGGAGAAAGAGGGTGTCCCGTGATTGGCCCGCACCCCAAAGGGAAAGGGGGAAACACGAACTGTCTTTCCTTCCCCCCCCTACGACTTAAACAATCCAGGACTTCAGGAGAGTTTCACCCTTTCCCTTTCTCTTCTTCCTTGCTTTGGATACCCCCCATCCTATTCCTTTTTCTTGTTCTTTTCTTGTTCCTTTTTAGTTCACAATGTCGTCAGCCCTTAACGCGGTATGTGTTTCCCCTTTTATTTCCCATGGGAGACCCCGAGTTCAATGGGGGAGATATTCATACCTCTCCGCCCTCAAGGGAAAAAATTAATTGCTTAGTACCCAAAGCTGACACAAGTCCCCACCGTGGGCAGATGAAGATCCGTCGCAAGAAGAATGTCAAGAAGGGAATTCAGTTCTGTTTGATGGTGTGCGGTGCCAGCGGAACTGGTATGCTCGCAATCCTCCCCCCGAAATCGACCTCGCCAATTGCCCACTGACCATTGCTCCTTTCAGGTCGCACAACCTTTGTGAACACTCTCTGTGGCAAGCAAGTTCTAGAAGGCAAGGATGCCGACGATGCGGAGAATGCTCATTTGGAAGAAGGCGTCCGCATCAAGCCCGTCACTGTCGGTGAGTACCCTGGAACTGGTTCATATTCTTCATACCGGAATACTTCTGGGATGGTCTGATCTAATCCTTTTTTGTGATATGAACAGAGCTTGAATTGGATGAGGAGGGAACCCGCATCTCTCTTACCATTGTTGATACCCCCGGTTTCGGTGATCAGATTGACAACGAGGCCAGGCATGTTTCCCATTACCTTTGTCGAAACTATGGATCCCGCCACTAACCAAAATTTGCAGCTTCGGCGAGATTGTTGGCTACCTTGAGCGCCAATACGATGATATTCTTGCTGAGGAGTCCCGAATCAAGCGTAACCCCCGCTTCAGAGACAACCGTGTGCACGTTCTGTTGTACTTCATTACCCCCACCGGACACGGCCTCCGCGAGCTCGACATCGAATTGATGAAGCGCCTGTCTCCCCGTGTTAATGTCATTCCCGTCATTGGAAAGGCCGACTCTCTCACCCCCGCAGAATTGGCCGAGTCAAAGAAGTTGATTATGGAGGATATCGAACACTACCGCATCCCCGTCTACAACTTCCCTTATGATGTTGAGGAGGATGATGAAGATACCGTTGAGGAAAATGCTGAGCTCCGTGGCATGATGCCCTTTGCCATCGTCGGCTCGGAGGATTTCGTTGAGATTGATAACCGCAAGGTCCGCGCCCGTCAGTATCCATGGGGTGTGGTCGAGGTTGAGAATCCTCGGCACTCGGACTTCCTTGCCATCCGCAGTGCTCTTCTTCACAGCCATTTGGCCGATCTGAAGGAAATTACTCATGACTTCCTTTACGAAAACTACCGTACCGAGAAGCTCAGCAAGAGCGTGGATGGTGTTTCTGGGTATGTTTGCTCTTTTCGCGGTATCATTAATTATGGCGCTAACTTGTTTTCCAGAATCCATGATTCCAGCATGAACCCCGAGGATCTCGCCAACCAGTCAGTCCGCCTCAAGGAGGAGCAGCTCCGTCGTGAGGAGGAGAAGTTGCGCGAAATCGAAATCAAGGTGCAGCGCGAGATTGCCGAGAAGCGGCAGGAGTTGCTGGCTCGTGAGAGCCAGCTGCGGGAGATTGAAGCCCGCATGGCACGCGAGGCAAGCCAGAGCAATGTCAGCGAAGCCAATGGAGAGGCCTAGATATACCCTGTCGACGATGCGGCTTTTTTCAGCGGGGCGCCGGTTCGCTAAGTGATACCGTTTGTGCCAAAATCATATGGACTTCGTGGCACGAAGTTGGTTTTTGTTTATGGGGATAATATTGACTGTTTATTCACGTTAATAGCTTTTTTTTTCTTGTTTTCTTCTACTTCTTTCTCTCTTCCCGATTTCTCTGTGGAGATGGGCAAAATCTCAACATAGTGTGCAAGTCTTCAGCTTTCGGCGATGGGAAATTGCATTTCGGTTTCTGAAAACCAACTCATCCATGACTCGGTTTTTGATTATACCCAGCTCCAGCTTTCTTGTCTACTTGTTGGATGTCTCCATTTCCAATACACCAGACCATCTGGAGAAAAGAAGAACCCACCATCCTTTGTTTACTTTTTGCTACCTTTGCCCACCTCACTTCTACTTGAAGTACGAATATCTGTCATATTCCCCTCCCCTTTTATCTTTTGCCCCCAGTTTGTTTTATTTGTCCCTGGGGGGTTTCGTTTCTTCCTGTTTCGATTTATCGTCGCCCCTGGCACATTGTCTAAAGTCCGCAGCGCAGATTCCCTCCTCGTTTTGTGTTTTGTGAGCTATCATCTCTATCCTCCGTTTTATCCGTCATAGCTTGGTAGTGAATGAGAAAAGTATACTGGTCCTATTCCTTTCTTTTTTTTTGGCAGGTCTTTGAGGGCGTACCTAGACTAAATCTATATGCATGGACCGCCACATTTTGACCTAAAGCATTTGACAGTACATACCATCCACCTAGTACCACTTATTAGTGCATACACTAGGTAGGCAATTCAAACATTGATTTCCTGGCCCCACATCCGGAGCCGCTGCTCAGGCACCGCATCCATTGATATTTACCCGTACCTACTAGTACTCCACCAGGTAGGTGGGAATTTGTTGCAAGGCGGATCGGACATCATCACAGACTTGCTATGAAAGTCCCACCCTCCTGGACTTCAGAGTTGGTCCGAGATCAATTTACACCTGGGCAGTTTGAAACTTCAAATGTGTGGAAGGACGCAAGTGCAGGTAGACTGGTCACAAAATGGACTGTTTTTGCCTTTTTTTGCTTTTTTTTTCTTCTTTGGCTGATCAACATAATTGATAACTCACGTATTCCAAGGTTGCAAAGAGACGCAGTACTTTAGCCCTGGGGGTGATTCCCATGTGATATGTCAGCATCCTCTCCTGACCGTCCTCAGAGCCTTCAATATTGGAACTGCAGGTGGGCACTCAATACTTCAAACATTGGACATTATTGCTTATGTATACACATTTACTTGTACCTGCTGGCTAGTACACCTCAGTGATTGGAACATGCCTACTACTTAGTGACAATGAAGATTGATCTATCTGGTGACCTACGCCCGCTACTCCAACCTCAGATGTTTGATGGGCCGGTTCGGGAGGTACTAGGTCCCCAGCTGAGCATAAATCCATGGGCATGGATAGTATACTTAAAATGTTTCAATGTTCCGAGGCCCTTCACTCTATGTAGGGCTCAACAACTTCCTTCAAATGTTTGAAGGTTGGGAACAATATTAGAAATGGGCTTGGAAACATTGAAGGCAATCATCGAAAATGATTTAAAGCTGCTATGCTCGAAAGCCTATAAAAGAAACACGTCCTGATTGATGGCCTAGAGCAAGTAGGCCGCCATGCACTGCACTGCGACAGCTCGGTCGAAAATCAGGAGGAAGCCATAGTGCATCTTTGCCGTTCAACTTGACCCACTGCCCCGAGCATTCAGTGAAGATCTCTAGATTTTCATGACTCGAGTTTGAAGGCTGCTGAATAACTCCAGGCGGAATGTGGTGACGCCCATTATTGCTCATTATATATGAACCATCATTAGAAAATTTAAGGTATCTGATTCCGTCACCCAAATCACTGAAAGCATGTAGCAGGATGGTTGTTTTGCACACTGCTTGATCACAGGAGCCAGACGCTAGCAACCGGCCGTTAGGCGAGAAGGCCATCATATCAACCTGCGACGAATGGCCCACAAGCCTCTTCTGCATCGGGTTCATTTTTGTGTCCCAGAGGCGAATTGTCCCGTCATAGGAGCTAGAAGCCAGTTGGCAGCCATTCGGCGAAAATGAAACCGATCTGACACCATCTAAATGACCGTCGAGCGTCTGCTGGAGCGCCCCAGTTGATGTATCCCAGAGACAGACTGTCCTGTCCTCGGAGCCAGACGCTAGCATCTGGCTCTTAGGTGAGAACGCCACTGATTTGATTGGACCCGAATGGCCCTTGAGTGTCTGCTGGACCACTCCAGTAGACGTATCGCAGATATACACTGTCTTATCATGAGAGCCTGACGCCAGCAGCCTGCTATCTGGGGAAAAGGCTATTGGTCCATCTAAGAGGTGGGGTTTCAACAGCTGCCCCTCGCTTTCAAATAAGGGCATTATATCCCGTCGCTCGCTCGGATCCCAACGATCGCAAACGACAGTAACGGAGCCTGATTGGATCTCAAATCTCCGCTGAAGCGTGCCCGTCGGCATGTCCCAGAGGTTTGTAATCATGACCCAGTCCCCTTCATCCACATGCAAGACGCTCGTGTCTATATTCAAAGTACCATGGGTGTAGGGTAAACACACCGGCTCCTTCATACCATAGAGGCAGTTGTCTTTCTGAGCTTGATAGCCGTATAAATTACAATGCCAGGAGCTGGACGCCAGCAATCGGCCATTTGGAGAGAAGGCTACTGACAAAGTCGGACCTAGTAAGTGGTCTTCAAGCGTCTGCTGTAGCTGTAGCGCCCCTGTTGGGATGTTCCAGAGCCACAGAGTGTTATCCCGGGTGCCAGCTATGAATTGACCATCTGGTGAGAAAGCCACCGAGCGAGTCCAGATTTGGCTCTTAGGAAACATCTTCACGCCCGGTACACCCCCAGAGGCCATGGAAAGTGAGAGATCCACTGAGTCAATCGAAATTTGATGGCCCTTAATCACCTGCCGTAGGGCCCCGGTCGCTGTGTCCCAGAGGTACACCGTCCCATCCCTGCCAGCACAAGCCAATAACTGACTATCTGGTGAAAATGCCATTGAATCGACTGGCTCATTGAGAGGATCCCCCCAGCCAAGTTTGCGCTGCACAACTCCTGTCACTGTGTCCCAGAGGAGGGCTGTATCATCCCAACCGGAGCCCGACGCTAACATCCGACCGTCAGGCGAGAAGGCTACGAAGCAATGTGAATATAACTCATCTGTAGCTTCTTCAAGCTTTTCTAACTCTGGACTCCATTGTTCCTCAACTTGCGGTAGCTGATTCAACCAAGTGGGAATGTCTGCTTCAAACCGGGTTCGGATTATTGACGTATGGGGGGTGAAAATAAGCCCTGCGCAATAAATCTGAAGAGGCGCCTTATTGGCCATATAGTGATTTCTGTGAATAAAACGTCTGGCATCCCGAAGAAATTCCGATAGTTCTGGATGTCGCTCTACCTTTTCAGGCATATCTATTAGTACAAACATTGATTGGGCCACCTTTTCTCTAACTTACAGATATCGCCATCTGAAGAGTACTAATAATCCCTCCTATTTCCGACGCAAAGCCTAGTAGGCTCAATGCTTCTACCCAATGTAGGAAATGCTCTCCAAGGAACGACAATGCGGTATTCATAATACCATGAATATCTGTACATTGGGCGAAATGGAATGCCCAGTATCGACAGGCATATTGTAAATCGAGAGGTAGGTATTTGTTGATAGTCTGGCGGTCAACCTCTGCCCGTTTGGTTCCATCGCTCTGTAATTCACATATATTCTTCCGAAGAATCTGACATAGTACACGGAGGCACTGGATTGTCATTGTGTGGTGTGCTTGAGACTTGTCGACCCAAAAAGGAGTCTTGCTGCAGGTTTTAGGATCAAGCATGAAATTCCGAAATGATAGGTGAAAGAGTCGCACTGGTGAATCTTTGTCGTCAGGGATACTCAGTACTGAGTGTAGGGAGTTAAGTCTGAGATAGATGGTCCTCTCGGGGACTTCAATAAGTCTTGAAAGTGAGGTCACTGAAAGTGGGTTCTCAAGTATCAGGATTGCGCCCACTATCTTATGAAATTCCTGTACAAGCTGTTGCCTTTGCTTTTCTGATTGTCTCCGAAGAATTCGATTCAGCACAGGAAGATATGTGCCATCTAGTTTGGATTCATCATGCTGATAGGCGAGAATTTCCGGAAGACTGTCCTGTGGGTCCCAATCAGGGTCCTCAAATACGCGACATATTGTAGCGGCGAAGATGAAAAGTGGCATAGATAGTGCCACTAACTTTTGGAGGTTTGTAACTCCAGGCCATTCAATGGGGAGAGGAGGATCCCGCTCTTCTCTTATATCCGATAGTCGGTGACGGAAGAATAATGATAAATCATGTTCGATAGCTTCATTCGAGATTTCATGGAGGACTAGGTTGCGGCTTGTGAGCTTCCTGAATCCCAGTCGAATTGGTAATTCGGGCCTGCTAGTTAAGAGAACTTGTAGGCGTATACTAGCTTTCTGTATTTGTAGCTGTGGCAAAAGCTGTAGGATAAGTTGTATATCCTTTTCATTCTCACACTCGTCCAACGCGTCAATTATTATCACCGAAGTCCGGATTGGATGATCAGGTGGCACGAGGGCGAGCAGTGGTTGATGAAGTAACTTGTCAAATTGTTCCTTTATCCCCTTGAATGCAATCCTGGGGTCATCCTGTACTGCTTTCTGCACACCGGGTTTCAGCGTTGGAAGGTTATTCACTAGCTGCCCTGCAATTGTAGGAAAGAGTTTCGTCGCATTCCCTCGATCCCCCTCGCCGCTCTTGAAAAAGAAGGTTGCCCCTAGAGTTTTTGTTTCGCTGAAGAATTTTGCTGCTGTCCGCGAGATAGTCGATTTTCCTGTTCCAGCCATTCCATTCAACCAAAAGATGCATCGCCCCTGCGATGGCTCTGAGAAAGCCCACTCCCTAATTTGGTACAGGACATCGGTCCTCGTGCCCTGGAGACACTCATCTTCATGCCGATTCTCCAATGAGTCAAAAGCTGCTGCAT
Organism: Penicillium verhagenii; assembly: GCF_028828195.1. Taxonomy (NCBI): domain Eukaryota; kingdom Fungi; phylum Ascomycota; class Eurotiomycetes; order Eurotiales; family Aspergillaceae; genus Penicillium; species Penicillium verhagenii. The sequence continues at coordinate 1,185,917 of NW_026643166.1, read as the reverse complement.
GCACCATGGGCAACTGTTCAGCAAGGTCTAACTTAAGTCAGCAAGATGCACTCTATGCAACGACTCCTCGACTAACTTGAGGTAGCATAGAACTGGTTATTAATCTGGCCGTGATTGATTGCGACCTGCGATCCAGAATTCGATGCACCGAATGCTATCGTTGGATCCATAATCACCGCGACAGACGATGTTAGCTAGGTTTAGAGAGGGAATTGTGCGGGGTACTGGAAGATGAGCTGGCAACCTGGACTCCCATCAGGTGACGTGCTTATTGCTGTAAGATCAAGGCCATTGGAATCATAGGGCCCAAGTAAAAAGAGAAGGAGAAGAGAGTAAAGGAGGTTAAGTGATTTAAAGCGAACCTATATGGCTTATCACATATTCATTTCTATGAATAGTTTGGACTGAATGACTACTCCCTAGAGCAACTCTGACAATAAGCCACGCTGGGGGCCAATCATTTCCAAGGCTGCCCAGGCATCCATGGATATACTACCATCAGGATTACAAGCAAAGTGAAGCTAAGAGGAGAGAGCAAGCTGGTTAGAAGATTCGAATCAGAAAATAACCTGGACATCACGCAGGCCATGCAGAATAGAAAAAGTAACGAGGAAGAACTAAGATAAGAAGTAATGAAAGAAATGAATAAAATTTTAAGAAAAGGCGAAGAAGAGAAAAATGCAGAAGATGTAAGGGGAGAAACAGCGAGGTGAAAAGAGAAAAGCAGACACGCAAGAAGTGGTATTTGCGCTCCATTGTACACACATAAACGAGACAAGAGAGGAACATCTTACTGAGGTTCTTTTGAGAAAACAAGTTTGAGAGGATGTGAGGTTGAAAGGTGAGAGATGGTGTGGACCGGACATTTGTCAAGACCTAGTATACACCACCAGTGAATACCGACAAGAAATGTGTTCGGTTGAGGTAAAACACGGGGGGAGAGAGAGAGAATTACGGTGGTAAGCCGAAAGGTAGAGAATATGGCGATGTCAAGGACTGGCAGAAAATCTACTTTTTTGGCTTGCATTTTGGCTTGGTCGCCATGGTCTGCCTAGTCCAGAATACCCAGGCCAGCCAAAGAATCCAGGACCCTAGATTCCCTGAATGCCAGACTCTTTGATCAAGGAGGGCCGAAGGAGAGAGGAGAACAAGAAAATTGCAAATATTCTTGCCAAGGTGTGTGTGAGACTGGCTGTAATTAAACCTGCTGAGGCTTGCTCCAAAAGTCCAAGCTGGCAACCACGTCTTCGCCTTTCTCGTCTTCATATGCATAGATGATCTAGATTGTAACGTCAGTAAGTAATAACAACAAAGTTTGGTTTAGAAAACATACTTCTCTGGTGGAAGAATGTAGCATCCGGATGTTTCTCCCAGTCATGATGTGAATCAATTCACTTGTTTCAACATGTCGGATCTCAACAAAGTTGGGCTCAAATGCCAGGATGTATGGGTAAGAGAGTGCGAATGCATTCGGGTTGCCCTCCCAAGAGATTCTCCAGTCCGGACGAGCTCGCCATCCATTGCGGTTGACAAAGAACGAGAAATCACTATAATTCAGCAGGAACTCTCCGTTCATGCGTTCAATGTGGATAGGCTTCACGTTTTCCTTGCGTGCAACGAAGTCAAGGGAGGTATCGGCTTGATCCAACAGGGACTGGGTCTCCGTAGTCTCGAGACTGACAACCTCAAAACCACGCGCGCAACCAACACATAAAGTTGAACGCAGGAAATGGATTGACGAAGATTCAGCTGGGATATAATATTCCTTGAAAGGCTTCAATGTATCCTGGCCACTTTGGAACATTTTGCTCACGGCGGATTTCTTCTTTCCCTTTGCCAAGTTATCCATTGGTTCGTAAACCTTGATAGTGCTGGACAAAGCCGAAGTCTTGACTGAGCAAACAAGGTGTCGCCCGAGACCAATACCTGCTTTGAAGAAGTTTGCATGGCCCTGGATCTTTTTCGGGCGCTTGGCCATGGCATTCTGACCCTCGGTCAACTCAAGAGCTTCCATGGGATAGGATGATAGAGTCTTATTTGCCAATACCAAGAGCAACTGATACTCTTCCAAGATGTCGATTTGCGTAACCTGGCTGGCCTCCAGAACGCGACGAGGTTTGGCCGATTTCTCCTTAGGCCAGCGATCAGATAGGTAGATACCGCTGTCAGTACCATAGACCAACTTCCGACCTCCATCTGTTGAATAGTTAGTAAAGCACAAGACTTGCGGACGTTGGGACTGAACCTACCAACTGGGACAAGACAATTGACACGGTTGATAGCAGAGAAGAAATTCTCGCAGAGGACTGTCTTGTTGTAAAAGTTGCTATTTCGCTCCCAAAGCTTTCTCTGTTGTTCTTCCACCATTTCGATGAACTTCCGTCTCTGAGTTGGCGATGTGGCATACAGTGTCTGTTCGTAGCCTCCCTTTCCGAGATGCCTGAATGTGATTGGCAAGCCACCATCCTTGGCAGGAGGGGGGTTTGGCGCGGCTTTGTTGGGCAACAGGCTAGATGAGGGGCGTTTCGCAATTCCCAGACGTGGAACAACTTCATCCATCTGAGCAATCACCAGTAGCTCAAGAGGGATGGGCTTCTTGTAAACTCGGTACTCTTCCCGCTTGTTCACAATTTTGATGCGAACAAGAAGAACTGCGTGATCAAATAGATAAGCGGTGACTTCTGAACTCTCGGCAGTGGTCTTCTTGAATGCCATCTTCGAGAGCATTTGACGATTTTCCTCTGTGAGTTTCAAGTCCACATAGTCGCCAGGGCCAAACTTTAGTGCAGCATTCAGCTGCACCAGGTTGAAATGATTTTCAGCTTTACCACTTTCAGTGTTTACACGGGACAAGAAACTCTTGATCATCTTCACAGCCTCGGGAATGTCTTTCTTATCCGGGTTGTCATCCGCGGTATGTTTCAAGACCGACTCAAGAAGGAGGGGGTATCGAGCCAGACGAGTTGTGGGTTTGGTGAGGTAACCATTCAACTCCAGCTTTCGGGACTCCTTAAGACGCTCGGTGTCATCAACAAATTTAGAAAATGGCTGATTTGATGCCTTTTCCTTTTCAAATTCATACTTTCCGTAAAGCTGATTGGCACCATATTTGATGAAAGGATCGAATCGAGGCACGTGTTGAAGGAAAAGATCACCAACGGTTTGAACAATGTGGCTCTCCTTTTGCCGTGCGTTCAAGGCTTCACACAGGCCACCATTGACCTTCAGAACTTCCAAGCAATTTCCAAACACAGTTCGAATAAACTTTTCTCGCCGGTGCTCCGGAATGGGGGACGTTTGGTTCGGACCTGCAGCACGCAGGGGTCGCATCCAGAAATCTCGCAAGTATTCCAGATCCTTGACGAAATCGCGTTCGGTATACATAATCTCAAAAATAATCTCTTGCCGCTTCTTCTCACGGTCATCCAAAGTGTCAGACACCTCCTTTGGAACCATGTTGATCCAGAGTTTTTGGTTGTCATTGTCATCATCATCGTCGATGTGCAGACTGCCTCTAGAGCCAGAGGTGTTCAATACCGGCTGAGGCTTCAGGTTTAGCCTGGCCTGCTGTTCCAGTCGCCGTGGACAGGCAATAGAATAGCAAAGACTGTCTCGATTACAAGTTGGAGAGTAACACTCGGTGAGGAGGGTAAACACACCATTCACCTCCGAGCTTAGAGTATCTTCTCCCATCGTCTCCTTGAATTGATACACCTCACCGGGGGCATCTCGAAGACGATGATCGTAAGTAACATCGTGGAAAAACTTCTGAGCATCTAGCGCACGACCCAAAAGAAGGGCAAGGTTGCGATCATTTGTTCTGACGATCGAACCAATCAAGTCCACGGCATCTGTACCGGAAAAGGCATTCTGGTACGATAAGGCATTCTTTTGGCGTTCGCCGAGAGTGATCTTCTCCCTGAACACATCAGCAACCCGAGAAAGCAGAGCGGGGTAAACCACAGGGACTCTGCGTTGAGAGCCACTTGTGACCTGCAATGGCCCGGATGGTGGGGCTGTTTGGCTTTGAACGCTCATTGTGCGATCAGGGATAATAGTGGAAGCCATAGACATGGTACGAGATCGCGTTGAAGCATCACTAGGCGGGCGAGAATTCATGTACCCTTCGCCGACATTTGTTGGCATGGAATCAAATCTTGGCGGTGCCGCTTGTTCATGACCAGATGGCGGTCGTCTATGGGGGATTTGTCGACCACTACCCATGATGTGGGCATGATCTGGCGCCGACGCATAGCTGGTCATCGACATGGCTCGCTCACTTGCATGTCTTTCTGGGACTGGCCGGCCTAGTTGAGTCATTGTCGGGGCGCCAGCATGGTATGGCTCCCGGCGAGAAGCGATCGCCGATGTATGATTGAAATTGCTCGGCGTGGGCGGGGCCTGCTGAAACGGTCCAGTCAACTTGGCCATCGAGCGTGATCTTCCGGCATCGGAGTTCAAGGCGGGTGGAGGCATAGGGCGGCTGAAATCACGAGGGTCGGGGTACTGTGGCGCCGGTCCCTGTCTAGAGTCCACGCGATGGGGTCGAGGGTACACGGGGCGTCCTTGGTATGGCTGTCGCGCCTGCGGCTGTGAAGCCATGGGCGCGCCTGTTGGATTATATGCCTGGTAGCCAGTGGGAGTGGGTGGTGCAGGTGCGTATCCATTCATTGGCGGCGCAGATGGCGGTGGTCCATACCCGTTGGGCATTTGTCGTGTTGGCGGGGGCGGCGGCCGATGAAACTGGGGCTGCGGCACTTGCGACGACATAGTGTGAGCACGACCCTGAGGAAGCTGGGGAGTCTGTGAAGTCATAGTCTGAGAGCGTCCTGGTGGTGGCGTGCCTCCAAAGATGTCAGAATACGCAGCATCTCGCTGTGTGGATGAGGCCGCGCCATAAGGCCGGTGGTTCCGGTTACGCTGGCCCCCCAAATCCGCCATGTTCCCCCGAGAATAATACCGAGGCGAAGAGTTTCGGTCTAAGTATTCGGATACAGCAAGAATACCACGGTGGTATGTGTATGAAGGTAAGGTTTTTCAAAATAGAGAGGGGAGGGTGGTATCCGAGTCGATCGTGGAGAGCGTTCAGGGCGTCGCAAGAATGGCTGATTCAAGATCGTAGACAACGGAAGGACAAGTGGAATGAAAATAGCAATTCCCTCAAGAACAATGGATGTGATCCGAAGTGATAAGAGTCGTAATTTCTGTGCAAAAGTAGAGTCCTCAATATGCCATCGCTACCCTTCAGTTGATTTCTAGAGATTGGGATTGAATTGAGAATGGCGAGATTCAATAGCCGGGGAGCGCCAGGAGCCGTGAGCGCAACAAAGTCAGGGCTCCTTGGAATATCATACCCTCAGCATCCTCCAGCGAAATGCCACCAAGAGCTGAAGAGCCGACGAGAAGCGGAGAAGGGGGGAGGGGGGAAGACGGAGAAGTGTTGAGACTGGCGATAGGACTGGGGGGTTATGGAGGGACCAGGAGAGAGAGGATCGAGGTTGAAGGTGAACGGCCGGTATTGTGTAATGAAATTACCCCTCGTATCCGTTGATGAGGATTTGTACAGGAGTTAGGCGGAGTTAAGGAGGACTTGATCGTCTACCAGGCGGTAAGGTAATGTCACGGTCGGTCACACCGAGGGGGAAGCGCGAGAGGTGGCTACGGCGGACCAAAAGTGACAAACCAACACCAAACAGTAACCGCAAGAGTTAACGACGTCCTGCCCTTGTCTTATCACCACACCCACCTCCATTGTAGTCTCGTCTTGACGGGCTCTTCATCCGTCCCTTATATTTTCTTTGGTTATCTCGCAGATACCACCCATCATGGCCGAAAGCGAGCTTGCGCCCAAGTTTGCCCCGTTCCTTTCCTTCGTGAGTATCCCAGCGTACAGGAGCTTCGAGCTTCAGACTTCCGAGCCTTGCGCTTTGAGCTTTGAGCTTTGACAAACAATAAACTAACAATACTTGTCCATAGGCCGGCGTTGCTGCTGCAGTGAGTTCCAAACAGATAACCGAATCGTGAAAAAGTCGCTAACAGCTCCCCTTCGAAGATGATCTTCGGATGTACGTGGCTCGACAAATGACCTAATATGATCGGAGACTCACAGCTTACCCCCAACAGGCGCAGGAGCAGCATATGGCACAGCCAAGTCTGGCATCGGTATTGCCGGTGTTGGTTCATTCCGACCTGACTTGATCATGAAGGTAAGTCTTATTCGTCCCCTTGGTATGTTCCTACTGACTCGGGTCTTTTAGTCCCTCATCCCCGTCGTCATGTCCGGTATTATCGCAGTTTACGGCCTCGTCATTTCCGTTCTCATCGCAGGAGCTTGTCAACCCGAGGCGAATACTAGCTTATACAGGTGGGTTGGGTAATAACGAAAACGTTCCCTGACCGGAAGCTTACGGTGCGAATACAGGTCGATTATGCATTTGGCTGCTGGTTTATCAGTTGGTCTCTCGGGTGTGGCTGCCGGATATACAATTGGTGTTGTCGGTGATGCGGTAAGGATGCGAGGCGCTCTCCCATGGGAATGTGTTTGATACTAATGGCGGTACCAGGGTGTCCGGGCATACATGCAACAGTCCCGCGTCTACGTGGGCATGATCTTGATTCTCATTTTCGGCGAAGTTCTTGGTCTGTACGGGTATGTTTTGCGACTAGCCAATCTCATGCAGCGGCGATTTTACTAACGTAATGATTAGTTTGATTGTTGGTTTGATTCTGAACTCCAAATCTTGAGCGTGTTGCTTTTGCAATCACTTCATGCGCCTTCTCCCTCAAAGCATTAAATGATCGCATCATTTTCCATCATCTCTTGCTCTAACTCAAAAATGTATCCGATGGCTCTTCTGGGGAGGCCCACGCGTCACCAATCTCCAGGATCGAGATCCGGACCAGCTGGCTTCTGAATCGCATGGACTCTATTCCTATCTATTTTAGTTTTCGGGATGTATTATAAACATTGAGGAGCCTTGTTCACATATAGATTGGAGCTTGGTAAATGGACCCCCTTTACAGTTCAGTCCGTGGCTGATTTACTGAGACACCACGGGCATTTGTACACATGCATTTGTACTATATCTATCCAGTCCACCTATAAGTAACTTAATATAGGCATGGCCCACGCTAAGCTTACACCACATGCATCAATGTTACTATGTATACATATATCTCACGATGATATCAACTCGGGGTTCAAAAAATAAAAGCAAAAAATGAACGAATGTCAGCCCAATGAAGGTTCCGATTTATCACCGTACTTCTCCGTCCAGCCCCGCCCCCGTGGGATACGTCAGAGCTGGCAGAACTTCCTTTCGCAACTTTGCTGCCCCGCGTCTTGTGGTCGAACGCCCGTGTCCCCATTTTCATCTGTTGATTTGAACTGGCGTATGTTCTTCGCTTTGATCTAAGAACTACCAAATCCAAGACTGCGTTTGCTGACGCGATCTGGCGTGGCGCGCTAACGGGGTGGACTCTATACTTTTTTTTCCCTCGACCCTCTCACCCGCGACGAAACGGAGATGCTTGGTCATTCCAATGGCAACCGGGACAATCGAGCATACTGCACCATCTGAAGTGCGAATGAATCCTTTCTCTTCTAGCAACAACAACATGCGGACCCACGATCTCCACCAGACGGAGAAGAAGCTGGTCCAGGCCTTCCGCGCTCCGGCGCGAGCCTTGAACCCGTTTCTTATCACCGAGCGCCAGGACGAGAAACAACTGTGTATCTCGTCAAGAAACCTGCAAGTGAATGATTTTACTCTTATAAAGACCCTGGGAACTGGTCAGTCCGTCTCCTACTTCCTGTGCGCTTATCGCGACTCGTACCTTGAGATCTGACTTTTTTTTTCTCGGGGGCTTCTAGGCACTTTCGCACGAGTATGGCTCGCGAGATTGAAGGACCAGAAAGACAAGACCAAAGTTCACGCATTAAAGATCCTTCGCAAGGCCGATGGTGAGCGCTTTTTCGTCTTATAGTTGCAGGCGTCCGATTCTAACGCTGGGAACAGTGATCAAGCTGAAGCAGGTGGAACATGTGCGCAACGAGCGCAAGACTCTCGCGGCGGTCGTCGGTCACCCTTTTATCACAACCCTCGTCGCATCTTTCTCGGATGAACAAAACTTATACATGCTGGTATGGAAATTATGGAAACACTCTTCTTCTACCGAGCTTCTTTGCAAGATATTAATCCGGGTCGCAGTTGGACTTTTGCCCTGGAGGTGAGATTTTCACATACCTTCGACGTTCGCGCCGGTTCAACGAAGAAACCTCAAGGATTTATGCCGCCGAAATCACCATGACGATTGAGTTCCTACACGATATTCACGGTGTCGCCTACCGTGACTTGAAGCCAGAGAATATTCTCCTCGACGCGGACGGACATATCAAACTTGTGGACTTTGGTTTTGCAAAGCAAGTGGACAATCGTGAAACCTATACTCTATGTGGAACACCCGAGTATTTGGCTCCGGAAGTCATCCATAATAGTGGACACGGACTTGCAGTGGACTGGTGGGCGCTGGGGATCTTGATCTACGAGTTCTTAGTGGGACAGCCTCCGTTCTGGGACCAGAACCCCATGCGCATCTACGAACAAATTGTGGAAGGCCGATTACGTTTCCCACCGAATATGCCCCCAGCTGCTCAGAATATCGTCACTTTGCTTTGCAAAACAAATCCTTCAGAACGACTGGGCCATATTTCTGGTGGCTCGACTCGTGTGAAGTCCCATCCGTTCTTTGCAGATGTTGCTTGGGATGATCTCTTTTACAAACGCGTCAAGGGTCCGATTATCCCCCGTGTGTCTCACCCTGCCGATACTGGCAATTTCGAAGAATATCCCGACATTGATACCAAAAACCAGAATCTCTACACTGAAGATCTGAAGAAGAAATTTGAGCCTCTTTTCAGTGATTTCTGAGAATTCCTTCACTTCCAGGTCTTCTTTTGTATGAGCATACTTTGTTTCAACAACCTTATAACGCGGGTCTGTCCCAGGAAGGAATTCCTTGTTGCTCTCTCCTTCTGATATTCATTCAGACTGAACCAAAATGGCTGGTCATGCCATCTTCAAATCCGTTGGACTTCACATCTCGTTGGCATTAACTGCCTGGGTCCTTCTTTCCCTCGAGTACGATCCCTACAGGTGGGCTCGAGAACATCATCGCCTGACTCTGGTCCGTGAAGCAGGCCTCATTAACAACTTCGACTTTTGGTTTCCGTGACTCACCCCCACGCATAGTGGGGGACACGGACGATCCAAATCTGGCTCTGGATAACCCTTTCGTCCCATGCAGGGTCATCCGCTCGCCATAGCCCGATCATCTGACGTCAGGCCTCGGACCCTTTGATATCCATCTTCCCCCCACTCTGATACCCTACATGTTTCCTCCACCTTGATTTCTGGCATGTTTTCTTTTCTTCTTTTTCTTCTTTCACCTCTCATTGTGGCTTTGGAGGACATAGCTTGATTTACACGAACGATGTGCTCCATATGGTCACTTCTAGCCTTGAAATCCGCTTATTCCTGGCTGAATATGTAGCACAACTTAACGATTTTTGTTTGCTTCAATGATTGGCGGTTTTTTGGTTTCATGTTTATACTTTATATTTGATTCGCTCGACAGATGAGTACATATACACTGAATCAAGCATTTCGGGAACCTAATGTTGTTGCTACCCTTTACGTCCACGGGTTCGTGCCCGTGCTAGGAAGAGAAACAGCCCCGGAAGAATAAAAAATCATGACCGTGAAAAAGCATCAATATATAAAATTGCAACAAAGTGACTCAAAGAAGAGCTAACGGGTATAAAGCGGGAACCGAGATTGCCAGGGTAAGATGATCTATGCATGTCGTCTCCAGAGGGGACGGGAAAGGTCATGGCTTCATGGCCTCGTGGCTAGGTATTTTGGGGGGAAATGTGGTTGATATGAAGGAAAAGTAAAGCAGGCGGAGTATTTCATAGAGATGGATCGGTTTTCCACGAGCCTATGAGTTTAAAAAGTCAGTGATCACGATACGATCATAAAGAGAACCATTAGATTAAAGAGTGGACATACCATCGAAGTTGTGCTTCACAAAAGCCATGGGATCATCAACTTCGTGTGCGCCCATTTGTCCAACACCGGGACTGAAGCTCGTGATTGGCAAGATGATCACATCACCCACTTTCCTCTCCGTTGTTTGTTCAGTGAAGTCTTCATATGTGATGTTCTTATCTCCGGGCCGGATATCGAAGTAGTCGGGGTTGTTGAAGTAGCGGAAAATAGCATCGGTCCAAGCACCAGGTCCCGTGAACTCCATGACAGTCTTATCCATACTTCCCACCTTGAGGATGCCAGCCTTCTTCATGCGCAAAGTCTCCTCGGTGATGTATGCAACCATGTCGCGCAGAATGGGATGACCAGGCTTGGAAACGATAGTCCATTGGCAGAACTGGATACGACGGGAGTACCACTCGTGCCAATCCGGGCGATCGGGGTCCGCTTCAATTCCCGCAATGAATCCCACAGTCGACCGATCAAGCTCCTCGGGTAGCCAGTAGCCAGCCGGCTTGAGCGCCATTGTGTCGATATCACTGTAGATTCCACCGCGCGCAAGGAGAACCAGGTATCGGAAGAAATCGGCCTTCATGACAGGCAACGGCAAAGAGTCATATGCCTCAAAGACATCCGGGATAGACCCAAAGAGGTACAAGATCAAATGGCGCTGCATGTCATCGGGGACAAGCTCATGCTGAAAGCCCGGGTGCAGCTCAGTCCAGCTAGCCTCCGTCCCGCGAAACTGGTCGGCGAAATACGGCGAAGAAGTATCATATTTCCACGTCTGCCAAATGTATGCGGGGAAGCTTTTGCGGATATTGTAGGGGAATTGGTATCGGAGGCGATCGCGTAGCGGCGCGGTCGGTGTTGCGCCAAGGGGAAGCTGGCCACGACCACTGCTGGCCTTCTTAAGCCTTGATTGCTCCTCGTAAGAGTCTTGCTCTTCGTCGGAAATTGCCGGGACAGGTCTGTAGCCCGGCGCGCCGGGAAGATCTTTGATATCGCGATAGCGGACGAGCTGGACGAGGACGAAAATAGCGATGGCGGCGAGTAAGACCTTGCGGAATGTTAACTTGAGCATGGTGGGTGGTTTTGCGCCAGTCGGCTTGCGCGCCCGAAGCCCTGGTAAAAAAAAATTAGGACAAAAGGGTAAATGCCACGCGCACTCGGTGCGACAAGGTCGACTCCGGAGTCTCCCACGTTCCGTCGTCGCGAGGCTTGGCTTTCTGGGCGCGGGTCTTGGCTTGTTGGGTGGAAGCTTTGACCTGATCGGCGTGTTCGGGATTCCTGAGCAGACAATCGCGTGGCGGTGTTGGAATTTAAGATTCACGGGATTGGGGGAAATGGCATGTCAGAGTATTTCCGAAGCTGGTGAATGCTCGATCCGTCTGGGTATTGCAATGCAACTCCCCGGCGGTCGGAGGAACGTAGTAGGTATGCCGCAAACAGAAGGTGCAATGCCTTATAAAGATGGCCTTTCAGCCCAGGATTGAAAGAGGGAAAAAGCCGAGAGGTAGGGAATTTATTTAGGAAAATACAGAAAGAAAAAAAGAAAGATTAAAGACCCGCGCGGGGAGCTGTCCTTTCAATATGAAGAACCTTGCCAAAAGGATTGCGTATGCTCACCCAAGCGTATCTACTTTGGGAGTGGAGCTCCTTCACGTGGGACCTGATTCCCCCCTTTTCACGTTCGATATAGAGTAATGTGTGCATATCTTCATCTGCCGGATAAATTCTCGTATATCTTTCCTTCACTTCGTATATCTTTATCCATGTTTATTCAAATGTCCCCGCATTTTCTGGCTGCTGAGAATAATGGGAATGATCGCCCTAAGAAACTCCCCTTGAGCCACCCGAAACCTAATGCCCGCAGCCCGGATAATCGGACTCGTCCGGTGGATCTCGGATGTGGAAGATTATGAACGGCAGTTTTTTTCATATCGCTTCATAAGGTTGTGTAATTGTTTGACATATTCATATGCTAATTCTTAAAAGAATTCAACATTCATAAAAATTCCGGCAACTTGCTTCTATGGATCTGATATGATCATCTCTCCACCAAAAAATCCTGGCTTGGACGCCTCGGGCACTTCGTCTGTGTGGCCTCGTTTTTCCTTTGCCCTACGTTTTCAAGGTCAATTTTCCCGAGCCAGTCGGCTACCTGTTTCTACTGGGCAATTTAAGCTCCCAGCGCTGGTCAGACTATCGGGTAGCACACCAATTCTTATCTTGCACAACCAGGTTACATCTGAGGCCGGGCACGCACATGGATGCAGTGTGACCAATACATATGCGCCTTACCCGTACAGCACCCCAGCCCAGGAGCCCTAGAGTGCATTCAATTTGAGATTTCGGAAACGAAAATTCACATATGAGCTTTCATTCACTTTAAATCAGCCAATGTCGGCTTGCTCATGGGCTGGACTAGCCGCCTTACAGGCGATTTGGAAGTAGATCGGACCGAATACAAATCACCTTTTTGGGCAAATTGATAATTGATACTGGGTTGACGATCTGCATCAATTGAAAAAAAAAACATTTCAAGCACCTTTTATCAATGTATTATAGTATTTTCAGAGGTGTACATCATCTCCGATTATTTGACAGTAAGTGGGGAGTTTCAAAATTAAAAGGTATACTCCGTATGCTTTGCCTAATCGGGCTCTTCAAACAAACATTGAAGATCCTCGATCAATTGATGATACTTTAATGCTGGAAACTAACAACCTGAATTGCCGTCTAGAACAGAAGTCACTAGCATGGAGAACATTGACTACTGAGCGAGGGATTTAACTCGCAATTCCACCCAAATAGAGAACTTGAAGCTTAGTTGACCATTGCATCGAGGTGAGGTCATAACATTCGAGAAGTGGCCACCACGAGACCTGAGGCAAATCAAGTCCGTTGAAGAACCTGCAACAAACTTCCCATAACCCAAAGCCCCCAAAACCGCCCTCGAAAAATACCAACCAACATGTCAACCAAACCAGAGCACGAGTTCTCCGGGGCCGCCGGCGAGAATATCCAAGTCTACCTCTTACAATGCAAGCATGCCTGGACAGGAGTGGGCATGTCAGAGGAAGAAAAATCCGAGGCACGAGCCGTAACCGTCTTCAAGGGCCTCCGCGGCGATGCCCGTCTCTTTGTGAATTCACTCAGCACGAGCGACCTGGTGGACTTCACCCAATTGTCGAAGCGGCTGACGGAGCGATTCCCCGTGCGAGCCACGACCGAAGAAGACGACGCCATTCTCAAAAAGGTTTCTGCGCTCAGTCAGAAGGGGAAGAGTCTGTCGGAGTACATTGCCGAGGGTCAAGAGTTGAAGGTTATGGCGCATGGGCCGATGCAAGAAACGCTTGCTAGGAAATGGTGCCAGGGCCTGAATGATCACCAAGTGGCTGCAGCCATTTCAATCAAGATGGCATCGTGGAAGAATGAGGGCCATCTTCATGTCGATTCTGTCATTAGGGAGGCCCGGGAAGCGCTTGGCTAGTCGAGGTTGGGCCTTATATTGGAAGCTTGGCAAGAATGATTCAATGTTTGGAGGTGCGAGGTGCAAGTGCACTAAAATGCCTACAAGAGCCCATGAAAAGCCTTGGCTTCAAATGTTGGTTTCATATTCATCGAGAGTTTTTTTTCGCATTTGCCGCTCGTGAGTCTGCCTGTCTGATTGTTTGGTCGTTTCTGGTTCCTCTTCGGAACATTTGAAGGGTCGCTTGAAAGACATTGTCAGATTAAATATACATAATTCAAAGCTCCAGTTTCTTCATATTATGAATTTTGAATGGACACAGAGGTGGCCTGATGTATTCCATTCTCGGTTGAATACACGTCGCCTCAATTTTGATGAGGTGGAATTGAGGCTATTCACGCTCTGGAGGCTTATAATTTCTACTATACGCAGTACTCGATAAACAATCCAAGCTAGAAAGATGAAAATTCTCGCTTATGGTTCTACGGGTCGGATCGTGTTCGGCAATTAATTTACTACAAAGTCCACATATAAAACAGTGCGCCAAGGAAATTTGTTCTTGAATCTTGATGCGCCAAAAAAACCCCACGTGGGCGCGGAGTCCAGTCTGTGTGGCTCGGAACTCTTGGGAACTTGGCAAAATCTCTGTTCGGTTTCACTCTGTTTTACCTCACGCTTTTGCATACTAGTATCCGGCGGAGTAAATAACTCCGTTCCTTCCATGATTAATACCTCACAGTCCAGATCTCTCTAATATCCATGGGATGCAAGAATACAAACATGATGAATTATGCTGCCTGGGCTTGATCTGGATTTCAAATTGGGTGGGACTCTCGTGTTTTCCCCCACATTTCAGTGGAACCGTGAAACAGTGAGACCCCACGGCAAAGAATCCACATTCTTCCGTGTGAACGAGCAGACGGAGACCATTCTGGACCCTCGCTTGAAAAACAAGTGGTTTATGGTGAACACTGCCTCGGGAAATCATGCACATCAGATTTGCTCGGGGCAAAAATACTGCATAGAAGCGAAAGCGAGGACCTTTCGCCGCACTTTTTGCAGGGTCCTGAACGGATCAACAGGGGAAGGGGCTACGCTATACCTGAAGTAGAAAGCGCTCAGCTGACAGTTCAAGCGCACTGATTGGTTCCACTAAGCCCTTGTCTTGTCAGATCCAAAAGCTTAGCCTTTGGAAGGACACCGTTCCATTGCGTCCAAGGCCTCAGCCTCAGACAATAGGGATCAAGGGTCCATGGATTCCTGCCCGTATCCGTGTGCTTCCTTGTCGTTTTTGTCTTGATATCTTGATGCTTCACCGAACCACAAAGACATGAAGCGATCTTCAAATTAGAGTTGGTGAAATTAACATCTCTGTGTGATTGGGGGTGTCTAGGTGCCACCACAGCCGAAGGGGATCCCCATCTTCATAGTCTGTTCTATGGGTCTGCCTACGGAGTACTCTTTTTCCCAAACCTTAGACCCCGTGGGCATTCAAATGTTGCCCCAACTGCAGCCAATGGGTGGCGCGTCGGCCCTTATGACCCATTTTGCGGCACTTTCTCCCGCTAACTTTAACCGTCAGCCGTGTCTGCTCTGTGCACTTTGTATAAGTAAAATAAAAAAAGTCGCCCGCTCACTTTGCGACACAGTTTTGGAACTTTTTTTTCTCACCATCTGTTTGGCCCCCAGGATCGACAAAGACCCTATAGGTGGAGACATGGATCGGTAGCCTTGTCAATCCGCAGCCAGATCTATTCATAGTCGGCTCATATTTTGTCAAGCTTACCCCCCCATCAGAGCTTTTGCTCATTTATCATTATCTCAAGACGTTGAAATTTTCGACTTTGTTTACTCAAAAAGAACATTGAATTTCTTTGATAGCCATGAAGATTCCCGGTCTTTCATTTCCTGGGCACCAGAATGACCCTGAATCTACACAACCACCGCCATCCCCTCTATCGACTGAAGGAGAAGCAAACAGCTCTATAACGAATTACACGGGCTTCGAATCGAAGCCATTGCAGGATATTGAAGGCGGACAGAAGAAGGGATTTTTTTCAAGACCATGGACTCCGCGGCGAATTGCGTTTTTCAGCGCCCTTGGCGTCTTGGGATTAGCTCTTATTGCACTTGTGATTGCCCTTCCAGTTGTTCTCACGAGGCATCATACCAGCTACCCGGGGGAGTGGGAGCCAAGTGGGTCAAGCCATGGCTATACCAGCTATACTATCAAGGAAAATGCACCCATTTACGCGATTCATGACTTCCCCGACCCGGGCCTTGTCGAGCACAATGGAACATGGTATGCATTTGGGACAAACCCAAGAAAGAACGACCCAGATACAATCCACATACCCGTTGCCACATCGACAAACTTTGTCAATTGGACTCTACACGAGGGCTACGACGCGATGCCGACCGTTCCCACTTGGCAGAGGAAGGTGAATACCTGGGCTCCGGCTGTGATCCAACGAGTAAGTCGTTATACTATAATATGATTCTTCAGCAAGTACTTTTCCTGACATGCCACTCAGGACGATGGTAAATTTGTTCTTTATTATTCAGGTGAATCAACAGAGTTCGCCCCACACCACTGTATCGGAGCAGCAGTCTCGAATGGAACCGACCCAGTAGGACCATACACGCCCGTCAATGAAACATTCGCTTGCCCACACAAATACGGCGGTGCTATCGATCCTTCCCCCTTCAGAGACGCCGACGGCAAGCTCTACGTCGTCTACAAGGGTGATGGCAATAGTGTTGGATCCGGAGGTGCCTGCGGCAACAGTAACTCACCCAAAAAGCCCGTACCGATCTTCTTGCAGGAGGTCGAGAGCGACGGCCTGACCAAAGTCGGCGACCCGGTGATCATCCTCGACATCAACAAGACAGATGGACCACTAGTCGAAGCACCCAACTTGATACGCCCTGACAACGGCACTTACTACCTCTCCTTCTCCTCCCATTGCTTTACCTCTCTGGGCTACAATGTGAAGTATGCTCATTCGAAGTCGATCAAGGGTCCCTACACGAGGGCGGATCGGCCATTACTTCAGACGGATGACTTCGGCCTAAAAGCACCTGGTGGTGCAACTATATCACCTGATGGTCAGCGGATGGTCTTTCATGCAAACTGTGATGGTTGGCGGTGCATGTACGCTGCAGCCCTGGATATTCGTTCTGACAATGACACCATTGTTCTGTCGGCGTTGACATACGAGACTTTGGTGTCCACGAACTCGACAAAATCCACCAATTCTACCGCAAGCTCCTGAAAAGGTTTAAAGGCTGCCCCAATCATGAGTTTCTTTTTTATCTGCCTTACTGCATTGGCATAGCGTTTTTCAATTGTCTTTTTTTTGTTCTGCGTATCGAAAAGATACGAACATGTCATTAGCGTTCAACCTGCAACCGAGCGAGGCGTTCCGGCATACCATGGGAAATGAATCGATATTAAATCAAAAAGACTGTTATATCAAAAGGCTTACCCAGAATTCAATTAAAAATATTTCATCGGGAACGTACCTTGGAATCACATCATATAATAAGCGACACCGAATCCTTCCGTGATAAAGCTGTATTAGGTACCATTGCAAGCCTTGGTGTAGCAAGCAGCCGAATAATCATCTCCATAAGCTTGACTTCATCCGTAGACCATACCAGCCATGTCTAGCAGGCGCACTTGTAGGAGTCACTAGAAACCTTCTTAAATTGGGTTTTCGCAGCCTTTTGATTTGAGCTGGCGCCAACCTCGTCTTGCAAGCACCGACATGTGAATGGTACGCAAAATCAATTGATTTGTAGCTCCAACTAGTACGTTTCTCGATGCCGGTGCGGTTTGATTCAGTCAAAAATGATGGTTTACCACCAGTATAGTAGCCATTCACGTAGAAGTCGTCAGCACGGATTGCGCTGTTCCAGAAGTACCTGGGCATTGTTGGCCCAACGACCAGACTGCCCGTTGAATCCATCAGTTTGGAGATCCAATGACATTGATTCAACGCCAACGGACTCGTCTTCACGCTTGGTTGTCTTGATTTAAAGTATACTAGACTCTTTTGTGATCTCTTTTTCTGAACGCAACACCATTAGAGCGCACCGAGGTCTGAATTGATTTTAGTGAAAGTGTTTTCCACATACATAGGCAGGATACCCTTAGCGTAGAGTAGACACGCGGCCCTTAGCACTGCGGATTGACTTACTATATGCGTCTGATGGCCGGCATTAGTCCTGGTCTTTTGAGCAATCTGTTTGATTTGAAGAGCCAAAGAGAACTTTGAATGATCCAGAAGATGACTACTTGTTCGAATAATCGAATCCACATGGTTGAGTGCCCTTTCTAGAAGACAGGAAGTTAAGGTCATTGATGTGTACTAGATAGCTAGGTAGTGGGCGGTGGTTATGCCCTTTATCAATTGAACTAAGACTAACTAACTATGCCTTGATTATAGACCCACTTTATAAGCTAGAGATCTTAGTATAGAGTGAACACGCGGCCCTTGGCGCTAAAGATTGGCTTATGCGTATTTGATAGTATTAGTGCCGGGCTTCTGAGAACCGCTTTTTGCTTTTAAGAGCCAAAGAGATACTCGACTGTATCATAGGTATAAGAGGTTTAGTCTTTGGAAAAGTTGAATTCAGACAGCTGAGTACCGTCCTAGAAGACAGAGTGTTATAGTCATTAATGTATGGACAGCTACTACATGTAGGTACCTAGGCAGCGCGCCCTATGTTTGTTTAACTAATCGGGACTACAGAGTGCTCTGATCAATCGGTAGACCCCCTCACCAGTGGCGGGATCCACTTGATTCACCTACGTAGCTTTGTTTTCACGGAAACTCGCCGTCAACCGTCCGAGGCAAAAGGAAAAAGAGATAAAGATATTGATTGCTTAAATATTTGCCGTTTCCTTCCGTTGAAATTAGGTCGTTCCAAATACCATACCACACAATCTCAGCAAACCGAAGGTCATTCCGCAATCACCATAATGGCCAAACGCTCTTTTCTCGAGTCGTAAGCACCCAAATATAACATTGAACATGCATCATACCAAGGTACCAAAGCTAAGCAGCTTCGCAGAGTTCTGATTATTGCCAATTTCGTCATATTCAATAAGGAATTCTTCCTTAGCTGCACCTTTGCATGGATAGTGGCATTTCTTATCCCTCAGACACGCCAAGTCCTTTCGACCATTCTACTCCGAGTGTATCGCTATTTTCGATTATACCCGATTCGATTCTGGGTAATATTCTACTGCTTCGCGTTTTCATCGATATTTCTTCTTCTTCATTTTGGTGTGGTGTCTGCGCCTCCTATGGCAGAAGTGATTTATATTAAGCTCAATTCGACGAATGGAGCAGAAACTCGCATCACCCCCCAGGAGTACAGCAGTCTATCGTCACAGCAGATGAAAGCAAGTGGATTGTCGGAGTCTGAATGGGCTAGAGCTCAAGCTGAAGAGATCTCTGCATACCGTGCCTCTAAAGATTATCATCAGGTGCATCATATGTCGGAGCATCCTCAAACATCTACGATCCCTACAGCAAGAGTGGACTTTCTGCTATAGGCCCCAGGTGCCTGAATACCAGCACTCAAGTGCTCAAGTCAAAGCCATTGTTCAGTGTTACGCCGAATGGTCTGCAAATTTTGGAAGAATTCAATGTTTAACATAAAAAATTTTGGATATATTGATTTTTAGCACCAGTGGTGTTGGGGTTCCTCGTGTCCAACGTAGATTGGCTCGCTTGGAAGTCCTTACTACCTGTTGTCTTCAAATGTTGCTGCAAATAAAAATTGCTATCTACTCAGTCATGCTCACCCTTTGTATGACCTTCTTGATGTGGAATGTTGACAGGTCTGATTCCGGTTTTCTGCGACCAGTTGACGCGATATTGATTTTGAACGTAAATCCGAAAAGTGGAGGGCTTAGAAATTTTCTTCCTTTTCGTTCTGAACGGGTTGGCTCAACCTGATGTCCACCAAATTCCAGCCCCTTAGGGCTTTCCCACCGACATATCTTTTCACACCTCGTGTGTATTATGTATACTCCGCTTATAACGAAGATCGAACTTTCACTCGCATTACCTGAACCATAATCAAGTGCGGTATGAGATTCGGAAGACGGCCTCGGACAGAGGCAGCGGGGGCGTGGAATCTGCGAATAAATGGTGAGCAATCATGGAAGCCCTGGGGTGTTGGCCTTGAGCGCAGGCTAAGAAGAACAGAAAAATGGTACCGCTCGCGTCTTCTTAAAGTGAACCTGGACGACAAGGAAATCCACCGCAAGGTTAAGGAGATCTTTGAGAATCGCGACCAAATTGATCTGGATGGATGGATCGAGGTCCCATTTGCTCATCCACTCCTATCGAGTTTCCATCGCTCAGTCACTATCGACCTGGACATGGATATGATAATGGTCCGAGTTTGGAATGCTATCCAAGATGGGCCCCGGACGATGAAAACCTTCAAGGCTCATCTTACCACTGTCTATAACAGTCCTATATTTTCCCTTGAGGATTGGAGCCAAGAAGCTCCTCAGTTCCCTCAGCTGGCAAGTACTACCTTGAACAAAACAACTTCCATTGTCACGAAGGTATTATCGCGCCTCAACATAGAGCTTCCCACTGCTATGTTCGAACTTCAGCAGCGATTCTTTATTGATTTTGTCCTGATATGGAGGGACTGGATTGATGATCCTTTGACTTGGAATCTTGCCAACCCGGCATTTTATGCCTTTTCGAGGGCTTTTCTTCACCTCGCGGCTTGGGACTTCGAGATATCGCAAGATCCAAGGGGCCACCCAATAAGGCCAGAGTCTTTTCCCGAGTGGAAATATCCAAATGCTGACATATATTGGTTTCATGGATTACTAGTGGTCCTAGAGGGAGACGTCCGCTCTCCTGACTCCGTTCACCTAGCTATTGAGCGGGCTAGGATGCTTCTTCCCAACGCCCAATTTCAACACCGACGGAAAGTCCACTGTGTTCTCCTCTCACCAATGGATGTTGTTCTTATCGAGCTTTCGCAACACACGATAACTAGTACAAGGCCGTTTCCGATAGTCACCAATCTCGCGGCCTTGGAAGGCTCCCCTGGATTTCGGCTTCTAGCACAAGTATTCTCTACAACGCGCTGGAAAGAGGACTACAATTTCAGGGAGAATTGGGCCTCTCGACTTCCGCCGGAAATTCTCACTATTATCCTGGATCAATCGGCGCCAAAGGATACTGTGGCACTTGCTCAAGCTTCATTCGCATTTGAAGAATCATACTATGCATCATTACCGCAACTGTCTTACATCAAAGGGATAGAAAATATGTTTCTTTCTGTCCCTTGCTGCGAGAAACGCGCTGGGCTAGAAAATGGACTTTTATGTTCCCAATGCTTGACATGGCAGCATCGAGGTTGTACTGATCCTAAATACCTCAATGACGACGATTTCATTTGTCTATCCTGCCAAGTGGAACCTACTGGCTTGAAACTTGAGCCCGGCGGAATTCATCAATCAAGTTATGACCTCAAACGGAGACTACATTACGCCAGAACTAACAGCCGGTTAACGGCACCACGCTTATGTTTTAGAAAGGCTGGGGGATGGTACTCTGGCGGGTTCAATTTTGTGATACGCCATAACGGGATGTTTTCAGGGCTTGCTTATCTCTACTACCCCCATGATAAACAAACATTAGCATGATATAGTTATAGGATTGATTGATTGATTATTCATTCACGGATCTGTCATCCGCAAGGCCGATTTGCCGGCAGACCTCTATAGGGCAGTCGGAACAACTACTTACATGACACGATGCAAGAACAAATTAATATCCAGCGCTCGTCTTTCGCTGCCATTCTCCCCCTTCGAAATTCTTTATTCAAAAATCATATGCGTAGTAAGTGACC
This sequence comes from Penicillium verhagenii, assembly GCF_028828195.1. NCBI lineage: Eukaryota > Fungi > Ascomycota > Eurotiomycetes > Eurotiales > Aspergillaceae > Penicillium > Penicillium verhagenii. Next base: position 1,164,494 of record NW_026643166.1, on the reverse strand, counting down.
GGTGTTGTTATAACCACATGAGGGGCGGGGGTGTTTGGGAAAGAGGCTTCCGAGTGTGTTACTAGTTACTAGGCATACATGGCAACCCCGCCAGAATGTGCCTGATCCTGGGTGTTTCGAACCTTGGAAACAGGACAGCTGCACCACAAGAAAGTTTCATATTGACGAGGGTTTTCAACCTCCTTAGTTAAATACCTCTGTAATTTCGAAATGGGTGTTTTTATCGCTATTCCGCGATTCGTTACTGTTTCCGACCGATAACAGTGTATCTGGTAAAGGCCAAGTATGATCCATCTCGTGTCTCCTTGGCAGCCTGGTTCAGCATTTGCTTGAACATTGCAGCTACATCTTTGTCGCCTTCCTTACTTCTTGCAAGGACTTCCGTAGCCAGCAGTCCGCATTCATGCCAGGATAACGCTAGGTGTGGTGGGCACTCTTTAGCATCGCATTCAACTGCTTCAAACTGCTTCTTGGCGAACAAGCCGGGGAGTTTAGGTACCCAAGCCGGACGAAGTCTGTCATCATTACCCTGAAACATTTTCAGCAACTTGAGCTGTGCATCGGCCTCAATCTCTGGCCTGATTTTCTCCAATCGACATGAATTTACGTCCATGTCTGTCCATTGCAGGTATCCGCCCGGTTCTATATAGATGAGGTCAACTCAGCTCGATCGAGAAAGCAGAAATCCAAGGCTCAACTTACTGAGAAGCTTAGCCAGATTGTCAAGGACATGTTCTAGATCTGGCTCTTGAAGAACAAAGGCGAAGAATCGGACATGAACCACATCGTAGACGCCAATTAAGTGCTCTGGCACGTCTTCTTTAATATCCCATAAATTAAACTTGACATTGTCCGGGAGCAATTCCGGCAGCGGTGTAGCATCAAGGGAGATATCCAATCCATCTAGTCTGACCGAGCTTGGAAACTTTCCGACTTGATCTGTGAGCCATGTTCTACAAAAGATTAACAGACTTCTCGGCGAGCGAAATAAAATCCCGAATGATCTTACCCAGTACCTGTGCCCACATCTACAATGCTCAAATTCGTTGATTTAGTGGGGATTGATGGATGAATGTGATATCCGAAGAGCTGCACAGCGAGATAGTGCTGTAAATTAATTCTGTACATTCTTCTTTAGTTTCCATGTGTTTGATCACATGATCTGTGATTCTGTACTCTCACTCCATCTCTGTAGATAGCTCTTCTCTTCCTTCTCTTCTTCTTTCTCTCCTCGCACCACTCAATACTATCGCATTGCGTTCTTGCCCTCCTTTCCCTTGTAGACTCGATTCCTCGTGTCTGTTCACGATGTTGGCTTGCTTTGGAGTTGGATGAGTTACCGGTTGTTGTCCAGGTAGTCCCTGGTAAAGACGTAATCTTTTGCAGATGACATTGTTCCTTGCTTGGCGAATTACAAGGGAGTTGTAGTTTTTAATAGACACGGCGGATGGTTTAGCGACTTTTGTTTTCTTGACAGGAGCGATCATCCAATATGCCCAAAAAAATTCAAAAAAATTCAAAAAAATTTAGACCCAAAGAACGAAACGTTAAGAGAATAAAACAGAAGGAAGCTTTATTTATAGCACGATCAGGCCGTTCAGCCTTGTGCTTGACTACTATGTATATGAACCTCAAAGATCTGCGGGGTATTGACGTAACACGTTGGTGGCTTGAGGGCCATTTTCTTCGTTCAAGCTGCTGAGTGGTGAATTGTAACATTGAACTGGACCCAAACAGATCCTTGCAACTCGGCTCCTTTTCCAATATTGATTGGTTCTATCATATCTCATCTTACATGAATTCGCGGCGCTCTCCGGTCTGAAATTTGCGGACCTAGGTCCACAGCCTTAGGTCTACGGTCACCGTCTACCCAAGCTGTCAATTCGTCATATTCTAGATGTAAATTAGTAATCCACTGGAGCTGTATAGATGTGGGCCCGGGGAAACGGCCAGTTTCCGACCAATCAGCGCAAATAAAGATGACGCCATGCCGGTGACCATGCCTGAGGCGATAAGATCTTCTCTCCGCCTGCGCAATCGGGCAATATACTATGCGCTTAAAGAGCTGCCCGCGGCGAACAGTTTCTTGCTCACATCAAATCCCTAATATTGCTGCAATGCGTTCACTTCAGAGCGCTGCTCGCTCAGCCTCGCGCACACTTCGTGCCTCACAATGGCGACCCAGTGAGTCGACATCGTTGCTCACCGGCGCTCGTCGGCCGTTATCGGCGCATCCCCGAATGCTGCATGCCGTGTCGCCGCGAAAGAGCCCATCAGCTACAGCGAAGGACTCGTCCAATCCCGCCATGTCGTTCCCGTGTCTCGATGCCCAGGAGGCAAAATCCGCTATGCTTAATGCTCGATCCCTTGAATCCGGACCCGAACCTTCGTACACTACCGGTCAACATGAAAGCTTTCATTGTGACCAGCCGCTGCTTCTAGACTGGGGCGGCGTGCTGCCGGAATTTGACATTGCCTATGAAACATGGGGTCAACTGAATGGCGATAAGAGCAATGCGATCCTATTGCACACTGGATTGTCAGCCTCGAGCCACGCCCATAGCACTGCGTCAAACCCGAAGCCTGGCTGGTGGGAGAAGTTCATTGGACCCGGTCTGCCTCTGGACACCGATAAGTACTTTGTCATTTGCACAAATGTGTTGGGAGGCTGCTATGGTAGCACGGGACCTTCCTCAAAGGATCCTTCCGACGGCGAGCGATACGCAACACGGTTCCCAATCCTCACGATAGACGACATGGTACGGGCTCAGTTCCGTATTCTTGACGGCCTGGGTATTCAGAAGCTGGCTGCCTCTGTCGGATCCAGTATGGGAGGAATGCAAAGCTTGGCAGCTGGTGTGCTGTTCCCTGAGCGCGTGGATAAGATCGTCAGCATCAGCGGCTGTGCTCGCAGCCACCCATACAGCATTGCCATGCGACACACTCAGCGACAGGTATTGATGATGGATCCCCACTGGGCCCGTGGCTTCTACTACGACGCCATCCCCCCGCATTCCGGTATGAAGCTGGCGCGTGAGATTGCCACTGTCACCTACCGCAGCGGACCGGAGTGGGAACAGCGATTCGGCCGTCGCCGTGCCGACCCCAGCAAACAGCCTGCTCTGTGCCCCGACTTCCTCATTGAGACCTATCTCGACCACGCTGGTGAGAAGTTCTGCTTGGAGTACGACCCCAACAGTCTTCTTTACGTATCCAAGGCCATGGACCTTTTCGACCTCGGCCATGCCCACCAAACTGAAACTCGTCTTCGTCGTGCAGACGGCGAGACTCGCATTGCTCAGGGTGATATGTCATCGGGTGTCATAGATTCCTCTTGCAGCTTGACTTTGCCTGACAAGCCATACGAGGAACAGCCCGAGGCCACTGCCTCCGTGCCGCCCGCTGATCGGTCCGTTGCCTCGCAGGAAACTGAAGGACCTCCTCCTGACCTGATTGCTGGTCTATCGCCGCTGAAGAACCACCCTGTCCTTGTCATGGGTGTTGCTAGCGACATTCTGTTCCCTGCATGGCAACAACGGGAGATCGCTGAGACCCTTCGCGCTGGCGGCAACAAGAACGTTGAGCACATTGAGCTTGGCGAGGATCTCTCGTTGTTTGGCCACGATACCTTCTTGCTTGACCTGAAGAACATTGGCGGTGCACTTGGACGCTTCCTGAAATAGGTTGTCTTATAATTCGAGTATTGAATGGGGTTGCGGTTGCCTAGCTTCGAGGGTGGAACAACATTGGTGCCGTTATGATTTTCCTGTATATAGTCTTGCAGCGTGCGATGACCACAAAATGCATTAGCGGGCGTTCTTTAGTGTGCAATAATACACTCCTCTACTTTTAATTCAACGCCTGGCAGATTGGTTAAGCCCAGCTAGGTTGGGACTTGAACAGTCACGTCTTTGTATGCTAATAAGGTGCACATCGGAAGACTTCAATGTTACGATCCTTATACGCACATGCATATGGCAAGAACCAACAACTTTCGACCAAAAGAATGGATATGAAAAATGCAACCTGAATAAATGTAACAAATAGTTGAATTGCTTTAAGACCCGATAAATACAAATTGCAAGGAGCGAGATGAAAAAGAACATGAGAACGCATCACGACAATCGATCAGTTTATAACCCTCAGAAAAGCTCTCGTCTCGTCAACAGCATCCATCAGAATCTGAAAATCATAAGATCTTCAAGACAGCGATGCCTGCAGAATTGGCTTAATGTCCGTCTAAGACAGACTCATCACTGGGCAAAACACAAATACAAGAGCAACCATGCCGTAACAAAGACCTCGAAGGGTTGAAAAACATCATTCAGTACCCACACATCCAAAGGCAGATCAGACAGGGGTACTCGATCGACATCTGCGCGGCTGAAGCGTCACAAGGACGAACAACCCCCCCCCCATCTAAAAAAAAACCTCAATATCTACGAATGGCGAAAAGGATCAGGATGCGTTCCAAGGCTAGGAAGGAAGATTGCGAGGGCCGGGGACATCCTGAATATAAGTCCGTCTGACTTGTCTCTGACGATTCCAAATGCTTGAATGTCCAAAAATGACTCTTTTGATGTTGATTAGTAGTTTGTTTCACACGCTAGATTGTAAAAGAAGAGAAGATAAGAAATGTCAATGTAATTCGATTGGGGGAAATACAAGCCTCTAGTATTATGGCACACCCTCAGATTGAAAACTACCTATTGTCACTCGTCATCGACTTGCTCGACGCCGTTGCCTTGAGAGGTATACAGACGGAGCATAATATACGTAGCCTCGGAGTGTTGCGACGGATATTGTCGTCATTGGGTGGCAATGCAAGAGGCGAAGTGATTCAAGGAGGTTTGAACAGCGTTTCCATCGGAGAACGCAGTTGGGATTGACGAAAGACATGATGCCAATTAGCGGTGACTGGCAAGAAATTGGATCACGTATCAAGAATAGTGAAGATATGTCGATTGCGTAGATCTGTAGCGTAGATTGCGGTTCTGTTGTATGTACATTTGGTGTTAAACAAGATTAGCAGGTCAAGTTGATTTCAAGCCAACACAACGAAGGCGATGGCAGGGTATCAAGAGGCCAAAAAGGGGGGCAGTCTCTAAGATCTCTGTTCATTACTCAGTCATTTACCCAGCAAGTGTCTCCTTCCACTTACAGTTCAGACAAGCTGACTGAGGGATGGAGTCCACTGCCCCAGGTTCCCGGGCAGGGTATCGTGAGAAGCTCTTGAATGTGTGGGTTATCATCATTGAGACAGGGAAATAGAGTTTTTAACTGGGCTCTTGAGCATCATGATCTTAGACCTGCGACCGAGGCTACCCAGGGCTTCGAAGATACAATCGCGCCGATCATGCCTGCGCTCCCGTGTGGCATTTCCGATGCATCAACCGGCAATGTCTGACCCATCCAGTCGATCATCGGTCAAAGCTCCCTCAGCTTGCCGAGTAGGATGTGGGATTCGTCGAACACAAAGTGATCAAGTTATTGTACGCCAGGTTGGCGGACCAGGAAGTTTTCACCACTGTGGCCTCCGGGGGTGACCGGGACCTTCCAGTTCTGTCACAGTGCGCGATCAACAGGAGCAGATCGTGTTCGACGAGCGCCACATTTTACTCAGCGAACATAAGTTGTGGGTGTCATGATGGGAAAAACAGCGAGGCGATCGTGCTGTTGCCAGCTGACCTGTAGCAGCCTTGCGCTAGAGATAGCCGGACAATTTTCTGAACCGGGGTTAGTCAAGGAGCCATTCTATGGCGAAGTTGAGTCCTTTTATATGAAGATTGCGGTATAATGGAAAGCTGAGCATAATTGCTGCGTGAAGAGGCACGCGTCGCAGGAGGAGTTGCTGGTGTCGTGTAATTTGGTGTTCGCGCGCGCTGACACGTGACCAAATTAGTAATCCACGGATTAAGACCTACGCACCCAGCCTATCAGTGGAGAATGGGTCCGACTCCTGATTCTCAGGTTGATACAAGTTACAACTACTATCTTTGTTACAAAATAATCTCCGCTGATCCTTGGCCATCGGCTTGGTCATTGAGTGTTTACCTCAATTCATAAAAACATCGAACATACTCCAGCACCTAAGCCAACAGGTCTTTAGGCGGAGTTCATTCAATTGTTGAACTTATTTCGACTGCCAGACACAATGGAAGAGATGAGCCAATATCGCCTCGATGATGCATCAGTCTAATGGGCACGAACCATGGGAACAAAACTCAGATTATGCGCCAACACCTGGCTATTGTGGAAGCCCATACGGAGCGATATCGACCCGGAGCACTCCACATAGAGCGCAGTTGAGAACAGTACCGAACCTACGATTAAATGCGCCTCACGCGCACTCAACTTTCTCTGGCCATGTGGCTGCGAAAGCGGTAAAGCCTACGACGAGGGCCCACCAACATGCATCCACTGACGTATGGAATGGCGAGTGACAGTCAATAACAGGGAGGTGTTATAGAACCCTTAGTAGAATTTGGTATCAGGCGGGAGTCCCTCAGCCTGGTCATCTCTCTGCATTCGTCAGTCAGCACATTAAATACTTCCAACATACTAGGGAGCAGTGGAGTCCTTACCAGTGCTTCTCCTAATCCCTTCACAAGCGCAATTTCGTGGTCACAACGGGCCAGCTGTTCAGGTTCAAAGTCGGTGAAGGTCATTGCAACATCAAAGTCAATCCAGACCAGCCTATCAGGGTCTCCACGAACAAGGAGAAGATTTCTCGTGTAGATGTCCTTGTGGTGAACGCCCGCCCTATGTATCTCCTTCATGCCCTCAATTGCCTGGGGAAAGAGTGCATCTGAGTAGTTAATGCAATTTAAACTCTCTGCATTTGGTAGGTACTCTAGCAATATTGCTCTCGGTTTGAGCTTGTCTAGAGAGAAATGTTGGAAAGCAGGATGAAATTCTGCGGGATCAATTCGATTGATGTAGCCGTAGAATTTTGGAACGAAACTGCGCGCACAAACACCAGAGGCGAAGAGCTTCTTATATGCATTGAGTTCGCAGCGAAAGCGGTTCAAATCACGACCTTTGTCGGTATAACCAGGGTCGCCGTTGTCGTGGAAAAGCTTCAAAGCATATTTTTGTCCATCCAGATCTACCTCGAATATTGAAGACGCATCAGAGCACGTAATCTCCCTGATAATATGAATTTGGGACGGATCCATGTCGCTTAAGGACGCACTTCTTAGATGCATTGTTGTCCTGTCGGAAAGTTACATCTCCAAAGAGGTTGAAGCAGGTCAGGCAGCAAAAAATGGACAGGTCTTGGTTAATAATGAGGTTTAATCTAAGCACCCCTCTCATGCTGCTGGCGCTCTGTTGATGCCTCCGAAATCAGGCATGAAGCATGTGCAAGTTATGCTGAGCTAATCGGCCTCGGACCGTAAGGTTCCACTAATGAGCGCATCGGGCTTGCTTGTAGCTTTGCATACTCGAATTATAAGAGGTCAGCTGCCCAGCTGTTGGACTTGGTAAGTAAATGGTTACCTCGATATACAGCCCCGGTAGAATCGATGGCATCAAAAAACACTAAATGGTGGCAATCGCCTGATGAGGACGACCTAGACTACGGATTTGATTCTGACTTGGATGCTAGATTCAAATCTGAGCGGAATCCCCACCGCCCTCGCCCACCAACGAACGCAACGAACGATACACGGACACGAGAACAAGAACAAGATCAAGAAAAAGAGGAGCAGGACAAAGGCTTGCTAGGGAATATGGCTTCTTGGCTGCACCGTCAGGCTGGGTCTAGCAATTCGCAGCTCACGACCACCGCTGTCTTGTCTGGTGCTGCAGTTGCGACTGCAATTTTTGGTTACCAGGCTTACAAGAGGAAAGAGGCTGTTTATGATCTGAAGGCTTCTATCCCAACTGCTGACGAGCAGCATCCATCCGGAAGAGTGAGTGCTTGCTGGAATTAGAATTATACCTACACCATTTGCGCCAAGCTCGAGTTTGATAGCTAACTGGATTGAAGCTTACGGATTTTGGTGCCGCGGAAAATAGCATCCCACTGAGCAAGGAAGATGAGCGCAGTGCTGCGCTGGCCCGGAGAGCGCAAAAGGGAGACTATGATGATGGTGTGCAGAACTGCTTTGGGAAACTTCCTGCGTGAGCTAGCTAACTGGGTTTGCGACCAGATCTGATCCTCGAACAACTAGCCCGAAACCGGGTCTTCCTCACCGACGATGGCCTCACCAAACTCCGATCCTCATTTATTGTCGTTGTTGGCTGTGGTGGTGTTGGATCCCATGCCGCTGCCGCGCTCGCTCGCTCCGGTGTGGCGAAGATCCGACTCATCGATTTCGACCAAGTCACCCTCTCCTCTCTGAACCGACACGCCCTCGCCACACTCGCTGATGTGGGAACGCCCAAGGTGCACTGTATTCGGCGACGACTGGAGCAGATTGCTCCTTGGGTGATGTTTGACTGCCGCAACGAGCTGTTTGGAAAGGACGCGGCCGATAATCTTCTCGGTCCGTGGACTTTGACGCACGATGGCGAGGGTCGCCGACCCGATTACGTGCTGGATTGTATCGATAACATTACTTCCAAGGTGGATCTGCTGCATTACTGTCACTCAAACTCGCTGCCTGTAATTTCGTCTATGGGCGCTGGCTGCAAGTCCGATCCAACACGAGTGGTTGTGGGCGATATCTCGCAAAGTACAGATGACCCGCTTTCCCGCAGTACCCGGCGCCGATTAAAGGCAAAGGGCGTGACCACAGGTATAGCTACAGTCTTTTCGACTGAGAAACCCGGGCCTGGCAAAGCAACTCTGCTTCCGCTTCCCGAGGAGGAATTTGCTAAGGGCCAAGTGGGCGAGCTGGGAGTTCTTGCAGACTTCCGAGTTCGCATTCTTCCAGTTCTGGGCACGATGCCTGCTGTTTTTGGCTACACAGTGGCCAATCATGTCATCTGCAGTGTGACAAACTACCCATTGGATTATAGCATAACAAACAAGGGTCGTGACAAGATGTATGAATCTGCTCTGGGCAAGCTCCAGGCCTATTCGGAGAGATTGGTCAAGCAGATTGCTGGGCAAGATCCCAACAGTCTGCGCATTCCCGTCAGCAGGGACGACATTGCATTCTTGATGGAGGAGGTCTGGCGCGGAAAGAGTGCCATCTCTGGTCTGCAAAATCGTCTCGTATTTGTCCCTTGGGAGACCCCTGCCAGAGGCTGGGGAATTGATCCCACTTGGCAACAAGACGGCCAAAAGCTTCTACCGCTTGAGCTGACAAACTTGGTGTGTATGACCCTGGAAGAGTCTGCCTACCATGAACGTGAGGTCCTCCAAGCCGGCAAGAAGGTCGAGGAGGTGTACGATGAGTTGGTGTTGCAACGGGTGACCCTGCGCCTAAAGGAAGCCGGAGACTACGAACAGTATCGGGGATAAATCCTTCTCTCTGAATCTCATCTCTATACCTGTAAAAAATCAAAATGTTCAAAATTAAGAGACCTGCTGCAATTGTTTACTGTAGTTTTGGTACGAATACGATGCAAATCATAGATCGCTAAGTGGGGAAAGACTAGTTTAAAGTGGGCCGAACCAATTTATTTCCGGACGCGGCCTCTGCGACTCTTGTCTCAATCCTCCTCCAATGCCAAGGGTCGGCTTATTAGCGCCAGCAACTCTCTCCTTCCCCAGAGGGTGGCTTAAGACGTCCTGGATCCTAGGCTACTCCATTTTTTGAATACCATCATTCTCTTTCTACCTTCGTTTTCTTCCCGTGTCAAATACCCATTAAATAGTCTCTCCGGTACCACGAAACATGGCATCCTACGAGTCAGATTATGATCTCGACGATCTCGACGAAACCGATCACCTCTACCAAACCGGCCCCTCTTCCAAAAACTCACGCTTCTCCCGAGTCTCTCGGCCCCTAATCGATTCCGTTCGGAATGCCTGGCAACCCCCGTCTAATAACAACTCCGTTTCCCCCGAACATGACAAGCACCCGCCGTGGCTACAGATGGCCCTGTCCATCGCGGCCGCCCCAAGATTCCGCCGCTATGTCGTCGTATACATGATACTTTTCCTGCTGAGCTGGTTCAGCTGGACTATGTTTCTCTACCCTCGCCTAGAGGAGCGCAGCGCCTTGCTCCATTCGTTAAACCCCGCTTCTAAAGTGGAGGTTGGGGGGTGGTTCGGGTCCAACTCGTTACCGCGATTTGATGATTTGATTCAGATTCGGACATTAGATTCGGATCTGCTCCCTGAGGCTCGATTAGAGGGTGTGGACGCTGCTTCGTGGAAGGAGAAACGGCTGATCGTTGTAGGTGATGTGCATGGCTGCAAAGAGGAGTGTAAGTTCTTCTTCGTTCCGATGTTGCCGGATAATTTCTTGGCAGAATTGGTGTCGCTGACTGGTTTGGTTTTCGATTAGTGGTTGCACTTCTCGATAAAGTTTCATTTTCGAAAGCGAACGGCGATCATTTGATCTTCGCTGGTGATTTGATCAACAAGGGACCCGATAGCGGCGGTGTCGTGGATTTGGCACGCGAGCACTCAGCCTCTTGCGTGCGGGGAAACCACGAGGATCGGGTTCTTCTTCTCCGGCGTGAGGTTGTGTCCGCGAATGCCATGACAGAGGCTGAGGAAAAGCAGAGCCAGATATTTTCGGAGAAAGAGCTCAAGGAGCGCGCTCTGGCTCGTTTGTTAACCGACGAGCAAGCGCAATGGCTGGAAACCTGTCCAGTCATTCTGGACGTTGGTTATGTCCAGGGTATGGGCCAGGTTGCTGTCGTACATGCCGGCCTTGTTCCGGGTGTAGACTTGGAAAAACAAGACCCATCTACTGTGATGACCATGCGTACCATTGATTTGGATACCCATGTGCCGAGCGCATCGCATGATGGGTTGAATTGGGCCAAGGTACGAGCCAATTCGCATTTCACGTTGAGGGTCATATGCTAATGATATTCCACTAGCTGTTCGACAAGCACCAATCTATCCTATCCAAGAGTATCAAGCATTCCAGTGGAGAGGATCGCAACTCTCAACCAACAACTGTCATATACGGCCATGATGCCAAGAAATCTCTCAACATCCGCACTTACACCAAGGGCCTTGACACTGGATGTGTAAAGGGCGGCAAGCTGACTGCAATGGTCATCTCGAATGGTGGCAAGCAAAAGCTTGTTCAGGTCAAATGCCACACCAACTACTCGAAAGAGGAATGATCTTGTTTTCTATCTTTGCTTCTGGTCGTTTCATTGGCTTATTGCACATTGCATACGGTGGAGTTCTTGTTTAATCCTTGGGCATGGCTGTTTTCTTGGAATCCTAATTGCTGCGTTGTCAGCTTGTGCTCACATTCACCGCTAGTGTTGTGTGGCGTTGGACATATCATTTGTGTACATAGTGCTATTTATCAAAAGGGTCTCAATCAAGGCCGGTAGGTTTCTTGCAATTGTATATGTATGATTTAACATAGTAGGCTTTAACGTAAACACAGGTTACATGTGTTTGTAAACCGCTACAATACGTGTTGGACATCGGAGCATCCGGTACATAGTATCCAAAAGAAACATTTGAAAAGTACGTATATATACTAAGCCATAGGTTTTAGTGTATAAACTAGAATGGACTTGAGAGTAGACTTGAGAGCAGACTTGAGAATAGACTTGAGAATAGACTTGAGAAGGGACTTGAGAAGGGGTTATACTGCACATGTGAGATCTTACTTTGAAGATTCAAAGTGCTTTCCTAAATACATACGCAGCTGGGCAAGATGGACTCAAGTGCTCAAGTGCTGTGATAGGTACTCCACATATGCACACATGCGCATACTGGTACAAGCACTCCATGAGGGTTACATACATAGCCCTCAAGCTGTTGACTAGTATGTACGCCTGTCGTCAAGTCCTCTTTACGTGCTACATCCTCATCGCATCGTCTTTCGTCTCAGGTCACCTGACGTGGATTGTGCTTCTTCCAGGTGAGTAGCGCCATATCATTAGAAGAATCGAGCCATTCTACATCACTTTGCGTGTCCTATGTAGGAGACTCCGACAGGCCCGGAGCATTTTCAGTGGTTCGCCGACTGAAAGATCAGGTCAATTCAGTCGATGGTGTACGAGACACGGATTGGTTGCAGAGAATGGGGCAGGATGGGGCAGAATTTCCGACAAACGCGTGGTGGAGCTCACAACTTTGAAGCGAACCTCCCAATGGCTGAGGACGAAGCCAGTGTTAACGCCGCTGGAATAGTATTTGTTGCACCTGGGCACCCTACTCAACGGCTCTAGGGTTCAATTCAACTCGGAATCTCTCGCACAACATGCGGGTGGGACTCTGGAACCTTTGAGGTGCTGATTTCGAATGGTTCTCCGTCAAATTTACTGATTGAAAGCACGAGTCTACCACCTACTGGATATAAATCGGAATTTCAAAATACTCATCCATCATTCAGCGTCCCTTCCTTCCCCTCCCTATATGTCTCTAATGCTATCGACCGACATTGACCTTAGACAGTAGTACTTGCACATGTGTTTCAACATTCATGGATCTAGCCTTAGAATGTTTCCCATTCTCCCAAGACTTTTCTATCAATTTCACGATGTTCGACGCTTTACGTGAAAAAGACAGCAACGAGGGATCAAACTCAGAAACAGATTCACCAGAATCTCCTAAGCGAGACGCTAAGTTCATGAATCTCGAAGACGCACTGGTGCGAACGAGGAGACCAAATCGTTCAATGGGTTGCAGACAAAACAGTACTTGACTGTCCCATTCCACAACATACGCAGACCATGCAAACTCTCCACGACCTTGCAGATCGGTTAAATAGCGAGCCACTTGATAGAGGCACTCTTGCACATCTCAAAAGGCGCATCTACCTCCCGCAGCAACACGACCGGCAGTGTAGCAACCCCAAGCAAGCTCGCATAAATACAGCGTTTGCTCTTGTCGGAATGGTTGTGGCGAGAGCGTCGATTCTGCTTCAGAAAATCAGGCGTTCTTCCAAAGTACTGCCGCAGCATTCGCATGTTTCGGACATCATTTTGACATATCTGAAAAGCTGTGCTGTGTTCTGACGGATCTGCGCCACATTTTTGTGGATATGGTTTGCAACCGGCAGACGATGGCACTGGTCAAGGATCTCATTTATCAAAGACCTAGGAAAGTTTCCGAAATAGTCACTGGTGTGAACAAGGATCCGGATACATATGATCATGGTACGTTTCATTATCTGGAGATCATAGGAACCGTCTTGGGAGAACCGTGGCAAGTATTGCGCTGGCTGGCTTTGAGCGAGGGACGAGAAAAATTGTGCGCGTCCATGTTTATGTACAGAGTGTATGTGTATGGTGAATTGGGTCTCTGTTTTGACATTGAGCCAACTTCAAATAGCCATCTAGTTACTTCCACTTCTCTATCTTGAACCCAATTTGCATCTATTGATGGCCAAAATTGCTTCTGCAATCCTGCACATGTGGTCCACGGAATTTGGAACTACTGCTGATGCAAATATTCAATGTTTCATTTGTAGTACTTGAGGAAGCAGATAATTTTAGATGCATGGTGCATACGCGTGGTGCATGCACGCCTGAGCTGCTGAGCATATATGATGTTATGTACAAGATGCCAAGTGGATATGGTGACATCGTCTATATGCTGATGGCCTCATGGTATGTACATAAATAGCGCATCAACGAAATTGAAAAGAAAAGAAAACAAAGTATAACAACCTCCGTATTTGTACACAAAATTTTTCAACTTTCCGATTGTCCAAGGAAAGCCAACATAATCTCTTATTCCAAATAGGAATAATTCCCACCCGGCATCCAGGTTGCCGGATTCGAGAAATCCTCATACCAAACACCCCCGAGCGAATTGAGATGCACATACCCAAACCGGAAATACTCAATTGCATTCGGGCGAGCTCTCGTCCACGGGAAATCAGGGACGCCCGCCTGATCTTTCCCTTTCAGCTGCTGGAACCGCTGGACGTCATTCACAATAACACTGATCCCGTCTACATTCGCCGGAATCTGGGGGAACGAGAAAACGAGATGGTCTGGACCCACCATGGTGGGCGGGCTGATGACCGGGGCCACGGTGCCGAGCTTACCACCATCTAGCAGGGATGCGGGAGTTTGGAGGATAGAGTCAAATCCCCAACGAGCGATGCCGTTGATGAACAGACCAATCAGGATTCCCTGGAAGAGAAGACTTGGCCGGGTTTGCAGGGTTGTTCCTGGGAGGAAGACGAGGGCGAGAATGTAATGGTGGATGCGGAGGTTCATGTGCGGGACAGCGATGAGGATGAGAATGATCAGGACGAAGAAGCCGTATAGTCTCAGTTTCGACAGTAGGTTGCCTTCGCGACGGAAAGCATGCGCTTGGAGGAAGAAGACTGCGATAAGGAATCCGACTATCATGACAAGAGCAGTCACAGCGCCGGGCTGTTGCTGGATGTCATGTGGCGTGAGACGGGAGATGGGGATCCGGTCGAAGGTATTGGTGTTCAAAGCACCGACCCAGCACCCGCCGAGCCAGAAGATAGTCTTATCGATGTGAGCGTCGAGATTCTGGAGAGTGTGTCGGACGCAGAAATAGTATAGGGCGAAACCGACAAATGCGCCTGGGAGGAAGCGACCCAAGCCCACGGAGACGAGATTGTAGTACCCCGATGTTGGCGGGTCAGACGCCATGGCAACCTGGAACCAAACTATAAAGTATATGATGCTGTAGAAGACCGGGGCAGACGTGACGGTCATGGAGAAGACGACCGTTGTCAAAACGGTGAATGCGAAAAGCGGCCAGCGGATATCGGAGCACTCAACCGGTTTCGCGGAGCTAGCTCCTGACGAGGAAGCCTCTTTGCTGAGAACAAATGACATGGGGAAATATGACAAGAACTCAATGCTCTCGATGCCATTTTGTACGAACGATTGGAAATTATCCCGCATGCCCTGGCGACGCAAAATGCCACACCCTCCCTTTGCATCACTGATCATGCCTGCATGGAGGGCGGATGCACAAATGGACGAGTCACCGCGATAGATTCCACTATTGTGACCGTCCAATCGAAACGGCTTACCACCAATGACTAGCGGACGATAATTATACTCCTCGCCACCGACATAGTACGGCTCCAAAAGCATTTCCTGGGCACAGCCCGCAGGACAGCGAAAAGCAAATGATTGAGCGTCAAATGGTTGGCAGAGATCGCCATTGATTCCGCAGTCAGTGGCATTATTCCTGGAGAGAGGATCAGCATGAAAATACCTTACAAGGATTTATCTTCTGAAACGAAGACGGGAAAAAAAAAAAAAACACCACAAGCGGTGATTACAAGACAACTTGACCGGCTGTCCATAGCCCAGAACCTCTTGGCCCGCCACAGAGGCTTTAAGCGACGAAAAAAAAACGACAATCCAGAACACCAGCCCAAGGAAAAGCAAGCCGATTTTGGCTCCCATGCGCGGAACCAATCGATCAATCAACCGCGTGGGCGCAGCATGCCAACGTGGAAACCAAGGGTTGATATGATAAACATGTGGCGGCGAGGGCCCACGCAGCCAAGCACAGAAGCCCGCAAACGTGCATGAAAAAGGCGGATCGCGCCTAAACTGGTGTTCATCCGCCTCCTCAAAATCGAATTCCGAATCGCTGTCTTCGAAATCATATTCCTCGGCAGGGAGCAGCGGAACATTACCCAGCTCTATGTCTCGATTTACTAGATCAAAGCTGCCGCCATTGGCCTTCGCGGCGTCTGCCTCCAGCTCATGCCGCGCGTCAATGTCGTCCTGATAAGGTGGCGGGTATTGGGGCCCAGAGTTTGGGGGCTTCTCCGACGACTGGGGCGTATTCGTACCGGCGCTTTCGCTGGCACTCCCTGGATTGCCCATTATATGTTTTTTTTTTCTTTTCGTCGACACACCAGATTGGTGTGGGAGGTGTCCTGGGATTGAAATTGCCAACGTGGCGTTCGAGATAACTAGCATGCCAAGCTTGGACGGGGTCTTAGTAATCGTTTCGAGTGATGGTGCGATTTTTAGGATCTACATGTTCGGCGTATCAGATTGGAGTAGGGAGACAGGGCAGGGATTTCATTCGGTCGCTGTATTGATGGACCAAGGTTGATTGGTGAGGGAAAAGTCTTCAGATTGACCATGCTGCATGATTCCATGGCTCGGATAAGGCTCGGTACGGGGAATGTGGCTGCGACAATGCAACCGCGGATAATGTTCTGCATCAAATTTTATTCATTTAACGAGTGACTGTCACTAAACACCAAAAGCACAAGGTCATGAGTCCAGTACGGGTATCAAAAATAGTCGTAATTCGTTTGCCCTGTGATCGTGACGAGCTGGAGAATGCGACATGAAAGCCATTGATATCATGAAACGACCGAAGTTCACTATTGTCGAGAAGAGCACAGAGTCGTGGGTCACTGAGGACCATTAGCTAACAATGACTCCATGAAGGAGTCAGTGATTTGACCAGCTCTGGAGGCTCCACGATATTAAGCCCTCTATACTGCGGCGGTGGTAGTCTCGACTTTACGATCGCGACCCCAGCGACGGCGGGGACTGTTGATATAGTCAGTATAAAGTTCGCAAGTTTAGATTTGAGTTGCGCAACAATGACGTTTGTGCACAGCTTGACATACGTGGTAGTAGCGGCTGTAGTGTCGCGCTTGCGGAAAGTAAACCAGATGCCCTGCAAAGTAAGTTAGAATGGATTACATCGTTAATGAACTCATAATCGCCAATGACGGCCACATACCACTAGACCAGAGACGAGCCAAACAATCGCGGACAAGAAGCTAAATGCCTCAGCGGCTTTCCAGCGACCGCAAACAGAGTCACCGCGGAACTCCCATGACCAGATGCTACCACAGGGCAGGTGGTGAATAGCGTCAACCAGAATACCAAAAGCGGCGAACCAGGCGAATGAGATGAGAATGTCCACTGCAGAGGTAGCGAGTCAGTATATGATGAATATTTGGTAGATTCATCCTTGGGGAAACATACGGGGCCAAGAGAAGAAGCCAGAAGAGAAGGGAATCAGCCAAATCAGTCCCAGCAGTATCGACAGTCCACCAATGACTTCAGTATAGATCCATCGTGCCTGAGGCCAAGGCTGAATGGAATCAAAAGATGCAAGATAATGTCCAATAATACCCACAACAACGGCCGCGAATGCGATTTCCGCGATGCGAAGCGGGATAGACAACAGGCGCGAGATGACAGGCATGGTGTGCTGTGAATCTGTGATATGAGATATGATAAGTGAGGCCGGTGAAGGCGATATTCTAGTATTCAAAGTTCAAGCAACTTGGAAGATTCCGTGATACTGTGTGGAAACACCTTTCCTGGGGGATCGACGAGGTATATAAAAGGTATCGGGGACAGCGTCACACAAAGGCTAATTCCGAGTAACCAGAGCAGAAAAGCCGGATCACCAAGCAAGGGTAAATGAACAAGAGACACGATATTGAATTAAAAATCAAGAATAAAATTAGCAAGAGTTTAAATTCGCTCAAATTGTAGCTTTCATTTGTATACAACTGAGACCCACAGACCATGCAAGAAGTTTAAAGCACCTGATATTGTCAGATCATTTCCTGACTAGTTCAACTTCCGTAGAGACTCATTTCCTTTGTCTTTGATTTCCATTGAACACTGTTTATCCTTCGTGGCCCAACCTAAACAACTTCCCCCCCCCATTGGATTTTGACTCGGACCGCCGCTGATGCACTTTGTGGCTTGTTTTTGCGCTTTTGTCCTCCCGATCGGAGTAAGGAGGCTGCCAAGTGGCGCTCCACCCTGTCAGGATCCCTGGAGCTAGGACGGACCCTAGTAGACCACGCAATCCGGGGCACAGGGCAGGTTCTGGAAGAGCTACGTAACGTGTTTGTTGTCCATGGAAGCCTATCCCTGTTTTCGAGACACTTTTTTTTCTCTTTCTTGGACCTTCCTCCGGTCCAGTGACATGTGATCTCGCGTGTTATTCGAGGGATGTGTTGGCTTTCCGTTCTATCCGTGGACGTGTCGCTCGTATTTTGGGAGGTGCATTTCTTCATTTCTTGGGGGTGTCAAAGTCCCGTGGACAACGTTGTCGATCTTTGTTGATAGTTTGCCAATCATAATGGCGGGCGTGGATTTTCGTCATTTTGGACTTTTGGTGCGCGTATCCACCTTGGCGATCATTGTCTGTGCTTGGGCCTGCAGAAGTGTCGGGTTGGATGATGCAGGCTCGTGGGGTGATGCCCCGTCCAGGTAACCTCCATTCTGTGTTGGTTTCCCTCATATCCTGGGTACTATGTACTTGGTAGATTGAAACTGCCGAAAAAGATACTGAGCTATCGTATGTTCCTGAGAGTAAGGTCGTACAGCCCTTGCCTTGGTCTATTCGTTCTCAGCCCTATGACGTAGGGGATGATTTACTTAGTTCATGTCAGTGGTTACACTCAAGTGCTGTAGACACCTGGGCATGTATAGGCAGAAACCTTTCGTATTTGTGAGCTCAAGCGAAGCGTATAACTCCAGGGTGAATGATTGCCAAATGCCTAAATCTGACACATGCAGCTTCTCCAACTGCAGGTGCAGCCCCGATGGAGTCCCCAAATGTGATCCATACATAGACATAATCACATGCCGTTGAACCAGGCAAGACCCTACTACATTTATGAAAAAGGAGACTAGAAAGGTCATGGAATTCCATGCAACTTAATGATATGATTCCTGATTAATATTTCTCTCGAGGTTCCGAGGTAGGTAGGATTAATAATATACAGTGAAGACAAAAACCGCATCACCAAGGGGGTACCCGACGCCCCATCAGACACGAGACACTCCAAGTCAAACAATATAAGTGGACAAAAACGAAGGGAAAGGAATGTGACATCATCCACGCAGTTTTAGACATGTCTGTGATCTTCCTTCAGGAACCAAGCCATGACATCCTGAAACACCCCCTTGGCACCCTTCTCGACCACATCTCCATGGCAAGGAATGAGCCGATCAAAGTCCCACCGAATGATCCGGCGCATGGATTCCGTGAACGCAGCCCGGTCGTTTGCCAAAACATACCAAGCGAAGCGCCGGTGCCCCGTCGAAGGTGTCTTCACACTCAAGAGGGGAAGGACCATTCGGGTCAAGAAGTTGGCAGTGCTGCCCTCCTCAGTTCTCGAATATTGCTCAGTAGCAGGCAGGTTGAAAACAAGGTCGGCCTCGATGACAGTGCGCGATGGCTTGTGGAGAACGACGATCTCGCGTGAGCCATGCCCTTGCACATACTCGACCTCGAATTCTGCGTCAAACTCTTCGGAAATCGAACGCGCTCCATCCTTGTACACATACTCGAAAGGCGTACTTCGGAACTCGGGGACCTTCTGTCGTTTCTCCCACAGACCATGCGGGGCGAGGATGTGGGCCTCCGGGAAGGCGTTCTTCCATGCTGTGATGTGCAAATGATGCTCAAGATCCGGCGCAATGATGTACTTGACGTTGCCGCCCTGCGTCTCAACTGTCTCACGCACTTCGGGAGTGAGGCTGACGGGGGAGAAGATGGCGAGGGAACCAGTGGCAAGCTTGACTAAAAACGCAAGGCATAATTAGCTTTGGTTCCCATGACCCACACAAGGTCTCATGGTCTTGCGCCCTGCTTTCATCTGCAAGGGCGGGGGTTGATGTATACTCACTTAAAGTTCCTCGAGCGCCGAAACGAATGATACCGAAGCGCGCGAATGGCAGGCTGAAAGTGATAATTTCGGGTGTGACTGCGCGGATGACCATCGACGACGATGGGTCGGTCGGGAAGAGCTGAGGCATCGTGAAGGTGTTGGATGTTGGAATGTGTCAGACGGTTTCGTATTTCTGAACCTAGGTAACTGGACGTGCTGCTGGCGTGGAATGAATGTCTCGGGTGGTAATCGTCCCTTGAAGCGTGCAGTGATCGAGGGGTATCTTGAGAGTGGCAAGTAGAAAGTAACAAAGGATCCGAGAAGAGGCAGGTTACAACCAAATTAGGCAGGGGCGACTGGGTGAACTCATTCAATGTTTCTTGGTAAGAACTTCGAGTTACCTGAATTTATAATTTATAGGGAAGAGCGGATGACGTGCCTAGCCCGAGATTTGGACCAATTGCTTACTCTACAGCTCCCGGTCTAGACCCCCACTATCCACCATGATCTATAAGCTGATCAGTGGAGTTTTATCTTATTTTCCGTTCTATTCTCCGAAATGTACGCATAATTTGCACAAAACATTTCAAGCTGGAATAAAAGGGAGCCAAGAGAGACATGGTTTGTGAGAAAAAATTTCACATTAAATTAACATCAAAAGTAAACAAATTGGCCTGGGTATCTTCCTGTAACAACATCAAGTACAAAACACCGAAATTATTCTCAACTCCAAGTGGTGGCGGCTTCCTCTGTACTTTCATTGCGGTGCGGTATGATCGATGATTCAATGCCAAATACATCGACCAGCTGCTCCCAGGTCTTGAAATCTAAACTGAAGATAGCTTGACGTTTTACAACGCCTTGAGCTTGAGCTTCACTTGGCAAATGTGGCGAGGAGGTATCTATTTCATAATCGGTTAGCTTTGCATCAAAACGGACTGGAGACATGTTACTCACGTAGCGTTGGTAGCCCACGGCTATCTACGGAAACACCAGCACTGCCATCTCGGACAAGGAAGCTAACATAAAACAAATTTTCCACGCTTTGACCAAATGAGCGCGGGTTGATACAAAAGCGGAACAAAGGAACTCCGCCATCGTCTGCAACATCATGCTTTGCCATAATCCTCTGCATAGTGTCCTCGTCAGGGTCATCCATTTCACTGAGCACCCTGTCCACAGTATCTTGTGCCTCTTCCTGGACTTTCCCCAGCAGCGTATTAATATCTTGACAAATGGTTGTCAGATTCGCGTCATCTTTCCCACTTAGATCTTCCTGCCGCAGTTCATTGGGGTTTTTGGCCTGCGTCGGATCGAATTTCTCAGCTGGAGCGCGCTGCGTCAATTGACGCGTGCGTTTTTGCAAAGAGAGCGGTCCCAATAACCACCCCGATACTGTCGGGCGCGCATTATAGGGAAGACAGGCAGTTCGAGCCAGCCAATCCCAGTTCATCGCATCGCCATTATCCCCATCTTCACCCTCGTCCGCGTATCTCTGGGAGGCACCAGTGCGTCGACGTCGACCTCCCCCCACGTTCTGGGTTACAGTCGACATATCAGGTCCTCGTCGCATGTACGAAATACATTTAGTAACAAAAACGTCGACGTCGATACCGGCGGTCGTGTTGCCGAGGGCAAGTTGTGCGGTCCTTTTGTGCGAGAGATCGGCTGCGTTAACGAGGAGGCGCGAGTCGAGGGTGGCGTCAGAAGTCTGCTTGACACCGACATAGAGTTGGTTGGCCTTGTGGATTGTTTTTAAAATTCCATCATTACCGGCTTGCATGTATTCGGTGCGTGAATCTGCAAGTAAACGCTTTGTCAGAACACGCGGAATCTCATCTTGCATGGAACGCGCGACACGTAGTGATTGTTACCGTTAAAGTCGTGGGTCAAATCTCTGATGCCCTTTCGAATACGTCGCCTTTCCTCGGGATCCTGATCAGGATCATAATATTTGCTGGTGTCATCGTGCCGTGAAGAGGACATTTGCGACTGTGAGTTGATGTTGCGATCGGTGAGACGACGACGTTTGGATGCGCTTGGAGATGTCATTTGAGCCGTGTTTCGTTTATTTAGACTCGGTCGCGGGTTTTCCTTGTCTGAGGAGGATGAAGGTGATGCAAGATTGGAGCTGGGTGCAGTGGGTTCATCCAGCTGGGAGTGGAATATGCCGGCCATATCTCGAAGGGTTTCTTTGAGATTAAGGATGGGTGAGCAAACAAAGGAACATCAAACAATCAAAGAATGAATGAATAGGGTACAGAGCCAAAAGGACCAGAGTTTTTCTTTTTGGTGTGGAAAGGACGCTATTATTAAACCAGTTGCAAATCCAATAAGTTACAACCTCACTTATTTCAAGTCAAGTTGATGCATCGATTTTCCTAATTTCCGAGGCGCGTCGCGCGCTCCACGTGACCGTGTTGGTGGGGCTCAAATATTCCAATGCGTGACTTTAGTATCACTCCTTATCTCTACTTCGGTACGAGCTCCATTTTTGATAAGCCCGTGTCCGTAGTATAAGTTAGTCGAATTTTAGGTTGTTCTTTTTTTTATATCAAAAATAGCTTGTTTCTGTAGCCAACTCTAATATTAACAAGTGAAGAGCGCCGCGCGTATGTAGTGGATATCTCTAGGTCCAAGTTAGGTACATAAGTAGCCCTAGACGTATCCAACCTTGAAGTTTACTAGTACTACTACTTTTAGAGAGGGATCAGGTGACCCCCACTAGATATCCAGTGCTTGCTTTCTCCCTTTTCCCTCCTTCTTCTCTCTACCCCCATCCCCCGAGAGATTTGAAAGCTACTCAGAAGAGGGACTACACCATGTACGGCATGATGACGTATGGGATATTCTTCTGGTTTTCAAAGATCTCGCATGATTCTAAAGTAAGTTCTCTGTATTGCTTCAACTTCTATTCGGGGCTCTGACCTTGGCTAGGTCTCGGATTATTCTGTCTCGATAATGGGAACTGGTCAATGCAAAGTATACGCGATCCTCATCCAAACGTTAACACAGGTGGCGATGATGTCGCCTCCTCATTCAAAGGAGACCTCGTCACAACTAGAAGAGGACGAGGAGATGATGGATTCATAAGCTCGAAATGCTGGCCCCCTTTTATTGTATATCTTTATTATTATCTTTTTGCTCTTTTAGCTCCATATAAGTCTTACGTATGCGAAAAGAGCTTGGGGAGTGCAGCTGCTGGTAATACTAGTAAGTCTTAGCGTCCAAATATAAGCAATATGATTACAGGGTTCCTTATTAAGGATATGCGCGCAATTAATCCTTTCATCCTAACTTTGCCCCAACTCTTGACCTAAAATTAGCCCTGAACCATAACTTTGCTGTTACTAATAACTTACTATCTTTGTTACTAGTTAGTTTGTTGTCAATTGACCAAACGTTCCCCACAATTTTCCTATCACAATCTAAACTACCCTTACCGCCTTGCCTGGCAGAATCTGGAGGTGACCTCCACTACTGTGAGTCTGTGACCCGCTCTGTGTTGTCTTGGAATCTGGAGAATGCCCCACGAGCATGGAGGCATTCACTTTTGCGCTCTCCACACAGGTGGATTTGCCAGTATGCGTCAAAATGTAGGGGTTCCACCTAAGCCCCAGAACAACTCTTATTCAAACTAACAATTCACAGTGGCTCACTAGAAGGCAAACAAAAGCAGATACCGTTCTCCCGTCTGCTTCAGAATCCCGAATTGCGATACCTTGGTTCAGCCCAGAACCCTTGCTCTGATCTTTTTGTGACCTCACAATTATGGTCAGACTCAAAACCACTCGGTGTTCCCCTACAGACCTCATACAAGGCTTTCAAAACCACTCGATCGTGGAACGAATGGCTCCAAATGCCCATGTCCATCAAGGATGCCCCGCTCAATTCCCAATTGGCAATCACGGTCTGGGATTTGTCCCCGCTGGCGGGTGATGGGTCACAAGGCCATGACGTTCCATTTGGCGGAACGACAATATCATTATTCGACCACGAGGGCAAGCTGAAGATGGGCCGGCAGAAGTGCAAGCTTTATCGTCACAAAGCTGCTGATGGTTTCTCGTCAACGACCACTCCATCTGCCCCTCCTCCGAAGCGACGAAAGACCAGCGCTCGTGATGCGCTGGCCCCATCTCTGGAAGAGATAGAATTGGAGCGAATCGAGGTTCTGATTAAAAAGCA
Organism: Penicillium verhagenii; assembly: GCF_028828195.1. NCBI lineage: Eukaryota > Fungi > Ascomycota > Eurotiomycetes > Eurotiales > Aspergillaceae > Penicillium > Penicillium verhagenii. The sequence goes on along the minus strand of NW_026643166.1, from coordinate 1,140,648 downwards.
TGAAATGGGCGAGATAACTCGGATCGACTGGATGGATCAGATGGTCTTCCGTCAATTGGAAAAGCTCAAGCTTCAGGCAGAGGAGGCTGCACGCAAACGAGCTATTCATCTCAAGAATACAAAACTCAAGAGCAAAAATGCTGAAGATGACAGCTCCGACGAGGAAGAATTAGACGACGAAAACTTTGTCATCTATGTGGATTTCCCTCGTTTTGATCATACCATCGTTTGGGCCGATCACCAATACCCTTCAGCGCCGATATCTTCATACCCTCAAACTGTGCCTGCCAATCCGAACTCCACCCTAAAGCCTGTTCCGGAAGTCCGACTCGGTCCGGGGATCGAGGGCGGGGATGGCGCGGGGGTGGTACGAATCTATGACCCAGAAGTTGGACAGACCGGAAACCCATGTGAAGACAAGCACCGGCGCCTGATCCGTAGCCATCGGACTGGTTTCATGGACCGTGAACTAAAGCCCAATCCCAAGAACCGGGATGAACTGAATGTTATTCTGTCATACGAACCAACCCAGGATCTGACTGCCGAGGAGAAAGATCTTGTTTGGAAATTCAGGTATTATCTGACCCGGGAGAAGATAGCTTTGACCAAATTTGTCAAATCCGTCAACTGGCGTGATGACGGCGAAGCTCGGCAAGCGGTAGAGATCCTTCCCAAGTGGACTGAGATCGATGTCGATGATGCTTTGGAACTTCTTGGTCCTACATTCGATAATCCAGCAGTGCGCTCGTATGCTGTTGCGAGGTTACGCAAAGCAGACGACGAGGAGCTTCTTCTCTACCTTCTACAATTGGTACAAGCTTTGAAATATGAGGAACACTCAGAAAACGACGCGGATGAAGCGGCTCATGATTCTTCACTCGCCAACTTCCTGATTACGCGTGCCGCAAATAACTTCAAGCTCGGTAACTACTTGCATTGGTACCTGATGGTTGAGTGTGATGACGCAGGCCCGGGCACGCTTTCTAACCAGCGCCGCCTTTTTGCCCGAGTTGAATATTACTTCATGAGTGAGCTCGAGAAGATCAATGCAGAGCATCGGAAAATTCTCCTACGACAAGGCGAACTCGTTGCTGTGCTCTCAAAGATTGCCAAAGATATCCGCTTTTCTCGGGAAACACGACCTGCAAAAATTGAGCATCTGAAAAAGCTGCTTCGAGATCCTAAAAATGATATTATCAATATCGACCCTCCGTTGCCGCTTCCCCTAGACCCAGATGTCTTGGTGGTTGGCTGTTACCCCGATGAATCCAATGTCTTCAAATCAACTCTATCCCCACTACATATCACGTTCAAGACCGCCGATGGTCGCCGATACCCTCTCCTGTTCAAGGTGGGTGACGATCTTCGTCAAGATCAACTGGTCATCCAAATCATCATTTTGATGGATCGGTTACTCCAAAAGGAAAACCTGGACTTGAAGCTCACACCATACCGGATCCTGGCAACGAGCTCCACAGCAGGTGCTGTTCAGTTTATACCATCAACCTCTCTTTCTGCCGCCTCGGCCAAATACAAATCCATTCTTGCCTATTTGAAGGAGCACAATCCTGATGACAACGAACCTCTCGGGGTTCGCAAGGAGACCATGGATACATACATCAAGTCCTGTGCCGGCTACTGTGTGATCACTTACCTTCTTGGCGTGGGTGACCGACACTTGGAGAACTTGCTCCTGGCCCCAGACGGCCACTTTTTCCACGCTGACTTTGGATTTATCCTCGGCCGAGATCCCAAGCCTTTTGCACCTATGATGAAATTGTGTAAGGAAATGGTTGAGGGTATGGGTGGTACCACCTCGCCACATTATCTACAGTTCAAGCAGTACTGCTTTACTGCGTACACAACCCTGCGCAAATCAGCAAACCTTATTCTTAACCTGTTTAGCCTAATGGTTGATGCCAATATCCCAGACATCCGTGTGGAACCAGACAAGGCTGTATTCAAGGTCAAAGAGCGCTTCCATTTGGAGATGTCTGAAGAGGAGGCTATCCGCCACTTTGAACAGTTGATAGGGGATAGCGTAAACGCTATCTTTGGCGTCGTGATCGATCGTCTGCATGAATTTGTGCAAGGCTGGCGGGCATGATTCTCTGCGATCTCTTCGTATTTTACATTTTACATTTTCTAGCATTGGAACTTGCAGGAGTTGAAGTTATGCATACTATACTACAGAACAGGATACCCAACTGAAATATTTACAACTTTCAAACGTTTCGTTATCAATATAATCTTCCAGATCAAACAAACGACTCATTATTAAAACCTTCAGTATTTTCTCAGGCCCGGCATAAATTGGAATTAAATTGGAATTCGGGTTTGGAGTACTCGGTAGGAAATCGTTCCTGATGTTTGAGATCCAGGACTTTTGCCACACTGTCTGGCAATATTGCCACGCCCTGGCTTGAAATTTGGCAGAACATGCGCACTCTAGAACGCGCACAGATCGATCAGCATTGGTCTATTTTTGTGCCCCCAAAAAATCAGCGTGGAATTAATGATCAGTCAGTCCAATGATATGTTCTCACCGCCTCGTGCTCTGACCGCCTTTCAGTCCGCCCTGATGCAACGGCAATTTTTTGTTTCTGTTGCGACAACTAGCTCGATTGCGATCCTGGAACTTGCTTTTGCGAGTCGAAATGAGAATCTATCTTACTGTTTGACTATAAACTCGCTTCTCAAGCAATGGCGCAGTTTATCCCACGCCCGGCTTTCCCTCATTATGGCGCCATCCCGAGGTCTTACTTCCTAGGACATCACCGGGCTGGATTGACTAAGATGAAGAGCATGCTCTCATTAATTGACTACGTTGTCGAGTGCCGTGACTACCGGGCACCTGTGACATCAATTAACCCAATGTTTGAAGAAGCTTTGGGAAAGATTCGGCGACTGATTGTCTACACAAAAAGAGATCTTGGAGGCGTTCTGCACTCACCAAAGCAGCAATCGGTGAGTTGCATATCATGAGATTATATAGCCTTAAGAATTATCGCAAGCTAACTGATTCCAATCCAGTTAGAAAGAAAAGTCCGGAGCTTCGACCCGACCAGCACAGTGTTCTTCACCGACTCATCCTCCCGTGCAGATCTGAACCGGATCATTAAACACCTCCGCGATGATGCCGCAATGCCTGATAAGCTGACTGGGTGCCGTATAATGGTTGTTGGAATGCCCAACGTCGGCAAATCAACATTAATCAATCACTTGCGGAATCATGGAGTTGGGAAAGCGAAGGCCCTGAAAACTGGTGGTCAGCCTGGAATTACTCGCAAGATCGCCAGCCCCGTCAAGATCATTGAGAGGGAGAGCGGATCACATACATACGTGCTTGATACCCCAGGTGTCTTTATGCCCTACGTGCCGGACGCGGAGAATATGCTTAAGCTGGCTCTTGTCGGGTGTGTGAAGGATTCTGTCATATCGCCCGTGACTCTCGTGGACTATTTATTGTATAAGATCAACTTGCATGATCCGCAGGCGTATCGTCGTTGGTCCGAGCCCACAAACGAGGTCATTCCTTTACTCGAGGGATTTGCCCGTCAGACTGGGTTGCTCATGAAGGGAGGCATACCCAACGTGGATGGTGCTGCTCTACATTTCATATCGAAATGGCGCTCGGGCGATGTCGGGAAATTTATTCTCGACGATCTAGACGCTGAGAAATTGCGTATGGAGGGCCCTGACGAGACCCAGCGCATGAGCATGTCTCAAGCATTGAAGTTCGAGAGGGTGAACCGAAAAAATAAGCCAGATGCTGATACCCCATCTGAATAATGTATTGTACAAATATAACGAAAGAATATTTTGAATATAAAATTTTGAATACGATGTGTATCTTTTGAAACCCGAGTTGACATGAAGCAATAACAATGCTTGAGATGTGAATATTTCGTAAAAGCATCCGTAACGCCGACATGGAAAGAAAGAAAACCACAAAACCCCTTGACGCACATGCAGTACATGCAGCACAGTAGCTCAAGAGATCTTGTCCAGGAGCCGTCTGCGCCGACGGTCAATCAGCTCCTCTTGAACCTCTTCAAGTGAAGGTAGTCGCCATTCAACTCCGTCACCAGCATCACCAGGTAACGGCTCCCACCCATCCTCCGCATCGTCTTCGCCTTGTCCACGCAGATGATCAACAGCCTCCTTCTCCTTCTGCTTCTCATAAGCAAGCAATGTTCCATCTTCCTCATCAAGTCCATAACCGAAGTAATTGGCATCAACCTTCCGGGTAGCAATATCTCCACCCCGACCAGCTGCACTCTCCTCCTCAGAAGGACCCTTCGACCGGCGAGCAGCGTTCTCAAACATCTCCTTCACACCAGGCAACTCCCTAGCGCGACCGAAATATCGATATCCCTTGCCACCACCAGGAATCTCTCGCCCTTCGTCATCATACACGCGACCCGACCCACGCATGTAGTTCGGCCCACCCAAGTTCCGAATCTGCATCTCCCAAGCCCATTTCTCCCGCATAAGCTTATTGATCTCGTCGTTCAGATCGCGGATCTGGAAGTCGCTCAAACTCGGTTCTTGAATGCGTGATACTTTGCGGGAGACCTCTTTTAACACCTGGCCGCGCCAGCGCTCGCAGGTTGGGACCGAGTCGATGCTTGTAATGGCCTTGGGGCGACGGGTTCGGCCAAGGTCAATGATTCCCATGTCCGCTGCTTGTTGCGCCCGGAAGCGGAACAGCATGGACTGCGCTTTTTCTTGGTTGCGAGCCTATTTTCATGGTGAGGGGTGGGCCGTTAGCAAATTCCGCTTTTTACGGTGTAGATTTTGGGGGGTTTGGAGGGTTGGATTTGTTCATAAACGGGGGGTGCCGCTTACCATTTTGAAGGGTTGGACCTGGTCTGCGGCCCAGGTTGTAATGGGTAGAGGCCGTGGGAGGAATCCGGAGTTGAAAAGTGAAGCTTGACAGCTGCGGATGAGGTCAAGCGCTAATATCTATTGCCGCGCTTGGCGCGCGTTTATCACGTGCGCTCTTTGCTATTGAGTCTTGGCGCTGGCATCTGAAGCCTGTCTTTGATCGTTCTTTCCTATTTTTCATGCATCAATGCTAATTCTGAGCATAAACAAGACAAATCCTCCGCCTTGGATAAATTTGGAAAGAGCTTGGGGGTCGCTCTTTCCCTATGCCGGGCTCCTAGCATCAGTCCGTGTCCCCCGTGGATCATCATCATTCATTCGTCATAACACAGCATGCTATCAAGATATAATCGGCTGGTCCAGGAGAGATTAAATTGCGCATTTCAAACAGCTATTTAGTACGCTACACGATAGAGATTTGATCCAATGACAAAACTGGAAACCTCGACAGATTTATCTCCGCAAGTCTCACCACATGTGAAGTCACTTTTTAGACTCCTTGCGGCTTTCTCACCGATGCCCATTTTTACCCATGCTTCGATAGTTCGAACAAAGCTCTACACCTTCCCCGCGTTTACCCCGGACTACGGACAGCTGCCCGTGATATAGTAGAAACAAAGTGCAGGTCATTCATGCACGAGAGGGGGTCCTGACAATGCACAACTATAACTATTCCAAAATGCCCGCTCCCCTTTGGCCTTCGCGAGTGTCTGAGCATTCTTGACGGATGAGTACGTAATTATCATCAATATTGAGTATGGACAACATTGACCAGACTAAACCCGACGTTGAGTCAATCGAGGTGGTGAAGCCCATCGCACTGCAGCAACTTCCTCTGCCAGAGGAGTTGGCATCCTGGGAAAGCAATGACCTGGATAACCTTGAGAAAGGTCTTGTGAGAAAGCTGGATAGCTGCTTGCTACCTGCGGTCATCATTCTCTTTTTGATGAATATACTGGATCGGTCAGTCTACTTTAGAATAACGCACCTGAGCAAGCAGACTAATTTTTTTCCAGGAACAACATTGCAAATGCAAAGATTGTCGGATTGCCCGAGACATTAGGGATCTCAGACACACAATACAACACATGTCTGATGATCTTCTATGTTGGATGTACGTTCTTGAAGTTTCCCCATTTATTCTGAATACAGGCTGACAAGGCTATGTAGACATCCTCACCCAGCTCCCCTCTAATCTGATAATTACCAAGGTGAAACCATCTATCTATATTGGCGTGACCACCGCCGCATGGGGAATTGTCTCCATGTGTCAAGCCTTTACACACAATTTTGCAGGGCTTTTCATGTGCCGCTTTGTCCTTGGACTAGTGGAAGGACCCTTCTTGCCTGGCGTGTTCTTCTTAATGTCATGCTGGTATAAGAGGTCTGAACTTCCGCCTCGAATTGCTCTACTCTATGGTGCGAATATGCTTGCGACTGCATTTGGTGGCTTGATCGCGGCGGGGATTGTCGCTCGCATGCAGGATAAAATGGGCAGACCAGCATGGGTAAGTGAGCTCTGGACTTTGCAGGATCCAAGGATGTGCTTGAGACGTCGCGGCTAATTATCCGGTATTTTCTTCGCCTAGGAATGGTTGTTTATCATAGAAGGCTCTATGACCATTGCAATTGCCCTGATGGTCATTCCCTTTATTCCGGATTACCCGGGTTTTACCAAGAGATGGTGGCTGTCGCGTGAGCACCAGTTGCTAGCAGTAAGTGATAATAAAACACTTCTCTTGCATGGTTTATCTCTTCTAGCCATTTGAGCCAATCTCTGATAACGGACTGACTCTTTGAGCGACTAGGACTGGCGACTGCGTAACGAAAATGCCGGACTCGTCGACGATGATGCCGACTCTATGCTCTGGGGCGTCAAACAAGCCTTCCTCGACCCAAAACTATACATGTTCGTCGTACTACAGATGGCCCTTATAACAGCCCAGTCATTCAACAACTTCTTTCCATCCATTGTCGGTACCCTTGGATACAACGATACCATTACACTCCTGCTCACAGCACCCCCATACGTCTTTGCGTTCTTCTGCTCTCTAGCAATATCATTCCACGCTGCGTACAAACAGGAACGTGGGTACCATATTGCGATTCCGTTGATCTTCGCATTAATCGGAAACTTGATGGTAAGGGCTCAGAACATTGATTGAAGCTGGTTTGTTATCGCACAATTCTAATCGCGACGTTTAGGCTATGTTCGTTCCGAAAAATGGTGCGAGATACTTTAGCATGTTTCTGATGACAGCCGGTGCTTACTCGCCATACAACCTGTGCGTGTCGTGGCTGAGCTCTTCTCTTCCCCGCCCCAAGGCAAAACGTGCGAGTGCATTGGCCGTTGTTAACCTAATGGGAGCGGGTGTTGCGCATTTCTACACCTCCTATATGTTCCCTGATTCTCAGAAGCCGAGATATTATGCTGGCGGGGGAGTTATGAGTGGCGCCTGTGTAGTGTGTGCGCTGATGGCACTTGGTATCAAATGGCATCTGAAGAAGCAGAATATGGAGCTTGAGAAAGCTGAGTTGGAGGAAGGCATACTGGCTGGTTCAGTAATTGCTGGGTCGCGGTATGGGCAAAGGTCAGATGGGGTTGTTTCTTTCCGATATGTGCATTAAGGCTGGTCTGGACCCGAGGTCGATATGCGACGTCTCACCAACGACCTCACTCATGGGGGTGGGAAATTTTGAAATGACCATTGAAGCAGGTAATAATGAAGACTACAAAATGATAAGTCAAGGTCCGATGTTCAGGTATTAATTCAATCTTGTAAGGCTCCTCATAATATGAACAAAAAGCTAAATAGACAACCTGCCAAGAGTACTGCAAGAAGACCGGAGCATGCCTCTCCTAATACACATGTGCGCCAGTGACAAAAAGAAACGCAAAGAAAAATCAAAACAAAAGACCCACGAGTGCAACTCCGTAATCCTTAAACCACATGGTACACATCACATCTCAACTCTCAACCTTTATTCACAGGAAGCCTTTAGTGTTACTAGGCTTTCGCTGGGGCATGTCATTAGACCCATAAGCAGCACTGCCTCGTCGACTACCGACATCGCTCATGGCAGCCATGGGCAAGCGTCCGATGGTGCTGGTTCGTTCAACTCGTAAAGCTTTCCACCCTTCCAATTCCCTTTCTAGGCGCAATGCCTTCTCTCGTTCTTCGCGAAGCTCCCGCTCAGCACGACGTGCCTGCATCTGTGTGTCGGTGTCGGCTTGCTGGAGTTCATCAATGTTGCGTAGAAGTCGCTCGATCTTATCACGACCCTTATTGAGCTCTTCATTCAACTGGCCGTTCATCTTTTCGCGTCGGTCAATCTGTGCCTGCAGGTCCTTGACTGTGCGGTCGACATTGCGAAGAGAACGTTGCTCGGCGCTATTCTTGGTCTCTTGGTCTTCAAGATGAGCCTCCAACTGTAGAAAGATACCTTATTAGCATGAACTTCTCTCAAAAGGGAGCTGGTTTCAATTTTTGCTTACCTCCTTGATTCGCTTGTGCAAGAATCGCACATCTTGGCTGCCAGAAGAGTAGCTCTTGGTCTCAAGGTCAACGCATCGAAGTTGAATCTCCTTCAGCTGCTTCTCCAAGCCAGCCTTATCCTTGAAGAGTTGACTGTTGGTTTCACGCTCGGCAGTGAGCTCCTTTTGCATTTCGGTAGCCAAAGCATCCGCGCGGCGCATCTTGCCAACAGCAGCAGATGAGACATCCTCTTGTTGCGCAAGTTTGGACTTAAGCTCCAACAGTTCGCGGTCCATGCTGGCTGCGTTTCGCATAGAGGGACTTTCACCCTTGGCGAGGTCTTCCAAACGTTCGCCAGCCTCAGCCAACCGGCCCTCAAGCATCTTCTTGTCCTTCAGAAGGAGATCACGTTCTGCGGTCGTATCCTCAACGGAAGTACGAAGGTTCCGTACCTGGGATAGGAGGGAGACAACCTTCTGTTGAGCTTCGTTATGGGCCTTGCTAGCCTCGTCTCGGGAGGTAGTGATATCCTGCACAACCAACTCCATGCGGGACTTCTCTTTCGACCAGGTTGAGCTGTTAAGAACTTCGTTGTCCCACTTGCTTCGCAGGTCCTCCAATTCTTCTCGCAGTCGACCATTTTCGCCCCGGACGTTCAGTAGACGCTCTCGTTCGATCTCCAGCTCACCATTAATGGTGGAGAATTCCCGTTGATATTTCTGTCTGGTCTGTTCCATAGAAGTTTCCTTGTCTTCAATATCAATGGCGCGTTGGCTTCGGTAGTCTTCGAGCTCATTCTGAAGACGTTGCTTGGCTTGCAAAGCGCCCTGAAGCTCGGCAGCCTGGTCCTCCATCCGAGCTTCTAAAGCCTGTGTTTGACGTTGCAAGTCTTCCACAAGATCATCCATTTGTTTCCTCTCGGACATGATCTGAGCGTAGGTCTCTTCAGCCTCTTTGCCTTGCGATTTGGCGAATTGTTCTGCACGGTTGGCCTTGAGGACACTGATTTCCGCCTGTTCAAGCTTACTGAAGTACTCATCAGCTCGGCTCTTGTACAGTATAAGGCTTGATTCAAGATCAGCCGTTCTTGAAGTCTCGGCGTCGAGGCGGATCTGCAAGTCTGAAAATTCTTGCAAGAGTTGGTTCCGGCTCTGAACATCCTGGTCCCGAATGTACTGCATCTCCTGAGTCTCAGAACGGGCATCGCGCAGTTCAACTTCCAAGACGGCCTTGCTTCGCTTCAACTTCTCAAAGTGACCCTTGGCATCCCCAAAGTCAGCCATCGTGTCATTGTGAACCTTGAGCAAGGAGCGGCGAGATTGTTCCTGGGAGTTGATCAGGTCGTATAGCTCTTCGTGTGACTTAGCCTGGACGTCGCGGAGTGATAGTTCCCCGGACCGGATGCTACGCTCCAATGTCGAAAACTTCTTGGCAGAATCATCAAGTTGGTCATGAAGACGTCCATTTTCGCGCTCCAAGAGGTGGACCCGACGGATTGACGGACTGTCGTCCTGCCAAATGTCTTGAGATGGAGTGGACTGGGCAAGCTGGCTCTGAAGATGCTTGTTCTGCATCTCAGTCATTTGGAGCTTGTTCTGGAGCTCCTCAATTTCAGCCGCGGCATCCATCCGGCGTTGGTAGCCCTGGGTATCGACTGTCTTGTCTGATCTGGCAGAGTCATTGACCGCATCGTAGGCATTATAGCGGCGGTTGGGTGTGGTCGGGTTAGACATCCGTTTCATGGCATTCTCGGAGTTCTTGCGGAAGTGTGCGGGTGAGCGAGTGTTGGCTACCTCGTTTTGGTCAATCTCTTCAAGCAAAGCACGCTTTGATGAGGAGTATTTGGCATCCAGGTCCTTCATCTCATCTCCGTGGCGACGACGCATCTCTGCAAGTTGGCTTTCAGCCCTAGCATATTTCTCTTCTGTGACCCGAAGTCTATGCTGTACAGTATCAAGAACTTGCGCCATATCAACTTGTTTAGAGAGATGAGGCTGAACTGCCTCCCATGACTGAGCTGGCTCAGTTGCTTCTGGCTCAAAGACCCGGTGCAAAAGAATAAGTTGGCGATGCAAGTCCTCGACTTCCTTGTTGGCTCTATCCAGAGCACCTTGAGTTTGCCGAGTATTCGCCTGAGCCTGACTTCGCATTTGCCGTTCATTCTCGAGAGTGCGGTTTACCTCGGCTAGTTGAAGATTGGCAGTAGAGGCAGCTTTCTCAGCATTACGGCTTGTCTTGTGTTCGCGGTTAACTTCATGGTTGAGATCCTCCACGTTCAAGGTCAGCTTCTCCTTTTGCTTCTCCAAAGACGTGATGGTCATCTGCAGATCTCCCATCTGGCGACTGATATTCTTGTTATCTTCTTCCAGCTTAGCCTTCTCCTTCTGGAGGGTCTGTAGGCGCAATCGGTTATTATCACTGGCCTTGGATGTGGATCGAGCGATGTCAAGATTCTTCTGCTGAATTTTGGTTAAAAGGGAGCGGTTGTCATTCTCAGAGGCCGTGAGTCGGCCGCGTAGAGTCACAAGTTCTCGTTCCAGACGTTCCTTGTGTTGGTCATGGCGAATACGGAAGTTATCAGATTCCGAAATGGTATGCATCAGCTCTTGAATGCGAGCAGATAGTTGAGAACGCTCTGCATCGACCTCTTCAAGCTGGCGAGCCTTCTCGTCGAGATCGTTGCGCAGACCCATGATATGCTCCTCGGCTTGCTTCTTGATCTTACGTTCGGCTTCGGCGTCCGCATTTAAGCGTGCGCTCTCTGCATCCGTAAATCGGTCGCGAAGCTTGATCAGTTCGGATTGTAAATCCTTGCGAGACGCCTCGGCAGCAACACGAGCCTCGGTAGCACGACGAAGACTATCCTGTTGAATGTACATCTCTTTTTCGATAGTAATCTTCGAATCATTGAGTTCTTCGTACTTTTTGGACAGGTCCTTCAGGTTGTGCTCGGCGAGCATCTGAACATCGTCTCTTGACTGGCGTTCGCGGCTGAGATCTGCTTCGGTTTTGAAAAGCTGATCTTTCAAATCATGGACCTGCTGTTCAAGCAACTTTCTGCTCTGGCCCGCTTCTGCATCTTCAGATCTCTTTTCCTCCAGCAGCTTCTTGACATCTGCAGCTTCACGCTCTAGCTGGGCCTTTTCAGAGCGCATAGCATCTCTTTCTGCCTGGACCTCTCGAAGACGACTTTGCATGCTGTCATGACGGGTCGCAAGGGTTTTCTTCTCCGCCTCGGAGGTTCGCTTATCCTCCTCATACTTCTTCGCGTCATTGCGCAAAATTACCATGTCGCTCTCTTTTCGTCGAAGCATCTCCTCATAGCCAGTGGAGGTCGTCGACAGCTCGGATATTTGCTGGCGAATAGATCTGTTCACATCTAACAACTCCCGAACCTCCTTCTTCGACTTGTCAAGTTCTTTTGAAGTGTTGGCAAGCTTGATATCAAGGTCTTGGTCCGTCTTAAGCAATTTTGCCTCCAGGTCCTGAAGTTTCCGATCCTTCAAACCGAGGTGGCTTTGAAGCATTTTGATTTCCTGATCTAACTCTTGGATTTGAGCGTCTTTGGCGGTGAATTGTGCGTCAGCTTCGGAAAGCTTTCCATTGACCTCCTCTAGTCGAGATTGCAATTGATTTTTCTCTGCCTCAAGTTGTTCGATGATTTGACCCGCTTGCTCAAGCTGTGTAATTCGAAGATCAAGTTCGTCATCGGTTCGCTTCTTTGCATCGACTAGCTCGTCTAGTTGTTCCTCGAGGGACTCCTGGTCGGCGATCGCCTCTGACAGTTTCTCTGCAAGTTCTCCTTCTCGAAGTTGGAGACGCTTGAAAATCTCCTCCTTGTCGAGAGCCAGGGCACGCTCACCCTCCAAAGTCTGCTGGATTTTATGAATCTCCATCTCTGTGCGTCGCCTTTCTTCGTCGAGCTTCTGCCGGTCAAAAATATCTTGAGTCATCTTCGCTTCCAACTCCTTGATCCTGTCATCTCTCTTCTTGACTTCTTTCGCGTTCCGGGTATCGCCAAGAAGAGGCTTCATTGTTGAGAACAGTTGCCACCAAGGACTGCCTTTCAAGTCAAGGTAAGAATGGAAATTTTGTTGGATGATACGAGTTGCCTCCGCTCGATAGAGACGCTTATTCGAGATGCGTCGTTGGATAAATCCTCGGGCTACAGATTGGAAGCGTGACATAATGCTCCGAATGAGTTTATCACGCTTTTCTTCCAAGTCAGCGAGGACACCAGCTCTGAAGAAAACTTTCGTTCGGCCGACGCGATACCATGCCCGATCCATGCCAAGCTTTTCTAGCATTATTTGCGCAGCGGCCTGGCCCTCCAGATAGCCCTTGGGCATGTTCTGGCAAAGCACTTCATAACGCTGGCGGAATTCAGCAAATGGCAGGCGGTTAGGGAAACCAGTGCGGGCAATTCGAATTCCTTCTAGCACACCGTTGCAGCGGAGCTGGTCCAAAACCAATGGAGCGTGAAGCATTTTTGGTCGCTTTTTGTGATTTGGCAGGATGCATCTCACGAAATGTGGGTGAGTAGAGTGGAGTTGGGTCATCAAGCTGGACAGCTGTTCCTTGTGCCTTTGAGCTACTGTTCGGAACAACCCCTTCTTCACCCGGCTTCTTGGATTCTCACTTCCCTCCTCGGGGTCGGCGCAGTCTGAAAATAAGTTTGCAACATGTGGGTGATCAGATGTGGCAAGAAGGCGAGTGATGTTGTCATTCATTGGATCCTTGTTCTTTTCAAGCCAATCATGTGTGCTGTATTCCACCTCGGCCGCATAGTGGGTAAGAACAAAGCCTTGACTGAGGCGAGAAGACCGGTACTTAGGGGTCTTGCGGTCCCAAAGAGAATGCAGCTTCTCAGTAAAAGATTTGTCCGTGGCCTTGGGCATCACACAGTCTTCGTCAAGACAGGAAAAAATGCCAATGGGATTCGTAAGCTCGATCAAATCAATGGTAGGTTGTAAGTCTTTGCCAAAATCAATAAACTGCCACTCAATTTGCTCCCGGGCATATTCCTCTTGCTCAAGAACAAACATGTGATGGTTGAAGAACTGCTGCAGTTTCTCATTGGTGTAATTAATGCAGAGCTGTTCAAAGCTGTTGTTCTCAAAGATTTCGAATCCAGCGATATCAAGTACACCGATAAAGTAATTATCATCAGTCAAAGAGCGCCCTAGTTGCTTGTTAATCCGGGCGACCAGGTCGCCGAATCCACGTTCATAGATACCCTTTGATAAGGCATCCAACGACAAGCGAACCTGTTCAGGTGTTTGGACTTTTTCTACCCACTCGCGACCAGCCTTGACCTTTGGGTGCAGCAGGCCCTTGACGAAAGATTCTGCGGGAATGCCTAGAAGTCGGCATGCCATCTCGACACTAGCATACCCATTGGGCCCAATGGCGGCTTGATCGGCTCGTAGGCTCTCCTTGGCAATGGTCACATTACCCAAGTGGAGGACAGCAGCAATTGTGCGTAAGATACACAGCTGGTCGTCCTCAGAGAAGTTCATGACGTGAAAAGCTTCAATCAAGGAGTTCCATTCATCTTTATCGGATACACCTACAATGGAATCATTGCCGTCCCGAGTGTAGGCAAAATCTTCGATTTCAAGGTCATTCAGGAGCAATTTTTCTCGGGTACTTCTGTCGGCACCCTGCAATAGCTGGTAAAAGATGTGATAGTTGCGTTCGTTGGAGTTGGGCTTCACCACTCGAGACTTCTCGAGCAGATACCAGTCAATCCAAGCACCAGAAATTTGTCCAGATCTCGAAAACTCAATCCGAATGAATTTACCAAAACGTGAAGAATTGTTGTTTCGAACCGTTTGCCCGTTACCGAAGGCTTCCAGAATAGGATTGGCTCGCAAAATTTGCTGAGACAGATTGGATATTTGTTTGGTGCCTGAACGCGCATATGGGGTATCGGAAGTTGCAACTGCTGCAAGGTACTGAATGACCTTCTTTGTGTTTTCGGTCTTTCCGGCTCCAGATTCACCACTATCAAAAATAATCAGCTGATGTTGCTGGGGGATAGAGCCGAAAGCAACACTTACGTGACAAGGATACTTTGGTTCTCGCCTTCTTCCACGAGGTTCCTGAATGCCTCATCCGCCATCGCAAAAATATGAGGACGAGTTTCCTCTCTGCCCCGTCCCTTATACATCTTGATATATTCATTCGTGTAAATGGGCAACGGGCAGTAAGGATTGATGGTAACCAAGAAAAGACCAGAATATGTCTGTTTTCACGGCATAGTCAGTAGAAGTAGTCACACAAGATATTGGAAAGTAAACTGACGTAGATCAGATCTGATTGGTATCTCATGTGAAGGTTGTGGACCACCGAGGCCTCGTTCAAATGTGTCAGCTCCGCCATATCATCCGCCTTGTCGAACTTAGCGGGGTTGACTTTGTCCACTTGGTCTGCATCGACTTCTCGTTGCTGCGCGAATTGTTAAATCCTCAATTTGATCATTGTGTAGATGATATTTCTTACCTCGCCATCGTCACTTTGCACAAGTAGTCGGTCTCCCTCCAGTTCTTCCAAGACTAAACCACGAACGAATGCCTTCTGTGGATCGCGCAACCAAACATATTTGTTTCCTGAGAAGTCGTTCTCTCCTTCCAGTCCTCGTATTTGATCTGCTCCCCGTCGCATCTCCTCGGATTTAATAAAACTCGGGGCAAATGTCCCCGACGCTACATTATTGCGCGAATTTGATCGTTCCCGGTTTATGGAGGCTGAAGACAAGGTCGGCGATAACTGCGAGACAGAGGAATTGCGAAGATGTCCTTTACCAATCTCTAGCCCATTTGAAGATGAGATAATAGCTGATTTAGGGCGCGGTTGTGATTGGGGGGCTGGTGAAGGAGAAGATCGCGCGAACACACTCGCCCGCTTTGGGGAGTTGTTCAGCTGAGAGGGAAGCATATCGAAACAGTGCTCAATAGATCATTATTTGCGCTTCTGAGCGTTTCTCTTAGCAAAACGAATACTGATAAGAGACCAGCTCTGATAGATCGAGCTGCAAAGAAATGAGAAAGAGTAACAGACTGCAAAGTAAATGCAAGAAACAAGTCCCGAGGTTGAGGTGGAGTTTGGAGACGTGATGTGACGAAGGCGGAGACACTACTGACGCTGTTTGTTTACACTGCGTTCCTCGGGTTCCCGCCGATCGGTGGCCCGTGTCCGGTCACATGATGTGATCACATTTTCTGCGCGCTTAATTTCTATCACCAAGACATGACACTCGCCTCGGGAATCCCAGCGCACCGTTTTTGAAACATCCTCGAATCCCTCTTCATCCTTTCCATCAGCTGCAGAATCGCCTTTAAACCCTTCATAGTCAAACAACGCGAAACTACAGCAGTGAGACGCGCTGATCTCGCCACCGACCTCTTTGAAGCTCTCCATAAAAAAAGAATACCTTCAACCTCGGAATCAAATCACACCTCACGATGACATCGGGTGTCTGATATCACTTTCTGCCTCATTTCATCTCGCGTTCCACGGCCAGATCACGAAACTATCTCCGAACTCACCCGATCTTACCATGTCCAACCAACCACCCCCAGCCTTTGGTGGCTATCCGCACTTCCCGCAGCAGTGGCCTCCTCCATATCCCTCGATGCTCCCACCGGATTTTCATACAAATCCAGAATATCTCGCAGCTGCTCAAGTGCCAACATCAAACTCAAATCAGCCATATGATCCCAATCTGGCGGCTTTTTACGCAAATGCGCAGCTTACTGGACCTGCCAGTCATGCGCACCCATTCTACCCACCTCCCCTGCCATTCATGCACCCATTTGACCCATCACAAATACCACTCCAGCCCTTTCCCCCTATGCCGATGCAGCCTGCCCAATATTCGCCAGTGCAGACGCCCGCAGGGTCCTCCAATCCACAGCCAGTGTCAGCCAAGGTACTTGCGGTGAACGAAAACGCGCGACCACAACCAAGGCAACAACCGAAGAAAAAGGGCAGGGTCGTTGATCACAATCGTGAGGAAGGTGAAATAAGTGAGGAAGAAAATGCTCGTGCTGGCCCAAACGAAAGTGCAAACCCCTCCAACTCAGCCAGGTGGAAGCGCTTGCCCAGTAATCACTCGGACTTGGAAGAGGGAGAAACGATCTCATCAAAGTCAAGCTCTTCAAGTCGGAGCAGCACACGTACGCAATTTATTATCTCTCCTTTCCTATTATATATTCTAACACTAAATAGCCTATAACCCACCCCTTTCTGTGGCAGCGGACTCTGATGTGATGAATCACGCCATTGAAATGCAGAAGCAAGAGAAACCCACTGCGGCCCCGAAAGATGTTTCTGCATCCAGGTCATCAATACAACTTCGTGTACAAGCTCAGGGTGCTCTTCTTAGTTTAGTGCCCCATAACATTCAGTTCCATGAACTAGTGGCAGAAGGCCTAAACCCTGCAATTTTGAAAGAGTTGTATAAAGAAGTTGGGATTAAAGTCAACATTGAGGCTGAAAATCCCGAAACTCCTGTTCAAAATACAACCTCCCCGGCGCCTGTCTTGATTAGGCCTGCAGAATTAGCCAAGCAAGCTAAAGTTTCCAAGCCTGCTGAAATCTCCAAGCCTGCTGAAATCTCCAAACCAGTCGATGTGGCTGCGCCAAAGAAAGCCAGCGATGGTCGGCGAAAGTCTTCAACTGCACCTCTAGCGCCTTCATCGGCAATACCTTCTGCTCCTCAGTCCGACGCCGGGAAACCAATGGAGAGGAAAGAAGTGATTGCCAGAATGCTAGCTGCCAAGGCCGCGAAGGCGTCTGAAGCAGCAACCAAGCCCGTGCCAAGCGAACCTCAAACTGTCACAACTACTCCCACACCCACTCCATCTGCTACTCCTAGTGAATCTCAGGCCAAATCAGTTGTAGTTCCTATGAGGGAGAAGAACAAGGCCCAGACTGAGTTGGCTAGGCAGCGCATTGAAGAACTCAGACGACAAGCCTTTTTGAAAAGCCAACAAAAGGCTCAACTAAACCAAAATACCAATACTGCGCAGATTGATCAAACGACGAACGATACAGGCTCTGCAACACCAGTCGCCCAGCATCCATTGCCTGTCCGCCCTCCTGTCCCTCAAGCGTCAGAATCTGCCACAATACCTGGACTAGTCATGACCGGGTCAAAGCTAGATTCAGCCGGACAACCGATTGAACCTTCAAATGGAGTTGTTGTTGACGCGACGCCTGTTTCTCGAGCAGGTCAGCGCAAACGACCACGGGCTTCTGACTTTGATGAGCCTGATGCAGCTCATAAGAAGCAATTGGCACATGGCACTGGTCACTTAGGCAAGGCACATCGACTCATCATTGAATTCAGCGATGAGGAGGACGATGACGAGGATGAGTCATTGTACGGAAATGATCCCGATTCCATGGACGTGGACTCTAATCACGAACCGGAGGTCCAGCCTGCCGTCACGCTTGATATCTCTCGGCCCCCTCTCCAGAAATTCCCTTCTTCTACCTCCACTCCTCTGGGTCTTTCCTGGCAAAGTGACCACGAAAACATGCGGCAAAAGGATTTGGAAATTCAGGAAATGCATCGTAAGATCGCACTCCTTGAGGAACAGCGTAAGGCACGAAAGGCTAAACTAGCTGCCAATCAAACTGAATCCCCTCGCGTCATCGATGATTCCACTGCATCCTCATCTGCAGACAATTTGAGTTCTGCAGATGGTTATGGAGCGGAAACTTCCCTGTCAGCCTCTGCTGCAGTAGCAGTCCCCGAGACAAACGTCACGACTAGCGCCGCCGACCATCCGAACCCTATTGATTCCTCTGGTGCACCAACTCAAAGTACGCTTTTTGGATCGACTCACTTCCTCACATAGTTCCCCTGAATACTACCTAACACCTTCTTATCAGTTTCCTCTAACTCCCGGGTAACAGACGGTGGAGAAAATGACCTTGTCAACACCCAAGTCCCCATTCCATCCTCCACCTCAACTCACTTGGTCACTGAAGAACCTGAAGTCAACTCGGCTATCGATCAAGCCACCGAACTCGCTGATTCGCCTTCAAGTCCCTCGCAGTCCGATTCTTCTGGCTCTGCTATGGACGAGTCCGAGGATATCTCTAGCCCTCGTGAAGACTTTGCTAGTTATGAGGAGCCTGCCACCCTTGGTGAACCATCAACTTCGGGATATGCTGTCTCTTTGAGCACTGAACAATGTTCCAATGAAGCAGAATCTCCTGTTGAGCCTGTCCCTCTGTCTCCGGGGGATGACTCGGACTCCGCCTCCCGTCTTTCCCTGGAGGGGAGTCCACCACTTGACGTGGAAGATGACAGCATGGTGAATCCAAGCATGCATGACACCCAACCCAAGCAGTTTATTCGTGAATCATCCGCAGCATCCGAAGAATCAGAAGCATACGAACCTCCAGAGCCCGACACTACAGAAGAGCCCAATTCGCCATACAGCCCCCCTTTTAGCCCTGCCCCTGCTCCTCTAGACGATTTGGACAACACAATGGCTGTGCTGGACGACCTTCCAGCTGATAAACCACTAACGGGCGGATCCCAGGTGCCGGTTTCGGAACCACATCCTGACTCCCAGGTCGGAATAACTGGTGTATGAAAAACATCTTTCCTCGAGGAGACTTCAGGATTAAAAAAAACTGACCCCCTTCAGAACCAAACGTTATCAACGTCGGCTACTCCGAAATCAAAGTTTACACCATACGTCAGCCCTCTGCGTTCTTTTAAGGCATATCGATATCACCCTGGCTATACTCAGGATGTTTCGGACGGTTATCGTTCGCTAACCTACAGTCATGACATTGACTCGATGAGTTACTTTTGCCCTTATGAGTTGGCTGGTGGCATATGCAATGATCGGTCTTGTCAATTCCAACATTTCCGAGACATGACTCTTAGCGGTGCGTCGACGACTTAACAGCCGTGCAACATTTCAAAATGGTTTTCTACTTCCCTTTTGTTTTTGTTTGTCCTTTCACCTTCCCCTTCTTCGGTGTTTTGACTCTCCCCTGTCCTTTCTTCTTTTTAATCGTCCCTCCATTTTCCATACCATCGTCGGTTTCCGATTCTCTCTTTCTTCCCTGTCCGCGTGCTGACCACAGTGACATTAACCTCGGCAGATGACAAGATTCTCATCGAGATGGGCTCCGTGCGAGAGGGCAAAACCGAAGAAGAAAAAGAAACCTATCTTGCTGGGTTGAAAGAGATCATCAACGAGCTGCGACGTGACAAGGTGAAAGATTTCAGTACTGTGGCTGCTGAGATAGCCGCATACCGTAGGCGCTTTCTCAAAGATCCCACGCGTGTCTTGTCCCTGTAACATTCAAAGCACCCACCCTCAAGTGGAGGATGTCCTCAAGGTGAGCTGACATAGCACATTTGGCCCGCTAGTTGCCATCCATGTCGACATCCTTCTTACTCCATTTCCCTTGCCCTCCTTCTTTTCTTTACGATACCCCCTTCCTCGTCCCGTTGGACGCTGAGGTATTTCTGACCTTCTTTCTCCCCCTCCTTGTTTCAAGCATCATTAGCCAGCGCGGCGTTCTGCCTGCATACAAACTTGATCGACATAAACCAAGTCTTTCTGCTCTGCAGTCAGTTGGACTGAGATCTTAATCGAATATTGGTACCATGACTATTGCAGTCCACGACAGCATGGCGTTAGGGTACCTCCATCTGAGCTGCAGGTCGTATTCACGCAGTTCAACTTTCCGACATGGTCATTCTGGAGCCTGGTCGACTCTCTTGGGTCCTTATTGCATACTATGGCCGTTTGATTTTGGAATGGAAGGGTCCAGATTATTATCATCATGGATTAATTATGCGCCGGGATGGCAACCTTTGAAGCACATACTAGCAATTCAGGTGTGAATATCACGTATCTTTTTATCTCGATTATCTCAGTATCTTTAATTCCATACTTTTAACTCATCTACTATCTACCTTTCAATCTTTTCTCCCTCTTACCATGAGTTCCAAGCACTGAGATCGAAGTACCACCTATAGGGCTGTCGAACAACATATTTTCTTGTAGATCTTTTTATAGCATTTAACATGCACTTGAATATACCAACCTCAATAATACCAGTCTGTGCATGCCCAGAACCCTCCCCAGGTCGGGGCTGAACGAAACTAGCCTATGTCAGCACTTGGGCCAGGCCCGGTTTGGCCAGATACCAGCCAAATAAGGTTGTCCATGTATAAGGACCTCATGACTTGGAAGCCCCGTGGCGATCTTTCAAGGTTGAAACGTAGAGGCCAGTCTAGTTGGTTTGCGTATGTAGAACATTGAAAATGTGGGCATGTGGGCATGTGGGCATGCGCATGCATGTGCGCCTTACTCCCACCCAAACGATTAATCAATTCAATGTTGATTAATCCCGGGCATCTTTACTCCATAGTGCTTACTCCAGAATACCTACTATGTAGTACATTCCAGTGTATGACTCAACATTGAATGTCAACTCCAATCTTCCAACATTGGGCTCAACAGTAGGTCATACAGCCCTGGATTATTGCGCTCCTGAGCATGTGACTCATTGAGGATGAACCTTGGTCCATACTACCTAGTATGCTTGGAGGAACATTGAAGATGAGGATTTCATCGATCTTTCGAATATTTGATGTAACATTTGAACCCCGGGCCTCCTTACAAGGCAGTAAGTAGGTGACATCAACCTTGGGCCCCGGGAACATTTCAAGCCTGTCCCCCGCTATGTTCGAACATTCAAATAAATATTCAAATAAATGCAACCTTGGGGCCTTCAAACGTTCAACTTTAGAACATTTGAAACATTGAATCCACATGATGGATGAACCAGGGCTCCAAAAAAAAAAAAAAAAAAAAAGGGACATCAATGGAATTAATGGAACATCTATACAGCCTAGGCAGGTAATGATGAACATTCTAAGATGTCCGGACATCAAGATGCTATTTTTACCTATTCAATGTTCCTTTGATGAGATCTGGGCATTCATCGATTGATCCCAAGGTCTTCAGATCCTCGGATGTTGAAGAAAAACAGTTGACACTAATAGATTATAGTTACGCGCCGGGGGCAGGGGGGCCGATTTCAACGGGTGCATCAAAAATATACATGCAGATCAAAAGTCAGGATAATCCTCCCGGAAGCGGATGTCAGCATATAAAAATCCGTTATATATAGGCAACACGTGGACTCGGCTCTGTATCGCCTTACCACGCGACCGTGAAACAAGAGAAAAAGAAAATAAAAAAAGGACCAGATAAGCTCTTCCTAATTACGGTCTGGTTGCTGACCCGGACGCCATTTCAACGGTTGAAACGGAACATTGTAATATCCATGAGTATATATGGTGCTCGGCATGTGCTAAGTATAGCTTCGTGCGGTCGGGGCTAAAAAAAAAAATGATGACCACTTTCAACTTTGATTGTTGCAACTGGTCCAAGTTTGTGGGGTTCGTCCGAAGAACACTAAATATTTTGAAAAGTGCATGCATTATGTTTCAAGTTATTGAAACACATGTCCAGTAAGAATCATTAAGAATCATTTATTCCTTGTCGCACCGGTTAATAATTGATTGCTGACGCGTGGACTTTGGTCAGGCCCTAAGTTCCAATGCAATCTAACATGGCAGAATGGAAAAGACTAGCTGAAACCAACTTCAAAGGCACTAAAGTAACAAGTGGATTAAGTGGAAGTTAGTATTTTCAGCTGAGTAGAAATCAAGCCTAAGGCCAGGAGGCTTAGGCTTATGTATGACGTCTTGGTCTCTCTTACTGATAAGCCGATAGGTGGGGCCAGACCAGTAGAAGCAGGAACAGAGAAGTCCAGTGATGAATTGATTAGTGTCGAAATTCCAGATTCCAAAACTTGCACAAGTCTCGGATTTGGCCGTGAATCAAATACCTCAAGTGCCCTGGTCAAGGCAGATTCACCATTTCCCCACGAAGACGGTACATAGACCCATCTGAGACAAACGGCAAAAACGTCCAAGGATAAATCGCCGGCTATAGCTCGATCACGATCTGGCAGTCTTATTGGTCAAGGGGAATGTACACCAGTGCATAAGTACAGGATCCAGGTCACGCCTCACTTTTTCGCGATATTTAGCTTTGGCTTTGATGAGGACGGAAAATTGGGCAACATTGCTGTGCCACAGTATGAGCAGTTTTCTTTTTAATCCCTTTAAAATTTATTTCAAAGGCCATCGCGCCTGGGCGCGGGCAATTCGTGGGTGAATTGAACCCGTGCTGGTGCCCGGGGAACGGGCGCCAGTGCCGCGCCTGTGCCTGGGCGGGATTTTCTGGTTCGACCCACTTGGTCTTATGTCATTGTCATGTACATGTACCTACCCATTAGCTTGAACTCTTGAACTACTGTACATGCCCACGGCTTTGTTGACATTGCTACAATAGGATAAAGAAGAGTATTTGAAATTGATCAAATGAGATGAGTCGTGACTTGATTTTGGACTTGATTTTGGATCTAGACCCTTGTGGCTTGCGAAATGGTCCCCGAAGGAACTGAATTCCAGTAAAAATAAACAATTTGTATATACTGCAAAGGGAAGAAAAAAGAGATACAGGGAGTATAAACCCCTGTACAGTCTATCGGAATCGTAAAGTACCAATCGTGATCGACGTCACGGCGGCTGAGGCGAAGCCGAGACGAGAAGCGACTTTAGCAACTATAGTAGTGGGGGAAACTAGTACTACAACCCACTAGAAACGAAAGGAGTCAGGAACGCGAACCAAACATGAAAGCAAAGCGGTGGGTGCCGAACTTCTCAAGCGGAGACGAGCAAAGAAAAAAAAATTGTACCTCGAAGCAGAACATTCACTGGCAGTTGAATGCAGAATCCACAAGACTTCAACGGGGACTACAACGGGGACAGAATCGGGAAGCAGTACGAAATGTTCCTGTTCAGCACTGCCTCTTCAATTTCGCGCATAAGAAACGCCCAAGTGGGCCCATGTTTTTCGCAGCATTTTTCTTCCTTCATGGACCGGTCCGTTCGGTGCTGCGTTTGGCGGGGCTGAGACGCGCGGGAGCGGGTTCACGTGGGGTTCACAAAGAGTTTGGGGCCAGAGACTCGCCCAGGTGGTGTCGGGGACTCGAGTGTGGGTCTTTCGGGGGAGTTGAATGGGGAGGTGGACTTGGATTCAGATTGAGGTTTTCAAGTTTAATATTAGATCCTGAATATTCAGTATAGAACAAAGAATATAGAATATTGAGTTGTGTTATGGACCGGTCCTGTGCCAAGCGGACAAGGGTTGTAGGGCTGGCAAAACAGGTATGCAGCCCTGGAGGACTAAAATAAAGAGTTGTGGATCATTTACTTTCTGTCTCGGGTTGTTGTTTTTTTGTCCTTTTTTTTCTTTTGGCTTTGCCCTGTAGTCGAAATTTAAATAGAATAATATAAATAAAAATTGATAAATTGATAAATTGATAAATCGAAAAATCGAAAATCGAAAATCCCCAAAAATGGCAAATTCTTGGGGCCAGGAGCAACAGGCTTAGTCCCGGGCGCATTGACGTGGAGACATCGGGATACCAAATAGGCTTAGGATTGGGTAACCCGGGACTTTTGGGCGACTTGCGAGCCTCAATTGACGGGGATTGGCCTGCCACCGCTTTGCGGCTCAGTCGGGGGTTTGCAGGGGTGCTTTCGTTTCTTGGGAAAAGCACCCTGTAGATCCGCTAAGAGTCATGGGTATGACTCGAAGATTTCATGCACGGCTGCGCCATCGTTCTAAGGTTTGAATAGTTTGGAAATTGGAATGAGATTTGCATTTGCATTTGGATTTCTTGAGAGCAAAACCGAAAAAAAAGAGGGAGAGCGACAAGGCTGACAGGGCCCGCCTGCTTACCTCACCGCCCCTAAACGACTAACTAAATTAAGCAACAGAGTATACATCGTCTTTTTTTTCGTTCGACATCTAATCGTTCACCAATGAAAAAGCTGGAAAGTCAAATATGATATGCAAAGGGTAAGAAGAAAAAAGAAAAAGAAAAAGAGAAAAGAAAATAGAAAAATGAAAAAGGAGAAATAAGGAAATAAGGAAATCACAAGCACCGGGCCATGCTGAGTATAGTAAATGCTAGACAACAGAGAGTAGGAAAAAAAGTAGGGAAACACAAGAGTAAAAAAAACATAGTAGGTATCATCGTAGACTGCAAAGAGCGTTAGTGATCTGATCTCTATCAGGAGATGAGACAAAGGAGTCCATACCATTTATTCATAGCTTTCGAATCACAAAACATGAGAGTTCTTGGATCTCATTTGACGTAAGTGCAGCCCCCGCAGGCACTGTGTTGGCATTCAGTACATCTCGGTTGTACATTGTAGACCTTGGGTCCATCTCCACATCCGCAGCAGATGTACATGTATGTTGGGCCGCGTGTTGTCACTCGCGATTCACCAAATGGAAAAGGTTGTGGGTCTGTAGCAAGACCTGGCCGCAATGACCGGATCTGAGGTAGATCTGTACCGGCGGGCAGCATTGAATTTGAGCCAAAAGACGAGGAGTAAGTGGTGCTCATGTTGACGGCCGATGGGTAAGGCGAGGTCTCGTGGCTGTGGTAGTTGGAGTGAGAGTGACCGTGGGCGTGAAGGCTGTCTACGGCCTTCTCTGATTTGCAGCGTGAGCAGCGTGGTCGGTTGCAGCTTATACAGGCGACGTAGAGGGAAGAGTTGTGGGGACCAAAAGCGCAGTGGCAGCAGTACCAGAGTTCAGCCATTGTAATGGGATTGAAGGTTGTTTGGTAGAGTCGAAGGAAGCTTGAAGATTGACGAGATAGATGTAATGAAGTCTGGATGTATTGTATTGAGTTGAACTTGGGATGAATGGAATAGAAGAAAAAAAAAAGAGAAGAAACAGAAAGACATCGATCTATATAAGCTAAGACATTCTAGAAAGAACAGATCAAACAAGGACGTCAGGCAGCTCCGGAGCAATGTGGCTCGGAATAGCCCTGGGTATTCTGCCTAGGGCAGACCACACCCGAATTTGGATTTTTCAGGAAACATAATACAATCACCCGGGCTGCGGGTATACTGGGGGGCCATGAAGAAACGGGGTCCCAATTAGCACATCTTCCGGGGAGAGGGCCCCGATAATGTGGCTTATCGCCTAGGCGATTTCGCCCAGGGTGAGATAACCCACTTTGGCGCCTCGATGCCTCGAAGGAACCTGTGAATCATGGCTTCAAGGAATAATCACATAAAAAGTTGACTCAAGAAGTCAGGGTGGCATTCCCCACAAGCAAGGCTGCATGCAAACTGCAACTTGCACACCGTACCGGCCGGGCGTTCTAAGCAGGCGGGAAGTAGAGTTTTGGGGCAAGATGGGTATGTCGGCAGTGCTAAAGAATCGGTGTCGGGCTTTTTTTTTGATTTTGGTTTTATTTGATGGAGATCTCCGTCTCCACGCAAATGCCTTGTGCTGCCTTTGAATGGAGGATCCACTATGACAGGCAGAATTTCAAGAAATCCAGGCAGAGATGACTCGAACTGTCAAAAGAGTCATAGTTGTGACTTGTGAGGTGCCGCGCTTAGCACTGTTGCCTAAGGTTTTCGATCAATGACAGGTTGAGCTTTTGGTCATCGGGTTCTACGAGATTGGAGCTGTAGCAAGTTGATGCTTTGCTTTCTTTGATTTGATCTTTTTTTTTCGTCTTTGCATATTTGAGGTTTTTTTTCTGTTTAGTTTCCTAATTTTTTTTTTCTTTATTTTTTTATTTTATTTTTTTTTCTCTCTTTATTCTATCCGTGCAAAATGTGGAGATCTTCTCCATTTCCTCTACTCTCTTCACTTTCCCCCCTTTATTCTTCCTTTGAGCTGATTGCCTTCGGCCCCTATACCAACACCCAAACTTGTGGATTTTTTAAGGTACCACAACTTCGACCAAGGTACGGAGTACAAAAATAAAAATAAAAATAAAAAAAATACAAAAATAAAAATAAAAAGAGAATTCTGTATTGATATGACTCTTTCATCGTATTTTTTGAGCCTCAATTGCATCGTGCATATATGATTTACCCCCGGTCGCAGGCAACATTAATAGGTGATTCAGAAATGCAGAAGGAGTTCCCACTGGTTCCCCAGCTGCGGGTGATGAGTTCCCAGTTTCGGTGATCTCGAGTGATTACGTCAGGGGCCGTTGTGCAACCTCAATTCCCCCCAGCCCCAAGCCTTTACCTTTTTCACTTTCCATTCATATGCGCATCTTTTAGTGGTCTTGTGGAGGCCCTCGATTTTTGGTTCTACGATGGCGACCCGCTCGCAGAAGCGCGTCAACCTCGTGGTTTCCAAGGTCGTACCACCATTATTGGTCGGATTTATGATCTATGCCTCCTACGCGGTCACGAAACCATTATGCAGTGAGTGGTCGCGAGTCCCGATGAATGTTCTTGACAAACTTGAGACTAATCGCCGCGCCTTTTTGCGACAGTTGACTATCTTATTCACCCATTACCGTCCTATAATCGAAGCCCTCGAGTCGGCGCTGGCGCCGCAATTCTCACAATCTTCTATCTTCTCTTAATAGCCATGCTTGGCACTTATCTTCGACTTCTTTTTACCGTCACATTAAACCCGGGCTACTTGCCTCTCGGTGCCGAACGTCTGCAGGCAGATGCATCTCGAAGAGACTCCCAGCCCTCGAACAAACGACGTTGGCGGAGCTCAAAGTGCCAACCAACAGAAAAGGTGGATGAGGCCTCGGATTTGGAACTTGGGGTGGGCAAATACAGTGGAGGACAAGGCTCTCTGAGAGATACACTCAATCTGGAAAGCTTCTATTCAAAAGACGTGTTTGTCTGCCAGGATGATGGGCGGCCTCTGTATTGCTCAAAGTGCTCCCAATTCAAGACTGATCGATCGCATCATTGCCGAGAAATTGATCGCTGTGTCGCAAAAATGGATCATTTCTGTCCCTGGTATGTTGAAAACACCGTTACTGAGATTCAATCAATCGCTTACTGAAAATAGGGTCGGTGGTGTGGTGTCAGAAACAACCTTCAAGTATTTTGTCCAATTTGTAGGATACACGGCTTTTTTCTGCATTTTCACTCTCATTGTCTCTGCATACTTTACAGCAGAACATCATCGTATTGTCCGTGCCCCCTCACCTCTCGAAATACACTTCTCAATTGCTGACTTTCTTTTGATTAGACTGGGTCCGCCAACCCTCATTGGTGTGTTTGCATTGGACTGTGAGTAATATTATCCATAGATATTTTGAATCGCCGTCTAACGTTTTCTACAGGAGCGGCTTTTTTGGCTTCTTTACCCTTGTCATGACTCTCAGTTCTCTTCAAATGGCCATGATAAACGTCACCACAATTGAAAACCTGAGTCGTCATTCATGCGTATGGACACTCGCCGTCCGAGTTCCCGACCATCTCCTCGACCGACTATGGGTCAGTGAATCTGCATGGGCTCCTACATTCCGCATGGTTTCTTTCCCACAAGAAGATCCCATATCACCATCACAACCACAGCCAATCAACCCCTCCACAACAGAACGCCGCGTCTTCGCGATCCTAAACACCAGCCCAGGCGAAAACCCTTTCGACCTCGGCAAATGGAAAAATCTCCAGCAGGTAATGGGCTACAGTCTCACAGACTGGCTTCTTCCTGTGAAACCAAGCCCCTGCGCCGACCACACCAGCCAGGAAAGCGCTTTCGCTTTGGGTCCTGTGGTGACCCGCCTGAAGCAAGAAGCGGGACTAGCACCGGCCCCTGAAGCAGAGTCCCGGCCCCAAACCAAAAATCAAGGAATATAGCTTGACCGTGTAGACGCGGTAAACATAGAAAGTGAACCGTGCTCATTGTTAACTTTTGGCCCCCATTTTGCACGTCCCTTGGCGTAGTTTATCTTTTGTGGAGAGGTTTAAAAAAAGAAAAAAACAATGTACATACCCATGCATCGATGACATTGTCTCATCTCAATCAGATCCACGTTAAAAAAAGACCAAACATGAAACTTTAAACCCTGGAACAATTGAAAGTACCCGTGTACCTTTTTCTGCAAATTTCGGATTATATTCCCCTTGAAGAAATCCCCGCCCCATGCATATCGTAGGGCTGAAGGAAGGCACAATACATCCAACAACCTTGACATGACAGGGATTAGCTACACTAGTGTGAATAATCACTTTATTTCCAGCTGATGTCTTGACGAAAATAGGACTCGACAGGAATAGAATGAGCGGAATTCATACTCAAAACGTTCTAGATGTCATAGTATGTACAACATCTCAGTTACTTAGTTAGGCATGTGATCTACATGAAGATCATCCAGCCGCAGATAGACTCCCATCTCCGAATAATTGATAGTCAATCAGTGTGGTCCTATATTGCTGGAACCAAACCTCTCGCGTTCCAATCCTGTTTGGGAAGTTTGAGCGAATCCGATTTCAGTGAATACAACGATCGTTGATTACATAGTGGACACATTTGGACCCCACGCTAGACCGTCGCACAGTCCACACTGAGGACTCCACATCCCGCCACAGTGCACACTCCCCAAGATCATGTGAGTTTTTGATCCAAAAATAGCTGCCTGAGGTTATTGTGGCTTCATATAGTCCAGACTGTCGGTTTTGGCTTGCGAGTTCTGGGGTTGAGGTATTTTTGTTGATTCTGTCTCGGGATCTGACTGGGACTTTTTGTGGCGCTTGGAGATTATCATTCCGGTGGAGACTTTGCCCGAGTGGATCGTGAGGCTTTTCGGGCGTATATATGGAGACTATAGTCTCTGGTGGTCCACGAGTTGAGATAGATTGCGGGTTATATCGGAGAGAAAGTTGAAGATGAGTTGGTGACCGTGACGAGAAAGCCCAAGATTGATCATTGATGGCTAGAATGTGATGTAAATGTGAGAGAATGAAAATTGTGGCCCATTGCTACTCCGTCGTGCCAGTATCTGAAAGACTGAATAGTCCAAGGCCACTTACGGATTCTAGTCGATTCAGCAAACTGGATTGAAAAAACTTGGAACCAAACGATCAACTCCATGTTTGATCCGTGACCCCCAGGCTGACCAGATGGTGCCGAAGTGCTCCCTATACCCGACCTGTCAGGTAAGGGCTTACAACCAGATAAAAACAAGAGAATGCATGCTAACTTGATTTAATTGAGAATTGGATGCTGATGAACGATGTCTCGACTCGAACCTGAATCTCCATTTTCTTTCCCCTTTCCCCTTTCCCCTGACTCTCTTCCTCTCTCACCAATTCACTATCAATTATTACTTCAATACTGCTTCACAAAGTTCGTTCTCTTTCATTTCACACCCCTTCATCATATCAACCCTATCGACTTGCATACTGACTTACGTCTTCAATGATAGAATCAGATGCCCCACAACTCCTCTCTTCTCTTTTAATCGAATATGTCAAACAAGATATCCGATCCTACTTCTGAACAGTGCAGAGCCTGCGGCAATTGCCACTCGAGTGACCACGGTATTCAGATCGATCAAGCAACGGTTGCCGCAGATATGACCGAAGAAAACTTCGCAGCCGATCAAGCGGTTGCATATACACCATGATCCCGAAACCACCAGCGACGGCTGGGTCACACGAAAACTAACATTGAATGGTTACCGGTTACGAACTTCAGAGTGACTGTGCTTATAACATCATCACAAAGCACTTGAGGAAGACGACCACTGGCGGTACTCATGAAGATGTACCAAATCCTCTGATTCAGGCTCGAAGCAGCCCATGCTCATACCCACACCTTACTTTTCGGTACTTCAAGAGAATATTTTAACACATTCTTCCTTTCCTTCCCTTTCTACTTTTCCTCGCTCCAAGCCTTTCTTCTCAAGTGCTGACATCTATGCAGGTTTCCTGACGACCTAGGCCATCGTCTCACACATAGGCATCTACTACACCGTGGTGCTTTGCGCGGTAGGGCCGCATGTCGTGACTCGTGGTAGCCCTGGTCAAATGATCGGTCGTGGCGTGGCAATACGGCATAGTGGTGAAGCCCTGGGCCTCCCCGACATCTGGAGTCTGCTGAAGAAGTTGAAGTACGAATGATCGTCGATAAATGCTGTGTCATGCGCGTCACAGAATTGGAAACAACGGCCTGCATCGGAGTTGTGTTCAGATGGAGTGAGGCCGAAGACAGCGAGGCAGAACCAAGCAGTAGGAGCATCATTCTCTTTGAACTCCGACTATACCATCTGTTACGGCACGTGAGGAAATGGTTGTGAATACAGTGGTTGTTGAGGCAAAGAAACGAGCACATGGGCACAAGACCAGGATATATGGCAATGGGTATGTAGACTGGTCCACTCCTAACCATGATTCGGGTGTGACATATTCGCAGGGATTGCGCACACCAAGGGCAGGGTGCCGAATAAGGCTGACCTAATTTATAGTGCAGGGTGCCCAATAAGGCTAACTGCATAGTCTACGGAATACGTTCCATCTCGACATTTCTCGGAATCGACTTTGAAACTGCACACCAGCATCAGAATGGACAGAAAAATATTTGAATGATAGTTCGGCGCAAAGGAAGTCATTTAAGGAAAGTGACATGACGTTGCTAGATCACGAAAGAGCTTTAATGACAGACATACCCGTTGACATATATGTCAACTATCACCTATGCATGTGACCAAACACAAGATCAAACCCAAGAAAGACCGTAAAAAAACATTGATAGCTCCATCTAATGACCCGATGCCAGACAAGAAAAAAAGAAATCCAACACCATTGATGACCGAATACCATGAGAGACAAACGGGATAAATATTCCAAAATAAGCCAACGCAACCATAATCCTCAAACCCCATGCCCGCCAAGAATCCCCAAATCCAAGATAACCAGGACATCAACCAATAGAGACGTAATCGTAACCGACGCCATAGCCGTAATCGCGCCCGCAACCCATGAAAAAAGCCCCTAGATCCCAAACACCTCGCTCTTCGATGTATAGCAGTTGAAAAGAGAGAGCGGGCCAAGCTCAGAGACGTCCGCAGTTGGAACATCGGCTATGGCTACAGCAAGAACATCGCTCGGGGGCCAGGGCCTCATTGTTCATCTGGCCACACCCGCAACAAGCCCAGAAGCCGGCATGGCTAATTAGGTGCCCGTGTGTCGATTGACGGGCACCAAGAGTGGCATTATACTGGAGGCGGCTGCGATTGACGGACAGATGTGCTTCGAAGTCGGCATTAATTGCATTGCGGGCTTGGTGGACGTAGC
Source organism: Penicillium verhagenii (assembly GCF_028828195.1). Lineage (NCBI taxonomy): Eukaryota > Fungi > Ascomycota > Eurotiomycetes > Eurotiales > Aspergillaceae > Penicillium > Penicillium verhagenii. The sequence goes on along the minus strand of NW_026643166.1, from coordinate 1,109,055 downwards.
CCGTCGATAGCTGTTGCTGTTGCTGAAGCCCGGCAGAACGGGTAAGCTCAGTAGGAAGGGTAAAGGAACACATATTGCTTCGAATTAGGTTTGATGTTGACCTTCTTGCAATTGAGCAGGTAGTAGTTATAGCTGTGCGCTACTTCGATTGTAGTGTATCGAGGCCTGGGTAGTCAGGAACGGTCGTCTGATGTTTCAATGCAGTCGCTGAATGTTTGAATCGATGTCTGGATGAAATCAATTTGGTAAATGAATTTGGGTCTTTTATGTACAAGAATGAAGAAGTGATGCTGGTGGGAGACGAGGATGCACATCGTCGTCATTTCGCCCAAACCCTTCTCCTGGTTACTCAGTAAAGGAGCAGAGCCACAGTAAATAGCCACAGCACCTGCATCGTTGCCTGGGAATGCATAGGTGACTAGGCCGGGCAAATTTCATCGGGCAAGGGCGAGTGTGGAGTAGGTAGTAACTCGGAAAATCAGTGAAGCGACCATGCAGCGGGCACGATTTCAAGGGCGCGCTTTCAAGCGTCGCTTGCTAGTAGTGTACGATAACATGCTGTACATTCCTAGCCCTGGAGCTGGAGAGTCGAAGGAACACTGCCACACACACCCAGGTTCTGTGTCTGTTAGCGTGTCTACTAGTAGACAGTAGATACCCTAGGCACTTGGTTGATGCGCTGGACAAGTTAAAAACTAAAGCTAGCACTCAGGGTTAGTAGATTAGCAAAGAAAACCCCCCCTAAAAGCCACAATAAAAGGAGGAAAAAACAGAAGAAAAAAAGTTTAAGGCCCAAGGCAAACCAGGTGACTGGAAGATCATGCTGATACAGAGTCATTCGTGAATCGTGACTTGCAGTGGTGTCTAGATCCACCAATGACGCAGTGTCCCACAGCCTTGGGAGTCCCGGGTAAACAGCGTTGGCGGTGAATGGTTTCGGCGTCCCCGGCTTCAGGTCAGGGGTTCAGGCAACAAGGCCGGGGCTACACTTAAGACGGCCTCATATGGCGACTTAGTAAGTAATAACAGTGATGCGCTTGCGTGAGCTCTGGTTGGCCTCGCTCGCCTTGAGGTGTTGAGGCCAGGCCACCCTTGGGCTACAGGCAAAATAGGCGGAAGGAGCTTGCCCTGAACAGGGTGAGTCAGGATTCAGGAACAGGTACGGCGTGCCCGTTGCAGGGTTGCATGGCATTTGAGGGTTTATTCCAGGGGGAAGTGGAGCGGGTGGAGATGGAAAAGAGTGTATTATGTAGAGGAGATCGCCGTTTTTTTTCGTGCCCAACCTTCTTCCTAAACAAGGGAGTTTGATTACGAGCGAGCGAATCGTGGATCAGGGGTTGATGGATGCGTGGCCAATCATAAAGCAGGCGTTTGTAGTAGCCGATCGGATCTCTATTGTAATATGAAGCCTGATGGAGGGGAATAATTGTTTTGGTTTTGGAATTTACTTTACTAAGAGTGGCTGGTTTGGTTTTGGAATGTTCGTTAAATCCATACTAGTATTCTTATTGTGGCTTTCTTCAGGAGATGCTAGTTTCCGGGTGCTAGCGCCGTTGGAGATTGGGTTATGTATGTATGTGGATTCGGAAATGCCATATTTTGACCCTGATCTTGATGCAAGTAATCTAAACGAGATTGTGGATTTTACGGAGTATAGATGGAGATATTGACTATTGTTGCCGTTTCATGGGAGTTGATCTTGAGTTCCGCTGGTCGAAAGGCATACTATCAAATTTTCTGTATGAGATCAACTTAAGACGTGAGAGGCAAGAGGGAAGAAACGGGGGAAAGTGAGGCTTCAATTCCTACCACGCCACGCTCCGGTAAAACCACAGCGATGCTTGAAACCCTTGTAAGGCTGCGCGCGGCTTAAGGAGGGGCTTTTCGTTCCGAGGTCCGCACGCGAGATCGTTTTTGTACTCTTAAGCCAAATATTTTGCGTGCTCTTAAACCCTACCTGATAAATGGTCTAGAAGTGATTATTTGAGAGATCTCCTTTTATACCAGTTATGCAAATCGCACTACCGTAAAAAAAGACCAATGATATTATCATCGGTGACGATAGCCCGATGCACCCGGGTGAATTGGAGGATTAGTGGATCATCAGAACGAAGCAGAGCCGCAGGATTGACTTTTTGCCCCGAATCATGAGAAGAGGATCACTAATCCCCATACTCTCCGTACAGAATCCATGGTTTCAAGTCCAGTCAAGGTCCACTTTGAAATATTCCTTTCCGATCCGATAACCTTGGAAATATCAAAACATCAAGACTCCGTTTCATACTCAGGGCACTTTCGTTCATTCGTACTTTTGTTCTTCTGTTCCCAGTTGGCCCGTTGAAGCTAAGAACAGACTAAGACCGAGGAAGAAAGTTGGGCTGCGAAGAAAGTGGGGTCTTTGTCATCGCGTTTCCCACCTTTGCGTCATTGCCCACTTACACTTCACTTCTCCTTTTCCCTCGTTTCAACTCTTGCACTGGCACCGTTACTGTCACAGAAACAAATCGTCTTCGCTGTTGGCCAGGGCATAATTGGTTTCAATTTCCCGGTCGGATCTGTGACGTGCACGGTGCAGCGTCGCGTCGTTGCTTTTTCTCGGTCTCCATCCCGCTCAAGCTGCGATTTCCTTTTTTTTTCCTTTCTTTTTTTTTTTTAAAAAAACCCTTTCTTTTATCAATACAACAACTGAAAAGCTTCTTCCCTGCTTCCAAGAGAGAAAGATAGTGGGAATTCCCTCAAAAGGGCCTTTCAGTATCACCTTCAGGTTGGTCTCCCTAAGCTTCCCAACATCCTGTCATCGCAACTAACTCTGACTTTTGACCACGGCTATAGCTTTCGAACAAACCCTCGAGTGGAGGCTTCGGCCTTCCTCTGTCCATATCTCGCGCTTGGAAATAGTTGAGACATATCCTTGAGTTACCATGACTCATTCAAGCCATTACCGTAACCTGTCACCCAGTGGTGGACGACAGCATGTGGTCGGCCCACGAGCGTCCACCGGCACGGTTCAGCTTGGCTCTTCTACAGACCCTTATGATCCACCAAGGCATTATTACGATCACGATGGATACCCCTCCGATGCAGGATATGCTGGCAGTTCCTACAGACAGTACCCAATTCGCCATGCTGCTCTAGAGGTTCGACCCGTTGCGACGCACAAATCCCGGGATTCCGGTCACTCCACCAAGCGCACGGAGTATACCATTGAACCACAAACTCGACACAGAAGCAGAAGCAACACCGTGTCTGCTATTGATATTCAGCATAGTTCTCCTCGCTTGTCGGTGCCATCATACCATCACTCTGCGCACTCCATCCATGGCCGTGATCATAGTCCCATGAAACTTACTTCGGACCACAACGGGCCCGCTCACCATGGGAGACAGCACCGCCGATTCCTTAGTACCGACTATGCTAGTGACACTGGTTATCTGGAGCCCCGTGACTCCAGTAGACGCTCGTCGAGTCGCCACAGGTCACACCGTGATCATCCACCCAGCGGGCGGCGGCAATACCCCCCTTACTATGGGATCAAACATGGCGATGATATTGAGAAATACGATGCTTATTCCTACACAACTCCTCGGGAGCAATTTGACCGTGACTACCCTGTCCAATCGCGCCACCCTGCTGGCAGGCGCTCGCTGGATCGGCCTCTAAGCATGACCGGTATGGAAGATGACCATCATCAGTGGGTACCTCGCAGAGAGCGACCTCGCGGTCCTCCAACGTCTAGGGGAATGGATAAGCTAGATCGGGAGGGACGATCTCGCACTACTTATGATGAGGATCATCATCGTGATGTTTCCAAATCCAGGGGCCATGATCGTTCGCTGGTCGCTGTGCCTCATTTGTCTGATGATGACCACGATTCTTTTAGCGACAGTCACCGACGTCGCCGGCATCGTAGCTCTCACCATGAGAGCGATCGGCACAATCGTGATGACAGGTCCCCTCGCCATCACAACGAAGACAAGGAAAAGGCACTGGTTGGGCTAGGAACAGCAGCCCTGGGCGGCGGTCATGTAGACCTGTCTGATTACGAATACCACGGATCTCAGGAACCCAGACGCCCACGGGAAACAGAGCGTGACTACAAGTACCCGCAGTCAACATCTCGGGAACTAGTCCAAGATGCGCCCAGCCCTGAGAGAAAGAAGCTCTACCTCGAGCCGGCTGAGCATCATGAGCGCCGCCGCAGTCGATCTCGCAGACGTGCCCACCCCCGACGAAGCCAGGGAGATGAATCGGACTGGCCCTCAGAGGACGAGGATCTTCGTAAATACCAGCGAGAACCGTCTGCTGCTCCACGTCGGCAGCACAGCAGCGAGGACACCAGTGAAGACAACCGTCCAACCAGGGGGCATCGCCGCCCTCGAGAACGTTCACACGTGCGGTCGCGCAGTCGATCTCTCTCCGATGATAGCAAGGACGGAGGGAAGAAGGTGGTGGCCGTTGACCCACCAGTACAGAAAGAGCCCGATGGTATCAACATGCCAAAGGGGATCTTGAAGAAGCCCCGTCCGGCCTTTCCTGAAGAGCCAAATCCAGTTCGAGAAGGTGTGGCTCCACTATCAAAGGATGCGGACAAGCATGGAATTCCACCTGGTGCTCGTTGGACCAAAATCGATCGACGACTGGTCAGCCCGTCGGCTTTGAAGCATGAGAACATCCGGTTTGAAGAAAGAGATGACTATGTCATTGTATTGAAAGTATTGTCCAAGGAAGACATTCAGAATCTTGCATTGGCGACTGAACTGATTCGAGGTGAGTGTTTTTCTGCTTGAACAAACAACGTTCTCCATTAGGTCATTGTTGGACAACAGTTACTGACTGAAAATATAGCTGCTCGCCATAAAGAAAACGTTCGTGACAAACGCCAGCACCGAGCTGAGAACCAGCGTGATGGTTACCACGGTGACTCGACTTCCAGCGATGATGAAGATGAACATAATGAACCATTGAAGCCTGAGGCCCCTCCGAAAATAGAAGCAAAAAGTCAGCACCTGTCGCTGCCAGAGCGTCCCCGTGCATCAAGCCATTCCGTCCACTAGGAGTGAGATTGGAGATGGGTGTGATCAGCCCGCTTGTGATGTGCCGACTTCCCAAAAAAATTATGATCACTATCGGTGATAAACAAGCAATCCAAGTCGAAATTTGGATGGATTTGTGTGTTGCGCGGTGGCTAGGGAGGTTTTCTTTTTCGCGCTGGTGCAAACGCCGCAGCGAACTAGTCAACAACCCTAGTCGAGCTCCCTGAACTGGCTAGCCGAATTAAAGCCCCTGCAGCTGTTTCAAAATCCGCTGTGCCCTCCCTGGTGGACAGTGGCTACCTACTTGCGGTTTTTACATTACACCGCATTGATTTACATGTCCAAAGATGATACATATGTTAGCCTTTTTTTTATCATCTCATTCATACTCAGCGAGACAAATATTATTATCTATTTTTCTTTTGCTTTTTTTTCTCCCATTTCTGGCATTGGTCTCATGAGCTCAAAACAGACATCATATTATAAACGAGACTGTACTAACAAGTTACTCTCCGGCCTGACACATTCACCGCACAGCATGCTTAGACAAGGTCGAGGTGAACAGCTGCCACTTCAGCTCTGTACAACCATCAGCAATGTGCCGTTTCAGCTGCAGGAGATAACATGACTGTTTATCTGCATCCATCTACATACACAGATGCCTTGCCTTACTGCCACCAAATGCAAAGCAGAAAGAAATGAAACGAGTCGAAAGAAAAATCCCGCAGATATCGAGAACGCAGTATACAGAATACCTATCGCGAAAATCGGACGAGAACGGATTGGATGAAATCGAGTCCCCTCGAAGAGGAAAGAGCAATGAGAAAAAGCAATGAGAAAACAGAGAACAGAGAACAGAAAAGCCCAAAGCCAAAAGCCGGCGGAAGACCTCGGCTACATGGCATGGCGCATGGCGTAAATTGCATGCAATCATCACAGTACACCCACTCGGAGTGGAAATGAAAATTATCCCGGCGTTTAACGAGACGGTATCACTCTTCTCCACTCCCCCATCACATCCTGTATTTCCAAAGTCTACGATTCATGTTTGATCTGCACTCGGCGTTAACTAATTTTGAGAAAGAAGTAATAACATAGGTTTACATACAGAGGACGTTACCGCAGAACCTCATTCCAAAAGAGTAGGGAGTACGGAAACCAAAAATTATTATCAAAAAAGCAAAAAAAAAGACAATTACTTACACGCAACATGTCAAAGGCAAAGAAGCAAAATTGGCATTGGGTTGGAAAAGGGGGGCACACGCCATACGCATCGCACGAGGACTGCAGGTTCTGGATTGGATCCATGACAGGCGCCACAGCGACAGCAAACAAACGAAATCACAAAAAGGAGAGAAATAAATCTGCACGGCGTGAAGATCGCAAAGAAAGTGGATGAATAGAGTGGATGTGTAGTAGGGACTAAGTACTCTGTTGGCCTGTATGTATGACCTTATTCGATATTGGGAAGGAGTTGAGTCAGTAGGATTGTAAGCGTCTTTGTCTTTGTTCTGCTCGGAGACATTCGTATTTGGCAATTCATATGGTATTTATCGTTTCTACTTTAAGATTATTTTTATTTCCTTTTTTCTCGCTGTCTACAGCAATCAGAATGTTGGACATGAATCCAACAGCCTTGTGTCGATGTAACGCCATCCATCCAATCTCTGTTCCTTTCGAACTTTGTGGCTTAACTACTAGTATGTGGCGGATTTTTCCATGATCGCCATGTGTCTGATTTATAATCACCTGGTTATGCCTGACGATATCGTACATGTATACCCTACCCCATAATTTCTCCCTCTACATGAGCTTCCGTGCAAAAAAAAAACGGAATAGGAAAAGTCATGCACACTTGAAAACATATTCAAACAAATCTGTGCCAACTCACTAAGCTCAAGTATCAACTCCGTACAAAACAAAAAAAACAAAAACAAAAAAGTACCAACACTCAAAATTGCAACCCTCCACAAACAACCCGCCTATCCCAACAACCAAGCCATTGGATGACACTAATGTGGGACGGCTTGAGGCAATCACTTGGCCACAGTGATCACCAGCCCAGTTTAACCCCCAATAACCCAGTCCAACCCTCCTGTCCCATTCTGGTATATGCTATGACCAACGGGGAGATACCGGAGAATCTCCCCGGGGATTTCCCAGAGCTGGTACGTTATCCGTCCGGTGTGGCGGTTGTGCCGGACGATCTTGACTGGGTTGATAATCAATCAGAGATCAATGAAAATGGCGCATGCCCGGGTTATTAGTGGTGGTTGTAGGATTTTCAAGGTTGTATAGTGGCGTATGCGGAATTTATGCTTTCTAACCAAGGGTGGATAATAAGGAATATTTGAACATGTGGTATATTAAGTGCATACCAGTTGACATATGTTTTTCCCAGTGCTTTAGGTACTCAAGTGCTTGCGCCCTCCAGATGTCTTTACCTAGCCCCTCCATCAAGTGCTAACTACAAAAATCAACTTACATGTACAAGGCTGGAGACACAACATGAAACACCTAGTCAGTAGAAAGAAACCTTGGAACTTTGCAGGGATAATATTAGCTATCTATTCATTTTTAATTTTCCCGCTCGGTAAAGCAATGACATTGGTCAGCTCTTGAGCGGCATAAAGGTAGGATAGAATAGGATAGGATATACCGGGACTCTCTTGTTAGCGTGTGATGATCTTCAATATGTAATTTGCGACGCGGCGTGCGGAGTAGTTTATCCATTGTCAACATTAGCATGATTGATGACGAGCGCTGCGGAGTTGTGCTTCCTTTCTGCCCCCGCGTTACATACAAGGTGAATCTACTGACATCAAATGTTTATAGAATCCGCAGCCGTTGATTGATTGCGGGGGTGTTACCCAAGTGGCTGGTTATAAGGCCCCCAACTATTTCCCGATGTTCTATTATCATTGGACAAGGCTGGCTGGTGCAAAGCAAATCTCTATATGTCGGCTGTTGATATGGTTGCTTATTGGTCTCAGCTATCTATTCTGGTGATTTGAAGCGCAAATTCCCTTGTTGGTACAGCCTTGTCGGTACAGTACAGAGACAAGAAATGTCGTTTGGGAGCACTACATCCATACATAATGTACAAATATTTGAACAGCATTACTTCCTATATGTCTCATTTTGGGCGTAGAAATATTGGTTGGACCTCCCTGGCAAGTCGCATGTTGAGATCTGAATGCTGAATAGGCCTGTGGACCCATCCGAGCCTTGATATTCATCGATCTTAGCGAGTCTCATGATAATGGGTTTCAAGATTTGAATGCTTGGTGTTCCAATGCCCTCCCTCCATGGCTGGTATTGCGTACTCCTGAGCTCAGAGGCGTTTCCCATTTCCTCTGTTGGAGTCAATTTATATTAAATTGTATGATAGAGCACCTGAGCAGGATTTTTTCTTGCTGGAGTGGATCGCGATTCTTATCTGTCGGCGTACTGTCGTTGCTGTTCTCAAGCCTGTTCTTGGTTCTTGGTTCTTGGTTTTTTGTTCTTGTTTTAATTTAGATAATTTTTTTTTCCCCTTGATATTGGTGTAATTGAGGTAATTTGTCACATTAAAGTAGACTCGTACTATTGACAAGTATACTTGCAAGAAAGCCTTGTGTAAGATGTACTGAAATCCGGTTCTTTTTTGTCCTGTGGCAAGGCAGAATCGGAAAATGATCGACGCAAGCACATGTGGTTCGCTGCTGGGTTGTACCCCCTGCGTCCGCCTTTTGACATGTATGCGTTCTTGATGTCATTCGTAGGAGCGGTGGGGGGAGAGACACGTTGACTGGTGCATGTATGGATAGGGAAAACCATGGTAATCAAGACCGAGCTTGGAATGCTCTCTTGCTCTACAAATCCAGATCAGTCCTGTCTTCCGGCGCTACTGTAGTACAACCAAGCCCGTGGGTAGCGAATGGCGCTTGGGTGATCCAGCGTTGGCAATTCCAAATCCCAGTGCCAATCTACAGTCCACATTCTAAGTGATTGTGATTGTGACTGTTGGTTTCTTGCCCAGTTTCCAGTTTCCAGTTTCCAGTTTCCAGTTTCCAGTTTCCAGTTTCCATGTTCCAATATCCAGTTTCTCGGGTTCTGGTGATTGTTAGGTTGACTCACACTCTTTTCCCCTCGCTTAGATGCCCAACATTTGAATATGTACAGAAATTTACAGTTTACAGTTGACACGAATACTACTTACCTAGTACTCGGTAGGCAAAGAACATTTGAACGGTGAGCGTTTAGCGCATCTCGCCAGTCCGACCTGCAGTGATCAACCCACAAAATTACCGTTTCCTGTCTAAGGCTGAGTTTCCTACTCATCCAACTCCCCTCCCAGCTGCAGAGATCCTGAAACATGTTGTCAAGTAGCTCCGGGCCACGCGACCGCCACTGCAGGTTTAACGCCTTCCCGCACGTCGACTCGATAGCTCACAAGTACGATGCTGCACATGCGAACTGACTCCTCGCTGACAGAATTTTGATGCAATCGTGATGCGTGAGGAAAGTATCGGTGTATATCCTTTTTTCCCAAATAGGCTATAGGGTAAATTGAAAATTCGCCCATGGGGGAGATATTGCTACTCCGTGCTTTGCGTACACGCACTTTCAACCCCGCAACACACACACACACACACGCCAGATATGTCTGATTATCATTTCCTTTCTTAGGCTCGGTTGGCACGCGGGAATTCCGGAGCACTCTGTTCCCTGATACTAAGACCTACATACATAGATTTTGGTCGGATTTTCGAAGTTGATGCATCAATGGTGGTCAATTGTTTGCTTCGGTGCCTAACTGGAACTCTCCATGACTCCATGAAGCTCCGTGGAGCTTCGGAGCCGGATGGTGGGGCCGAAACTTCGATTTCTGATTCTCTGCTCCGTAGGTTGTGCTCCGTAGATAGCTCCCGTTGGGAATCGTAAAAATAGACAGCCACCAAATTAAAGATTAGGCAAGAGAAAAGAGGAAAAAGGTAAAAAGCCTGCCCTGAATAACATGTCATATAAGGGAAAAAGGGGGGGAATTATGATGAAAAAAAATATATGAATAAAAAGCAAAGGACAAAAGAACGCAGCGTGCGCGTTCCATCGGGGAGAGCCGCCCTACAGAGCTAACAGAGCTAGCAGCTAAAATCACGAAATGAAGGTGAGGCGAGAACAAAGAGACAAAGGGAATCCACAGCAATCGGTGAAAAGTGGATATTCCCCCTCGTTCCATGGATTTACTGTGCGGCGTGCCTAACTAGCTTACTAAGGGCCTAGCTCTAGCCGGGGGACTCTATCCGTCCTAAGGCAAATTGGACTAGAGATGATGTTGGGTTCGAGGCCAATGGCTCAGTCTCGCCCCCTTTTACCCCACCTCCAACTCCGGTTTTATTTTCTCAACAAATGGGTAAAAGGTCCAAAAAATCAAGTGCAAAAAAATAAGACATTGAAAAAAAAGAAAACAAAGGAAGACCAAAAAAAAAACCTAATCAAAAAACCGTTGGCGCCTCCCGAGAGCAGATCCCTACCTACTAGGCCGGCGATATTCCCGTGCGTTCAAGCGTTCAAACGGACCAGGGTACGACAACTTTAAATTCACAAGTGAGATATAGATCTAAAAGACTGGTCTTTAAGCGACGCGTTTATGTATGCGTTACAAGATTAAGAACTCGAAAGAAAACAGAAAAAAAAAAACCGAAACACGAAAGCGAGCAGAAGCGAGATTATAGTGGGAACTCTCTCAGTTCAATATGCAACATGTGGAATTTCATCACCTGAATTCTCCCCCGTTTTCTTCCTAACTCCCTTTGTGAACTTGAACTACTCCCGAACGGTGTTGACTGCATCCATGGTCCGGTCCGGACTCACACATGCTTCCTTGCTCCCGATCACTTTCTTGTGTATCTCCGAGGTCCTCCTCCCCGGAGGAGCCCGTACCCCGCCGGCGCCAAATGTCGATTGTCGACATTAAGACCGTGCAATATAGCTTGAGCACTATATACATATACACATGTGTATTTATATGTGCATACGTGACGCTCGGGGACGCGCGATTACGACGTTGTGGCTCAAACAATCTCCTCATGCGAGCCACTGTTGGCGCCAAGCGGAGCACCTAGGTATATCTTCTGTACAGGCCACTGCCTACCTGTATGTATGTACTGCTCCGGCTACAGCCTATATCCGTATTTCTCCTCCGTACTTGTCCTCCGTCCTCCGTCCCGAGCAGATGCCAACCTTGGAATCGACGGACCTCTCCACCCCCACAGGCCTGAGGTCAGAATTTCCTCGTTTGCAACTGGTTCATTAGTATCTTTTTTTTTTTTTTTTTGGTAAGGTCTCATTTTAGCTTATTCTACTCTGTACTAGCGGAGGTGCTATATAGACGATCAGGTACGTACTTTAGCCGAGCTACGGAGTACATATACGTACAAGCTCTCAGATATGGAGTGAATCGGTGGGCTTAGAATCATAGAAGCACAACTTGGACTTATGGAGCACTTGTCCAGCTCCAAAGCCACGATCTGCGCGCAGCAAGGGCGGGTCCCGGGCCCCCTCAACGTGGCCCGTGTTTCCGCATCCGCAGTGGGAACTGGATGTGCTTGGAAAGCCAAAGTCAAAAGCAGAAGCAGAAGCAGAAGCAGAAGCAGAAGCAGAATCAGAAATCAAAATCAAAATCAAAAGAAACATCATCAAACATCAAACATCAAACTGCGGAAACTGATATGCGCGCTGGCACAGACGCTCCAGGCTAAACCAAACTAAATCTTGAACAGGCCCGAGAGCCATAATCGACTATCATTAATACCAAAAGAATCGCGGAGTATACCCCCGGTTATCACTTGCAACATTGAAAGTCGTTAACCATTGCTTGTTTTTTTTTTGTTCTTTTCATCTAGTTTTCTTGAATTCGCGCTTTCAAGTTTCCATCATTTTCAGCATGTTTTTTATTTTTTTTTATCTCCGACATTGCCCATCTAGGAAAGAGCAGATGCTTAATGAATCAACGGTGGCGTCGCGGCGTCCCCGGTTTCCTCCACTGGTGGCTGTTGACGACTGCGCAAATTTCAGGACATGTTATGGTAGTAGTAATGAGTTTTTTTTTTCTTCTTTTTCTTTCTTGTTGTATGGGGCTTGCAGGTCTGTTCAGGACTAGAACTGGTACGGGGCTTGCGCTAAAGTGGCCTCGATAGAAAGGCCCATTTTCAAACGGCACCAGTGTGCTATGGGTGCGCACAGGCCATGTGTGTTTTTCCGATTTCTGAGTGGCTGTTTTGCATTTTTCCGCTGGGTTTGGTATTTGGGGGTTTGGTTTACATGACGTATTAAGTATGGAACATTTGAAGTTTTGGTGGATCGACATTGACTAGGATTGCGAAACCATGTTGCTATGCTAGTGGTGAGGATTTTATGTTTTATGTTGACGATCCGGGTCCGACTTGCTTCGTTCGGCATGTCCATGGAAGTTTCTTTGGTTTTCTAGGTTTTTTCTTGCTCTTTGTTTTAGTTCTTTTAGTCTTTGGTTTCGGTTTTAGCTTCCAGGTTTTAACGTGTTTTCAAGGTTTTTTTTTTTTTTTTTTTTTTTACCTTAGACTTTTTCTTTCATCGGCACATGGTTGCAGGGAAGTTAGGGGGGAAAGGGGGAACGAGGAACGGATTTTGTCAATCAGGGCTTAGTTCTTTTCTGCTTACGTCTGCCAGTCGATCCGGGGGCCGGTAGTGGCACCCCTAGCACTTTTAGCAGTGAATCGAGGATCTCGGTTGATCAGCTCAGGGGTGTATTTTCAGTGGTGCGGGAGACTTTATCCTCTCGTTTAATATGGTTCGCTCGATGTTCCCGTACAACCTATCCACCGTACAACGACAGCTTTGTGGGCATGTGCTCAGACTAAAAGCGACTCGCGGACACGGGTACTTTTTCCCTTGCGTTGGCGTTGATTTTAGACATATTCAGCCTTTAGTTCATTTTGTTTTTATTTAATATATTCAAAATCCTTTTCCAAGGTTCCTCTCGGCATGTTTCTTACTAATGGCTACTCAAGTGACTATCTCCTTTTTCGGTTTACACCGTATACTTCATCGAGTAATCGAGTAAACCGTTGAAGGGGTGGGGCAGTTTGCTATCACAATTTCCTTCCACCCGAGACTGGGATGATCATTCCACTAGCAAAACAAGATCGTCTCAAAGGGAGATTCGCCAAAGAAGACAAGTCCCGGAATGATCTCATTTTCAAGCCTAGACAATTCCAGTAGAGCTGTGGTGTATGTATATGTACAGCTGAGAAGTGGGACCGAAAAAAGCGGGTACGACTTACCGCGCAAGACTCCAGCACCCTGCATCGATCACAGGCGAAATATAACCAACTTCAGATGACACCGTTTGTCTCCGAACCCCGCGACCTTCACTAATGCGAAGATGCGGTAAAAAAAAAATAAAAAAAAATAACCAACTGAAACAAAAACCTGTCAAACTATTACGCATTAGAAGATGATAGGCAAAAAAAAAGTAATTAATAAAAATAATAATAATAATAAAAAGCTAGAAAAAGGGGGGCTGGTCATGCACCCGGGTTAGTTTAGCCCCAACCTTCAGCCCTTGAGTTCCTGGCCACAAGTCCTCTAAGTAAACAGTTCGAGTCAAGTCACTGGGCCGAGATCGAGTGATCATCATTGGAGGGAAAGTATACACCCCCTCAGCAAACCGACCACTCCATCTGAATGGCTACGATTACGACGCACCCGAAAGCTAACCTGGTTCTGGAAGCCCTTAGCTACCAAGTCGAATCAAATCAAGCCCAGAACCTAACCTAACCTAACCAGCCCCTCCTCCACCTCCACCATTTCTCCCGGGGCCGATGGGCTCCGTCCCTCCGCCACTTTTTTGTTTTCCCAAATGCACGAATGCACAGTCACTGCGCAAAGACGCCAGCGCGACCTAGAGAGATCATCGGCATGCTGGCTTTCCTGTTCGGTCCACCTTGAGCCTCAGGAGCCGATTATCCGCTCTGCGAGAGAGGTCTGGCCACGATGTGCATTGGCTACTAGCCACTAGAGAATAGACCGGGACTAGTAAGATTAAATCTTTTCTTTTTTGCTGGTTTCCCATCGGAATGATACAACGTCCATGCTGAATGGCTTCTGCAAACGGTATACGCATAGGTGTATTTGAAGATCTACATTTGATAATGGTTAAGATGGAGAAAAGACCAGAGATCTCAGTAATCCCTGAAAATAATAATAATCAGTAAATCACAAGTATGAAATGACGAACTACATAAGATGGTAAGCTGCGATGGGCTCCACCCCTCCCGGCCGCCAGAGAAGCTTTTCATTTTCTCTGTATATGGTTTGGTTAGGTCTTAGGTCTTAGTTCTCCCGGATTGTCGCATGGTCCAGATGTCAGGGTACGGGAAAGAATATTTCAGGTGTCGTGCGTTCCAAGCTTGACGTGCCGATTATAGTCGGCTAGGGCCGGTGAAAGGAGCCTGCGACTTGCCTCTTAGTTTCTTTTTCTTTTTTCTTTTCTTTTTCTTTTTCGACTTGGTGTTTTCGACCTTCTTGAGCTACCTGTCCAAATGCCAAGAATGACTACGAGGGAAGACTAGTGCAGGATAGGATTAGGGGCGAGCACGGGTGGAGGCCCGCATCGGGGGAAGCCTGGAGGGCCTTAGGGCTTCATTGGCCGCAGCGCAGCGTCGACTTAGCCTTGTTGGCCTTTCTTTTCTTTTTCTTTTCTACCTTTTTTCTTTTTTTTTTTTTTCAAAAATTGCTTTTCTTTTTCCAAGTCTCATCTCTTTTACCCCTCTGACTTCTGCCCCTGCAGTGAGTGGGAAATTCGCTTAGGCTAAAAGTTAGACTGCGCGCGTTAGTCAATGGGGGCCAGGATGCAACAGCCCGTGATGAACTAGATGTTGGTTGGTTCATCGGGATGATCAGCGGCTCTTGCTGATTTGGGATGAAGGGGGGTAAGAAGGGGGAGAAATTTATGACAATCATCAACAAAGAAAAGACCTCGTTACACTACCACGAACGCAAAGGGTGATGGGCGGCCGTTAGGCTGTTTCGAGTTTATTTAGACGGGGCCGAGGGATGGAGTCGGGAATCTGGATCTTGAAGGGCAAGTGGGGAAAAGGGAGAGATTGGGCCGTGGAAACAAGAGAGAAAACAGAGAAAATCAGGAAAAAAAAATCAAAAAATCAAAAAATCAGAAAGAAAAAAAGAGAAAAAGAAAAAAGAAAAAAGAAAAAAGAAAAGAAAATGGCGCTTCTCCAGTCAGATCGTGTGTGTAACCAGTGTTATGAATTTAGCAATTCTCCCCGTCGATCTCCCTTCGATATACTCCGAGCCCCCCGAGGAAATCGCTCACAGTACCTGAAACTGGCCTCTGCACGATCCAGGCAAACGTCAAGGTCTCCACCTAATCTTCATCTTCTGGTTTGAAATTCACTTTTTTTTCCTTTTCTTTTTCACTTTGTTTTTGCATTTATTCTATTTCCCCCCCCCCCCGCTTTTCGAGCCCGTTTGGCCGTTCGATCTGCCCTAAACGTCATGCCCACAAACATTTGCCCTATGATATCTCCACCCTACTACGTACAATGTTGTAAATTATTTGCCTCCACTTGGTCAATTACGCTGGAGAAGATCCTTGGTTTTTCTCCTGTATGTAAGGCCCAGGTAAACTTTGATTTATTTTATGTATTTTTCCGTTATTTGTTTCGTTTCCCCTTCTCCGGCACTGAAACTGAATACCGGACGTAAATACTAACGGAGACGGGGGTAAGCTACTATGCGACTAGAGACTAGGAGAATCTTGTGCCGGAAAATCCAGTTCGCAATCTTTCCTGCTATGAATAATCCCAAAAAAAATAAGTGAATAGAAAATCGAATAACGTCACTCGGCTTTTGTTCAGCGTTGCTTTCAGCATATTAGCCCCTCCCCACCACCAATCAGGATGGTGTGACAATCAATATACGGTTCTTTGTTTCCTTTGATGGACGTATCATGAAGTTTCCTTCTCTTCCGAGGAACCGTTCCTTGACAAATAAAGCATATCTATGGCTGAAAACTGCAAGAGGGGCAAATATCTTGACCGTTGAGAATCAAGGATATAGATCAAAGAGATGTCGTGGATCCATCATGAAAGAGATATGCAGTCATTCTGCTTCTTGTCCCCACTGGCAATCCACCAAGTCCACACGCACTAGGTGACATTAGGGCCTTGTTCAACATAAGATAATTGGACAATTCTACCTTTTCCCCAGTAGCCCCCAAGAAGATCAATTAAAATGAAGATCAATTAAAATGAATATTTCAAAAAGAAAAATCAATTTAAAAATGAATTAAATCATAAAAAAACAAAACTTCTGTCTCCACGCACTGTCTGCCCTCTCCGGTATACTGCATGCTGCACATCATTCCTCCTCAATCCTTTACTTTTATTTCTTTTTCTTTTTCTTATGTGCTTTCTTTTTTTTTCTTTTTTTTTCCATTTCTGGCGTTTAAATCTGCTTCTCATCTCGGCTAGTCTAATGATATTCAATTTAAACTGAGGCTCGGATGTTTACCGGAGTCTCTGTCGAGTCTCTTAATCTCCCTCCTGCAACCACCCTAGTCGTTATTACACCACGTTCCCGCTAGTGACAAGCCCATGCTGAAGTACCTCTGGTTACTGCTCTATCTCCACAAGATCTGATTTTTCTGATTTTTCTGATTTCTTTTTTTTTTCCTTTTGATTTTTCCTTTTTTTTTTATTATTCACTGGTTTTACAGTATTATTTCCGTTTATTTACCTCTTTCGGTTTTATCTCGACCTTTTTTCTCTTTTCTTTTTCGTTCTTCTCCAGAATCGTGGGTTTAATTTAGAAGACGCTACCTGATCCTTAGGATGGGGCCTTATGGGTACAGCTAAATAAACGACCCTGGACCCTCGTTACCACGTCTCAACCCAGCATCGTTCAACATCGTGCCCTGAACCCCACCCCAGTCAAGAGGAGGCTACTAGCCGTGTGTCGCGCAGACCGTTTTAGCCTCAGGCCCTCGGGATCGACCATATCCCGCCTTTTCTCATTTGACATCTCCACGCGCGTTTCTTCCCTCGCGCGCCAAACCCTCACATCCTAGCTCTTTTCTTCTTCCCCTTGTCTGACAAGTCCACCCTACCACCCTTTCCAATTATTGCCTCACTGCATTGGCTTTCTACTCCAGACCGTGAGAGAGGTCTTGTCGTGACCGGCATGGTACAGACTGACCGTGGCCCCCCGGTGTCAAAATACAAGGAAGAGCCGGTTGATGATCCCGTAAGTACATGAACTGTTGAGATTTCGTTTCTTGTCGCAACCCCGGTTGTAGATTGCATTGGACCTACAATTTCATTTCTTTGGCTTTCTTCTACTTCAATATCACTTTCAACTTTTCCGGCACCTTGTTTCCTTTCTCTCTCTCTCTCTCTCTCTCTCTTTCTCTCTTCCTCTTATCTTTCATTTTGATATTGCCACCATACGCAAAACAACACACCGGGAGGAACAAATCAGGCGAAGGATCTCTGGAACTATGATGGAGTCACATATTCAACAACTTGTCCGGACCTAGATGCCTTGAGTGGATGGGCTTGGTAGCCGTCAAAGAAAATGCGATGATCAGGCTCGGGGTTGTCAAATCTGACCCGATGACATTATCATGACCAATGCGGCTGAACTTAGCCTTGCGAGAAATGCCTACCAGATCTGACCATTCTTTTGGTATCTGTATGGGGCAACCCATAAGATCATGTCTTTTTGCGAGGCTAAGTTGTGAAAAGAAATGCGAGGAGAGGGGGGTATTGGTGGAACCTCAAAGGAAAAATCGAAACGCCTACTCTCAGCACAATGAAAGCCACATCCCCGAGTCCGTGTAGCGGCAAGGCGCCATTTACATGGACAAACAGCGAGGCTGGAGTGTATTGGCCCCCCTCGGAAGAAAAGAGCCACTCGCAGTTTCAAGCCAGCCCCAGCGCTACACAGAACCGTGGTTTTCTTTGGCCCTGGACGGGCTCATCCTGGTTCAAATCCTGGCCATTTGTTACGCATCTAAGCCCATCCCTGCTCAAGGCATCGTTCATCCGTGGCAACTTTTCCCCTAACTCTTTTCCTTTCTATGGCTCAGGAGCCTCTGACCCTTTTGGAGTTGTTCAAATCCCCGCTCTTATGTCGTTACTTTCTTTTTGTCCGGACGATCTGGCTGTATTCTCAAGTCTTGCTTCTTTTTCTTCCACGTTCTTAGGTTGTTGTACCACCCCGCGTGCTCGAACACCTCTCGCAGCTTCTTTGGGATTCTCAAGTCTTCCCAGTCACTGATATTGTTCGCCACAGTACCGACATAGCAGTCAGGCGCATCTATCTCAACATCATCCGCTGCAAGCATCTAGACCAGATATAGCGCCGTTATCACCAAAACAAACTCCGGCCTCGCCTGCGCAATCAACTGCTTCACTTCATACAAGCTCCTATCCTCCACTTCACTCTCTGGGAAACGGCATCCTGCACTCTCACGGCTCATACGGGTCGCCAACTCAAGAATCACCCTATTATACCACCCACCCATCTATATATACAACCGCAACTGCTCCAGCGCAGTATTCTTCTAGTGGTAAGCCACGGGATTTCTTTTCTACCTAGGTTATTTTATTCGAGTGCATGATTCCTATCTCGCGCGTGCCGGGGATGTCCTACCTGGGGCTAGCTGCCGTCTGAATTACTACGGACTCCCGGCTGATCTGCAAGATATAGGGCCATCTGACCTCATGGCAACCACCGCTCAAATGCAGAGACCTCCTTACCCTCCAATGTATCACACCCCCCAATCCAACTCTCCATCCTCTGTAGCATCCCAGCCGCATGATCAGCATGGTCGCAACATCTACGCGCAGTCGTCACAGATGCCACCTCAAATGTATGGATATCCACCATACTCTGTTCAACCGCCATATGCGCCTCATCAATCACCTCAGTCACACACAATCACCTCACAGTCCATGATGATGCCCCCTCAGACCAGCACTGCACAGATGTCACCTCATCAACCATCCCACACACCAAGCACAGCATTATCCAGCAGCCCAGTCATGAAGATGGATTCGACGCCACAGACATCATCTACCCAACGATCGATGCTCAACCCGGCCCTTCCAGCAGCTGTCAGCACAAGTATTCCAGCCGTCACCCAGCAGACTTCACCCCTCGGAACGAGCTCGAGCGCAGCCCCCGGCCCCATTCCCGCCACCACCCCACTCGTCGTACGACAGGACAACAACGGGGTTCAGTGGATAGCCTTTGAGTATTCTCGAGACCGAGTCAAGATGGAATACACGATCCGGTGTGATGTGGAATCCGTCAATGTAGATTCTCTCAGCCAAGACTTCAAAACTGAGAACTGCGTCTACCCACGTGCATGTTGCAACAAAGACCAGTATCGTGGAAATCGGCTGGTCTACGAGACGGAATGCAATGCCGTGGGATGGGCATTGGCTGAATTGAACCCGGCGTTGAGAGGGAAACGAGGCCTTATCCAGCGGGCTGTGGATAGTTGGCGCAACAGCAACCAGGACCCTCGGTTGCGTAGCAGACGGGTGCGTCGTCAACACAAGATGAATCGTCGCCAGTCGGTACAGCCTGCTACACCTCACATGACTCCCGTTGGGCCCGTTGGCCATGGAATGTCTGGTGGATCCGGCCAGCGTGGTAGTATTGGACCTTTGATGGGCATGACTCATCATCATGCTCAACCTGATGGAAGCCCTAAGATGGAGGAAGTCAGCGGTATGTTTCACCAGCAATGATGCGATTTGTTCCGTTGTCGATGTTTCTTTTGCAACACGCGCGGCGGGGTCTTGGATGATTTCTGTATTTTTTCTTCCCTTTTTTTCTTTGGTCCTTTTTTACTTCACTTCTTGGATCTTGACAGATCTCATCTATTCTTGTGATCGGATTGTATGTGTATATGGGGGTGTCACGTTTGTATACTGGGTGTTGCATGAGATGTTCTGGGGTGTATGTATCTCTCTGCTTGGTTTGGATCTGGGTTGGCTTCGATTCGTCTTTTCTTCTTTTCTTCTTTCCATTTTTTTTTCTTCTCTTTCTCTCCTTGTTATTTCATACCCTGTGCGTCTTCTTGTTTATCATTCAATGCCGCCGCGCCGCTTGCTTTGTCTTCTTTCTTTGGGACTTGAGAACCCCTTCGCTACATGCAGTACCGCGTAGGCTAATTTCTCCACTTGTGCGCTTTCCCCATTCTATAGGCACCACGGACTACATCAACCCCCAGCGTTCCATTGATACAAGCCGTCTCCCCGCACCATTGGGGGCCACCGATATCCGTCCCGCTCAAATCTTCCATGATGCTCACACCATCCCATCAGCGACCAGCACCAGCCCCTCCATGGCGCCCCTCCTCCGCGACAGTGGCCTCGGCTCTCTAGGGCGTCACCCGACCATCGCAACCTCCAGCCACATGGCCAGCATCGTCGACCTTGACGAACAAAGTCCCACCAACGACGACCTCTTCGGCCAGCTACCAGACGGCAAGCGCCGCACCTTCATCTTGGTCGAGGATCCCCAGCGCGGCTCACGGGTTCGCGTCAAGGTCGGCCTAGACAAAGTCAAGATGGACGAGATCCCGGATTCCTACCGCAAGATCAACGCCGTGTACCCGCGCACCTACTTCCCCACTCAAATGAAAGATGCGCAAGTCCTTGTTGACCCCAGCAAACGGTTCTTCGCCGAGGACGTTGAGCACATTGGGGACCCCGAAGACTCGACTGTTGGCCGCACGGCGGTTCCTGCACCCTCACTGGATGGCGAGCGAGATATCGACGTGCCTAAACTTTCGCGCCGTCGACACCGGAAAGAGGTTATGCTGAATGACCTGGCGTACCGGTTGAGTTGGAGTCAGAGCCGTGTTTTTGCGGGACGGATGCTATTTTTGCAGCGATCGCGTAAGTTGAATTATGTTTCTTATTTTACTTTCGATTTTCTATTTTCTGCTTTTTTTTTCGTTCTTGTGCCTCTTTTCTGTGCTCTTGCCCGTTTCATCGAATACACATTCTTTGGCGTGTGTCCACGTGCCGGTGGCTCAAACATTGTCTCACTTTGAACCCCGGAAACAACGTTAACGAACTCGAGTGACCTCGGGGGGTTTTTTTTTGTTTCAAACGCTAACGGTTTATTTTTTTCGGTTCATTTTAGTGGATGCCTATCGTAATAAAATGCGCACTAGTATGCTTGCTGCGGGTCAAGAAGCATCGGAGATTCCTAAGCATTTCGATACCCGACGAGGAAAACGCCGGTTCTTGGAACGGGCTCGACATCTGGAAAGTGATGCGCCCTCTGCTGCACAACGGAGCGCTGAGGAGGTGGAGGGCTAGAGGGCCCTTTTGCTTTTCATCTTCTTTCTTTTCGTATTCTCTCTGGGGGCATTATTTGGTCCCCTTCTTTTTCTAAACTATGACTTGATGTTGTCCTGGTTATGAAGGGTAGCGCAAAACAGGAAAACAAGGGTTGGGACTGGAATGGATTCGCACGGCGCAGGGATTAGGTAATGGATTAACGAGATCACGGCAAATTTTCATGTCATGTTTCTTTTTTGTTTCTTTTTAGTGGATTGATCTAATGATCATTCAATAATTCCCAAATATTAAGGCGTTCCTTATACATGTGCAGGGTCCAAACTTGACAAAAATAGTTCAGGGTCGGACCCACCGAGGTCCACATTGACAGGACCCTTAAACGAATGCAGGGAACGGTTCGGGATGGAATTCCTTTAGAATGTAGGTGTTTTTATTTTTATTTTATTTTTATCTTTCTCTTCTCATTCTAATTCCTATTCTAATCCTGATTTCTTTTAATTCCCGTGCTTTACTAGTACTACTCACTTCAATTCTCACTTCATCTTTACAAGTAGCGGGGCGTTTCCGTTGTCCGGGTCACCACCGCGCTTGTTGACAACTTTATTTCCTAAACCTTTGGGGAATCTTGCCAGTGAATTCCTCTTGACTTGTTTTTCTTTTCTTTTTCTTGCTCTTGATTTATTGCAGTCGCGTCCAAAACTCGACCTGTCACGGCACCTCAGCTTTCTAGTTCGGCCCATTGCACTGCCCTCATTCAGAGGACCGTGATTTCTGCCTTTAGCAGCCTTCACCAGGAAATGCCTGTCTAATCGGCTTGCTCTTTCTTTCCTCAACCACATACCAACTTCAACTTCTGCATAATCCAACACGGCCTTCTCTAACAAACAATCTTGAAATCCTACAAAATCATACACCGCCGCCATTTACTTGACACCCACGTCACATCCACAATCTCAGCCTCATCCTCAAATCCCTTGCAGCCCACCTTACATACTCCCAAAATATCACCTGTCACAAACCGACTCCACAAAGGGCTCAAAACTCAAAATGAATCCCCCCAACTCAGATATCCCTGAACCACCCCGCAGATACTCAAACACTCATATCTACCGACAAGACTCCTCCGTCACACCGGGCGTCGACAACCTCGGCCCCTCATCCATAGGCGGCGGCATCAGCGGCATAGCAATCGGCGTCGCAAATACCCACAGCCGCCAGAGCGGCATCCACGCTATGAACTACCAAGACAATGACTTGGATGGATACACCGGCCCCGCCGAACGTGGCTTCAACGCCACCGGCTCAGATAATCCCTACGTACCTGTTTCGCCGGATACGGGAGCTGGAGTAGCATATGGGAGTGCCGAGTCCTTTCGCGCTGAACCGCAGAATCCCTTTGCGTCGGGATTGACGCTGGGGGATGCGGCAACGCCGCCGGCTATACAGACACCGCAGCAGTCGAGCGTACATTTGAGTGAGGCCCGGCGCAGCTTCTATGAGGGTTCTGTCTCTGGTGCGGGTGCGGGTGCGGGCGCGGCGGCGCCGGGGCCATATGGAGGGAATGGAAACGGAGGTCTCGTGAATGACGGCCCTTATCAGAGGCAGTCGCAGTACAGTACTGGGAGAATGAGTTTACCCGTTGATATCAATCCCGATGAGATTGCAGATGATGGAGACGATGAATTTGGACATGGGGCTAGGGCTGTTGCCACTGGTGCTGGGGCCGGGGCCGGAGCTGCGGCTGGAGCACATACTGGATTCTTTGGAGGGTTCTTTGGGACCGAGAAGAATGCTGGTGTTTCTTACGATTCTGTTCCCGGGGGTGGGTTGGAGGCCGGACAGGGAGGTAAGGGCAAGAAGGCATTCGGCATGCAGGGGAGGAAGAAGCGAGGATTGATTGTTGGCGCAGTGCTTGGATTGATTATTCTCGCTGCTATCATCGGTGGTGCTGTCGGTGGCACGCTGGGGAGTCGACATGACGGAAGTAACTCTTCATCCTCGGCGTCGGATGACGAAGCGTCGAATGGCGTCCTTGATAAGAATTCGGCCGAGATCAAAGCACTTATGGGGAATAAGAATCTGCACAAGGTTTTCCCTGGCATGGACTATACGCCTTGGGGTGTGCAGTATCCACTTTGTTTGAAATATCCGCCTTCTCAGAACAATGTCACTCGTGACTTGGCTGTCCTGTCACAATTGACTAACAATGTTCGCTTGTACGGCACCGACTGCAATCAGACGGAGATGACCCTGACCGCAATCGACAAGCTTGGACTAACCGATATGAAAGTCTGGCTTGGGGTTTGGATCGACTCGAACACTACGACGACGAACCGACAGATTAATCAACTTTACGATATCCTAGACGCCAACAAAAACACCTCCATATTCAACGGCGTGATTGTCGGCAACGAGGCGCTGTATCGCGCGGGTCCAGACATAGCCACTGCTGAAACGAACCTCATCACCTATATCACGGATGTCAGAGACGAAGTCAAGAAACGCAGCACCGACATGCTGATCGCCACTTCCGATCTAGGAGATAACTGGAATGCCAAGCTCGTCGAGGCCGTCGACGTTGTCATGTCCAACGTGCATCCATTCTTTGCGGGAGTCAACGTCGACGTTGCCGCTGCTTGGACCTGGGATTTCTGGCAAACCCACGATGTCGTACTCACCTCGGGCACAACAAAGAAACAAGTCATTTCGGAGGTCGGATGGCCCAGCGATGGAGGCAAAGACTGTGGCTCTAGCCCGACCTGCGACTCCGATACCCCCGGCTCTGTTGCAAGCATTGATAACATGAACACATTCATGTCGGACTGGGTCTGCCAGGCTCTAGAAAACGGCACCGATTACTTCTGGTTCGAGGCATTTGATGAGCCGTGGAAGATTCAGTACAATACCCCCGGTAAAGACTGGGAAGACAAATGGGGTCTCATGGACTCGGCGCGCAACATCAAGTCTGGTCTTAAGATCCCCGATTGTGGTGGCAAGACGGCCTCATAACGCGGTAGACATGCGCATTCCTGCCCCCTCCCTCTGATTATCATGAAACACTTGCATGCATATACGCCCTTTCCCTTATCATTTGCGCTAGCTGTCAAAAAGCTTCTGTTGACATCCATCCACACTTCCTGGCGTGGTCTTGTCCTGCTTATCATTTCGTTCCCCTCATATTTATTCCCACTATTCCGAGGGAAGTAATTCTACTCGCCGCATTTTCGCTGTCGTTGCACCATTTGACATTTTGATGCCCGGCGTTCTCTACCGCATTCCATGTTATCGTATGAGTTTTGTCTTTTTTTTATGGGGAATTTCATGAAATATCACCTGCACTATTAGCTATTTTGCGTCTGGGTTTCGTTCATTCATTTTTTATGCCTGGCAGGGTCCATGTACATAGTATTGCTACTAATCTTGATGCTTGTCTTTCGAATTCAAAGGATTGATGTGATTTCGAATCCCAACATATTAACTTTCAAGTGTTAGATCCATACTCTGTGCCCTGGATGATTCGAACCAAAAGCCAAGCATTCAAATGTTTGAATTGACATGTATTAAAAGAAAGAGTCATCAATCATCTTCATGCACAACGAATGCACTTTTATACCAACAATGCAAACCCAAAATTGTGCAAATCCCCCACAAACTCCAAAAATGCAAACCTCATCCAAAGCCCATCAATGCAGGTAGGTAGTATGTACTAGGAAGTCCAATCAAATATGAAACATCCCCAAATCCCATCAAACCGCCTTCTCTTCCCGGAAATACAATCTCATGCTCCAAAACGCATGCTCGTTGACCGTAAAAGGCTCCAATACCCGCGACCCCACTCTCTCCACAAAGCCCTGGATCACATCCGACTGCGTATTCTCCAGTGGCCCGCCAAACACGAAGCCCGGGTTCGACGGCAGAATCAGTTCGAGATGCTGCCTCTCTGCACCCGGGCAGAAGAGCAGCGTGTTCCGCGTGACGTTCTCAAATGCCACCGGGTGCTCGACGACTGTTACGCCCATGCTTTCTAGAAGCGCGCGATCCAGGCTGTTGAAAATGGGGTCTTGTGCGTAGACGGGGATCGCGGTTGGTGTGCTCGAGGCGGGGCCGGTGTTTAGGGCTGTGTTCGTTGCGGTGAGCTTGGGTACAGATTCCAAATGAAAAGGAAGAATGAAAGAATGAAAGCCAAAGGGAAAGGATGCGAAGGTAAGTAAAGAAAGGGAAGAAGGGAAGGGAAAGCGATTCCAACCACTCACAAGCTACCCGCTCCTTAATCCTCTCCAGCGCCGCAAGCTGGTACATCGACACACTCCGCCGATCCACCCACCCATCGCGCGAGAACCCACTCAAACTGCCGAGTCCAATGCACACGATGCGATCCACGTCGGCGCATTTCTCGGCCTCGACTCCGGCTCCAGCTCCAGCTGAAGTCTCGGTGCCGCGCATGCCCTGCACACGCTCATCCAGCACTTTCTCCAATTTCCTCCAAGTCTCCGATGCAGTCCATTGCTCTCGATGCGCTGCATATTGCGCCTGCAATTCGTCCAATGTGAGGCGGGCCGGCGCCTCGGCGGGGCTAAGGATAGGCGAGGTATGTACTGCGTCTGTGTGCGCGTTTGCTGTCGCTGTCGCTTTTGTGCCGCGCACTGTGCGGCGGGCGTTGCTTCCCGTTGTGACGTGCGACCAGCCGTCGTCGTCGGTGACTGTGAGGCGTTTTTGCTTGAGTGCGCTGGGCCGCTTGCTGCGGGTTGAGTGTGGCATTGTGGAGATTGAAGATATGTGTGTGTATGGATATAGGTGTTTATGGTTCGAGGTTTAGTCGTGTGTCATGTCTGTAAATTTTTCTTTTTTTGGTTCGATCTTATTGAATTTCGAGGGTGGGGACTTGATGGGTCGGGAATCTGATGGTATGGGTGACTAAGCGGGGTGTTGATTCATTCAATGTTGACTCTTGAGTCTTGAGTTTGTCCACTTCAGAGTCCAGACCTCTATAGCACTTGCGTACCCTACTGCCGCACTACACTACAAGTCTGCTGCAGCCTGCAAAAAAACTCAATCCGTGGGTTTCCTTTGTTTTAGCCCCGGTATAGCGATGAATGGCCCTTCCAGGCCAAGCGGGGTGACCAGCTGGGGAATGCGGACTGCTTGGTGCTACTGGATCGATCAATTGATAATCATCTTGCGAAGGTCGAGAGTAATGTTGGCCCTTGGTTAACTGTAGGGAAGGCTAAATTACAGGCCCTCACGACGGGGTCTAATCAGCTGGCATCGAAATTCATTAGCACATATATGGGCAGCGCTGGGCTAGCGAGCACCAGTCAAATGCGCTTCCCTCGAGCCGCCAACTTTGCCTCTACCCCTCTTCCGGGCACTGTGGGGAGTTCTATCACAACATCCAGCAGGTACGGTATGTGGGGAAATAACGCTCTAGGGCCCTTGGGGGTGTGATTGAGCCAGAACTCTCCCAATTAAACACGACCTATATAAGCCAAGAGAAATATCAAAGAAGTCCTTATATTTATCATGTCAAATGATTACCATTTAAAACCTCAAGGACCGTACAGTTACACATCAAGGAGGATAAAGACATCGCGACTAGAAAATGATTAACTAGCTAGGTACATGTGGAGGGATCATTGCTAACCTCCGTGCTACTTGGGCCATTCCAACACTCCGCCAGACCTGGTACAATGTGTAGTTACCGCGTTCTTCCTTTACTCCAGAAATGCTGGAAATGTTCTGTAACGCCTCATCTGTGATGTCGTTTCCATCCGTTAAAAAGAAAAGTACACCAGGGCCGGTTAGGAAATCTGGCCGGTCGACAATGACAAAAAAGGTACGGTATGGCTCCCTATCCCCCGGAATGTAATTCGCACTTCGGTCTTGCGGGAAAATTCGACTGCTTTGGTGAGCCGCTCCTACTGCTATCTCCGGTCGAGAGTTTAGGAGATTCCGGTGCGATGTTAGGATAGCACCTAGGGATTGAGGCGCAGAAAGGAACTCAAAGCTAACAGTCTTTCCGTGAGGAAGATTCTCAATAATCAAAGCTGTAAAGGCCTTTGTGATCGGCATAAGGTCTAAACTGAGTTGTTTATAAGGAAAGGCGATATGGATAATATACCGAAGGTCGGGTTCTGGTGCGGTTATTAAAGGGATCGATGTAATAACAATAGCCCCTTGGGAAGGTGATTGTATATTGAAATCCTTATATTGTAATGAATCAGCTTTTCTCTGTAGCGACGTAATGATCTCTGGAGGTTGATCGGTGAAAGAAGGGTCTCCCTCATCCTCATCTAGACCATAATCGAACTGATAATCCATATCCCCGCATTGACTTAACTTAAGTAGTGACGATAATTCCCGTAAGATATGAAAAAGATTCCGGCATTTTCGCACCATAAGCTCTTCTCTTTCTGAATAGACTTCATATTCACCATAGAATTTTAAAGGGTCAAATTTAAATAGGGAGACGCCCTCAATCCGGGAGTGGAGATCAACTTGTGCTTTAAGCGGGAAACTCCGATTGAAAGTTACCCACAACGGGCCTGATTCGGCTTCGTACTCCGGTGAGTCGGTAGTACGGAAGCTATAGGAAGTAATCACTAATAGAAACCCTTGCAACAATCGATTCTGATCGTTGAGCGCCACTTTAGCAATACCAGGGAAGAAGCCTTCCCCCGGGAAATTATTCTTTCGGTGAAGAATCTCGCGTTTCTGATGCTCCACGCAGGTGAATACATCAGGCTGAGGACCATAGATCTCAAATGACAATCTGGGGCTGTCAAGCATCTGAGAACCAAGATATTGACCGAGAGCGGTATATTCATGCTTAGAATTCAAGTCCAGGGGGACGGTGCTGTAAACCTGGATGGCGATTTCTGGAAGAGGTAACATCGATTCAGGGTCGGTTGAGCCATTCAGCCCGAATGTCATCAAAATCGCAGGTTGGTTTGCATGGTCCTGATACCATTTCGTAATCCATTGCACCTGTGGAGTTGTGACCACGTATGTGGTTCTAGCCATCGCGCTTCTTCTGTGGGATGGGAGGGGAGAGGGGCATAATCAAAACTGGCCCTACCTTGATTAAGTGAAACACGGCAAGCTAGGTCACCCCTAGAATTAGGCGGTAAGGTACAGTAAGCACCTGATCAGTGTATTGGTCCAATAAGGGTAACTCTATGGGTAACCCATACCGTAAGGGTGTGTACTTCTTTAGTATGGGCAGAAAAGTAGGCGGGAAACTAATGGAGTTAAAATCTTTCAGAGTCCCATACCTTTATATTCTAGACTCGGGGGAGGCTTAGACTTTTATATACTTTTAACCACCCTCCGTTTCATGCTCAAAATGAATTACAAGGCATCCCCAGCACTAGAAAAGGTGGTTCCAGGGGTTCAAAGTTGGTGAGTTTTTTTGATGGGGTGCCAACGCCGCCCGCCCGTGACGCATCACAGTATGACAAACCACCACCACAGACCTAATGGGGTGTAGGCAATCACATGGATTATTCCAGCTGGAAATCCAGGGGTTAATTTCTGCATCACGGTATTAGCAATTTATATGTATTATGGTTTGATCGATATATACATATATGTACATATGAACTAACTCCTGACGCCGTAGGATCTCGGATTAGCTAAGTATTCAAGAATGGTTTTTGCCAAGAAAGAATCGTTCTCCCGTAAAGTTTCATACTATCCCCGTGAGGGATTACATAAAGACATTGATACTGCTGATCTGCTATACGATCGAATACTACGATTTACCACCCGAAGTCGAACTATCGCAACGAACAAAAAGTCTTCTGAACCTCGAGGGCGACGCCCGAGTACATTAATACGGCATTATACCTAGCTACGCATAGTAACTCTGAGCGCCCTCATAAAAGCGGCGGCAGCTAAGATATGAAAGCCCCACCCGGGAGCGGAAATATGTTACGTAGAGTGACCTAGGTATACACACGAAACGCAATCACTCCAAAAATCCCCAAATATTGTTCAAACTCTCGGCTAGAGTTGGATGAGCCAAGACTGCATCTCGCAGTTTTTGGTATGGAACATTCCCAATCATCGCAACTTGAACGCTGCTCATAATTTCGCCACCCTCGATGCCCAAACAGGAAAATCCCAAGATCAACCCCGTATCCTGATCAACAACAGCCTTCATCATTCCTCTCGCCTCGTCTGTTTCTAGTGCGCGAGCAACGTATACCATTGGCATTTTTGCCGTCTGGATCTTCTTGTTGGGAAACTTCGCACGAGCCTCATTCTCGTGCAGGCCGACGTGCCCTAGTTGAGGATCGGTGAACACCACGTACGGGACAATGCGGTCTTTGATGGAGATTCTTGATGACGGTGATAAGAGCAGATTAGACCGAAGGATGCGAAAGTCGTCGTATGAGATGTGCGTGAACGCCGGGGGTCCTTTCACGTCGCCCATTGCAAAAATGGATGGAGACGAAGTCTCGAGATACTCATTCGTCACAATATACCCTTTCTTGTCCGTCTTGATACCAGCCGCTTGTGTGTTCAGTCGGTCTGTATTCGGCACGCGGCCAGCAGCGAAGAGAACGTGCGTTCCTTCCACGGTTTGATCGCCATTCTTAGTTTGGAGATAAAGAATGAACCCGCTAGACGAGGGTACAATCCTGACTGGCTCAGAATTCAAGTGAATCGTCAGCCCGTCTTGTTGAAAAATCTCGCCTAGCATATGAGCGAGGTCCTCGTCCTCGCGCGGAACGAGTTGTGCTCCGTGCTGAATTATGGTGACGTGTGCACCCAGTCTGCGGAACAGTTGTGCATATTCCACTCCCACATACCCCCCACCAATCACAACGAGGTGATGGGGGACCTCGTCCAGCTCTTGGATCGAGGTTGAATTCAAGACTCTTTTTGCGTCAAGCGAGCCGATGCCTTCAAGCAGTGGCGGTGCGGGTCGTGTTCCGACATTGATGAATATTTTCTGGCCTTGGACGGTTCTCATACTGCCGCCAGCATCTTTGTATTCGAGTGTTTTCTTGTCTAGAAAACTTGCCTCGCCTATTAGGACATCTACGCCGGCATCTTTTAATTTAGTCTCGCTGCTGCCGCGGAATGAGGCGACGATGTTGCGTTTGCGTTGGCGGACCTTGAGCATGTCGACTGCGGCTGCGTTCACATTGGTACCGTGCCTATCGGTGTGTATGCCGTAGTCTAGTCCCCTGTGAACTAGATGGGCAATACGACCCGATGCTATCATGGTCTTTGTAGGTGTGCAGCCTTCGTTGATACAAGTTCCGCCGATATGTTCGCGTTCGATCAGCGCTGTTTTATGTCCTGCTTTGGCAAAGGTAGTGGCCAGAGGTGTGCCGGATTGGCCGGAGCCAATAACTATGGCATCGTATTGTAGGATTGATGCCATTTTGAAATATTTCCAGGGTGAGCTGAATACAATAGAGCGACGGAACATCAAATATTGAGTGGTTCAAAATATGGCCTCAAGAGTCCGTCGGGTTGGAACGAGTCAATATGAATCAGTTGGTTTTAAGCGGGACTTCGAACAATACTGGCACTCAAGTGCTATACAGCTCTCACTGGAGCTTTATTATATAGAGATAAATCAACCAAGTCAATGATGTGATGGCCCTGGATCATTGGTCGGGATACGGATACGGTCCTTCTGGAAGTCGTGATGTCAAGTCATGTCATTGTTGCATTAGTCACCACACTCGTACATGTGCATCGACAACAACTGAAAATAGATTTAGCTCTAGCATGTGAGTCTATATCTTACTTCTGCTAGGACAAGTTGGAATGGTAGCCACGTTTTAACTGGCAGCTCAATCCATCGCCGTTCGTCGTTGCTATCACAAACCATAGTGCGATGGATCCGACCAGGAAATCAATCGAGGAGCATTGGCAGGCATCGAATGACAATGACATCGAAACCGAACACGCCATCTATTCTGCAGACGCGATTCTAGACTATCCGCAATCAGGAGAGTGCTTTAAAGGCCGTGCTGCAATTTCTGCGCAGCGTGGTGGTCACCCGGCTGCCCGGCAGTTTACGGTGCTGCGGATCTCAGGCGATGGCCATCTGTGGGTGAGTGAGTGTATCATCACCTATGATGGTATACCAACATACTCGGTCTCCATCATGCAGTTTGATGGTGAGCTTGTGGTGCACGAGACACAGTATTTCACTGATAAGTTCGGTGCACCGGGGTGGCGGGCGGCACTCGCTGAGCCTATGCCTGGCCGGCATATTGAAACACTTTGAACAGCATGTTTATGTTTGTTGACCAGGTGAAATTTTCCAATTTCTTGAAAGATCACTTAGGGAATGTCAACCAGGAGTTTCCTTTGATCTTCGTCTTTGAGTGTCCGCGGTTCCAACCTTGCAAGGTTCCCGGTATTGCCAACTTCAGTAATGTCTGTTGTGATATACAAACCTAAATGTTTGTAATACCTGACAGCGACTATGTAGGTACGAATAGACTTTTATTAGTCCCTATCTTGGCGCCGCTTGATCCAACATCTATCAGGGTCACCTCATCCAATCTTAAACTTGTGTCTAACCAGCACCACCCATGCATGAATGTCAAACGAAAGTACCAGGTACAAAATGATTGAGATATTTCAGTGTGTTGAGTCTTTGGTTATGGGCTCGAGGGATATTTGGTACTTTGCGACCCAGAGTGGTCAAGATCCCATTACACATAGCCACGATAGAAAGCTCTATATCCGCATCATTCGAGCCCAAATCGCCTTTCGATCAAGTATTCAGCATGAAGAATCAATCAAAAACCGTCTTCAAAATTTGAGCTCGCAGAAGACTTCAAGTGATACCGTATCTACCTCTCTATGCACAATTCTAATGGAGGATCTCAAAATGGCACAACGATTAGTTGCTCGTGATCGGCGAAGGCTCTATGAAGCGGAATGGGCGGCACCTGAGGATCTGAGAAACATGTTTCATTCTGTGACGAACGATCCCAGATGGTATCTTAGGCAAGAGTTGTCTGAAGACTGTGCCAGACAAGAACTGTGCCAGACAAGGCGGGTGCTGTGGCCGGGAATGTGGGTGCTGCGAAAAGCGTCAATCCCGTACCAAAAGAAAGATACTAGGCGTTGGACACTGCTCAGCAAACTGTGGGTGTTGTGAGTTGGATCGAGGTTACATGCTCAGCGATGCGGAAAAGAACGATATTGAGCTGCAGTTTGAAAGAATGATGAAGAATACCCAACCTGATTACATGTTGATGATGAAACGGGCTTATTTTGGAAGGGAATATCAGCGTGAGAATCTTGAGACCAGAGAGGGTGTCGAATCCAGCGAGAGCTTGGGATCTTTTGAAGAAGAGACGATTCTTCAAGCTGCTTTATTGGATGTTTGCTCTTCTACATTATGTTTGCAATGAGTCTGTCTACATTTTAAGTCAGTACTACTATTAGCTATTATCAGGAGAAGTGAGCCATGTTACTCATTCTGGTCACATGGTCTGCTCCTGGACTAACGTCTGAGTGCAGCGCGTGTTGGTGTTGTTTTCGTGTTGATTTCGGTGTTGGTAGTTAGTCTGGGAAGTGAGAGCTTCTCTCTCCTTCCTTCCTTTCCCCCATCTGGCTTAGTTGAGAAAGAATATCACACAATTGCTCCTTCCTCCTCCTCCTCCTCCTCCTCCTCCTCATCATTCGTCTCCCAGATCTACATTGTGGATCCGACAGCTACTACTAGTAATTCACAACGGCTTCGTTGGATGCCTGGGAAACCAGGCCAATTTGTCCAGTCAACTGTTCAAGTTCACAAGTTTCTATCAACTACAATCAAACACCCTTCTATGTAAATTGGAATATTCCATTAATTCAGTCAATGGTGTGACAACCAGCACCACCTCAAAACTTGGATTGTAGCCTGTATGCTGTGATAACCCGAACGTCTCCAAGGCACGAATGATGCCTGTTAAATTCCCATTATCTGATTGGCCACTACTACAGAATAGGGATAAGATAATTGCCCATCTGCAGTGTCCTGCTCTCCTCCGCTTTGAACTTATGCGATATTGTGATTGTGACTGGCCTAAAATCTCCCAAAAAATCGCCCCCTGGAGAACGCACGTTCAATATGCATCGGTCGCATTAAGTCGGCCCGCAATCCACTTTTGACAAACTTGGGGTTGGTCAACATTGATCATTGCGGATCCCATGAGCCCAAGTCACCCAAGTTCCAACCGAGCTGCATCCGCAAGAAACAAAAGTGCTTAAAGTGCTTGTCTGTGATAATTATCCCACCAGCATGACCATCACATATGTGCCCTGTAAGCGCTGAGCACCCACAGGCCACCCCCTCAGAATGCCCGTTAGCGTCTCCCGGACTCTCCCCTCGGCGCTTCGAGCTGTGGCCTCTCCACCAATCAGAGCCTCCCGTTGCCATTCAAAGTGATGGCACTTGCAGCAGAGCCGTGATGATCCCCAGCAGCCCTGCTCCACTCGACCAGTCAGAACCATTCACAGGTTGTGCAAGCTGCAATCGCAGTCACATCCGAATCCTGCATCCTCACTCGTCGGCGCCAGCCAAGTCTGCACCGGGAGCGGTACCCCTCAAAAAGAGACCGATCAGCCCTCGAAAATCCTCCTTGGCTTTGTGAGATTTTTGTCTGCTGGATTGACGTTCATCTTTGCATTTCTTCGATCTGCTTGAGGTTCTATACCGCGAACAACTGGACCGGTTCCATTGCTTTCGCTTCCCACTCGTGCTGTCGCTTTTTAGACTTTTGTTTCATCTTGAGCTATCTTACCGCTCATCCCACACATAATTATCATCATGGTTCAACTTTCCACATCGCGATGGGCTTCAGCTCTGGCCCTGCTGTGCGTGGGCCTGGCAAATGCTCACACTGTCATCACATACCCCGGATACCGAGGAAACAACCTTCACACCAATGGTACTATTGCTGAGGCCGACGGGTTGGGTGTTGCGTACGAAAACGGCTCATACATCTACCCCTATGGCATGGAGTGGATCTATCCTTGTAAGGAGTCACTGTCAACAATCAACATGCGATCAAGGTAAACTGACAATTCTCTACTAGGTGGTGGTATGCCCCGATCAACCAACCGTACCAAGTGGCCCGTACTGGGAGGTGCAGTTGCCGTTCAACCTGGCTGGTTCCCTGGCCACGAGACTGCCTTGATCTATGTCAACCTTGGATTTGGCACCATCCCTGAGAACATGAGCCACCCTGTCGTTTCTCCTTTCCAGATTACCGGCCCAACCAACAACCCTTACCCGGGTACCTTCTGTCTGCCACAGGTCCCCTTACCTGCGAACATTAGTGTCAAGGCTGGTGATAATGCCACTATCCAGGTTGTTGAGGTCGCAAAGCATGGTGCTGCGCTATTCAACGTATGTTCTCCATATCTCCATCGATTTATTCTGTTCTAATCTTTTCCCAGTGTGTGGATATTACCTTCGCCGATGTCCACGATGCCGAGATTGAAGAAGTCACTCGTGACAACTGCTTCAACTCCTCCGACATTTCATTCCAATATATGTACACAACAGGTGGAATCAATGCGGCGCCAAGTCTGAAGCCTCAAACCTTGCTTGCCCTTGCACCGCTCCTGTTGGCAGGCATCTTCAGCTTGGTGTAGATG
Organism: Penicillium verhagenii; assembly: GCF_028828195.1. Taxonomy (NCBI): domain Eukaryota; kingdom Fungi; phylum Ascomycota; class Eurotiomycetes; order Eurotiales; family Aspergillaceae; genus Penicillium; species Penicillium verhagenii. The sequence goes on along the minus strand of NW_026643166.1, from coordinate 1,074,029 downwards.
TGCTTTTTTTTTCTTTCTTTCTTCTTTTGCTTGTTAAACTGCATTTGCGCGCGTCTATGTTTATGACAACCATACCCTTCTCTTATAATATGCGCCATGTCTAAAAATGTTGACCTCGATGACCATCCCATGCTTGCCCTGTGTTTTGCAGGGCCAGGCTGGATGTCTACCTTCTCTCACTGGTCTGTGGTGTTTGACGGCGTTTTGGGTCTCCTTATTTTTGGTGTTGAATATATACCCACCAATCAGTATCAGTATCAATGAACAACCTTTATGGCTGATATGCATCCCATCACTTGTGTAGATGGACCTATTGAATTCTACCAACATTCTTTCCGGGCCGTGTTCGGGTAAGCGGAAACCATGCATAGGTTTGCCGAATTTTGCCGGAAGTTAGACCCCCATTCTGCGGATACACACTTATCATTCAGACTTGGGGTCGCGGCCCTGGAGGGGCCAGTGGGGCTGATTTCAGATGACTTATCGGCTGTAATCAATTCATGACGAACTTGCATTGCACTTTTACAATCACTTCCAATTCATCATCCACCCCTTCAACCAAAGTTGACCATTGATTCCCCCTTCAAAACCCAAGAATCTGGGTAATTACGAACCCCGAACAACAAAAAAATGGGTTCCATTGCAGTCGATATCCACGATCTGCAGGATGATCACCAATCTACACATATGGTGAATTTCATCCGCAACCACCAAACAACACTCACTCTCTCCAAGAACCCCGACTTCCAAGAAACACCACTAGACAGCGCCAGCATCCCCGAAAGCCTGCGCAGCAGCAACCTAATCACAGGTGCTCTCGCCGGCCCCCAAAAATTACTCATGGCACCCTTTGCATTCAGAAACCATTCCGATAATATCTTCGTCATGTTTATGTACCTGGGTAGCGGCATCTGCGGACACCCGGGTATCGTCCACGGTGGAGTTCTGGCAACGCTAATGGACGAGGGTCTTGCGCGGTGCTGTTTCCCCTTGTTACCTAATAAAGTGGGCGTTACGGCGAATCTGAATATTGATTACAGAGCGCCGGCTATGGCGGACTCGTATGTTGTTTTGTGGGCGCAGACTACGAAGGTTGAGGGGCGGAAGGCCTGGGTGAAAGCGAGGATTGAGACTCTGTCTGTTGATGAGGACTCGCATGGGGCGAAATTGTTGGTGGAGGCGAGTGCTCTTTTTATAGAGCCGAGATTGGCTGAGGTATGTTTCGTATAAGTCGATGGCTACTTTCTATTTCTATCTGGGGCTGGGGCTGACTTCTTAGACATTTGACACTCCGTATAAAGGTGTTTAGTTAGAAAGGTACTGCATAGTATAGACGAAATGGGCATCCACGCATGCAATGCTGTGCATATAAGTGGCTACCCGTCAACTGGTGGACGCGTAGACTACATCAATAGCACTTGAGTACAATAATACCAGTGGGAAGTTCACGTAAACATGCATGTGTAGATACCCATACCCAATTGGTAGATATGAAGTCTGTGGCAATTTTTAAGTTCATATATCATTCAATGTTCAATGTATCAATCGCCATTCCTATGTACATTATTCGATGCATATTCCTGCTAGTAGATTTGTTCCTGCTCATATATGAAGAGACTCAACTTGAGCATCGAGGCGTTCCTGTATGGGCAAGTTATGGAGGCAGGAATACTTCTTACTTATCCTTCCAGCTCTTTGGTCAATTCGATGATGGTTTGCACCACCTCATCCGGAGCTTCCTGGGGTATCCAATGTCCAACCCCCTTGAGAACCTTGAGAGACCTGAAATCAGAGCAAACGGCGCCACTGGTCATTTTTTCCAAAGCACCAGGTTCCTGGTATGTGCCCCAATCTTTTTCTCCCGAGATATAAGAACATGGCGGCTCAATTTTCTTCCCAGCAAAAAGGTCGTAGTCCTTCGTGTATTTGCCCCCAGCAGCTGTGCGAACACGGTACCAATTCAAACCGCCTTGAAATCCGGTGCGAGTGTATTCGGCTACATAGACCGCAAGCTCGTCATCCGGGAGCCATGAATGCGAAGCCTGTCCTCCTGATGGGTCTTCAATCATATGCTTATCCACTGCTTGGGGCATTGTCGCGTCCAACGGCATGATGTAGTAATACGGCATCTGCATAACTTCCTCGGCCGTCCACCCGTTGAGCCGATGTGGCTGGTTGCCCGGCCATGATCCACTCTTGAGATGAAAATAGCCACGCAGGAAGCGGTGTAGATCATGTGGAGCCATAGACATATCCCCATTTGCTGGTGCCGTGGAATAGTACCACTTGTAATGCTTGCGACCAGCTTGGGCAAGAGCTTTGTGAATACCTGACGCAGCAGCAGAACCTTCGGCTCCACCGCTACCACCACGAGCAGCTGCCGTGGCTTGCTCTTCTGCGCCTTCGTTTGCGGTGTTGAAAGGAAGGGTCGGACTCCCGTTGAAGGGATGACTTATTAGCACCACGCTGCGAAAAAAGTCTGGCCGCATGAGCGCACACATAGACGCGGTCATGGCGCCGCAGTCATGACCCACGACACAATGTACCGACCGGTATCCTAATGCATGTACCAGGATGACCACGTCGCGGACTAAGTTAGTTAACGAGAAGCTGGTTAGATCGACCTCTTCGAAGGGCCTGTTGTCCCACCCGGTGGTACAGCCGAAGCCACGCTGATCCGGAGCGATAGCATAAAAGCCTGCATCTGCTAGCTGGGGTAGAACTCGTCGCCAGGAGTAGGCGATCTCAGGGAACCCGTGTAGTAAGACAACTAAGGGGCGATCCTGAGTAGGAGTGGCACCAGCTTCGAGGGTGTGAAAGGTGAGTTCGGGAGTTGAGATGTAGCGGCTGGAGACACCCCTGGGGAGGGGCAACGAGGGAGGTACATGATCATCTAGGGTCATTATTGCAGATGGAATTTGGGAATGAATTTGATCATAAGGAATCACTCCTTTCTTTATCCTCTGGAATGACAAGAAAGAATTACTTTAAATGGGTATTTTATACCAATATTGGGAAGCGGGGGGCGGAATAATGTGAATAGTCTGAATAATATGCTGAGCCTGTTTCATAAGGTTCGTTAGGTGCCTGACCCGTTCCTTGGAAGTCATGACGCAAGTCTCCCTTTAGACTTCTCGATTTCCCACTTTATGTAACATCTCTCTCTCTCCTTGACTCTCTACAAAAATTCGAGGGCTTCTAATCCCATTTTGCACCTATTTCTCCAATTCTCACCTCACTTCGTTCTTTGATTCATCAATTTCCCCATTGCGCGCGTCTTTGTCTCGCACGGTTCCCTCGTCACGTTCTCTAAAATCGCATCTGCTTTTTGGGTTTTCCTTGTCTAATTCAAATTGTTACACACAACATCCGAGTCTTCCGTTTCAATATTTCAGATCAACCCCGGCGCTGCTCTGTGCAGTGTCCGGTCGGCTACCTCCGAGCCATCGCGCTGAGCTCCACGAGTACGAGCAATCATGTTTGGCCGCCGGAAGAGAAGCAGAAGCTCTTCTCATCACCAGGTATGCTCCGCCCGAGTCCGCAGCAACCTAGCTTTATCTATTTGCGATAAAAAGAAGCTTGCCATCGCTTACGTCGTGATGCTGATATTGATCACTTTTTTAGCCACTTCCCACACCTGCATCCCAATCAGCGCAGTCTGCCGCCAGCCATGCTTTCTTGAAATCCCAACCCTCCACGAGTAGTCTTTCGTCGGCCGCCGCGGCTGCTGCTCTTCGGAATCGCACGCCAACCCCAACATCCGTGGAAAATGTCCAAACTAAGCGTATGGTCCAACGGGCGGCCTCGACCCATTCACCGCATAATTCAATGTCCAATCGTCGCTCAGCCAGCGTCAGCGGACCTTTGCGTCGAGCCAATAGCTCAAGTTCAATGTCGGCCAGGACCTTTCGGGAGCCATCGCCTCATCGCCCGTCGACAAGTTCTGGCCCCGTTAATGTCCAACGAACCGCCGGGGCCCCTCCGCTACCAAACTTACCCGCGCAGTATACGCCACAAAGACAAGCTTCCCGTCGCGCTGCAAGTCTCGAACCTACGATGCGATCGCCTCCAGCATCCCCGCCACGAGTATCCACGCGAGGAGTCAGCTCCGATCGAGGGGGAGCAAGCTCACCTTTGCACAACCGGATCAGCAGCTTGAGTACGGTACCCGAGTTCGACCGACCAGGAAGCCGAGAATCGGTCAATTTTTCATACCCCAGAGGTGCTCGACCGAACTCGCCACCCTTGACACCATCGATTCCCGAGGATCAGCCTATCAGCTTGGGAGCGGTTGTGACCGGTGGTGGAGCACAGGGAAGTGGAACACAGCAAAGTACGCCTGAGAAATCGACAAATACGAGGCCCAAGGATCAGGTGGTAGAAGGAAGCCAGGCGAGCAAGTCCGCGGGTCCCTCCGTAGGCGCTGCTGCGGCTGCAGCTGCTCAGGCAGTTGGCGAAAAAAGTAGCTCTCGTGCGGACCCCTCTCATGCAAGGGTTGACCAGCTAGAGCACGACCCTTCATCAATCAGCAGTCCTGACAATGAACATCCTTCTTCTCGAACCGGCCCTGAAAGACGGCCCGTTGCTGTTCGGGAGATCGAGCCAGAGGTCAATGCGAAAACCGAGGCTTCTCGAAATGAAGCTGGAAATCGACTATCCGCAGCATCTCCAACATCGGACCGTGTTGACACAATAGTGACACCCCAGTCTTCTCCTTCCGCTGCAAAGGGACTAAAGGAGCAAGAAGTTAACCCCCACCAGTCAAATAGCCCTGGCCGGTCAGCCCGATTCTCCAAATGGCTTTCGGTCAGCAGTTCTGGAGATCAGATTCATCAGCCCCCCGCGCGATCCGTGTCTCCAGTCAAGTCTGCCCTGAAGCATCCTCGTGGAAGCTCTCTATCTCCGGAAAGAAAGGTGTCGCTCACCGGACAGCCTATTCACCCGCCTAGTGAGATATCCGATGGAACATCAGTGGGGTCCGATGAGGGACATCGCCTTGGCGTCAAAAAGAGAGCTCCCAAAGTGAGTTTCGATGATGAAGCTGAAATTGTCGGTGTTGCCGCTAGCCCTCCTACATCCCCCGAGGACTACACAGCCGGCTCACCTCCCAAATCTAAGTCTCGCATGAGCTGGCTCGGTGTTGGTAAAAAGAAGCAGGCTTCATCTGACTATGCCTCTGGAGATGACGATTTTGGTGCAGTATTAAAGCCGCGATCGGTACTTCCTTCCTTTGGTAGCGTACGAGGGAACCGAGATGGTGGTTCCCAGGAACCTGTCATCCCTGAGTACAGTGATAATGATTCTAGCGATTCATCAGACGATGAGGCGGTAGTCGCCCCAATTTCATTCTCTCATGACCATGCTATCGGAGGTATTTTACCCAATGTTCGCTCACAGGACACCACGAATATGAACACCGTGGAGCGATTCTCTGTCAATGGAGAGCACACGCCATCTCAGCCGAAGGCCGTAATGGATAAAAGGTTAGATGGCATGGCTATTGGAGGCATCACGGAGCAACCACCCTTCAATGCTCCCGTGGGTTCAAATCTGCCTCCGCCTTCTATTGCAGTGGAGCCCGCTACACCTCCGGTTGACAGCGACCGACCCAGTCGTGAGCTGCAGCGCGCGAAGCGATCAAGTCTTGAGCAATACCAGATTCCGGGTGGCTTCCCGCCCTCGGCCTCGGACCGCAGCCTAAAATCTACTGCGGAATCTCAAATGACAAAGAACCAGCCTGTGGCCAATGCCGTCCCAAAGCACGTGGATGACGTGGATACGGAGGGAGAATCTGGTGACAGTGTCTACAGTGATGCTGAAGAGGGCTTTGATGGAGATGGCTTTGGATCTATCAATGCCATCGTTGACAGCAAGTCAATTCCCAGGTCAGCCCCTGTGGAAACAGCCAGCGAAAGCCGTGACCCTACCCCCAAGCCGCTGGATCGAGCTGTAATTATTGAGGATGCGTCGCAAGACATCACCGACCAGGCTGCCGATGAAGGTCGTGTAACACCCACCCAAGATTCAGTTGATCGTGAGGTTGAAGGTTTCACTACCACAATGCCTGCTCTACAAGAAGACGAGCCCTCGAGTCCATCTCTACCTCTCAATTCGAACCCCCGAGGAGCAACAAATGGGACTACACATCCAGGTCCACGTCAGCAGAAGAGACCTATGTCTGTTGACATGTATGGCACCTCCAACTTGAACGATCCACGCCACTCCAGCGCTGCCCCCTCTACAGATGCTGGCAATGGTAAAACGCGGCCTTTGTCTCTCGGTCCCGCCTTCCAGCGAACAGGAAGATCAGGAGAGGCAGGATTCCCTAGCTCTCTTCGTCGAGCTAGGTCCAGTGGCAGTGACTCCTCCAGTAGCTTCAAGCGAGCCAGCCATTCACCTCGGAGCGATGGGTCTCACGGCATGCGCCGAACCATGAGAGCCGGTGCAAACATTCGGGGACCTCCCTCTGACCGAACCGATTCTCCCACCGACCGGCGACCAATGTCCTCAGGCTCCTCACAGGGGCCAGGAACTTTGCGTAAAACTTTACGAGGGCCACCAGGCGGTGGAAACGAACGAGGTTATTCATTCTTCTCGACAAACAAGAAAGCTGCACCCGCACCTCGTGCTCGATCCACGAAGCCACCGCCTAAATCAATGACAGGGTCTCGCTTCGGAGACTCGGATGACGAAGGCGATCGCCAGCAACAAGTATTCCACAGCCGCTTCGCGGATTCTAGCGACGAAGAGCAGGGCCAGGCCTCTATGCGGCCTGTCCGCGGTATTCCTCGTCGCCAAGGTGCCCATGATGGAGATTCCACCGATCTAGAAGATAGTTCTGAAGGCGAACGTCGCCAACAGTCTCGTCTTGTGGCTGCGCCTACCGCCGCCCGTGTTCATCCCACTCCGCCTGCTTCTCGCGATAAGAATGCTCCCAACATGTCTGGCATGGCCGCCGTGGCCCGGCAGCGTGGCATGACGCAGCAGGAATTGGAGGAGTTTGTTATGCGACCCCAGAAGCAAGGGTTCCTCACCCGAATTGGTCTCAAGAAGCCAAAGTATGCTGATAACCGAATTCGCAAACTGGATGCGGAAAGTCCTTCTCGGAAAGATACTCATCTAGAACGATCCCAATTGCAACGTGAGCAAATCCGTGGTGCCAGCGTAAATGGACCCCCTGCCATAGTGACTACTGTCACGGCCAACCAACCACAGTCACCTCCCCCACAAAAACTTGTGAAGAAGGACTCCAAACGCTATACAACGGGTGGAGAGCCTTGGTCATATCGCTCTGACGCCAAACATGAGCCAATCCCTGAGCAGAGTACCAGTGCTCCTTCGTCTCCATTGCGAACACAAAAGCCAGCACTCGATGAGAAGGAGCGCAATGGCATCGCTAATACGAACGGGGGAGGGGAGGCAGTAACCGACAAGATTCCCGAGTCACCCCAGCCCCTCGTGCTGGTCCCAGTGTGAATGACGATGCCGCCTCGGACATCACCAGCACTACTGATGACCCTGGACCCATGGCACGAGACGTGGTGATTGCTGGTTCTGGACGGAAAAAGCGATTCCCCATGCTCCGCAAGGCCTTTGGCCTACGAGCTTGATGCCAGTGACTACATTTCGATCTTGTTTTTACTATCTCTTTTTTTTCCCTTTCACCTGCACAAAGATTGACATCTTTCTGCTCTACACGTTTAATGACCGACTTTTTCTTTCTCTGTGATTTTGAATATTTTTTTTTTCTCATTTTCTGCAAGGTCAGTATTCTTCTGTCATGGTGGCCTTCTGATCCTCTTGGAGATTGTTGTGATCTTTTCCGAGTGGATCTAATCTTTAATGTGTGATATCCACTTTGTGTCTTTGTACCCTTGTTCGATTATTCACTCTTTCTTGTGGTTGGGGCACCTACGGGATACCCCCAATTGGCGTTGTCTCTGACATCTTTCCCCTTTCATTTTCTTCTGGTGTGGGGTTTATCGTACTATATACACTTTGATACCCTCGTTTCTTCCCACACCTCTGTATACGACTCAAGTGCTCTTGTGTGTTGTTCTTGATTGGAGCCGAGCGGGCCCATGCATGGATGCCGCGTCGTGTTTCTTTCCCCCCCCTATTTTTTTTTATCTTTTTCTCCCTTATTTAGACAATTTGTGTTGATAGATGTACTTTTGGAAACATTTGAATGATAAGATCATAATTGGGAGTGGACCATGATGAATTGGACTCGTAGGGTGAATTGCGTATACTGAATTTGTTGCTCATCACAAGCGCGAATGGCTCATCAGCTTGGAACCACACGCATCGGATGGCGGAGAGAGAAAGAGGGGCCATCTGTGACTAAGTGGATCCTAGCTTCTTCCCCCAGCCACTTCAGCTTGGTCTGACTCCCCCAGCCTCGGTAATTACAGCTCCATTACCAGTATTACGGGGGGGGTCCTGGTAAGTTAAAACAACAATGAATGTGTAGGGAGTACGCGCCCAGCCTTTGGAGAGTCTAGACACATGCAGGATGAGTTGGAGCTAGACACCCAACCACCCCCAACCACCTCCATAAATTTCATTGGGTTATTGGGTTGTGGTTGGGCGACAGCAAGTGGAACACGCCAGGGATACTTGGACATATCATATTTCCGATATAATTGGATATGCATTGCGTGGTCTGTAACATGCAGAAGCGAGAGAGATAGAGAGATCCGCAATTGGTGAGACAAGGATCAGCTCTGACGTAGGATTGTGTGGGGATACAGAAGCTATACAGGAGCTTTACAGAGACCAGAGTAGATAACAAGGAACCTTGGAAACTCCCAGATTTATGGATTTATGGCATTGAACTTGAACTTGAAGACAAGTTTGTTATCTGGCTTGAATCGATCGCAAGTGATCGGCAAACCCGATTGGATCCGTGGTTCGGTTGCTATGGAGACCAAGGGGGCTGGCCAGCCTCCATGTGATTGTACTGTATCCGAGTGTTTAACAAAAGTACCAAAGTAACAAAGTAACAAAACAATATACAGAGAGAAACAGAAAGATATACGAAGTATCCATATAAGTATTCAAGTTTACACTTATTAGTATATAGATCTACTCCATGTGGGTGCCACATTCCTAAGCTCCTTGATTGACCTTTTTTTCATGTCATTTTTTTTTTCTCCTTCAATGTTCATTTTCAATAATAAAATTGAAATCAAATTAAACGTAAAATAAATCCAAGCTGACTTTTGGCCTGAAAAACCCGTGTTTATTGTCTCTGAACCTCGGGAGCCGATCCAATCACCAATCGGGTCAAGCGTCGTAAACAAACCAAACTGCGCGCTTCATAAATAAACCACAACTGCAAGGCACCTCCCTCTAAACTTCTTCCTTCTCCATCCCTCACAATTCCCACATTCTTACAATCTTCAAAAAGATCCAAACATTCTTGAAATCTGATTCCCCAGACTTCTTTTCTTTTTTACCTTAATCCCTTCGAGAAAGACTTCTCCCCTAAAGTCTTTTCTTGATTAGTCTTTCGTTCTTTCAGTTCGAAAGGCATTCGAGAAAAGACGACTCAAGTCCGTCAATCTGGACTTTGACGCCCGCGTCCCCATCCCCTTCAGTGTCTTCCCGTCGTCGTACCGGAGTGACGCTGTCTCTGAAACTACTCAGACGAGAGTAGAGGGAGAAGTTCAATTCGATCACTCTTCGCACGTCGAACGGGAAGATACTCGACAGGCGGCCCCTCTCCCCGACCAGCGTGTCTACGGAAAGGAAGAAGTCGACTTTCGTGTTCAGGAAGAACGTCCTGCCCCTCGTCGTTACCAAGACGTTGAGTTAACTCGCGAACGGTACGTTTCTTCAGAGCTTCTACAATTGTGTTTATTCTGTTGTTTTGTTGTTTTGCGCTTGTCTCTTTTTTTTATTTGTTTTCTTTTTTTTTTTTTTGGAGGGGGCAAAAGAAAACGGTGATTATGGCCCAATTGCAACCGCAAAGTCCACCTACATCACTTGTTGCCCACTTTTCCCCCCTCCCTCTCCTCCCCCAATCCCCAATTCTATGGGCGATACACCAAGTGGATCCCGACTATTTGTTGTCGGATCTCCTATCCCGGTCTAGAATGGATTTCTACGGGATTTGTTTAGCCCCAGACTAAAATTACGTGTCACAAATACGACTCCACTTCTTCCCAAAGTGGAGTCTCCCAATGAGCGGTGACCACGGCTCGTGTTATTTGTTTATATATTTCATTGCTTTTTTGTTTTTTCTTACTGGAAAGTTTCCCCCAGCTAATTTCCTTTTTCATTTCTTCCCTTCAGCTACCCCAGCCAACAATCTTCTGTTCGTTTCGAGGAACGTCCCCAGATCTACGATCAACCCGTTGTTGAGAACCAGCTCGACATCACTGAGAGAGACTACCGTCAACGTACCTCTCCCAACTACGACGTCAACGCCTCTTACCAGAGTCGTTACCCCGTAGACCAACCCTTCCAGTACCAGCAGTCGGCCTCTACCGCCGATTACTCGTACGACCGCGCCAACCAGGGTCACCCCACCGGCGTTTACCAAGGCGAAGACTATACCCGTCGCGAACTCGAGGTTGAAAGACCCCGTTACAGCAACGCTCCCGTCGACGTTAAGTTCTCCGAGACTACCGTCCGAGACATCCCTGCCCGCTCTCAAGCCCCAACTTTTGCTCAAGCCGCCCCAGCTTTTGCTTCTGCCCCATCTTTTACTACTTCTACCCAAGCTCCCGCTCCCCGTTCCACTTCTTCCATTTCCACTTCCGTTCCCGCTTCCAAGCAATCTCGCAAGATGGGTTACTACGACGACGAGGGTCAGTACCACTCCTTCCGCCGCGGCGTGCAGCGTGCCGCCCACCACCTTGCTCACCCCTTTGAAGGCCGTGATGAGGTTCTCGAGCCCACCCCCAGCTACGAGGGTCCCCGCGAGACCGTCCGTGTCATCGAGCCCCGTAACCGCGGTACTCCCGGCGAGACCGTCGCTATCCCCTGCCACTTCGTCCGCATTGGCGACATCCTGATCCTCCAGGGCCGTCCTTGCCAGGTGATCCGCATCTCCGTCTCCTCCCAGACCGGCCAGCACCGTTACCTCGGTGTCGACCTCTTCACCCGCCAGTTGCAGGAGGAGTCGAGCTTCGTCTCCAACCCTTCGCCTTCCGTCGTTGTCCAGACCATGCTCGGCCCCGTCTTCAAGACCTACCGCATCCTCGACGTCAACGGTGACGGTTCCCTCACTGCCATGACCGAGTCCGGTGACATCAAGCAGGCCCTCCCCGTTATCACCCAGGGTGGTCTGTTCAAGCGCATCAGCGAGGCCTTCGCCAACGGCCGTGGCTCCGTCCGTGCCCTTGTCATCAACGACGGTGGTCGTGAGCTCGTTGTCGACTACAAGGTCATCCACGGCTCCCGCCTGTAAACTCTATAACTCTCTTAAGATTTTTTTCTGAAGATATTAATCCTGGGAGTTTGATAAAGCTTTAAAGCGGAGTCTCTTGTGATGTGATCCATTTCTTTATGTGATTTTATTTCTTTGTTATCTACTTTCCTTTGTCCTCATGATCTGTTTCTATGACGGTTACTACTTTTATGCCTTGCTGAAAATGTGATGGGTTTCACTTTGTATCTCTGTGCTGGCTGAACTGCTAGTTGTCCTTGTATCTAAAGCGATTCTTAATGCAATTGAATCAGGGCTCTCTAATCATCTCCTTCCACGGCTCCCAAAACAAAACAAAAAAGAATTTCCGTACAGATTTGGCCCCGTAAAATACAATTCAGCCACCGTATTTCTCCCCGATCGGCCCAATCTTCCCCGATTTCCCTTTTTTGCCCCTGTTGTTTGTTTATTTATCTCATTGGCGCCTTGGCAGTGGATGTGATGGGATGTGATGGCTGGTTGTTGAGGAAACGATGCGGATCAGGGTCCACGGCGCCGGCCTCGATTGAAATGCCGAGGTTCCCAATACCCTTACTCGAGTACTCCGTACAGGAAATGCAATTATAGTCTCAAAATCTCGGTCCTGAAAATTCTGTGAAAACCAACATCAAAGCAGGATCAAACCGTCTCAATTCAAGCTCGCTTCTCGGCCCCCACCCATGTGCGTCCTGCATGTATACCTTGACTCCCAAGTATACCAAGTCCCACATGCACCCAGCCACGTATAGTACCTAGGTATACTGTACATACTGCATTTTCCCTGTGGCAGACTGATCATACCCGATTCATTCCGAGTTCACTGAAAGTAACAATTTTGCTGACTCTTCAATTATTCTTGTTCACGGGAGCAAGAGTTGGAGCATTTATACCGGGACACAAAAACAAAGACGAATATTGAAAGGGGTCTTCGGTACAAGGTCAGAGAATGACCTCAAACTGAGACATGAAAATGTTTAGATTTAAAAACAAAGCAAAAGTAAAGGAATCCCATTTAAATCAATCCACTATAGTAAACTCTGCAAAATTAGATGACGGGACCAAGATAGCAGGCTTCCCATCATTATCAGCAGGATCAACAACCTTGCCACTAAGCCAGCATGGTAGCTTCACCACTTTGCTCGCATGCTCTTCGTGATCACCCCAAACCCACCAGTCAACACGACCACCCCAGTACTGGTATCGATACGTATCTCCGACCACTGTATCAGGATGCAAGTCGGAACGGGGCAGGAGATTGTGGCTGACAAAATGTTCTCCTGGTTTCAGGCAACGGAAAAGTGAAGCGTTCGTAACGTTGACCTCTACGTCAGGCTCATCGACAATCATGTAGCCCGGATTCTGTTCGTCATCGACATAAGTCTTCCACTGTGTAGGATCCGTGTCCGAATCCTTGGAACGATTGAAGTCGGGACGGCGGCGTTGTAGGCGGAAGTGGTCGTGAGAAAAGCCGTACTTGTGTATGATTATGGGCTTTGCGTTATCACAAACAGCCTCATGATTCTCGTTCGTTACACCCTCATAGGTGATTTTCGCTGTAAACAAGATCTCGTCCGTTTTGGAACCTTTCAATGGGCCTTTCAATGAGACACTTGAAACATGTGGTTCTTTTGATCTGTATTCTAAAAGTACAAAATGCATACCAAAGGAGTCTGTGTGATCTAAAACCTAAGGCAATACTATTCGGATGACTCCAGAAGCGGCTGTCTTTCTCCGTCGTCTGCACGTCTAACCTGTCTCAAAGACAGCCACAGTAATATTGCTTGTCCCAAAGCAAAAATTGCATCATCGACAGCAACAAAGCCAACCATATGGTACCACGCATTGATTACCATGATGATCGGGTGTCCCCCATCTAGGTAGAGATCCCATGGGACAGAGACCCTGGGGACCCATGAAATGGCCGAAAGCATGAAAAAAACCGCCTGAAGTTTAAGTCCAGTCAGACTTTGGGGTTGAATCGGCATGCAAGCTTGCTTGACAAGGGCTATAACAAGTGGTAGTGTGGTAAGAAATGGCAGAAGAATCACAGAATGAAGACCCTGAAAGAGAGCGATAGGGTCTCGGTCCATTTCAGGACAGTTCGGATGATGTGGAGGACAGAAGATATCTGATACCGCATCTGCTACCATGGGAACTAAAGAAACCATGAGGAAGACAAAATAAACTACCAGTGTCAAAGCTTTGCGAGGGCGACTAGCATGTCTGTAGAAGAGGTTGAGCCCCAATCTGAACATTTGTCAGTTTCCGGTAGTTTGTTGATCATGAAGAAGTGGAATTTTTGGACTTACAGGATATTCCACAGTGCCCATACGCCAAACACTTGAACAAAGTTGACCCAGTCGAGTGCGTCACGTGGGTGATGAGTCCAGTAGCCTGTCTCGACAGGTAGATTGATAGTGTAAAAGAATACTAGTAGAAGATGCTCGGTGGAACAAATGAGATTAAAAAGGAGGTAAAGCAAAGAAATGTCATCGGTGCCGTTGTCTAGCCATGCGTAACGTATATGAGGAACGAAAGAGGCAAAGACAGAAACCAAGACGAGGCTAATTGATGGTTTAGAATTTCCGTAAAGCTCACAGTTCTAGTCTTGCATGTGTAAGAGAGAATACGCACCAACTGATCAAGAGCAACAGCATAGTTCCCAGTCTGCCAGATAAGGCCGAAATATGACATGTAATAGAGGTAGGTGAAGGTATGAATATTGAAGGGCCAAATCAGCCTCAGCCTTGCACTTGCTTCGTTGCTTTTGAGATCAAGCAAGCTCAAGCAAGCGAGCCAAGAATTTGAAATGAGCTCAACCAAATGAAAAAGCCTCACTAACAATCAACCCAGAGTCCCAGACATCAACCGAAGTGGGCCGCTAAACTGTTCCAAGCTAGCTCCACCCGAACCCTTACTGGACCCTGAGTCAACCTTTGATTATGGACAGCATTCGCTGCAGCCGGATTTTCTCACAAGGAACTAGGAGCAGGCTCAGTGAGCCGGAGCCCTGCTTAGTTCTACTCAGTGAGCACAAGTGGCGACTCAGTGAGCACTAATCCGGAAAGGGCAGCCAAAATCCGTCAGGAGAAATTCGTTCTAAAAGCTATTTTCTCGTTATCGGATTCAATACTCGTTCCAACGCGATCAATTCAATGTTCAAAGATTTATATCCAATTCCAGGCTAGCTACTGGTGGATGCATGGATGTATATTTACATATGTATGCCCGAGCTCGGGCCCGGGTACAAAGTCAATTGCTCGGCCTGCATATGATATACTCCAGGATTAACCAATTGATGCATACACTATAAATAGAACTGCTCAGAGCCCAGGTAAAACATTGAATGTACTCGGGGCCAAAACATTGTATTTATGAAACTTCAATGTTTGAATACATTTGGAGCATCGAACCTGTTTTGACGCACATGTGATACCTGCACACCCGTTGACTACAGAGGCACGTAACATGTCACATGTGGTAGATATCCGCACGGTGTGCGGGGTAGGAACCTTGAAGTCGATCAGCACTGTCAACCCAATTGATGCCTCCGTCTTGAAAACGCCTTAATATTGAAATATCAATTTCTTCCAGCCCCGTATTTCTGAAGTATGCAACCTGTGGACCTTGAAAGGTATACTTCGGTTCCCCAGATAAGGTGCAATATGAACCTTGGAACGCTCCGCAATGGATGGGATCCACCATAATACATCGAGCCCCATCTCAACCTTGGAACCTTTAGAGAGTATTGGAGTATTAAATGGATTCTGGGGTTGGCTGGATTCCAGGTGGATCTGGGTGGCATTCAACATTTGAAATGTTTGCATTGCTCTGGATTCGAGGTACCTAAATCATGTACATACTACATATATCTGGTAGTAGTAAGTGTATAACATTTGAACGTTCAAATATTTGATTCCAAGCTGGCGAGCCGCGTGTGCAGGTATCAACCTCATGCACACATGCATGTGGCAATGGTGTCACTTACTTTGAATGTTATTGATACCTATCAAGCAGGTACGAGCTACATCAAGGAATGAAAAGGTAAGCATTTGAAAGCTTGATCCATGGATTCGATGAGAATTCAATGTTATTGAGCAATTCTTCAAATTTTAGAGCCTTGAAAGTGGCCTTCCAAGCACTTGAGGCTCTGGAAAGAAAAATATAATAACAACCAAAATAACAAGATGAGGAAGATCCTGATTGCGAAACATTTTGAAGGTGGAGCGGCCACAGTCAAGAATAGTAGGTAGTACATCCACGAATTAACACGGTAGAATGCAGAGCAGTGATTTCCGAGGTTGAATAGAGAGACAAAACCCCATATATGACGTGAACTTTCCAGAACACCAGTCCCAAAAAACCAAACAAAAATAAGCCAAAAAGGTTGAATATGGGAACACGGACAAAAGTAAACCATGAATTGAGATGGTAAAAGAAGTCCACAAACACGAACGGCTTGGAGGTTGCAAATAATTAGCCATGACCAGCCTCAAATCTCCAATAATATGAATGACGCCGGTCCAATATGAGTAGTGAACAAAAAAAGACGATGAAACCAAAAAAAAAAATCAAAAAGCCAAAGTCAAAAACAAAAACAAAACGCCAGCAGACGTTCTAATTTACATCCACCGGCATGAACCGCGGAAACAGAGGGGGGTATCGTATTGAGAAGCACCAACGTACAGCGAGCAGACAGAGACACACAAGTGCAGGGTGACACGGCAGGGTTACCGCTCGCCGAACTTGCCATACTCTTGTTGCCATTTGAGAAGGTGACGCGTGAGAACATCCATCATCTCCACGCTGCTCAGGTCCTTGAAGGTCTTTTCCATGTCCCCGCCGTCCGTGGGCGCGGATTCGCCGCCATCACTGATCGTCGAGGGCATGATGTTGTCGATCTGATCGACCATGCTCTTCAGAAGGAGGCCCTGAGCCTGATCACCATTCCCAATGGGCGTGGAAGAGTTTTCGCCAGCGACGGCCATCTCCACCTGCATTCGTGAAATGAACTCAAGAATGGCCGCTACACGTCTTTTCATCTCGTTCATGGTTGTGCGTTGTGGATGCATATGGCGTGGTTTACTGGGTCGCCCTGTGTCTCCTCCATTGATATGCACGCCGTTTGCTCCATATCCTCCAATTCTGGGTGATTCTCCTCCAATTTCATGAGAGTGGCCTCGACGAGGAGACTCGGGTACCAGTACCATTCGTGTCACGGTCCTTGGTATATTGATTACGTCCAACTCGACCTCGGCGAGCTGGTGGGCGCCCTGATTTCCGGGTGGATGGTCGAGCAGGTGTCGGCTCTTGAGGAGTAGGTGTGTTAGGGCTTGCTTGGACCGGCTCAGGATCGGGCGCTGGTGCTGGTGGTGGCGGAGCTGCTTTTGTTGGGGAGGCCTTTGTTGGAGAGGCCTTGATTGGAGATGCGGGCTCATGCTCGGATTCTATGATTCTATTGTCAGCAAACAATCAAGACTCGGTCTCAAGAGGACTTTTTGCAAGTACCTTCACCCTTGCGGCGATTTGTTCTCTCTTTTCGCCGGGCCAGAGTCTCGAAGAGTTCCGGTTCAGCCTCTTCGGTTTCCTTAGTTGGCTCTTTTTCACGCTGACCGCGAGAAGCAGCTCTCTGTCTCCGGGTGCCATTCTGGGCTGGGGCTGGGGCTGGGGCTTTGGACTCGTCATCGGATGGAGGCTGAGATGCCAAGTGACTCGAAACGGCGGTTGGAGACGGCGAAGTGGTTCGTTGGCGCTTTGCACCATGTCTGTTTCTAGAAATATGCTGTCAGCTATGTGTTCGAACCGAAAAATGTCAATTGAGGCCGAAAAAGCACGCACACTTCACTGCCACTTCGACTTCGTTTGCCCCGTCTAATAGATGTGTCATCAGGGAGACTTTTTGTGTCTTCCTTGCTTTCTTCAATGGCTCGCCGAATCAGTTCTTCTTCATCATAGGCAGCATCGCGGCTGTTCATTGTGGACCGTCGCTTCGGATTCATGTCACCATCGCTATTCCGCGACTTGGGATCTCTGGAGCGTCGGGTAGTGGTCTCTCGAGAAGATGCCCGAGAGACCGGTCGAGAGGACGGTGCAGGCGACGACGCCGGTACGACGGGAAGATAGGTGGAGGAGCGGGTGCTGCGAAGTCGTTGGTCATTAGCATGGTGAACGTTGGAAAAAAACAAAACAAAAACAAAACAAAATCGAGTGCCGATTGTCAAAGATCTCATCGGGAAACGAGGGAATAAGATGATCTCAACGCTGGATTTCTGGTTGCGTCGTCTCTTAGTGGGCAAAGTTGTCTCTCCAACCGCCCACAAATTTGGACAAGCGTTCGAGGCCACAAGCACATTCGAAATCCAACCACCAGAAGGTATGCAAAAGAAACCAAAAATCGGTATAGAAAAAGGTTGTTTCGTAAACTTACCCATTGGCTTCACCCCGAATTCTGTGAAAGTCCTTTCGGCACTCCTCGCAGAAATATTCATCGGGGCTCATTTCCTCGTCCATGATCCCCACACAACCACCGTGCTGCCAAACTTTGCAGGTGTCGCACTGAATGAACATACTCCCAATATCATCCGGCAGTATATCGGACGAATCAGTGGGTGGATGGTCCGACTCTGGCTTAACGATACTGCGACCGAGAGCTTCGCGACGAGAGGGGGGCAGGCCTGGATATTCTTGTTGTCCACACAAACATCTTGTAATTTCCTCCTCTTCCTCATCATCTAAATCGTCTTCATCCTCCTCGCGGGGAGGGTCGTCATCATCATCGTGGGCGCGCTGACGCTGGCGCGTTTGTGGGAGGTCGGTCCTCGAGCCATTTTCGCCATCGTCGATGGATTGGGATCGATGGGCCGATGAGCCCTGGGGGGAGTTATTTTTATGGTTTGATCGAGTGCTCCTCTCGCGAGTGGTGGAGACTGAGGAGTTGGAGGAGTTTGTGTTTTGGAGGGCTGGAGAGGGCTGTGTGGTGCGAGCCCGAGAGGAGCGACGAGGTGTCATGATGGTATAAGGACCCAGAGGGAATGGGGGTTTGGAAGTATAAATAAGATCAAGGTGAATATAAAAGATGGAACAAGGTCTCGCAACGGTGTCGAGGAGTGTTGACTACTGCTTCTAACAGCACCGAATTGCGAGGGAGCTCTTGCGCGCGAATTTTGAGCTTCTTCTGAAGGAAAGGAGGGGGAGACAATTGAGAATTGTATATGGATCTGAAGCACGGCGTCACAAGGCTCATGAAAGAGCCCGATGACTACATAGTCTGGTGAGGTGCAGGATTGGCGGGGGTTGCAAAGAGCGAGAGAGAAAGAGAAGGAGGAAAAGCGCCGGAACGGGACTCCAAAACCACTCTCGCCCGTCCTTCCCCGCTCTCGACGCCTCTTCGACGCGCGACCTCTTTAACTGCTTTTCTTCTAATCCTTCTTCTATTGTCTATTTTTTCCCGGACTTTCTGGACTGACTTATACATCTTACATCAGATATGTTTCTTAGAACTCGTTTTTATTCCTTTCTAGCCCCGTGCGAACTGGGCTTCTGAAAATTGATCAGTGACGCGCTCGGCAGAAATCCGCCCCCTCCCACCCGCTTCAACTTTGCAAACCCTTTCCTTCGCTCCCCCTTCCAGTGCCGCTAAAGGCAATTGTCTATCTGGGATCCGAAATTCATACTGGCCTGTCCAAATGTCTGGTTGTGGTAGACTGGGTTTATCTTTCCGGTAGGGAAGGGTTGAATGTGAAGCCAAAGGCAACGGGCCTGGGTCAATAAGCAGGAACCGAGTTGAGAGAAGCTGCATGTTTATGGATGCAGCGTGTATCGATGCGAATTCTTTGCAATGCTATGCGGTGTACGGTGGATACTTGTTACCTTTCTGCAATTGTGTGAGATATCGTCAAGGGCCATGTAGCCGGTGGCTGTCATCCAGGCCATGAGCGTAGCGATGTGAAGAGGCAAAGTTGCCAGTGATTTTTTTTTCATGCTTGAGAACGAATTGCTACAATGGATTGAGTGGTTAGCTAGTGCAAGGTTGTTCAATCTCGGTCTCGATCTCGAGCTTCTGGCGGGGTGTCCGAGCCACACGCAAGGCACTCGAGGGGTAGTTTTCTTTTTCTTTTTTCTTTTCTTTTTTTTTTTTTGCGCTGCCGACCGACCATGCAGGTACAATGAGCTTTTTCAAATACCATTGTCATTTAATCTCAGTATAATAGGCTGCCGATGGTGTTCATCACAAAAACAGCCTTCCCATTCACTTCAGTTTTGCTGTTGATCAGTTGGTTCATTGCGGAGATCGCAGCCACGCAGAACGAGAATGCTTATCGGCATCTTTGTGGGGGAAGAGAATCGATGGGTAATTTCCAGCTCAGTAAGCAGAATGGGGTTAGTTTCCCGTGAGAACTCCGTAACATTCTGGGAAGAAAGAGAGGGACCATAGGGATGATAGTGGTCAAGGTACTATACAGAAGTACACAAGATGCGTAATTCATTCTACCCCAGAGGACCCGGTTGGGTGCCCAGGATTACCACATACGGTTAGCGCCCAGCGTTCCGAATTCCCGTGACTCGCTGTCCATTTCGCTTCACATCTCTAACCCCTCCGTCCTATTCTCCGAGATCCTACCTGTAGCTCGAACAGGGCTTTCCTGCGTGTGAGAGTCAACATACCCGATTTTCCGACGGGCCCAATTCCTGTATTACCTGAGCAGAGTTTGGACTCTGTGGATTTAGAGCACACTTTGAGGGTATGTTCATGATATTCAATGTTCCCATTACGTGGCTGTGGAACACCGAAGCCACCGGAGTCCCTCTAGATATATCCTGTCTATATCTGATAGTGTCCCTGGCTTTCTATATTACCACCACCGTGTCTCCTTCGGATGTGACTAATATATGGGATCAATAGGGTGTCTCCTGAACCAAAACATTACCCCCCGAAATAACAACGAACCCCGACTTTGGTCTAGCTGACTTACCAACAACAAACTCGGTGGAGGGGGAAACAAAAGGAAAAGAGGGGATAAAGGGCTGGCATACCTCCATTCCACACGTATGAAACGATTGTGGGTGAGGCCCAGTGTTGAGGATCTTGCACGATGACTGCGACTTTGAGTATGTCTTGCTTGTAAGGGGACATCCCGGTCTGGCCACCTTGTAAAGGTGGATCGGCAGGGCCCTAACCTTCTCGAGTCAAACTATCTGCCGGTTACTCAGTTACTGACGTCGTGTTGCACTCGTGTAGACGGGACGTTCAACTCGGCCCCTGACACACCTTCCGTCGTCTATCCCGATCGTCTGATTCGTCCTCTCCCCAAACGGACCTTGCGTTCCCGCCTGTCTATCGACGCCGCCGACACCATCCACTATCCACCAACTCCCCCAGCATCACAGATCTTTTACGGAGTGTCTGGAGATTCTGAAGAGGCGGTGAATGACTCCAAGGTCTATGTGCAGCAGACCATCGAATCGGATCGACAAGAGCTAACCCCCGAGGCCGAATCTCACCACGCCTTTGAGACGGCAGCCGAGCTTGAAAGTGGAGATGAAGATGCGCCAGTAGTGGTACGTCGCAGTGCAGGATTTAGAGGTTCTCTGTCGCCGGTTTCCAGCACACATCCAGGATCAGGGAAAGACGGAGTTTCGAAATCTTCGACTGGACCTGACGGTTACGACGCATTTGAAAATACCAACAATAAAAAGAAACGAAAAATCCCCACTCCGGGCAACATGCCTGGTCACCATTCTGCTTTATCGCCGGAGTTTGCCAACATGGGCTTGGCTAACTCAAACTCCGCTCCCCCACCGGCCGGTGATGGAACGGGTACCGGCACATACTATGGGAATGGAAACCCAGCTTCTCCGTTGGGCAGTGGAATTTCTGGCTCGGGCCGAGGGCGTCTTAGCGGACGTGTATGTCCCCGCATCGGCCAGGGACGGAACCCGTTGTCGGCGAATGCTCAGAACGCATGGATGAACACTCGGACCCCGAGTCGGCGGGATGGACTGATGTCATCCCCTGGACCATCTGGTAGGTTTCTCAGCCCGTGCCTGAATAATTGATAGGATAAGCACGGTCGCTAACTTGGCTTTCTCAGGCGATTCGTCCGACCAAGGAATTATTTCCACGGCCATCGCAAATGCCGCTAGCCTTTCCTCACCTACCCGGGGCCCCAGCAACGTTAGCTTGCTGGAGCAGGAAAACACCACACCGACCAAGACACAGTTCACTTTCACTTGCGAGTCCGATTCATCCAAGGGTATGGCAATGCAGTCATACTCGGTTCCCCATCGTTCGCCCACTTCTCCTCTTGCTGTAACCACCGGCAACTCCCGAGGATTTTCCACCCAGGGTACACAGACAAGCCCCAATTTAAACGACCAAATCCCACCGGGATCGCATGCGCCCGTGTCAGATCAATCCCCTGTCACTCGCCAAAAGAAGCGATCTCCTAGCGCTGTTTTCGCTTCGGCTTCCCGCCAGCGAAAAATCCAGCAACAATACACCAACATACATCATCCTCCTAGCTTGGAAGATATTTGGATCTGCGAATTTTGCGAATATGAAAGCATCTTCGGCCGTCCTCCCGAGGCACTGATCCGCCAATATGAGATCAAGGACCGGAAGGAACGAAAGCGACTTGCTGAAAAGAAGCGTCTTTTGGAAAAGGCCAAGATGAAAGGTCGAAAGACAAAGAAGACGTCAAAGAATGCGTCAAAGAATGCCTCAGGCCACCACAGCTATGACCGAGCTTCAGTCGATCACTCCTCTGCAACTGGGTCGGGGCCTCATGATGATGATTATGTGGGCCACGAGTATGATGAAGAACCAGAACTACCGACTCCCAATCCTGAATCACCTACCGACTTGAAACCCCCTCTACCGCCCGATAATCACCCAAAGTTATCAGCAAGTGGGGGGACTGTCAAGGGTACTGCAGACGCTGGCACCATGCGACCACCCTGACACATAGCTGTGCCATGTAGCTGTTAGGTGCCAAGCAGTTTCTGTGGACCTCGGTGGCTATGCGGATGGCTCTTGTCGGCGTTTGTCTGGAATGACCCGTTACGAATTTTTTTTTCTCTCTTGCATTGGAATTCCCCACTCAAGCATTTTCATGATCGCATCGGGATGGAGCAGGCTATTTTATCATTGGACGGAGTCTGTAATTGTAATATAAGAAAGCCATGTAGGGCAATGTGCATAATTATTCGGGTTGGATATTGGTTGTTTTCAGCATTTGAATGCTCCAGGGTTCTTTGTAGGAGAGTACGGAGTAGTTGCTAGTGACAGTGTTAGGTTCATTCTTTGTTTGGAGACCCCGCTATTATTAGAGCCCTACGATTGGAATACAGCTGAGACAAATAATTTTCAGCTTTCAAATGTTTACTAGTATATAATTTGCACTTGGCCAATGTTCAGGTTTTCCCTATTGATTGGCTCATAGCTGATGATTGCATTCTACGCTGAAACGACCTTCCTGGTTGGCGCGCGCGAAAACTAAAGCGCCGTACAGATCCTGCTCCTCTTTGGGCCAACAGCCATGTTTTATCTACCTCCCCGCTACTAATCCTGCAGGGCAAGTCTATTTACGTCCTGAAGAACTGTGAGCTTTGTTTCATCATATCGCTGGGCTTCGGTGTCAATGGTAGAGGGTGCAAGACAAACAACCGACCAGGTGGAGCTTCTTAGCTGGAGCCGCTCGGCATTCATCAAGGCGGGAATGGTTTCATACCAGACTAGACAAGCCAAAAAAAGAAACAATAGCAGTTTGTGACTCTTGAGTCTTTGTTCGTACAGAAAGGGATCCAAACTGAGACGGTGTGGTAGACTCGGCCTGTTTCTATAGAATCTTGGAATCTACTATAAAGCCTCTATCATCCCTGGTGACATCTATAAAATCAGTAACACCAACGACTTTCATTTGTCCCTTTCCTTCAACTCCATTTCTTTCAGTCCAATTTTTTTTTTTTTTTTTCGCCTCTCCTTGAAACCATTACGCTCCTCGTTCTTTCCTTTTGCCTGTCGCATCATCCTGGTTGATGACCCGACTCTATTGAGACCTTCTTTCGTTATTGGCAACAGGTTGCCTTTCATCCAAGTCCAACACATACATACTGTGATATCCATATACCGTCTTGAGAACATATATTCCCGCGAGTGTCTCTTTTCGAAAACCCAGAACTCTCACCTACACTCGACATCAGTCACTACATCTCTCGAGCTGTAGCACGCATCAACCTACTACTGCTGGTCCAGTCACTCTCTAATACCACCACCAAGCCCAAACCCTCAAGTCCTCAATACATCCCCTCTCTGCAATACGAAGCCAAGATGTTCGTCGCAACAAAACTCCTCAAAATCGGCTACAACCAAGCCAAGAAGCACAAAGCCAACAAGCAACAAGCTCAATTCCAACAACCCCACCCAAACTACACCTACCCAAACCCCTACCCAATGTCTGAGTACCCACCAGGCGTAGCCCCAGGCACAAACACTCAATACATCTCGCCCGAGCCCCCCGCCGAGCCCATCAGCAAAGGCGCAAAGCTCCTCTCGATGATAATCTCCATCCTGCGCTTCCTGCAGTTCGTCTTCGGTCTCACGGTAATCGGCCTCTACGGCCGAGATGTGCACCACGACCACAAGGAAGACGACACGTACCATCCCAAATGGGTATTTGCCCTAGTCGTCGGGTTCCTGGCAACCAGTACTGCGGGATTCCATATGGTTCTGCCGTTCCTGATGAAGCGGGTGAATATGTCCCGGACTCCTAATCCGAAGTTGTACCTGCCGCAGTTTGTGTGGGAGGCTGCTCTTTGCATTATCTGGTTGGTGGTTTTTGGTATCTTTGGCGAGATGTATATTGGGGTCTATGCCAGTACATCGTCATCGACATCCACTACCACCACAAGCAGCAGTAAGAGGAGTACCAGCTCTACTGCAGCCTGGGATGCGGCGAAGATTACTCGTATGCGCCATGCTGTGTGGATTGATCTGGTGAACTTGTTGATGTGGGTGTTTACTGCTTCTTGGGTGTTGGTTCGTTGGCTTAAGAGTCGGCGGGCTGCTATGGCTGCTGCTGCTGCTCTTGATGCTGAGAAGGCCAATCAGATCTAAGAGGTAGATAGAGAGCTTCTGTGGAGCACTTCGATGTTTGCATGTATTTTCTATTTGATACGAGGAGTAATGGGAACAAGTAATCGCTTCAAGGCTGTTCACATGGTTGTTTCCTGGGAAGGTGCTCTCTTCATCCATGGATAGTGCACGGCGTTTATCGAGTTTAATCGCCATGGCGTTCTTTTCAATATTATTTGATTCAAAGGATTCTACCTTTATCCATTATCTTACAGGATTTCTAAACCAAAGACTTTAATGTTTCAGGAAAAGGTGTAGAAAATAGCTCTCGTATATAAGCTAGTTCAACGTTTACACTTCCCTACTAGTATATACACTATGTTGGCAAAAAAGGCGGAGGGGACAAAAGGACCAGTAAGGTATCAAACCCCTCCATATACACCCGCTTAAGCAAGGTAGCTGGTGTCAACCCAGTCCTCGTAGCTACTACCCAAGATACTCGTGATAGTAACAGCAGCAGACAACTTCTCAGCGAAGCTAGCACGAGTACCCTCCGATCCATCACCAGAGTTATCGTACTCTCCGAAGAGAATATCCGCAGTGTTAGGCTCGCTGGTAGACCACTCCTCCCATCCAGCCGAGTTAATAACATCACTGAGAACAGTCTTCTGGAAGACAACGCGCGCATACGGATACCAAGGACGACCAAGGAAATAGGTACCCTCCACCACATCCTCACCAGCCGCAGCTTCAACGGTACTCTCGTTGATAACGAAGTATCCGTTCTCGGAGCTGGAGTCACGGCCCTGCGCGGTAATGGTACCATCTCCGTAGGTCAAGACGCCGATCGTGCAGCTATCGAACCAGGCATTGCCCGTCTGTCCGAAGATGAAGTCAATGGCACCCTCGATGTA
Organism: Penicillium verhagenii; assembly: GCF_028828195.1. Taxonomy (NCBI): domain Eukaryota; kingdom Fungi; phylum Ascomycota; class Eurotiomycetes; order Eurotiales; family Aspergillaceae; genus Penicillium; species Penicillium verhagenii. The sequence goes on along the minus strand of NW_026643166.1, from coordinate 1,048,627 downwards.
GCAGGTGCCGTAGACCTGGTAGCCGGTCTCGGCGAGCACGGTGTCCTGGAATCCGGTGAACTTGCAACCGTAGTAGCCCTGTTCGGTGTTGTAGGCGCTCAGTGCAAGGGCCTGGGAGCCCTCGCCGTAGGTGTTTGCGACATTGATGTTGTAGATGGCTGTCTTTGCGGCCCAGTTGCGCAGGGTGGCGGTCTCGTCGTCGTCGCTTACATCGACGAGGCCCAGCCCCGAGGTGATGGTGACGGTGTTTGAGGAGTAGGTGGTGTCACTGGGATGGGTTAGATAAACATGTATATGAATATTGGTTGAAGGGGGAGAGGTTTCGTATGCATTGGGGGCTATCGGCGGAAGATACATACTCCTCGGTCTGGCCGTAGATGATGAGCTTTCCGGTTAGCTCGGGGATATAGACCTGTTCCTCGTAGGTGCCTTCTTCGATGAAGATGGTCTGGGTATCATCAGAGGTGGTGCTCAAGGCGGCAATGGCCTCGCTGATGGTGGTATAATCACCACCGGACTTGGCCACGACAATGGAGCCAGAGGGAGGGGAAGTCCGACTGGCGGCGAGCACAGAGGCCGCGAAACAGGCGACGATGCAGAACTTCATGGTTACCGATCAACAGTAAGTGAAGGGGAGAAAAAAAATACGAGGAAAATTAATGCTGATGATCTAGGAAAAGAATGGAAAAGAACATAGGTTGGAAATAGTGTAAACTGCTGATGCTGTCCCAGTTCTTTTATATCCCATCCCATGTAGGTAGTCTGATGTCTCTCTCCCCTTTAATCCAACGGAACAGAAGACGTCCGAAGTCGAGCAGATCGCGACTTGGAAGGCGGGCCTCATCCGGACAGTAGCTCCGGTGCCCACAGGACCACAAGGCTTAATCCACCTATGGGGACGAGCAAAGCTAGTACACGCCGCCATCTCGTTTTAACGTTCTGCAGCAAAAGCCCCGTAGCTCCGTAGCCCCGTAGGTTGTTTGAGCCATGTCGACGCGGCCAGCACCACTAGGAATAATTTACCAGAGGTTAATCAGGTTTAGCTTCGGAGAAGGCACAAAACAAGCCCTACTGGGCGTTAATTGTTCATGATCTGGCAGGTTCTGGGCAAGGCTTATTGGTGAGGGGGCGCGAACTTTTCCACCAGTGTGTGAAACGAAACATGTGGGGAAGTAAGAACAGAAGTTGCCCCTGCTTATTTCCACTGGTTCAGGTACTTCGGTGGATCCACCCGTCCGTCCATACACTTATTTCTCCGAGAGAAAAAGTTTCTAATATAGTAAGCATGTAACAGGGTTATTAGAGAGTCTTCCTCACTGTTGAAAAAGGTTATTAGCATTTTATAAATGGGGGGTTTTTTTAGTTCTTGATATGTGGTTGGGTGCTGATGTTTACTCCATACTACTAGTAAAAGCGCTGGAGGGTCCCGACTGTTTTTAAGTTAACGTTGGAATTAGGATATCCCTTCCAATCCCATATGCCCCATCTCTAGGATCAAACCAATGGAGTGGATCTTTGTACTTGAGTCGCATCAGTCTCTATGTAGCATAATATGTTGACTCATCATCAATTGATGACCATTGTATCTATAGCTGCACACGCACCCCTACCCAGCACTTGAGAATAAAGCAGCACCGGAGGATTTTGCCAACTCTGTGCCTCAGGAGTCAGGCTGTACATATAAGAGCCCTGTCTCCTTAAAAATGTGGCTATGAAAATACACCGCAATGCCTCTCCAGGCCCATTTAAAACAAAGACAACTACACCGACTCATACACCTGCATCTGAATCTACATCCACATCCACATCCAGCTTGGTGGTAACATTGAGATATAACTCCCTTGCAAATGGGGGTGGAGTTTAAGGATGTGGCGTTGATGAATGATCATTTGGGTGAGTTGATAAAGACGTTTGATGAGGTTACGAATGGTGGATGGAAGAGGAAGAGGACTAGGACTGTGGAGGCAAGCGCAAGCTCCAGTGGGGCGGAGACGTAAGGGGCTTATCTTTTTAATTTGCAGTCAAAGCATAAGGCGGAATTGAAGACAGTAATTTTCCAATGTTTTTTTTTTGTATCGGATGCATGCTTAGTACTAGCTGCATTGTACGATCAGAGTCTTAGATAGCCTCGAGATTGATAGTATTTCAATCACACCACAAATTTACCATCAACAGGACGAATACTCAGCCTGCAGCTCCCGGAGAATTTGATCGATATCAATCTCGGAAGGAGTATCAGACTGCTGCTGCCTAGTAGTCTGATGCGCCTGTAGCTCCTGAGACGGCATCTCCCGAGATGACAGCCCCCGAGAAATTTCCGAGTCTGAATCAAATTGCGTACTGGTCCCCTGACACAGCCTGCGACCCTCCTGAATGAAAGACAGCGATTCTTTCGCGGCCTCGTTCTCGGCAATTGACTCCGCCAGAAGCAGATTCTCCTCTGCAATGAAATCGGTCCACTCCTGCCGGAAATTTTTAGGGACCAGTGACCTCCGCGACGGCTGGTGATTAGAAGGAGAGGGGGCCTTGATCATGAAGTCGAAGAGGAAATTGGGACGCGGGAGCTCGTGCCATGGGTGGTTGAAATAATGCAATGGGCGATCCGGCGCTGGAATGAATCCTTTCAGCGGCGTGTTGTCAAGAATTGTGTCGACGAGTGCTTCTGTCATTGCTCTAGGCATGGGGGTACGGGTAGCGTCGTGGTATCCCGGGACGGGGGTTCTCTTCACAGGTTTATAAGGTCGAAAATCATAAGGGCCCGGGATGTTATTAGATAAGCTGTTGTCCTGGATTTCAGTTTGGGTGGCTTGGCTTCTCTGGTCGGGTTTGTCACTAACCGTTTGTACGCCTTGGGATTGGGACAGGATGGGATCGTGTGGCTCGGGGAAGCGGAGATCGGTGAACGGGAGGTCGGCGGGAGTTATGGTGATTGCGGGGTGGCCAGATTTGCCGTCTTTCAAGAGGCTGGTGGCTGCTGGGGTGAGACCTGTAACGGGGAAATCGAGGTATGGTTGATCGTGATCTAGATCGGCCCAGGTCGCGTCGCGGGTACTGCGTCGATGGATGCTCTTGGGTTTCGTCCGTTCTGAGGTCATGTCATCATCGTCATCGAATATCTCCTCCGTTGGACCGGTGTTTTTGCTCTTTCCATTGTGTTTTTTGGGGGTTCCTTGGGCCTTGGGGACCACTCCTTGCGACGACTTGCGGCGAGCAGTCATCACTGGTCGACGTTTCCCACCTCGTTTAGAATGACCCGGTATGACAAGGGATGATCTCCTTGGTGTCAATCGGTCAGGGATGCTACCTTTTGGTTCCACTATACTTGGAGTAGGCGAGTTGGAAGGATTTTGGGTAATTTCTTCGCCATCGGGTTGGGTGATGAGTATGCGAGTCGTTTTCGGTGGCTCACTATGAGAAGCCTGAGGGGGTTTGAGAATCGGATGCAGAGATTCCGGCTCGGAGACCCCTTCCACTAGCATGGATTTGGATTCAGGCCGATAGAGAGCTTGGGTTGGAGTTGCCTGGCTAGATTCTGGGGACAGAAAAGTATTCTAAAGATGACTCTTGTGGTAAGCTTGTGGATTCGGGTGTGCTGATGGGAGCGCAAAGAAAATGGAGAAAAAGGTACAAGCACAAAAGAAAAAAAAAAGTAGCCGTAAAGAAGTGTAGCAGGCTGGGGGGTACTCACCTGGCTGTGGCGCGGCGAGGAGATGGGCTCAGACGCCATGATGCGAGAAACTAGCCCATCTAGATATTTGATATCGATGCGGCCCAGGAGATGGTCACTGCTCCAGATTCGCCAAAAAAGATACTCTAATCTGCGATCCTTCTCTCGATCACTAGCTTGTCTTGATGTGAAAAAGGCTGCCATATTATGATTAGAAAAAGATCGTAACACAGCAAATTTGAGAGTTCTGGTACCTTGCCAAAAGCTCTTGACGAGGGATCGGTCTAGCTTTTCTGCTCCATCGACTTCACTCGGGTGATTTATCGGAGAAATCGTCACCAGACTGTTTGCAATCTTTTGCGACATTTTGAATTTGTCAAGTGTGTTCCAACTTGAAGCTTACAACATCCGAGGATTGCTCAAAGCGAGGCTTGTGTTCCACTCGCCCTTAGTTGTAGGGTCGAGTTGGAAAATGCCGAAGGGGGCTAACACATCGTTAGAAAGGGGCTGGAAGTTGGAATATATTGGAAATTCCTAGAGAGACGCGGAACCGTAGGATGGAAAATGTGAGTTGACGGGGATTTTGGAGGTATCAGTTTGGGGATAGGTTGATCCTGGTCGCGGGGCAGAATCATGCAAACGTAGACAAAGAGGCTTTATTCGCGGGGTAAATACCATCAAACATCAAGGATCATGCATGAGATGCAGGTCAAAGGGGGATACGGGAAGAATCAAGCCCTGTGCTGTGTATATAGGTGCTTGAATCTCAGACTCCGATAGCAGAGAAGGATTTCCACACGTTGACAGATTTGCAGGAGTCTGGACCTCTCAGATATGGACAGGGATTATTTGAAGGGTGAAGAGCTCCGACATTTATGTCCGGAGAAGGTATCCAGATCAACGTACCTCCAAGGTAAGATCGGCAATCAACCCATGGGTCAAGTCTGACTCAAGATGCTAAGACAACTCCGCCTATCATAGAAGCTTTTGTGAAGATATCTCGATATCTCACTCCGATCTGAAGAAACAAAAAACGAGGGACATTCGGGACGGGCCGGGACTAGTGTTTTAAAGGCCATGAACTGAGCGATAAAACCCTCTTTCAAGGTAACTTACGACAGTCTCATCTCTCAAGCTGTGACAAATTCAGGCAAAATCTGAGAACGATTGCATGCCTGAGACCTCCGCTGAACTCCGCTCCCCACATCCGCATTCCACGACTTTTTGCCCCTTGCAACCTTGCAACCTGGGGCCCCACAGCTTATGTATCGGGTTTCAAAGACCTGGAGTTAAGTCAAAAACCCCACAAAACTCGTCGCAACTGCTGGAGAAAAATCTACTCCTTTTAACTCTGTATGGACCAGCGGAGGCTACTGAGGGGAAAAATTACCAAAATGCCCAACTGGAGTTTGAAATTAGTAAAGTACATCCTACGGTTTACGGAGGTACATTAGGATGTTTCATCCTCCCTTTCATGTCCAAGACTAATGCATCTTGCCGATAGTGAAAAGAAAAAAGCTTGGAAGTTGACTTGGAAGCAATGAGGCAGTGCATTGGTGGAATGTCGACGTAAGCTCTTTGTTTGCGGGAAAGGGGAAGATGTTTCCCCCTTGATATCCCCGCATTGGCTAACTGGACCCACTTGACTCTTCAAATTGAGTATACTGTATGCCAGTGTATGGTGGACCTGGTTCACTGAAGCGCCACTTACGAAGTTGGCTGACTAACACCTGAAAACAATCTCAACTTTCGAGACTCAGGCAGTTGCGGACTTCAATTCGTTATTGTGCATGTACAATGTATCTTGTCACATGAGAAGCCTTGTCATAAACACGTCACACTCAATACTCGCCCTCCGCCAATCTCGTGTTCAACGGAAGCTGAAATTTGTTCACCAAGCCATCACTCTGCGTCGCGTATGCATATCCACCCTCCGCAATCTGAACAGAAGTGGCCGAAGCTATGCCCTTCGCATAAATACCATGTGTACCATTCGGGAAAACCCGCGCGATCCCAAGGGTAGGTTGAGCAATGTAAGCAACACCATTAGAGTCGACGATAAAGTCATCCCAATCTCCAATGCTGATATCCATAGTAGCAACAACCTCCACATCGCCGAATATCTCCCCATCCTCGCTGATGGGCACCTTAGCGAAGACCCCAGTGGCACTGTTTGTAAAATACACACTATTCCCAACAACCTTCAATCCGTTGACGCCAATGGGCATTGGGGAATTAGACGGAGAGGCAAGTGCGGTGTTGTTGAATGCGACCTTGTACGCTCCAGTTGCTGTGTTCAAACGGAAAAGGACGCCGAGGACTGCATCGCCAATGAGAACGACGTGAGGCTGTTTGGGGAGTGCAGCCATGCCGTTGAGCATGACGGCATCGGGGAGATGAGCGTTTTTCTCAATGATGGGGTTCGAGGAATTCTGGCTGAAGTCGACTGTGTATATAGTTTCGTTGTCATAGTGGTAGCTGCCACGGACACCGCCTATGATGGCGAATTTGTCATGTGCGATTGTTGTAATACCACAGAGAGCTGTGGCACCAGGGAGCGAAGCGACCAATTCTCCTTCCGGCTCTTTTGCATATGGATTTAAGGTGTAGAGGCCGCCTTTCTCAAAAGTGGTGAGAAGGATGTGACCATTGGGACGCAGCTCACTATTTTCGATGTCGATTCCACTGGTGAAATTGAACAATGTGCTTGATTGTACTGCAAGGGCTGATGTGGCTGCCAGCACCGATAGGAAGGGGGAGCGCATGGTGGTTGGAGAAGTGATGTCAGGTTAGGTCAATTTGGGGTATGGACATCCGCATTCTATGGGGATGAGGGAAAATACTTCTTAAAAAGGTCTTCATGGATGTGGGGATCAACCGCCGTGTAATCTTTTTGCCCTGGTGCGGTCATATTGAGATTATTCCTGAAGGAACGGTCGTCGGAGATAAAAGATGGATCGGCAACGGGGCGGGAGGATCATCGCCAACAGGGTATAGAAACGGGCAAGAAGCTCCGACGTCGGACTACCTACAGACTACCTACGCAGATCTTTTTCATTTAGGTGGCGTGATGCCCATTGTACATGTACATATGCGCCACTGGCTTGGTTAAACAAGATACGACACGTCTGATGAACCCTGGCACTTGGCGAGCAGTATGGTTGGTGCACAGAGAGTGGACTAGGAACTAGTATGTCCTACCGTTGCATGCTGGCACAAGGTGGTCCTCTAGGCTCTCACCTACTTATTTAACCCGTATAGGTACTAAGCTCAGAAGATCATAAGACTCGTCAACTGAATAGACAGGAAAGACCAGGGGAAATTCAATTAAGATGCTAGTCATTTACAAGTTTTACTCAGAATGGATTCAACCGGACCTTTCTTCAAGACCACGTACTTGTCAAAAACAAGTAACCTAAATATCCAAAATGCCCTTAAGTAACTGTGTATCCACCATCCACACGAAGCTCGGCGCCGGTGACATACTTCGATGCATCACTAAGCAAGAAAGTCACAGCGCCCATCAAGTCTTCCGGCACCCCCATCTTCCCGACGGGAATGAGAGAAGTCCACTGGTCGCGAAGTTGCGGGTTCTCGTCGAGGATCTTGCGAGTACTAAAGGAAACAAAAAACACTATCAGCACCAAGTACTGGATCCCTTTATACATCCGACTTACAGCGCAGTTAGCATATAGCCAGGGCTAATGCAATTCACCCGGATACCATGACCAGCCCATTCAACTGCTAACGAAGCAGCCAAATGGCGCACAGCTGCTTTGGCAGCATTGTAAGGAGCCTGGGGCTGGGGTACATTTACAATGGCACCCGACATGGAGCCGATCATGACGATACTGCCTGGTGCCTTGCGCTCCATCAAATGCTTGGCGACTCCGATCGCAAAAAGATATGTTCCATCCACATTGACGCCCCAGAGCTTCTTCATGCGGTCAAAAGGGTAGTTGATGGCATCGAAATTCTCGGTAAAGCCTGCAGAGGTGACGAGGTTGTCAATCCGTTGGTGTTTGGCTAAAACTTCAGCCAGGGCTTCGCTCACGGAGTCGGGGTCAGCGACGTCGGCGTAATGTGCGGTGATATTGGGCATTCTGGTACGTTGTCTGATTCAGCACTGCATCTCCACATTCGAGTCGAGGGTTCTAGGCGGAGAATATTGGAGATGTAATCAGAACAAAGCTCACTTACTGTTCAATGCCAGGGTTTTCTTTGCGGAACTGCTCAATCAACTTCTCTGTTTGCTCTTCTGCTTCTGCCTCTACCTTGAGAGTTAGTATATACCATTTTGCGTGCCCGGGACTTAATGCATACTGTTCAAGTCAACAATGGCCAAATCCGAGCCAGAATTTATCAAGCCTTGTCCCATGACAAGTCCCAATCCACGCGCACCGCCGGTTACCAAGCTGACCTTCTTCTCAAGAGAGAATGATGCTAGTGTGCGCTTGTAGTGCATTCCACCACGGCCCTGAACAATCGGCTGTGCGGGCATTTCGCTGTCCGGTGGGTATTCAATCTGCATGCTGTCATCTGTGCGGGCAAATTGACCTTCTTGGCCCCCCGAAGCTCCACGAGGAGCCTGGGTGGTTGCTGCGGTATTGAGGTCTTTGGCATTGTCATTCTTGTTTTGAAGATGCGTCGCGGTGGAGGACAGTGATTTGACGAAGCATGTAGTAGCTGGTCTCGGCGTATTTGAAAGCCTAGCAAACGGAGAATAGTTGTTGATGGCCCTGATGGGACAAGTGGCCAGGCGGTTGAACATCGTAAAAGCTTGCGCAAGTGAAGTTCGAGACAGGAGATCCAAGTGAAATAATTCTCTTGGGGTGAGCAATCGAAGAAAGGGGTGGGTAATTGAATGAAAGAAACAGAAAAATATGGTGAGGGGGTGCTACATGAAAAAAATCCAGCTGATCAGATCTTGTTTTCTCCATCGGAAATCAAGTGGCTGAGAGCTTCTCCAAATGGAGCCAATGAGCCATGGGATGCGCGACACGTCGAAATTATGAGAAAGATGGATCTCGGATTCTCTCTCAGAAGGCCAATTATAGATTGCCATGGAATTGTTCCATGAACCTGAGTAAAACACCCGGGACTGTAAACTCCCCGCAGTGGACCTGCGGAGCCACTGGCCCACTACTTAGCGGGGTTTGGTCTTGTTGAACCAAAAGTACCTTGCGAATCGCGATTACTGTTGGCGGTCCTCGTGACGAGGACATTGAAGACACGAGTGACAGCTCATTAACTCTGAAAATGTGATCGGATGAAACTAGAATCTTAATGAAATACTACATAGCTCGACTCTTTCCGCTACAGGGCTCTACAATCGAAGCAGCGCCTATTGATGAAGAGGCCTAAATATTGTGCAAAAATACTTCCCAAGCTTTGAACACTGTGATAATCTTGGAACCTAGAAATTACTCTATAGAGTAAGGCACTTATCGTTAATCTCGCATCTCTTTCGGATTTATTCTTGCTCTTCGGCAAACTCGACCAAGGGCGTGCCGCTCTTGCATTGATCCTATAGGGTACAGTTAGCATTGTTTAGTCGAGGTGATGAATACACCCAGTGGAATTATGGGTATGAGCTTTCGGTCCGGATCCCCAAGAAAAGTGACTTACCCCTTGCTTATGCACGACACGCGCAATTGTTCCCTGGTGGGGGCTGCGAATCACTGTTTCCATCTTCATACTCTCAATAACCACCAGTGGCTGGTCCTTTTCAACCACATCGCCAGCCTGGACTTCCACTCGAAGCACCTTGCAAGGCATTGGAGCCAGTACGCTGTTCGCAATGTCCTTCATCCCCAGAGCCTTCTCCATCCACTTCGCACGCGGTACGGCCAAGCGATATTGCACACCTCGCTGGAATGCGATGATCGTGTCTTCCTCTTGGACCACTGTGGTATCGAGCCGAGTATGTGGGAAGAAAGATGTCACCACGTGTGTTTCCGGATCCATGCGGCTCTCGACTTGCTCAAAGACTCTACCCCCGGCTGTAATGTTGAATGTGTGATCGGCAGTTTGCTGAACACTAATGTGGAAGGTAGTTCCTTCACCCGTGGATCCTGTTGATTCAATGAACGACAATTGTCGCTGCATAAAGCTTGGAGCAAATCCAACTGCAGATCCAGCAAGCCCGTTGGAAGGCCTGGCAGATGAGTGAATATCACGGTGTAGGCATGCTAAAGCAACTTGAGCCAGGGTCTCATCTTCAATCGGCTTTGGGGCGAACAGCTCCTCTCGGTGCTTCTCGATATACCCAGTTTCAACGTCTCCGGATATGAAATCTGGACTGCGACAGATGGTCTTGAGGAACTCGATGTTCGTCACGGGGCCCGCGACCTCGTACTGCTCTAGCGCAGCGCCCAGTTTGCGAATAGCTTCCTCGCGAGTTTCGCCACGAACAATCAACTTGGAGATCATGGGATCGTAGTGTGCAGAGACATCATCGCCCTCGACAAATCCAGCATCAATGCGAACATCATCTGTGGTGGTGGGTGTTCGTACATGAATTAAGCGCCCAGAGTCGGGAATGAATCCCTGGTTTGGATTCTCGGCGTAAATCCGGGCTTCGATTGCATGGCCGCTACGAGCGATCTGCTCTTCCACTTGCTCCTGCGTAAGCGGTAGGGGGGATCCTTCCGCCACCATGATCTGCCAGTGCACCAGGTCCTGTCCTGTAACCATTTCTGTCACAGGATGCTCAACTTGGAGCCGCGTGTTCATCTCCATGAAATAGAATTCACCCGAATCGTTGTCAAAAATAAATTCCACAGTACCCGCGCCTTCGTATCCTACCGCTAATGCGGCAGATCGAGCCTTCGCCCAGATGTCCTTGCGAGTTGCATCTGGCAGATGTGGTGCAGGAGACTCCTCTAGGATCTTCTGATGTCTTCGCTGAATACTGCAATCTCGTTCGCCCAGTGCGACGCTATTCCCATGCTTATCTGCGAATACCTGAACCTCAATATGCCGCGGTGTGGTAATGTATTTCTCCACCAATACATTGTCGTCTCCAAATGAGTTCATGGATTCTGACTTTGCAGACTCAAGTTGTGCCTGGAACTCTGCTTTGGAAGTGGCGATACGCATTCCCTTTCCACCGCCACCTTTAATGGCTTTGATGAGAACCGGATATTTAATCTTATCGGCCTCGGCTTCGAGGAATTGGGGGTCTTGATTTTGGCCGTGATACCCAGGGACACAAGGCACTCCCGCGGCAAGCATGATTTCCTTAGAGCGACTAAGGGCAATCATCTGGTAAGAATATGCAAAAAGCCGAAGAAGTGAGTGACCACATACCTCTTATCGCCCATCTCCTCGATTGCTTTCCATGGGGGCCCAATAAATACGAGCCCAGCTTCGGTGCATTTTTTGGCAAAGGCGGAATTTTCACTCAACTGGAGAGCATCAGCACCCACTGATTCACTGGGAAACTCAGTTCAGCCTTATCGTCTTCACTCACAAATCCATATCCAGGGTGTATACCCCGGCATCCTTCTTTTTTCGCAATCTCAATAATTCGATCTCCATCCAAATAAGCTGACACGGAGCCCAAGTTGAATGCAAATGGCGAGCTTAAGGCGTGTTGGGATCGACTATCTGGGTCTGTGTAGAGGGTCGTCACGCGAATTCCATGCTCCGCAGCAGTCCGGCCAACGCGCCTAGATGATAATGAGCTTTGGTCTTGTGGATCGCTTCGGTAGTAACTTATAGTTCTATAATGGCTTATACGTACAGTGCAATCTCTCCTCGGTTAGCAATTAATATTGAGTCCAATGACTTCTGTGGGGTGGCATTCGTGCCAGATAACGAGGACACAGCTCGGACTGTCCTCCGGGCTGCGGTCGGAGCGAGGCGGGGAGTAATGCGGAGAAGGGATGAAAGGGTCATGTTGGAGATTTGGTGCAACGGTTGATGTCGCTGCTAGATAGAGTCATCCACTCGTTTGTGATGGGGCTCAGCACATATTCATAATCGAATTCAAAGGAAAGGAAAAGTGAAAGCACCAAGAAGGGCGGTCTTTTTGGCTTTGGGGATTACTTCAAGCCTGCTTGAGCCGACGCAAAGCGAGATGCGGGGAAAGCCGAGGCTGACATAATACAAGGGAACTCCCATGCCAAGACTAGCCAGTTCGCTAGCAGTTACACTGAAGATGAAAAAAGACAATGCAGTTGGATAAAATTATGGAGATGTGAGTTTAAATAATGGTCTCATGAATGTAACAGTGCGCGCCCGACTCTTTTATTTCTCACCACATTTGGTATCACGGCAGAAAGACGTTATAGGACCGTGAGCGACTTTTAAAACATTACCGCCTTCGATATCTTCGATGATGGGGTAAAAAGAATAATAACTGTGTAGGATTGAAAGGTGAGTCATATAAAAGGTAGATCCTTAGTACAGATAGCATAATTAATCTCTATTGCAAATACTCCGTGTGGCACCACTAAATCAAGTCAGGTACCGAACCCCACTGGGGCTTTTACATTACATACATATTCGAGTGTATGCAGATCGAGTTCCATAATTCGATTTTCAGTGTATACTCTAGTAGGAAGGTGGCCACATTCTATTCCCTAGCAAGAAAAAAACCAATAAGCAGCTTTTTATGGATAAAGACATTCCAGAATAAAATTGATATTGATATCAGATCTGTGAGGCACTTCTAGTTTAGAGTTAAGCTTTGCGGTACGACCAACTACCCGCCCCAAGGCATCTGGATAGGTTGCTGTCCAAGGGCCTGTAAATAACTCAGTACGGAGTACATTTGAAGTACAAACATTTGAGGATAGCCAAGCTCTGTGCGCACCCACATAGTGTCGGCACTGGAAGCTTCAAACTTGTTTCAAGCCTTTGCAACGGCACGCCATCCCGTTGATCGACATACCGATTGCCGCAATGGAATCAGATGACGATAGTTCCACCTTTCCCCTGGTACCTGAGCACACGATTGACCGAACACAACAACCATGTGGGACTAGAGTTTCCCGTCTGGTAAGCCAGAGGAAGATCTTCGATCAGATAACCAAAGGCAAAAGCAAGTCAGGCACAATGTGGAGTTTCATCGGGATTCATCTCGGGTGAAATTCAATGTAAAAATGCCCCTGGCGTCCCAACCCCTCCGAGGTTTTGTACATACAAAATCCTTTTTTACTCACACCTAGTGTTCTTTGTGACCCGTTCTCATGGCTTTAACCATGAGACTGCTGGGCAGCATTGCCGTGGCGCTCTGTTTCCAGCTCTGCCAGGCCAAAATCGTCACGTATGATTTCAATCTTACTTGGGTAACGGCGAATCCGGATGGCCTCCATGATCGCAAAGTGCTTGGCGTGAATGGTCAATGGCCGCTACCTGTCATTGAGGTTGAAAAGGGGGACCAGCTTGTGGTCAATATGCACAATGGTCTTGGGGACAAGAGATCGAGTATTCACTTCCATGGCATGTACCAAAACGGCACCAACAACATGGACGGTCCTTCGATGGTCACTCAATGCCCTGTCATGCCTGGTTCCTCTTTTACATATAACTTTACGGTGGACCAGGTCGGCACTTACTGGTATCATTGCCACACCGATTGGTGTTATCCCGATGGAGAGCGCCAGGCGCTTATTGTCCATGATAAAGATGCATATTTCAATGATGAGGTTGATGGCGAAATGGTCGTGACCATGAGTGACTGGTATCACAACATGACGGAAGATCTTCGCTATTCATTCCTATCCCCTACAAATCCGGATGGTGATGAGCCTGTTCCAAACGCGTTCTTGTTCAATGATACGTTGAACTCAATTCTCCCAGTTGAGCCTAATAAGACCTACTTGATTCGTCTGATCAACATTGGTGCTTTTGTCAGCCAATATTTTTATATTGAAGACCACTCTTTCCGCATTGTGGAGATTGATGGCGTGTATACGGAGCCTACGGAGGCAGATTTGCTGTATATCGGCGTTGCCCAGCGGTATTCCATTCTGGTTACTACCAAGAGCACCGCAAACAAGAACTATCCGATTGTTATGGTCGCCGACTCTCTATTACTTGACTCTATTCCCGATACTCTCAAGCTGAACCAGACAAACTGGCTACAATACGACGCAGAAGCTGCCCACCTTCAAGCTGTGCTGAATGTCAGCTCCTCTGCGGACCTTTATCCATTCGATGACATGAAGCTCTATGCATACGACCAAATGGAGCTTCTTCCCGAGCCTGACATCAGCATCACAGTCAATGTTGTCATGCAGGAAGCTAGTAACGGCGACGGCTACGCGTACTTCAATAACATCTCGTACACCAAGCCTAAGGTTCCAACCCTGTTCTCAGTCCTGTCTTCCGGCGATCTTGCAACGAACCCCGAAGTCTATGGAACGTACACCCACCCAACCGTTCTAGGTCACAACCAGATTGTTGAGGTGGTCGTCAACAACAATGACACGGGCGCACACCCCTTCCACTTGCACGGTCACAACTTCCAGCTCATTGATCGTTATCCATCCTACGGCAAAGACTTCTTCGATTATGCGGATACCGACTACCGCGTTACCTATGATCCTTCAAATCATACTGCTTTCCCTAAGATCCCTGCTCGCAGAGATACTTTTGTTGCTCCACCACAGGGCTACTTTGTTGTCCGCTTTGTTGCGGATAACCCCGGTGTCTGGTTTTTCCATTGTCATATTGACTGGCATTTGATGCAGGGATTGGCTATGGCGTTTATTGAAGCGCCTCTGCAGATTCAGGAGCGGGTGTCTATTCCCCAACAGCAATATGATGTGTGCAAGGCTGCTAGTATTCCCACTGAGGGTAATGCTGCAGGAAACACGACTGATTATCTCAACTTAAGCGGGCAGAATGAGCAGGTGCCTATTTAGAGGATTGTTTTATTTCAGCATTGTGATGTCGTTCTGCGATAAATAGAACGTATAGAGAGACCCTCAGTATAGTACAAATGTTTCAACTTCAGTTGAAGAATTGATGTGATGACTCTTGGAGTTCGAAGGGTCAATTCCCTCCATAATATCAATACCTTTACTTCAAAGCAACTTTTCTGAAATCTGTGAGATTTGGTATTGTGTTTGTGGTTTTATTATCAAATAATGACAGTGGTAGGTACTGGTAGTGTGAATCCTCGATGTAAGCAAGGACCTAAAGCTACTTAAAAGACCCCCCGCCTATATTGGCTTTGGAATAATGGTTGGAAAATGGCTGAAATCGAATGTCTTTGCTGGAGCTGCCTGTATCGCATTCCACCAAGTTCGAGCAATTCATCCATTGGAACTTGTTTTGACCGGTCAATGGCGGCACACTTAAGTCCAGGTATGATCAGCCAAATCGTGACGGGCACGGTCACAGTTGGCCTTTCCGGTGTGAGTGTAGCAAAGGCCAGCCACACCAGCGGACCACATTGCTCCACACTCCCACATAACGATAGCAAGATCCCACAGCTCCATAATCTTCTGTCCGTGGGGATAAGCTGTCTCAGCAGCGAGGACGGTTCCAACATACTCGCTCTCAGAGGGCAGAGTATCACCACCCTTCACGTAAGCGAGAACAGGGTTTACCAAGTGGTCAATAACAGCACGAGTCTCCGGTAGAATGTTACCAGAGACGAGGGCCTCAAGACGTGCCTCGGCACTGGAGAGAGGGCCCTGGCCGCGCTCGACTCGAGTGCCGTTGGCGCGGAAGTGCTCCAGCTCTGGACGTCCATCTGGCATGGTGGGGGCAATTGCTGCCTCGGGGCCGTGGTCAGTACGGCCGAGGAGAGTGACGGGGCGGTGACGACAGTTGGAGAGCTGCCACCAGTGAGTGAAGAGGAGGCAGAGGGCGGCCGGGTTGTAAGGGTCGTTGTTGCGGTACCAGATCATGGCACCGATCAAGCGCGAGTAAACCTCGGCCAATGGCTCCTCTTCCAGAGAGCCTCGGGTCAGAGAGGGGATGATATTTGAAACCTCACCACAGGACACATCAGCTCCGAGGTCAATCCAATCGTGTGCAACGCATCCAAGACCGGCAATAGCAGCCATTTGCTCACCACCACCAGAGTCGTAGTAGACGTGGCAGAAGACCGCGTCAGCGAGCTTGTAACGAGCAAGGCGATCGAGATCGCTCCAGACAACCAGACAGGGGCTGGACTCGACAGGATCATTGTCCTCAAGGATAGTCTTCTGGCGCAAGCATCCGTAGTTGCAGCCCTTGACGATGCGGATATCGTCGATGTGGGGACCGGCAGAGGAAGATGCTTCAGCAGAGGCAGTCACTTCGGCGAAAGCAAAAGAAAGTCTGTCTGCCATTGCAGAGCTATCCGTGCCGATGGAGTAATCCAATACAAAGGCTGAGTCCATGACAGCCCACAGACCAGAGATGGAGCCACCATAGACACCGCGGTTGTAACCAACTGACATGGAAAAGATACTGGTGTTTATCAGAGGGCCTTCGCACGCTTCCGCTGCAAAGAGCGCATCCGTAAACTCATCTGGCGAGTCGGCCACACCACTCAGCTTGGGAGCCAAAGGCTTGCGAGCATTACACCAAGTAGGGATCTCGGCCTTGCGCACTTCTGCAAATTCAAGGCTCTCAGTCTTTCCAGACAGAATGACTTTGTCACGGGCTTTTAGGAGAACGGAAGCGTCCGCCAACAGGCCAATAGCACAGTCGACCGCATCTGCCACACGGGCATTGCGAATCCATGAAATGCTTGAGGCAGCACCAAGCACGCCCTTTGTGTGGACGGTATCAGCACGACGCGGCAAGTTGACCGTGGTCGTCAGCGTGTCGGTTTCAGAGTCATACTGCTGGGAGAACTTGCCCGATTCGGGCTCGACTGGACCGAGACCGTGGCTCTTCAGGGTCCAGCATGGGGCTCCGTGTGGAGATTCTCGGGTGAGACCTTCTCCGCGGACATGGATGGTGTTCCAGGTCGAAGTCAGACGGACAGTAGCAGAAGGATCTTCGGCTGAGTAGTCACCGGTACGTTCACCCCAATGAGAGACGACAGGCAGACAATCAAAAGCGGGCGAGCGACTCAAGCCACCGCTGACGATGAGGCCCGGGAGGAGGTCGGAAATGGGCTGGTCAGAACACTTGACTGCCAAAGGACGACTGAGCTCGTTGGTACGGGCGAGAATCTTGTAAAGACGGGCTCGAGAGTCGCTGGTGTGCTTGGCAGCAGCCTTCTTGTCACGCAACTCCAAAGGTGAGACCTCGGCAGTATTGGAGATGAAGTCGGTAACGTCACGGCAGGAAATTCGCTTGTTGAAGGAATGCTGGTGATCAGCCCGAGGGTCCACAAGACCACCTCTGAAGGCTATCTCGGGAAGCTCTTTGACTCTGGCGTTGTAAGGCATTTTGATGAATAAAGAACCAGACGATGTGTACAAGCTGGCGAGGGATCAATTGATCGCTCTAAAAGTTGCTTGCTCTCTTTTTCACCGAGAGAGCACCTCTTAGTATTTATACATGTTTTTCTTCCTTCCCACTATCTTTGCTTTTTCTGCACTTGGTAAGTGATACTAGTAGGGACCAAGATGGAAGCATTCGGAGGGAGGAACATCGTGCATCGTCGACCCGGGACCGGTACCACTTTGGCCTGGATCTAGACGATGGGAGGCTACTATGTAGCACACATTCAAAGATTATCCCGCAACAGCATATGCACAAGTGCAGGTATGTTGTACCATGAACCACGGTCCACACTCGTGCATAGATGGCTGATCATTTACGAATCACAGTGATTTGCTGCGACCATGGAGTCGACGAATGCACAGACTGTGCTTGAGATCAGCTATACTAGATGCATCAATCTCAAGGTCATATTCAGTCAACGCTAGTATTCAGTGTGACCTAGGGTGGAGCTGCAGGATCTAATGAGGTACGCCCTTGGAACATTGAACGTGTATCAATAGTACCTACTGGTACCTGCTGGTAGGTAGTATCTATTTTTTACATATCTGATCTGTTCGAATGCTCTGGATGTACGTCAGTGACCTCGTGCTACAGTAAAAATAATCAATAATGTTCAAGCATTAGACTATTTTTCGGAACCTCAGAAACTTCCGAGGCGAAGATAACCATGAATTTGCAAGATTGGCGTCTGGTTGAGGTGGTAAACCTGCGCAGGTGGGTAGCTTCTGAGGTTATAATTTGCTAGTTGGATGTCTACCATTTGCTCATATACGCTCATATAACGGCATCATTGGTCAAGGGCAAGATAGTAGGTTGTAGGTGGTCGGCCAATGCTCTCAATACATACTACTAAGCATAAGCCTATCTTGGAACATTGAAGACTACAGCTCAAGCTTGGGCAGGTAAAGGGCTTAGAGATCGAGTGCTTGAGATTCAGCTTTTGCAGATACTATGTGATGTCTTTTGCATTTCGGTGTATCGTGAGCTCAATAGTTCCGAACATGGGAGCGCTCGATGTTAGCGCAACCCTTGGAAATACCCTCTCATTATGTGTAACTTGAGACTCTACTAGTAGGATAGAACCAGTTATGTCTCGAAGCGAATAAGCTTCGCTCTGGAGAATTTAATATAAATCTACGAAGCTCAAAGTTTACGAGTCAAATATGTGAGCCCAAGTTGCACAACATCTGGGTATCTTGTGTAAATTGATTTGCATTCATCAGATAGACAAAGAAAAACATGCAAATCCAAACTCAACACTGTGGGCATTTCTCCAATACTTTGACATAGCCATATAGTCAACACAGGGGTGAATTTCAGATTCAATGTTGTTTTTTTTTAACCATGAAAGATCAGATTACCACTGTATACACCTACCTACTAGTAGTAAGTTAAAAATTATCTTCTCCGTCTTCAGAAGTCTCCGTTGGTCTGAACCTGCATTTGAACTATCACCTTGTTTGCTTTTTTTTTTGGCCAACCTCTTTTTACGTTCTGTATTACATATCTGGAGTGCATCTATTTTCCCTTACGTGTCCAAGAATGGAGTGCATGAATATACGCGTGTGTGTGGTATATCATATGCAAGAGGTACATACAAGCAAATCAAATCTCACAGGGAACTTTCACGTGTTCAAGGGTCAGGTGGTGTCTTTTCACAAGAGAGATGGATCTGACTATCACTGATTCAGGGCCATTTTCTCCTGTGGTCTCTTTTCTCAAGGCTCTCCAAAGTTCCGGTCTGCTTCCCCCTCTCTAGAATTAAATCTTAGAATGGGAGTTCAATATTTGACCCTTGCTTCCTCAAATGCTTCATTTGCAAGCCATGCAAGACAAACCATGGATTTAACTCAAAAAAAGCAGCCTATGATCATTACTTGGACTTGATTAATGGCCAGAAGTCCGATACTTTGTTGGTATTGAACACATGCAGGGATGCGGGAATGCTTCTGGAGACAAAACGTTCAAGTCACCACTAAAGATGAATTTGGGAATACTCCAGGGCTACCAACTGAGGTATATATGTGATTCAAGTCTGGGATGATGGAAATTAAAGTAGGCCACATTTTCAGTCCTAGAGTTTGAACAACAGTAAATTCATCCAGATGTCCTGTACTTGGCTGAGAAGTTGAGGACATCTGGACATCTGGATTGTATAGTTCGACAAACCAATCAGATGCCGCAAACCCCTTATACAGAGCGATAACTAATCCCCAATGCACAAAAACATAGCATGGAATCGATAGAGTACTTGATCCAATATAAATAGAAACTATAAATCAAGTTTATTCCAAATGATATAAATACTGCTACTAGCCTTCTCATTAAGCGTCATCTTATCGGGGTCCAGACCAGCTGAAACAAATCGGGGCCATAAGTTGATGGGGTCCATGGACTCCAATATAGAAAAGATGAAAAAAATGTGAACGCAGAAAAAATGCCAAGGCTTACATTAGCCAGGCTCCTCTTTCCTGCAAAAGATCAGCCCCGATCTTCACATTCTCAGCTGCACCTTCGTTTCGACTGTTGCATTGCCTATGCGCTATATATACATCAATTTTGCACGGCCTGTTTCCGAGGTCCCTCGCTATTCGAATTTGTTTCTGTAACCTCTCTCGCTTTCTCTGGATCATCGCCACATCTTGACCGCTACCCGCAACCATGTCCGACGATGAGGATTATTATGACTTTGAAGAAGACTACGTCTACGAGGACGCTGTCCCGGATCTAGTCGTAAGTTTCTGGAATCACGCCCCCTTTGATCCTGTCACTGCGTCCATAAATCATGCAAGCATTGGATAGCACTGCATTACTCTGGACTTGCACACCGTGGACATTTGGAGCAAACAGACTCTCTAACAATCCCGCTCTCTCCTTAGGATGAACTCGCCGCATCCTCCTGGTACGAAGCGGCTCTGTACGAAGACCCGGGCATTGAAGTAGAGGACTACTTCAGTGACTGGGACTACTACTCAGATGACTACCATGACGACGACCCGACCGTAGCGCAAAGCAAGGCCCGTGCCAAAACCGAGCCCGCGACGAAGAAGACAAAGAAGGGTCGCGCCCACACCCACGCCGCCCGCGCACCCCTTCCCTTGAAACTCGACCTCGGTTCTTTCCAGGGTGTCGTGTGGAAAACCGATAGCCTGGAGAGAGACACTGATGTCTCTGTGCAGATCTATGAGCCGGGCCAGTTGGACAAGGTCGCCTTCCTGCAGGACTGGAGGGAGATCTTCAAATCTGCCCAGCCTGCGCTGGATAAGTCGCGTTTGAGAAAGAGACGCCGACCGGAGCCCCAGGCGGAGGATGTTTCATCTGGTGTTGAGGAGGACGATCACGGCGATTATGATGAGGAGATTCTACACGATGCTGATGAGGAGGATGGGGGTAGTGAAGAGGGCGAAGAGGAGGAGGAGGAGGAGGAGGAGGAGGAGGATCCCATGTCTGATGTTGAGTCATCCGTTCCGAATGGGAGTGTGGATGCTGGGGAGGCTTCGAATACCACCCCTGAGCCTGGCCAGTCGCCCAAGGAGGCTCCGCGGATTTCGGTGGAGATTCCTGTGAAACGGGGTCGCAAGCGCAAGGCTGAGGCTCAGAACCCGACCCCCGTGAAGGAAACGAAGAACAAACCGAGCGATAATTCGACGAGAAGTCGGTCGAAGCGGGTTGCTTTGGATAAGAGCGAGGACGATGCGGGTTCGTCTGGTCCTGTACGCCGTTCTGCCAGACAGAGAAAGTAGTGTGTATGGGATGTGGATTTGCTGGTTGTCTTATATCTGTGAAACATCTTCACTCACGACTTATGATGAATAGTACGATTGAAGGAACATTTCAATGCATCTTGACTCGAAGAGAGTTTATTGGAGACATCTGGATCAAATGATCTTACTTAATATGCACACATCTGGATAAGTCTTCTTATATGCGCCTCTAATCCTAAGCATATTCCTTATTGAACGCTCGACCGATGACCATTCGTCGAATCTCACTTGTTCCCGCTCCGATCTCGTACAACTTTGCATCTCGAAGCAACCGCCCTGCGGATATCTCATTAATGTATCCATTCCCGCCCATCAGCTGGATGGCATCCAAGGCGCACTCTGTTGCGCGCTCAGCGGCATACAAAATTGCGCCAGCACAGTCCTGGGTGCGGATAACCAGTGGATCATATGATGCAGCACCGTTGTCTACCGCGCGTGCTGTAGTGTAGGTGTATGCCCTTGAAGCAGCAAGCTTGGTGTACATATCTGCAAGCTTGCCCTGGATCAATTGGTTGTGAGCAATTGGAGTGCCAAATTGTTTGCGGGTATGCGTATAAGGGAGGACAAGGTCCATGGCAGCTTGCATAATTCTGGGTTGAAGTCAGTACACTGATACACGTATACTAGTAGGATGGGAAAGGTGAAAGCAAGGAACCATACCCAAGTGGTCCCGCACTCAGGACAAGTCTCTCCAAGTCGAGGCCTTCCATCAAAACTCGGACACCACGGTTTAGCTGGCCCAGAACATTCTCTCGAGGAACAAAGACGTTGTCGAAGACAAGTTCACCGGTATTAGAACCGCGCATACCAAGCTTGTCCAGCTTCTGAGCACAAGAGAAGCCCTCGAAGCCCTTCTCTACAACAAAGGCGGTGATTCCCTTGGAACCCTTATCAGGTTGTGTCTTCGCGTAGACAACCACAAAATCGGCTTCAGGACCCTGCAAAGCGAATTGTCAATATCTCCGCGTGATCAATCCGCAATACCCAAGGACGTACATTGGTGATCCACATCTTCGTTCCATTCAATAGCCAGCCACCATCCACCTCCTTTGCGTTGGTCTTCATGCTAACAACATCAGAGCCAGCAGAGTGCTCCGACATCGCCAAGGCGCCAACTTTCTCACCAGACAGTAATCCCGGCAAGAATCTCTCCTTTTGTTGTTCGTTTCCATTTAGTGAGAGTTGGTTAACACAGAGCTGGGAGTGAGCGGCGTAAGAGAGACCAATACTTCCTGCAAGAAGAATAAGAATTAGATATTTCCCACCCTCGCTGTGCAACAAATAATTGAATAGACCACTGACCAGATGCTCGACTAATCTCTTCCATCACCACACAATGCGCTTGGTAGCCCATTCCCAATCCACCATACGCTTCATCGGCTGTAACACCCAGGAAGCTAGAAGCAACTAATCAGTATACGTGATCTGGACTGACATGAATGGTGGCAAAGCTTACCCAGCATCACCGAGTTTCTTCCACATCTCCGCAGGGAAATTATTCTGTTCATCAGTCCGCGCCGCAACCTCGGCTGGAATCTCTCGCCCTGCGCCGGGGTCAAAAACAATGGAAAGTCAAAGACGAGACAGAGCAACATACTTGTGAAGTCCTGTACGCGTTCTCTGAGCTCTAGAAGCTCATCGTCGGTCGGGGGTGTGAAGCCTGCTGGGTGTTTTGTCGACACGCTGCGGGCGAGACCGAAACCTGGGGCAAGTGCGGGGATGGCGGTCCGCCGCAACGAGCGGGTGGATGTGCGCAAGAGAGATGGGACGGCAAGGAAGGCCATTGCAAGGACTGGGTGCAATGGGTATGAAGTTGGTATTTGTCTAAGAGAAATATGTGAAAGGAGAGAGTATTCAAGTTGGAGATGTAAGAAAGCTAGAGCAAGAAGCGGCTGTCCTCGGCGCGGAGAAACTGCACTGTAATCTGGGGGTTTGTGACGGCCGTATACACCAGTTTACAGACATGCACTAGTGTTATTATGTTGGCATTTTTAGAGTAATTTTGTCTTGAATATACAGATCGCTTCAAATGTTCAGTTTGGCTTTATCGTGCGTGAAATTTAGCCTTTAAATCCCCTCTTCGCCGTGGTAAACTATTCAAGTTGCTACTAGTACATAACACATGTTGGTTGGTTGGTCTTTGGTCACTTCAAGTTGGAATTGTATAGAGTCGGTCGCTGCAATAATTTGATCATGAGAGAAGTTATACTGAAATGCCTTCGCCTTTTAATTTCATTGCAGATTGTTTCAGGAAATGGAAATAACAATACCTCCATTGTAAATTTCATGGCCAGGGTAGTTTCTTTGCTGACGGGTAGACGCGGCAATCATCGCAACTCCGCACAATCTGGGGAACCGCGAGCTACCCTTTCTCACTTTCTCTCGAACTAAATATTCCAGATTGATTAATATTACATGTTCTTCCCCATTTCTTGATCTCGAGCACCTTTGAACTCTACGCTTCCACCTGGCATCGCCCCTTCAAACCCCCGCTGGGCAGTGTAATACTCTATCCCCCGCAATGCGTGCCCCTTCCCCGCTCGTCCTGCGGAGCCTATGCTCACGAGCCGGTCAACGCAACTGTCAACCAGCACACTTCAAGTTCAACACGATTCGAATCCAATCAAGATCTGTCGCTAATTACACACACCCTCACCATGCCTCGGCACTCTCAGTCATCCCAACAGCAGTCGACACCTCATCGGCCGAATACAAAGAAAACAGCCAACAGATGGAAGAGCTCCTTTCCAAAATGAACCTCCTGCATACTGAAATCTCCAAAGGCGGCCCTCAGAAATCTCGAGATAAGCATATTGCACGGGGTAAAATGCTTCCTCGAGATCGGGTTTCGGCCTTGATTGACCCCGGAACGTCCTTCCTGGAGCTCTCCCCGCTCGCAGGACACGGGGTATACGAGGGCGAGGATGTACCCGCTGGAGGAATCATTACTGGTATCGGTACGGTGGAGGGAGTCAACTGTATGATTGTTGCAAATGATAGCACCGTCAAGGGCGGAACATACTACCCCATCACGGTGAAAAAGCACCTTCGTGCACAGGCAATCGCGCAAGAAAATCGATTGCCGTGTATCTATCTGGTTGACTCGGGGGGTGCCAATCTTCCGCACCAGGCCGATGTGTTCCCTGACCGAGACCATTTCGGTCGCATTTTCTATAACCAGGCTCGGATGAGCTCTCTCGGCATTCCGCAGCTTTCCGTTGTTATGGGCCCTTGCACCGCGGGTGGTGCCTATGTCCCTGCTATGAGTGACGAGTCAATCATTGTTGAGAATCAAGGTACTATCTTCTTGGCTGGTCCGCCATTGGTGAAGGCCGCTACGGGAGAGGTTGTTTCAGCGGAAGATTTGGGTGGTGGCCAGCTGCATTCTACTATCTCTGGGGTGACGGATTATCTGGCTGTCGACGACGCACATGCACTCATTTTGGCGAGGCGCTCAGTTTCAAATCTCAATTATCCGACCACTAATGCACCACTGGAGCTTGGTGATGTCGTAAAGGAACCCCTCTATGATCCTGCTGAACTGAACGGTATCGTCGGTGTCAATCTTCGACGACAGATTCCCGCTCATGAAGTAATTGCACGAATCGTCGATGGCAGCGAATTTTCCGAGTTCAAGCGCGACTACGGAACTACGCTTGTGACAGGTTTTGCACGAATCCATGGGCATCGGGTTGGCATTATCGCTAATAATGGAATCCTCTTTTCGGAGTCGTCTCTTAAGGGCGCTCATTTTATTGAGCTGTGTGCTCAGCGACGAATTCCTCTTGTGTTCTTGCAGAATATCTCCGGTTTCATGGTGGGCGCAGATGCCGAGAAAGGAGGCATTGCAAAGAATGGTGCCAAGCTTGTGACTGCTGTTGCATGTGCAGATGTTCCCAAGTTCACAGTCGTCTTCGGCTCAAGTGCTGGAGCTGGAAATTATGGCATGTGGTAAGATTTCATCGAGTCTCTTCCCCTACACTTCGTTTGTCTCACATTTGCTTCTAGTGGCCGTGCCTATTCCCCTCGGTTGATGTTCATGTGGCCTAATTCGAAGATCGGTGTCATGGGCTCCGAGCAACTTTCCGCTGTCATGGAAGCTGTTGGTAAGACTGTCGATCCAGCTCTCAAGTCTCGTATCGACCACGAGTCTGAGGCTGTATTTGCCTCGGCCCGTCTATGGGACGATGGTGTTATTCCACCAGCACAGACAAGAAGAATGCTGGGACTCGGTTTGGCAGCTGCGGTCGGTGGAAAGCCAGAACCAGACGCGCAGACTAAGTTTGGAGTGTTCCGCATGTAAACAGAAAAGGACGAAAAAGAATCGTCAACTATAATGTAGACATGAAAACCAATCAGGCATGCTATTTTTCTTTTGATAAATATGGCAGAAATACTCGAATCATAAGCAACTTCGAAATGAAATATGAGAGAGAAAACAATTGCCGTCAGATATCACAGATATGGTATAGGCAATTCACCAAAATCGACTTTTAGGGGGTCCAAATAACCAAACGTCTCAGTATACAAGATCGTGGGGAGGGGAAAAAAGGAAAAAAATTAAAGAAAGAAAAGAATAAAAAAATAAAGAGAAGAAAGAGAAGGCTGAGCACTCAAGAGTGTATCATAGAATCGAAGAATGGATGGTATAATAGATGAGAAAGGGAGAAATGGCGGCGACGCGTCAGTCTATCAAGAGGCGCAGATGCATATAAGCGTAGAAACAATCATGTGGCACGTCAAAAAAGCATAGGTGCAAGCAAAGACAGGCGTGACTTGCAAAAAAAAAAAAAAAAAAAACCTATGAAGTCCTTGCTGGAAAAGTCCAGAAGGTCGTATTATGTGGTGGTTGTATCCAATTTACAGGATGACACACGGGGAACGTCGGCGCTGTGATCTATTGTCTCTCTTGCGGTCGTTGCGATTTGCGTTTTCGCGCTTTCGGGATGAATCACTGTTGGAGCCTGAGCCCTGTAGGTCCTTACGGATGATTTGACGACAGAGGTCAACGAATACCTCATTCACGTTCGCGCGGCGGCGGGCCGAGGTTTCGTAGTATGGTGCGTTGCCCCAGCTCTGGGAAAGGCCGAAAGCGCGCGCTCGGGGCACGGCTCGGTCGTCTTCGAGATCTGATTTGTTGCCGACAATCACGAGGGGGACTTTCTCGTCGTCTTTGATCCGAATTATCTGTTCGCGGAGTTCGGAGAGCTCATTCAGTGATGACATGCTAGTGATGGAGAAGACCAGTAAAAAGCCTTGACCTTGCTTCATATAAAGTTCTCTGTGAAGAGGAGACGCATATTAGTATGGTGTGGGTGTGAGAAGATGGAAGGCGAGTCGCATTTTACCTCATGGCAGCTATAAATCTTGTTAGCAAAATAATCTATACTAGTAAGTTTCAGGCAGACTGCACTCACTGAATTGTTCTGTCCCTGCGGTATCAAGACTACACCCCGAAATACCCGGTTAGCTTCCGGCTTTCCATGTCCCATTGTATTCGCATCGAACTACCTACATTTCCAGAATGCATTGCCGGCCCTATTATAGATACGTTAGTAAGAAATATTTGCTTCCGTATGAAAGGATCCACTTACATCTACCTCAATCTGCTTGCGATATGAGTCCTCGATGGTCGGGTCATAGCTTTCAATCCAAACATTTTGAACGAATTGCGCTGTGAAGCAATTAGCTACTGCTTCGCGGCATGCGCAATGGTGTTGTAGCGAGAGGCAAATGAGCCAAGGTGAAGTATGTACCAGTCAAACAACTCTTTCCAACACCTCCAGCACCCAGAACAACAATATGGTATTCCCGTCTATGGTGACACGTCATAGCGATTAGAAGAAGGCATTGACGAGAGCAGGATGCCACGACTTACTGCGGCCGCATTGAGAGAGATCCAGAGATCACCGGGTATAGTTATGCGATTGCGAAGAAGAAAAAAGAGGCGAGGATGGAACCCAATGGGACGGAGCTAGGTTGGTGACCGCAGATGATCTCGTGCCGCGTTGTTTGTACCACGCGGGGGGGGGGGTGGATCGAGATCCTAGGTTCTTTCGCGTCGTAGCGACGGGGAGGGAATGTTCCGTGTATGTGTTTCCCTCGGTAGCCGTATAAAGCCGTGATGCCCCTTAATTATAGCACGATGGTGTCCAGCTCCCTGGGGGGCCGATGGGGGAAAAGCAGAGGGAGTCGGTTACATCGGAGTCCCAATGGATCAAGGAGTGGTGTTGACGCACAGACCGTTCAATGGGATTCGGTGCGTCGGTTCAACCCACAAGAGGTCAATGTGGTGATAAATTGAGGCTGAGTGGTTCAAAAATGGGGGGGTTTGAAGTTGTTTGGGAAAGTGGGTGTTGTGTGCGGGCCGCGGAGTTTAGGGGCAGCTTTTTTTATTTTTTTACAGTTCTGCAGAAGCTAATTGAGAAAACTAGAAAATGGCAAAGTTTACGAAGGAAAAAGAAAAAAAGAAAGTAAAAAATTAGTAAGAATGAAGGAATTTCAAATGTTAATAGTTATGCAGACATGAACATGTCGAGTCCAATGAGTTTTGCTTGTTTGAACCCCCTTGGTTTCTCCCTAAATCACATCATCTCTGTTCCTGGCGGTGAGTGTCCAGAGTCCAGACTCCAGACCGTCAACTCCACAATGGCATTGAGTATGGAATACCTAAATTTATGAGGATTTCTACTATGCATGATTTGAAATTGAACTGAACAAGGGGTAAGACTACATGAAGTAAATATCCCCAATTAGGTCTGGTTGGGCTGCAAGTCCCAAAATTTGGGGAGACTTGAGAATGCAAAGTCTTTAGTACTCTACATGTATGCATGCACTATACATAGATCAATTTTGGGGAAATCCAGAACAAGAGATTGGAACATTTTATGGCTAGGGCTTTATGAATTGATCAATCATAAGGAGCTTGTATATTATTACTAAGAGTTTACTGATCAATTTAATATTTTTAATATTTTTAATCTATACGATGATATCCCTCGGAGGGAGCCGAGACGGGACTGATATGAGATGGCTTATTAACGTATGTGATAAGCTCTAATATCTAATAGATGTGAATGATAGAAGAACTCCTCAATATCCATTAGTTCTTTTGCTTATCGGTATATTAAAAAACGAGTGAGTGATAAAGGACCAAGGTGGAATAGATGGATGTGGATAACCAAAATAATCTCCCGGAGCTTGGCTGTCCGGGGTTGGTTTCACATTTCCAGTAGGTACTCACAAGAGCACATCATAAATTTGGGGTAAATCGTCATGCTATTATACTTTGGAATAATATGAAAATAATATACCGGCTAGATCTTTTAACCCAGAACCTTGATAATTTAGAGGAAATATCTATAAAAAAAAAAGAAAAGGAAAAAAAAAACCTGTATCTCTATGTCATAAGCCATACTTGATTTGGCTTAGAGAACTATCTAGGGTTTTGTGATTGATGATAGGGCTGTTCAAGGATGTCTTTGGGAATGAAATGGAGATATGGCTCGCATGAAATCCTACCCAAGTACAGGTAAGTCGGGACTTTTGTCCCTATCAACTAGACAATACTACTTGGTATGCGAGGGGAACACTGCATACATGATCACCCAAGTGCGTTATTCACATGGTCCTCGCATCTGATCGCAGAGTACGTCATGCAATCACGTGATACTCGCACGGGCACAGCAGGAAGCGCCAGCTTGACCAAATGCATTCTCACTCATCCCTCGCTCCCATTGCCAATCTCTCGACTTTTCAGAATCAATATTTTGAATTTCACAGCTCTTAAAAAATGGCTTCCTTCCAAGATCGTGCTCAGCACGCTATCGCCCAGCTCGACAAGGAGGTATGTTTCTAAAGTCATTGTGTGTTTCGTTGGTGCCTCGTTAGCTCTAGCCCTCTGCCCCATTTTTGCCTGCATGATTTCTGTGCCCTCACGATAGTGCGATCGGGAGGGCAACGGCTTCTCACAGCACTGCACACATATCCTCGTGCTACCATCCGTCACTATTCTTCCCAATTTTTTTTAGCCTCACTCTGCCTTTTATCTCAAGCTTTGTTTCCCTTACTAATATCTCGTCAATAGCTGTCCAAGTACCCTGTCCTGAACAACCTGGAGAGACAGACCTCGGTCCCTAAGGTCTATGTCATCCTCGGTCTGGTCGGCATCTACTTCTTCCTTGTCTTCTTCAACATCGCTGGCGAGTTCCTTGTCAACATTGCCGGTTTCGTTCTTCCTGGATACTACTCGCTCCAGGCCCTGTTCACCTCGGGTACCTCGGATGACACCCAGGTAAGCTTCAAGTTCCTTCTCACATCCTCTCCAAATCAAATGACTGCCTTCTAACATTCTTTTCTCTCTCTAGTGGTTGACTGTAAGTTCCCATGACCCTCAAACCAGCTACTATTTTCCGTCTGGTGTTCCTGGCACGAGACAGTCTGTCTTGTGCTTATCGGGCGACACGTGATATTGCGCAAGGCCACAGCAATCTAACTTATTCATAGTACTGGGTTGTCTTTGCTTTCCTGACCACCCTTGAGAGCGCCATCAGCGCCGCTTACTGGTTCCGTATGTACAACCAAGCTATCACCCCCCCACCAGAGCTCTGCTGACCTCCACCTAGCCTTCTACTACATCTTCAAGTTCGTTCTGGTGCTCTGGATGGCTCTTCCCCAGACCAAGTAAGTGATCACAAGGGACCTGAGGAAAACCCGACCTTGAAAATGGAACCGTACTAACCAAATCCACAGCGGTGCCCAAGTTGTCTTCAACTCCCTGCTCCAGCCTCTGGTTGGCCGCTTCTTCTCCAGCACCGGCACCTCCGCCAACCTCCGTGCCCAGGCCGAGGCTGCTGCCAAGACCCACTCGTCCTAAATGGTTTCATAATGAATCCCAGCTGAGAATCGTCTCGATATCCCGAACACTCGAGGCTGTAGTCAAGATATAGGCCGTGGGTTTATCGATTCTCCCCGACCGGTCGGGTTTTGTAAACGACGTTATGCGCATTCGAGGATGAAGTTCTTTGTTGCGAATGAATTGCGATTTTTGAGCCCAGATGACAATAGAGTCATGGCGCTAAGAGAGGAAAGGAGCCTAGCCCGGGGTCGCGTTGAGGGGGCTTGGGAGGAGGATTGAGTTTCGGCGATGGTTTTGTGTTGATTACCTTACATATCTTGAATGGTAGAGCTCGTCTGTAGCTTTATAACTCTATCGATTCGCTCACTTTCAGGGCCGTTTGATACGGAGACAGTATGATACGCAATACTCAGGTGCTTTTGTATTGAATCGCTTTCATTTCCAACGTTTATTTCTCTACATTTCCTTGAATGGGAGAGCACACTTTCATTGCCTTGCTCTTGATATGGTTTCTCCCGGTGAACATTGAAAAGACAATCATGATATTCCGAAACGCCGAACCTAGTATTTCCGAAGGACTTGTCCGCCAAACGCCGAAAGAAGAAAAAACCACCTCGTGTTCTACTAATTGCAATCGCATAGCCCTGAATCAATCACATAGGCCGACTGGCTCCGCGCGAATCGCAAAGCCAAAAGCCTCCACAAAATCATGTTTGCGAATTCAGCCCAATGCGATTACCCCAACTATCGGTCCTTGGGTTCACAACAATGCGATAAGGGAATGGGTTGGAGTCACTGGTTGTGATTGGCGGAATATGGTCATTGTTATCATGAATAATGTCCCTGATCTTGAACGCGGCCTTCTGGAGCATTTTGCTCATGGCAAGGCCGACCTTGGCTCGTTCTATAGACGCAGAAATCCCAAATTAGCATGCCGATCATCTCAAACTTCTCCAGTTTGCGCGCCCTGATGATAGAATGCATGCGCTCCCTGGATTGCCCACGGCAACACAACACATCACTCACCAGCATCCGTCCGTGGGGTGGCAATGGTCACATCCAACGTCCAAATCTCCCATAGGACCTCCTCCTCTGCCTTCCCAGCTAGTCCTCCAAACCAAAGTCCAGAGCGGCGCCGCTTCTTTTCGTAGAATTCCACAGCAATCCGACCACGTACACCTCCGCCCGCGCCCACTTTGCCATCTTGGCCCCCAGCGGCGGGGGAGAGATGCTGCCGCACAAGCGCGCTAACACGGGATTCGATCAAGGTCTCGAGGTCCGCATCTTTGATTGCCGGGAGTGAGAAGTCCAATACCTCGAAGGATGTTGGTCGGACGGACGGGAAGTATCGGTGGAAGAAGATGAGGTTCAGGATGCCTGGGGTGAGGCGCGGGGCAAAATGTCAGCGGCAATGCGAAGGGAGTAAGAAACGGAAATGAGGCCCGAATGCATTTCACAGGGTAGGCATTGAGATATTGTATGGAGGGCTTGAACTTGTTCAGCTTATACCTTTTAGCACATCGCGCACTGCGGCGGTATCGGCGAAGATCTCCAGGAAGTACTCTGGAGGGGTTTTGCGGGGCTCCATCCCCGCGGGCAGTGGAACGGACCCAGGGCGTAGTTTGGGTTGATTTGCGGGAACGCGGGTTTGTGGAGTGAGAGGGTGAGTTAGAGTACTGAAGATCGGGAGAATTTGTTGAGTTGCATAGATGTTTAGAAGAGGGGAATGGTGACTTCAAAGGGTCGGGGCGGTTTCCATCGGACTAGGCCGAATGACGCTTATCGGGCTTATCATTGGTCCCTGAGATTCTTTGGAGATGTTTTGTTCGGTTGCGTAATGAGTAACTACTAACAAGGGAAAAAAAGTGGGTTCCGCTTTTGATCATCATTACAACCATTACATTATTCATGGACTTTTTTATCCTCTCTTACAATTCTAGGAACCTCGTTGCCGGGTTGATCAACAGTCCATCCAGGTCGCGCATCTTATACGCACCACTTTCATCATCCCGAATAGGAACTGGCTCAGGCTGATCTGCCAAGCGAGGTGTGAAGCCAACCATTAGGAACACGCCCATGATTCTTGCCATCTTGATAATACTGATGGTTTTATCGCTAACCCCAGTTTCCTTTTGAAAGGTATTCCAGAAAATCTCCTCTAGCGAACGATAATCATCGTATCTCGACCAGCCTTGAGTGATATGAATCTTACTGATCATCCGCTGGTGATGGAAAAGATTAAGACCAAATGGCAGAATTTCTGCTTCGGCCCAATCAATAACCCCAAGCAAACTATAAGTCGTTTCGTCCACGAGGATATTGAATTCTCCAAAATCTTGATGCAGAAGGGCCATTGGAAGTGAGAAAATCTCGGACATAGACTCCAAGACTGCCTGGATCAACGGAGAAAATCGACCCGGAAGAGAAGTAAGCAGTAGCTTCAAGTCATCCTCATATCGATTGCGGAGTTTGGTGCGATAGACCTGATGAACATCCTGGGGGGCCTTCCAACAGGCAATGAAGAATCTATATGCAGTCATCAATAAGTACATATCCCACCGAAAAGTGCGTACTAGACTCACCTCGCAATGTCCAGCATGAGAGTTTTCCGATAGCCAAAGAACTCAGGTTCGCTTGCACCCCAATTATGGGCCCCCAGAAAGTCCAGTGGGCTCACGCCTGGAAGCCTATTCATGATGTAGATAAACAGAGGCTCTTTGTCTCCCGAAGCTTCACTCATTTCGCCCTTGAAGTTGACTTGGGGTGTAAGCTTGCCGTAAATTGTATTTGCGAGCTTCATGGTTTCCATCTTGAGCAGGAGGCACTTGAGCCGGAACTGAACAACGAATTCTGACCTAGGGCCGGCGTAGACGGTGTAACTGGACACGCCTTGTACGGGAACTGGAGTGACGTTGCCTCCGGCGTGCTTTTTCGCATACTCGTCGCATTCTGCGCGAGTCGCTGTTGTCTTCTTGAAGAAATCTGTGATTTCATCTTCGGCGTCATAGTTCTTAACAGTCATTATGCAGGGTCCAGGGATACTATTATCGATTGAAGTGACGGTTGGCTTGTGGCTTGGATGAGGGCATAGAGGGATCAGAACAATTTGAAGGTGGCTTAAGTCGTCTTTTTGTCATGGTTTCCGATCAGATTCAATGGACCAGACCAGGGTCTCACTGAGCCACGGTAAGTTTACTGACCGCTAGATTTGCCTACTTGGACCCTGGTCATTCAAACCAAACATTGACGGCTCAAAGAACTGGATGTTAATGAGCTCCAAGTACCTACTAGTATAATTAAGTTACTCTTAGTGAAGCTCGCCTTTTGCCAAGTATGAGCTTTTACTGGTTAATTCTGACTCTTGAGTACAACACTACACCTGCTTTCCAAAAGTACAATCATGAAGCCAATAGATGCTAGAATAAAAGCCTCAAAATGATAGTACTGCTTTGAACTACCCGGCCTCTTCCTATAGGTCAGCCTATATAGATGGATTGGTTTTGGGCCGTTTGGCCCCCAACAGGCAGGTGTTGCGTGGAAAGAGGGGCAAATACTTGGAAGACTATATAACAGTCAAGCTTACCTACTTCAACAGCTTACTTCTAACCTCTAACTTCTGAAATCTGGCCTCTGTCCTCTGACTTTCACCGTCCCTCCACAAAACCACACCATTCAATCCCAATACACATTCTCTTCTGTCATTTCAAACAAAATGACATTCCAAATCATGGTCCACGCCTACCGCAAGGCCGGTATGTCGCCGGGAGACTTCAAGAAACACTACGATTCGCACGTCGACCTTCTCAAACGTATCGCTGGCGACGTCTTCCCACTGTCCCACAAACGCATGTATGTGGCTCGCACATCCGTTGATATCGCTGCCGAGGGAGCAAGCTCTTCCAATGCCACCACCCCGGCCGCTGTCATTGTTGGCGAGCAATCGGACTTTGAGTTTGATGCGTTTGTGGAGCTTACATTCCATGATGAGAAAGCTTTTCTGGCTTTTGTTGAGAAGTGTCGTGGGCCTGAGTTTGGTCCTCAGGTGACTGCGGATGAAGAGCTCTTTTTGGATCGACTGGCTGTTGTGGCTATTGGGGAGGTTTCTGAAACGACGGCGTGATGACGTTAAATTCTGGGCTTTAACTATGTACACATAAGGCTATGTATTGTATATGTACCTAGAGTTTTCTTTTAGAGCAATGAATAGATCCACATTCGTGTCCAAGGTCCGTTGGTGTCACAACGCTGATTCAAGCGTTCCCATAGAATATGAATATGAGGTTAGTTCGTGAGAGGCTGGATCATGAAAGTTTTAAAAATAGACCAAGGGTAATAGGTTAATTATCATAAATCTTGTCTTCGTGTGTTGGATGTTTTGAGTGTTCATGATCAAGTGTAGTTAAGCACATGTTATTGCCATTTGCGGCTGGGGCAGCCTGGACCGAAGCCGGAGCTACAATCAGCCTACAGGTAATACGTGAGACATGATTTGAATCATTTGATATACATTATCCCTTGTCAAACCGCTGAAGTAAGAAGAGGAGAGGTTGTTGCATCATCGTGACTTGATGTGTTCCCCCACACATGTAGTCGGCGTCTCTCCACAGAAACCTGGCGCACTAGCCGAGGCTGGCTGGGGATGATCTCCGGTCGCCGCGATCAGCGCCCGAGGGTCAACCTCTCACATCGTCTGCCCGACTCCAACCTCAACCCAACAAACATATAAGTCCAACCCTGTTAACCCCTTCTACGGCAAACGAAACAGAGGAGGTATTCCTGAACATCGAAAACATGATCGGTGGCGCGAGGCGCTGGTTAAAGCGCAATCGCAAAGGTCTCGCGATCGGGGCTGGAGTGCTGGGTGCTGGCTACCTGGCTGGTCAATATGTCATTTCCAAGATCTCAGAGGCACGAGAGCGTATGAGTAGTGACCGGATTGCCAAAGAAAAGTGAGTCATGGTTCACATTCCCAATGCCCTGTCAATTCGGGCACGCGAGCTTGTGACGGGCTCCGTCTTGTTCCCGAAGCCCAGTGGCTAACAGTCGTCTCCACTCTAGCCTTCGTCGAAGATTCGAACAAAACCAAACCGATTGCGCCTACACTGTTATTGCTTTGTTACCGACCGCTACAGAGAATATCGTCGATGCCCTCCCCGTGGAGGAATTGACCAAGGAGCTCCAGAAGAAGCGGGCGGAGAGGTTGGCACGGCTCAATGCGGGGGAAACTACGGGCTCGGATATGAGCTCGGTCTCTCCAAGCTTAATCGGGGATGATACAAAGAGCCTCTCGAGTTTTCAGAGCGAAGGTTATGTGCACACGAGCCAGTTGGGAGAGCCTGCCGACTCAGATGGACAACCCCGCGTGAAGCGGAATAAGACGCAGCTATGGAACGAGGTTAAGATTACATGTATGTTTGACCTGAGTGCCCTATGATGCCGAATCCTTCGAGCTAATCTGAGATTTCCTGCAGCTGTGACCCGATCCTTCACCATGATCTATATTCTCTCCCTTCTCAACATTTTCACTCGGATCCAGCTCAATCTCCTCGGTCGCCGAAACTATCTCTCGAGCGTCATTTCCCTCGCCAACCCCCCAACCGACTCAACCATCAGCCTTGAAGATCACGATTATGATCTAACACAAACACTTGGAGATGATATCGCGACCAACCGGCGCTACCTTGCTTTCAGTTGGTGGCTTCTTCATCGCGGATGGAAGACGCTGATGGAGCGGGTCCAGCCCGCTGTGGAGCAGGCGTTTGGCCCTCTTAACCCGCGTGAGGACATCAGCCTGTCCAAGCTGTCGGAATTGACTCTCCAAATTCGGAGGAACATTGAAGGCAACACGGAAGAAGACCGCCGGTAAGACAGATTGCTTTGTCACTGACAATATACGATTTCGGATCACTGACAAGGTACCAAATTAGATCCAAGAAATGGCTGTCCTGCTTGCTACCGTCAACAGAAGAGGAAGACTACGTTCTTCGTGAATCCGGCGTCGAGGGAGTGACAGACCCGTCATCCTCGAAGACCGCTTCGAAGCTGCGTCTCCTCTTGGACGAGACAGCCGATCTTATTGACTCTCCATCCTTCTCCTTCGTCTTGACTCTCCTCCTCAACGAAGGATTCTCCACCCTGATTGACGTCAAGTGTGCCAACGAGGCATTCAAGGCTTCGGCTCCAGCCCCAGAGACAGCACCCCAGTCCTTTGACTCCATGGCCACCGTCATTCCCCCTGTCACCTCTGAGCGCAAGACCAAACTTGCCAATCTTCTGGCTGTGCTGGCTCGCCAGGCACATGTGATCGGCCATGGCCCCATGGGCCCTAACGATTATCTTGATGTCATGGACAAGAATGTGCGAGAGCTCGAGGCCTTCTCTGCTGTCATTTATAGCTCTAACTTCGACCTCGAACTTCCCGGTACTAGCCGGCAATCCGAAGTCTCCAAGGACATGTCTTCCTTGGATCTCAATGCCCCTCCCACATATGCAGAAGTTGTGGCCGGTAGCGAGGTCGATAGTGAACCTACCGATCTGGCTCAAAGCACTCCAGTTTTGATTGATCATGATCAGCGGGTTGTTGAGATTACTGATGATCCCATTGAAGCTAATGAAGAAGTCGTCGAGGCCCCTGCGCCCGTGACAGTGACAGCGGCAGTGGCCGAAGAAGAGGAAGGGGAAACAGACCCAGTGCCATCCCAAGAGCCCGCAGCTGAATCCGCCTTCGAGGCTGCCTGGGGAAAGGCCGTTGATGATGTAAACATCGCGCCCGAGCCGGAAGTTCAAGAGACCTCTTAGATTTTGGGGACCTGTATACTGGATCTATGTGGCCGATTTGTCATTTACTTCCTGTATATACCCTTGTTTTTACATCTATCCTTCCATGGCTTTTAATGTCTTAGTCCTAGGTAGACATGGTGGTGCTAATGAATACATGCTTTATAACCTACTACTGCCTCCATACACTCTCGGACCAAATGCATGTGTGGGTATGTACAGCATAGTAAGCTTTGTTTAGAGCTCAAAGAGCAAAAAGATAATAATAAAGGTATACAAATAAAAGGAACCAGTAATCCGGGCCTATTCATCCATAATCTCCTCGTCCTCTTCAAGTTGTGACGATGTCTCCTTTGAATGAGCAGACATCGTCGCCACCTGTGTGAACATCTGAATAAGGATCGCGTATACCTTGCATTGACCAGTCACCATTGTCGAGACGCAACAATCTGAGGCCTAGCAAAGGTTAGAGCCTCAGATAGAAGTTGAAGTAATATAGAGAACTTACTTTTGAGTCATGTGAGATCTTCGAAAACCAAAACATCTCCTCGTCTGTCGTTATTCCGTATATGTACAGTACAGTCCCTCTTCTGAAGGGCTTTCCGACTTTGGTGTATACATTCTTTTCAACAGATTAGCTTCAGTTTGTGGATATTATCAGAAATATACACTGATAGTAAAAGCTACTCAAGGCCACATATCTGAATCCAGGGGCAGAATGCACTGGCTCAGTGGATCATGCAACGCATCAATTCATATGTTTTGTAATTGTTCCTTTGGAAGCCTGATCTTTTTTTGACCAAGATCATTCAAATCCACTCATTTCTGGAGAGTGTGTTGACATTCATCCTAATACCACGGACCGACGACTCGAATAGACAATATTCCATGACTCCAGAACTCATCTGTTCCATTGTCTTTAGAATCACGTCAGCGATTCTGGCTCTCTTAGCGGTCATCCAAAATTTCTTCCGACAGCCAGCTAGAGGTAATTCGAATATGCATTTCTTCTTTCCACTGGAGTTTAAAGGCTAATATCAAAACTAAACATAGACATTGGAGACCAGCGAAAATGCTACCATGAAGTGTCTCCTTGTTTTCAAAGACGAGTTGTCGAGCATTCAGATTTCGTAATTTCCACATACCAGAGGTATTGCGCAAACGACAGCGGAGCAAGAATCGGCCGTCGTGACTCAGCTGATAATCTGTTTTCTTGAATAATAATTAGAGCCGGCATCAATGACCGAAACCGATGGCCTGGGTCTTATCGTCTCATTGGCACTTCCGCAGGTCTCTTTGAGCAATTTTCACCTTAACCATCTGGAGATAAGAATGAATTTTAGTAAGAGGTGGAATTGGTCAATTTAAGGCAGCAGAAGATAGAGCAAACTTGAATAAAGATTGTAGCCCGGGTTTAACAGGTGCGGCGACTTTCTTATAATTGCACTCGAGGCACTGATGGGGATCTCATGAGGCTACGACTAATTGCATATGTGAGTATCCTAGTATAGGGAGAAACTTTCGATCTTCAATGTTCGTGGTTTCTAAAAAAATACTTCATTAGAAATTTGTACTTTTGTAGCTTTGAGGATCATTTCTCAACATTTGTAGCTACTAGCCAATAATTGTAAATGTATACTTTCGTATTATATACTGCGAATAGTTTTTGCATATAACAATTAACACTACTTTGGTGGACAGACAGTGCGCTATGCTAATGCAGCAGTTTTACATGCCCATCAAAAAACCAAGCAATGCAAAAACTAGCCCCAAGCTCCGCCCGTTCGGGAACACCAGGCTAGCCACAGAGCCGCTGGTAGCGGTCGGCGTGGTAGTGCTAGTCGCGGTCGCGGTTCCAGAAGCTGTAGTTGTAGCTGTAGCCGTAGTAGTGGTACTTTCCGATTTCTCCTTGAACCAATTCGCGGCCACAGGCTCCTCCAAACCAGTTGAGTTAATGAACGGTCGCAGTGGGAAATTGACGCGGTTATACACATCTGTCAGATTCAAGGCCAAGTATGGGTCGTAGATTGATGCCACGGTGAAGTTACTGGGTTGCTTAAAGAGAAGGAGCGTGTAGTTGTGCGGTGCTGTCCCGGAGGGTTCGGGGGCAATATATTGCGCTAGAGTATTTCCGGATGAGGAGTTGGCGACTGTGAGGTTTGTGACGATGGTGTGCAATGCGACGGAGGTCGGGTCAGTGGTGTTGGTGCCTGGATCGACCATCATGAACACATACTTCTGGTCTTTCTTGATGACTGAGCCTGATTTTGCTAGGTTTGGCTGAGGTCGATTTGTGGTGTCTGTTTTCGACGTTTGTCAGGTTTTTTTTTTTCTCGAGAGAGTGCGTGGGAATTTAAAGATCATTGAAAGGCACGGCATACCATTCGAGGTTAACAACTCGCCGGCTTGCACCTCCAGAACTTGAGTGGAAGTTTGGAAAGTCACGTTCAGAACCTGCGAAGGTTCACCGATGATGGCGATCTCTGGTGGTAGAGACCCGGCGGACGCGACTGAAGCGATGGCAGTAGTCAATGTGAGAACGAAGGAGAGTGGGCGCATGATTGTTTGATTTCAAATTATTTGTTCAATATTTGGTGTATATACATAAGAAACTGGCTCGACATTGGGACTCGGGAGTATATCTTAAGTGGAAGAGGGAGAAATCCATCGAAGGTCAAGCAAGGCTGAAATACCTTGGGACGCGCTATGACCCATCTTCAAGGCGCCCTATTAGATCTATAATGAGGTAAAACATTGAAGATCTACATTCAAAAAGGAACGGCCCCAAAATGCAGTTCAGCTCTGCCTTGGTGGATTTCAAGACTCTGGACGACTTACAAGTGGTGGCGGCCAGCCCCACTTGGAAGAAAATTACGAATCAGCGTTGAGGCTGATCTTCCGAACTTCACCCCTCCTTCATCCCCCCATACATTCAATTTTTGTCATCAAATCCATCATGGGTGTCCAGAGAAAGATCATTACTCGCGGCAACGGCCCCTCGCCTGCGTCAGGTGACAAGGTTTCTATCCACTACACCGGCTGGCTCTACGATGCCAAGAAGGCCAACAAGGGCTTCCAAGGCAAGCAGTAAGTTGTCTTTCCCCACCATTTCTCGGCCTTATAGCAGGAATACACAGATTGTTAATCGTATAAATAGGTTCGATAGCTCCAGAACCCCTGGTCGTGGCCCCTTCAATGTCCAGATTGGTGTTGGACAAGTTATTAAGGGTGCGTTTTATTTTTCCTTGTTTGTTAAAGGATAGAGCCAGTGGTCAACTTGGGAACTACTTGCAAGTCCTAGTAAGATTGGTATGCTAATACTGCTTTTTTAGGCTGGGATGAGGGTGTCTTGGAGATGAGCCTGGGCGAGAAGTCCATGTTGACTATCACTCCGTGAGTATTTCGATCCGTTCATAAAGGATAACATTGAACAATGAAAAGTGGACCATTACTGACATTCATCCATAGTGACTACGCTTATGGTGACAAGTAAGCTACCGCGTGAGATATCCGCTACTGATCATTTTCTAACGTTCTTTTCCTATGCAGGGCTGCTGGCAAGATTCCTGCAGGATCTACTCTCATCTTGTAAGTTTTGCCAATGCAAATTCATCGGACTTGGAAACTAATGGGTTTATAGTGAGGTTGAGCTCCTTAAGATCAACTAGATTAGCTATCCACGCTAGCAAAATCCAAAGCTTTTTCTTACTCTATTACATCGTTCAATTTCTTGAAGAGGGTAGGCTAAGGCAGTCCCAGATTCATCATAGAGGTGTCAAATTGGATAAAAATATCGAGATACATGTGTAGTATTCATCACTGAATGTGGCAACGCTCGGGTAGTCTATCAATCAATGTCCCCATGTTCTGACAATCGGTGTAGCCCATCGCATTCATATCCATGTGCTCATTCGTGCTCGGTCATGTCTCCGTAGATTTCATGTTCTTCGCAAATGGCTTCATAGACTTCATCGGCCAGCATCACTCGGCCATGGGGATTAATCTTCACCCACAGGGCAGCTGAGATGCTGAATAGCAACCAACAGCCTACTTCAATGGATAATTTGAACCAAGGGAGCCAGTTAGGGTCATCTCTTCCGGGTCGAGGCAGGTTATAGTCTATGAGTGCCTTGAGGTGGTGTTTCTTCAGTGTATTATGCACCAATGTTCTCCAGGAAATAAAGTCATCCTCCCTTTGGAGTGTTGGCTTGGTTTGTTTGAAGGCGCCATATGTTCTCGGTAGTTTATCCCCTTGGCATTTCTTAATGATATCAGGCATGACTGTGGAGTCGCTGTCGTCGCCCGCTGAATCGGACATGTTCATTGATTTCCTAGATTCTCTTCTAAAAAAAAACAGAAACAGGTTTTGTAGGATTGGGTTGTCAGGAGATGGCGTGATGGGGAAATATCAAAGCCTTGTTTCGAGGATGAAGCTGATGTGGGTATCAATCTTCTGAACGATGAAGAGCTTCTGAGATGGCAGGGCAGGATAAGTCATGCAGGGTTTGAGAAGGATAAAAGGAAGGAACTTGAAATGCATTGGGAAAAGGGGGAATCAAAACTGGGTGCTATTAAAAATGCGATTCAATGAAGAAGGACCAGTCCATAAGCGACGCTATACTTTTTCCCTCTCTCCTTCTCTCTTGTCACTTCAACCCTCTTCCCCCTCTCCGCAATTTTTCACCTTGTTTCTCAAAGCATCCATTGCGCCCATTTTTCATTGCCTCTTGTATCCTACTTTCTAGGTACGTCTCGCCTAGCCCTGTACCCAGGCTCTAGCAAAATCCGTGTACTGACAGGGCATGCATGAATCAAATGGACCAGAGAGCTCAAGGATTTTAGCTTTCGAACCCTCTCCCCATCTGCGTCTTTTCAACAACCCAATTCTCTCCCAAACCGTCATTATGTCTGAGGGTCCCAGCAACCCAGTCCCAGCCAATGATCACGGGAAGCAGCCGCAAAACATCCACAGACAACGACTGACTGCCATCAAGGAGTTCTCCATCCTACAAACCCAAGCCCCTTGTGGCAAAGGCTGTCTGGAATCCCATCAAAATGACCCTAAGAATCTGATCAAGATGAGAGACGCGCTAATGGAGATTGGAGAAACGGCCAAGCCCAACGCGCCCCAAGAACCAGACCTCTACGAAAAGGAAGACACCACGAGCGCCAAACCCCTCGGAGACCCTCGAACGACTATTTTCCTCGAGAAGCTTTACATGGCAGCTCTCAAAGAGCTTCTCAGGAGAAAAATCCAGGGCGACTTTCCTACTCCGTACGTGGACTTGATGCTGATTCTGATTGAGTTTGAGGAAGAGGGATACGATGATGTTGTCAATTCGGTTCTGAGCGGATTGAAAGATGGCGATGATGCTGAATTGACTTTTTCGATGGAGGATAAGTTTGAGGCTTTTGATAGGATTGATACTCTGTTGAGACTTAGGAATGCCGCATGATGAGGGATGGGTCCTTTGGTGGATCTACTGATACTTTTGTATCTAGTGTGCGGTCAGATGATGTTTTCTCGTCTTCGACGAAGATAGTACCGAATCATATCGTCAATCTTCATTTTGGTATCTTCATTATAGCTGAGTGTGTTGAGACTTCAGCCCTTGCTCGATTAATGGCGTGATAAAAATTTGCCTTTTGATAAGATCGTTTCCCATGATCTTTTAGCCTTGAATCAATCCCGTTTCCATGCAGGTATAGTGTAATTGGTAGGCTGGGGTCATTCCTTCTTCACCTCCTCTCCAGTAACAATGACCTCCTTGTCACTCATGCTGTTGCTCTCCAGCGTGCCCTTCTCCTCATCGCGGCTTCCATTGCTCAATTCCTCGGTTTTGCTGTGCTCAATAGGGGAATGGTCCTTGATAACCAACCAGGTGGGAACGACCGCAATACCTGCATCAGAGTAAGTCTTTGTTGCGAAAGGATAAAAGACTAAGGAAATTTGACGAACCTAGCAGAATTGTGTTCACTGCAAGAGGAACTCGGCCTCCATACCAATCCCGAGTGTTAATTCCATACGATACTGCCTGGGCAAAGCTCTCCTGGCCACGCAGAATACCGGAAAGACGAGCTGAGACTTGTTAGTCTGACTTCCATTGTAAGGGGCTCTTGTGGCTAACTTACAGAGTTCTGAAATGTTATCGGTCATTGTGGAGAGCAGGTAGTACAGCCAATTCTGCAACGCCTGCTGAGAGAATTCTGTATTTTAAAATGTCAGATATACCGAATCAGAAAATGAATGACAGGAAGTACTCACGCCAGAGAAGAATCACAAACATGCCCTTGGCGTAGCCTTTATCGGCCCAATCGAGAGAAGGCGGGTTAGCGGTGTACTGTTCTTGCACGACCCAGCCATACACCCAGGCGATGATGTGAAGCACAATGACATAGTAAAAACTGGATTGATTATTAGTGTGTGGGTTTCATTTTATGCTTGCGGTTCCTTTACCTGTAAGTGATTCGGCTCTTGACCGGCACCTTCTGGTAATCCAAGAACCGACTGATAACCCAGGACGAGAAAAGGCCAGCAATGTAGCCTGGATCGCAAAAGTTAAATTTCGCACGAATTTAGAGCTGGTAGAGAAGGTCTTGAAACATACTAACTAGTCCAATCAAAGCACGGGCTCTGACTCCAAAGTAGTAAACTTCGAAATCTAGAGTTTCAAGTTAGCTCTGATCACAAGTATTGAATAGGACATTTGAGACTTACTGCCAGTGTACTGGTTGAAATAAGCTGCCCAGAAGACAGGCAGCAAGAGCAGAATCTAGAGAGAAAGTTAGCTCGGTGTAGTCAATCGAATTGGTGCTTTAAATAAACTGACATCCTTCCGGCGAGTGACCTTCCAGAGCTCAACCATCTCAGCGCGCCATGAATCCTGCTTGATAACCTTCACAGCACTTCCATCGCTGCGTTGGACATTTTCAGGCCGGGTGAGGAAAATAGCGAAAGGAACAGCAAGACACTGCAGCGCAACGAAAATGAGGTACGTCTCTGCATTCTATATCAGCAAAGATCCCAAAAACCTTACCGATTGATAGAGAAGCTTACCAGATCCGACCTTTCCTTTAGTCTTGGCAGCAGCAGAGCTAATCTCTCGTTAGCCACGTTGCCCGATGGCGCATTGAGCATTCGATTTAAACTTACTGGTTGAGTCCAAGAACAATGGCACTGCCCACCAGTGGGCCACCTGTTCGGAACCAAAGCCAAATGCTATTTTCTGGTTAGAGATTCCATTTGTTTCCAGTTCCTTGTTCTATTTAACTTACTTCATATATTGGCCTCTCTTGGCAGGCTCGGGGTATCCAAGCGCGACAGCGCCTTCAGAAGCCCAGAATAAACCAGCCCTGTTCTCATCAGCGCCCTGCACTGTTAT
Organism: Penicillium verhagenii; assembly: GCF_028828195.1. NCBI lineage: Eukaryota > Fungi > Ascomycota > Eurotiomycetes > Eurotiales > Aspergillaceae > Penicillium > Penicillium verhagenii. Next base: position 1,004,773 of record NW_026643166.1, on the reverse strand, counting down.
TCCAAGAAATCGCTTTTTGAACTCACGACAGGCCACAGGCGACTGCACCAACTAGCACGAACCAAACATTGCCCTGTACATATGATTAGTACATATTGATGATTTTACACATGAAAGAGAAAGGCGGTATTCACATAGCGGTTGTTTGTATATAAAGCAGCCCTATTGGTAAGTTAGTTCATGTTTTTGGCGAGTAGTCTCAAATAGCCACATACGAGTAGATAGGATATCCAACTGCACCAAGCAGCAAAGTCCAGTTCATTCCAATGCGGTTCGCAATCGGTCCACCAAAAATGCAGAGAATTCCCACTGGAACAAGAATCAGTATTCGGTTCAAGGGTTCCACTTGCAAATAGTAGTGCACATACTAAGACCGAAAACCAGCGCATTAGCTGCGTTGATCAGAAATGGTGATTCCGCACCACCAGCACCAAGGGAATTCATCGCATTCCATAATCCCGGTGCTAGGAACCCAACACCTCCAATAACAAATGCATTAAACAGAGTCGTCCGGTACCAAATTCGCTTTTGATGCTGGATCGGCGCATCGTCGGAGGATGCCGAGGCCGAGACCGAGATCGGTTCTGCCATTTTGTAGTATCTAAACACGGATCTGGAGTTGAAATCGAGGAACTTTGGAAGAACAAAACAGTTGCGGATTCAACGACCTTTTTGTTGGATTTAAAGTTTCCTGCATCGGAAAATTTTGACCTCACGAGGCTTCATGCAAATGGCGTGCTTATTCGTGCTTGCCAAGTTGCTGCTCGCGATAGTTGACATTCTAGCGCCTGTCACCAAAGTAACTTGGTCCACCTTCGACCCACATATTAAGGTATTCGACCAATCATCTTTGCTTTTACGTACTAAATTTTGCATGTCCCTTGTCCTTAATCCCTTTTCGCTCTTAGGGTTCTCCGTTTCATGGTCTTGGAGAGCGCTTTGAGTTTGGGCCGAGAACATTCATAGGCCTTATCGGCTGGCTTTCGTGTCTGATTGGTGAATGCAGAACTGCCATCCCGAATCCGAGGTTTCGTTGATCGGGATCTTTCCGTCAATTTTGAATTCCTCGACGGGCGCCGGGGGAGAACCTTTAGCCCATTGCGACTCGCAGTTCATGTGGTAACTTTTCATGGAAAGCGATTTTGCGGTCTCGTGATTTGCTTTAGCAAGATGGGCCCCGTGGGGCAAACCATCCGGGGTAGTTGGTGATCTGCCAGTGGCAAACAAACGTCAATCGTAGTCCGATAACTGCCAGAATCATGTGACGGATTTTCTCGCAAGTTCTAGAGTAGTAAATGGTTGATAAATGGTTGATTGGCTGAATGATTGATTGGTTTGAATGCAAATGTGATGGTACAACAAGTCTGTCGCGGGCAGGTCATGTGGCGAATCTTTCCGACATGGAAACGGAATAGAAATCAATATCCCGGGGGAAAAAAAGTCCAGACGGAACAATTTAACTTTCTGCAGACGTGCAGAGAAGATGCAGGCAAACATTGAGAATGAAATGACAGGGGAAGTTGAAGTTAGCGAGTGCCTCGGGTAGCTGCATTCGCTAGCCCACCTGCGTTATTACTCTGTCAAGCATTGCGAAACCCAATCAGCCATGGATTCTGGCGATAAATTCCCACTTCTCGACAGTGGTCAGAAAAGGGACAACAGGTAAGATATTAGATCTCTAATTCTTGGTTTGAACTATTGATAATTCCGGGCATAAAAGATGAAGGAATTGCTCCGATGGTATTGATACTAAGCTTAAGCCTTAGACGGCATTGGCCTAGCGCCGCAATCTTCACATGCAAGCCACCATGTAAGATGGCGGAAATTTAACTTTCAGGGGCAATACATGGCACAATCCATCTCTCGGACTTTTCAGGCTGCAAAAAAAAAAAAAACGAACATAGACGGGAGCTGAGGTATTAATTTCGCTTTAACGATAGTCATTATGTAGGTGGTATAGATTAATGTAGTAACATCGTATAGTAACATCGGAACACAATCTGCAAATCGAACAGACCAAAAGAGGGGATGCCCGATTTCTATATCAGGATTATAAGTTCTCACAGAGCAAGAGCGACACCGAGGATACCGGCAGCACCAGCAAGGCTGATGGCGAGGCCACCAGTAGCGGCGGCGGCACCACCGGTAGAGGTGCTGGTCGCGGCACCGGAGGATGCGCCGGAGGATGAGGAGCCCGAGGAAGTAGTGCCCGAGGAACCGGTGGAGCTTGAACCGCTTGTGGTCTCAGTGGCGGTAGTGGACCCTGTGCTGAGGGGAGTAGAAGTAGAGGAAGCGGTAGAGCTGGGGATCAAGGTGCCAGAGATGGTGATATCGGAGCCGGTTGCAGTAGATTCGGCGGCAAGCATGCTTTCGTATTCAGTAATCTCAACCTGGATCTCGGAGGTGAAGTAGGCCTCGACGGCGGAGGGGAGACTGGTGACCCAGGCGGGGTAGTCACCGCTCTGCATGGCGCTGATCTCGGATTCCATGAAGGCGGAGTTGGAGTAGAAGTCATTGAGCCAGGTTGAGGGGATGCCGGTCATGAGAACGGACTCGATGGAGGAGGGGACCTCATCGCCGTCGTCAACCGATGAAGGAGTGGTATCGGTAACTTCCGAGTCCGACGAGCCGGAGTCTTGGGGCTTAGGGGCAGCAAGAGCCGCGGTAGCGAAAAGGACGGTAAGAATAGTCTTGTACTGCATGATGGAGTGGTTTGAAAAGAAAGTAGTTATTCTTTTGTGGGAAGGAAGAATAAAAATAAAAGAAAAGGTGTACCCAGGGTCTGGGGGGTTAAGAAAGGTTATATACGCCTCTATGGCAGCCTTGCAAAGCCATGTTTCCATCTAAGACATGAACCATAATCTTGCTTGAGGCTCGACCTGACCACTTGCCAAGATCTCCGAACAGGCTGAATACGACTCTGAAAGAAAAGAGCGAGTCGCCCACGCTAAAGGCCTTTGGAGCCAATCGCGGTGAAATCGGAACTTGTCAACCCCACTTCCTGCGACTCAAAGAGGGAAGGCGCAGGGGCGAAGCCAAGCCCAGGCCAAACCACTTGTAGCCTTGGTGCCTATTATTGGTCCCTGTGCTTACCCTAGTCAAGTTAGGCGTGGTCAGTAGCTTTGTTTAACAATTCCTTTACGCCGAACTCCCCTGGTTAAAATTACTTACAAGAAAGAGAAAAGCTCCACTGGTAACGCTATGGACTAGACCCTTTCCCGCCCGAAAATGCTCATTGAATACTGTTGTTTTAATAGTGTTGTTTAAAAGGTTATTATGAAAACCAAAATCCTCGCACGGAAGTATCGGATTTAGCCGTCAAACTTATTTTTCATGTATTATACACCGTTTCCATACGAGGCTCGCAAGCCTCGGAAGTACCCAGTCACTCTTTCTTGCATTTCTTTGCACCTTTTTATCCCTGCCATTAGACCCTGCATGATTCGTCATGACATCATTTCCTGGGGTAAAGACCAGAAAAAAAAGACAGTTGCCTTCCTGTACTCATCGCCCGATGATGGTTGCGCAATCCTTCTCTTTTCCATTTGCTGAAAGAGCAGCCTCGGACTCATGATTGCGCGTCAATCTCCCAGTTTCTACCAACCACAACTGCAGGGTTCTGTCGGCCACAGACAAGCTTACCCATTTTCCAGGCAGATATTATTCTATTAGGTAAATAAGGCTTTATGTTTTGTCTGTTGGTTTGCCATCCAAAACTTTCCCCAGCTCTTTGTTTTCTTTTTTTTAAGGCTATACCTAAACGGAATTCTGCGTCACCTCGTGCCTACGTCAACTATCACATGGCTTGAATATTTCAAGTTCTGTAGGCAATTTGCAGTTTACACTTTTGATCACAAATAAAAGGTCTTGAATTTTCTCTACTCTGAAATTTGTGAAGATCTGAGGCTTCCTAATTCAGCTAATAATTCATAGTGAGTCCTGGATATTACCAATCGGTACTCTGCTCGCTATAATGACGGTATCTTCCTGCAGTCTTCACCCGAAACTTCTTCCCAATGTAAACGAATATGAAGTTTCCGAGAAGAATAACTGTAGCAATAAGACCAAAGGTAACGTAGAACCATGATAGTCCAACCCGATTGACCCAAGGGTCAAGGGCAAAAACAAAGACGGTAGAAATCAGGTTTCGAATGAAGGTCACTCCAACGACTGAGTCCGCAATAACCTAATATCATATAAGTTGGTCAGTTATCTCTATCGCCAAGGGACAGGGGGGGGGGGGGGGGGGATCTTACGTCGGTGTATGCATCCGTCAGGTAGGTCAAGGCGGCACTGCAGGCCGGGACAGTGCCGAATCCTACAAGTCCAAGTCCGAAGGCTGGTAAGAGCCAATGGGATCCGTTGTTTAATCCAATACCAAACATGAATAAACCCGCCGGGACCAAGGGCATGAATACCAAAGAAAGCCAAAGACGCATCTCTGGCTCGAAGATACCCTTGTTTCGTTTGGCCAGGTAAAGAGCGATATAATCACTCAACGGTCCACAAACCAGTGCTCCTAGACTGGTGCCGAGGAACGGCGGAATCCCCATCAAACCGATCTGAGCAGAGCCAAAGTTATAAGGTGGCAGTGTCATGACGGAGGAAAGAGTGGTGACGGGAACGGTCGTGCAGGTTGTCATGATACCGTATTGGACGGCCATGAAAAAGACTGCTGGAAAACTGAAGAGTATCAAAAATGGCTGGTAGCTGTGTTTTAACAATTGGCCAAAAGGCATGGGCGAGTTGGTCCACAAAGACAGCTTTTTTAAGTATGTCTTGTGGGGGATGGATTGGTCAACCTCAACGATCTCGGACTGCAGTGCGACAGCATGGGAATCAAGAGTCCCTTTGACTGGTTCTGTGTCGAGTTTATCTTTTTTATCCAATGTTGCTTCGGGCACAGATAAACCATTGATGGGTGGGGCGTTAAACATCGTCTCCTCGTAGAAGAAAACAAAGCTGACGAACCCAACACCAAATAGAATAACCATCCACCACCAAACCCAACGCCATCCCTGTGAGAGTGTAATAAATCCACCTGCAAGAGGAGCCAATGTAGTACCGACGGTCATGACCCAAAAGTAGATTGTGTTCATGAGACCTCTCTCGTGGACGAAGAAGACATCCGCAACAGTCATTTGAACCAGGACCTCCGCCAGAGCACCAACTATGCAGCTCAAGACATTGACCAGCATCAGGTCTGCAACAGTCTCCATTTTGGCAGACCATACACTGATTCCACACTGAACGGCAGTGCTGAATATGTATATTGGTCGCCGGCCGAATTTCAAAGCAAACGGGATCAGGATTATGCCGCCGATGCATAATGCTCCACACCCAGCAGCATAACTGTCATTCAGTAGCGCGAAGCTGAAGCCCAGCTCTTCGTTCATTGATCCCCATGTCACAGTTGCTACATCAATTCTGTATGGTCTTAGTAAATTTCTAAGTGAGCTCTCAAGTAAATATGTCCATATATTTACTACTTACAGTGCGAAGACCATCATCACATAGTAAGAGACCAGCCCAAGATTCAGGTATTTCCTCCATTGCGGCCAGTTCTTTTGGGATGGCATCAGTCACGTTCATCAATTGACGAACAAGGTATATGGGGTACCTACCAAAGGATCATTGGGGTCACTGCTGGGTTTCGGCTCCAGAAGGACATCTGAAGTTTGACTTGATTGCGAGATATCTGTCAATGGTGAGACGCTCTCAGTCAGTTATATGATTATAATGTCAGAAAAGCATAAGGAATTCTGGCTCGCCTTCGATTCGAACTGTTCCTGGTGGCCACTCAGGGTCTATTGCTTGATTATCGAGAGGCATTGGTCTATGTTGTTAAGTAAATTGGCCTCTTGCAGCAAGTATGAATGTCACGGGGCCCAGAAACAGAAGCACAAGTCGGCATGCCTGAACTGGGGACCACCCATGTCTTATGTCCCTACTCACACTCACAGCCGGGATCAAACCCAGGAAGTACGTTGATATGAGCTTATCATCATCGGCTGCGACTCCTGGCATGATGCTCTGTGGCCACTCACAATCAGTCCGAGGGCGGAAAGGGAGAAACGACTTGCCCCAAAAGGGAAGTTTGAAGCAATAGCCAATGGGTGTAAGGCTGTAAACAAAAGATCGTGTCTAAGCTTATCATGTTGTGCTTGATCCGATAAGCGGGGAAACGCTTGAGATAAGGGAAGTCACGGCATTCGATACGTATCACGCGCAGAAATCATGCCCTTTTTACCGTGTTAGTAACACACATTTGATGCGAATGAAATGCCGATAACGTTTGTGTGGAGCAGAAATAACTTGATCACCAGGATTTATTGTTATCTCAACAGTCAAGAGTCAAGACATTGATAACCTCTCCACTTCCCCGCAGACATCCACCCGGAACGGACCAATGGCGTCAAATTGCGCCGCCAAGATGCGCAGCAGCTTATTCAATGGATCCCGACCAACATTCCTTTCGAACATCACCGGGCCCCTCTCCGTGAACTCAAGAGCCGAGAATATATCCCGTCTTCTTTCCTCGGAAATCACAAAAGGAAACTTCTGGAGACCCGGACTTGCGGTTGCTTCCGCCCTCCGGATCCTACCCCACACAATCTCATTTAAATAGCATGGTGCGCCCGAAGCCACCAGAGACTCGTCAATTCAACCCTTAAATCAATCAACCTCGACCTTTTTCACCATGGTGTCCATCTTTAAGAATGGCCGAATTTTTGTGCCGTCATCCGGCAAAGACAATGAGTTCGCAAATACAATGATCATCGAGAATGACCAGATTTCCTACGTTGGCTCACTCGAAAACGCCCAAGTACCCGCAGATGCGACGGTGATTGATTTAGAGAATAAGGTCGTGGTTCCCAGCTTTATCGATAGCCATGTGCATCTTTTACATTATGGTCATTCACTTCGAAAAGTCGATCTCATCGGTTGTGCTTCGCTGGACGAAATCCGGGAAACCATCAGGTCATATGCCAAATCTAACCCATCTGTTCCGCGGATCCTCTGTCGTGGATGGATTCAGGCTTCAGTCGATGGACTTCCACTGGCTAGCATGCTGGACGATTTGGATCCCCGGCCTATCTATATCGATGCTTTTGACCTCCATTCTATCTGGTGTAATTCTCCCGCGCTTGAGGAAATGAAGGCCCATACTGCTCCCGATCTTCCGGGTGGTACTATTCATCGAGATGACAATGGCCGAGCTACAGGCTTACTGGATGAGTCGGCTTTGATGAATCTTGCCTGGCCACATTTAGAAAGCCTCTACTCCAAAGAAGATAACTTGAGTGCGTTGGAGGTGGCCATTTCAACATACACCGCGGCTGGATACACGGGTATCGTCGATATGGCAATGGATGAGGCTACATGGGATATTCTACAAGAATATCGACGCGATAAATCAATCCCTTTCCACATTGGCGCCCACTGGCTTGTGCCATTTTCCGCCGATCAGCAAGCCAATCTCAGCTACGTGGATAGAGCGATTGAACTGCACAAGCAATTCCCCGATCCTAGCTTCACCGTTCTCGGAATAAAGATTATCTGTGACGGCGTGGTGGACGGATGCACTGCTGCCCTTCTCCAGCCATATACAGGCAAATCAGATCCAGTGGAGCCAATCTGGCCGGCCGACATGTTGACGGGGGTTGTTGAGCGTGCCGACCACGCCGGTCTCCAATGTGCCATCCATGCAATTGGCGACAAGGCAATCCACCAAGCACTTAACGTCTTATCAGAAGTCGGTACTCCCGGTCGACGACACAGAATCGAACATCTCGAGCTAAGCACGTCCGAGGACGCAAAGCGACTCGGTCAATTGGGAATCACCGCATCCATCCAACCAGTTCACTCCGATCCAGCTCTTTTCAAGGCCTGGCCCAGTCTTGTCGGTCCACACCGGTGCAAGCGGGCGTTTGCCTACAAGGATTTCCTGGATGGAGGCGCCCCTATTGCCATTGGAACTGATGCACCTACTGCTCGACACTTGCCCTTTCCCAATCTCTATAATGCCACTACAAGACGCTCGGCTCTTGAGCCAGAGTCGACTGACACGGTCAATGCACACTTTGGTATCAGCTTGGCTGAGGCGGCTACCGCTGCTACGACTGGTGCGGCATATGCGCGCTTTGCGGACTCTTGGACTGGGAGCTTGAAGCAGGGATTGAAGGCGGATTTCCTTGTTGTTGATATGCAGTGGAACCCAGAAACACTTCTCGAGGCAAAGGTGTGCCAGACTTGGTATCTTGGTCAGAAGATCTATGATTCGAAGTTGAAGGGATAAAGCGAAGTGATACTAGGTATGCACCCAATGTATTGTAAAATAATAAACTACTAGTATATCCATGAATAAAAAAAAGATCAAAAAGAAAACCGAAAAGAATATGAACAATGACATTAAATCAAGTTCCACATACACGCTATCCATGTTATCCTTTGCAGACATTTCATGGTGTTCTTGCCAGGTTTACACCGTCTGGTGGTAAGCGCCACTATCTTTTGTGGGCTCTTTGTCAGACGATCGTAGTAGTACACGGTGAATGTGATGATCGTGTCAATCACAAAGGGTTTGTTCATTTTCTTCTTTCGGATGCTCTTTGCTTGTAAAGGGCTAGAGGGGTACTCTCCAGATTCATCTAAGGATGAAGTGGCCCCCGACATCATGATGTGACACCGTGAGTTCAAAAGATGACCTTGGTCATCTTACCCCTAACTAGTTAAATATATGGTGTGGTAAAATCGGCCCCCCTCCTTGAAATCGCCACTGCCCTCAATCAAATAAATAGCCAAAAGCAAGGAAACACGCTCAACGAAATAACGTCAGGTTATAGCGCTCAACTGCGTTCAGCATACAGTAAGCCCATAAAACTTGAGCATCATTCAGCCGGACCAAAGTAAGCGTGATCGTCGGCGCATGCGGAGCCGCACTGTTGTATGCGGTATGAATATCGAAGTCAGTGGCTTGGTACTGCTTCCTTGCACATGGAAAGATGTGTGCTACATCCTATAACAAGTAAAGAATAGCAGATTAGCAAATGGTATTTCCTCACGACCCACCAGGGTCCAGGACACAGGGAAACTCACAGGATAGAAGCGATGTGCTGTAGATGGCTGCTTTAGTAACATCCCGGAAGAATTTTTCCGCCACTGGCTTGACCCTCTAGGCACTGGATATCCGCAAGCCAGTAACCAGCCCAGAATGCAGCTCTTTGATCTTCATCAAGCCTGGAAAAGGCTTTCACCAAAGCGACAGTCCTCAACTTTCTGTTCAGTGATCATTGCCTCTTCGGACAGCTTGCTCTGATCCACCTCCACAGCACGTACAGTGCAATCATCGTGCATCCCGAAAATAAGATAGGTAAAGGCGTAAAGGGCAATATTATGAGTCTGCATGTTTTCCCAGGCAAGCCGTTGACCCTGTCGCTGGATGGTATATGCGTAGTCGAAACGGCCGAAGGCACAAGAGTATAGACGGTTGTTGACACTTGAGTGATCGTAAGTGTCACCACGCTGGTGACCGTAGTAATTGTTCTTCGAAGTCTGAGGGCCTTCTAGCGTTCCCTCACTTCGTCTCAGTGTTTCCCTTTTTTCTTTTCAATTCACTTCGTTCCTTTCAGATCGCATCTCCTGATCGGGACTGCTCTGACAGCAAGGATCTTTCTTGTTTAGATCACTTCCAAGCCACCAGGCCGTCTCCTCTCGCTTCGTGCACCTGCAAAAATATCGTCAGATAGCGGACAAATTCGACGACGAACAGCGACTGACCTGGACTCCTTAGGTGCCAAAAGGCTATTGAGCGGGAAAGGAAAGAAACTAGCCAGGATTACAGATTCCTACTAGTACCCAATTTTCATGGAAAGGACAAACAGTAACGGCAATTACTACGTACTCCTTCCTCTTCTATACCATTGTTGAATGTTTGCTTGTTTGCTCTCCCTACTGATAGTCCTTGTCTCCGTTACAACTCCTTCACTCATCAAGTGTTGATAAGTAATTAATATGTATTTTTGTGCCTTACTATCCAGGCAGGTCAATATATCACATCCCTAATGCGGGGCGGCCATCACCATGACATCACCAAAAATGCGGGTAGAACAGAATTCGAATACAAAGTTTCATATTATACTAGTACAGTTATTATACAGTAATAAAGTACAATTCAAAAGCTGCATCACATATCCCAGCCTCATAAAATCTCGCGGTTATTCCCATTGAATAAGCATATTTTCCTCTGCACGAACGTTTTCATCACTCCTCAGGCTTGCGAGGCTCATGGTACTGAGCACCTTGATCCGAAGAGCGGCGGGAAGAGCTCATATCTATCATCCAAATTAGATTACTCTTCTGGGGGAGGTATATCGTTGGTACTTATGGACGACGGGAGAAAAAAAGGATGAAGTGAGCCCATACTGTTACTTAGCGTCTCATGTTGGTGTGAGGTATGCTCTGTCACATCGTGGAGATCTTCAAGGGCATGTTGGTGAGCAAGCTCCGCACATGTCGCTCGGGGGGATCTGTTCAAATATTAGAATAGTGAGTTCGGTATAAGTATGTGAAGCACATACGGTGCAACATTTCGGTCTATGATTATATCAAGGTCATCGGCTTTGGGAGCCTTGGGAGTGCTCGTATACATGGTGTTGGGGTCAAGAGGGTTGGCGTCGATGGACGAGGTGACCATTTTGAAGCGATTTCAGAGAATTTTGAGTTTGGGAGTCAAGATGATTTGAATTCCGGTGGTATATGATTTGATGTATCTCGGAATGATTGAAGGGAGAAGAATTAAAGTAGAGATGTCAGATATTTAATACCAAGGTCGCGTAGTGCGGGGGGAGAAGGTTAGTGGAACATCCGGGTGGGAAGTGGCGACCTATGATATAAAGACTACTGAAGGCTGTCAGGGGTGTCTCTCAGTGGCTACCGACTATTTTTTTTAGTAGGGTGTGACGTTTTCAATTCAGCGGGTGCTTTAAATGTTCAAACTACCTGATCTAATCCAGGTTAAACTCGGATTGATCTCCAAGGCTGCGGATATACAACTTCTCTTCCAACTCCTGTCTACGCCGTACCCTTGTTCGCAGTGCACATGTAATTTGCCATCAGTACCCAAGTGGCCAATTTTCTCTCCAAGAAGTAAATGACAGGAATTAATTTTCAATTTCAATTACTGTGATCGATCTACACTTAAAACGATAGCTACACAACATTTACTCAATTCTTCCTTTATTTTAATCTTCACGCTCATATGCATCCAAGCCTTGAAAGTGAAACCCAGATCTCGATATTAAGTATCAGAAAAGGTATGTACTCGCACAAAATTGCAAATAGAATATCTATTAGACTAGCATGCATAATACAGAAATTTAAATCTGCTCTTGTCAATTATATTTCTCAATAGACAATAACCAGCTTACGTGTATGCATTATACTAGTGCTTTACGCGATTTATCCACCAGGATTGGTCCGTTTTTAAATTTATTGGTTCTATTGAGAACAAATGACCTCATCTGTCCTATGAATAATATCTAAGCTCAAAATCCATTACTGGCCATGAATGTATCCTGGGTCTTGGTCTGCACATGTGCAGCTTGATTTGACAAAAGATACATCAATATCCCTGCAAATCTGGTCCAGGAGCATGGCAGTTTTCCTTCAAATGGTTTAAATCTAATTTCAATGTTTGAACCCATGACTGGTTGAAAGGTTGTAACATTTGAACATTGGATGTTCACTAGTTGACCTGGTGTGTACATGTATGTACATGTTCAATGTTGAACTCGAACTGCCCACATGCAGGTGGATACATATGTATATATATGTCTGTAAGAACAGCGGTGAACATTCAATATCAATTGAACTCCATGGTAGAAATTACATATGGAAATTAGAATCATCCGGGATTAGTTTTCCTATTTTAGCACAAGTTACATTTCCAGATGTCCGTGTGCACCTAGGGACCTTCTGGGCACTCGGCAAGGAAGCCGAACGGGGAATCAGCACTTGAGCAACACGACAATAAAGTCTAGATCAATAAGCCAGCACGAATTTCGTCAAAGAAGTCCAGTGAGTCAAATTCCTGTTACTAATAACCGATGCTTCATGCACTCCGAAAACCCTCAAGTGCAATATTTGCGCTTATTGGTCGAAATATCAATGGAGTAGGCCGAAGCCGACTTGCGGGGTACATAATAATTGCAATGTTAGCAAATGGAATGATCTAATGAGAATCTACTTAAGAACTGGGATTAAGTAATTAAGTAACTGACGAACCAAAGTTGGGGAATCCAGACCATTTCCTTTTACAGAACCCACTAGTCCCGATATGGTTATTGTCTGGAGAGGGTGGATTCGCATCCAAGAAACAACGCTATTCAGCTGATCGAGGATGGGGGAAAAATTTCGTTCGCCTCGTGTTGTTGGGCTTTTTATACTTTAACTGCTGATTCCGTTATATCCATGTTGGATCAGTTCTCGTGAAGCGTCTTTTTTTTCAGTCTTGCTTTTATACCTCGGTGAAGTCATTGTTGCTCGGAACGGGAAAGTGAAGTCATCTCCGAGCCTCCGATCCACTGGGCAGACCCTCGTGGCGAATAAACAGAACGCCGGGATATTGAAGCACCAGGGGTAAGCTACCCTTGCAGGCAAGGTATTGAGGAGTTATCCCATACCTTGTCCGGTAGATATGGTCTTTACTCGTGGAGATGTATCTGGCGAGGTTGATCAGACAATAGGTATTTTGCAACGTCCTTTTTCTTCTTTTTTTTCGGTCCGGAAGGTATACAATTTTCGGAACTAACACCTGGGCTTTAGATCATAATGAGCCTGCCAGTAACATCGAGGTGGTGACCTGGGATAGCCCCGAAGATCCTGGGAACCCGTATAACTGGTCTCTTCGACAGAAGTGGACGCTCACATACTTAGCGAGCTTCACCACCTTCATCACCATGATGAACGGTACGATCATCACGGTTGCCCATGTGGCCATCAATGAGGAATTCGGCATCTCAGACGCTTCCTTCCCCAACTCATACTGGCCCGTGACATCCTGGGCCGTTGGCGGCGGATGCTTTTCGCTTCTTGTCCTCCCTCTTATGGAAGATTTCGGCGTAAGATGGGTATTCCTATCCACATGGGCAATGTTCATCTGCTTCGTTATCCCGCAAGCTGTGGCACAGAACTTTGCCACCTTGGTCGTGACGAGGTTCTTCGCCGGTGGCTGTGTTGCTATCCTGGCGAACACATCTGCAACGGTCATCGGAAACCTCTGGGACACGGAGAGATCACGAAATATCCCCGTCAGTCTGTACATCGTGACATACCTCGTCGGTGCCAGCATCGGTCCGGTCATCGGAGCCCCGATCTACCAATTCCTTTCCTGGAGGTGGATTGGGTACCTCCAATTGATCTGGTATGGGGTCTTGTTCCCGGTATACTTCTTCATGTTCAAGGAATGTCGAGGCATCGCAATTTTGGGCCAGCGCGCGAAGGCCCTGCGGAAGGAAGGTCGGGAGGCATACACGCAGCATGAAATTGATAGTGCAGGCACTTCCATGCTGAGGATAGTGGCGAGGAGTGCGACACGGCCGCTGATCATGTATTTCACGGAATCCGTCGTCTTCTTCTCGGGCATGTGGTCAGCCTTCACGGTGGGCACGCTTTATCTGTTCACGCAGTCAGTTGAGCAGGTGTTTTCTGGGCTTTATGGATGGACTCCCTCGCAAGCGGGATATGTGCAAGGTGCCATTGTTATTGGAGAGTGTGTTGGTTGGGTAGGGACACTGTACTCCGGGAGACTTTATTTCAACTCTGCATCCAGAAACAACGAGGTGCCCGGCACGCCTATTCCCGAGGCACGGTTATACCTTGCTATTGTTTCCGGCATTGTTGGCCTTTCTGGTGGAATGTTTGTTTATGCCTGGACCTCTTATCCTTTTCTTCCGTGGATTGCTCCGGCTGTTGGTCTCGCTATGGTTGGAGCCGGTAGCGTCATTGTGGTTACGGGAATTTCAGACTACGTCGTTGATTCTTATGCCAAATACGCCGGAAGTGCAGTGGGAATCATTGTCACGGGTGAGAACATGTTCTCTGCCTTCCTACCGCTGGCTGCAATGAGCATGTACTCACATCTGGGATTCCGGTGGGCTAGTACCCTATTGGCATTCATCTCACTCGCTCTGTCTCTTGCTCCGATCCTGTTTGTGGTTTACGGCAAGGGGATCCGAGCTCGGAGTCCGTTCATGAAAGAGGCGATGTTGGAAAAGCGGAGGAAAAGCATAGATTCGGTTTGAGTTCCTCGTTTCGGAATTGTACATAATCTTGTCTGGCCATGTGCAAGAGCCAAAAATAAAGAGAAATGCCGCACGATTGAACTCTACTCCTGTATTGTTCGCAGGATGGAAATCGTTTATTCCAAATCAGTGAGTTCCACCGGCCATCCAAAATCGGTCGTTCAAGGCATGTGAAGACTAGCCTCCTGTGATGTCAGGGGTTCTCCTATCAGTTTCAATTCGAGTAAAAGAGCCGATTGATACCAGAAGGACGAATGAGGCTCGGAAAAGATCTTTCGAGGTTGAGTTTTCTAGAGGGGATAAATCTGAGACACGCTGCTGCATTAGTGTACCATGTCGGAGAATGGACGCCTGAAGAAATAACAATGGATTGAACTCAAGATCGACTCCATAGAGTCGAGGGCCCCACGGGTCAAAAGACTCAAAACGAAAGGTACATGTATTGTCGGGTTGAATGACAGGGTTAGCGAAACTGTGGAACATTCCATTCTGTAGGGCGTAATATACTTTGGCACTAGAGGAAAAGGTGGGAATCCAGGAGTAGTAGATCGGACGTTTTCCAGAATGAGGTTTAGAACAGGCGTTGTGTCCACTAGCCCGAACTATCCGCGCCACATTTTGTGGAAAGACCTGCACCTTAACGGCCAACATGTGCGAATGGCGTCTTATGCTCATGAACAGGAGTTTTCCATAGAAACTCCCCCGTTGTCGATCTGGAAGATCCCGAGGTTCCGACTCCATTATACTATCATGACACGCGAAGTAAATACATAGCCAACTCCTATCACCTTGAAATGATACTGTTACAGCAGACTTCCCGCTGAGTGGATTGTATTTTGCAAGAGAGGAGAAGATCATCAATTGAACAGGGATTCTCAGGGATTCTCAGGGCATTTTTCAGCAGGGATGGCAATGGCCAGACTGTTACTCCATTACTACAGTCCACTTCAATATCGACTTTCCCTTTCGGGGTTGCTGCATTGATTGCAAGTGGTCTTCCAGCCACGAAAATATTGACACTAACAGCCCAGAAGGCCCCACGTCCTCGACGAGGATCTAGACTAGAATTTCTAGATCGTTTCAGATTGGACGATCAAACGAGCAAGAATCATTTAATGCTCCGTGCGGGTCACCCACCTTACTCGTGCGTCCAGGGGCACTTGAATCTTTCTTATCCGAATGGCAACTTCTTGCGATAGACTCATGCCCGTCGTTTCAACTCTATGTACTCGTGACCCCCCCTTCTACCCCTAATCCCTAGATGGGACAATGCCGTGCGGGTCAGGGACAGTCGAGCCGAAGGCTTTTTGACAAAGAGTAAGACATTCGGAGAGTTTTTTTTTCTTCTTTCTTTTTGTTTATTCTCCTTTTCTTACTCTATATTCAATTTGCATCCATGACGACGCTAAAGAAAAGCAAAAGATAGTGAATGAGGGCAAGCACGGAAGCTACCCGGTAAATCTTGATCAATGATGAAACACGATTTTATACCCAAAAATAATGTATTCACCAGCTTGGCTGTATGAAAATCCCATCGATCCATTTTGGCAGGAATCTGTTCTACGCACAAATTTGATTAGATTTCTCATTGAATTGTTGGGGGAGAAGCCCCGTGACCTGAGCGGATCAGATTTGATATCGCAAGAATTTTTCGCCGAGAGCTATGGGGCACAGTGGGTGTTCTGTGAGTCTGGACCTTGGCGCGGTTTATTAATCTCCAATTCCAGTTGACAGTGCCAAGCTTTTTGCCTTTCACTGGTTATGCTGCTCATCAACCATGGGAAGAGAGGGGTTTTGACGGTCGGGGAGTGGTCTGGAATTCTTTAAAATGCTGATCTTCATAAGTGACATTAACAAGTCACAAAGGTGGTGATGGAACCAATCGGCTGATGGATACAGAACAGTATTGGGAAAGCGACAAGTCCCGAAGCCATAACCCCCTACTGCATGCACTCCAGGAAATAGGGGGGGCTTGAAGGGAAAAAGCCAAATGCCAAGTCAGGTACCAGAAGCACTTTACGCGGAAGAACTTCGGACCAACCAGGGGGCTTGTATAGACCTTGCCAGGTATAGAACATAGCGGATGGACCAATCCACTTGGGTTATACCGACTCGGGATGGGAGGTTTGGTCCTGCCGGAATCACACGGAGAGAGAGGAGACAAATCAAAAGTCCATGTCAGCTCCAGCTCCAGCCACAACCGTGCTTTGTTGACCCAAGCACGGGCATTTTTTATCTTAGTCGGAGAAATTCCTGGGACTAGGATGAGAGAAGGATAGTATAGAAGTGGGACGAGGGAGAACCCGTTTCAATGCATGTAAGCGCCGGGGATTCTGAAACATCCAAGGGCGGGTGCTTCAGGTACCCCAGCGCCAGTTTGATGAGCGAGCGAGGCCTTTGGTGGGGCTTTAGTTTTTCTAGTTTTTTTTCTAGTTGTTTTTTTTTCCCTTGGCTTTTTGGGAATCTGTTAATTAATTCTCGATTTTATGATTATTATCATCATCGTCACTTTTTTGGGTTTATTTTTGAGAAATAATGGAGTATATAACATCAGCTATGGGGGTTGGTACTATGTATTTGTGTGTATACTGTACGAAAGTAACGGTAAATTCTATGTGATGTACTCCGTTTTGTTAACTGTACTCCGTATACTCCGTACCTATACTCCACCGGAACTCAAGCTGATTCCTCCGCGAGGTAAATTGTATATAGAATGTACGGATTAGAAACCAATGTGTACACATTCTATGCATTCCAAAGTAATTTACGGAAAGAAGAAAGTGATCTCTTCACAGATAATCTGCAGTCTGATCACCCCCTCCTCATTTGGTGATGCATCAAAATCGACCTGCAGAAAGAGTACTGCAAGGAACCTTGGAACTCTGTTCAACTGCATGAAGAGATGTGAAATGAGGGGGGAACCAAAAAAGAAGGCATCTTTTCTTGTTTTTTAGTGTTTTTATATTTTAATATTAATATTAATATTAATATTTTTTATTCTATTTTTCGCTATTTTACTAAAAAAATTCAACCACATTTCTGGCCCCATCTTTTTTTCCCTCTTTTCCCTCTTTTTCCCACTTGGTGCAGCAAGTGAGAGTGGAGATCTGCATTCGTCCAATCATAAGCAAGGAATCCAGGAACCGTGTGAATACCTGTTATGTCATAAATGACAACTCTACCTGACCCATAATTGATGTTATTTATGTAATTCCGTTCGAAGTCTGACTGGTCATTCCTATCGCAGGGTCCTGGCGCTTCCCTATTATTATTAGTACCCAAGAAAACTGACGTTTGTACTCCTTCTCTCCCTTTAACCTACTTCTTCCTCTCATCACGCAACTTCCTTCCTCTCTCACTTTCGTTTCTATTCCCGCTGTGCGAGAAATTCCTCTCCCCCTTCAGAGACTCTAAACCGGCTGGCCCAGTTTCCTTTCTCTGTCCTTTCTGTCTTTCTCTTTGTTCCCTTGAGGCCGGTTCCTCAAATCTAAAAAAAGCTTTCGATCTGATTCGATACTTGCGTCTTCATCGCACATCGTCTCGCGTCACCCCCTCAAACCCCTGCAAATCAACGATAGTTGATCTCTTCGATATTTCCGAAATCTAGATCTTAGATCCGCGCCTCTGATCAGACGGTGATAGACTCATCTTCCTCCAGGTATGTTGTTGATATAATTCAAACAAAGTTGTTTTGATGTGGCACATGGTTCCAGAGGGGTGTCAAACAAGGGCCTCACTTGAGGGGTCGGATCAGATACCCTTTGTTGCCCCGTGGCGCTTATCTATCTCGTCCCATTTCCCCGGTCGGCGCTGACGGCTCCGTACATAGAGCGTGTGAAGAACAACAAAAATGTATCCCCAGCATGCCCCCCCTATGGCACCGCCACAGAAACCAGAGACCTTCATGCTCTCAACAGAAGCGCAACACAACCTTCCTCATGATGCGCAAGTCGCCCTGCAGCAAGTGGACAACCGTATGCCGTCGCAAAAATTACCCCTCACGCGAAAACAAATCATGTTGACGAAAACTAGTGAAATACTTCCTTTTGTCGGCGCCTGTTGACTGGCAACCCGACCAGCTGATCCGTCGCTTCCTACTTCCGACCGGTGACTACGTTTCTTGCATCCTATGGTGAGTACTACGGATGACAAGTGAGTTAGGCCAGGCAGAACTGATAGGTCTCTTTTTTCCCCTTCGCAGGAGCAACCTTTTCCACATTTCCGGTACAGATATCGTCCGATGCCTCGCATTCCGATTCCAGGCGTTCGGTCGCCCGGTGAAGAACGCAAAGAAGTTTGAAGAGGGCATTTTCTCCGATCTCCGAAACCTCAAGGCCGGTACCGACGCGACTTTGGAGGAGCCGAAGAGCGCTTTCCTAGACTTTTTGTACAAGAACAATTGCATTCGAACGCAGAAGAAGCAGAAGGTTTTCTACTGGTACAGCGTGCCACACGACCGGTTGTTTTTGGATGCGCTGGAGCGTGATTTGAAACGTGAGAAGATGAATCAGGAAGCGACCACTGTCGCCGTCAGCGAACCGGCCAAGTCCTTCGAATTCGATTCTTCTCAGTCACTTTACGAGCAATTGACGAAAGCACAACAAGCAAACTCGTCCTCTTTTGCTGCCCACGCAAGTGCCCACGCAAGTACGACATATGGCCAGCCCAACTCCCCCGTGGTTCGGACCGTTGACGCAATGCCTCCTCCCCAGATGGCTCCCCCAGCGATCCCTCTTCTCCAGGACGAGTCGACCCATCCGATGTACAGCAACCAACCGATGCCCCTGTCGAACACCCTGGTCCAGAGCATTATTAAACGAGAGCAGGACTACGGAACCGTTCAGTACGATCGCAATGGAATGCCAGTCGCCCGCATCCATCAGCGCCACTCCTCTATGCCGACCTTCTACGAGTACTCCCCCGCCCCGTCCTTTGTGTCCTCCCAATACGAGGACTACAGCAACCGTGGCCTGTCCTTTGAGCCAGTCACCCCACCTCAACACTCGGTCGGACTCGGTGCGGAGCCCGCATACATCGCCAATGAAGATACAGGCCTTTACACCGCGATTCCGGATCTCTCTCATGCGACGCAGTACAACCCCATGATGCAGCTTCCGCCTTCCAACTTTGCTGGTCATTACCAATCAGCGCCCCGGCCCTACTCGTCAAACCCTTACTCCGTGATTGAGGGATCGCCAACTTACAAGCAGCGACGGCGACGACCATCTATCACTCCAGGCCCACAGGGAGCTCCTGGCGTCATGAATGGCATCCCATCCACTCAATCTATTTCGCACTCAACCACTTACGCAGCCCACAGGCCCAGTGATCTTCGGCGCTCAGTGTCTAGCTCTGTGGCTCCAGGTCTTGAAGTTGACGAATCGGCACATGACCTGACACGTACATACCCGAGTGCCATGCTTCCTCAGAAGGATTTGCTGCATGAAATCTCGCGTCACGGTACCCCACTACAGCATCTTGATGGTAGCGTTGAGCCACAATCGGTACCTTTGTCAAACCCGCATGACGACTTGGCGGCGCTACCCACCAGCGCCGCTATTGAAACGACTGTTCAAAATAGTACCAGCCGTTCGGACCGCTCGGGCCCTGGTCCTGCCCGTCGGGCCCGCAGTGCAACAATGATGGAACTGGGTCCCTACCCACAAAAATCGCATTCTTGCCCGATTCCGTCATGTGGCAGACTATTCAAGCGTCTAGAGCATCTCAAAAGGTAAGCTTTATTCTATTTTTGAAACTCCGGCGTCCAATGTGGGGCGCCGATCTGCACAATGCACAATGCCTTGTGATGGTTTTAGCCGCCGACTAACCTGGGCGCCTAGGCACGTGAGAACTCACACACAAGAACGTCCCTACCCCTGTCCATACTGCAGCAAAGCTTTCTCGCGTTCCGACAACCTTGCCCAGTAAGTTCCCTTTCTTCTCCCCTACCAGCTGCCTTATGAACGACTCTAATATTATAATAGGCATCGTCGAATCCATGAGGCCCAACAAGATGGTCAACCTCTTGTATCCGAAGAGGACCTGGAGAACGATGTGAACGATTCCGACTTCGCCGGTGAAGACTCCCCTCCACCAGTGCCGGAGCCCATTCATGCGTCCCACATGGTTAACATGCCCGCCATGGCACCCATGGCTGCACCTATGAGCATGCCTTCCGCTGTTCACCATCCCAGCATGGTTGGCGCCCACATGATTGCTCCTCAGCTTCTGCAGCAGCAAATGTAAAATCTCTGCAAATTTGAGTTTATATTTGGCGTGGCCTCGTTCTTTTTTTGGGGATCTACAGGCGCACTGTAAGCGACCTTAGTCCCGGTGTCTAATGGTATCACATCCGCTTTTCTTTCGCACCACGACGTCTCTCTTGTCCAAACTTTGTTATATTTGCACATCCTCCATGGTATCTCCTACATTTTTCTTTACTATTTCTTTGTTATTTATCTGTTAGGATCTACGGTTCGATTTCGTTGAA
Source organism: Penicillium verhagenii (assembly GCF_028828195.1). Classification (NCBI taxonomy): domain Eukaryota; kingdom Fungi; phylum Ascomycota; class Eurotiomycetes; order Eurotiales; family Aspergillaceae; genus Penicillium; species Penicillium verhagenii. Next base: position 983,980 of record NW_026643166.1, on the reverse strand, counting down.
GGAAGAACCTTGTATTATCGTTTCGCCGCTTACTCCGACGCCCGTGGACAACGAACATGCCTGGCGGGTACTGGCACGTGTGGCGTACAATGTCAAGGGTCGGGGGTCATTTGCTTTGCGCTTATTCTTTTTTTATCTTTTGGAACATTGGGAATATTTTCTTGAAGGGCAGGGATCGGAAGCTGCTCATGCGGCATGGTTAAACTATAGAACTTTAACGAATTGACTTGAATATCAAATTAAGTACATTAAAAACATAGTTATTGATCCACGATAGTAGCATTGTTTACTTCAAGTTAGTCATTGGTACCTGAGTCCAACCATAGGTTCAGTCTTAAATCTAAAACCCATCCCGATCGGGACACGATCATCACGTGCATGCTGACGTCGATCCCTAAGACCCATCATCGATTCAGCTGTATCATCCATTTATGTACACCTGTCCATAATTGTGCAGGTCAGAGGGACATCGCAGCATCGTTAATGTACCTTCTTACTGGTGTATTCTATAAAGAAGACAATCCCGGCTTCCCGAGTGTGGGCCCCATGACTGAACGCCTCATTGCATCCCCGACTGATGATTTGTTGGAATCAACCTAACCCCGGTCTCCAGTCTTGCCCACATTCGTTGCGGCCCGATTGTTTCCCTCGAACAAATTATACATTCTAGCGTCGAACCAAAACGCCGCGTGATCTACCCTCTGTCCCGGTTGAATTTCTGACAATCGCTGTGGGTCTCCCCTCTTATCGCATCTCAACTGTACTACCCCATGGGGGAAACCAACACATTTTCAGTTCCCCACGAAAGGTCGCCCCTGATGCCTGGGCAGCAGGAGGCTGGGGCTGAGGGTGAAGCTATGCTTCATTCTACTCCCGCGGACTCGTCAGCTCGAGATGAGTCGAAGAGTAGCTGGTATCTGTTTCTGCTCACCGTCTCTATTGGGGGGTAAGCTGCTCCTGTCCGGGTCTATGGGATGATAGTCTAGATCGCTATTTAAATGATGGATCATTACTGATGGTACCCTCGTTTGCAGTCTTCAGGTAGTCTGGTCTGTGGAACTGTCCAATGGATCGGTACGTGTCACCATGATAGTTGACCTGAGTTTACCATTCCCTGTATATGGTGGCTCAGTGTCCAGGCTTGCCCACGCAGAGTGCTAATTTTACTCTTCTCGACAATAGCCATTTCTTCTTTCTTTGGGCATGAGCAAGGCCCTGCTTGCTTGCGTTTGGATCGCTGGGCCTTTGACTGGCACAATAGTCCAGCCTTATATCGGCATTCGAAGCGATAATTGCCGAATACCATGGGGCAAGAGGAAACCATTCATGGTGGCTGGTGGTGCAGCAACTATCGTATCTTTACTCTTGCTTGCATGGGTCAAGGATATTGTTGGTGGGCTTCTGTCAGTGTTCGGCGTTGACTCGAGCTCGAGTGGGACTAAGATGACAATCATGATTGTTGCGACGATTATGATGTTCTGCCTCGACTTTGCGATCAACACAGGTAGGAACAGAATCTTGTTTCCCCCCCTGATTTGTTAAGCTAATACGCAATAAAACAGTGCAAGCTGGTATTAGAGCTTTCATTCTCGACAACTGTCCCACCCATCAGCAGGAACTGGCAAATGCATGGGCAAGTCGGTGGACGGGAGTGGGCAATATCATCGGCTACATTTTCGGCTACATGCATCTACCGAAATATTTTCCATTCTTCGGTAACACCCAATTTAAGGTGCTTTGTGTATTCGCTTCCATCGCACTTGGCGTGACGTTGGCGGCCAGTTGTTTCTATATTAAAGAGCGAGATCCCCGACTTGACGGTCCGCCACCCCCAGGCGGACTTGGAGTCGTCGCTTTCTTCAAACAGATATTCAAATCTATACGCACTCTACCCCCGCAGATTGCGCGAGTATGTGAAGTCCAGATCGCGGCTTGGGTGGGCTGGTTCCCCTTCCTATTCTACGCTACCACCTACATCGGGCAGCTCTATGTGAATCCGATATTCGAAGAAAACCCTCATCTCCCCGCGGATCAGGTTGACAAGGCATGGGAAGATGCCACACGCATCGGAACATTTGCTTTGCTCATTTATGCTGTCATATCTTTCACCGCAAACACCGTCCTTCCGATATTTGTTGTTCCCACCTACCAACCCGCTGTCGAAGTCATCGCACAGCAAGACGACCGAGATGTTTCCCTTGATGACGAAGATGAGCGCTCTCGGAGAATATCGATCTCTGCGATGCCGACTGGAATGGCATCGGAGCCACTTTTGGATACACCATCGGGCAAGAAAATGGACGCAGAAAAACCAACCTGGCTCACGCGCTTGCAGATCCCTGGTCTGACTCTTCGACGCACGTGGCTTCTATCGCACATTTTATTTGCGATATGCACATTTAGTACACTTTTCATCTCATCCTATCAGGCCGGCTCCATTGCCATTGGTTTCATTGGAGTTTCATGGGCAGTGACTCTCTGGGCCCCGTTTGCCCTCATCTCAGCAGAGGTTTCCCGTATCGATCTTGAACGACGGCTGCGCCGCCGGAACGCAGCCAGCACCGACGGACATCCGGTTTTTGCTCCGGTGCCCAATACAACATCCAACTCCTATGCACCGGTCTCCGTTGAGGACGAAGATGATCATCAGGATGACCACAATGCCAGTGCTGACGATCTCGAGGAGGGCCGCTCTAAAGCATCGGCTGATGCTGATTCAGACAACTTGATCCAAGCTGGCATTGTTCTGGGCCTCCATAATGTGGCCATTTCATTCCCCCAGATATTTTCCAGCCTTATCTGCAGTGCTATATTTAAGGCTGCTCAGAAACCGCGCGGTGAGCCCTGGGATGATAGTGTTGGCTGGGTGTTGCGGTTTGGCGGATGTGCTGCGTTGGTAGCGGCATTGTTAACTAAGCGATTAGCTGAGGGTACACGGTGATTTGGGAAGGTTAGGATAACTGGTTAATTGGGGGTTTCAAGCGATGTTGATCCTCATCTAGCCCTGCAGGGCATGCCAATGATGTAGTACGTAGTGTACACACGGAGGTGTGGGTCAGGGGGGAAGATAACTATGCGGTCATCATCGACCAAAGCTTGAATGCAGGGGGAGGAGAACGAAGACGAGGGATATGATATATCTGCAGCAAGCTATTTTGCATGTATAATCCTAGCCTCCTGATCTCGGATTTTCCCTTGATTCAAATGATCTGAGTAACTTTTAGTTCTGCATCAATATTTTAAAACCACAGTGTTCTTCTGTGCAGCCCGCTTGTCTTGGCGTGTTGCGCGGCATTCTTGAAGAGGCCCACGTGTTATATATTGTGTTTTGTGATTTCACGTATCGTACTATACTTCATTACATCTTGCCAAGCGATCAGACTCTCCGCCCGTAATCGGGTTTTGTTACTGAAATACCCGCTGCTTACGCCCCGATCGGTCCCTCCGCTCGGCCAATGCAACTCGACTCAGAACCTCAAGCCGACCTGCCACCTTTAACCCTATTTGTATCTTGTTGCGCTGACTCTTCACACATCTATTTTGCGTCTCCCAACCAGTGGATTATGCGCGCCTGTTCCTGGCTTCTCAAACTCGCAGGAGTTAACTGTCAGGTCTCATCCGCGCTAGCTCTTGAACGTTCCTAATCAAGTCGCGATGGCCAGTCAGCTCATGGGCGAGACCCTCCACGCTCTGCTACGTACGTCTACCGTCACCGGTCTTGATCGGAATTTTATCTACATGGATCACCAGCTAACATTGCTTCATATCTTATAGGGCGAGCGTCGGAGGACACTGACCCCGATGGTACGCGTACTGCGAGCTTTCCCCTCCCCTCCCCTCCTCTCTCTTTCCATCGAACGATAACGTGTTCCTGCGCGCTGCGGCGATGAGATCAGAATCTAACCGATGCTGTTTTCGGATTTTACAGATGCCCCCGAGGCGGGATCGAAGGAGATCACTAGTTCCTGGGCCTTATTTATTATGATCATGCTCTTGATGTTTGCCTTGTTCACAAGCTACATCCTCCAGCAAAGGAAGATCCAAGCCGTCCACGAAACAGTTTTATCCATCTTTGCGGGTATGCTACAATGAGAGAACCCTGTTTGATTGTCAATTGGACTCGCCGCTGAAATTCATGTCTTACTAGGAATGTTCGTTGGACTGATCATCCGCCTAACCTCCCAATCGACCCTCCAAGATAGCGTCGCATTCGACTACCAGTTCTTCTTTAACCTCCTCCTACCCCCCATTATCCTCGCCTCCGGATATGAGCTCCATCAGGCGAATTTCTTCCGCCATATTGGCACCATCCTCACCTTTGCGTTCGCCGGTACCTTTATCTCCGCCATGGTGCTTGGTCTCGTTCTCTATCTCTGGACTCGTATCCCGCTGGACGGGCTGAACATCTCTTTCGTCGAGGCGATCTCTGTTGGTGCGACACTCTCCGCTACGGATCCGGTCACCATTTTGGCTATTTTCAACCTTTACAAAGTCGAACCGAAGCTTTATACCATCATTTTTGGAGAATCGATTCTCAACGATGCTATCGCCATCGTGTTGTTCGAGACTGCACAGAAATACGCGGAGACTGATGCTGGCTCGTTGAGCTTTTTGAACTTCTTCGAAGCCATTGGTCTCTTCTTGCTTGTATTCTTTGGTAGCATGGTGGTCGGTATCATTGTTGGTATCGCCACTGCCCTGGGCCTCAAGTATACGTTGGTTCGCCGCATGCCGAAGATAGAAAGCTGCCTTATTATTCTTATCTCTTATGCTAGCTATTTCTTTTCGAATGGCGTGCACTTGTCCGGTATGTGTTACTCCATTTTCTTCTTTTTTGGATACTCGGGGATTACAATGAGTACTAATGTGACGGTCTATAGGAATTGTGTCACTCCTATTTTGCGGGATCACTTTGAAGCATTACGCGTACTATAACATGTCCCGACGTACACAGCTGACTACCAAATATCTGTTCCAGGTAATGGCGCAGCTGTCGGAGAACTTCATTTTCATTTACCTCGGTCTGGACTTGTTTGTCGAGTCCAACCTCCAATTCAATCCACTTTTCATTATGGTGGCAGTGTTTGGAATATGCCTTGCCCGCTACCTTGCTGTATTCCCACTTTCCAAGGCAATCAACTGGTTTATCCGGTATAGAGCTCGGCGTCGGGGTATCGAAGTCGCAGATGAACTGCCCTTCGCATACCAAGCCATGCTCTTCTGGGCCGGTCTCCGTGGTGCTGTGGGAGTTGCGCTAGCGGCAGGTCTTTCTGGTGCCAACGCACCGACGTTGCGAGCCACCGTATTGGTGGTGGTTGTGTTGACCGTTATCATCTTCGGCGGAACAACAGCACGTATGTTGGAAATTATGGGCATCCGAACTGGCGTTATCGAGGAGATTGACTCCGATGATGAGTTTGATATTGAAGTCGCCCACGGCGGCACCTACTACAAGCGATCTGATACTGCTTTTGGATATACTCCGCGACGGGGCGACTCGACTATCCCTCTGGATGGCGTCACTCCCAATCATCAGCGCGCGGCCACAGTCACTGGGCTCGGCGAACGATCAGGTAGTTACTCGACTGGCAACAGCCGACGCCCCAGTCCCCCTCACGGCCACACTCGAATGTACTCGGCCGCCTACGGCGCCAAAGATACCCAGGCGCGGCGCGATCGCTCGTCAACAGCAACCCTACTCAACCTTAATAGCGGTAATGCTGGCAGTGACGATGAGTTCGGTCTCCCGCCCAGTGGTAAATCTCGCGGGACCCCAGTGGCTCACCCAGACGAGTTCGATCTGGATCTCGAAGGCGTCTCTGATGACGACCTGCCACCCGCCGCAAAGGCCGCAGCCTCTCGTATGCGACGATCTCCATCTAACCCACCTTCTGGACCGCATACACCATTACCCATTGAGGGTTCTGCTAGCACCTCTCCTGCCCGACGGGACCAGCAGTCTGGTCTCACCGCTCGTGACGCTCTTCGAGATCTGTTCTCGGGTGGTGCGAACGGTGATCATGCGGCGTGGTTCCGCCAGATTGATGAGGACTATATCAAGCCGAAATTGTTGCTTGATCAATCCAACCATAAAGGACCCGGCGCTGTTTAATTTGATGATACCTTTCCTCTTTTATCTCTTTTTAGAAGGCTACTCCTTCCTGCATGATTATGTTTCTTCAATATGAAATGTATATTTAGCCTGTTGCTCATTTGGGTCTGCATTACCGTAACATTGGAACTCCAACGCTCTTTCGCTTTTTTTTTCTTTCTTTGTCTAATGTTAGCTTGTTTGTCTTGTCTCACGTATTGGTGTGGTCGTTCACGTTCAACGTTCTAGGCCCTGGTGGTCTCGTGTACTATTATCAGGTTTCGGTTGGGTTCACGTGTCTTTCCAAGGGTCTTTCAAGGTTCCTTCTTGTACTAGTAGCACATGTGCATGTCACGAATATCCAGGTGAAATTTTGGTATTGAGGTGAAGTGGTTTTGATGCAAGTATTATACTACTAGCACTAGTCAGTAGGGATATGAGGCCGCACTTCTCTGGACGTACTATAGTAGCGAACGGGCCAGCCCCATTTATGGAGATTCTGGGGTAAGCTTCAATCAAATCCACTTTTTTATAACCTTGACTACTAAGTAAACAACTAAGGGCCTCCAAATAATCAACATCACTGAAGATAAGGGCGATTTGCAATATTTCAGATTCCTTCAATGTCCTATGATAAAAGCAATGGCCTTACTCCAATTAACCCCAACACCCCCTTATCACACACCAACCGGATCGACCACGCCTATCTCTGGCCGTTGACAGCTATCGCGGAACGACCAAGCCCCAACCCAAATCCAGTCAAGATTTCCTCTCTCAGCTGAAACCCTCCATGTATTTCCCCGCTTCGGCCTCCACCTTCCTTTCTTCCGCATTCCATTGGTACCAGAGACCATACAACCTAACCCTTCTCTATCACCCCCATGGCTCCAATTCCGCACTGCAATCTAGATGAGGGGATGCGATGACGAGCCCCAAATACATTTTTGCCGCTACTTCGACATACAGATACCCGTGCATCCCTAGCCAAGGCTTGTACCTCGTACCTGCTGCACATGGCGTGACTTTCCTTGGCCCCGAAGCATTGCAATGATAGGCTTCGGAATGTTGGAGGCTTGTTCCATGCTTTTGAGTAGATAGTGAGATCGATATCGATAGCCATGTACTTCCGCCCCTCGGATTGATTGTGCTTTATCTTCCGAGCCCGATGCATCTGCTGTGCAATCTGCAGGTGCTTTTTGTTTCGTTTCTGCCTGTAATTTTCTCACTCTACTTACACTTCCCCGGCCACCTTGCCGTCTTTGTATATTATCTGCGCATGTCGCTTTCTTGAACGTTGTTCTAGATTGGTCTGACTGTCAAAATATCATGGCGGACATCAAGAAATCCATGGGCGAAAAGCCATCGACGCCTGTCGAGCATGGAGCTATTATCGAGACTACGGCTCAGGCTGGAGATACAGAGTTACTGGGTAATTATGCCCATGCTAAGGCCAATAGCAACTTCGCTGCTTTTCGCTCCCAGTATTGGGTCATTGTGCTAATGTGAGATTTGTCTGAATAGCAACACTGGGTTACAAACAAGAACTTCGCCGCCACTACTCTACTGTCCAAATCTTCGCCGTCGCGTTCAGCATTATGGGTCTCCTCCCGTCTATCGCATCAACACTCTCCTTCTCCATGCCCGCAGGTCCCGTCGGCATGGTCTGGGGCTGGCTGGTAGCAAGTTGTTTCATTTTCATCGTCAGTCTCGCAATGGCCGACATGGCGTCCGCCATGCCCACAGCCGGCGGTCTATATTTCTGGACACACTACTACGCCGCCGAGAAATGGAAGAACCCGCTCAGTTTTGTCGTTGGATACAGTAACACTATCGGGCTGATCGGCGGCATCTGCTCAATCGACTACGGATTCGCCAACATGTTGCTCTCCATGATCTCTATCGCGCGCGACGGCAATTGGTCCGCTTCTCGACCTGTTATCTATGGAACTTATGTTGCGACTGTGTGCGCGCACGGATTCATCGCTACGTTCTTTGGACGGGTGATGCCGAAGATTCAATCTGCCTGTATCTTTTTGAATATCGCGCTTGTTGTGGCGACGGTTATTGCACTTCCGATTGGTAAACATGAGAATGCGCCACCGGTGAATTCGGGCGAGTATGTTTTTGGTCAGGTGGAGAATTTGACGACTTGGTCATCTGGGTGGGCTTTTATGTTGGCGTGGTTGTCGCCTATTTGGACTATTGGTGCGTTTGATTCGTGTGTGCATATGAGCGAGGAGGCGACTCATGCCGCGAGGGCTGTGCCGTTGGGTATTATTGCTTCGTCTGGGTTGTGTGGAGTTCTTGGGTTTTTGTGTTTGGCTGTCATCGCTGCCAGTATGGATACGGATATTGATGCAATCTTGAATTCCAAGTTTGGGCAGCCTATGGCTCAGGTATGTACACTTCTTTTTTTTTGTTATCAATTTCTCTGTGGTTTGCGGGTGCTGACCTCTTTTGTAGATCTACTACGATGCTCTGGGAAAGAAAGGTGCCCTTGGATTTATGGCTGTTGTGGCAGCCGTCCAGTTCTTCATGGGACTAAGCATTGTAGGTGGCTCTATTTTAATTACCAAGGCCGCTTCGTTTTGAAATTCCAATTAACTGTTGTTATAGGTCCTGGCCGCTTCACGCCAAAGCTGGGCATTTTCTCGTGACGGGGCTCTACCCTTCTCGTCATTCTTCCGCCAAGTCAGCCAGCATAAATTAATGCGCTACCAACCCGTCAATATGATGTGCGGTGTAGTTTTTGTTTCTGTCTTGATCGGTCTCCTTTCGCTCATCGACAACGCAGCTGCTAATGCGCTGTTCTCACTCGCTGTTGCTGCTAATGACCTTTCATGGCTGACGCCCATCTTGGCACGTCTTCTTTGGGGACAGGACCGCTTTGTGCCCGGAGAATTCTATACTGGGAAATACCTCAGCAAGCCGATTGCGTGGGTTGCAGTCATCTATATGGTGTTTGCTATCATACTCTGCATGTTCCCGACTGAAGGACCAGATCCGACTCGTGAGTTACTTTTCGGTGTTTTTTTCGGAGTCTTTGTTTACTGACCACTCGAATAGCGGGCAATATGAATTATACTGTTGTTATAAACGGGGCTCTCTGGCTAGGATCTGCCCTTTATTATGTACTCCATGCAAGGAAGACTTTCACTGGTCCCCAGGCTACGGTGGGACCGGAGGATGAGGGTAAGATCGCAGCAGCTAAGGTGGAGTCAGAGGAATAGGCAGCTGGAAAATTCGCTCTCTGTAGATAAGCATACTGATTCTTTTCTATTATGAACTATCCTGAAAGGCTATTTGGTATTCCATTGTAGAAAATGCATCTCATTTCTCATGGTCTCCGCTGCAAGGAACCGGGGTGTCATTGATTCAGGCATCTGCTAATGAGAGAATGTATCATTGAACAAAGTTCATGTCCATTTCAAAGCATTCGTTGCTGGTAAGTTACTCGGGCATTTCGAGCACATATCGACCGGCAATCTTGCCTTGCTCTGCATAGCATTAGTATATAAATCTTAATAATTTGTCATCGTCAGCACTTACCCATGAGCTCAAAGACCTTAGGTAGATCCTCGAGAGGAACAGTCTTGAATGGTGCTTTGATTAACCCTCGAGCAAAGAAGTCAATAGCTTCGACCGCATCCTGACGGTTACCAACGTAGCTGCCCTTGATGTTGATCATCCGGACAACGCTTTCAAAGACAGGTGCTTTGAGGAAAGCATGGGCGGGTAGACCGATAGCAACAACGGCACCCCGTGGACGAGCATATGCACAAGCCTGCTGGAAAGGCTTCTCAGAGACAGCGAGCAGAAGAACAGCATGAGCACCCAGACCTTCCGGGGTGGCAGCCTTCACATCTTCAACCAAGTCCTGAGACTTGGTAAAGTCGACAAAAGCCTAGAATAATAATTAGTCGTCGCCCCTTAGAGCCAGCCCAAGGCATGCCAGCCAACAAAAAAAAGACCATACCTCTGAGCCAAGCTTCTCACACATAGCGCGCTTCTCATCGCCTCCATCAATAGAAATAACCCGCAGCCCCATAGCCTTAGCATACTGCAGCGCCAACGAACCGAGACCGCCACCAGCCCCAACAATGGCAACCGTCTGACCAGGCCGCGCTCCGGACTCCTTCAGCCCCTTGTAAACGGTGATACCGGCGCAAAGAATCGGCGCAACAGCATCCATCGCCAAGTCCTTGGGCAGCTTAGTCACATGCGCCGCCTTTCCAATGGCGTATTGCTGGAACGTGCCATCGACCGTGTAACCCGAGAGCTGTGCTTCGGCGCAGAGAGGCTCATCGCCCGTCTTGCAGAACTCGCAGGCCAGGCACGATCCATTGAGCCATTTGATTCCGGCGTGGTCGCCGATCTCGATTCCCTGTGCTAGTTGACCCTTGGCTACTACGACTCCGGCGCCTTCGTGTCCGCCTACCAGGGGGAGCTTGAGGGGGAGGGGCCAGTCGCCCTTCATGGCGTGGAGATCTGTGTGGCAGACGCCAGTGTATTTGATCTTGACGAGGACTTCATCGGGGCCGGGCTTTGGGACGGCGATCTGCTTGTAGATTGGGGGGCCGCCCTTTTTTTCGACTACTTGGGCCCATTGGGTGTCTGGGATGGTTGCGTTTGTCATTTTGGTCGTGAGCTTGGTCACTGAGGATGGTGATGGTGGACCGTGGTATGTCAGATTTGGAATAAGAGAAGGGGGTGTATGGGAGGAAGAGTGTAGTAGAAGGTTGGAATGAAGTGAAAGGAGGATGGGAAACGTTCTCAATTTAAATGTGTACACTAGATGTCATAGATCGAGTGGTGCCACCGATGGTAATTGCCGGATAAATCACGCCTACTATTTTCCCCTTTTGATTAGCAGGATCATGAAAGCCATGACAGCGTCTTACTACTCAGGCAATGTATAGTTTCCTGTTTTCTGATCCATGGATAAATCTTTGAGAAAACATGACATTGTCTTCTTCCCCTTCAGGCCTTCAGACGGTTGATAATGGCCGTGTCCCTATTACTTACTAGTACAACTTACAACATCCACATCCTGATCATTCATCCTCAATCACTCAAAGGGAGTACTTTTGGTAATTTTTTGTACTTTTGCTCCCTGAACTCCAATTGAATACATCTTGAACCCCGATTACCCCTCAACCCCAGACCCCGACAAGTGCAGCTTCAGACCCTGGAACAAGTTCATCCTGCGATGGAGCTCGGAAGGTCACCGAACACCAGAAGAGCTCCAATCCGAATGATGAAGATGGTCCTTCTGTCATATTGTGGCGGGTGACTTGCAGGGATGGCTCCGTCGGCATACTGGGATTTGTCGCTGCAATGATGAACGATATGGAGTGGAGGACGTCACCATCGGATCCCCCCAACGAAATCAGGGTATCTCCGAGAATCATGCGATGATTGACCAGGGGTATTTTTTAAGGTCCAAGCATGATATCTTGTTCTTTGAGCTTTCTAGTGGTTATTTGATCAGAAAAGAAAGATTGATCGGGTTAATTTCCATAGTTCGTATTTTCCGGTGTGGCGTGGACCTTGGAGGAATCAATTGATCACGGCAAGGCGCCGGCCACTTTAACCCCGCAGCAAGTATGTACTATGTATAGCCGTTCATCCCGTCGGCCGGGAGGAAGTGCATTTCCTTGTTGTGATGGCAAGTTTTTTTTTGGACCTTTTGTCGTTCTCCTGGGATTGATGCTGGTATATTGGCTTGCTTTTGCTTGGCTTTGCCTCGGGTAGGTAGGTCGCCCATTCAAGCAATGTTGGGTTCTGGGGTTGACGACATCCATGGATCTGCCCAGGTGCTCGTACATCCTGCGACTTCGCTATATGATGGGCTAGACAGATTCAGCAACGAGACTCCATTGTATAAAGTTCAAAGTGGTTTCTGAGGCCGACTGTTCTTGTACTAGGTGCATGCAAGGGTCTTGAAAAAGCAAATTCGGTATAGCCGCTCTCTGCCTATAATACAACTACACGAAGAACTTTATGGATACCCAGAGTGGGTTGATTCAAGGGTCCAGATTTCAGGGCCTGCCACATTCTTTCAGCGTTGAATGTTGAATTGTGTTGTTCTGAAACATCCGGATTATGAAGAATTTTAGAAGCCGCAATAGACTCTAGCCGCTGACAGGTCTCCTTGAGAAATGCTCATTTGGTACTGTATCCATGGATATTGTTCCGTCGATCTCCAGTTCTATCGATCGATGTATGTGGAGAGGTCTTTGAGTTATTCAATCTAGCACTCGAATAAGATGCAGCTTTCAAGTAAGACAAGGCACTACCCAAGACAAATGAGCGATATTCCTTCAATGCCGCATGTATCTAGGGGTGCGTTCTCGAGATCCAGTGGCTAATAGTCAGAAAGCAGGGCCTGAAGATCAATATCAAACTTGACTGGTCTCTTTGTTCCACAGTCGCGGGGACTTTGACTTTTTTTTTGGCCCTAGTTCTGCTTCAGGGTTTTTTTGTTCGCTTCATCTTCTGAGTTCTCCCCCTGGGCGTCAGCTGTGTGGCCACGATCCTCGCCCCATCAGCATGACCAAGTTGCACGGAAGATCGTGGATGCGCGCTAGGACAGTTTAGTATGGTCGCGATTCAGCATAGACATTTCGCTTCTTATTTTGTAAAAGAAAATTCAGCCTAAGAAATGACGAGCTTCTGCTCGTAAAGGCCGTGTTGAGGAAAATGGTTGTTCCAGTGGAAAACCCCGGGATCGGCCTCGATGACATCCTAATGTCGGTCTTTCGGGATGGACAGGAACGCTGACCGGGGAAGATATGATGATGTTAAAGAGAAGTCCTTCGGCAAGAGATGAATCCAAGAGAGGTTTGTCATCCACTTCTTTCGCTCGTAAAAGTGTTTCCGACCGATGTAATATAAGGCCGCTTCGTCTTATGCCGTCCGTTCCCCCCATTGTTGTATCGAAAGCTTGCCGCTTCACTCTGCAACCAAGTGGCCACACCATTATATCAGTTTCACCAACGGTCAGAGAATAGAAAGTAGCATCTAGACAGCAATAAATATTTTGTATTTTGTATTTTCGCGTTTGAAATCACTAGAAAAGAAATTAAAAAATTGGGGGGATTTGAAAAATGAAAAACCAAAAAAAAAAACAAAAGGAAGCACGAGTGCCGGATGGAAAGAAAGCCATCGGGAACAAGAGATGCTTGACAAGGGAAGCCAAATCCTACTTACGGTTCCTCCCCTTCCCCAATTTCCCTGCTTCCCCCCCTCCCAAACCATCCCCCCCGTCACGTATATTCCCTTCAGCAGGTTTTGATAATTACGAATCAAAAGACCATTCGGAATTATAGCGTCAACCTGCCTCGTTAGTTCAGCGCATTCTCTGCTTGGCTCGACGCGGCCACAAAGATCCCTCCTGCATCTTCCCACCACAAACGGACCCATCATCTAATCAGGTATTATCATCATCTTTGATCCATTTCCCTTTTCCTCAACCTTTCTCATCCTTCCACCACCCACCTCCGCCATCTTGCCATTTCGATCGTACACGCTGACGTCGCGGTCACGGTAGAATCACTTAAGAGCACCGAATCCCCCTTGACACCTTTCCATGGGCGTTCCCTCCGCTCTTTGACCGAGTTTCGTCCCAATTCATCCTCTTTTATCGCTTTTCGGTTGAATAGACCCTGCCGCGCTTGTCCGGCGCCGGGGACGCGGCCATCATGACCGGCGCTCCACCATACAACGCTCAGTCGCCGACTCGGTTCGGTGCCTATGAATCTCCGAGCAAGAATCGACCATTCTATCCCAACGGCGAACAACCGCCACCTCAGCAACAGCCATATTCACAACATCCCCCTCAAACACCTCCAGCTTTCGGTCCTTCGTCCGTGTCCAGGAGTCCTCGTTTCTCCCACGCATCGTCACCCATGCCGGCTTCCCTTCCACCACCCTTGAATGGCGCTGCGCCGCCACATGCGGATCAGTCGCAATACCAGACACATACCCCAGGTGTTGCCTCTCAGCTGCCCCTTCCGCGACCTTTCCCGAACTCTGTGCTCCCGGGCAACGGCGCCTCGCCTTACAGTGCTCCGACACCGCACGGCCACCCTTCCAACCGCCCAGACGCTCACTCACAATCCCCAACACGTGAGCCGGAATCTCCATATCGAGTTCGAGGCAACGGAGCAGGATATGCGACTTCTATGATGCGGGAATCCAGACCCGCATCCCCTCCCAAGGAGTCGGTACGTATACCAAGTACCTCAATCTACCCCAGAGACCTTGCCTAACACTATTGAACTACAATATAGAAACCTGCCCGAGCCGCGGATCCCATGTCATTTGCCAGTATTCTGTCTGGACCGACAGAAGACAAACCCGCACGAAAACCGTCCCCCCAACCTTCCCTTCCCTCCACACCCGCACTGCAGACACCATCCGTGTACGACCAAAGAAAACCCGAGCCGACTCCTGTTACGGGCACTTTCTATCATAAGACAACAAGCTTAAGCCAGGACAATCATAACCCGGAACCTTTGGAGCCGCACGCTTCCAATGGCTACAAATCAGAATCTGATCCTAGGGAAGCTCGAGCTCAGGCGCCTCAACGGAAGCCATTCCCGCCGGGTGTAGATGCTGACCAAGTAAGCCGCGCTATGATGGATATTGACAATGGCGCAAAGAGCGACCTGGAGAGCTCTGAATTTGGACCAGAAAAGAAGCGTTATTTGGAGAAATCCCGCATAAGGGCTCTGGATAGTAGCTATGCAGAGGGCATTCGGCGCAAGCGTCGGCGTCATGACTTCTTAATCGACCTAAGCAAAAATCTCGAGAAGAGCTTCATTCTTGGAACAGACCGGTTCCGCGCCCTTCACGAAGGCGCTGTGATTGCAGAGGTCCAGCAGAAGGAAGTCCACGATGAAAAAGAACGAAAGAAGGACATGCAACGAAAACGCCGTCGCGAGAACACGGTGCGCTTGGAGATGCAAAAGAAGCTCGAAGCCGAACGCAAGGCAGACACCGCTCAGGACTCGGCTGAGAAGGCGAAGTTCCTCCGTGAGGCTGAACGTGCTCAAAAGAAAATCAAATCTACTAAGCGTGCTCTTGAAGGTGGAAGTGCCCAAGATGACATGGGCGAAATCACTCCACTTGCACCAAATCTGGAAGGCGGCACTACCAGTTCCTTCCATGTTGGTCGTTCATCACCTTCTCGACGTCGATCTGGGCGTGCCGGTCCTTCTTCGCGACCGAAGAAGTCAAAGGAGCAGAAGCAAGCTGAAAAGGATTCTGCAGAGGCCGCTCATCTTGCCGGTCTGGATGAAGATTACTTCATGTCGCGTGATCCCAAGAAAGGTGGCCTCTCCAAGGAGGGTACGCCCAGCCTCCCGTTGCACTACGACAGTAAAGGCTACAACCAGATCTATGAGCAAATTTGGCGCGACATTGCTCGCAAGGATATTCCCAAGGTCTACCGTATCAAGACTGTGTCATTGTCGACTCGCCAAGAGAACTTGCGCAAGACAGCCCAGCTGGCCAGCAAGCAGTCTAGGAAGTGGCAAGAGCGTACCAACAAGAGCACCAAGGATACTCAGGCTCGCGCCAAGCGGACTATGCGAGAGATGATGTCGTTCTGGAAACGCAACGAACGGGAGGAGCGTGACCTGCGTCGTGTGGCTGAGAAGCAAGAGCTTGAGTCCGCCAAAAAGGCTGAAGCGGAGCGTGAAGCCAACCGACAGAAGCGCAAGCTCAACTTCCTTATCTCCCAAACTGAACTGTACTCTCACTTCATTGGACGGAAGATCAAAACTGATGAGGTTGAAGCTGCTGGGGATGGATCGGTTGCTGCCACTGGCGAGACTGTCAAGGCTGGCAAGCCCGGCGCCCACACCGTCAATCTTCCTAGCAACGTTGGTGATCTGAGCAGCAAAGTTACCAACTTTGAGGACTTGGACTTTGATGCTGAAGACGAGTCTGTCTTGCAACAAGCGGCCATGGCTAACGCCCAAAATGCCGTGCAGCAAGCACAGGATCGTGCGCGAGCCTTCAACCAGGAGAAGGGTGATGACAACATGGCTACCTTTGATGAAGGAGAGTTGAACTTCCAGAACCCCACCAGTCTGGGTGACATTGAAATTTCTCAACCTACCATGCTCAACGCGCAGTTGAAGGAATACCAGTTGAAGGGTCTTAACTGGCTGGTCAATCTGTACGAACAAGGTATCAACGGTATCCTAGCAGACGAGATGGGTCTCGGAAAGACCATTCAATCCATTTCCGTCATGGCCTATCTCGCCGAGTTTCACAACATTTGGGGACCGTTCTTGGTCATTGCTCCTGCATCTACTCTACACAATTGGCAACAGGAGATTGCCAGGTTCGTTCCGAACTTGAAGGTCTTGCCCTACTGGGGTAATGCACGGGACCGTAAAGTACTCCGCAAATTCTGGGACCGCAAGCACATCACTTACACCCGTGAATCGGAATTCCACGTTTTGGTCACTTCTTACCAGCTTGTGGTGCTTGATGCACAATATTTCCAGAAAGTGAAATGGCAGTATATGATTCTCGATGAGGCTCAGGCCATCAAGTCATCGCAAAGTTCTCGATGGAAGAATCTGCTGGGCTTCTCTTGCCGAAACCGACTTTTGCTGACAGGTACCCCGATTCAAAACAATATGCAAGAATTGTGGGCTTTGTTGCATTTCATTATGCCCACCTTGTTCGACTCTCACGATGAATTCAGCGAGTGGTTCTCCAAGGACATTGAGTCGCATGCTCAAAGTAATACCAAACTCAACGAGGATCAGCTGCGTCGTCTACATATGATTCTGAAGCCCTTCATGCTTCGCCGTGTGAAGAAGAACGTACAGTCAGAACTTGGCGACAAGGTGGAGAAGGACATTTTCTGTGACCTGACTTACCGCCAGCGCGCTTTGTACGCTAAGCTGCGCAACCGTGTTAGCATTATTGACCTGATCGAGAAGGCGGCTAGTGGCGATGACACCGACAGTAGCACACTGATGAACCTTGTCATGCAGTTCCGTAAGGTCTGCAACCACCCCGATTTGTTTGAACGTGCCGAAACCAAGTCACCGTTCTCGGCGGCTTCTTTCGCAGAGTGTGCTTCTTTCGTCCGTGAAGGGGCCTTTGTCGATGTTCGCTACTCGACTAATAACCTTATTGAGTATGAGTTGCCGCGCATGCTGGTCAGTTCGGCGGGGCGTATTGACATGCCAGGCCCTGATAACCTTATTGCTGGATTCCGAAACAAGTATCTCTCCCATATGATGAACGTTTGGACACCAGAGAACATCCAAGAAAGTGTGCGCGAGAATGGTGCATTCTCTTTCCTACGGTTCGTGGACTCATCTGCTGGGGAGGCTAGCAAATCGGGCCACCTTGGTGTTTATGAGCGTGCAGCCCGCCGGCGTGGGCAATTCAACCGCTTGTCTCATTTGAACGTTGTGTACGATGATGACAAGTCGCTCTCCAATTCCGTGTTGTCACATTCTATGCTTAACATTGTCGAACGCAACGACACCCGGGCTGTTCATGATATCACACCCGAGGGCCGTATGCGGGCTTTGATGAATGTTTCACACTCTGCATTCGAGGATCAAGGACTCAACCGTATTGAGCCCTGTGCTGCTCCTGCGGCTTCGGCACCACCGATCCTTCTCTCAGCCTCTGGACAGGAAGCTCCACGAGTAAACCAAAAGACCATGTTCAACGAGTCAATCCGTGAAGCACTGTATGGCATTCCCGGCAAGCAAGTCGATGACCAGCTTATTACGAAAGATCTCGAACCCACGCCCTACACTTTGTCACCGATCCTGCCCCAGCCACTCTCGGTCAAGTCACGCTACAGTCACATCGAGGTCCCCTCGATGCGCCGATTCGTGACAGACTCTGGAAAGCTGGCTAAACTGGATCAGCTGCTGCGAGAACTCAAGCCCGGTGGTCACCGAGTACTGCTTTACTTCCAGATGACTCGTATGATCGACTTGATGGAAGAGTACCTGACTTACAGAAACTTCACCTATTGTCGACTTGACGGTAGTACAAAGTTGGAAGACCGCCGTGACACTGTCGCGGACTTCCAAAGCAACCCGGACATCTTTGTTTTCTTGCTTTCCACTCGTGCCGGTGGTTTAGGTATCAACCTGACAGCCGCCGATACCGTTATCTTCTACGACTCCGATTGGAATCCCACCATCGATTCACAAGCCATGGACCGAGCGCATCGTCTGGGTCAGACCCGCCAGGTCACAGTGTACCGACTTATCACGCGTGGAACTATCGAAGAGCGTATCCGCAAACGTGCTCTCCAGAAAGAGGAGGTGCAACGCGTTGTTATCTCTGGTGGTGCTTCCGGTGGAGTCGACTTCAACACCCGGGCTCGCGACAACCGTACTAAGGATATTGCCTTGTGGCTTGCCGATGATGATGAAGCCGAACTCATTGAACAAAGAGAGAAGGAAGCGCTTGAACGTGGTGATCCAGTGGGACCTGTCAAGGGTGGAAAGAAGGCTGCAGCCAAGCGGAAGCGAGATTTAACGCTGGATGACATGTATCATGAAGGTAAGACTTTTTTGCTCTCTCTCTCTCATCTCTGAATGTTCCTGGAAACCGTTTACTAACCTCTATATCTCTACAGGCGAAGGAAACTTTGATGATAACAGTGCCAAACCATCCGGGGCTGCCACGCCCCTTTCCGATCCGGTTGACGTCTCCTCGTCGGCCCCAGCGGCTAAGCGTAGTCGTGGACGCGGCCCTGGAAAAGGCACGTCAAAGCGTGCCAAAACCACCAATGAACGCCTGCGTCTAATTGACGGTGATGGCGGTCTGGATTAATCACACGAATTTTTCTATTACTTGCAACTGGGCGACGGCGTTATGTGATCTGTGGTGCTCTCTCTTTTTTATCTTACTGTTCTTTTGTCTGTTTTTTTTTTTAATCTTTCTTCTAACTTGGCAGGTTTTTCTGGCCTGCTATGTATTACCATACAACCTTGATCAACAGAATCTTCGGGAGGCATCAACTTCAAACTCCATATCGGATATTGTTTCTTTTATTCTTATTTTTGTGTTCTTCTATTTATTTGCAAGATGCGGTGGATGGCCGGATGGATTGCATGAAGGCTGGGCAGAAAAAGATGTGCTTGTGATAGACGTTCAATTATTGATTCATTTTTTTGATTTCTCAATGCCTCCAGACCCTGATTGACTTTCTATGCGAAGACTTCAAACTCTGATTTCCAATTCTCGATTCCACGGATTTTTTTTGAAGGCCCGTGACCTGGAAAAAAAAAAGCACATATGTACTATGCAGCCATACCTACTTGTTTGGTGTATGTACATCTATGCCACGGCTTCTTTGGGATAATGATATTCGAACAACCGAGTGGCAAATGCCGATTTCAAAAGACATGCATTCCTTAGTACTGTTTGAGACTACTATTACTGGTGTTTTTATAGTAGATCTGTGTGATGTTGCACAAAATTCCACATGTTCACCTTGAATCACGATAGGCAATTTTCCCCGCAACGGAACCGGACTTCTCCTCTTTTCTAACGGACCACGGCATTGCAGACTTTCCGCCACTTGCCCTTTTTTTTCCCTTTTTCTCTCTATTTTTTTTGTTTGCACGAGGCCCTCGGCATGACTAAACCTCCTTCTCCTTCTAACTAGAACTGGCAAGATCTCCCGATTGCGCTCCGTGCGCACCAATGATATCCCGTGGATTATAATGGCTGAGTCAGGCCCTCCCGTTCTGCCCCCCAGACCGATTTTCATTTCCATATTTCTCTGCTCTGACTCCGCGTCTTTCTTAGGACATCTTTTGTTTGTTCTAACCCATTGTCTATTCAATCATCGCAACTATGGAGGCAATGCTCCAGCAGTCTCGGGCCATGTGCCCATTCCTGAAGCGCACCGCTCCCTCGACCTTGCGCACTTTGTCGACGGCCACTCGCCCAAGCACTGGAGGTGGAACTATGTCCAATTTGCAGGTTCTCGCTCGCCGTTGCCCTGTCATGAGCAAGGCCCTCGCTGTTCAGAGTGCCCGTTTGGCTGAGGCTAAGCGCTTTACCTCTTCCGCGGCCGGTGTTCCCACCATCAAGCCATTCCGCGCTCCGGCTGAAAAGCGCTCGTTGCACACCACCGGCGGTCACCCTGCCAGTGTCGCTCCGGGCTCCTATGAGAAGAGCGAGCAGAGTAAGCAGGGCTCACAAAATGTTTCATGGCTCTTCAATTATGCTAATTGGTCCCATCAGTTCACCCTAATCCTGCCCGCCCTCTCCGTGCCTCCCCCGCCGCTGAAGCCGCAATCCGTTCCCAACATCCAACCGCCGCCCCCACCACTCGTTTCGACTACAATGCATTCTACAATGAGGAACTGGACAAAAAGCACAAGGACAAGTCTTACCGCTACTTCAACAACATCAATCGCCTCGCCAAGGAGTTTCCACGGGCTCACACCACCTCCGCCGAGGAGCGCGTGACTGTCTGGTGCTCCAACGATTATCTTGGTATGGGACGTAACCGGCACGTCTTGGAGTCTATGCACCGCACACTTGATACTTACGGTGCTGGCGCTGGTGGCACTCGCAATATTTCGGGCCACAACCAGCACGCTGTGCACTTGGAAGACACGCTTGCCAAGCTTCACGGAAAGGAGGCATCTCTGGTTTTCAGCTCTTGCTATGTCGCCAACGACGCCACTCTTGCTACCCTCGGCAGCAAGTTGCCTGACTGTGTGATTCTCTCTGACAGTCTCAATCATGCATCGATGATTCAAGGTATCCGTCACTCCCAGGCGAAGAAGATGGTCTTCAAGCACAACGACATGGTGGATTTGGAAACGAAGTTGGCTTCGTTGCCGCTCCATGTGCCCAAGATCATTGCTTTTGAGTCTGTATATAGCATGTGTGGATCTATCGCCCCTATCGAGAAGATCTGTGACCTAGCCGAGAAATACGGTGCCATCACTTTCCTGGATGAGGTGCATGCCGTTGGAATGTACGGCCCACACGGTGCCGGTGTTGCCGAGCACCTGGACTACGAGGCTTATGCTTCCCAAGATACTGCCAACCCTCAGAGCACCAAGGGAACTGTGATGGACCGCATCGATATCATCACCGGCACCCTGGGTAAGGCTTACGGATGCGTTGGTGGTTACATCGCCGCCTCTGCCAGCATGGTTGACACCATCCGTTCTCTCGCCCCGGGTTTCATTTTCACCACTTCGCTGCCTCCCGCTACTATGGCCGGTGCCGACACCGCTATTCAATACCAGGCTGAGCAGCCACGTGATCGTGTTCTTCAGCAGCTGCACACCCGTGCAGTCAAGTCTGCCTTGAAGGACCTGGACATCCCCGTTATCCCGAACCCTTCGCACATCGTGCCTCTTCTCGTTGGCGATGCCGAGGTCGCCAAGCGCGCCTCGGACAAGCTGCTCGAGGAGCACGGCATCTATGTCCAAGCCATCAACTACCCCACTGTCCCCCGAGGTGAGGAGCGCCTGCGTATCACTCCTACCCCCGGCCACACCAAAGAGCTCCGCGACCACCTGGTTCAGGCCGTGCAGGCCGTCTGGAACGATCTGGGCATCAAGCGTACTAGCGATTGGGAAAAGCTGGGTGGTTTCGTTGGCGTCGGCGTTCCCGGCGCCGAGGACGCCAACCAGCCCATCTGGGAAGACTCCCAGCTGGGTCTGAACCCTGCCGAGCCTCTTGAGGGTGCTATCTCTCGTGAGCTCGAGGCCGACGCTGAGGCCGCCCGGGCTTTCCAGGCCACCGTTGTTCCGACCATGAAGACTGGTCTTCCTCGGGGCACCCGTGGCTACTCCACCATCGCCTCCGCTCCTGTCGGTGTGGTCGCCTAATCAATCATCCAGATATCACCTCTGGGGGCATTAGGATCTTCTTCCTATTCACTGCCTGTCCACTCTTTTTAATACACGAATCATGTTGATGCGCACGCGCATTCCGAGTCTCCGCATATCTTTTTTTTTCTTTTTTTTTCCTTTTCCCCCCATCGCCACTGTTAATATGAGGTCTACTTGGCCTCCTTCTTTTGCTTCTGTTTCTTGTGCATTTCCCGATGATCTCACTGCTGATCGCGATTTTGCATTCGATATATTTTTGTACACCAGCATTTGGATATCTATGAAGGTTTACCTACTATTTTTGCATGGTCTAGTGACCTGTGATAGTTGAGATGAGCAAGTCAAATGGATTTGGTTGACGGGGAGAAATCTTGAACAACTTTCTATCAATTGTAGCTGTAAGAACTAACTACTATATTCCATACATTGGTACAGCAGGTGCTTAACCATGTTGTGTGTGTGGGTCCTCTGCTTTCCAACGCCTGAGCAGATTCATTCGTCATCTACCCGTGGTCCATGGATATGCCAACTGGTTTGTGTGCTTGGGCAATTATGCAAATGAGCATACACTCTAAAATTTTATACTGGCCTATCTGTGTCACCATATAGCTACTTCATAGTCGATAGCTTGGTGGTAAGTTGTAATTTCCAAGGATGGAGGGAACGCGCGCCTTCGAAGCCATCGAAAAGCGCGCATTCCCCCACAAAAGAGGGGGCTCCCTGGTGTCTGTGTGGATTTGGCTATGTATCAGTTGACTTCATAGTCCATACTATCGCTTGATGATAACTTCCAAGAAAGGAGAGAACGCGCGCTTTCGAAGCCATTGAAAAGCGCGCGTTCCCCCACAAAAGAGCGGGCTCCCTGATATCTCTCTGGATTTGACCACTTGGGGAATCGGGCATCTGGGTGAGCGACCCAATTCCTGGGACTCATTTTGAATGCATGCGCCTGGGACCTATCTTATATATACATACTTTTATATTGTATCATCATTTGGAGTTTGATATTGGGTCTCTTTCTTTTCTTTCTTCTTTCTTCTTTCTAGTGACCTCTTATAATCTCCACTCCCGTCATCTTGTCCATCTCATTGAATCCGCTTTTACCTGCTGACAGGCAGAATACACGATGGATTCGTAGTTGACTTTGCGACTGTCCTATGTCTGTTTGGTGCCGTCGGAGAAGAGTGTAAGCACCCCCGGGGGAGAGGGTCGCCTAATACTACTTAAACGCCTCGGACGCGAGTCCCTTCTTGATCCCTCGCATTGGGCCCTAACGGAACCAGGGGAATAATGGTAGTTTAATAGTATAGGGCGTGAGACTGTGGGGTAGTTAGGTGGTGCCCACTAGTTAGGCACTGAACTTTGGCCTGAGGTCGCTGTTGTGTGCCTGTTCCGCGGCCGCGGGTTATCATTGGGGGGTCGTCGCACAAGCGGGCACTGGGCGTCCACGGTGCTTAAGTCTCAGGTGGCCTGCAGTCCGCTGGCATTGCAGGTTGCAGAAGGATAGCCTGCATCCCGGAACAGTTGAGTTGACTGGGAGAGTTCGCGAGAACACAGTCCGAAAAACTCACGGGCCACTCCAGCGAGCGATGCGACACTCACTCAACCATGTAAAGTCTCGATTTCACGACATGTCTGACAAAAAAAAGCCGTCGCGAGTCACATCGCGTACTTTAGCCTCGCTCTTCGGTGAGTGTTTATGTCTCCACAGCGATCAATATCAAGCAAAGCCGTGAGCCCTCAGCCACCGCAGCTCTATGTTTTTATTTGGAGGTGGACCGGTTGACCTCGCACTGACTCCGGGGTAGCATTTTAATCTGTTAGTCTCCAGACATGCTGGATCCAGCTGATTTCCACGGCTGGCCAAACCCCGTCTCGACTCGGGGTCTTCGGTATCCGTGTCGATCCCTTCCTGAAGGCTTGGAGCGGGGGATATTGGGGAAGTGGGGAATTGCGCTAGGCTGTACGGGGTTCCATGATCAATCATCCAGCAGCGAATCCTTGATTTGGATTTGGGGGGTGAGGGAAAACTGGGGGTGGAATGATAACGCCACATGATGGTTCGCTGTAGGGCACCAGGGGTACCTGAATGATGGCGGATGTCTAAATGATGGAATGTTTTGAGGCTTTTCAGCAGAAGACAAGACAAGTCTGGTTAGCATTTGACTATTATCTTGTAATATCCCCCCTTCCCCTTTCCCGCTTCTTCGATCTATTTGCTCGGCTTTTAGTATACTTTATATTCATCTCCACATCCATCTTGGAAATCGGCATTTATGCCAACGAGGCGGATGGTTCCGCTCAGAAAAAGCTTGGATTTGGACATTGGCGTGGATGGCGTAGATGGCTTTGATGCGGGTCAATGCACCGAGTTCCTGACTGTTATTCCGCATAATGTGACTATGGCGAATGGTCTGCAGCATCCACCTGAGCATGACCTGATTTTTGGATTTTCCAAGGCTTGAGATAATTACAATTCTTCGAAGGGACAAAATTTTTTTTTTTCGATAACTTGTACAGAAACTTCTGTTATGCCGTTATTCCAGATCTCCTTCCCGCTGCACAAATCAAGGGGGGGAATGCGAGAATGTCTAGAGTCTAGACATGTAACACGCAGATTAGATTTCAGGGGAATAAAAGCCAATAAGTCAACTCGTTGAATCAAAAGTGCCAATGGCCTTAATTCCCGAAATTGTAACATGATAACATCCAAGCAATGTAACCATATGTGATGATCTGCAGGGGGGTCCAAACAGAAGACTTTCGGAACTATTGGAATATCGGACAATCGGACTATTGAAATATTTGAAAAATGACTATATATCCCTTCGATCAAAATGCCAACTCCTGATTATCCCTCCTTTCATCCATTCATTTAGCAGGTTCCGGCTTCTCTAGATTATTCTAGAGCCAAGCCAAATCGAAAGATCAACATGGTCCCCGGTTTACCCCACGCCCTACTGGCCCTATCGCTACTCGGTCAAGCCAACGCCGCGCCCTCCCAGGCGCGTTCATCCGACGCGACATGCGGCACAGTCCAGTTCAATTTCCCGTCTGGAACAAACAAAAATGATCCCCGGGCTGAAGCCGTGAAACAGGCCTACGTGCGCGAGTGGAACGAGTACTCAAAATACGCGTTCCCCAATGATGACCTCTTGCCCATCACGCATACTTATACTAACGACCTGTTTGGCTGGGGTGCTACCGTGGTCGATGCGATCGATACCGCGGTTGTGATGGGTCTGACCGATATTGTGGAGCAGCAATTGAAGCATATTGCTGCGGTTGATTTCACCAAATCGGCCGATCTCGTCGATTTCTTCGATGTCAATATTCGTTATATTGCGGGGTGGGTATAATACCTCTGTGCATTTGACGTGCTGTGAGTGGGCCATCACTGACTCTCGATATGTATAGACTTTTGAGTGCGTATGATCTTATCAAGAGTGGGGATTTCCCAAATCCTTATGATAGTGATCTTGTCGAGGCCTTGCTGTCTCAGGCCAAGTCATTGGCCACGGCTATTGCGCCGGTCTTTGACACTGTCACCGGTCTTCCTGTTGCGAACTTGAACTTCACGTCGGGGGAGCTTGTGCAAAGCACCACCGAGGTCAACGGTACTACTTACAATAGTACAAACACGGCCCAGGCTGGAACTATGATTCTGGAGTACTATCGTCTGTCGGATCTTACTGGCGATGAGTCTTTCCGTGAGAACGTACGTTTAATGTATTTCTCGCGTACTTGTGGAGCACTGCAGCTAATTTGAGAGATCATTTAGGCTCAAAAAGCTGAAAAGTACCTAATCAATCCCAGCCCGGCGCCTGCCTTCCCTGGTCTTGTTGGAACCGAGCTTGACACCGAGACGGGCAAGTTCATCACCCTTGATGGTGGATGGGAGGCCGGTGTTGACAGCTTCATCGAGGTAAATATCATGAACAGATATAGCTTCTTTGCAGGCTAAATTTCTGACTTTATCTTAGTATCTTATTAAAACTTATGTCTACGATCGTGATGATGCGCTCGCTTCTGACATGAAAGACTTTTGGATCACCACCGCCGAGTCAAGTATCGAGAATATCGCCTTGCACCCCTATGACGAGCCGCAGTTGACTTTCCTGTCTCAACTGGATACTGACGGTAACATCATGTGGAGCATGGACGATTATGTACGTGACCAGTCGATTAATCAACTCCGGTACCAAGTAAAAGACTAATACTATTACAGGCGTGCTTTGCTGGCGGCAATCTCCTGCTCGGTGGTAAATACCTCGGTCGTGACGACATCACTGAGCTTGGTGTGAAGGTATCAGACAGCTGCCACGCATGGTACAATCAAACGGTGACCGGACTGGGACCTTCCAGTAAGAATCCACCCCATCACCCATATCTCATCCATTACAGCTTTTCTTCAATGAAATCCAGCTTAACATATACTGACAAATTACCCTTCCAGCGATCGGTTGGTACAACTCTGATAACCAGCCCTACGATTCATCATACGACAACGCCACATACCGAGCTGAAGCTTCCAAGTGGGGGTACTTCATCGAGGACCCATCTTATCGCTCGTACCCCGAGCCTATTGAGAGCATCTTCTACGCCTACCGAGTAACCGGCGATCAACGCTTCCAGGATTATAACTGGGAGATCTTTAACGCGCTGAATACTACTCGCTCGGCGTCTGTGCCGTATGCCGAGATTACCGATGTTAATGAGCCTTACGGTGGTACACTGGTCAACTACGTTTCCAGGTAAGATTTCCACTTCCATTTCTATTTCTTGTCTTGGTTCGATTCTAGTACCGATGGAGCTTTGTGCTGATTGTGGCTTTGATGCAGCTTCTACTTTGCCGAGGTTCTGAAGTATCTTTACCTTTCCTTTGCTGAACCGGATGTGGTGAGCTTGGATAAGTATGTTTTCAATACTGAGTGCCATCCTTTTACGATCAAGCAGACTTGTTAAGGGGGCTATTGTGACTCCAAGTGCTGCCATGGAATGCTTGGTGGAAGAGACATTTGGATATACGTGTATGTGTCGATTCGGACAGCTGTTTCAAGCTTGGAAATCTGTATAGACTGCAATAAATGCATGTAATACATTCTATTTTCGACGATCTATTAATTGTTGCTTGGTAATGAGTAAATTGAGAACTAACTAGTTAGTAGTTATAGTTGCATGAATGCCAGTATACGTAATTGATGTGCAATAATGGCAATCATCTGATAGGTCAACTTGGTTGTAAGGGAACGCGCGCTTTTGAATATTTCAAAAGCGCGCGTTCTCTTACAAAATGTATGTCTCCCTATACAAAATCTGAACCAATGCAATGTCGGATAATTCTAGACTCTGCTCCCCCATACGAATTTTGTAGGATCTGGTGTGTAGCTCAAGCTTTCCCATGTCTATGTTTTCATTTCCTATACAGTAATCCCGGGGCTATCATATTTTGTTTACCCAACCAACCTAGAATCTGCTAGATCATGACCCAGCATTATTTTATTTTCTTTCATTTTCAAGAATCGACTCCTTAAACAACAACCAAAAAGCGGGCGTGTTCTGATTCGCAATCTCGTTACGACCATGCATTATGCAGGCTTAAACCCCGACTAGGCCCGAGAACCAGGAACAGGGGCCAAAATCCGGTTTTGCGCATTTTGCGGTCAGGGTTTCTTTGGATTTCTTTTGCATTGAATGCACATGGCGGCCATGCCATCGGCCAACTTTTGAACTTTGCATTTCCGGATGATTTCATACATGTATGCATAATTGTATGAACCTGTCGATTATCTAGACTTTTTGTTTGGTAGCGAAGTGGATGATTTACCCGCCTATCATGAACATTTTGCCGGAGACGGAGTTGACCGGTAGATCACTGTAAATTCTGGAAAGGAATAGCTGTCAGTATTTGGTGAATAGATCGAGAAAAGTCTGGACTCGGCTTTTCGGTCAATTTCCGTTGTATTGCAGGTTTTGAAGAGAGATCAATGATACTAGTGTGGAGTGTTATGTTATGTTGTGGAATACTATGTAGAGGAAATCTGAAATCTGAAATCCAAGATCCTTGACACCCATGGCGTAAGACTAGCTTTGCCCAGATCACCCATGATGATCATTGAGATGTTCAAATGTTTTCAAGGTGTCTGCTTACTATTTCAAATTGTAGGCATAATGTTGGTTTTTAAGATGTGCAATAATGATGTTCAATAAAGTCCTTAGCTTCCCCGGACATTTGTTTCTAGAATCCGGAGAATAAAAAAGCGGATAACCTCGTGGTCTTCCACGCCTGCAATGTACATGTGGTGTCCAAAAAATCGGGGTATCAGGAACTGCGCAAATGTACATGGGCATCTGATTAACCCATGAGTCAACTATGACAACATTCCACGATTACATTAAGTGCCTAGTATTGTACCTTGTGCATTAGCCCCCCTATCGCAGGTCAAGCCACCACAATTGAAATAAACCATTGGTCGATGCAGATGCAATCAAAAAAGAAATCCATCATACAACCCATTCAAATGTTACAGAGGCGATTCCCCATTGACGTATTATCCGGAAATGACGTAGAGGCTCGGGTTGCCGACGATCCGAACGCCCCACGGCCCGTAAAGCATAAGTCCAAGTCCAAGCCGTAACAGGTTTTCCCGTGGAAATTCCTCTTCCAACATCTTTCCAGCCATTCAGCATGCAATTTCATTGGATAGGATGTGGGGGTGCGAGGTTTGAGCGAATCATGTATGAGATTTGTCCCGTTGAGATTAGTTTGGAGGTCATTTTGCCAGCTGCGCTCGGGTTTCCTGTTTGAGAAATTGTGACTGAGCCATCAAACTACAAGATATGATGATACCGGTTTGCAAGCTAGTAGGCAAATCAACCTGTCATATATAGAGCCCCCGGATCCGTTTGCGGTTGATATGTCTGGACCTTTTGACTTAATTTTCCTGTGAGACTGACCGAGTCCACTTTTATGCTTGATACCCCATACATTACCCACATTCTTGCGGTCTCCTCCCCCGCATTTCTTTTCTTTCCATACTACAAGAAATAAAAAGTCCAATCAATTAATCCCGGTCTGGATCTACCGGGCTAAAATCCACCTGCCACATGGCTTCGTCGGCGGATTCTTCGCTTTTCGACAAGCGGAAGGACGAGGATAAAGATCAAATCGACCTCGACCAAACAAATAATCGATTGGAGAAAAAAGTCGAACGGGGCGACGATGCCCAAGCCGAAAACGCCTCCGAATCGGACGAGACCAGCCGGGAATATACACCGAAGATTGAGAAGGCTGGAAAGCGTGAACTCACCGAAGATGATTGCTACGAGTCTTTGGGGTTCTGTTTCCCCACCTGGAAGAAATGGATGATCCTCACGGTGATTTTCGTGGTACAAATGTCCATGAACTTCAACTCGGGCGTCTACTCCAGTGCGGTGACAGGCCTGACCGAGGAATTTGGAATCAGTGAGCAAGCTGCGCGGGTCGGCCAGGCCGTTTTCCTCGTGGCGTATGCTTTTGGCTGTGAGCTCTGGGCTCCCTGGTCCGAGGAATTCGGTCGCTGGCCCATCATGCAGCTCTCACTGCTCTTCGTCAACATCTGGCAAATCCCCTGTGCGCTCGCGCCAAACTTCGGCACCATCGTCGTGTGTCGTGTTCTGGGCGGTCTCAGTTCGGCCGGTGGCTCCGTCACCTTGGGTATGACTGCTGATATGTGGGAAGCTGATGACCAGGGCTTTGCCGTCGCCTACGTAGTGCTTTCGTCCGTGGGGGGCTCGACCATCGGTCCCTTTTTCGGCGGGATCATCGGTCAATACCTCTCGTGGCCGTGGGTCTTCTGGGTGCAGTTAATCTTCGGCGGTGTCACACAGGCTTTACATTTTTTCCTTGTTCCCGAAACACGGTCGACGATCATGGTGGACAAGGAAGCGAAACGGCGGCGCAAGAGCGGCGAGGAAGAAGTCTACGGACCCAATGAGCTGAAATCGCCTCGTTTGGACAAGAAGGAGATTCTGAAGATCTGGATCCGCCCCTTTGAAATGTTCCTGCGGGAACCTATCGTGCTCTTCCTTTCCCTTCTATCCGGCTTCTCAGATGCCCTGATCTTCGTCTTCACCGAGTCCTTTACCCTGGTCTTCGATCAGTGGAACATGAGCACCCTCGCCATCGGCATGACCTTCGGCTCTATCTTACTCGGATACATCATTGCGTACGTGATGTTCTTACCAGACGTATACCGGCAGATCCAGACACGCCGCAAGCACGGCGCTGCATCTCGCTATGCCGAGCGTAGACTTTTACTCCTCCTCTTCATTGCTCCCCTCGAGCCAATCGGTCTTCTCGGCTTCGCCTGGACATCAATGGGACCACCGATTCCCTGGATCGCACCCTTGATTTTCGCCTGCCTAATCGCAATGGCTAACTATGCCATCTACATGGCCACGATTGATTACATGATCGCAGCTTACGGCCCCTATTCTGCCTCGGCTACTGGTGGTAATGGCTTTTCAAGAGACTTCCTCGCTGGCATTGCTACCATGTACGCAACGCCTATGTATGAGCATATGGGAGGGAAGTACCATCTCCAGTGGGCGAGCACGTTCCTTGGGTGCTTTGGTTTCTTGGTTCTGATCCCTATATACGTCTTCTATTGGAAGGGCCCGGAGATTCGGAAAAGGAGTAAGTTCGCTCAGGAGCTGGCTGCTGATCGGGAGAAGCATGCGGAACGCCGCTATAGTCGTGCTACCCCTGGAGCTACTCCTGCTGCAACTCCTGCCGCGCATGCACAACATGAGGCTGCGGAACATGAAGCTGCTCAGGAGTATTTCCCTTGAGTTTGGACTGGTGCGCGATTATTTCGATACCCCATTGAAGATGCATATGTGTATAATGTATTGCGAGGATGAATAAATATTTTGTGCCTATTTGATTAATTTATAAATATGAGACATTCAAAAGAAACTGCATATGTAAGCAATCTCTAGGTAGATGATGTCCAGATCGATTGAACTGTGTAAAGTTGGATGTGAAGTCAGCCCAGAAAACAAACAGAGAGAAACAATTGAAGTCTGGCGAGCTACGCTAAGTAGCATATCAATAAATTTTGAACATTTCAAGTTACACAAAACCTTTTAAGATAACAATGTATGCGTATGCAATCACTTCATTCATATAGGAACATTTTTGAATCGAGTACAAGTTGAAAACGCCGGATATATCACAATGGCATAAGAAATTTTAGACCGCCCAAACACTAAGGCTCGAATCGATCAAATTCGAGAGATCCTTTTATTGTTTGCCTCCACGGCTAACCTTGGGGAACTCAACAGGAATACGCAGGCGAGCAATACGACGAGCATTCGCCTCAGCACGTCCACCCTTGATGTTCCACTTGGCAAATTCTGTCTCGCGGGGTCGGTCGATGCGGCAACCCAGCTCGCGGAAGTATTGCTGCACAGTATTTGAGTCAAGACGCAGATCGTCACGAAGATCAGAGGGGTCGGTCGCCAGCTCGTTAGCTGCGTTGCCGCCCAGAGAGCTGGATCCACCGTCCTTGGCCGGCTGCGGGGGAATGTGCAGGGAGAGAGCGCAGATGGTGGTGTGGAGAAGGGTCATGTCGTGTCTGCTAACAGAGCCACCGCTGGGGGCGAAGCGGCGACGGACAGCGTCGATAACAGCGTCCGGAAGGAGCTCATCCGTAGACTCCTCAGATTCATCAGTCTTGACTCCAGATGTGCTGGAAAGAACCCTCTTGAGTTCGTCACGGGGTAGCAACTTCTTGGTGCCGGGACCACCAGCAGAACGGCCAGACTTGAGTGAACGAGCGAATTCCAGCAGCAGCTGGATGAATCGGAGAACCTGGAGCTTGTCCTGGTTTCCGGAGAGCACAACTGCTTCGACGCGGTTGGCCACATATCTGGAACTGGTAGTAACGGCCAGACCAGCTTCGACTTGCTGCTTCCAATCTTCGACACCAGTCAATTGGCGCAGAGTGGATTGTCCACCTGGAACCAAATTCTCGATAGGGTAGAAGTCCAGCGGGTGAGCTGCGGTGAGGTTTGGTGTGGGCAGAGGCTTGGCTGCTTGCACCTCGGCCTGCACATTGAGTGCCTTGGCCTTTCCGGAAGCAATATCCGCTGGTAAAGAGGAGATGAGTGCGGCACCAGCCTCGGTGACGGATCCAGCGGGGGCGTTGGATAACTGGGCATTCTCGGCCATGGACTGGACAGCCTTGCGAGACTGCTTGGTACCGAATGTGTTGGTCAGGGCCGTGCGTTGGGCGCGCATAGTGTTCTGCATCATTTAGTTAGCTTTGACAAATCCCCCCAAAAAACACAAAACAGGAACCCTTGGAACGTACCAGCTCCTCTTCAGATTCTTCATCTTCATCATCCTGCTGAATAGTGCGGACACCGCCACGAAGAGTCACTCGCCGCGCTTCCACAATCTGCCATGTCTTGCGCTCCGGGTCCACAACGGCAACGTAGTGCTTGAGCTGCGAGTCTGTGTCGTCTCCAGTTCCTTCACGGCCGACAAAGTCCATCTTTTCATGCTGAGACGACTGCAATAGCATCTCCGAGGAGACAATTCCAGGGTTCCGAGCGAGGGTTGCACGCTTGCCGTCGCGGGCTTTGATGTATGGGTTGAAGCGGAGGGCTTTCGAGTTCATCACACCGGGTGTCGTAGCTGCTCAGTAGTCAGTGACAAGCGATATATTGCTCCAAATAGACATTTCCATACCAATCACTGGAGCCAGCTCGCTCTGATCCTCGACAACACTAGCTGCCAACGGCGGGAGGGCCTGCAGCTCCAGAGCGGTCTTTTTGCTTGGACGCTCATGGCGATCTGAGGCGCGCTTGCGCTTTTTCTCTATTTTGTCGGAAGGCATTGTGAATGTAGAAACTACGGCTAAAACCACAGAGGATTTTTGAGCGTGTAGCTTCAATGGTTGATCGTCGTAATTCGGTCGAAATAAATGTCGAATGTCGCGGGCAGAAAAAAATCCTTTGCGGAGACCGATTGCAAAGGCGGTGAATGTATATTCCCACAAATAGATTCAAGTGCCAGATACAGCATTTATTACCAAATTCCAGTATAGGTCATATAGTGATCGACATGGATATTACAGCTACAAATATTCAATGTTGGAAAATGCAAATACTCTTAAAGTGTCATCGATTCATCGGCAAGCATAGCTATCGAAATCAAGGACCTCCGAGCTAAATAGTACCAGTTTTTGTTTCAAACTCTCGGTAAAAACCGCTCCATAGCTCCGGTCCTCGAACGAATTCAGGGATCGTAAAAATGTGAAATGAGCATGTAGTTGAACAGGCACCCTAACACCGAGCCCAGACTGGTCCCGAGGAACCAATCTCCAACCCTTAACTAAGCACAGGCGCTTTTCCAAATTAAAACATCGAGTGGGTATCCACTCAACCCATACCCGGCATCAGCACGAACGACGTTGTAGGATTCCGAAAGAATTGGAAAAGGTGTTTGAACGTGGAGTCCGTCGAGCGACTGTGGATTCTTCAAATGGCGGAAACCGAATCCGAGTAGGTAATTTTTTTGATGAGAGGCGTATCATTGTTGTGTTCAGTGTTCAAACGTGGGCCTCAATGAGAGGGGCTGAGGAGGAGGGGCGAGTTGTTTATTTGCTGAATACTTTATTAGAATTGTTGTCATGGTATAATTAGCGAATTGTCGAAACTCACGATCTGGCTCTCATCTTTCTTCTCTTGCGCTTGAGACGGCGAACGCGCTTCTTTCTCCACTTATTTCTCATCTTCGTAGATGTTACTATGAATTGGTTAGCTAAATTCGGTCAAAGTTTAAGACGTCAGGTGGCAACTAACAGTTCTGCGAAAATGAGGAGAGATAGTGAAGGAAGACAAATGCAGAGACGGGTCGCGGCGCATTTGTGTAGTGGGCAGCTTACTCAGCTAAGCGAGGTACTAACCCCTTTAGGACACTCTGACATCGCCAATATGGGGCACGTGACCATTGTATTGCATCACACAGTGGAAATAGGGTTTCCGCGCATCATTGATTCCATTCAATCGAAACAATAAGAAGATGAATGAATCGAAGATTAATGTGGATTCAATTGGTTTCGTCAAGCTTCAGAAATTTTCACACATCAAATATTTCACACACATTACATATATTGAACTTAAAAAAAACAAAATAAGTACTATAGCTTTTAAAGCTATGCAACTCAGCTCTAAACCTTTCAGCTCATGTGCATCATTGATATCCTTCCGGAACTTCGTCATCCCAAGGTATGAACCGCGGAATCTCTAACCCTATCGCAAAGGCGACGTCATAAAATCAGTAGTCATACCGGAATGTGGGTGAAAGGTCACCCAAGATCTCCTTTTCTTCCTCTGCCACTGTATTGGGGTCGATGGCGGCGTTGTCACGCTTGCGGTTCTCGTACCGCACAGCCAAAAGGTATAATGTGCACGAGATGATGGATAGGCAGGCGAATGCAATGCAAATACTATGTCCCGTAGTATAGTCCGGAGCATCTTTGCTCAAGAAAGCGAAAGTGGCAATGATACCACCAATGTTGCCGAAACCAACCTGCCATGCGGTACCAATACTGCGGCGGTGATGACCACCTAGATTCATGGAAAACCAACATACGATAACAGGCATAGCACTGTAAGCACCGCTCGTCACCAGGAAGAGTGCACCATACTCGGCATGTCTGTGCTCTTTGCCGTGAATGCTGAGCAACATGGCAAATCCAGCAATTGCAACACAGATGGGGATCAGTGTGAATACATAGCGATGCTTTAGGCGATCAGAGCAGAAAGCAATTACCATGGAAAAACCAAAAGCTGCTGCCCAAGGTGGAATGGAATATAGTTGGGTTGTCACCGCTGCACATCAAGTTAGCCATATTCTGAATTAAACACAACAAGGCAGGACATACAGGTATATCCATAGCTCTTGATAATGGAGGGCGCGAAGTATGCGTATCCTAAATCAATTGAGTCAGCAACGATGACAAACTTGCATCGGGTACGAATACTCACCATATGCGGGAACAATAAGACCGAAATACATAAATCCTCCGAGAATGACCTTGTCTATACCACCAATCAGTATCCATTTCATTGGTACCATCAATCGAGCCAACTTACAGTCCTTGAAGACAGACACAACTTCACGCCAGCCCATCGAGCGATGGTGTGCCGACTTGCCAACGTCTTTAGCCAGCTTGGCTTGAACAAACTCACGCTCCTCGTCGGTCAACCACTTGACATCCTCTGGGAAATCAGGCATAAAGAAGAACAAGATAAAGGCAGCCACGCAGGTGATGCAACCTTCGATGATGAAGACCCAGCGCCAGCCCGCGTAGCCACGATCTCCGCTCATCTGAGAGATACCGTACGCCAGCGCACCGCCGAATGCGCCAGCCAGTGTAGTGGAGCTGAAGAA
The DNA here is from genome assembly GCF_028828195.1 of Penicillium verhagenii. Lineage (NCBI taxonomy): Eukaryota > Fungi > Ascomycota > Eurotiomycetes > Eurotiales > Aspergillaceae > Penicillium > Penicillium verhagenii. The sequence goes on along the minus strand of NW_026643166.1, from coordinate 948,570 downwards.
GAAACTGAAACGCTTCTGGGCTTCACTGCGCTTGTACCACATACCCAGTAGGTAGAAGCCTGTAATGATAAATCAGAATCGCCAAATTGCATGAAGAGACTTTGGTTCGATCACTTACATCCCGGAAACATGCCTGTCTCAAAGACTCCCAAGAACCAACGAGTGGCCATCAATCCACTCCAGTTTTTGACCAATCCCTGGCAAACCATCACGAGTCCAAAGCCAAACATGCATAGGGGCACTGGGTAGAGTCAGCATCATCTCAACAAACACCCAAACCGCAATTAAAGTCGAATGACGTACACCAGACATGAGGTTTGAATTTCTTTAAAAGGATATTCGATGGAATCTCAAAGATAATATACGGGACGAAAAAGATCGTCAGCGCAATGTTGTATTTCATGCCCGTAGCGATACCAAGGTCTTCGGTAAGACCCAATGTAGCCGCATTGCTGATATTGACACTAGAGCACCCGAATGGCCAATGTTAGCAGCGCTTCTTGTCGCAAAATTTGGAGCTACGCGAAGGAATTCCTACCGGTCAAGGAAGGCCAACAGGTAAAGCACGCAAATGCATGGCAAAATGTGCCAATCAATCTTGGCCATCAGCTTGCGCTCGGTGGTTGATCGCAGCGGAGGAAGCTCATTATCGAAGTCAGGGCTGTCGACTTGTTGCGGATGGCCTTCGCCAACCTCTGATTTGAAATCTGCCCAAAAAACAGAGCCCGTCAGCACCGATCCCGTACTTTGGGCCCACTGAATGGAAAGTCCATGCGCCAGAGAGAAAGTCGGCAATATTGTGGAAGCTTACCTGTCGCATTCATGATTAGAAAGCGATCGGCCTCGCCGCGCGCCTACTTGTCGATGGAAGTTGACCAAAGTGAGAGGTTAGAGAAATGTGAGGGATGAGACCAAATGCGACTCCTCGGATGCCGATCCCTCAGGCGCTGATCCTCGGCTTGGTTTATGTAGTATCCGAGGCTCCTTAGTTGCGCACGCGAAACCAATGCACCAAGGTAAAGGCAATATCGATATTGCTCAAGTGGAAGGCAACACAATAGGAAAGATAAAGTGAAGAAGAAAAAGAAAAAAAAAAAGTTATGAGAAATAGTCCAGAGTTAAAGGCGAAAAAAAATGGTTACATGTAGCTTGGCTTGAGTCACCGGAGCCAATAGCCCCAGACTCCAGAGATCCTCATTCCGTAAGTACATTAGTAGGATCCACTATAATGCTAGCTGGGGCCCGATCTCGGCCTCGAGGTGAAGTTACATAGGCGATCCCCGTAGCCAATACAAACCCACCGCTTTTTGGGGGCTGATGCAGTATGCCATCAGCCGTGTGGCCTCACGCCATTTGTCAATTGAGACACGTAAAAACGGTGTGTTGGGTGAAAGAGATACAGTTGGAAGGGATTTTCCAAATGCGGTTCTCCCCGCAAAAGCAATCAAGTCTCTCCGCCCCCAAAAAGGGGCTCGGGCCCAATGACTAAACTTCCGCCTTTTCCGCTCTCCTCCCCAACCTTGGAAGGTTTAAATGAACCATAAAAATCCAACTCTGCACCTGAATTTATGAACTTCAAGTTTACCATCTCCTGCGGGTTTCTACAGATTTTCCCAGCACAAAAAGAAGTGGTTTAATGCTTCAAGAATTGCCGATGGTCTTTCTCCACTTAGTACATATTGCTTTTCAGCTCTGCAGTTTGCATGCTCCACAGTGGTCTTTCTCCTCGATGAGCACCAATCATGGCCTGCTGGTTAGACTTACGCAGCCCGCAGGCATGTGCTTCTTGATGGTCCGTGATCAACGGACTAGTCGCATTGAGATAAGCTTTTGCGACTCCTGTTCCAAATTCTTGCCGAAATGGCTGACTGCCTTAAAAGTAAGCACAAGGGTTATCTTGGCATAATTCGAGGTCTGAATGTACATAATCAATGAGACATTCTTAATCTAATATAAAGTGTCTGCAATTATGTATACTGCTATGTATTGATTTCCTTTTTTGATGTTAGCTTGGTTGTACTCTGAGTCAGCAGACGATACGGAGTACGCCACTATGCAACTCCAGTCTCTCTGGCATAAATTGTTAATTTTCACAAGCTCCAGTCCGCCTTTTTCGGTTACATTGCAAATTCACGCTAGCTAGATTGATCTTTTTAAGAGGTTCTTGTTCTTCATTGGTTCGGCAATTATACCCCTATATATGTAGTACGCATAATCAAATTGTAAAAATACGCTACACCATATTCTCGGGTCAGTAACTCAGTTGTTCATTGACTCCGTAATCAATTGATATGTCAGGGTGCAATGTGCGGAGTACATAAGGTTAAATCGGAGATACCCCTAGTCTGACTGCAGCCGCACTGGGGCCGCATTCCGTCTCTTGTCCCGTATGCACATGTGACTGGCCCGTATCCTGAAACCGTAATTAAATCTGTTTCTTTACATCAAGACCTATCATCTTTCGGGGGGAAATACCATTACCAGTTGACCCATCTACATATGCAGTCCTCCAGTTAGCGTTTAACTTTCTCCGACATCTGAAATGAGGCCATTTGTACTTGATCCTCACTGGAACTGTGAAAATTATTCCAAAGCAAGATGCCAGAATTACGGACGTCCAATTGCTTGATTTGGAAAGGGTATTTACAGCGGACTAACCCTGACAGGCTTATGTAGCTTGAGTTTATCCGTAGCATGACATAATCATTCGGATCCACAACCTTAATCTTTTGCGATTCATATCCAGTTCTTTCACCTGCCCGGACGAGCAAGATGATGGACTACATACAAAGTTGAAAACCGCCTGGAATAAATACAATATTTGAGTACCTTGAGAGTTGTGGCTTTGATGAATTGACGCAAATAGATACATACTATCTTCAAATTTCGTAAAATACGCACGTGCGTACATGTTGCGTACATAAGGTATGACTGGTACATCCATAAATATACATACATATCGCCGACCCCGGAACAATGAATGCTCTGCAATTGGACAATGTCTGGATGGATCTTCGAGTGTGCCCCACAGTGAGCACCAACATCTAAAATGCATGTGCATGTGCCCAAGGGCATTTTCATCTGGGCAATGTTTGGGACTACTCGAGGGCGCAATATTTGAAGCAACGAGCATTCAAATATTTCCAAGTTTCAAAAACAAGTATGCACTAGGTGTTATCCAACATATTATCCACATATGTGCATGCATGTGCATTCTACATAAGTCTGTTTTTCTTCATAGTTGACCTACATAGTATTAATGTCCTCCGGCTCTGGCTCGAGCACTTGAGGACTTCAAGGTTCCGGAAAAGACTCAAGGTGCTCAGTGCTAACAGGAACTTGAGAAATGGCCACCAATCCCTACTTTAGACATTCAAAGGGAAAGCCTCTATACTTATTTACATAGGGCCTTCAACTTTTAAAACCTCAAGTGCTTGGAACATTAAAGATGTAACAATAGAACGATCCGTGGGGTGTTGCATTCAACTTTGTCCCTTAGAACTTTGAATGCACATTTGTTCACATAAACTTGAAAGTCCGGTCGTTTCCAAATTTAGAGAGATAGAGCTATTCAAAGCAATCCCTTTCAAAAATCCATTCATACTTACTTTAAGGCTCACACCAGGCTGAGAAACGTGGTTCCTCGAATGCTGGCGCTCACTGACCGCACATGTGGATGACAAAGCACATAACGACAACATTGAACAATGGCCCCACTTATTCCCGCGTTTGAAAAGTTTATTGGGCCCCGCCATACACGTGATCAATCGAGAAAATTGACATTATCAGATTCAAGCGAACGTCTTTTCTCAAAGCCGAGCTCAACTTTCCATCTTCAAAATGATAATAAATTGCGGGCCTCTGACGGGCTTCACCCAAGCAAGATATGTGATTCACATGTCCACGGGAAAGCGGATTGTGTTGTTTCGCCTACCGTCCATCGACCCTACCAGCTCAAAACCAAACGAGAAGCAAGGATGGTCCTACTACGCTATGGAGGCAGAATGTCCTCATGCGGGTGGACCGATGGCAGACTCGCTGATTGATATCGAGGATTCGGCATATGTTGCCAGCTGTCCTTGGCACGCGTATGATTTTAACGTGGAGACCGGAGAGTCGAGTGTCGGTATCAAAGCATGCACATATCCCATTGACGTCCGTGGTGACGATGTCATGCTAGATTTCCCCGTTGAAGATAACGCTCATGTGGAAGTCGCCAAAATTAGACCCGTGAGCGAGAAAGCCAAGTTGAAGAATGCGCGACCATCAGAAAAACCAGTGGCCAAGCAGGAGGATTCTGGCTTGGCTCGTTACCTGGATGACAAGGCGACACTGTGCGACTGGGCCGTCCACATCCTGAATACTGCTCACCCCGAGCACAAGATTGAATTAACCATCCACCTTTTCACTATCTTCGCCGAGAGGGAGGCTTCGGACTCACCCATGGAGCTTGGAAGAGGCACCGTGACTGCACCTGACCAACCGCCCCGTGAACAGATGATTGAAGTCCACCCGGGTGCTATGCCGAGAACCGGAAAAGGAGGCTCATTGAAGAGCCGAATTGCCATGCTTCATGCGTTGGCCAACATTGAGCTATGGGCGATTGACCTGGCCATCGATATTTGCGTGCGATTCGCTTCATTCCAGACCGAGAAGACCTCCCAAGAATTACCGCGCGCATACTTCCATGACTGGCTCAAGGTGGCAGCTGATGAAGCGAAACACTTCTCTCTGCTGCGCACTCGCCTTGAAGAGATGGGATCCCACTTTGGCGCTCTTCCCGTTCATCACAGCCTTTGGTGGTCCGCGCAGGAGACAGCATACGATCTTCGCGCCCGTATAAGCATTATTGCCTTGGTGCACGAGGCCAGAGGTCTGGATGTCAACCCGATGACCATTCAGAAATTCCGCCTCTCTGGCGATAAGGAGAGTGTTGAAGCGCTGGAGGTCATTCATCACGACGAGATTACTCATGTCACTACGGGTCACCGGTGGTTGACCTGGATCTGCAGCCAGGAGGAAACCGACCCAGTGCAGGTCTTCCGTTCCATGGTTAAAAAACATTTCCGAGGACCTATCAGAGGGCCATTTAACGAAGAAGCTCGCTTGGAGGCTGGCATGGACAAAAGATACTACGAGGAGATTCCGATTGTAGCCGCTTCCTAGCGATCTCCTATTCTCATGATGTATGATAAAAGCAATGATACAATGATTTGAATTCACGAAATGAGGTCATATAACTATCACAGAAGGGTTCGACCCCTGATCATCATCTATTAGCATTACTTATAACATAGCGATCCATCGTGATTTTCCTCGGGCGCTCAGTAAACAGCCTTCAGAGTGACCTTGCTACAGCTTGAAGGAATGACGGGATCGTAGTATGAGATGAGGCCGAACAGCTGCGGCGCATTGTGGTACCAGGGGCAGACTGAAACAAAACGTTAGTTCAGATTCAACAAAGAAATCTGAATTTTCAAAATAAGACTCACCAAGCCAGCCAGCAAAGCCATCGTCCGAGGACCAAACAAAGTTGCCATTGCTGATCGCGAATCCTGTTTCACTAGCTCCTGCGTTGATAGTGACGGGCTCCCATGCTAGACATTGAATAGAATGATTAGCAAAGCACTCGACGATAATGGATGTGAGTCATGGGCGCATACCGGCATAATTGGTGTCACCTGCAACTGTCAGGCCCCATGGGAAATCTGTTCCCAGATCCGCAGAGGCAACTGTGCCATTAAGTGAGAACTTTGTTGCTACAGTAGCATTGCCGTCTAACACTCCATCACTGAGACCTGCGCCCGTGTGATAAGAGTAAAGATAAAGGTCGTTGAATTCGGAGTTCGTGGAGCCGGTGGTTTTGAGCTTGAACTCCTTTGGGGAACGGGAAATAACAGGGTTGGCCAGGGCCGTAGCGACGGTAGTGGCCAATAGAGCGATTGATGCGAACTTCATATTGCCAAGGGATAGATATTATATGTGATAAACAGATTCAAGAGGTCAAAATGAGGCTTTCGGAGTTTTGAGTATTGTGTAAGTTGATGTAAACGAAACTCTGTCCAGGGAGCAGAGTTGCGACCGGCTTTATAGGGGAGCCAAGAAGCGAGTGACGTTTTATTAAAAACAAACTTCTTGGCGATGGAGTTGACCACAAGGTTTCCGTCTCCACGGGTGAATCGGATGACGCTTTTTCGTTGGTTGTCCAGTGCTTGTGCTTGCTCCGTACACTATAGTTCGCTGGCGACCGTGGATGCAATTCTGTTTTGGATCAGGATCAGGCACTGTGGTAGAAAAAGAGAAAATAGCTGGAATCTCGGAAATCGGAGCAGCCCCCTTAAGACAATGATTGACATATGCAGTGCTTCTTGCAGATGAGGATGATCATTGCGAACCACTCATGTCTCCGCATTTATGCCGATCATCCCACTTATACCCCACTTGGCCAAGGGATGTGCTCTGGTGTGATCGAGCTCGGCAACCCCAAGTGGAGATGTGAGACATTCCTGCTGAACGGCCCAATTGTTGTGGAGTGAGTTCTCACGGCCTTCATCCTTCATCATTCATATGACTCGTTTTTTCTTTGTCGGAGTTGGGGATTCGGGATAGAGATTAGGCGGCCAATGGTTATGGCTGAGACAGGCCGGGATGAGGTCAGACGAAGCTAGCTAAGAAAGGCAAAGGTTGCAGTGAATGAACAACATTTGAAAGAAAAGGATGGGGACTTGGATGAAAGAATCAAGGAAAGAAGCAAAGGCCAGGAATAGAAATACTCGTACGCAGGTGCTTGGACATGATAACCCGAGACAGCCTTCTAAGGTTAGAACAAGCAAAGGAAAAAACAGTCTTTGATATCGGACATTTGTTAGCAAATATCTACTAAGCATCATTACAGGGTAGTAGGTACTATACTAGGTATCTTGTCAGTTCGTAATTGATTAAGTCTAAAAAGTGACAATTGAATGAGAAGAACTTGTTCCGGAGGATATCCATGACTTTTGACTCCTAACAGTGAGCTTTCTTACTGGTCTACATCAGAATTTATTCCGTCCAAGATTCACCGCTGGGAGCAAGTAACATAGAAGAACAATTGCAAGCTTCTATCTAATTACCCGACAAAAACTTTGTCAGTCCTTGAAATACCCTAAAATCGAAAAGAAACTCATTTCAGCTCAAATCTTTGTCTCAACACGAAAACTTCCATGCAATCGCAAATCCCGTGAACTGGCTCCGACATAGACTGTGTATGTACCAGACGCAACTGCCCATTTTTGAGCTTTCACATCCCAATGAGAGATATCTCGACGACGTAACCCAAACTCCACTTGCTTCTGCTTGCCTGCAGCAACATTCACATTCTCGAACCCACGTAGCTGTCGAAAAGGTTGCTGGGCGGCTTTGGGATATTCGATGTACAACTGAGGAACCTCTGCACCGCTGACGGTGCCGGTGTTCTTAATCACCGCAGTCACATTTGCGACAATGTCCCAGAGATCCTCGTAGCCACCGACCGCAAGCTTACCGGTGGGATAATGCGAGAGTGGCATCGGGGAGTCAATACCAAGGGACGAGTAGGTGAAGTTGGTGTAAGAGAGACCATAACCAAATTCGTAGCGAGGTGTCACATTGTAGGCGTCGAAGTAGCGGTAGTCGATGTAGTTGCCTTCGGTGAAGTTGCAGTTCGCAGTATAGCAAATTCCCACGTTATAGTCGGATTCGTTCTTGGCGATCGTGTATGTCAGTCGTCCGCTGGGGTTGACATTGCCATACAGAACATCGACAATTGAGTTACCGGATTCTTCACCAAGGAGACTACCGTATAGCACTGCAGTGACATTCTCGTGCTCGATCCACTTGTCAACCAGGCGTGCTCCGACGGTGTTGATGACAACTACCGTGTTTTCGCAGTTCACGGCCACCTCCTTCACCAGATTGTCTTGATCAGAATTGGTGAGCTCTGTGCGATCCGCGCCTTCACCGGCCAGTGCATTGAGGAAAACGAGACAGACATCCATGTTCTCTGCGTAGTTGCTAATTGAGGGCGTGACGGAAGTACTAGAGGAGCCCTGCATGACCAGCGTAGAGCCACCCGAGGATGTGTATGTGTCGTTTGCGACCCAGCGAAGCATGGTTCCATCTTGACTAGCCTTGATCGTCAAAGCAATTCCGGGCGTGATAAGGTATGGCAAAGATCCTTGGCCAGATCCGGATCCCGATGCAAGATGTCCAGCGAACGTTGGCCCAGATCCCACGACACTGAAGGCCATGTTTGGACCGGCAATTGGGGCCCGTGCATGAGATCCAAAGATGGCCATCTTGTGGGGTCTCTTGAGCGGGAGTGCGTTGTCTGTATTCTTAAGAAGGACCATCGACTTGGATCCATATGCACGGATAAGCTTGGAGTGATTGGCACGAACATCAACGTATGCATCTGTCTCTGCAGTGGAAGATTGCTTTCCGTTGTCGAGTCCAACGTGGTAGTATCCCATTAAGTTGCGAATTGCCATGTCGGTAAGACGAGCCTCGGACATGGTATTATTCTCAAGGAAGCCGTTAATGTTGGAGCTGGACCAAAGCGACGATGAACCGTAGTCAAGTCCATTGACTGCGGAGGCGAGAGCGTGTTCCTGGCCATTGGTGTCTGGGAATACAAGGCCTGGGAAACCGAGCTCGGTTTTGAGAATATCTAGCAAAATTGAAGAGGACTCGCAAGACAGAGTTCCGTTGACTTTGGTCATTGCGCACATGACACCACCAAGCCCAGAGTGGACACCATCGTAGAAAGACCAGAGATAAGTCTCATGGAAGGCTTTAGAGTCCACGTTGGACGAATAGGGAGCTCCAGAGCTGCTGGCTTGGCCCATTCCAGAAGTGCGATTTGTTTCTTGCTCGTTCAGGATAAAATGCTGAGTGATATCAGTATATTTCAAATACTTGAATGCCAGGTCCGAAGTTTTTATGGCAAGGGGGGAAGGGACATTATACCGTACCTTGATACCAGCAATGATTCCGGCAGCTCTATATCCTTGTGTAGTGAGTCCTGTTGCAATACCATTCAAGTATGGATCCGATCCCATAGTTTCGACCAAGCGTCCACCCCAAGGCGTGCGACCCAGAGGCTGAGATGTCGGTCCGTCAATAACTTGAATACCCTTTGCATAGAACTCAGTGCCAACAGCTTTCGCTTGGTTGTAAATGGCATCCTTGTCCCATGTCATACTTATTGCAGATGCCAAGCTAAAAGCCGAGACATAGAAATAGTCTTGAAGACCCATATCACCATCCAAGAACTCGAGGGCAGTGAAGGAAGATCCATCTGAGGCTTCGGCATCACTTCCCGTGATGAGTTTGATCTTCTCCGTGGTGTTCAATTTGGATACGAACTCAACAGCCTTTCTGTAAGCCGGTTGCCATTCGCCGAGGGAAACTAGGATTGTTGTTAATCAAGGGTGTACTGTCGTTAATCTATTGCTTTTTGTTTTGGCGGGAGCTTACCATTGCCGGTGGACAAGAGACCGGCGCTCGCGTTGTCTCGAACAGCAACCGCAGAGCTTAAGCTTATACAAAGCGAAAGAAGAGAAAATGTGTGGATTTTCATGCTGCAAAGATTGCGTGCTTTGAAGACGCACGAAGAAATTCAAGACAACAATATTCAAAATCAGACAGAAGACGAAGGGGAAACCCGCAATATTTACAATAAATCACGGCGATTGAACCCCACCGTCATATCCAAGTATCTAAGTAGCCTAGTCTGAGCATTGAATCTCCGGGAGATCAAAACCCTTGCCTAGCAAGTGGGAACGTGCCAAGGTTGCAGATGTCCGCGTATGCAATCATGCTCCACAGTAAGAACATTGTATCTCATCCGCAGCCTTCCTAGGCCGTTGGAAGGTTAAAAAACCTTGAGATGTATCAATTGTATGTTAGTCTCTAGATGCCACTTTCATATGAGAGAATCTTGTCCAAATCGCGAGATATAACATGGAACCTGTTTGACTATCTCGATTCTCGATGGTCATTCTCTTTTCAATCATTGACAATTTTCAGCAGAGGCTTATCAGTTGTGAAGATCCGGGAAATCCGAAAATGAGGACTTTCAGGGGACGAGTTACGCGGCAGTGGAGAATTCGGGACTGCAGGTACCTTGTTAAGGATCTGGTCCGACATTAGACTCGTGGATTGATCAAGCACTAACACAAGTACCGAGTGGGTCGTCGATCATTTACTCATCTAAGGTTACTGTTCCCTGAAAATTAGTCAATTTTGGTGTCGAGAAGAGATGACGTAGGTCATTATTTTTTATACTTATCATAAATAAACTATTTTGTAACAATCAAGGCATCCAGATTTCAGTTTCAAATAGAAATTAAGAAACATGAAGGATTTGCTCTTTCGCCCCCACTAGTACTATATTCACCAATCACCCACCTCAGAATGCGATTTCACATCATCCCCAAGAAGATGTCTCCAGAAGAATACCCCCCCCCCATGATTTCTTTGTTTCATCAGGGTGGTTTGAAGGAGACGACGCACGGCCTACTCACTGATGCCTGTCGCGAGAGAAGAATCAAAGTAAGCCTAGACCACAAAAAACCGTTTCGGCGGGTCACCTAATCCAAGACTGGTACGATCGTCTCCGCCAATGTTGCGTGTTCGTAGTGTACTAGTACCTGAATATACGCACGGGCTATACATATATAACGGGGATAGACTTCAGTTTTATGAAACTGAAGACGAGACGAGCTCTCAAGTATGACCTGCAAGTGGGGGATGGGGGAAACGCGACTAGCACTCCACTATTATCAACCAAGCTCCAGATGTCTGTACTAGTATGCACATGTGCTATCTTCTCATTGATGCAGGCGGAACTTACTTAGTGCCTTGACTGGCTACTATCTATTCTTTATCTACCTCATGGGCGGCTTGTTTCCGACACCTACTATCTATTAGGAGTTTAATACCAGCTTTGTTCAGTAAGCAAAATATTACAGCCCCGGAATTAATGTATAGGTACTAATGAAGACACAGTGCTACTAGACATGGGAAAGTTTTAGCTACACACCAGATCCTACAAAATTAATATGGAGGAGCAGAGTCTAGAATTATCCAGATATCCGTCATTGTAATGGTTCGGATTCTGTATAGGGAGACGGATTTTGTAAGTTTATTTTCAAAAGGGCGCGTTCCCTTACAACCAAGTTGACCTATTAATATAAGACTGTAATTTATCATTCTTGCAACTACCGTGACTACATACAATGGGTGCTCTCCCATCCCTGAAGATCCAATGAGCACTATTGCCACTTGGCAAAGGAAGTAAGCGCCCTAGGTAAATACCCTTTCGGGACTAGGCGGTTCTCCATCAACCGCATCTCCATACATTACCTCCAGGTCCAAGGCTGTTATCCTTTCGAGATTTTCACTTTTGACCAGGTTCAACCTTCCTTCCGGTTCTTTGAAAAGCGGGGGGCGTTGCAGGACTTGGGGATTTGATGCAACTCCAGAGCATAGGATCCCAATTGGTTGCTAGAAATTAAAAGTGTGATCATGAGAAGTTACAAACCAAACACCGACATCTACACAAAGGCCGACGCCATGGATGAGCGCTTGAGCTTGACTGGTTTCGGAATATTCCGTTCAACAAAGACCGAACCGGAAAACAAGAGATCGTCACTCCCCCTCATCTTACTTCTTCCTGCGCTTAGACCTTGTTGACGAAGTGAATATTGGTCCTTATTGGTCGGTATACATTGCACAGGGAACGAAAAGCGGGCATGAATCTGGGGCAATGTAACCTCTTCAATGCTGTGCGTTAAGTGTATTGCGAGGGTTTCATCAGTCAGCACTCGAAAGTTCTGATATTTTAACCTGTCTCCCCAATTTCTCTGGACAAAATTTGAACTGGAAATCTCACCTGGGCAGCATTTAGGAAACAAGTATAACTTGTACCACATCATGCGATTCCGATCTCTCTTTATCTCCATCACCACGCTGGTCTCTTTGGGAGCTGGATATGTCATTCATGAAGGAAGCACCTGTCGTCTGTATCCAGAGTCCCTCAAGCACAATGGACTACCCGTTGATGATGCGCCTTCCATCCACGAAGCCTTCAAGACCTGCGGGTCCAATGGCCAGGTTGTTTTCTCCAACTATACGTTCAACATCAACTCTGTCCTGAATACAACAAACTTGATGAATTGCGATGTGTCGTTACAGGGGGAGCTACTTTTTTCTGACGACATTTCATACTGGCTCAATCACTCTTATCCCGTTGTCTTCCAAAATCAATCCACGGCATGGCTCTTCGGAGGAACCAACGTCACTTTTCGTGGCGAGGGTGGCTGGTACAATGGAAATGGCCAGGCGTGGTATACAGAGAACCGCAACCAAAGTAATCAGCCGGGTCGACCAATCAGCATTACATTCATCAACTCTCTGAATCTACTCGTGGACGGACTACGTATCGTCCAACCCCAATTTTGGGCAACATTCGTCTCATACAGCAAAAATGTGTCCATCACGAATCTCTATGTAAATGCTACGAGTAATGATGAATGGGGCACCGTCAACACCGATGGCTATGACTCTTGGAATAGCGACACTCTGCTTGTTGAAAATGCCGACATCACCAATCAAGATGATTGTATTGCGGCGAAGGGAAACACTACGAATTTGCTAGTCAGGAACGTCACTTGTCATGGGAACTATGGAATGACAATTGGTTCTGTTGGGCAATACCCTACAATGCCTGATTATGTCCAGAATGTCACCTTTGAAGATGTCCGATGCTTGAATTGCATGGAGGGGGCCTTCATCAAGACGTGGCAGGGTGTCTCTGATGATGGCAGCTCCAACGGCGATGCCGGAGGTGGTGGCAGTGGTCTCATCAAGAACATCACTTACCGCAATTTTGAGTTGACCAACGTTGCTTTGCCCATTCAAATCTCGCAATGCATTTACTCTGAAAACGGGCAGACTTGCAATACATCCAAGATGGCTATTGAAGACGTTACTTGGTCCAATATCAAAGGGACGTCTCGGTACAATGTTGCGGCATCGATCTATTGCTCTGATGTGCACCCTTGCCCAGGCATCAAATTTGAGGACATCAACCTTCAATCCGTGAATATCACGTTGGGGTTGCCCCTTTATGATACAGATATTCAGCATGAGGTCTATCAGTGCACAAATATCGTCAATGTGGCTGACTCTGGGATTCCTTGCAATCTTGCTGCCCCGGACAATTATGGCCAAACAGTGACTTCAAATGTGAGCGACGAATAGCGGATGGTGATAACCTGGAATATTTGATGATCATAATGGGACTTGCCCGTATAGAAAAATAACACTCCTACCTAATTTGCAGGTGCGGTCAAGACTCCAGATGTCCAGTGTTGTCAGTTTCAAGTTGACTGGTGAATCCATTGCGTGACTCATCCATTTGCCGCACAATTTGTATAAAACTTCTAGAAAGCCCCATCCAATATTCTCTTCATTTGCATCAGGTTTAAAAACAAAACAAAAAGATCCTCATCATAATGCCAGGCTCACTGGACACAGGCCGTCGCACGGCTCTCATTCTCATCGATAATCAAGCAGCCTTCTGCGCTCCAGAAACAATCTCTCACTGGGGAACCGGCCGCTCCAATCCTCTCTATGAAGCCAATCTCCAAGCTCTCTTATCCGCATTCCGAAATAAACGATCTCTGTCGCCCGATCTTATAGAAGTGATTCATATCTTCCATTCTTCCGTGACGCCTGGTAGTCTGCTGCATCCTTCTCATGAAGGAAACGGAATCCGGCCGCTAGAGTTTGCTATTCCGGCCTCAGACGGATCGGAGCCTGTCTTTTGGAAATCCGTCAATTCATCTTTCATTGGAACCAAACTCGAGGCACATTTGCGCGAGGGGAAATTTTCCCAGATTGTTGTTGCGGGGTTGACCACTGATCACTGCGTCTCGACCACTGTGCGTATGGCGGCGAACTTGGGTGTTGTGAATGAAATCGAGAGTGAAGTGGAGATTAAGGCTGATGGAACGCATGCCAAGGATGCGTCGATTAAGAAGGGCCGGATCATTCTGGTATCAGATGCAACTGCGACATTTGGCAAGGGTGGATTTGATGCGGAAACCATCCACCAGGTCTCTGTTGCCAGTCTCGATGGGGAGTTCTGTGACGTTATGACAACAGAGGACGTGGTCAAGGGCTTGAGAGAAGGTTAAGCTTGGAAGCACTGGAAATGCTTTACCTATTTATTAGAAGACTCTACCTCTGGACGACAATAGTACATGTCAGTTTCATATAAATCAGCTTATAGCCACGTTCCGAATTGGCTGTGCTTGGAAATCCTTCTAGATTGGTCCAAATGGGAAATGCAGTGAATTACCAACTACAAATGCACGGTCATAAGTAGAAAGTACAAGAAACTAATTACTCTTCAGGGGTCTCTAACACACAAAGGAGAAAAGAATACAGTCGCGGCATGGTATCAACCGCCAAATGCCATCATATATGATGGATATACCTCAGATTCCCAGCCTTCTCAACCAGGACACCGAAAAGCATTACACGTCACGGGCACTAGCCAATTTAGATAAGGTCGCGCTTGACGAACTCAGCAAGCAGAGCCTTTCCAAGGGAGGCAGGGCTGCGCTCGACGATGACACCAGCATCCTGGAGAGCGGCGATCTTGGAGTCGGCACCACCCTTACCACCGCTGACGATGGCACCAGCGTGACCCATACGGCGACCGGGGGGAGCGGAGATACCGGCGATGAAGGAAACAGCGGGCTTGTTGTGGATGTTGTTGGCCTTGAAGAACTCGGCAGCGTCTTCCTCGGCGGAACCACCGATCTCACCAATCATGATGATACCGTCGGTCTCGGGGTCCTCAAGGAAGACCTTCAAGCAGTCGATGAAGTTGGTGCCGGAGAAGGGGTCACCACCGATACCGACAACGAGAGACTGACCAAGGCCGGCCTGGGTAGTCTGGTTGACGGCCTCGTAGGTCAGGGTACCGGAACGGGAGACGATACCAACACGACCGCGCTTGTGGATGAAGCCGGGCATGATACCGATCTTGCATTGACCCTAAAGAAGATATGAATATCAAATATGACGTCGGAAGGGGCGGAAGACCACACTTACGGGAGCGATGATACCGGGACAGTTCGGGCCGACGAGACGGGTCTTGTTCTGGGTCTTCAGGATATCGGTAATGCGGACCATGTCTGAAAGGGTAATTGGTCAGTGTATGTCGAATGGGTAGACAATGGAAGAGCTCGTACCGTGCTGGGGAATACCCTCAGTAATGCTATCAGGAGTGAGCTGTCAGTAAAGAAAAAAAAAAGTTTCAGGAGCTCCCTAAAATTTTCCAGCAACTTACCAGACAGCGAGGGGGATCTCAGCAGCGATGGCCTCCTCAATACCGGCGGCGGCGAGGGGAGGGCTAGAAGTTGTCAGTTCATGTTCTGTCGGTCTTTTGACGAAGTGACGGGTTCATACGGGACGAAGATAGCAGTGGCGGTAGCACCAGTCTGCTTCACGGCGTCGGAGACATTGGCGAAGACAGGGAGATCAAGGTGGAGAGAGCCGGCCTTTCTGGGGTTGGTACCACCGACGACATTGGTGCCTATGCGGAGTGAGTGTGTGTCCTTTTTTTTGCGATCGCGACGCGAGAGGGTGAAATACCGTAGGCGATGGCCTGCTCGGCGTGGAAACTATTCAAAAAAGCACACGTCAGCATCGCAGAATCAGAGCAATTCAAGAGATTCAACACTCACGTTCCCTGCTTTCCGGTGAAACCCTGGTAGATAACTCGGGTGTCCTTGTTGATCTTCAGGTTGTTCACGGTGCTGGCATAGGAGCTGCTGGCATAGCCCTGGCGCTGCTGGCCAGCGATCTTGCGAGCAGCCGAGAGGGTGTTACGGCGGAAGGCCTGCATGACTGCAATGTGATGGAGGAGAGGGGAAGAGAGGAGAGGGTAAAGGGGGAAAAAAGTAGTTGACTCGGGAGGTGAGTTAGTGCAAGGAATCGGGATGCGCGCCCGGGAGTTTTCGTTCGGGACAAACCTTTACTTAAGCGGACCCGAATAGACTGTTTCGGAGCGCTGCCTCGGCCACCAACTTTTTTTCTATCTAATCGTCAACCCCCCCACCACCAACCACTACCAACCACCTGCTCCTCACAGTCTTTAATATCAGTTTATTCTAAAGCTGCTGTGCGGTAAATCTCTCTGATCATGGCCACCATGACGGTGACGATGCCACCGGCGTCGAAGAACACCTCAAAGAAGAACGCAAAGCTAGTCCCAGAGAACGAGCGATTCATGCGAGCATGCTCCGACATTGCAAATGCGCTCATTCTGGATTATGAGTCTCAGAGAGACTCTTCGAAACCGAAGAGAGATATCAATCTGAACAAGTTGCGGGGTCAAGTATCGAAGAAGCATTCCCTAGCCACTCAGCCGCCACTTACGGCCATTATTGCGGCCGTTCCAGAACACTACAAGAAATACATTTTGCCGAAGCTGATTGCAAAGCCGATCCGTATGTTAAAAAATTTCCTGGGAAATATGGTGGATTTTGAGCTGACTCTTCCTCTGCAGGTACCTCATCTGGTATCGCTGTCGTTGCCGTGATGTGCAAACCCCACCGATGCCCCCATATCGCTTATACCGGTAACATCTGCGTCTACTGTCCCGGCGGTCCTGACTCCGATTTTGAATACTCCACACAATCTTATACCGGATACGAGCCGACCTCCATGCGCGCGATTCGTGCGCGATACGACCCCTTTGAACAGGCCCGAGGACGAGTTGACCAGATCAAGTCTATGGGACACAGTGTGGATAAGGTTGAATATATCATTATGGGTGGAACATTCATGTCTCTGCCCGTCGATTACCGGGATTCGTTTATTTCTCAACTACACAATGCGCTGAGTGGATACCAAACCGACAATGTGGATGAAGCCGTGCAGGCGGGCGAAATGAGCAATGTCAAGTGTGTGGGTATCACAATCGAGACTCGACCCGACTACTGTCTTGATACTCACTTGAGCAGCATGCTTCAATACGGATGTACGCGTCTGGAGATTGGCGTCCAGAGTCTGTATGAGGATGTTGCGCGCGATACCAACCGTGGTCATACTGTTGCGGCCGTCGCGGAGACCTTCAAGCTTTCCAAGGATGCCGGTTTCAAAGTTGTCAGCCACATGATGCCTGACTTGCCGAATGTGGGCATGGAACGCGATCTGTTCCAGTTCCAGGAATACTTTGAGAACCCTGACTTCCGTACCGATGGCCTTAAGATCTATCCCACACTCGTCATCCGAGGCACTGGTCTGTATGAGCTGTGGCGAACGGGTCGGTATAAGAACTACACTCCCAACGCCCTGATTGACCTGGTGGCTCGCATCATGGCATTGGTACCCCCATGGACTCGTATCTACCGAGTTCAACGTGATATCCCAATGCCGCTCGTCACTTCCGGTGTCGAGAATGGTAACCTGCGCGAACTGGCGCTGGCGCGAATGAAGGACTTCGGAACAACCTGCCGTGATGTCCGGACTCGTGAAGTCGGTATCAATGAAGTTAAGAACAAGATTCGCCCCTCGCAGATCGAGTTGATTCGTCGTGATTACGCCGCCAACGGCGGCTGGGAAACTTTCTTGGCCTACGAGGATCCGAAGCAGGATATCCTCATCGGTCTCCTTCGTCTGCGCAAGTGCAGCGATACCCACACATTCCGCCCAGAGTTCACCGGCCAGCAAACTAGTATTGTTCGGGAGCTTCACGTTTACGGATCCGCGGTGCCTCTTCATGGACGTGATGCTCGCAAGTTCCAGCACCGCGGCTTTGGTACACTGCTTATGGAGGAGGCGGAGCGTATTGCCCGCGAGGAGCATGGCAGTCGCAAGATCAGTGTTATCTCCGGTGTTGGTGTCCGTAGCTACTACGCCCGCCTTGGTTACACTCTAGACGGTCCTTATATGTCCAAGATGTTGGATCCTTGGGAGGATGAGGAGTAAATTTGTTCCCTGATTCGTGGGCGGGGTTCGTGTTTGCATATTACTGGCGTCGGGGGTTATACTCCAAAAGTGGTTCTTGTCAATAGTTATGAGCAATGATTGAAATGTCTATGGTCGCTCAATGAAGCGACAGTCAATGGAGTCAAGAAACAGGTAGTAATTCCGAATGATCTATGTACAAACACGCCTCGCAACCAGAAAGCCATCCGTTTACTATATCAAAGGAGTCCAGGAGACCAGCCCAGCAAATAGATTCCTTGAAAAAGACCGATTGTAATTCGCTTCCAGCACAGGTAGTGCGGGACTCCGTCGGGCCAACCGGTGGTTGTTGGCCCAGACAAAACGTAGCCCGCTGATCCGTTTCAGATCTCTCCCGCCCCTCAAAGGTGACCATGTATTCCCAAGAAAGACCGAAATATGTAACCCCAATGCAAACCAATCAGAGACACCGAACAAGAAATATTGGGGGAGGGTATTTTGTTGTTTAAAGTGATATGGCGCCGCCGCGGCTTACGCGCATATGAAGGTAGGCCTGGAAGCCGCAGAAAACAAAGAATCCCTATAAACCGCAAGATATTAGAACAAAACGCCGCTTGGGTATATATATGCTCCGGGCGGAGGGGAGAAAAGAGGCGACATACGGCGTAGACTAGCACAGCGACGTAAATGGAGGCAGCGACTGCAGGGCCATCTTCAGGCTCTCCCTCAGATCCAGTGTAAGCGTGGTTGTTGGTCTATAGCCAAAATTATCAGGTCAGTGGATTTGTTCCAGTCAATTTAAGTGTGTATTTGGTGCGATGCGACGACGGGGGGTGGGTGCGCAACATTGACACAGAGGTGTTGGTGGTGCAGAGGAGTTGGCAGGTTGGACGTACGCCATATAGAGTTCCCAAGACGGAAAGAATGACGATAGCAAAGACAGAGATCACAACACTGGGAAGTCGAGACATTGTTAGAATCTAGACGGAGGCCGAGGCTTGGACCGATCTTGATGACGGAGGAGCTTACCAGGACCAGGCGTTTAACGCCGACACAACGGGCTTCATCTTTGGTTTGATTGTGGGATGTCGGAAAGGTGAGGTAAGGCGGCGCTCAGATGCGTCTAAGAAGTAGGCAGCTGGTGAGTTTGGCGTGCAGTGGGGATATCAAAGGGTTGGATGAGGGATGGAAGAGTTGAAGATCACGGAGGTTGGCGGGCGGAGCTACTTGAGCCCCTAAGCCGCTTTCGGACACGGCCTTCTATAAAAAGTTCATGTACAACAACTTTTCATTCGTTACTTTCATCTGAGATCAAGATCGAATTTAAACTAAGCCCCCAAATCAATCTTAAATTCTATTTTCTATCAATACTAAGCTCCACTCCAGCTCATATAACCCTTGAGCGGTCAACAATAGGGCATTTTCGACCATCGAAGGCACAATTGGGCTGCTAATATAAGACTGGATTTTGAATTGAGAGCATCGTCAGAGCCTCTGCCAGAACTGGAATGATACCTATACTATTCACATGCTCACTTATTTCTCCAGTGTTGGTTTCCTTCCAATGTTTTCCTATAATTATTGGTTGAGGGTCAACTTCAAGTATTATCGAAGGTCAGTTTCTTCGTGTTCGAATTGTACACGCTGAATGTGAGTATATACATTGTTCAATTATGTATGTACTGTGCAATACAGGTCTGTACCGTGGACCTGATACGCATTTTCAAAAATCCCTTTAGTACACTTTCAACAATGCAAAAATCAAATAAATAACAAAGCACAACCTTAGAACTATAATTTGGTCAGTTCGAAATTTAAGATACCTTTCAAGTGAGGACTTGGGACAACTACGAGGGGCTTATCGATATCGTATCGCACGTGATCTGGAGCTTGGTCCGTTCCAAAAAAAAAAAACTTAAGAGATTAGCAACTTTCCATTGAACTCATAAAACCATTAAATATGCCCAATATGACCGGGAAACGCAAGCGAGATACCGCTGTGGTATCGCGATCTACTAAATCTACTAAATCCGAGGAAACAAGCCCCCCACCGACAGACAACGCGCAAGACATTTTCCGCAAATATTTCGAGGCGCAATTCGAGCCTCTGGAGCCTTCCAAGGCGGATGCCGATTCCGACGAAGACGAGATTGACGATGACGACGATGAAGAATTATTAGATGCCGAAGGCTCAGACTGGGACGGAATTTCCGGCGAAGAGGAGGATAGCGATGACGAGAGTGTCGAGGTGGAGATTGTCGAACACAAGGATGCCCAAAGGACGGATGACTTGATGGATAAGAAACTTCGCAAAGCATTTATGGTACGTGCTTAGTTGAGAATCGCCAAAGGCTGCGGGTACCTTGGATATCGCTAACCGGGTATTGTAGAATTCGAGACCACCGTCGTCTGCCGATACGCCGAAGAAAACAGCGCAGCCAATTACAAAGGAAGAGGAGCAGGACGACAAGGACAATTTCAAGCATGACCTCGCATTACAACGGCTTCTTCGGGAATCTCACCTCCTGGAGGATGCATCGGATCTTGCACCTACCGGCAAGAATCGTTTGAAGGCGCTGGATCTACGCATGCAGTCGCTTGGTTCGAAGACGTCTCTTTACGATCAGAAAATGCCATCTGCGCACAGGAGGGGTATGAAAGCTAAGGCTGCGTCAAAGGATGCGAAGCGAAGAGCAGAGGCAATGGAGAATGGCATTATCCTCGAAAAGCCTTCCAAGGTCACCAAGTCGAATTCCAGTCACAGAGAACGGGGCATTGGAGGGTCTTCCATTGGAAGATTTTCGGGAGGTACTTTGAACCTGAGCAAGGACGATTTGGATCATATGAGCAAAATGAGAGGACGCAACGAGAGAGGAAGCAGAGGTGGCAGAGGAGGCAGAGGTGGGCGAGGTGGAAGAGGTGGACGAGGACGAGGAAGGGGAGGAGGCAGGGGACGGGATTGAGAACGGGAAGCTCACTGATACTAGGAGCCTGTGTCCATTGATGATTCGAAGTATATAGAGGACCCCCTTTGCATTGTCTGCAAATTGATACCCCCCATTTGGGTCCTTCCGAGACACAACTTGAACCCTTCACATGTAATCTTGCTGGACAAACCTGACATTGACAATCTATCCACCACGTTTCTCGGTTCCCCAACGTGCGGGCGCTCCCGTCTGCCTCCGACCTCCAGGCCTTTGCGTAGATTTCTTACCATTGTTCCAGGATTCCCCTCCTTCCCAGGGTGGTAGTGCATATGACATGAGTAGCATTGGGCTTCATGCCAAAGTATGTCATCGAATAGCACCAATCAAGGCCGCCTGATCGCGTGTGCAATCTATTAATCTCGGTATTTATCGCCGTCATGCGCCTCCTCTTTTACGGGAAGCATGCATACGTCTTACATTCCTGATGATGCAATTGTATCTACCTCCAGGGCTACTAGTAGGTATACTTGCATCTCAACCAGCATGAATGACCGGGTGAACGTTCCTCAAGCCAAGGCCACACGCAGGCCAAGACGGCCGAGCAATTACCCAGGACCCATGCAGCGCTTATATTCCATACACCTTTTGTGTATCAGATGCTCGGTGCATGCCAAGAGCGGGAAATCGAAAGGCCCCCTCGTGTAACAATGAATGGCCAAGGGGACAGGTACGAAACAAGACAAAGATGCCAAGAGTGTACATGTGCATTTTATCTCAACTCCGCCTTTTGCCGCTTGGCTGCACGGAGATAGATGCAAGCTCGAGACCATGTTGCTTGGCACGGCAGCCACGGCTAGATGGGAGGGGCCGCCAGATCTTCCAAAAAAAAGCTCGGTAAAGCTCGTCAGACTTTCTTGCCACCAATGTGCTTTCAGGTATATGAAACATATGGCCGAGATCGACTGGGGAGTTCCACGGTAGAGGATGATCAGGGGAGTCCCATGGGCTTCAGGGTCGAGCACGGAGTACGGAGAAACTAGTAGTAATTTACGTGGGTTTGGCGGTTGCGGGTCGGGATGAAAATCATGTAGATAGACCCACCACGTTCGGGCAGAACCGTTTACAATTATCCTGATCTCTGCCAACCCTGCCAAGAGCGCGTCGAAAAACAAAAACAAAAAACAAAAAAAAGAAGCTGATAAGAACCTTTTGGCCAAGAAAGCCCAAAATCATACTAGCATGATATCTCTGCACAGTTGTCTTGGCGGACTTTTTTTGGAGCCCGAGATAAATAACCAAAGGCAGTCCAAAAATGCTGGGGAGACGTGGATTTGGGAAAATGGAAGATGGAGGAGAGAACCGGGGACATCTGGGCCATGTGAAGTATGGGGTGATTGCGTGTACGAACATTCCAGGGGACCATTTTGAAAATGCTTTAATAATGTTAAATTGAATTGATACTTTCCTCTAGTGCCCTTTTCATACTCCTCATAAGGGGTTGAAGGTTCTCAGGTACCCACCCAGGTTCCAGGGGGACCTCCACGATCTACGCAACTGCTGGTCCATGCGTCGCAGTTGAAACCACTTGGTGTCGGTGATTGCTTCTTCGCGGTTTCTAGGCAACACTTATTTTGATGTCGATCAGGCTCCAATGTTACTGGTCATAAAAATTTGGAGCCAATTGCGTCATTCCAATGTTGGGATATCAGGGGAAGATGGGGAAGAGAAGAAAAGTAGAGCCTGGGGCTGTGTTGAGTAGATAGTGGACCGGCGACAAACTATTGTTTCATACTGCACGGAGTTTGACGTTGAATATACTGACAATTATCATCTCCACTAATAAACTGGACTATGTACTGTAGTCAGTACTGCAGTAGGCTGTACACCTACATGGGAAGGTATGCCAGGACTCCATTAACTAGGAAACGATAAAAGTGAGAAAGGAAAGGTCCCCGAGGCGAGATTAGGTACGGAGTATAATAATTGTGAAGAAACTCATGGAAAGTCTATTTGGAGCATTTAGAGTCTAAGACCATCCAGACCATTGAGCTTATGCCAAGCACTTGAGAGGAGTTTGGAAAGTTTGGGCAACAACGTGCATAAAAGACTATCTATCAGAGGATGAGGTTGAAAGACCAGAGCATGGTGGAGACACTTCGAACAGGACCTAGACCATTTTCGCTGTGGTGGAGTGAAGGTAACTGACATGATCTACACTAGAACTACTCCATACAACAAGAATCTTGAAAATCTATAATCTATTATACTCCGAACTAGATCATGTTGCAACCCAAGATGCATCCAGCCCAACCGAGTAAGAAAAAAAAAAGAGGGATTGAAAGGTACGGAATCGCGGAGTTCACAGTGCATTGCAGTTCGGCTAGCCGAGTCGGGATTTCTCTCGGAGGCCGCGGTTCGGAACTGATAGAGCTCCGATGGTGTGTTGCAAATGTTCAATGTACCAGGGTTGTATGTATGTTGTTTGGATCCTTGCCACATGCACTTTCAAATGTTGGCCGAAAATGAAATCATGTTTAGTTTTGATTTATCTCATTTTATTCTAATTTATTTACCCAAAAGAAAAACCCCTCTTCGTTTCTCTTCCCTAGTACTGTAGCTACAAAGTCCAATTGATGTAAAGAGAAGTTGCATCAAGCCTTGGTCATGTCACCTTTGATTCAGCCCAAAGTGCCAAAAAAACGCCAAAACGATTCTAACGATTCTAACGATTCCTAAAAAATTCCCGACCCCATTGACCAGATGGTCGCAACTGCCGTGGCGTAAGTACCAAGGAGAAATATGCATGTGCCAATTCTTGGCTCTACCCAACATTGAACTCCGCTTTCAATGTTGGATTTTGCGTCACGGAATCTTTAGACGGAGAACCGTGGTCGCATGAGTTTGCCCCAAGATTCGGGCCATTGAGACTGGAATGTGTGAAATACCTTAAAATCTGATAGAGTCGACCCATGGCTCAGCAATGAAGTAAGAGCGGAGAACTACGGAGTACAGTACGGATAATGCAGCCGCTTGGTCACAAATCACAAATCATCAAAATTAGAAATAAAAAAAGGGAAAAAAAGAAAAAAGAAAATAAGAAAAAAGAAAAGAAAAAAAAGAAAAAGAAATCCCCCTGTCGTCAGCGCCAAGGGGGACTATGGTGATGGCAAGTGGGGTCTGATCGACGGCTCAGGATTGGTACCATTGTGCACTGGGGCCTTACAAGGCCGTTCGATTGTCGATCATATATCCGCCTAGCGTGAACCTTGTGAGAGGAAGGCGCATTCTTGACCCTTGATGTTTGGGCTTGCCGGATCAATTGCAGCTTTTCTCCCAAGTTAGTTCTGGGGTATGAAATTCTTTGACGTGGACTTTAGCCTTGGCTTATCTCTGATTGTGTCATAGGCTTGAAATCTTGGATCTTGAATCTTGAGGCGATTCCCCTTTCCGGAATTCCGATTGGCTGCATCTTTACCAGCAAGGGCAAATCGACAAACTGCGATGATCTCTTATAAATGACCCAGGCCAGGAATTACGTGTACCCATTGGCTTCAAATACTTGCCCTTGAATCTCAGGGCCAAAAGAGCCAAGAGATTGATGATGTAGTCATTTTGGGCGGGATTTCCTCTTCTTTTGCATCGTCACCAAAATTGTAACATTGGAAACAACCGACGGTTATCATGTGCAAGAGATGTTGCCGACTTGCCAAGATTTGAGTCTTTTTTTCTTGTTTATCGGACTTTTTTTTTTGGCTACTTTTTTGGGTTGTACAGAGTACCTTATCATGCATCCTTCAGGTGCGGACCCGAGGGACCTTGCGAAGTCAATCGTGATTAATCATTAATCGTTTTTTTCAGTTTATGTCCCTTTTGTAAAAAGAGAGAAAAAGGAAAAATCAATTTCGAAACCATCTATGCAGTATTTTATTTTGATTAGTTGATTGCGTGCTGTCAATTGCCACGCAGATCATACAGGACGCGTGTGTGTATAGACCCTTGAAGGACTCGGAATCTCATGAGAGAGAGCTCCCCATCTTTAAGGGTCTTTTTTTTTTAATTGAGTTGTTTCAGTTCATCTTTAATCTTCCCGTAAATAGGGCCATTTGTGTTTTCGGACCTGGGAATAACCTTGGAAAGCCACGCCAGCGATCGGGGCTTAGAGTGGATGGTATGCATTCCAGAAACTAGTCATTCAATATTGGTCCGGGAGTTGACATAGACTGTACAACCGCCTCGACTTCTCTATATCCACTCGCTGATCATGATCCATCCCATGGAGCAGCACCCGTCTTGCCCTTTTCGTCTTCTTGAGACGCCACCAACCTGCCAAGGGCAACCACAAGTCTTCCTGGGCCCCAATACCCACAGTGGAGCACATGGTCTTGTTTCCAGACGCATGGACCTGTGGAATATTTGAATATTTTGGATTTCATTTTGCCTTTTCCTGACACTATAGGGGCCCAGAGAAGAACAGACTCGGCCTACATAAGGGTCCATTCTTGCCCTGATCTTCATGCCCTGACACAGCTCAATCTGGCTGAACATTCGCTTTGGTCCTTCATCCATTCTTTCTCCTGTCTATATTCCATATACTATTTCACCTATGCACTCTTAGATTGTTCATTGGAAGCTTGTGCTCTGTTCTCTATACATAATGTCTTTGAACCCAGATGATCTCAAAAAGAACGCCCTCATCACAGAGCGTTCTATTCACTCTAGCGGCTCCAGCAGCGCTACTCTATCCCCAACATTAACGGCTCAAGATGAGAAATACCTTTCATCTTCTTCGACCAATGTCTCCTCTGCAAACTCCATCAACCTTGAGAAGCAAGATGCGCCTCCACCGCCATACCATGTATTCACTCGTTCTCGCAAGCTGCAGATGGTCTGCATCGTCTCGCTCGCTGCTATCTTTTCTCCGCTCTCATCTAACATCTACTTTCCCGCTCTTGGAACCATATCAAAGGTTTGTAATGCCACCTTGAAATGCATATTTGAAGCTCTTTCCAAAGTCCATACCATTCTAACAATTTAAAACAGGACCTTGACGTCTCCATGTCTATGACTACTTTGACTGTAACCGTATACATGATCGTCCAAGGTCTCGCGCCCAGCTTCTGGGGCTCCTTCTCCGATGCCGTGGGTCGTCGCGGAATCTTCATCGGAACCTTTGTCGTCTATTTAATTGCAAACATCGCATTGGCCGTATCCACAAACTACGGCGAGCTGATGGCTTTCCGCGCCCTACAAGCCGCCGGCAGCGCCGCGACCATCTCCATCGGCGCAGGCGTAATCGGCGACATCACCACCTCCGCCGAGCGAGGAAGCCTGGTAGGAATTTTCGGAGGAGGTAAGTCAAAACCACCCCCAAGCCCCAATCCAACCGTCCATCCTAACTCAACCCCCCAGTCCGAATGCTCGGCCAAGGCGTCGGGCCCGTCTTCGGCGGAATCCTCTCCCAATACCTGGGCTACAAGTCCATCTTCTGGTTCCTCACCATCCTAGCCGCAATCAGCATCTTCTCCATAATGGCCTTCCTCCCCGAAACCCTGCGCTCAATCGCAGGCAACGGCACCGTCCCTCTAACCGGCCTCCACAAGCCCTTCATCTACTACGTAACAGGCCAGCCCGACATGGACCCCTACGCCACGCCCACAGCCGAGAAGAAAAAAGTAACCTGGAAGACGGTCCTCGCGCCGCTGGCCTTCCTCGCCGAAAAAGACGTCTTCATCACGCTGTTCTTCGGCGCAATCGTCTACACCGTCTGGTCCATGGTGACTTCGTCCACGTCCCAGCTGTTCGAGGACACCTACGGCCTGAACAGCATGGAGGTCGGCCTGACTTTCCTGGGCAACGGGTTTGGCTGCATGTCCGGCTCTTACACGATAGGCTACCTGATGGACTATAACCACAAGCGCACGGAGCGCGAGTACTGCCAGACACACAATCTGCCGCTGGATACGCGCGTCACGACGAAGAGCCACCCCGACTTCCCGATTGAGTATGCGCGCATGCGCAATACGTGGTGGATCACTGCGGCGTTTGTGGTGTGCACGGCTGTTTATGGCGTGGCGCTGAGGACGCATATTGCTGTGCCGATTATTTTGCAGTATGTTATTGCGTACTGCGCCACTGCTATCTTTACCATCAACAGTGCCTTGATTATTGATCTCTACCCTGGAGCGAGTGCGAGTGCTACCGCCGTTAATAATCTGATGCGCTGCTTGATTGGGGCCGGTGGTGTGGCGTTGGTTACGCCTATGATTGATGCCATTGGCTCATTGTTTACGTTTGTTTTGCTGGCTGGTATTACATTGGCTATGGTCCCGCTCTTGATGATTGAAATGAGATGGGGTGCTGGGTGGCGCATGCAGCGCAATGAGCGTCTCAAGGCGAAGGCTGATGAGTCGATTCAGGAGGCTTGAAGTCTTTCAAGAGTCTGAGTTTTGATGGAAAGAGTTGCATTTGAAAAGCGTGTTTTTTTGGGGGGTTTTTGTTCTTGGTGAAAATTGAGTCCTCACTCAGGGCGATGGGGATCTCAAAAGAGGGGAATTCTATAGATAGATGTGGGCCCTTTGATGACTGATGACTTGTCTTTTTGGCGTTGACATGGGTACATACATTTGCGATCTTCACTTCTAGATACTTTTACATTCGGGGATCACTTTTTGACTGCTTTTTTGTATATAGAAGATACTACCACATACACTGCTTGGTGTGCTTATTTAGCTAGAATTCGGAATTCTAGATTTGGGGTCTTTCCATTTTGGATCATTCATCATCTTGTTAAAAAATAAAATTTATTCATCATCATGGTAGTTCTTTTTTGGGGATTTGGGATGATTCAAGAATCAATCCAGCAGTTTTCTTTGGATATATGGTATGATACTAATTGCCAGTAACCTCGCTTTGCAGTTCCTTCAAGCGAGTCCAGCCTTCTGAATCCTCCCAGAAGTCCTTGCCCTTGCCCAAGATACCACGCACAGCACTTCTGGCCTTGAATCGCCAGTCACTGGCAACCATCTCTGGCTCCGCGTCACCTTCCAAGTTCTGGTCTTCCCGGTCCATGGGGCCGTACTTGGCATACCCATCATGAACAAGTTTCTCAGTAGCCCGAACAACTTGGAGCCAGGGCTTTTCATCACCCATCTGGAAAGCACCCTGCGCACAAGAAGCAACGGTAGCACGCCATGCCTTCTCGTGGGCTTCCATTGCACGGCTGGGGCGGCTGCGGAACATTTCAACTCGGGAAACGATCAACCATAATGTAGAAGAGTGGGTAATGAGCGGGACAACGTTATCATCGACGAGCGAGAGAATCTGGCCCGGGATCGTACCGGAACGGAAAACCGGACCGGAGTCCGATTCGATAAGGAAGTCCTTGTACTCAAAGGCCGTGGTGAGGAACTCAACAAGCATGGCCAGAATCGGGATATCGACGCACTTCTCGCCACTCTTGGAACCAAGTAGCTCGATGATTCGTTTCTGGGCTGTGATGACATCGCGGAATGGTGTGGCGGGCGGTGGGATGGATGCAGCCACGGTCAACACGTTGTCCCACACACGTGCATCGGTGTGTTTCAGAGCGGCGGCACGTTGCAACGCAGATAAGGCTTCGCGTTTGCGTCTGTAGGGATCCTTTTCGAGTGCGGCCTTTTCTTCGGCGCTGTCATCGGTCACGGTATCAGGACCCTCCTCGGGTGCTGAAGAGCGCAGCATGGCAGCTCCCAGGTTACTCCATGCCTCTCCATCGGTATCATCTAGTTGCACAGTGCGGGTAAAAGACTCGGTAGCATCTTCCCAGCGTTCAAGCTCAAGCTGGACACATCCGACAGCAAACCACGCACTGTGGTTGAGACGGTTGATGTGCAGACTCTTTTTGTAGGCAGCCTCGGCCTTTTCCAAGTTTGGCGGTGTTAGGCCCAGATAATGGCGTGCCAATGATCGTTGAGCACGAGCATATCGTTCGCCTGAAACCTCCCATGCGCGCTCGTACATTTTCTCGTCGTGGTCGATATCTCCTAGAATACAGAACAGACGCGGGGCATCTGCGGGCAAAGTTGCAAGTTCTGGTCCCTCAAATAGCTCGTTTTCATCATCCTTATCATCTCCCACGGGCTCGAAGAGTTCGCGTCGTACCATACTCTTGGCCTTAAGCTCGCGGTCAGTGGCAGCGTAGCAGAGTGCTGCTTCAGCCCACATATGAAGTCTCTCGTAGATTTCCAACGCAGTACGGAGACCACCCAAGTCAACCCAACGCTTGGCCAGCTCGGCCTCCAGATCCCATCGGGTGGAAAAGTTCATGATCCAAATGTACTCTAAACGATCGGAGGCAGAGGCTGACTCGGAGACCTCTGGTCGAGGCAAGAAGGTTGTGGGATCTGCCGAGGGCTGTTGAGCCGCCGAGTCATTCGTTGCAGTATCGGCAATGACTTGATCAACAAGAGCTTGCATTTGCAACACAGATCGCTCAACTGTACGTGAACGGAAACCTTCAACACGACTACGAACCAGCAATGCCTGAGTGTAAATTTGCCAGTTGGAACTGCCACCCTCCAATACTCGTGCAGCGTAAGGCTGTGTCTCCTCGCGCGTGAGACCGTTCTCCGGAGCGGTGTTGGTGATTGCGGATGCCACGGCGAGCAAAATAGCCGAGTCCACAGGACTAAGAATGGGCTGGTTATTGGCATCAACAGATTGCAGAGCTGGAGAAAGCTCCTCGGACACAGTTGAGGATTTCTTATCGGCAAAGGAGATGGCTTCGAGGAGGGTATCATCATTCAAATCCAGGTTTTTAGGGCCGGAGGGGGTAGTAGTCTTGGATTGCTCTTCATCGGAACTCTTTGCCAGAACCACAAGCTGACTGAGATCCCGGTCCTGGAATTTTGTCCGCTTTCCTAGCTGTCCGGTTAGGGCAAACTCGAAGTTGCGAACTTGGGCCGCCTGGTCAAGATCAGCACGGGCCTTGGCATCGAAGCCGTGGTGTGTGTTGATAATGGCGCGCTCCACCAAGAAACCGCCCAGTTCGTATGAGTTGAGCTCCACCTTCACCAGCTCCTCGAGGTCCTTGTATATCGTATCTTGCAGGGTGCTGGTGACCTCTGAAAGCATCTTCTGATGGAGGAAGTTGGTGCGCATCCGTGCGGTCTTTGCAACCACCGAGCCCTCGTTGTTCGCATCCACCAACAGTGCCTTAGCAACGGAGAACAACTCCGCATTGGGAGTCAACTTATAGGCCGCTTCTCCATCGACGGAAAGATCCCGGATGATTTTGGCGCGAAGGGCTCGGATGGTGGGCACGTCGCCTCTCAGTTTAGCGGGGAGAACGGTTTCAGCCGAGTTGAACTCCAGTGGTGGGCCGGTCACGTTGGACTGTAGGAAGCTGAAAAGAGCTGCCAGACCAATGTGTAGGAGCTGCGACTGTGTTTGCTCAATAGTTGAGTCATCGTGGGAGGTTTGGAGGGCGGCGCGTGCCTGGTCGGCAACGAATGTCGTAAAGGAGATCTCAGCTTGAGCAACCTTGGTTAAGAGTTCACTGTCCGAAGCGTCGTGGCCTAAAACCTTCTTTGCTAGAGGCAGCTCGAGAACAGGAACGATATTGTTTGATACCAAACGAACAGGGTCATATTGGTCTTTAAGTGGTGCTGTGAAAACGCCATTTAGCGTAGCGGGAAGGGAAGACTCGGCCATTCTGATGACGAAGGCCAATTTGTGTTAACTCAATAAACCAAGTGTCAACCTCTTCACTCCACAGATTAATAAGTGATCGAAAGTGTGCGAAAACCCCGCGATCTTTTTGATTTTTTCTTATCGATAGCGTGTGGATAAGGGATTATATGCGTGGATTTAAGCTATATGCATAACGATATTATCGGTCTATACTTCAAATTGCCACGCACTTTACTGTACCCCTCTTCAACCCAAAATCTGGTCTAAAATGTCTAACATCTAATCAATATATGACATGACCATTCTCTTACTGGCGAGAATGTTCCTTCAGGATATGATTCAGGCCCTCTCGTTTCACGCACTCATCAAAGTGGAAACTTTTCGCCAATTCTTCAAGCTCATCTTTCTCCATTCCCTGGAACAATGCCGCAAACTCATCCGTAAACGAAGCGGCCAAAAAGGTATAGAGCACATTGCGTGTGACGTGTAACTCCGTATTCCACGAGGTAGGGTACGTTTCCTTGGCCGTGGGACTGACTCGATCAATCCACTCGAGGAGGGGTTTCAGAGCTGCCTCGGCCTCGGGGACATGCTGATGACCCCATTTATCGATCCAGATAGCTCGCTTCTTCTCAAGGAAGGGCTGGATCGTCTTGATCCATTTGCCTTGTGGGTTTGCGAACATCATACCTTGTAGACCAATGTCCTTGTATACCCAAATAGACCAATGAATAGAGTATTTGTCATAGATGCGCAGCTGTTCTCCCAGCAGATTGTATCGCTCTTGGTTGATTGTTGCTGCATCGACATCCAATGCAGGATCAGAGTAGACAGGACCAAACTCCCCATTCCAGACAGGAGTGCCATTCTCAGTCATGAACTGTGCCTTGCGAAGATATGATCGTTCAAGGTGCGCCTTCTGCTCTGGTGTGCCAAGGTACCGATCGCCAGTAGGGAATCCCATTGACTGAAAAATCGAGTCAGCAATTGGCAGCTATAGCGTGTCTTTTCTGCGCAGACTTACCGAGTAGTCATGCATAGCATAAACACAGTTGGGCAACACTTCGTCGAATCCCTTCCACTCCATAGCAAATGTGTTTCCATCTAGCCACAAAATATGATCTGGGTCAATTGCACGAATTGCTTTCTCCACTCGAGCATAGAAAGCAGGAAGTCGGACATGCTCCGGGTCACAGGGCTCATTAAGAGGGTTATATCCGGCAACCCAGGGGTTGTTCTTATATCGAGAGGCAATCTGTTCCCATAACCATACAGTGCGGTCCTGGTGGTCTCGATAATCCCAGAAAGCAGCATAGCTCGTGGGATTGTCGGAGTGCCAATCTGGATTCTGGCCCCCAGGCACCGCGTGCATGTCCAAAATAGTGTAAATACCGCGGGCCGCACACTATTGATTCCATAGTAAGCTTTGAGAATAGATAAGTGGATGAGATACTAAACTGACCAGATCAATCACACGGTCCAGATGCTTGAACCCCGACTCCTTCAGTACTCGTGGGTTCATATCATCCTCGAAGTGGCGATAGTTAAAAGGCAAGCGAAGACAGTTGAGGCCTACTTCGGCAAAGAATTTGGCATCTGCATCGGTGAAGAAGTACTCCAACCATTTATCAAAGAAGAACTCGTATTTTTCAGGTCCGAGGACTTTCCGCATCGCGGCCCGGTGCTGGGATTCATGGCCGGGGAAACCGGTGATGAAATTCTCCATACTAAATGGTACAAGTCAGTTGTAGTCCAGAATCCATTTCTCAGGAAGTCAATTTGAAAAAAATAGCTCCGACCTACTTCATCCATCCTCCAAGTGCTGCTCCCCGAAGAACCACAGTTTGCTCATTCTCATCGACGACTAGGCCGCCTTTAACTTTTAAAATTCCCGTAGCCATCTTGGACGAGGTATTTCTGGCTGTATGATAAGTTGTAAGCGAAAAATAAATCCAGCATGACGAGAAACAGGGGGGTATAAGTATTCTCCCCGAGATTTACCCGCAAGGTATCCAGAAAAGGATACTCCCCAGACGCGGGGAAGACTAGTCCGCTTTGCAATCGTGGAGGCGCGCCTTTCGTACTCGGACTACCGGCTAATCTCACCTCGGGCTTGTTGTATTTAGGCTTAAATCCTGTGACCCCCACACCAGAAAAGCAGTAATCATTGGAATTGAATGATATTTGAAGATATTCATGTTCAGAAACATTAAACTATCAGTAAATTGAACACATGATGAGTAGTGCAGGCCACTCGGGTATCTGTTATCGCAATCAAATGCTGCGCATCAACGCCGCCCAATAAAACCCGGCAGAGAAAAAAATAATAAGATTAAACGCTCGACAAAGGAGGGGTTTGTTTACCAGTCCTGGCCGCGATCCCGCATCAGAATCTCAATAGCCTCATCTTCCGGGACAGGGTTGTCGTTTAGCTCCTTGACACACTGAGTCAATCCATCCGCTGCGTCATCAACTTGTTCCGCAGTCCAACCTGTGCAGGCCATAACCATGCGACGATAATTCTGGCCCAGAACGGCATTTTTGGCCTTGAGACTCTCAACTTCATCTGTCACGCCAGCAAGGAACTCGTTGTAAATTTCAAGGCGGCGCTTCAAAATATCCGGTGCAGGCAATGTGGCCAGGAAGGCTAGTTGCTTGTCGGAGAACCCTGAAGATGGATCGAATGTCTCTGGGAATAAAGCTTCAAAGGCCGTGGCATCGATGCCTGAATCTTTATCGGCATCGCTGACAAGTTTGATCTCGGACAAGTCGATGTTCTGCGTGCCGAACAGTTTGGCTTTCAAGGCATCGGAGGAACGATCCAGGTTTTTGATGCGGCGTTCGAGTTCAACCCGCTCATTGACCTTCCGCTTCAATTCATCAAGTTCTTTCTGCTCAATCTGACGAGCCTTGGCAGACTCGCGGATCTTTGAGTGCCAGTGATCAAATTTCTCTTGTTTTTGTTTTAAGCTCGAGGCTAATTCTCGGTCGATTCCTCCCAGAGCCTCCTCGACCATTGTGCTAATTTGGCTTATCGTTGCTATGGAGAGACGTTAGTGAGTAACAAAATATTGAGAAAGGAAGGGAAGAGGATGAATTTACCATCCAATATTTCCTTCTTGGATTTTGCCAGCTGGTCGATAAAGGTATCACCCCGATCCCCAGACTGCTGCGACTGTGTATGACCATCCGCCATATCGACGCCCACTCCATAATCAGCAGGCCTAAGACCAGTGTGATTAGGAATGTGAGGATCAGCGCCCACTTCTAGTAGCTGCGGAACCAGAACGGAGCGTGCACGCCCCGCAAGGTTCAAGGCGGTGTCGCCCTGGTCATCGCGGAGGTTGACAATCTCTGAAATGAACCGGCCCAGTGAAATAACATCACTCTCTTGTGAACCATTCTGTGCGGCATCGCCATTGGTGGCCGAAGAAATCCCCCCGTGTCGAACAATGAACTCCAGGAGCGATTCTAAGTAATGTTTCGCAGAAACATGCCCCCCGCCACCTGTCGCAGCCATAACGGCAATATGATGTAAAATTGTTCGTCCTGTATAGTCGACCATGTCAATAGTTGGGGCGAGAACTTGCAGGAGACGAGGGAAGCTTCTGTAGTCGAGGTTGTTCCGTGTCCCCACGGACTTTTGTAGAGCGGTTTCACCGACATGATTGACACGGCTGATGTTGACTCCTCTATCAACTAGCGCGTGAACAAGGGGCATGCGAGCAAGCATCGCAGCCCAGTGAAGTGCAGTATTTCTATACTCATCGAGCGGGATTTCAAGGTCTTCACCTGATAACTGCGTAAGAGCTGGATGATTTGTGAAATCCTTCGCTCGTTTATCAAGAAACAGAGTCATAAGTAGCTTCATTTTTTGAAATCTCTCTGGTGTAGTGGCCGGACCCAGAGATTCGATCCCACGTTTCTGGCCATCATCCAAAGGCGGGGGTGGTAGATCAATGTCTTGGTAGAAGGAGTCATTTGGTTCGGTAGGAGTAGGTTCATGCATGGATAAATTGGAAGGTTCTCGGGGCAATCCAATAGATGGAGCTTGATGTGAGGTTGAGCGAAAGCGTTTGCGAGGAGGTTCAGCAATATCATCTGTATCATCTTGGACCAGGTAGCGATTCTGCAAACTACTAAACCCGCTGTCAGACATGCCATACATGCTTTGCTGACTGCTAAAGGCCATCTGAGACTCCTGGCTGCTCATCTGCTGTGACGGTTTGCGGATCACACTGGGACGCCGATTGTTGGCACTCGGAGAATCGAAGCGGGCTTTGCTGATAGCATTCACCGCAGTAGCAGCAGTGCGAGATATGTTTTGGAAGAACGTTCCCTGCTGTGGCTGTGATGAGCCGCGGCTCTCTGTACCGTTATAAAGTCGTTTTCGCTGTGCCGCCATTGCTTGCTCTTTGGTTGGGGTATCGAGTGTTCCCTGGGAAGGCCCTCCTGAGCCATCAGGGCTCATATCGTACTCCAGGAGGGGTCGTAGTAACTCCTCCACATGGTACTCGCGACATAGCTCAACGCCCCTTTTGTAGTTCACCCAGGTGCCTTGGTATTTTCCGTAACCACCTTGCACTTTCTCATGTTCACCAGCGGCGATTTCTTTCTCCAGGGTTTTGGTCCGGCGAGCCTTCACGACACCAGCAACTTTCAGGATCTGAGTGGCATTTAACCACGAGTCTCCGCGGCGCTTCATGACTGCAATCCCATTAACTTCCACCTCGTAGACTGGTACATTCGAATAGACGGCCTAATGATTTTGTAAGTATGCGGGCCCCAATTGGAGGTTTAAGTAAGGCACACGAACGCGATAGATCTGCGGTGTATACTCCTCCTGGTACGACATCATAGACACATTATCATTTTGGCCATCATAGCCTCCGTAGCTACTTCTTGAAGCACCGTTCGACATATTGAAAGAGGCCATTTGAGGACCTCTGGGAGTTGGAGGCGTTAATCGAGGGGTGGCGGAAAACGATTGGGAATTGTTGAGAATATTGTAACTTGGTCCATTCATTGACCTAGCGCTGCCTTGCGAGTAGGACATTCCTAAGCCTATCGGTCTGATGGTCTTGGTCAGTGAACGAAAAGTGACCAGGGTAAGGGAAGTGGAGAATTACCGGGACGCGAAAAAGAGTCGCGTGGCTTACCACCTTCAAAAGGCAAAGCACTGCAGGTGTAAATACTGGACCATGCACTTCCACAACAGTCAAATGCACAAGAATGTGTCAGGAACGGGATCGAAGATCGGTCGTAATGCAAGGCAAGATCAAGTCGCGGGGTTGGGGGAAGGAAGAGCGAAAAGGGCGCGTCAATCCCGTGACCGCGCCATCCGCCAAGGTTTTTCGCGTTTTCACCGTTATAGGATAAGAGAACATCTTCAACTCAAAAAACATACTCGAAGATAAAGATTACAATGGCAAATCGAATATCTCCCATTAATCTGAACCAGAATTCGTCCCAATGGCAACATTTACTACGGGCCACGCTCCGGGAATGCACCTATCTTCCCGATCCGATTGCTCGAACCTACATGCATGGCTATGTTCTCGACCGATATCGCCGGGCGTTCAAATCTAAGCAGCCGGAAGCCAAGTTGATACAGACAGCCAGGAAGGAATTATCTCGACTTCAAAGAGCAAATGAAGGCTACCCGCGCCCATTGGACCGAGTCATGATGATGTCCTATGGTCGAACTGGAAAACGAAGACACGAGCTACTAGCCCAGTTGATGAGCCCCGATACCCCGGTAGACACCGAGGCACTTAGAGAGCTCGTCACCAAGGCTCCGGATTATGCAGATGGCTGGGAGCCCCCACAGATCATCTTGGCTCTTATCAAATCTCAGATGAATAATGGAGTGATCACATCCTCCCGTCTGCGGCCTCAGCTGAAAGGTGTTGAACCACCCATACCCGAGAAGAACAGTTGGGGTCGACCCTTGAGACATTCTCGCAAATTCAATATCCGGCATCAGTGGTACTTTGATACATTATTTTGTCTTCTGCCGCCGTTGCCAGATAAGGAACTCAAGGTTCTGGACGGGTTGATAGCAGGGAATGTGTTATGGAAGCCCCGAGAACGAAAGCAGGTAGAAGAACCTCCAAAATCCCAGGATAATCTTTTATTGGATCTATTGGCAGATGGCCCTCAGAAGGGGCCAACGTTTCGGCGACACGTCCTGGGCCGACCGCATAAGATCACTCCCAGATTTATGCTCCGCCAGTGGCGACGTATCTCTGCCCATGTGCCGAGAAAGTTTTGGAACGAGAAATCGACCAAGACAATGAAATGGCTTTTCCACTGGGACGCCCCAAAGAAGGTACCAACGCTGGCCTTTGACGTGGATCAGAATGCAGATATTGATCAGATTTTTGGCGAATCATCCAAGGACAAGATCGAAGCACCATCCAAAAAATCCACTTTATAAGGTGATTATATAATAATGTATCATATTTTCGAGACCTAATACATACAATCCTGGGACTAAAGTTCTCATCGGAATCGAGCTCCCAAAAGCAGACGTTGTTGGCTTAGTACCGATGGTGACCGCTGCGGGAGACCTCACTGAGGAAATTTTGCTACGGTCGATATACAAGAATGTGAACTGATTGATAATAAATACCCACATGTGCAGACAACGGTATTTCCATCTAAAGAAAACTAGTACTAAGCACCCTTATGGAATTACGGACGACCGGTCTCCGGTGGTCATCCCTCAGGTCGCCTGGAGTTATTTCGACTCACTTGTCATGTTTGTTCAAATAACATCCCCTCAAGATAGATTAAAGTCCATTCAAGACAAATGAGACAAACTAGACAAATAGGCTAAACACCATCAAACAGTGACCCGTGGGTTTGATGGCGCTTTGGCTAGTCTAGATGCAGTCGGGTTAATTCCCATCATGACAGCTGATTCGCTGGTACTCGCAGGATTCACAGCCTCGGCCCTCCGTCATCCGATGATGCAAACTACTCCGTACCGGAGTTCTGGGTTTACCTGGATTTAAACACCGGAGATCGATGGAACGAACATCTTTGAATTCGGGGCAACGAGAAGACATGTTTGCATTAATCGAATCACTTTTTGCAATGCACGGGATTATCGGATTTGAAAAATAGTTAAATACTCCTAGGAAGTATCAATCGAAGCATCCATTATTCAACTCATACCTAGCAAGCTGATACTGGAAAACATTCCAAGGTTTGATCTCATCTCGACTCTCACTATCCGAAGAAATATCAATTGAATTACCCCACCCAAGCTCTCGAGCACTTAAGCAGCAATCATCATGATTGGAGAACCAGAGATTCACGACATTTCCAAATTCAAAGACTTTCATATCCACCATGAGACATACAAGGTCATCTCCGGACATCCAATTGACCTTTCCATTCTTGTCCCGAAATTCTTAGTTGAGAATGGCGAGTTGACCGAAAAGACTCCCTTGATCACTGAATTTCACGGCGGGTTTCTTGTTGGAGGAAACCGACTATTTTCACCGTGGTTCTCAGACTGGTCAGTTTATGCAGGAACCCTTCTTACTCCTCTTGCCTCAACCATACTAATCCTTTTAACAGGCTCATTGAGCTGGCTTTAACCAGACGTGCCATTATCGTGACCCCCGATTATCGCCTCCTCCCGGAAGCAACTGGCCACGATATTCTCGCCGATCTGGCCAGCTTCTGGGAATGGTTGCCGCGGAACCTGGAATCCAAGCTCGCTAGCTTCTACCCAGAAGTGCGTATTCGTCCGGACTTTGATCGCATACTTGGCACAGGTAGCAGTGCGGGAGGATGGATGGTCTCCCAAAGTATGCTCTTGCATCCCGAGATCAATATCAGGGCGGTCATTTTGTCATACCCAATGATTGATCTGAGGGATAAATTCTGGGCTGAGAAGTATCAAAAGCCCATTTTCGGCTTGCCTACCGTATGTCAAGCTCCGAGTCCCGAGGCGAGATTTTCGACTTATTTTTTGTGTTCTTGTTATCATCTGACTGATTCTGATTCTCACAGCTCCCTTATGAAATCGTGGAAACTCATTTGAAAGGATTGCCTCCAAATGCAGTATGCACGACAGATGGAGATATTGAGAAAAGCGTCGGACTATCCAGATTGCCGGTGGCAATAAGTACCGTTCAACATGGGAAATATCTTGACTTCCTCGGTCGAGATACTGAGCTTTTTCCCTTCGAGAACCTACCACGGGCGAAACGACTTCCTCCTTTTGTTTGGGTGTTCCA
This sequence comes from Penicillium verhagenii, assembly GCF_028828195.1. Lineage (NCBI taxonomy): Eukaryota > Fungi > Ascomycota > Eurotiomycetes > Eurotiales > Aspergillaceae > Penicillium > Penicillium verhagenii. Next base: position 909,710 of record NW_026643166.1, on the reverse strand, counting down.
TGGACGCCAGGACTCTGCAGTGCCTTTCTCGGGAAGTGAGAAATTTATCGCTGAGATCCAGAAGCACAGGCCCAATGTTCATGTTAGACTTGATGGAAAGGATGGTGAGCATGGATTCGATAATGAAGATAAGGTTACCATTTCTGAAGGGTGGATGAAGGAGGGAGTTGATGAATTATTGCCATATTGGTAAACAATCGATCTGATCTCTGCACACCTATGCAAGTCTCTTTAGCTTGATATCCCGCATATCCTGTTCAAATGTTACCTAACGGTAGCTCAATAATCAAGAATTATTTCAATACGGGCTATAGAGTTCATTGGTCGTCTTGTCTCAGAGCAGAAGCTTTCACGGCAACTCGGTAATAATTACTTGGCATTTTCTCGGTAATTATATCAAATCTGTGGTAGCTGCAGCCAAAAATGAAAATTTGGAATCTCAGCTCCGGTCAATTGTAGCTCGAAAGATTCTACAAGCCCAGGTGCCAAACAGAGTCTGGAACGTTCAAGAATAGAGCAAACATCGCTAGGTACCATTCTCACCATGATCAATTTCATCCTCTAGCCTATCGCTTATGCTTTCTTATTCAGATTCTCGGCCGGGCCGATGAGTCCCTGTTGCACGGAAAATTGCTACGCTACTACTAGTCGTATAGTTCCGCCATCGCTGTGCAGCTGAATTCCATCTCTGCAGACCGCGTCGGCCAACTTCCGGAAGCGTAATTGAATCTCCGACCATTCTCAAGCCATATGCCAAGCCCAGACCCCGGCCCGACGAAGTCTCGGGGTAAAGTTTAATTGCCGCAATACTTGAAAAGAGCCTCGTGCGAAAGATGGGGGGATTTATTCCGCCTATTCTCTAACCTAACTTGACCACTGTGTGACTCAATTACCGTTGCAGACTTACCGGTGAGCACGGCAAATAGGCTAAACCGGTAACTTCTTTAGCAAGCCGAGGCTGAAGTAACTATGGGCCGATGCTAGCGATCTCGGCGGCATTGGAAAGTCGGCCACCAGTTCTGGGTGGGGATTAGGGACCATTTGAAGGGGGGCAGCGGGCTGGTAGTGGGTCGCGGGGGTTCCGATATCTGGAGAGAATTGGTTTTTTTTTTTCTCCAGACAGCTCCACACCCCACGGTCTGGGCAGATCAACGGAGAAATCCTATGCCGGGTATATGCGGGGGTTGCACGGAATTACTACGGTTCTCGAGGTTGATGGAAGGTGTTGGCAAGAAGTAAACGGAGATTGTCCGTTAAACTTTTGCCATTAGAAGATAAAGGACTGTTGGATTTCGAGTGAGAGGAGTGGTGTCCAGATGTGAGAATTGTGCATAAGGTTTGATGGAGCCTTGTTATACAACAAATTCCGAGGAACGAACCCAACACTCGGCAAACGGGGACTGCTGTGACGGATACCCTTTTAGCGCATTTCGGTCGGTGTGGATACTAACTCATCTGTACAGTAACGGCGGATTCAACCAATCTTGACATCTGCCGACATCGACTTTGACAGGTTGATGCGGGTCTCTCGGCAGGAAAGGTAGCATTCTGCATGGTGTCAGAGATATGGAGGAAAGCAAAGATTAAACCAAACATCGAAGGAACCAAAGCCCCGAAAGCCCTGAAAGTCAAAACCGGTCCTTGGACCACCCGAGAGCGATAAAATGGATGAGTAAGCCCATTTCCCCAGTCTTGGCCCTTGGACTGACTCCAAGAGGATCCACTAATTGCCTGAAACGTGAGGTGATCGGCGCGCAACCGTGGGTTCCCATCCTGCCTCCGTCGACAAATCCAGAAATGCGGGACAAATAAGATGACATGTTTCTTAGTCTCTTAGAGCACGGGGATTGTTTCTAAGAGGCACATGGTAGGATTGACGTAGAGTTGTATTTAATATTTAATAACATGACCTTCCCCTCATTCCAATATCTTTATTGTTCTTAGTATTTCTGTCTTATTATTTACCCCTTCCAACTCTACCCCTTTGGTCCTGACTCTTTTTTTTCAACTCTCTCCATCTACCTGCTCTCTCCACGTGGCCCCGCTACTGAGTGCTTTATACCGACTGCCTTGACCTGTTGGTTTAGCCAGTCATGGCGGAGTTTCAGGACAAGGCTCCGCACTCGACTGCAAGAGTCGAGCCCTCGCCAGATGTCGAAGAACATATGAGTATTGGTCGGTACATTGCTACCCGCATCCCGACCTTGGTACCACCCATGAACCCAGCTCCAAACCCCTTTCGAGCCCTCACGCTCCTCAACCGCCAGCAATGGCTATTTTTCTTGGTTAGTGCCGTCGATCTCAGGCGCGGGAGAGAAAGTCACTAGTACTAACGGGTCAAAATCTAGGTCGGCTTTTTGGGATGGAGCTGGGATGCCTTTGACTTTTTCACCGTTTCTTTGACGACCAGCCAGTTGGCGAAGCAATTCGACAAGTCTGTCACCGATATCACATGGGGAATTACCTTGGTGCTGATGCTTCGATCGGTGGGGGCCATCACATTTGGTATCGCTGCCGATCGATGGGGCCGTAAGTGGCCGTTCGTGGTCAATCAACTTTTGTTTGTTGTGCTCGAGCTTGGCACCGGTTTCTGTCAGACCTATAAGCAGTTCTTGGCCTGTCGCTCTCTCTTCGGAATTGCCATGGGTGGTCTTTATGGTAATGCCGCCGCGACAGCGCTGGAGGACTGCCCACCTGAAGCGCGTGGTATTATTTCTGGCTTGCTTCAGCAGGGTTATGCTTTTGGGTATCTTTTGGCAACTGCTTTTGCCCGTGGATTGGTTGATACCACCTCACATGGGTGGCGGCCACTGTATTGGTTCGGTGCTTGCCCGCCCATCCTGATCATTGCTTTCCGGCTGTGTCTTCCCGAGACGGAAACCTTCCGCCGTCGACAGGAGACACGCGAGGCGGTTCGCGGTGGCGTAGCCAAATCGTTCCTCTCCGAAGGCAAGGTGGCACTGAAGCGACACTGGCTGCTGTTGATATACCTGGTCCTGTTGATGGCCGGGTTCAACTTTATGGTATGTATTGTTTCCTTTCTCTTATGAAGTGCTAAACAATAGCCGGGCTAACATGAAAACCCCAGTCCCATGGATCCCAGGATCTGTACCCAACAATGCTAGAGAATCAGTTCAAATTCTCTGCCAACGCAGTTACGGTCACCCAAGTCGTTGCGAATCTGGGAGCATTGACAGGAGGCACATTGTGCGGATGGGCGAGTCAGATCTTTGGCCGCCGATTCTCCATTATTGTTATCAGCATCGTCGGCGGTGCGATCCTCTACCCCTACACTTTCACCACTTCCAAATCCGTTATAGCGGCTGCTTACTTTGAGCAATTCATGGTGCAAGGCGCCTGGGGTGTGATCCCAATTCACCTGATGGAGTTGTCCCCAGGAGCCATTCGGACTTTTGCAGTGGGTACAGCCTATCAGCTCGGTAACTTGGTCTCGTCTGCCAGTTCGACTATTGAGTCAACCATTGGCGAACGGTTCCCACTTCCACCTAGCGCTAGTGGCACCAAACGCTACGAGTATGGCAAGGTGATCTGTATTTTCATGGGATGTGTCTATGCCTATGTCATCCTCATCACCCTGGCCGGTCCGGAGCGCTTGGGCCGGAACTTTGATGCCGAACATGATGCCGATCTGGCAGTTGTCGCGGCTCAACGTGGTATGGTTGACCAGGATAATGACCCGGAGAAGGCAGTAGCTTCGCGAGTGGAGTAATATACGTAGGGGCTTTTACATGTCTGAGCATTTACTCGATCATGATTTATGTTTGAAACTTCAACGATTCCCCCGATATTTATGAATAGCTTTTCGAGTCTTGTATAATTCGATTTAATTGCTTCTGAAGATTTCATTTCGAATTTCCGGGCGTCCGATTCTAGCTTGTAGGTACCTATAACGATTGCCGTTAGCCGGAACCTTAGCCACGCAATATGATCCACTTTTCAAGTAAACATTGAATAGGTCTCATGATCAGAATCTGCTTAATTGTATTGGGTCATTCCAACAGGCTTGTCGGTCCAAGGGTTGAAGGATTTCTTCATATGAGCTTGTTCTCTGGGGAAACTTTGTAAGGAAGGAATACTCACACATCAAAGAAGAGCTACGACGGGATCAAGTAGAGACTGGGCCATTTTCCAGAATACACAGTGATTTATGGTATCACTAGTGATGACTTTGCATGGTTGTCACGTCTATCGATGAAAAGTCAAGGGGAGAAGCGCTGGAGGTTGGAAGGGACGATGATTTTATGAGGCAATGAAATTGACCAAGTCACCAAACATTTGAAACCCCCGCACTGTCAGAATCCCAACATTTGAACTGACCACTAGAAAGAGCCAATATCTTACCCAATCTGATCGGCTGCATCCCGAATGTTTTGACTCTCAAGCTACCACCAGGTCTATCCCAGGTCACGCCATCCGACCAAATTATTGGTTATAAGGGGTTCATGGTGTCCAACATTGAAGTGATAGCTTTTTACTTAATGCGGATTTGGGAGTGGCTGAACTTTGAAGGCTATATGGTAATCTTTTTAATATTTCAATTTATTATCTATACTTGTGTGACATACGCGTCCTGCAGGTACGTGGTCAAGCCCTGAGATTTTATATGGCTGCCTGGTGTGAACCAGAGGAATGTTCCCAGTAGTTGAATTTAGCTTACAACACGGCATTGCGAGAATAATGCCTGTAATGCCTGTAAAGTGATGGGTATAATACATACTTCATTTACTTCAATGTGTTTTCCCTATCAAAATGTCTCGGGAAAGAGGGTCTTTAATCTTACCTCCACACTGCCAAGCCTGTACGATACCGTTTCCGTCTGGGCCTTATGGAGTAGAGTCAGTTCAAAGTTGTAGAAGATTGAAGGGGAGCTATAGCCAAAGATCATTACGATCTACTACCCCAGATCCCTTTCAAGCTTCTTCTACTTGGTTTATCTCTTCTCCCGGAAAAAAAAAATCTTGTTCAAAGCAACTTCAATATACTACCGTCTTTTCCGCAGTCAACCGGTTCCTTGTACCTGTCCCACTGATACCCTTTTATTTTTACTCCACACCTCCCGACAAACCTGTTAGAAAAGAATTAGAGAAAATCAAAAAAAGAGAAGGGACTTGTTACAGTATTATAAGGGACTATTGTACATCTTTTCTCGGATGCCAGGGCCAAAAGAAAACGCCAAGTCTGAGCCGGGAACTCCATCTCTCGCTCTAACCCCCGAAACGTTCTCGGGAACACTCGAACCTCTCCTACCTATCCTCTCCGACCGCATTCCAGTCGCCCCTTCCCTTCCCCCCTCCTTCCCTGTTTGAATCTGTTCGACCAGTGTGAGGTCGCGCTTCGGACTGCCAAGATCGAATCCCCCTGTGCTGGATGAGTCCCTACTCCGCCTCCTCCAATGCACAGACGTTCGTCTGGCTCCCCTGTCGCGGACGACACTGAAGATTCCTCGGCTCGGTCAGACGATCATGGCTCCAATGCCATCGACGCCCCAAACGATAAATCGCGGTCCCAGATAGCTCGTCACGGTACCAGTTTTGATCTTCGCCGAGACAACGGTAGCTCCACGCCGCGCTCGCGGAACTCAAGCCTGTGGCGCACACCTTCAACTCAGCCGTCCAACGATACCAAACCCATGCCATTGGGCTCCCCGAGGCTTCCCATGGAGGCCCCCTCCCCTGAGGGCCGTCGCGCGCGCCAATCCCGACAGCGCAGCCCCTGGTCGTTATCTATTCTTACCATTTGCACCACCTTCGCCGCCATCGCGTTCTTGTTATCCGTCGTCCACTCGTTCACCGGTCGGCATACCGGAGGAGATGGCTGTGGGGTACCGATGATGAGCCCGACGTTTATTCGTATGGTGGAATTCGATACGGAGCATACCCGGTTCGCGAGCAAGTATAATTTATTCCTCTATCGGGAGGAGGGTGTAGATCCATATACCCAGGATAACATTGGGGTAAGAATCATTTGATTGTTAACGGGGCGGAGGGGACATGAGCTGACTTTCTATCTTTTTTTTTTCTTGCTTCCCAGTTAAACGGTGTACCGGTTCTCTTCCTTCCCGGAAACGCGGGCAGTTACCGACAGGTCCGGTCTCTGGCTGCGGAGGCGTCACGGCATTACTACGATGTGGTACGACACGATGAGGAGCGACATGCGGCCGGCACCCGGAGCTTGGATTTCTTCATGGTGGATTTCAATGAGGATATGGCCGCTTTTCACGGACAGACCTTGTTGGACCAGGCAGAGTATGTGAATGAAGCGATTGCATACATTCTCTCACTCTACCATGACCCCCAACGGACTCGACGAGACCCCGGACTGCCAGACCCGAGTGCTGTGATTTTGATTGGACACTCGATGGGTGGAATTGTCGCACGCACCGTCTTGACGATGGCTAACTACCAGGCTAACTCGATCAACACGATTATTACCATGTCTGCGCCGCATGCGAGACCCCCGGTATCGTTTGACTCCGACATCGTCCACACTTATAAACAAATCAACGACTACTGGCGTGAGGCTTACTCGCAGACTTGGGCCAACAACAATCCATTATGGCATGTTACTTTGGTTTCCATCGCGGGTGGCTCGCGCGATACCGTAGTACCGTCTGACTACACCAGTATTTCTTCTCTTGTACCAGAAACACACGGGTTTACGGTGTTCACATCTTCAATTCCCGACGTGTGGATTGGCAATGATCATTTGTCGATCACTTGGTGTGATCAATTCCGCAAAGCCATCATCAAGTCGCTTTTCGAAATTATCGATGCTCGACGTCCGACTCAAACAAAGCCCCGGGCAGAGCGTATGCGGGAGCTTAAGCGGTGGTACTTGACTGGCTTGGAAGATGTTTCTGAGAGAACCCTTGCTCAAAAAGAACCCAATACGCTCTTAACTCTCGAGGACAACGCAAACACCATCCTTGCTTTAGGTCAACGGCTTATCTTGCGTGAAGTGGGCCAGCGACACGGTCCGGATGTTCGCCTTCTGCCGATTCCACCCCAGGGTGTTGCAGGCAAGAAGTTCACCCTTATCACCGACCAAGGAATTGGTGCTAAGAGCAGCATCGAAGTTCTCTTTTGCAGCGTCTTTCCTCTGAACAATGGCCGTTCAAATATTTTCTCCATGAACATGGATTTCTCGGGTGGCACCGCGGGATCCACCCGAATGGCCTGTAAGAGTGCATCAGGAGATGTGATTCATTTGCCTGCTTCTACCCCTTCGTCGAAGCACGCTTATGACCGTGTGCCACCATTCTCCTATCTCCAATACGATCTAGAGAGTCTAGCAGAACATCAATTTGTAGCCGTTGTGGACAAGGCCAGCGTGCCGGCTCCAGGCTTCTTGGTTGCTGAATTTTCTGATAGCTCGGACTCAGTGATTCGTGCCAAGGTGGGATTGGGTAGTTTGCTGAGCGCAGGAATTAAAATGCGACTCCCTGCCAATCGACCCATGCTCACCGAGGTCAAGATCCCAGCGTTGTACTCCAGTCTTTTGGATTACCGTCTTAAAATCACAAGACATCCTCAACAGGACGAGCTTTTTGCTCCACTGTTGAGACAGTCTATTGCTGATCCTCATGAATCTAAGTTCTTTGTGAATGTTGACCAGGTCAATGTCAATCTTCACGGTGCTGCTCCGTTCATGCCGCCTCCTCTCCGCGACCTGGCCGCGCAGAACGGCGTGTCATTCCAATTGTGGACTGACCCAAGCTCCGGATCTACGGTTGATATCTCGCTGCAGGTTGACATTAAGAGCAGTCTCGGTGAGCTTGTGATGCGATACCGCACCATCTTTGCGGCATTCCCATTGCTGGTTGTGGCCCTCGTGCTCCGCAAACAATTCCAGGTTTACGACGAGACGGGTTATTTCATTCCCTTCAATGACGGACTCGATCGAGCTTTGCGCACTTCTCTCCCCCTTCTATTGGTAGCTATGTCGCTCTTGGCGTCTTCCCTCGCTACCTCTAAGGCGCTTCCCCAATCCGATGACCCATTCCATTTCCGAACAAATTCTACGGAAAGTCCCGTCGATTTCACCAAAAACGATCTTCTATTGGGATCACAAGACGCGTTCTTCTGGTTCCTTGTTCCAATTTTTGGAGCCATTAGTGTTGGCGCCTGTGTATTGGTCAACTATGTGGCTCTTTTCTTGGTTAATATCTTCTCTTTGATGTATGGAGCTGTTAACAGCAAGTCGGGTTATATTAGACGCGAAGACCGAGGGTGAGTGCTTTTCCCCCGTGCCATGTATCTTTTTAGGGTTATTTGCTAACAACTGATAGGAGTCTCCCGATCTTCAGTACTCCTACGCCTCGGCGACGTGTCATACACACTGCAATCTTGCTGATCCTCGTTTCCACAATCATTCCGTATCAGTTTGCCTACATGGTGGCCTGTATTGTGCAGCTTGCGACGTGTGTGCGTGCCCAGTGGCACGTTAAGGAAACAGTATGTTTCTTTTCCCCTTCCAAACCCATACCCAGAATGAAAAAGAAAGGAAGATAAGTAAGATTCTAACCTCTGCTGCAGCGATCCTCCTCTCACCTCAACTTCGGCAATTACGCCCACTCCATCCTAATTCTCATGCTATGGATTCTACCTATCAACGTCCTGGTTCTCCTAGTCTGGGCCCACAATCTCGTGGTGCACTGGTTCATGCCTTTCTCTTCCCATCACAACGTTCTGTCTATCATGCCATTCCTTCTCCTGGTTGAGACCATGACCAGTGGCGCTATGATTCCACGCATCACTACTCGGTATGTCCATATATCCTCTCTGGCCGCTCTGCTAGGGCTTACACTAACATTCTCAGCTTCAAACATGTCACCTCAGTGATCTTCTTTGCGATCGCCATGTACTCGGCGGTCTACGGAGTCACCTACGCATACCTGCTCCACCATCTTGCCAACCTCCTGGCAGCATGGTTCGTCGGTATTTACTTATTCGGCAATAACTTTTCCCCGCGGCGTCTGTGGCGTATCATCGATGGCGACGAGCTCCCCTCTGAAACTGGAAGTCGCCACGTCAAGAAGAAGCCATGAGAAAAAGAAAAAGTCAATTTTAATAGTCTTTGAACCTTGTTGATTCCGCTTCGGCGCTACGCATCTGGGAATGGAGTTTGAGCGTTTTGTTTATCTTATTTTACTTGTTTGTACAGCACAATCCGGGATGACCATCCATCCTCGTCGTCTCACGCCACCCTTCCTTCCCTCCTTTCCTCCTTACCCTTACCCCTTCCTCCCTTCCTACCTCCCAGGAACGATTAGAAATTCAGCAACAACCCTGGTGGCGCTTGTGCTCGCTCCCCAGGAATACCTATCTGCTACTGCTACATCACGACCTGGTTGGTCCCATTGTTTCCCTCGGCCACGTTTTGAGAATGAGATCCCATTCCCTCCCTTTTTGCGTGTGCATGCATATCTATCTGTCTGAGGTTACTTCTCGTTCAAGGAGCTGTGATAGATCAGATCCCACTCGACCCCTATCATGGTTTGGACTGGATCTCCCAGGACCGGCGGTCATGTGTATATACCTCGATTCCAAGTTTTGTGTTTTCTCTCCGTCTTCGTGAACTGGACATAGATTTTCTGGGGTGTTTCAAGGCTGGGCAGATGCTGTGGACTTTCTTGTATTCGTTTGGGTGGTTGATAGAATTCGGTCGAGCATCCCACATACTAATTGTCTTTTTTATTTCTGGCACTGTTCTGTGGAACCGTACTCTTTGATGTCTACTATAAATGCATAGATCATGAATTATTCTGATGAACCAAGCTTCAAATGTTGAGTGTCAGTGCCCGATGGAATACTTACTACTAGTAAAGGTACTAGCACTTGAGTAGTGAATCAACCTTTGATCTCAAAGTACACATTGCAGTCTATGAGACTACTAGACTACACTGTAGCACTGCACAAGATGCAGATAAGAGTAAATCATGAAACTTCTCTACTAATTGGCGATTATGGCAATTATGACACATTGTATAAGGCAGAGATAACCAGGTTTGAAGACCGAGAAGATTCTGGGGGGTAAAAAAAAGAAATAAGACCACTACAGTTCTCAGCGAATTCCCTACTCTAAGAGAAACAATCATCTAACTAACGACGAATCTTGATTAAGCGCAGGAAAAGCCCCAATGGTGACTGGAATGGTCGAACAAAGATATCGTCAACAATAGCAATAAAATTCAAAGCGGAACCCATTTAGTCGTAGAGGCTGTCATCATTGCCGGCTTCGCCGAACGTGTCGTTGTTCTGGACCTCCCCGGCCTCGGGGAAGCGGAAGAAGCTGCTGCCTCCAGAGTTCTTAAGGCTCTGGGCAAAAGCCTCGTAGCGGCGGATCTCAACGTCGCTAACGGAGCGACGAGCAGACTTCATGGCCTCCTCAAAGTGAGCCTTGGTGAGCTCAGACACGGTGTCTTCCATGGCCTCATCATCATCCATGGTGACGTCCTCACCAGCAGCCTCGCGAGCCTTGATGCGGTCAATGTCGGCGGTGATGGCCTCCTTAATAGCGAGCTTGACGGCACGCTGGGTAACGAATCCAAGATCGGCACCGGAGAAACCGTGGGTCTTGCTGGCAATGAAGTCCAGGTCGACATCTCCGGCGACAGGGGTCTTGCGGAGCTGGGCCTTGAGGATACCAGCACGAGACTCCTGGTCGGGCAGAGGAACGTAGACAAGGGTGTCGAGACGACCGGGACGAACAAGGGCAGCATCGAGTTGCTCGGGACGGTTAGTGGCACCAATAACGAAGACGTTCTTCTTGGAGGTCATGCCATCCATCTCTGAAATGGGTGTTAGTAAAAAAGAATTTATGGATATAAGAGGTATTGAAGATACTTACCAGTCAAGAGCTGGTTGACAACACGGTCGGAAGCACCACCGGCATCACCGACGGAACCACCACGGGACTTGGCAATAGAGTCCAACTCGTCAAGGAACACAACGCAAGGAGCCGCAGCACGAGCCTTGTCGAAGATGTCACGGATGTTGCTCTCCGACTCACCGAACCACATGCTCAGCAACTCAGGACCCTTGATGGAGATGAAGTTGGCAGCACACTCGTTGGCGACAGCCTTAGCCAACATGGTCTTACCGGTACCAGGAGGTCCGTAGAAGAGAACACCTCTTGAAGGGCTGAGACCAAACTTGGTGAACATCTCAGGGTGATCCACAGGGTACTGCACGCTCTCGATAAGCTCGCGCTTGACCTCCTCCAGACCACCAATGTCGTCCCAGCGAACGTTGGGAACTTCGACCACAGCAACCTCGCGAAGGGCAGAGGGGTTGGAAACACCGAGGGAGTAGCGGAAGTTCTCCATGGTAACACCAAGAGAGTCAAGAACCTCGGCATCGATAGTATCCTCATCAAGATCAATGAGATCCATCTTCTCACGAATTTGTTGCATGGCGGCTTCGGAACAGAGCGAGGCCAAATCGGAACCGACGTAACCGTGAGTCTCAGCGGCGAGGGTCTCGAGATCAACGTCATCGCCGAGCTTCATGTTCTTGGTGTGAATTTGCAGAATCTCGACTAAATCAAACCAGTGTGGTTAGTCGTGTAAATTAGAGAAAACAAAAGGGAGATTTCAGGAAGCACGTACGACGACCAGTTGGGTCAGGAATACCAATGTCCACCTCACGATCGAAACGACCGAAACGACGAAGGGCAGGATCAATGGAGTTGGGGCGGTTAGTAGCAGCCATAACCACAACGTTGGAACGGGACTTCATGCCGTCCATGAGAGTCAGAAGCTGAGAAACAACACGACGCTCAACTTCACCGTTGGTCTTCTCACGCTTGGGGGCAATAGAGTCGATCTCATCAATGAAGATAATGGCGGGTGAGTTCTTCTCGGCCTCCTCGAAAGCCTTGCGCAAGTTCGATTCGGACTCGCCAGCCATTTTGGACATGATCTCAGGTCCGTTTATTAAGAAGAAGAATGCTCCGGTCTCGTTGGCGACTGCACGAGCCATCAAAGTCTTACCGGTACCGGGGGGGCCATACATAAGAATACCACGGGGCGCCTTGACACCCAGAGTCTGGAACAGCTGAGGGTGGCGGAGGGGCAGCTCAACAAGTTCACGAATCTGGGCCATCTGTTTGCGGCAGCCACCGATATCGTCATAGCCGACCTCATTGAGGTTACCTTCCTCATCCTCCCTTTGAATGGGCTCACCGTCGCAGTGAATAACTGTGTCCTGTGCAACGATACCGTACTCTGGGGGGTCCACCTCAACGACCTTAAACTCGACTTGGCGCATACCTCCTCGCACAGTGAAGAGATCTCCTTGGCGCACAGGTCGGTAAGCCTCGCGGAAGTAGGGGGCGAGGAAGACATCGAAAATGGATCCGGTCAGGCCCTCAATGGTATCGGCGATGGGAAGGACGGCAATGCGCTTGGCCTGGTGCGACATTCAGATTAGCACTCGAATGAAAAGAATGGATTGTCAGGACCAAGGAATAGCTCGAATTCTAGACTCACATATTTGATATCGGGGCAAGGGTGAACGGTAATAACGTCACCGTGCTTGACGCGGAGGTTGTGTCGGACAACGCGGTTGATGCGGGCACTACCATCATCCAGGTCGTCATCGGCCAGGACGATCAGTACAGTGTCCTTGCGCTTCTTGCCCTTCACGAGGACTGTGTCACCACGGAAGAGCTGGAGAGTCTCCATGGTGTTGTTGGAAAGGGCAATAACGGAGTTGTCATCGTTGACGGCATCAGTCACACTATTGGAAAGGCTGTCAGTTTTGTCCCCGCAAATCGGGCTCATGGCCTCAATCGAATCTCTTACATCAAAGAGTTGGGCTTCTTCTTCTTCTTGAGAATGGCAGTTGCGGTGTCAAGCTCCTGTTTATTCCGTCAGTCTCCCGATATGTTGCGAGTTGCCGGGTGTGCGCTAGTCTAACCTCTTTCTTCTCGGCGCCCGAGGCATCCCTAGTCCAATGTTAGTTACGAGGCGATAAAGGATGGATTCAGATGTAGCATACTGGAGGTTGACCCTCTTCTTATCGTGAGTGTGATCCGGCTCTGCAGACATCTTGAAGGATCTGAGATATGTGGCAGGTTGATGGGAAGACGAAGCTTGAGAGAAGCGGGAAAGATCAAGTGTTCACAGCCAAGCTGGGGAGCAGCTTGAGGTGAACAAGAAAAAACAGAAAATCGAATGAACGATAGAAAGATGGAAAAGTGTCAAATTAACACTTGGGGGGGGGGAATCAACAAGACGACCTGGTGGGAAAGTAAGAGATGGAGGTTGGTTCGGAGAGCTCCCAGGTACTCATCGAGTGACGATATGTGATGAGGTAAGCGGTGGACCGTTATGTCAGCGAATTGGAGTCCGCCACCAGCGAATGTGATGGAACTTGGTCGATCTTGACTGCCTGAGATGCCTGATTTACTGGTCATTTTTGATTAAATATAACTAAATATAATTAAATTATAACTGGATTGGTACTATGGAGTCCTTAGACTACTTTGTTCAGTTAGTTCCAAAATCAATATGGATCAACAGATCAATAGATCAATAATAGTCGGTGTCCACTATGGAGTAGTATTACCCCGGGTTATTATTGGCATTTCAGTTCCATACGGAATCATACCCATTGACGGAATACTTAATGACTTACTATGTTCTTACCCGGGTGATCTCACCTGCGCTTTCTGCCTTCTACCTAGCCTGGCAGGCACCCGCGGGCGCAGAACTATACCTTTCCTCGGCCTTTCTTCCCCCTGAAACCACGGTTAACCATCCAAGGATAACCCAAAGTGATGTCGGGGCCTTTGCTCACATTGTATGGCGCTCTCCTTGTTGGTAATTATGAGGCTCTTCAGTCGTTATTTCGCCCAGGCGCAGTCTCTCTGTGGCTCCTCTCTCATACTCACAGTCTAGATCGTCTACGCCTACACTTATACCCCAGAGCAAGGAATGGTTGATTAATTCCCTCGTCACCAAATTAGAACAGAATTTTGCTCCTATCTGGCAACCAACCTATCTAAATTGTCCTTGGAAACACTTTCGCTATCGTCACTTCGACAGTTCATTACCAAACCTTACGCTGCAACAGCTTCCAATCGTTCGTGATAGGTTACAGCATTGAAACCTGTCTCATAGTTGTGAAATCTCTCCTGAGGTTGAATATGGAACTGAAGACCTGGTATCCGACCGATTTCAAGCTAGCGCTAAGCAACACAATGTCCGAAAAGGATGTGTCACGCTTCCTCAAGCGACCAGGAAGCTCCCCACGATTTGTGTATGGGGTTCTCATGCTTCCCACTGTCTTAAAATATTACATCGGCATGGAACAACGCTGCGAAATCCACAACTCCATGACCCAAGCCACAATATCCGGCTATCAATTACATCAATACGCTGAATCGAGTTCGCCTGTCATCACGCCTTCTTCAGATCCAAAAGCTATTGTGGAGGGAATGCTTATATTCAACCTCAATGAGCAGCAACGAAATGCTCTCTACGAATTCGAGGCAGGATTGATGCATCTTACCAGTGTCCAGGTGGAAATATGTGAGAAAGATGCAGATCAGATGCATCAGCTTCATACTGTGGATGCTGGGGCTTTTACTTGGACCGATTCTACACAAGGAATGACTCGTGTTTCTGATTCTTCCTTGTGTATTGGAAAGTTTCTGAACAGCCCATTTTATCGGTATATTTCCCAATCCCAAAATAGATCCAGCGTCGAAGTACGTGAATGGGGCAATTGAAAAAGAGTTGAAAAGCAACAGCCATGCACCTGGCTTGATTGGCTGGGGCATGAGGATTGTTTTCATTTGTAGCATAAATAGGTGTCTGTCTGGATACAATGCATGGATGTTGTATGTGGAGAGGGACTACAGCATGGATTCTATTTCAGACTTGGAATGAAATGTCAGTTGAACAGGTTCTTCTTCGTCTTATTCTTCCTCTCTTGGTAAAAATTCATACATGGGGTATTTCCATGCTTCCTTATAACTCACTTTATCAAATTGGAAATTATGAAATCAGCCAAGCAAAGCAACGACACCATCATGCCCCTCCTGGAGAGCAAAACTCAGAGCCGTTCGTTGCATAGCATCGGGAATCTTCAGATCTACTCTACCAGTCTGCATGAGTAGTTGAGTGATATCTGTATCGCCGCTTTGAGCAGCATAGAATATGGCGGATCGTCCTTGATAATCCTGTAGATTGATGTTCAAATCCTCTCGAGCCAGAATTCTCTTCAAAATCTCGCTGTTTCCAACCGCCACAGCAAAGATGAGAGGCGTTCGATTATTTCGGTCTTGAAGGTTGACATTAATCCGAGGACATCGCAAAAGGACATCCACGAGTTGAATGTTCTGCATCGCCACTGCCCAAGTGAGAGCAGATTGTTGAGCTCGGAGCAGGTGTCTCTTATTGTGCCTCTCTTTTAACATTAACTGAAATGAGTAGTCCTGCAGCGGGAGGTTCTGATAATCATCGAATGGCGCAGGCTTTCGTAATGGAAGATCAACACGTTCATCTTCTTCGTCCTGGTCTGCTTGGAAAAATGGATGTTTAATTGTTGGGAAATCCGGTCTTTTGATATCACCCAAATGAGGATCCGGTCGATTTGGATTGATGCCGGGGTAAGCAAGCACTTCTTCAAGGCTTGTAGTAAGCCAGTTGTCGTGGTAAGCGTTCCATAGGGCACTGTCAGCAAACCCCTTGTCGATCCATATCTTCACCAAAGCGACATCCCCAGAAGCCTGTCTAAACCCTAGAAGTGCCATTCTTGATACTTCTATTGGAAGGATCCCACAGAGTGTGAACGTCATCTCATTGGGTGGCCAAAAGCAAAATTGCCGAGCAAAAGAAAAGTTTCGAGCTCGGAGGCATTGAAGCAAGACGGGATTCCATATCTCAGCCTTCACTAAAAGCTCTGCAACGTATAAAAGGGTTTCGAGACACTCAAAATCATTATTGACTTCAATGTAGTTGAAAAGAAGGCTCCATAGCAGAGGGGCCGGCTCGGACATGTTAATCCCCCGACGGTTGAGTATCCAATTAAATCCAGTTGTATCACCAGCCATTATCATCAATGGCAAAGCTCTAGCCCCTGCGCCCTGAGCAAAACGAAGCACACGTTTCACGGCAAGTGGATGGTAAGAGCGCATGACATTTTCAAAGACGATTTCGAGTTCATCTTGCCACTCATGGAGTGCTGTCTGCTTTTTGGGTATGTGTACTTTCAGATCATCTATCACATCCAGACTGTACCTCCAGTTGTCATTTCGCAACAAGTGTATAATTGCCGGCCAGTCCTTCTTTCCACATATTGTCGAGTCGATATCGGGATGGTGTACAAGAAGCCGAAGAACATTATCGTTGCCATTCTCAGCAGCAGCAGTCAGGGGAGTCTCGAAGTGAGATTCAACCTTGATCTTACAATTGACGTTCAATTTGTGTCCCCATTTTTTGGAGCCTGTGAGTAACAAATTGATGAAATCGTGATTTTCTTTGATTTTGGCTGCGAGGAGAAGCAGGTAATCAAAGTAAAGAGGGTTTATTTTCGATTCTTCGCAATGATGTCTCAAAAAATGGTCCCAATTTTCGAGAATTTTCGTTTCGTGACGATCAGGAAATGTCATGTACTTCAAGTACTTTGAATCCCAGCTCCACTGGTGTGGGTGATAAAACCTCCCAGATTTGACAAGACGGTCTCCGATTTGGTAGAATCCCAGAAAGATGGCAGTCTCCAAAGCGTCAAACGAGCGCACAGGATCGCAGTGCGGTATAAGCAAGTCCACAACATCTTCATGATTGTGCGCTATGGCGTCTTTGAGTATATCGTGCTGTGTCGTGTTGACATCAGCACCTTGTTCTATCAGAGCACGTATGGTGTCCAGGCTCCCTCGAGCCACTGCATTGTGGAGGTCTTTCTGAACGTCTTTCATGATATCCGTTAAATACCGTATTAGAATTCTTCGAGGTCATAAGCTGCACAGTAAGATACTCTGTAGGTAGGGCGTAATTCCAATGAGGTCCAGCTGGAGGGGCGGTGAAAAAAGTAAGCAGAAAGGTATACAAAGTACTAGTACACATGTGCACAGTGCAACTTGCCCAGGTGGAATCTCGGTGCCCAAAGATTCCCTTTGGGGAAAGTCGCTTCCAAGCACTTGAGAGTTTACACTACTGGGCTTTGCAACTCATGTTGACATGTATCATCCACATGCAGATGTGAGAAAAAGAAGAAGAACCCATTCTGATTTGCTAATAGTAGATAGTTGGGTCCTGCCGTCAAACATAGTATTATTACGTTCAGATGTGAAAAAAAGAAAATTCTGTGTTTTAGAAGGCATTGTACACCTCACAGTGAATAATGAATAAGCACTAGATAAATCGCTCTGCCGCTGCAGACTTGAACAGAAAAAGAATCCTGTACAACAGACACCATCACAAACGAGAGAAGAACAATCGGTGTTCTAGGAAAGGGTAGAAACAATGGATAGTGTCATACATAAAATAAAGAATACAGGCGTTCAGAAGAATGGGGACTCCAGTCAGAAGATCTCACACAGGCGCCGCAGTCATAACTTCATCAGGGAACTTGTGACTCAAGGACGAGGTGCAGGGACGGGTGAAGGAACCCCCGTGGTTGCAGGACTAGCACTGGCCGCCATACGAGGACCAGCAGGGGCCGGGCTTGCACTACCCAGATTGGGATTGGCAGGAGTCTTGGCAATTCGCTCCTCCACCCGCTCCTTGTGCTGTCGGTTGCGAAGATGAACCTCAAAGTTATCGACAGTCATGCCGGGACCAGGTGTGTACAGCTTGCCAGGACAGTCGTGGCATCGAATTCGCGGTAGGTACTGGTATTTTATTTTTTGACCTGGCTGGAGGTTGTTCGTATTGGTCACAGGGGCAAGAGTTTCCAGATCCACGGCGGAATAACGCATCACTCCTTCAAACGAGTCGTTGGGATGGGCCTGTTTTAACCCCTGGAGTCCGGCTACCAGCCAGCTAGGTGGTGGGGGCTGAATTGCGCACACGGTCAGCCAAAGACCCCCCAAAAAAAATCCAAAGATCAATATCTACTCACAGCAGAAACACCAGGCTGAGGAGGGTTCGGTGCATCAATGGCTCCTGTTTGTTGAGGCCGTGGCGGGTTATGTCCAGGGAGTCGCCCTTGCTTATCAGAGGGAGGTGCCATTGTTGTGGCATTGGGTGCTGCCCTGTTAAAAGACGTTTGAGAAGCAGAAACGATTCGCTGCCCATTTCTTAGAGCCATCAACTTATCTCGGGACAACCTAAATCGCACAATCATTTTTTCCGGTTCTTCGTCACTTTCTTCACGGTATTGTTGCCGTCGGGCCGACGCTCGAGGCTCATAAGCTACAGGCTCTGGGGTTTCAGAGTGACCCAAACCGGCACGCAAGGCCGCATGAGCTTCTCTGGCGGCTCCCCTCATGCCTCTTGTGCGGGCAGTTCCTTGGGCAAGGTTTGGCCCAACTGCTGGAGAGCCTTCATCCGAGTCATCACTTTCAAATTCATCGGAATCTTCATCGCGTTGTCCCGCAATGCCACGACGGCGACCAGATCCTGAGCGCTTGATGACATTGCTTTCTTCCAAGGATGCTGCCGAGTTGGGAATGACAGAAGATACGATCAATGTGCGGATTGTACGTTGCCGGTCTTTCAGGTCTGGTAGAGCAGGACCGCCACGCCGGTTTATAGACCGTTTTTGGCGACGTTGCTCTCGTGATATCGAGATCTCAGTTCGCTCAAGATCTGTCTCGTTCAATTCGTAGAGGTAAGGGGTGTGTTCCTTGGCCGATTGGTAAGGTCGGAAGGCGGAAGATACGGGGGTTGGTAGGAAAGAAGCGCTGAGATCGGGATCCTCTATAGGGCGACCATCGAATGGGTGGGCAACAATATAAAGTGATTTGGTAAAGAGTTGGGATTGTTCACGGATTGAATGGGCGATAGCGGTGGTGAACTCGCCAGAGAGAGAAAGATCGTCTGTCATGCGCATGGCAAAATCCTCGGGAGAATTTTGTGCATTGTTGATATCCCACTCAAATTGGTCAATAAGAGTATGTTGTCCAATAGTGATATTCAACTTGATCAAGATACGCATCTCGTCATTTCGATATGCCGTGTAGGGAAGATGCGGGTCAAGGGCCTCTTCATGCATGTAAATTTGTGGGTAGTAGTCCATTAACTGTTCTTGAATACTCTGAGAGATCTGGCGTATGAGGGGAGTGGAAGTTTCCAAAGGGAGACCCAAATCCTCTACCAGCTTCTCAGCAAAGAGGTCGGGTGACACAACACGATCATGTAAATTCCAAGTAAAAGTGTCACGAATCTTGACCTTTTCCCAATCGATATCCAGACGGATTGGAACTAAATCATCCATCTGCTCACTCTGCACCTTTAAATCTCGACGTGAGATTCGAAGTTCGCGGGTCTTGCGGTTCCCAGGCCGACGTCGATTGGCTGGGTACAATAGCTGAGGTGGATGGTTTCGCAGATCTGTGCGGACATTTCCAAATCCTTCGTACCCTGCGCCAAACAACGCAGCTGGGTTTGTTTGGTTTTCGCGTCGAAGTTGGAAGTAGAAATCACGCTCCGCCCGTTTCTCCTGCTGCAGTTCCTGGCTTGGGTTTTGCCAAGCGATCGCAGCCGAATATTCAAACTCGCGATTCACGAGGTTCTCTATCACAATTTGTTCGACAGGTGTCTCACGTGTCCGGACGGCCATCGTCCCTGATACGTCACTGGCTTGAATGGCAGACCCATCGCGAGATTGTTTTTGACTTTGCGCGGAACCATTTGTACCGTTCGATTGGGGGGTGCCATTAGGGTCAGCGTTGGGATCCGACACACCAGACGTTGCCAACATAGCCTTGGCATTCTGTTTTCCATCTTCAAATGTATTGCTCTCCTGGCCATTGGCAAATGGTTCTCTGCCTAGCTCCTCTGAATCATCTCCAGGTCTCGTGCCAGGCGCGCCGGGGCCATTCTGCACACCAAAATGGGACTCGGCGGTGTTGTACTCTGGTGGAACAGATCCACTTGCCAATTCGGGGGATGGCATGGTGAGCTATTGTGCTGATAGGAAAACGGGCGTTGGGTGTCACTCGATCGATAATCTATTGAAAGTGGCACGCAACGCGACAATGATAAATGAAGACCAATTAAAAGAGCATCGTTGAATAATGTCCTAGATACAATATGCATCTATGTCAGCCATCTCCTTAATGTGTGGTGGCAATGAGCCATCCTCATTGCGACTACGCGATCATTCTCGGCCTGTTCTGGCGCCGCTCAATAGACGTGTCGCGACAGACGCATGCACTGAGCAACACGCTACACAGACCAGGGTGGCGCGGGAGTCAAGGATTTAATGGAATAGAATTGTGGAAAGCGACGGATAGTGAAGCTTATGGGAACGAAATAACATACCAGAGCCAAAGGGGGTTGGGTGCCGATAATGGCCTCAGTCTTGTCACGACTCACGACCTCTCGCACGGGTAGAGTCTGGAGCTCAATGTGGGTTTGAGGGACGTCACTTGATTCAAAGTTATTCGCAAATGGAGATTGTCGAATCTTCAGGCTTGTGTACTCTGACGCTGGAAATATTGGGGTGGTGCCGTCGTATGATTGGGGCGTCGGTGGGTGGGAGAAGTTCAGTTCAAAGGGGAGGATTACGAGATGTCCGCTCCCGGGGCGAAAGGCAAGGACTACGCTCGACGCACCCTTCCACGTCCACAATATATGCTCTATAAGATTACAGGAGAGGTGATACGAATATTGTATTTGTAATAAGTCCATGGAGAGCAATAATTTGCCCATTTATGGCTGGAGACGAAGCTGCGCCAGGACTGGTTTGACGGCATGTGGGAGTCATGTGACCTCGACGCAAATGAGGCCGTGGTGCCTGGTTTCCCAGGCATTAAAGATTTCACGCAATTCTTGAATCATGGTCCCAAATCCATCAACATCAGATTGCTATTTATGCCGATAGGGACCTTTTGGCCTTTGGTGCACAAAGAACCTTGGATGATAGATTCAGTGCTTCAATCAGCTGATATTCATAATACTTGCCCGGCATCATATTCCAAGTACGCCCGCGGATAACCCATAGACGTGCGCTTATTTCATACATGTATAACTCTGTCTAGTACTTATCAAACTTGGATTTCGGTCGTTCCTGAGGTCCAATATACTCCAGGGTTTATTCATGATATCATTTGAAGTTTTTGGGGGACTCTTTCCATGTAGGTCGTTTTGGTGTTACCTACTACCAGTTGAGATGAGGATGCTTCTGATCAAGTTCACACCAAACTTCACCAAGGAGTAGTCTATCAATTATCAAAAATCATGGAAAACTCCGTGGTCTTGCAGGCATGCTGAGAATAAGTCCGAAGACATTGAACATCTGGAAATATTACGCTTTTCGTGGTGACTCTGGAAAAAAACACAATGGTCTTGATTGATTCTAGGGGAGGAACACCGCTTCAAAGTATCAGTGCAACCTATTATACAAATGCAGGTCTAGCCAACCAGCGTGAGATCAGCAATCACTGCGCAATGATCGGAATTATAGACACCATCATCAAACCGGTTTGGAATCACCGAGTACCCATCAACTCTCCAAGGCTCATTACCCTCGGGTACCAACAGAATAAAGTCAATTCGCTTTTGTGGCTCCTTCCCATATCCAAATCCAGTGAAAGTGTTGTGGTTTCCATATCGAAGCGTATTGGAAGCTAGCTTGTAGGTGTCCTTTAGTCCACCTTTCCCTGTCAGCTCTGAGTAGGCTTCCTGTTTCTCCTCACTATTCAAATCCCCAGATAAGAATGCGCCCGAGATCAGACCTCCAAATCGTCCTTGTTGGTAATATTGAATCTTGGATAGAATAATGCGCGCAGCTTCGAGGCGTGACTTCGATCCTTGGTCATCAAGGTGCGTATTTAAAGCTAGGACAGTATTACCTGTCTTATGATGAGTGAAGATGCCAATGGTGACAATGCGTATGGAGGCTGCATCCCAGCTTTTGGAGGGCTTGGAGGGAGTTTCAGAGAGCCATATCGTCTCCCAGGACTGAAGCCTCCACACTGACGGCCGATAGAAAATTGGCGAGTATTCACCGGCTTGATGGCCATCATCCCGACCAACGCCGATGTATTCCCACTCTTGATTCAAGGAAGCATTTGATGGATTCAGTTCGGCACGAATATCCTCGAGTTGGTTATGGAGAACTTCTTGAAGACAGATGAAGGTCTCATCACAGTGTCGTGAATGGTACTTGAGCTCATTTAAGAGATTTTGCCTTCGATCAACCCAGGGGACTTCTCCCTTGAAAGGAGAATTGGTTGCATACCGGATGTTATGGGTCAGTACCCGAACAGGAAGCGATGGAGTGGATCTCATCTTGGTCAAATCCGAAACGCTAAAACAGAAAGAGGAATGAATTTGCTTCTTCGATTATGCCTTTATTTCTTGTCATAATTGGGGGGGAAAGCTTGGAGGAAAGGGAGGAGCAAATCAAATGTATGTTTACATCTGCGGAGAAGCTCGGGGTTATGGTTCTAACTTCTGGGCCTGTGGCTGACCCCTTGTGACCTCAGGCCGGGTACTAAGGGATGTAATCACATAATAGAAACTGTACAGGAAAACCACGCAAGTCCTATTAATGGAAGTTTCACAAGCTGCAAAAGCGGGGAAATCCAATGGTTCTGTAGTCATCATGACCCATGACGTCTTTCCGGCCGTAACCCTACGGAAGGCCTGATGGATCAGGCTGCAACACTGAATACCCCCACCACCGCTAAACGCTAAACGCTTCATTCGCTGCACACGACTTGTTCTTGATCCATTCCTCTCAAGCTTCCAGTGGATTTCAGATCTACCTTCATACCCACCCATTCACTTTTGATTAAATTTACTACCGGCCAGGCCAACTTCCTTCACAATGGTCGAGACTACAACACCCGAGGTTGGTAAGTAAATTGGACTGGTGCTCCCGAGAAAGCTCTGACGTTTGTGGGCATCGCTGTCCGACATGCCGAAGAGCTTTGGCGGGGCTCCAGAATAGCCTCACAAACTTCCTGGAATATTTCCAGAGCTAATTGATATGATTTTGTTTTTCAGACTACTCCCTCAACAACCCCGACACCTTGACCAAGTACAAGACCGCTGCCGGCATTTCACACAAAGTGCTCGAGGCTGTCTCTGGTACGTTCCCCTTCGCCGCTCACTGGTAATTTCATGTGATCTAACATTCGTGAATAGCTCTGTGTCTCGAGGGCGAGAAGATCGTTGAGATCTGCCAGAAGGGTGACAAGCTCCTCGAGGAGGAAATCGCCAAGGTCTACAAGGGCAAGAAGATCGCCAAGGGTGGGTGCTAATTTTTTTTTTCTTTCTTCTTTATATGAATTTTTGAAAGATGAAATCTGACTGGGCAAAAAAGGTATCTCTCACCCAACTACCGTCTCTCCCAGCTCCTATGTCACTCCCTACACTCCCCTTGTGTCCGATGTCGCCGAGGCCGAGATCGCTCTGAAGGCCGGCGAGGTTGTCAAGATCCAGCTGGGTGCCCAGATCGATGGATTCGGAACCATTGTCTGTGACATGGTTGTTGTTCCCAAGAAGGACTCTCCCAAGGAGGTTGTCACCGGCCGTGAGGCTGACCTGATTGTCGCTACCCACTACGCCAACGAGCTCCTGCTCCGCTTGATGGTTCCCTCCGGTCTGCTGGCCCAGGGTACCGACGAGGAGAAGGCCAAGGCCGCCTCCAAGAAGCCCCCCACCCAGGCCTACATGACCGACCTTCTGGAGAAGATTGCTAAGTCTTACGACTGCAAGGTTGTTGAGAACACTACCAGCTGGATGTTCGACCGCAATGAGATTGAGGGTAACAAGAAGATCATCCTTGTCCCCGGCGAGGGTGTCCGTGGTGAGGGTGTTCCCGACGTTGGTGAGGTTTGGGGTGTTGAGGTCGGTCTCAGCTTGGGATCCGGAAAGGTCAAGAACCTCGACCACCGCACCACTCTGCACCGCCGTACTACTACCACCTACGGCCTGAAGCGCCCCAGCTCCCGCCAGACCCTCTCTGAGGTTGTCAAGAAGTTCGGTACCTTCCCCTTCAGCTTGCGCCAGCTTGAGGATGAGAAGTCCGCCAAGGTCGGTGTTGTCGAGTGTGTTCGTGGTGGTGTCCTGCGCCAGTACGAGCCCGCTGGTGAGACCGACGGCTCCCCCGTCTCCCGCCTGCTTTCCACCGTTGGTAAGTTTCGAAGTCATATGTAGTACAACAAACAAGTTTGCTGATTCAATTTTTTTTTAGCCATCACCAAGAACGGTCTGACCAAGCTTGCCGCCCCTGCTGCCATTGACCTGGAGCAGTACAAGTCCGACAAGAAGATTGAGGATGAGGAGATCCTTAAGATCCTCGAGCAGCCCCTGGCCCGCTCGACCGGTAACAAGAAGAGCAAGAGCAAGAAGAAGAAGACCACCACTGCCGGTGAAGAGTAAATGGAATGATCAGAGCTCATTGCCTGTATCTCCATATACAATATCTCCCGACCTCATCTTGCCATAAGTCTTGATATTGGTCTTTGACCTTCAAATCGAACCAAAAAAATATCCAATAACAAAATCTCACCGGACCATACCATCTCGGGAGTCTCCTACGGTATAAAAAATTAAAAAATAACTGATGTTTGATGTTTGTATATGTGGGAGATGGGCTGGCAATGCCATGAACTGAGAGTTGTACTCAGGTTATAACATTTGGATATTTTCTGTCTGATGTGCACAGCGTGTACTTACATGTAACCGTGGAACAGAAAGAGCAGAAAGCTGAAACAAAGCCATTACCAGCCACATTTGGAGCCGTAAATATTCGCTGATAGAAGTCCCTTCCCTACTAGTATTCAGCTTGTTCCGTTGTTGTAATTTTTAACGTGCATCAATCTTGGAAGTCGGACTCCAACCGTATGCACCTAGCACTTGAGGACTTGTACGATTATTTTTACTTTCTGGGCAAGATTCTTCCCAAGTGCTCTTGTCTTCTTTAGCATTATGAGATCGGAACCACTGAGGCCCACCAGTAGCTACTTACTAGGTAGTAAGTTCTTGCAGTGCTCCACACGTTTAGAACTTTGAATAAAACATTGAATACTAGTACTATGTACTATATAGTAGTATATACGAGTTAACCTTCAATGTTAGCAACATTTGAAGCCTATATCTACTATACATACTAGCACATACTAAGAATATTCTAAGGTTGGAACACGGGCGGTTGTGTAATACATACAAGTCAAGAACGCCGCTTATCCGCACAGCATACTACTAAAGTTCAAGTTCCAGGCATATCTTTTGGTAGCACTTAAGTAGGTGCCTAGTAGCCCTAGGGGTATCTAACCTTGAAGTGTATATCAAAGGTACTTCAATGTTGTTACTTGAACACTGTATGTAGTACTCAGTACTAGTGGGTATTGCAGTCACTACCCAGTGCCTACTACTTTCATACCTTACTCTTCAACTACCAATTGAAGAAATCATGCGGTAACAGAACTGCAGGCGCCCGAGTAGTAAAGGGAAAGAAAATGGGGCTCGATAATGATTTAATCGCTATCCTACTTTGCATGGAGCTTGATAAGATTATTGTTATTGATGCACCTACTCGAATGTTTGTCTCCATAAACCATATCAAACAGCGACGTAGAAGATCCATGCCCATGTATAACCTTAGAAAGCATATTTCCTTGGTGTCCTTACAGATCCATACATACTATTATCGACCTCCAGGGCTTTTCTATGTACATAACGTTCAGGTTTCTCCCACCATGTATCTTCATACATTGGTTCCCAATGAACACATACTAGGATATTCAAAAGCTCAGATTAATTCTTGTATATCAAGTTATTGTTCAGGCCCTTGGTATATTGTGAAGCTGACCTCAAGATACCTATGACTAAGTATCTAACACAGCTTAGTATGTACTTCATGTGAGCTATTTTACACAGATGAAAGAACTTTGATGACTTGACGGGCAACCTTGGAACACTACAACCAGTCTGCCTTTTTCAAGTTGTTTCTAAAGATTAATCACTCCGAGTTATTCGGAAGCTTCAGAGCATAAATTATTAACATTGAATCAACTTTACATCGAGAACTATCTGTGGTGAGTTGATCAAATCCTCAAATGCCAAGTCAGGAGTTAGGGCACGGGTGGCCATGGCGCTAACCCTAGCAGGGGCTTTTCTGCCTCACCGCGCGCGCTGAGGCTATTTGACTCGGACCAGCTACCGAGCTAATTCTCAACCCGCGAAACCCGCGAAGCTGCGCAATATCCAATAACCCAGACCGCGTTCTGAACGCGCCGACGACTTGTACCTAGGCAATGCGCCAATAAGTGAATCCAAAAAGTCCTGTGAGGCTGTATGGGAAAACCCCCCGGTCGCACTCGCGTGGCCGACTAAAGCCGACGCCAAATCTACAGCTCGACACCAGAAACCGATCAATACCATGAAACCGATTGGCGAATACCCATCTCCCGCGGAGTACAAAAGCGCTGGCTTGAAACCGCCTCCTAAAAATGCCCGCAATCTCACTAAATTGGTGCCGGGCACTGATGAAGACGATGAAGGCTTCATGACCGGCACCCCTACAACACCAACCGCGGAGGAGGGGATCCTTTCAGGCATCGCATGTTTTGATAAGCATCGCGATCAATACATTGGGGATGCGAATCTAGCAGCACTGGATGTTTCTATCAAGAAGATCGCTAAGAGGCGTTTGGTGCCTGGTGGAATGAATGGAGCGAATGGAAATACGACCAGTCGTGACTACCTGGATGAAGGACCAAATGATGATGATGTGAATGAGGATATCAATACAAAAGCTACTGCATACAAAACCAATCCTGCAACCCCTGTTTCTGAGATCGCCGATGTTCATCTTCGTCCACCTTCAACTACACCGGCATCCCTTTCTCCAGCAGAAATCCCCCTACAGACACCCGCTGATGAGGATCCGACCAATTCCATCCTGGCTATCTCTGACTATGAGGCATCCTTACAGTCTCCTCCAGCTACGGCTGTAACCGATGCCGATATGGCTTCTTGGCCCAACAGGCCTACTGCCCCTAAGTTGTTGAAGCTGCTAGATGGAATCCCACAGCCAGTATCGGAGGTCTATGATGTTCCTGAACTTAAGAAAGTTTTGGAGGCTGCCGTATCCTACTCTAAAGACATGGGGGATGACAAGGCTGCCTTGAGCCTTGTATACTTCTGGTCTGGAGTGAAAAAAGATGAGTTCAAGTTAGCTTTAATTCATAATATGGGCCGCCAAGCTACAGATCACCAACTTGCACTTGCGTTAAATACGTTCCTTCGTCACTCTATGACGGAAGCATGTGAATGGTACGAAAATTACGGGGCAAAGCTCGGCGCGCAGCTCGGCGGCGCAAACCTTCAAGCTCCCGTGGTGACAAGTCCTGGCGCAAACATTCAAGCTCCCGTGTTGACAAGTCCTGGCGCAACCCTTCAAGTTCCAGACGTTACGAGTTCTGGTCCTGGCCCAACACGTCCCGACGCAAAACGTTTCAGCAACTACGAATTTGACGATAGTACCACCTTTTCTTCCACCGCCTCTCTTACATCTCAAATTAACAAACCTTCTTCCTTCAAAGTCTCTGATATCTACCGCGACACCAGCGGCCCCAAACTCGAAGAATTATTTGTCAGTGGCAAGACTAACACTGCGCCCTACAAACGCCCCAAGAAGCCTGTTCGTGTGAACGAAAACTCATTCAAGCGCCGATACGAGTGGGATTCAGACCCAACCATGGGTTATGAGCTGCGTAAGAAGCGCGCCCGCTTCGCCAAAGAAACCAACGTGGATGAGGTTCCTGTGCAACCCAGCTCCGTCCGCCCTGAGCTTCCAAAGCCAGTGACTCAGGCCGACAAGCCCGTTGAATCCCCCGTTGGTGACGCTTCTGGAACCAGCATGTCCCCACGCTCCAAGCGTGCCGAAGAACGCCAGAAGAAGCAGGTTCTCGACAAAGCCACACCCACGGCGGCTAAGAAGAGAAAGCGGGCTTCCGAGACCCCTTCTCTCTCACTCCGTGCTCAACCACAACCTATCGCAAGGACTAGACCTCAACAGCCAATCCATCCTGGCGACGTTGATGCTTGGTACAAAGGCTGGGAAATCCGGCAGCTACCCGACACACTGTATGTGATCATTCTTTGTGTGATTTCTTAGTCATATCCAAGCTAACTTTGACTCTACAGTAAGAACAACGGGGAAAACATTGATAATTGTTCTTTATGCGGTGGAGGCGGCAAGTTACTGTGCTGTGACACCTGCGAAAATGCCTTCCACTTCAAGTGTGTGAAGTTTAGCAACAAGGAGCTCACGGACGATGAGTGGTTTTGCCCGGACTGCGATGTTCGACATGAATTCACCTTTACCATCCAAGGAGGTAGAAAGTTGGAAAAGGAGGTTGACTTTTCTCCTCCAAGTGAGATCAAGAACTATTTCGAAGGTGTTGGCGAGGACACCCATTATGATCCTAGTGATCCGGACGAAATGACCACTTCCTACCAACCCATTCCCCACATTCCACGTCTGACTAAGCGACCCAGGCGCAAAATCCAAACACCGTTCTACGATGACCCCAACTTGAACAAGGTATTTGAAAACGGGCAGGTGATTCGTTGCACCAAATGTGGCAAAACGACGGAACATGTGCGCCCCATAATCAGATGCGACTACTGTCCCTGCCGATTCCATTTGGATTGTCTTGATCCTCCCATGGCTTCGCCCCCTAATCCGATGGAGCCTCATGGGTGGATGTGTCCCAACCACGTCACACCCGAGGACATGATCGCCAAGAAGACCATCAACGGCGAAGTTCAAGAGCGCCGTGTCCGTCGTCCCCGGAACTTGATCCTGACGGATGCTGAGCCAGCAACCAATTATGATCGAGATTCCACCTTTGACGATGACTGGCGAGCTGAACGCCTTCGCCTTCCCCCTGGTGATATTATCATGGAGTTCATTTCCGCCGTCAAAGAAGAACGAGAGCTACGTCAAACCAGTCTTGTAAACCGTCTGTCCCAGAGCTTAGCAAACGTTGCTGCCCTTGCCGTCAAAGACTTGGCGACTAGAAATGGTGCCCCTGTTGATCGGGATTGGTATAACTACGTCGAATCTCTTTGCCAGTCCGAGGCTCGTCGTGTGCAAGCTGGCACTCGTGCTGATGAAGAAGTTATCGCTGCGGATAGTCTGCTCGATCTAGCCTCTCATGCTTCGCAAGAACGACCTGTTCCCCAATTCGGAGAACAATTCGCCCCCCACTACGCCTTCCCTGGATCCCTTCACGCTGAGCAGCCAGCCAAAGAAGCAGAGCCGGGTGATGAAGGAAAGCTGGCCGAAGAAGTAAAGCTGGCCGAGGAAGCAAAGCTGGCCGAGGAAGCAAAGCTGGCCGAGGAAGCAAAGCTGGCCGAGGAAGCAAAGCTGGCCGAGGAAGCAAAGCTGGCCGAAGAGCCAAAGACACCTTTCAAACCCCAGCCCATGTGTCCTCCTAACGAGGACTTAGTCAAGGATTTCGATTTCACCCTTGACTAGTCTGGGACTTGCGATGATCTAGTAGCTGCTATGGATGATTAACCCACCTATCCCACCTATCCCAACTCATCTACATCCATATTTCCGATCTACCCGACTTCCGATTTCCTCTCTTTCTTATCCACCTTCATCTTTTAGTTTTCCGGGGCCGGGTTTTTTGTCCGTTTTCATTTTGTTCTTGTTCGCCCTGTTGCATTTTTACATTTTTATCGCTATTGTCGTTCCATTCGCGAAATTGTTATGTGAGCATGGGACGGCGCATTCTCGAGGATATTCTTTGTACGATAGCATACTTAAGTCACCCAAAATCGATACCATATTTTATGTATTTCTTTGACCCCAACGTAGTCATTAACTCCGAATTTTCTTCTTATTATTCCGACACAGAAACATAAGAAGAGTTGCTTTTTCCGATTCCAAACTTCATAATGATCAAATCAAACCAAGACTGCTAAATTCGTACTCTACATGAACATGAAATATTCGAACGTCGGCGTCCACACGAACATCAGACATCACAGCTATAAACGACACGCAAGAACACAAAGGACTCCCATTTCAAGTCCCGCTACAGAAAGCACCGCAAAGAAGTATCATGCATTAAGGCGTTGCAATTCAGATCAAAGGGCTTTGTTTCTCAAACAAAAAACCACGCATCCGATTCGATCCGCCTAGAGGAACTTCTTGGGCATGTTGGCGCGGCGACGCTTGTAGACGACATATGAAACGGCGAGTAGAATCTGGAATGCAATGACCAGGAAGATAAAGAAGCCCATGCGAGGAGTCGAGGCCGTAATAGCTAGTGGGTGAAAATATTAGTAAATATAGCCTGGGAAGACAAGCAACTTGTTCTCAATCAAGAGGAAACTCACCACTGAGGAAATGTCCCTGCAGGTTCTCGCTAAGACTAAGATGCGATGACCGCAGGGTATCTTGTAGTTGCTTGAAGCTACCGCTGTAGTCCTTGCCATCCAGATCCCGCTGGATACTCTGGAGCAGCGTCTCGATGCGCTGAAGCCGGGCGTCGAGGGCATTGAGCTGGTCCTTCGAAGCTGTGTTGCGGAGGATCTCGTCGTGGCGGGAATCACTCTTAGAAGCCTGAGACCTGAGGTCCTGGACGATGCTGTTGGTGGCCTTGCTCTGGAGCTGGATGCGGTTGTTCAGGTCGAAAAACTGAGTTGAGTAATCTTTATCAGAGCCTCCCTGGGCCGCTTGAGGGATTTGCTGGTTCACGATGGGCTGCTGCTGTTGCTGGTCCTGCTGGGGAATTCCTTGGGGGATGGTTTGGCCGGTCGCAGATTCCAGGACAAACTTGAAGATCTCGAAGGAGTCGGGGTTTTCGGGGGTGGCGGCTGTGATACCGAAGGTGTTTCCGGATGGGAGGTTGACCTATTGGTGGTCAGCATGCTAGGTGAGTGTATTGAGAAGTTGGATGCATACCTTATCGGTCGAGAAGCAGACTTTGTCGTCCACGGTGACCTCGAAGAACGAGCTGGTATGCTTGAGCTTGACCACCGAGGGGCGACCTAGGTTTCGGTATGCGTAGTCGCAGTGTCCGAATGCCAGGCTATCGACGCTACGGTGGGTCTTGTAATCTGTTGTTCCGTCGTTCAAAAATCCACGGATGCTTCCTCCCTATAGTTGATCAGAAAATGCCCAGCACTTGGTTTTTGGACTTGAACATACTCTTCCGCCATGTGTATCAATCACCAGGGCAAATCCGTCGAAGGGTCCCACGGTGTAAATGCTGGAAGTACCCACGCGGGCTTGGCCATCCTTTGTGTACCATAACTGGAGGTTGCCGCTGGCTCTCTCGGGGCCCGTAGCTCGGAATTGGAATTCTGCAGACCATTCAGGTTGAGATAAACTGGATTGTCTTCAGTGTATTGTCCATAATTCGGTTGAAGGGGGGTCACATACGCGCTTTGCGCCCAGGCTGATCCGCGTACATTTCCGGGGTAGGGAGGGGTAAGGATGAGTTTATCGGATAGCTATACAGTAGTAGATGTTAGAGATTGAATATCATAGAATGTACATAGCACTTACCAATGATGTGTCAAAGCCCTCTCCATTAATGTTCCATCCTGGAATCGAGTCTCGGGTTGGGGAAATACTAGCCACATTAGTTAGACGAGGTGGGCCTAGCAGCTAGAAAGCAAGTCCCATACGTTTTACCGTAGCCAAAGCTGGCACTTTCAATGACCTGGGCAGTAGCACCTGCAGCAAGCAATGCGATCGAAGCGAGGGTCTTCATTGTGGCGGCACTAAGGACGAAGGCGTAGGAAGGGGGTAGATGAACGAGGCAGATTTTCCAGGGGCTAATTCAATATAGACGGCTCCTGCGGTGCGGATTGTAGACTAATTTATTTCAATTATTCGGTTAAGAAGCCTTTGAACAGTCGGAATGGCAATGTTCACAGGATGTCGATTTCGGGCGATGTTCAAAAACACTAGACACGAAACGAGTAGTGATCCACCCAACCACAACAGCAATCACACAGATGCGAGCCTCTTTAGCAATGAGAGCAGCTGACGGAGAAACGTCGATAAAATGATGGAGTTGGAGGCTGTTGAGAATAGTGTGTCGGATGCCGACGTCCGTGAAGTCCATGGGGGATAGTTTTACCCTGTACTAGTGCACGGAGCTGTTGATACCTGGCCTTCTCCTGATTTGTTCTCCGCATCTGCACGTGACCTCGGGTGCGGAGGAGCTTCCTTACCCTTTTTCGGACTTGATTCTGCATCTCTTCTCCAATAAATAAGCGCCGTCTTATAATCCCTGAATAATTCAATGTTTCGGTGCCTTTGTTCCGATTGCATGACTATTCCTCACTAGGCTTAGCTTACTTCTATACTCAGATTGTCACCCAAAAATCCCATCAATTGCGAAGTCCAATTTTACTCGCGATTCCTACATTTCTAATGCACAACTGTGCAGTTGAAGTATGGAGCTTTGAGGTTCAGTGTACGCTCTTGGAGCACTGCAAAATTGGCTCTAATCTGATCTTAGAAAATAACACGATTTTACCTCCATCTGTCTCACACCTACTGCTCAAATATGGATGGTCGACAATATTCCGTGCTGTCTATGCTTTTGGAAGAAAATCTACACCCTACTAGTAGAGAGCGGCAGCTACTATCTTTTAGTTTCAAGTTGTGTCAATTCATACATATGTAGTCCGTCTCACTTCAATATTATTAGGATACCGTTTTCACCTCTATCATACTAGTAGTGCAAGCATAACACCCGCAAGACAACTTTTCGAGTCAAGCTTTCTTTGTCATGTCTACCCTTGAAGAGAAAAAACCTACTTCAAGCTTCTCGTGAGGGCACGATAAGAATCTCGGTAGACGCTAATTTATTTCCTGCCTTGATGGCTCCAATTCAAACTAGAGCTCTACAGCATACATATATACATACCCGTCATTTGCGACCGGCATTACTCCTCACTTGCAAACTTGCCTTTGACAGTATCGAATCAGTTCCTGGTCATCTTCTGCTATTCTGCATATCAATTGATTGTTCTTCAATGTCATCAGTTGTCTCTCTGGGCTTTCGTACCTACTAGGTATCTACGGAGTACTTATCCTAGTACTCGACATTGTAGAGCAATGATGTAAAATGTTTGCATTGTTTGGCTGACCACGTGGGCCGGACCCACCCAAACCTGGGAACCGCACGGAGCCTAACCCGCACTATCCCACTTGCGGTTAGATCCACTTGAGATCCATGCATGCCGCCTGCAGGATGCGGTCAGAATACCAATCGTTACCGAGTAAAAGAAATGGATATGTTCTGGCGGGGAAAAAAAAAATTGGACTTCTTGGTGATATGGTCTTAGCTTCCCAGGTGATTCGTTGATTCAAACTTGATATTTTGGGTTGATACAAACTTGGAATGTCGGAAGTGGACGGGTTTTGTCAGATCCATACATATCCTGTGCAGGCATGTACCAAACGTATGTATATATCCATATATGTTTCCCATGAAAACCTTACTGCACATGTGTATGCACCAACGAGCATGAGTAATAAGTTGCTCAAGAAAAATCATATTTTGGAACAATCAAAGAGAACAACCCACATGATTCTTTGAACAGATTGATTGGACTAAGTCGTGTACCGAGGAGGAAGTAGCACACAAAGAGATCGTTTGGACATACTGGACAAAGAAGAGAAAAAACCCCAACAGATATAATAGGCTATGATCATAAGAGCCTAGAATTTCCACTGTCTAAAGAAGTGACGCAGACATCAGATGAAAGAACTAGGAAGGGATGCCCTGTTGTCAAGTGGCTGAAAAAGTGGCTAGAAAATCCAGTACTTGAGGTGAAGATACTCGGAAATACACAATGAATACCCTCAAGTCACTCTCAGAATGCGCGTTTGAGGACAAAGCAAGTATCAAGGAACGATCATATATGTAGTTGATTTAGTATAAAGGGTAGCAGAATGGTGCAGAAAGTCATAACTTACAGTGGAGATGTTTACGACGCCTAATTCACATCTTCATCTCTCAACCCCCCCTGTGGTGAGATTTCTAATATGTATATGGCCCCGACAAAGAACTGTACGATAACCAGTCATCTAGATAGATGTTAAAGGTTCTATTTGGGTTGCTTAAAAGGCCCTAGAAAAGCGATGCGAACATTTTATAATTGAATTGAGAGCCCGTTTCTTCTCATGTAAGACAGTTGATGAACACCTGTGTCAAAGATGAGAGATAGTTCGGATAATTAGAAAAAGCTTCTAGAAATTTTATATTCTGTTCAGTAGAAACGCAAACTAGGATGGTTGTGGGAAAATATTATAATATGGGTTTAAGTAATAGTCACTATTGCGATTTGACACTAGTTGTCGGAGAGGTGGTCCAGAAAGATCAATTGATAACCGCACAGATTTAGCAAATTAGAGGGAGAAGGTGAGAAGTCGTTTGTTCATTGAATTCTCTGCGTCTGGACGACTCGAATGAGGGTAAATACATGGGTGGATGGTTGAGATAATGGCAGGGAGAAGAGGTCAAGCGCGGGCAACGGGGCAGCAGGGCGAGGAGGGTCCTGAAGCAGGAGTAAAAGCGGTTTTTCTGCTGGGCTTTTGACTTCCCGCTGCTCCTCCTCTCCACCAATCACAATCCACCGCTGATTCGCGGTTGATCTACCGCTTCCTCCTCTTTTAGGCCTTTCAACCTTTCGACTTTCTGCTTTCTCTCCTTCCCCCCAATTCTTCTTCAACGCGACTTGCGCGTCAACCATCCCAGCTCCACCACCATCCTCCTTCCAGCTTTAGGTTCTGGAACTGCCTCAAGGCCATTCAAGACGCGTTTCTCCGGTAAGTCCGCCTCGATTCTATTGTTACGCCTTCGCGGTCCACCCGCTATGGCCCTGGTCGCCTAGACCACCCTCTCAGCGAGTTCCAACATCATGGAATGGAAGCGCTTCAACCTTGAAGCCGTCTTTCCATACATCCTTGTCATCTCCACTTGCTCTATACTTGCTGGAACCTTTTATGCATGATCGGACATAGTCCGCTAACTGAAGTCGCGTGCTATTTTAGTCAGTTCATGTTCAAAGTTATTTATAATCTTTTCCGGTAACCCGGCGCGCGTCGGCACGATATCTTAGATATAATGGTGCGTCATATCGTTTAAATTCGAAACATCCACCTTCCAGATCACTGGTGGAGGAATAATTAGCAGTGGGACATTTGGCTGACGTTGCAAATCTAGGTCCTTTTCAAACGAAAGCCGGTCCAATACCTTCCACGGCCCGTCATTGAAGATGACAATTCCGAGGTACCTCCATATCGCCAACCAACCCACGAATTTGAAAAGAAACAATCTTGTTAATACCACCTTAGGTCTGGGTTATCCCAGAGACCAGCGAGGTCTTCATGAGCTATGAACCGTATCTCCAGCGTATGGATTTTTATAAACAACGTCGTTTTATATGTGAAATCACTGGCCATTCGGGGCTGAACTTTTTTGAGGCTTTTCGGAGTGAGGTATGTTGCTGCAATGGCATATTTGCATTCGGTAAACGAGAGGCGGGGGCTCATTCGAAAACAGATGGAAGAGTCGCGCGAGGTCAACAACAGTTTCCCAGAGGCTTTGAAGGAGCCAATTTTGCGACGAATTCAATTCGCGACGACCTCACGAGTTGATAACCTGGGTAAGCCTTTGTAACGCTTTACGATATGTCACAGTTAAGCTAATTTCCTTTTGTTTTTCATTCATTAGTGGATGAAGTATATGATGTGAGAATCGTTGATCAATTCAAAATGAATTGACAGTTCGACTAACAAACCACAGGAATTCAAACAAGACTTCTATCCCGGAGAGGTTGTCGTCATCCTCCTGCAGGACACCACTAGACTTCATGGCACGATCAGGGACAAGGCCAACTTTGCTGAACAGCTTTTTGCTGACGGTACAATCAAAACTCCCGCCTACGCTCGGTACTTAGTGAAGGTTTTGGACCGTCCTAACGAGGAAGCGCTGTTGGACCAAGATCATATCACGCGTGACCGTAAGTCGTTCACAAAGTTGATGCTGCGTGGCTTTATCAAAAACAATGTGACTCGTGAGTCTTGGACCGGTGCGCCCTGGTTGGTGAAACCATCGATCGCAGAGGAGTACAAAATCTCCACAGAGGTCCCTAAACATTTGCAGTACGGCGCAAAGGTCGCAGAAAAGAAGGCGATGAAGAAAGCTGACCAAGACGGCTTCTTTGGATTCTTCTCTTCTCAACAACTACCTGAATTAAAGCCGGCTGTCAAAGGACAGAAATCTAAGTTGTCAGCAAACGATATGGCCAAGTCGCGAGAAGCTCAATATCAAGAATATCAGCGATCGCTGAACGGCAATCCCTCGTTTCTCTCACCAAGCAACCCGCTCCGCCCTACCAAACCGCCGCTGGTCGGTGACAAGAAAATGGCTTCTCCTGCGGTTGTTATCAAAAATGAATCGAGACCTCCATCACCACCTCCGATCAAATACCCAATCGAGGATCTAGAACTTGCCCCACGTCATGAGAAAAGTCCTCGTCCTGCTTTGAAGCATTTGATTCTAGGTGAGCTGGAGGAGGATGGAGCAGAGGATCTCCTGCCCAATGAGTTGGAGCCTGAGTCCGTCGGATTGCTTCTCGAAACATGGGACACCCTCAATGTCTACTGTGAGGTGTTCCAGCTGGACTCATTCACATTTGATGATTATCTTCAAGCTATGCGCTTCGCATCAGAGGAAATTGATTGTGAGTTGTTGGTCGAGTTGCACTGTGCCATTCTGAAGAAGCTTGTCAACTCAGAAGATCAAGGCGGTGCAATTCAGATCTCTCTCCCAGATTTCCCCACGGAAGATTCAGATGACTCCGAAGATGACTCCGAAGAAGACGAGGAAGAGGACGATGAGGAGAAAGTGGAGAAAGCTCCTCGCATGACTACCAGGGGAAGTCTTGCCAAGAAAGAAGCAGAGAGCTTGAAGGCACAAATTGTTGAAGAAGAGCCCGAAGAGGAGCGCATTCATCGTGCCGCTGAAATGTTTGAGAAGTATGGATGGATTGATCGCCTGCGGAAACGCGATTTTCGCAATGGTGGATGGGAGGTCGTCATGATTGGCTTGCTGCATCAATTGTCTCTTCGTCCTCGCTCTGAAAAGACATGCAACGAAATCCTACAACACCTCGCCCCGCTCGATGAAGAACCGACCCAGAGAACTGCCCAGGAACAATACCGAACCCTGGATGTCAATTTGCGTGTCAAGGCTCTTCAGATGATTACTATGCTTTGTCTGGAAACCAAGGCGATTCGAAACTATCTTGAAGAGTGCAGCAACCAGATGACAGAGCTCCGCAAGGAGAAAATTGAACATCAGAAGGGTCGAAAATTATTGTAAGTACTCGTGTGCTCTATCCAAAATTTCTAAACTAATACTTTACTAGGCTGAGTGAGCTTCGTCAGCTGCATCAGGAACGGAAGGCTCTTCAACCAGAACCTGAAAAGTCACCCTCTCCTATTCCTGAGTTGGAAGGAGAGAACATGGATGATTCAAAGATGACTGGATTGGAAGGTGATTCTGAGATGCCTATTGATTCAGAGGATGAGGACACACCCAGACCACGTGCCCTGCGTGGTGGAGTTGATCGTGCCCTTGAACGCAAGCGCAAGCAGGAGGTAGAGCGAGAACGCAAGGAGCTGTTGGCTAAACAACCCAAGGGTACAAAGCAGTATCAGCGCGTCCTCAAGAAGATCGATGAGCTGAAAGTCAAGGTCGCCAAGGCCGAGGAGGAAATCGAAAAGGTGGACAATGACTTGCGTGAGGCTGACTGCCCCCGGACTCGATGCCTGGGATTAGATCGTTTCTGCAACCGATACTGGTGGTTTGAGCGCAATGCCATGCCTTTTGAAGGAATGCCAAATAGCTCGAGTGCGGATGCCCGATACGCCAATGGCCGCCTTTGGGTGCAAGGCCCTGACGAGCTGGAGAGCTCTGGGTTCATTAACTTGACGGATGAACAACACAAGCAATACCACAAGCATTTCCAGACCACCCCCGCTGAGCGCAAGAAGGTTGAGGAGGGATCTACCCATTTATCGAGCGCCCGCGAATGGGGCTACTACGACGACCCGGACACGATCGAGCAGTTGATCGAGTGGTTGGATGCACGAGGAAACCGTGAATGCAAGCTGTTCAAGGAGCTTCAGTTGCAGAAGGGTTACATTATGAAATATATGAAGCATCGCCAGGCTTATCTATCCGAGAAGACCGAGCGGGCCGAATCTGAGGAGATGCCCACCAAGCGGGTCACCACGCGTACCAAGACCTACGTGGATGTCAATGACCATCGTCTTCGTTGTCTCCGGTGGAGCAATTCGGTTGCACTTGCTGAGACCGGACACCTTCACGTTGACCCTGGTCGGCCAGCCAAGCGCAAGCGAAACACCGACGATATGCGTGAGATCAAGGCCACTCGCGGTAAACCCTTGACTCGACGAGGTTCGCGCCGAGGATAAAATCAGTCATTTCTTTCGGTTTGTCTTGACCAGGATCACGCGACCACGATTTTTATTTTCCTGTTTCTAGGTGTATTATTTCTACATGCTTTATTATCTCTTTCTCTGTCAGGATCAGTTTTGATCTATATACATTCCGTGCGTGCATCTTTGGAGATTGGAGCCCTGGAGGAGTTGAGGTTTTATTTCACAAACATTTTCCTTTCTGTTTTTGTGTTGGGGTCTTTCTCACTTTCTTCATTTTCTTTTATCATTCTACATTTCCATCAAAAGGGGGAGAAACAAATAGGATGAAGCACATATAGAATAACCAATAGCTGACCATTGCACCGCTCGGGACTCGTCGGGTTCTTTTTCTGCCGCCCACTTTAGTTCGGTCCGTAGGTCACGCTCCCTCGGCTACTCACGGTGCGTCATTGTTCTTTCGCCTCTTTTCGACGAACCCCATATTTTGACGAATTTTACCCCAATTCCCGGTTCGCTCCAGTTCGTCCCTTAATAAATTATCCCCTAAATTGCTTCTTAAATTCCCATGCATTAGCTTTCTGTCCCAACCGCTAAACAGCTGCGTGGCTCGACTAGTGTGTAGTTCGAAGATCCGCCGTTAGCCCGAGAGAATCCCAAGCTTTTCTTGCCGGGCTATCGCCGAAAGTCACGAGGGGGGAATACCGTTTTCCCCAGACCCTCTTTTGCCCCCAACCTCGGTCTCACCACATCTCTTTCATGTCAACGGGCGCAACAGATCATGCAAACATAGAGACCAGCTTTACACAGACTCGCTCTTCTTTTCAAACCGTTGCGGACCCAAATCCGCAACACAACCCGCAGATGAGTGAGATCGCACATTCACGATCGGCGGGTCCCATTGCAGGCGATGCGGCCGCAAAGACCGCCTCTAGTTCGAGCGCAAAGGGACAGAAAACCGATGCCCCAGTCAAAACGCGCAGCTTGGACTATGTATTGCGGAGTGGTCTAGCTGGAGGGCTAGCGGGCTGTGCGGTAAGTGCGCGAAATCGCCGAGCACATGATTGTTCATGAAAAAAAAGCAGAAAACAACAAAGAGAAGCATACTGATCGAGAGATTCTTGTTTCAACAGGCCAAAACCGTCGTGGCGCCACTCGACAGAGTTAAGATCCTCTTCCAGGCCTCAAATCCACAATTCGCCAAATACACAGGCACATGGGCAGGCCTGGCGGCTGCCATTCGGGACATCAAACGATACGAAGGCACCCGAGGCCTCTTCAAAGGTCATTCAGCCACGCTTCTCCGAATTTTCCCCTACGCCGCAATCAAATTCCTCGCCTATGAGCAGATCCGTGCTGTCATAATTCCCTCCCATGATAAAGAGACTGTCTTTCGCCGCTTGATATCTGGCAGTTTGGCAGGTATCACGTCTGTCTTCTCCACATACCCATTAGAACTGGTCCGAGTACGGCTCGCCTTCGAGACCAAGAAATCATCTCGATCATCATTAAGGGATATCTGCCGTCAGATCTACAATGAACGCGTTTTGCCCCCATCAACAGGCCCTACAGTCGCAGCCGCAGCCACCCAATCACACTCCACTACCGCCGTGGCCGCTGAAAGCGTCTCTTCAGCCGTGAACTCAGCCGTACCTCGCTCAGGTTTTGCGAACTTCTATCGTGGATTCGCCCCAACTCTCCTTGGTATGCTTCCCTACGCGGGTATGTCGTTCCTCACACACGATACAGTCGGTGATTGGCTTCGCGACCCGTCCGTCGCGCAATACACAACCCTTCCCGAATCAGAAACCACTCCTTCCAATAAGAGTTCACGACGACCCCAACTCACGGCGACTGCAGAGCTGTTCTCTGGCGCCGTGGCCGGTCTTGTTTCCCAGACCTCCTCATACCCGCTTGAAGTAATTCGGCGACGGATGCAGGTCGGTGGCGCAGTCGGCGATGGTCGCCGGCTTGGAATCATCGAAACGGGCCGCACGATCTGGCTTGAGCGCGGATTCCGTGGTTACTGGGTTGGCTTGACCATTGGCTATATGAAAGTTGTACCCATGGCAGCCACGGCTTTCTTTGTTTATGAGCGATTGAAGTGGTCATTGAGCATTTAGATGCCCTTGTTACTTTCGGCCGACTTCCTTTCAATGTCTCGTCCCATCAAAACTTCTTCTCTTTCTTCACCCAATACTTGCTTCATTTCTTCGCTGCATATTCGTGATAGATTACCCTTTTTTTCAGATGCGATGTCTAGCATCTGCGCTCGATTCCCGCTGTTGGCGTCTGTGTATATCCTTTTTGGTCTGGGTCTTGTATTTTTTTTTTCATTTTTGCTTAGCATTAGACGAGCCAATGATGGCTCGCGTGGAGATACAAATATCTGAAGATGGACATATGAATTCGGTTTCCGGACTTTTATTCTCATGATTTTATTACTCCGTATTGAATACAACTTTCTCTCTTTGTAAGAACAAAAGCCTGCAATCCTCTATATACAAGTGAATGCAAGGAAACCAATTGGCGGATCCCGGGTGGTCCGTGCGTTACTCCGGGCTCCGCAAAAAAAAGTTCGAGATCAAGCAAGATCTTGAAAACTTTCCGAGCCACTACATTCTGCACACAAAATGACAACACGAAAGCACAACGATTTCCTGGACATCGCTGCCAGCGACGATGAAGATGTCGATCGCGGCTACGATTCCGAAGAGAAGGCGACAGAGAGCAAAGGCCGAGCCGTTAAGCGGAGAAAGCAAGCGGCAGACACCAAGGATTTCTTTGGCTTAGAGTCTGACGAAGATTCAGAAGGCGAGCAGTCGGAAGAGGAAGAATCGCGAGTGAAGGGCAAGGCGCGTGCGCAACCTAAGGCGACGAAATCTTCTGCGGATGTGGATGCCGAAGAGGCTGAAGAGGGAGGCGACGATCTTGACGAGGACGAGGAAGAAAGCGCATACCTTGATACTTCTACGATAAAATCGAAAAACAAGACTCTGAAGCCCCTCAAGCCGAAAAAGAAGCAGAAGCTCGGAGTGGTATACTGTAAGATTCGCAGACGAACCATCTCTATCTATTCGCAAATTGAAACTAATCATACGAATCAGTGTCCTCTCTCCCTCCATACCTGCGGCCGATGGCGCTCAAATCGATTCTTGAGAAGCGCGGTTTCCCTCTCACCAAGGTCTTCCTGTCGAAGCAGGTCAACGACAAGTATAAAAAATCCAATAAGAGACAACTGTATACAGAGGGCTGGGTCGAGTTGCGGAAGAAGGACGCCAAGATTATGGCGGAAACACTCAATGCTATGACAATTGGTGGTCTCGGGTAAGTGAATCAATCGTCTGCGGGTTATGGAGAAGAAGCTCTACTAACACAATAACCCAGCTACTACCGTGATGACCTGTTCAACATGAAATACCTCTCTGGTTTCCGCTGGGACGATCTGACCGACCAAATAAACCGCGAGAGAGCGGAGAGAGAATCGAAACGCCGGGTTGAGGATGCAAGGGCTCACAAGGAAGAGAAGATGTTCTTGGCTGGTGTCGAGTCTGGGCGGGTTGCTGATGGTATGGCGAAGAAGAACGAGGAGAAGAGGAAGCGCAAGTTGGAGGAGGCTGGTAAGGATGCCGAGCCTGTTGCTCCGAAGAAACAGATTGTGCGGAGACGATTCGTACAAAATGATGTTGTGAAGCCAAAGCAGGAGTCTGCTGTTGGAGACGAGACGAAGCGGGTGCTTGGAAAGATTTTCTGATCTTTTGATATGTTTCCCCATTGGAATGAGAAAAACATTGCATATCTAGTTTGGTCTATTTGGGTCTTTTTATCTTGTAATATCCATTTGCACATTCGACCCACACACAAAATAATATCTCACAGTTTAAAGAACTTCGCCACTGCTTACTATTCAATAGTTGCTTCATATTGAATCTTCCAATGCACTCCCGGGAAGCTACCAAGGTATGCTGCGGCTATGAGAATAGTGAGGGCCTTGAAGATCAAATTGCAGCTTCACTCCAAGTTTGGAGAATGATAACAAAAACAAAGCTGAAGTATAAGCTGATTTACTTATGCACTATAAATTGATCGGCGTAGCTGATTTCCCTTTCTAGATGACTCAGCTTGTTTGTCGCATTTGCATACTTTATCGCCGTGCTCTTTCTCCGAAATCAAGATTCGTATTTCCAAGTCTTAAGCATCATCGTACCAACCATGAGTAGAGCACTGCTTCGAGGGGCCGTGTGCCAATCCTGTCGCCATGATGTGCTCCGATCTTTCATCGCAGTATCAGGTCTACCCATGCCACGATACACTTCACGTTTTCGCCCCAGCTTGAACGCTAGAGCTTTCTCCGCTGTTGCGCCAAAGCGATCCGATCGTCCCCCTATCTCGAACCCGGCGGATCTCAATTATTCGCCAGCTTTAGAATCTGCTACAGAATCCGAATTGGCCACCGAGGAAGCTGCGGAGACCGAGAACAATGAGGCCGCCGAGTCGCATGTTCCTTGGTACCTCCAAGAAGAAGCACCAACCAGGAAACTCCGCCCCGTGACCGAAGAACACATCCCGAAAGTTCCAGA
Source organism: Penicillium verhagenii (assembly GCF_028828195.1). Taxonomy (NCBI): domain Eukaryota; kingdom Fungi; phylum Ascomycota; class Eurotiomycetes; order Eurotiales; family Aspergillaceae; genus Penicillium; species Penicillium verhagenii. Next base: position 866,521 of record NW_026643166.1, on the reverse strand, counting down.
GAACTCCCCAGCTATGCTTCCTACTCTCCTTGAGTATACATACCAAGATCTCGGCTTGGATGAGCTGAAATTATTTGATCTTCGTGGTCTTGACATCCCGGCAGCCCTGGGCGCCAATGTCATTATGATCGTCGGTACTGCTCGCAGCGTGAAACACTTGAACGTTTCAGCCGATCGCTTGTGTCGCTGGCTTCGCAGCACGTACAAGCTTTCGCCATACGCTGATGGATTGCTGGGTCGCAATGAGTTGAAGATTAAGCTCCGCCGCAAGGCCAAGCGCGCTCGTGCCGCTAGTCACGCAGGCACCATGATCGACGAAAAAGATGACGGAATCACCACCGGATGGATCTGTGTAAATATGGGTGTAGTTGACAAGGATGTGGCCAGTCCCCAGCTCAGTGAGATTGGGTTTGAAGGATTCGGTCAGCTTGACAGTGGAACAAGTGTGGTGGTGCAGATTTTCACCGAAGAAAAGCGGGCTGATGTTGATCTGGACGGCCTCTGGCAAGGGACTTTGGATCGGGCTGAGCGCAAGAGATTGCAGAATGCCTCGGAACCTGTCCCCAAACGCAACCCTACAATCGATGGCACTGGCCGCGGAGGCATGAGCACCCCTGGTGGTCAGCGTCGAGGTATGCACACAGGGCGAACAGACAAGGCAGCTGCGGGCCTAGCTGAGACACTAGAGGAGTCATCTACTACCTCCAACCCTGCTGGCTCTGGCGTGAGCACCGAATCGTTGATGCAAAAGCTAGTCGGACTCAACCCTGAGAACGCTCGAAGTGAGCTTGGAACCGGCCCTGGTGATTACACATCGACTCTTTTCCTGCAGCTTCTATATGCTAGCTTGCCGACCGATATTTCTACAGCAGAAAAAGCCGCTCTGCAATTGCGACTAGACTCAATTGCGGTATCTCGACAGCATCCTAGCTACAGCAAGGACGCCCTTCTCAACAAATTCAACCAGTATCTTACCAATGGTTATCAACTATCAGACGAAATCGCCTTCGATATCGTTGCCGCTCTCTTAACACCGCGCCTGCAAACATCTTCTCAGACACCTGCGCAGTTCCTACCTGAAGCTGATGTCGAGCTTGCTTTCCAGGTGCTAGACCGTCTCAGCCTGCGTGGTGTGTCCATTCTTAATATGAAAGTGTTCAATATGTTCTACGAAGTCGTTAACACTCCTTCTGCGCTATCATTGTCTCCTGAAGAAGTCGAACAAGCCGCAGGTGACAAACGTCAGACATTGAAGCGTCTCTCCAAAATTGTTGCCGCAGCTGAGGTTCCTTTTGATGCGACCGAAGCTCGCAAGCTTATGTTCACTCAATTCCGGTGTCAAGATTATGATGGATTCTGGCGTCTGTGGCGTCTATTTCCTCTGAAGAATGCTGCTCGTACCCAAGCCGATTATGCCCAAATGTTTCAACTTCATGCGGAGCTTGGCGAAGAGGGACGGGCCCGAGAAGTCCTGTCTACCTGGGTGCCCATGATGCGTCGGGAAATGATCCCTATCATTCTACAGGGCCCTGTTGTCACTGCCGTCATGCATTGTATTCTGGTGGCAGACCCGGAAATCCAACACCGAGCCGAGGATGATTCTCCCAGCTACTTCACGGACTTATGGGCTCAGTGTCAACGGGCACTGGCGCAAGCTGAGGAGATGATGGAAGAGAACTGAATGTAACAAAAATCACATTATGTATTTATATCCAAAATTATACCTTGTACCAACACAATATCGTCATTTCTTGTATTATGGATTTTGGTTGTCAAATGTAGTCCCGCTCGGGCAAGTTGAGCCTCGGCTGCTGATCACTGGATCCGGCCATGAGGATTGGACCTCCGCTCTCCCCGTTCCTCCACTAAACAGCTCTCTACCTCTCCCATCTACAGTCAAAGATGACCGGTGCTCTTGACAATGGAGTATCTTCCTAGTCTTCAGCAAGAGTTTGATGAGCACAAGCCGTCGCTCTTCGGTAAAGTCCCCACGCCGCGGCCTCGCGGGGAAGTGACTCCTCGAAACCCGGGGAACTGCCATACCTAAGCGACATCGCTAACAGAAGCATCGCGTCCATCTAGAACTCCTCGCTGAACAGCAACTCTCTGACTTACTCCCTCCATCCCTCCGATATCTACTTGCCGTCGCGACACACCGTCATCCGCGGTACCTACTCCGGATTCTCAATTCATATGATGAGGTTTACGCCCTCCTCTCCTTAGTCGTTGAACGCTATTATCTCCGCACATTCGGCGGCTCCTTCACAGAAAACTTCTATTCCCTTAAACGCGAGCGCGTTCTCCGCACAAAAAATGGCGAAATCCCACGCGCCCAGGTCGGCGCCGCTGGCCCCGTGCGCGATGCCCTCAAGTTACACTCGGCCGACGTGTGGAAGAACCTCCTCGTCATGGTCGGGATCCCATATCTGAAACGCAAACTTGATGAAGGATACGACATTCATGCGGCACCTCAAGCATCCCTAGTCTTGGGTGGAGGGCCACGATATAACCCCAGCGATGATCTGCCTCCGCGCCCGACGCTGCGCCAACGCATCTTCCACTACTACAAGTGGTTCCTACGCAATATATACCCCTCCGTGAACGCGGCCTACTATTTCTCGATCCTGGCCTTTAATCTTGCTTACCTGTTCGATAATACGAAATACTCCTCTCCCTTCCTCTGGCTCATTGGATCGCGCATTCGGCGCCTCGGAGCCGCAGATCACCGTGCCATTGCTGAGGTGTTAGACCCGAAGCCTGCGTCCGGCGGTAACATATCCCAGCGACCTGGATCCGGCTTGATGGGCCTTCTGAGTCCCCAGAACCTGTCATCGCCACTCCTCACCTCCGTACGCTATTTCCTCCCAGCATCAATCTTTGCATTGAAGTTCCTGGAATGGTGGCACGCGAGTGACTTCTCGCGGCAATTGGCTCGCAAAGCAACGGAGGTTTTGGACCTCCCTGCGCCTGTTGTCTCGGGTTTGACGAACCCGGCCGAGCGACGGAAGGCCGGCCAAGAAGAAAAGGAGAAGAAGCAGGCCGAGGAGAAGAAGGCTGCTGGAGATCTCAAATCTGCTCTCAAGCCTCCCCGTCGCCATCAACACCCCATCTCGGCTACCTCATATCTGCCCATCTTCACTGTCCCCTTACCACTAGCAGATACCTCAAGCGCGAACACCTGCCCCGTCTGCTTGAATACTTTGGTCAACCCGACAGCCTGTCAAACAGGATATGTGTTCTGCTATGTCTGTATTTTCCACTGGATCAACGGCGAGCACCAGCGCCAGCTGGACTTCATGAACGGAGAAGGAGCTGGTGCAGCATGGGAAGAAGAAATTGTCGGTGACGAAGATGAGAAGAACGCAGACGACACTGAGGGAGAGCCTGGCTCTCGTAAGCGTGGCGGCAAATGGGAGAGTGGCAGGGGACGATGCCCTGTCACCGGCAGGAGAGTCCTCGGTGGAACCGAGGGCTTGCGCCGTGTGCTTATTTGATCCATGGGTTTTTGTACATATACCTGGCTTGGAACCACTGTTAGATTTGTAATTAGCGAGAATCAGACTGGTCCTCGGATTTCATCTCATCGTTTTTTCTCTGTATATGGATGCGCCTCATAGTTGTATAATCTAATCTCGGTGCCTATATAATATGTACGTACGGTATACCCATGGATGCATTCTAACTTCCAAGGTTCCTAGCTTCCAACATTTGAAGCTTGAGGAAGGTTTGTGGGTTCAATGTTGATTCCAGGTGCAAGAAAGGCAACCATGGCTTTGAACTGACCCAAATCATTCTCCCGCTCACCTTTAGTGTGATACATGAATGATGTTTGGAATTCTGACGCCTGATATATGAGCCATCACTAATTTTTGGCATCCCAGTCCCGCATCACCGTTGATGAAGATACACTTGGAATCATAATCGCCCCGAAGCCTCCAAATCCATATCACCATCTTCAATCCTAGACCACGAAGCATCCGAATCCAGCGGGTGCTTCGAAGGATGAAAACGACCTGGACGGGGCGATATGTGTGGAGGATCCGAACCCTGCGAAGGCTGACTAGACTTGGGACTGAAACCAAGTCCGCTCTTAACACGACGAGGAAGCCCAGATTCCATAACCAACTTAGAGAGACAGGGCAGACAGAAGATGCAAAAGCCACAGGTCATTTCAGCGCAAGCCCAGAACAGCAATGGACCTAGAAGATACATTCTATCCGACGTTCTGGCGAATGCGACGGTACGGGCTAGGCGAAAGCAGGCCGCGATGGAAGCACTGTTGTCTGCGAGTAAGTTGTTGAGCACTTGGACAGCATTGGAGGTGATACGCACAATATACCCACACCGAAGAGAATGGAGACCCCAATCTTCTTTTGCCAATTGATCCGTAAGCCCCAAATGATCCTTTGCGGAAGGAAGAACATTGTTATGTCGGAAAACACCTGCACGCTGGCAGATGTGAGCATTACGTCGGGAAGGGAGTAGCATTTGCTTGGGAGGTAGAATTTCCAGATGGCGTCGTGGGGCCTGCATTGCAGGTTCAATAGGATGATGCAGAGGACACCCCATAGACATTGGACGGATATGATGATCATGCAGCCCCACCAGAAGGGGTCTTGAGTGCGGTTGATATGGACGAATATTCTACACCAGTCCAGTAAGATCGCGGTCTTGATTAGAGGCAGAACTGCCGAGTAGCAGCATCCATAGACAAGAATCAACTGGCGGCGGAGATTAGTAAAGCATTCGGAAAGAATTAAGATAAAATGGCACGAACATACATAAAAGGGTCTAATGAGGTCTCCGTTGGTCAGATTCCAAGTATGAATGAAGTATCCTGGGGTATAGATCAATGAATAGCCGGCATATGCAGTGCCGCAGTATGCTCCCTAGGATGCAAAGTTAGCAAGAGGACGTATTTAGTATAAGGACCGACAATTGACAGCATACATATGCGCAAATCATCAAAACTTTCGAGATAGATGTCAGCCTTGTTTTGACTATACTATTGCATGAAGCTACGGGTACTCACCCTCCTCCGGGCGCATCTTTTTCTCCAGCCAGACACGAGCACACAAACGTAATAACACGAATATTGTAGCAACTACCAGGCACAAGGTCGTCACCACCCACGCGAGGGTATTTTTGTTCGGTGGGTTATCAAAATTGGCTGTGACGCCGGGTGGTGGTGGGAGGGCTGGCTGGGCCAGTAGTGTAGCCAGCGCTTCTGATGACATATCGCGCGACAGGCCCGTCACGGACGGTGCACAAAGCCTTACATGAAGATATTGGCGATTTGATTTTTATAGGATGGAGTTTTCGCTGTGGAAAGTTCGAGCTGCCAAGCCATATATCGAGCTCATGATCCTATGATCCTTGGTGGTTGACGTGGATCCATGGTTTGTCCCGGAGAATTGGAGCATTGGGATACGCCACTCGATGACACCTCCCAATGAGATGGATGGTTCTTTTCTCTAGATTTTCCCATTGATGCCTTTTCTTTCATTGGATCGTCGTTGGAGAATTAATGGTGATCGTGGAAGTCAAATAGAGCATTGATGACTCCCGATCTGTAGTCTCCGCGGAAACCTTGGAAACAGCCCGATTTGGACAAAGCTTGAGATCAAAAATATCTTCAAATGTTTTGCTATTTACAACTAGGTAGTAGTTATGTACCTACTCAAGTCTACCTCCAGCGCTCTTGGATGCACCGCTATGTGATAGTAGGTATTACCTACGATCCATGTATTCCAAGCTTGAACATTTGCAAGTTTTTGCCGGGGAGATCAAAGGTTTGAACAAACGTGGCTATGGGGTTTTTGATGAAAAAAAATATGTAAATTGGATGCCGAAATAAAAATGCCTAGTATTGATGCAGATAAATAATAACCCCCGAAATGCCTGGGTAGACATGTCTAACCCTGCCAGTTTGATCGATCATACAGAAATAGTGTTTTCCCATAACCCATAACAATGCATGCCAATACTAGGTCGTAGGGGAGATGGTGAATATAAGATAAGGTGGAGGCCAGCTCAGTTGTAATAGTCATTTGTTTCCGAAGGGCTGCCATAATCGAATTTGGACAGCAACTCCGCGTCGTGTTGCAGTTGGTCATGTGGAGTTGTATTCATAAGTCCCAATACCTCCTGTCGAAAGGAATCGGAACCGTCGTCAACCATCATTTGGTATGCATTATTGGCCGTGTGGTAGCGCATCGCATCGTCAAAATTCGTGAGGCCCATGTTGGGGCCCGGGGGGAAGACATTGGGCATGGCGTGTTGTTGTTGGTAACGTCGCAGCTGTTGCTGCTGTTGTTGGAAATGCATGATCTGGGGATCAAGGGGGGGCATCGGGGCGTAGTTTGTCATATGATGCACCGTTCCAGGTACATGAGCAGGGACGTTTCCTGGTACTGCTGAGTTGATGAAAGAATTTTGAGTACGGGGGTCATTTGTTTCTTCGTCAGATTCTTGTGAGACAACCATGTGGTCCTCGCCCTGATCCATGCTGTCGTCTGGCAGGTCCGATGTATCCACGGGTGAATCGTCCTCCTCTTGGCTTCCTGGAACAGGTGGCGCTTTGAGAGTCTCCTTGCATTGCGGGCAATCACGAATCACTCGGTTGACCGTTTCCTTAATGCGAACCCAGTGGTATTTGGTCGCAATGGCAGCGGTTGTTTTGTTAATGCCAGCATGTAGGAGGAGATGGTTGTCCTTTGCAATATCATACTGTTGCTGTGGGTCCGATATGACTTCCTTGTCCTTGAGCATCAGCTTCTCATGATCCCCGTTTTCGCTTGGAATGAGCTTGTAGTGGGTGGCAGCGCTACGCAGCCGACTCTTCTCAGCGCGATCTGCGCCCTGGGGATACTTGAGATGTTTGAGATAATACCGGATCTTGTCAAATCGATCTTGTGACGCAAGATCCTCGCAGTCTAGACTCAGACCTCGACCGTAGATAATCGCATCCACATACTCCCCCTTGAGCCTTCCTCCACCGGGAATTCTGCCAATGCGCTTGAAGCCAAGAGAATCCCATAGACGACATGAGGCAACATTGCTTTCGTAGACCAAGTTGAATACTGCATATGTGTAGCCCTAGGTGAAAGGTTCAACCTCCAGCCGTGTTATAGTATGGGGGATAGCGCGTGATACTTACCAATTGAGGCGCCCACTCCAGATAACCTTCACCCATCAACTTACCTACACCTTTGTTTCTGGCTGCGTCTGTAACAATAAAAGTACCATTGCAAACATGGCTACTGTGGCCGGGGTAGTTAGGACGAATGTGAAAGCCACCCAGGCATATCTTGCCCCAGTTGGCACCACTTTTGTCCATAGAGTGGGTCTGCTGTACATTCTTGATATCACCGAGTAGCATTACCACACCGAAATCGGAGAACCAGTAGCGGCTGAACCGCGCCAAGGGAATCGATTCCGCGATGGCATATGTGTCACCCTTTGCAATCTCCTTGTTGAATTGGTCAGAGAGATACTTGAGTAGGGATGCGGGCACATCGTCTCCCGAAGCGAATGGCATCAATGTTGCCACCGTCACCCGGTCGCGAAGAACGACTTGTCGAGGGGCTAGTGCTAGAGGATATTCCATCTCTTGACCTGTCGAAACCATCTCTGCATCTCCACGGAGCTCAGACATGATGGCTTGAAGTATACTCTGGTCTTCTTGAGTCAGTGCTGATCACGGGACTGGTTGCCATATTAGTCAATCAGTTCTTTTTTGGCAATCCATGCATTATAAAGATATCAGAGGAGATGATGATATAGACAGAGATTGAGAGGGGCAAGAGCTTTAAATTATGTCTTGAAAACACCAAGGTCATCAAAAGAAGGGGTGGGAACTGACAATTCTGGCCTGCTTCTAGAAGCCTATTGGCACTTCGTGGACCGCGTGAGTATTCTCGAGTCCGGAATCGCTGCAACGCAAGTTAAGAAGCCGTGGTCCTTGATGACTCAGCAGCTGACTCATGCTGGGGCTCGCAATGGAAGGCGGTTTTTATCGGCAAAACAGAGTTGTGACAATAATAGTAGGCGGTCTGGGAGTGCAGAAAGAGGAGTTGACAAGTAAAGAAGCCGGTCTGTAGTGGCAAAACGTAAACGTCACGAGAAAAAGAGGCAAAAAGAGCGCAGACAAGTTGAGAAGGCGGTTGTATTTGGCAGAACCTCAATGTGGCATGAAGAAAGGCGGTCAGTACAGGGAATCCACCTTTGTAGTTGTACTTTCAGTGACACCTTATCCAATATTCTCAACAGTCAATATTTATCACCACTCCCTTAGGGATTTATGCTATATTCCCTCTTCCACAACTAGGCTTATTCTAGGCTTGTTGATCTGAGATCGTGCGGCGTGGAGAGCAAGTATTTATTGCCTTTAATGGGTGCACAAAGGTTTTCACAACCACGCATTTTGTTTACTATGGCTTAACATTACCTAGAAAATTCATCAAATTATGCACTTATACAATACCCACTACTATCTAGATAAAATCCATCAATTTGGGGGATGAGATTTTTTGAGCGATATACCTCAACAGTTCCCTGTCTAGCATCTGCACAGCTTCGTGCTGTCCCCTCTGTGGAGTTCAACCCGCCACCGACATTTTGAGATTCTGTCAGATGCAGGCCAATCACTGGTGCAGTCCTTGATCGTCATTAACTAATTGAGCTAGCTTTGTCCTTACTATGACGAGGGGTCTGCCGCCTGAGCCTGCCTTTCAAATCGGGCGAGAGTTCATCGGGCGGGGGTCGAGTGTTTCCGATCGAAAGCTCCGAGTCCCAATCACCCCCAGGTGCCATCACTTTAGCACGCCATCCCGAAAAATATTATCACATTGATCTATATCTCAAGATCTTACAACGAAAAATGGCAGAACGCCCACAGTACTATAAAAATACCCTAGAGCCGCTAGAGGTCAATGCAGCCTCGCTCGCGGAATCCTTGGAGGAATTGCGTACCGCAGTTCGCTATGGAGCTGAAGCTATTCACGCCAATGAAACTCCCCAAGACAAATGGCCAATTGGTGGCATGTTTAAACATTTTCCAGGTATGAACGCTCGTCGGAAATAACTTCCGTTTTTATATGTTTACTTTATGGCCAATGCCGTATGTGCTAACAACATTGCTGTCACTCACAGGTATCATCCTTGCTTTTTTACGTCTTGACTACCAGTCCTCGGTATTGAGTGAGGACGATGATTCGCAGTCACGGTACCGCCAGTTTGCGCTCGACCGGCTTCCATTGGGATTTCCTGATATACCTTTATTGCCATCTCGATTGGCTCCTGCAGGATCATTTTCCCCTATCGCTGCTGTAACTCTGCGTGTCCTATCAGCAAACGCGAAATCTGACTGGGAAAGAAGCTCTAAGCCCATTATTTCTCAGCAGGATATCACATGTCTTCTCGATGCTGCCAACTTTGCTCTGGAAAATGGGCCTCTTGTTCCTCATGATGGCCGGAATATGGGTGGTGACGAGATGCTGTTTGGTCGTGCAGGTCTCCTATGGGTTCTACTGAACATTCGCACGCATCAATTTGGTGAAGAAACCCAAAGGGCACTTGGTCCGCTTTTCGAGACAATCCCAAAACTAGTCGATGTGATTATAGACTCTGGACGCCAGTGCTCGAAAGCTTACATTGAGAAGAATGGGGCACAGGATGCACACCCGTTGATGTATGCCTGGATGGAGGGACACTACTGCTTTGGAGCGTAAGTTTGATCTTCTATATAATTTTTAAGGCTTGAAATACTAATAGTTCCTGATCAGCGTGCATGGAATTAGTAAGTTGCTTCGCGAAACAAGCATTGGCGGAATTGAATACTTACTGTTTGGTATCTAGCTGGTATACTGCCCATCATCCTTTCGGCTAGGCCAGAAGAACTCACAAAGCACATTGATATTATTGGAGAAACCATCACGGCCCTCTGCAAACTCAGTCTTTCAATCGACGGCCATCTCCCAATGACTCTCCCGCCATTCAGTTTCGGACAAGCCTCGGAGCTTGTGCAGCTCTGCCATGGAAGCCCAGGGATCCTGATTCTCTTAGCAGCAGCTTTGAAGAACAAGTCTCTAACTCAAAATCACTGGTGTCCCGAATGGAACCAAACTATCTACGAAGCCTCTCAGCGAATCTGGGAAGAAGGCCTTCTATCTAAGGGAGGAAGTCTGTGTCACGGGATCTCTGGTAACGGATGGCCCTGGCTCATGCTGCACAACGTTTTTGAATACCACTCAGTGGAGCTAGAAGCTGCTAGAGCTGCCTACATGCAGCGCTCGCGGTTGGCATCTTCGAAAGAAGACCGGAGCCCGGAGCTCACCTCGGATTTCTTTTTATCGAGGGCTCTGGCATTCATGTTGCACTCACGCGAGACGCGACCTTACAACAAAACGAATGAATCTTCTGAGAAGGATTACCGTATGCCCGACGATCCATACTCGTTGTTCGAGGGTCTAGCGGGTAATGTCTGTGCTTGGGCTGAGACCTGCGCGGTGATCCAAGCCCGATTGCGTAAGATAGAACTTGGCGAAAAGGGATTGGACTTTGAGTCTGATTTGATCTTCAAGCAAGCCATGAGGAGTGAACTTGGATTTCCGCTCATCGGTGGCAATGGGGCTGGTGGGCTTCTTTAGTTGGTGATCCTGTTGCAGATACCTTGGAGCGATGAAGCTTTTTAATTCCGGTTTCTACCTTATTTTTCTTCTCCGTATATAGAAAAAACCAGCCATGCATTAAAGCTATCAAGCTTGGCTTTTTCAAATCCATTGATATTTAGATTTGAAGTTATGCTTAGGTGGACTGTTTACCTCGCCCAAAGTGTTGTCGCCCGATGACATCATAATATTGAAAAGCCTCAAATTGAGCCCATGTACCTTCAAAAACATGCATTGGAAATTGTTATCCAAATACTCTGAGGCCCACAAACCGAGAGAAATCTTGACGAACTGTCTGAAATGTAGGAAATTGGTGATTTTTGCATACTTTTGTAGCAAGACTTGTCAGACTATATACAAAGTGAAATTAGGCTAAGAGCTTTCCCCACCCACACGGACCTCAAAATGGGGCACTTCAGTCTTGCGGAACTCTCCGCTTTTCCACAGTACTTCAACGTGGCTATGCAGGGCACCTTGCAAGACGCAAAATTTGGCCACTTGATCATATTTTCGGAAGAAAAGCCCACTTTTGCATAAAATGAGAGACAGCCCATGAACTAATCTCATAAGCTAAACAATGAGATGGATTTGATACCACCGTCATATGAGTCGGCAACGGACCGGGATGCATGGGTCATCATCGCCCACTATATCCCCTCAAGTGACCTTTGTGCAGTTTCACTAGTATGCCATCGATGGCATGACTTATTTATGCCCTTCCTATGGGGTAGCCCAGCATCACATTTTGGCACAGACAACGATGCCGTCTACGGTATTTCATGTGCGGCTCCGCTTCAGACCTTTGGCTGACTATGTATAATCAGTTGCCCTGACGCGGTTTAGGAGAACCTTGAAGTATGCGAGACAAGAAATTCGCGCATTAACACATACACTTCATCTTCCACCGGCTTTATCGGAGATCTATGATGGCCCCCGACCAGGATGGCTAAAGGATATTCTAGAGTCATTGCCTTGTCTGCAGTCACTGATGGTTTCGCGACTACCATTCTTCGATCACAACTGCATGATTGCTCTGAAAAATTCACAAAAACGGACTTACAATATCCGTCTCCTGCTGGCAGATCATGAGCCAAATACGACCCCTGCAGGTCTAGCAGAAACTCTTCTTCGATTTCCCCTATTGACCTATCTGGATTTCTCCTACACGGTTTCCGTTCGAGACCCGAGCGTATTATCGTGTCTATCTCAACTTGAACATCTTCAAGTACTGAAGTTGCGCGGTATTGGCTTGAAGGACGCCGATGCTGAGTTTCTAGCCAACGCCATCGGCAATCGAGTCCGGTTTTTGGATTTGCGAAATAACCTGCTCACTGATATGGCCGTTCGCTCTCTGCTGCAGGCCTCTTTTCTGGCGCCAAATCAGCAACCGCTACAACCACGTTGTATGAGACGTACTGGAACTTCCCCAGATCCTGTCGCCCAATCGGCTCTTCGAGGTCTTGGGTCGGATTTCTTGAAGTCGCCCTACCTAGACGAGCAGTATTTAAAATTCCTCGCCAGTCAAGCGTCTAGTCACCCCTGGGTTGATTACTTACCATCTGTGGGTATCACTCATCTTTATATCGCAAACAACAATATCAGCGTGGAGGGCGTAGCCGCCCTGTTGGCCGCCTCCAGTCTCTATTCCCTCGATGTTGGGACTGTCAAAAGCGCAGATGTCATTCACAAAAAAGCGCTGTCTCTAAAGCAGGAGAAATACCCCGGTGCAGAGAAGCTCGTTCCTCTTTTAGGGAAAGTTGCTGGAGATAAATTGACTTATTTCCGTGTCCATCATGCAGTACTTACTGCTGAGCCCCCGTTGAAAGACTTCGGCTCCAAGTCCGAGTTTCTTCCAGAGCTCGGGACTAGTGAAGTGCCTCGTGGGGCTGAGTTAGATGCTTCGGTTGAAGCTCAAATATATGAGCTTCCTGATGAAGAAGCACCAGTCTATGAACTTGCAGATACGTCCCTCGCCGAATCTACGAGCACAGTCATGAGCCCTAGCACGACTCAAAATGAAAAATCGGGACAGCTATATGATGAAGTCATGGTCACCGCCAGGAGGGGATCAGCTTTCGCCCCAGAGGTCATTGAGTCCATTTCGGATGGAACAGCCTACTGTGAAAGCCCTAGTGACATCGACTCGCTTCAACCACTTTCAATTTGCAGCTCTCATCTTACATCGAACGATCCCCAAGCTCAAAGGATTCAAGAGCTTCTCGCAAGGCGCCCAAGGAACCAATCCCTACCGCTACGAAGCGGCAAGGAAAGCCGATTTCCCTATCTACATCCTTCACATCTCCCCCACTGCGAAACACTAGTATTAACAGACATCCCATCCCACATTCCACCCAACTCCCCAATCTTGTATACCCTCACCCGCTTTATCACAGCCTGCTCCAACGAATCCCTTCTCGCAACCCTCCAAGCTGGCTCAGACTACTCTCTCCCACCAGGTCAGGCCCGCTACCAAGCGGAGCAACAACGCTCCCGCTCGGTCTTCGGTCTTCGCCGCATCATTCTTGAAGTCACTGATACTTCTACTCGACTAACATCCTGGAAACCGGCGAATCAGCGTAACGGAAACACAGTATCTAGCACCGGAGATCGCGACTCGGAGTCTCTATGGGCTGCTGCTACGGACGACTTTAGCTTCTTCGGCGAGGAAGAATGTGGAATACCCGATAACGATCCGGGGAAGTACTTCCCCATGGCAGTGCTAAACGAAAAGGTCTCCCTGATACCCTCGGACGAAGACTCTCCCTCGCGCACTGAATCACCCCTACCACGCGGGGCCAACAACCCATTGCGGGGTATGACGTCTTCTGGATCTCATCGCGCTGGAGAAAGCATACAGCAGCAGCTTTTGCAAAATGTGGACCTGGTCGCGCAGCTGGCTACTTTCCGACGTGAGAAGAAGGCAGAGTATGAGCAGCTGTTGCGGCGGGAGAGAGGACGGCGGAGTACAGCTGGAACCGGGGTGTCGAGTATCTACTCAACATCTTCGGCACAGGGATCAATGGCGCATTTCGTGGAGGGGCATTGGAAGGGGGAGGTTAAGGTTGTCAGAAATCCAATGCCTAAGGTTCGAAGTGGGGTGGTCGATATGTATGGGAATTATTTCGAGAAGGGATATCTATACCCATAAAGGATCTATGTACTAACTAAGTGGGCCTCGTGTATGATATCAGAGGGGCCATGCGCTTGATGAATATGATTTACAGACAATTTTTGGAGTTTTGAGAAGTTTTTTGGTATTTTCTAAAGCCCGTAAATGGGGCACACCCTCCTCCCTAGGCTAACCTGGGGCTCAAGCAACCCGAGGGAGACATAACCCAGACAATGGTAGTAGTAAGAAAAGCGACAGACGAGCCCATGTGAATAAATCCTCATTGTAGACTCCCCTAGCCACCCCAAATCCCAGCAGCCATCATGTCAATCCATCCAACAAATCAATGTCGAATCCATCCAATTTTTATCAATTCGTCACAGCATCGCCGGTCGGCCCATCCGCGCCCCTTGGACGTTTTTGAGACCGAGCCAAAAACCGCGTGGTAAGAAGATCAACACGGGAAAAAAAGAGACAAAATAAAAGAATTCATTTCAGACTATTTCCATTTTATTTTGTTCGTTGAACAACCGTCACCGATCCCTTAGTTGGCCTTGCCAGCCTGGGGGGGAGTCAACTTCTTTCCGTCCTTGTTGTAGCGGATACGGGGAGGAGGAGCACGGTTGCGGCGGCCTTCGCGGGAACGGACACTATAATTTGGGGTCAGTATTCATGTTGATTGGCAGGTGAGCAGTGGAGCGGCTGTTCGCCACGTATTTTGCTGGTTGGATGGGAGATGGCGTACCGAACGATCTTTCCGTGGATAGCGCAGGACACGCAGTACTGGAGCTTCAGGTACATCTTGGGAACGGCGTACTCGGCGAAGACGGAGGCATCGGAGATATCACGGATGGCAGCGGACTCAACCATGTTGCGGATGGTGAAGCGCTTGATAGCCTTATCCTTGGGAACGCAGCGGGCGCAGTTGGAGCAACGCACCGGCTTGACGTGGCCGCGGCCATTCTTGTTGCGACCGCTAGAAAAATCAATCAGTGATTCGTTCTTGAATTCGTGATATATGATATATATGTTCGTGCTGTGCGAAACATATATCCATTTTCACGGGTGTAATTTCGTGTCTCGTTTTGTTCCTCCAGTGGCTCCCATTCTTCTTGGTTTCCGGCAATGCGCGTACGTTGTTGCTATGGCGTGAAATTCATCGGCGTGTTTGTCTTTGTCCTTCTGATAGAATTTGTGCGTGGCTTTGGCATCATTGCGGGAGGTTCAAGTCGAATGGGAGTTCTGGGGTCGAAATTCGAGGCGACGGGGAGGGATTCGGTCTTACTTGTTCGCCCGCTTCTTGACCATTTTGACGGATTGATCTGGTTGGGGGTTAGAGGTTGAAAACAGATCGTATATGGGGTAGGGGTAGCGTACGGTTGATTTGTCGAGGGTGGGTTGTCGAAGCTCGCTCACTCACAGACTCATCGGGAATGGATAGTGGTTGTGTTGTGGGAAGCCCTAAACCCTTAAGCGAGACCCACGGACACCTTAACACCTGATTTTTGAGGAGACAAAAGCAACGTCACCTGACAGCACATCATGTGTGAGGTCACGAGAAGCGCTATTCCGAATTGAGAGTAGTGTCCGGAACGAACCGTCAAATCATGTGATTACTTAATCCCCGTGTTTACCTGCGGGACAACGAGGAGACAAACACCCCTGTCTGGATCGTCAGTCGACTACTTCTCATTGGGACTTCGAACAAAAAAAAAATTCACCCTTGCTGCTGTTTCTTGTACTTTCTCCTAATTACCCTTGTCTCTCTTCCCCTCCCCCCTTCCTCTTTATCCCTCTTTTTTGGTATTATTCCATAAAGATGTCGCATACCGGCACATTTCGTGGAACGCCCAATAAGACCATCGGCAGAGGAAGGCTGCCCGACTTTGACGGTTCCAGCTCCAATTCTTCCCACATCCCCCGGCCCCGATCCGACCGCCCTGAACCTACCTCTTCCCACCCCCCAACCAGCGAAGTTGGTAGCGGAACCGGCACCATGAGCGCCGCCAGCAGCAGACAGCGACAAACCCAGTCGAAGCGTGATGAGGTACGTGATCACCCGATCTATATTCTACCCAAGACTCCGCCCGTTTCCTCTTTTGGGCAGCCCTTCACTGGACTGAAATCCTCAAGCTTACCTGCACTTGATTTGGCTCGACTCTCATTGTTGTTATCGACTATTTTGATTTCTTTGACTTGCTGACCGCTTTTTTGTTGATAGGCAATCCGCCTCAAGATGGAGGCCAACCTCAACAAAAAGAGGCAAAACCCGACCAAGGCCACCCGTTCCCGCAAAGCCCCACCGGGGACCGTCCTGGCTTTGAAGCCCAGTCAGGCCCTACAGATTAAGCCCTCCCTTAGCATTTCGGAGGCCGCTCAGTTGATGGCCGCCAAGCGCGAGGACTGCGTGTTGGTCACCGACGACGATGAGCGCATTGCCGGTATCTTCACGGCCAAGGACTTGGCTTTCCGTGTTATTGGTATGGGCCTCAAGGCCCGTGAGGTCTTGGTCTCTGAGATCATGACCAAGAACCCTCTATGTGCGCGAACAGACACCAGCGCAACCGATGCGCTTGATCTGATGGTTCGCAAGGGTTTCAGACATTTGCCAGTCATGGATGAGAACCAGGATATTTCTGGTGTTTTGGATATTACAAAGTGCTTCTACGACGCGATGGAGAAGTTGGAGCGCGCCTACAGCTCGTCCCGCAAGCTTTACGATGCCTTGGAGGGCGTTCAAACCGAGCTTGGCTCTAGCCAACCCCAGCAGGTCATTCAATATGTCGAGGCTCTGCGGTCGAAGATGTCTGGCCCGACCCTTGAGTCGGTGCTGGACGGCATGCCGCCGGTGACTGTCTCAGTCCGGACAACTGTGAAGGATGCTGCAGCTCTGATGAAGGAACACCACACCACTGCTTTGCTTGTGCAGGACCAGGGTTCAATCACTGGTATCTTCACCAGCAAAGATGTTGTTCTGCGTGTCATTGCTCCTGGCCTCGACCCGGCCACCTGCAGCGTCGTCCGCGTGATGACCCCTCACCCTGACTTTGCCCCCTCCGATATGAGCATCCAGGCCGCGCTCCGTAAGATGCATGGTGAGTTGATCTAGACTTGAAGTACACATGGCGGTCTACTAACTTTGACATACAGATGGTCACTACCTTAACCTCCCCGTCATGAACGAGGGCGGCGAAATTGTCGGTATGGTGGATGTGTTGAAGCTCACTTACGCCACTCTTGAACAGATCAACACCATGTCGACTCAGGATGACGAAGGTCCTGCATGGAACAAGTTCTGGCTTTCGATGGACCATGAGTCGGACTCGATGGTCTCAGGCAGCCAGAGCCAGCAGCCGCACACTCCCCATAACCGCTCTGTTATGAGCCCCGACCTGGCTCGTTCAGGTTACGATAACAGCGTCCTTCCCAACGATTCCGCATCACACAATGGCGGCGAGGACCACTCCGAGGTTGCATCCCAACACCACCATCACCAAGTTGAGGATGTTCCGTTCCCCTTCAAGTTCAAGGCTCCCGGTGGACGTGTGCACCGCGTTAACGTATTGACCTCCGCGGGTGTCGAAGACCTTGTTAAGCAGGTAACTGCCAAATTGGGCAGCGAAGTCGAGGCTGTTGGTGGTGAGGCGGTGGTTGAAGAAGGCCGCCTTAGCAACACCGGCTATGCTCTCAGCTACATGGACAATGAGGGAGACACTGTCTCCATCACCACCGACCAGGACATGCTGGATGCTATCAACCTTGCACGTCACACCCACCGCGAAAAGGTTGATCTGTTTGTTCATGATCCTTCTCAACCACCCATTCCTGCCACCGTTGAGCCCCAGCCAATTAAACCTGCCACCCCAATTATCGAAGACCAGGCCAGTGTCGCCGAATCCAGCGCCACTGAGGAGCCCATTGTGAAGCCCCGGCAGCAAACTCTCCCTTCGCGTGGACATGGTAATGTCCCCGAAGACCAGCTCATTGCTGGTGTTCCTAATGATCTCCTGCTCCCTGGAGCTATCGTGACTTTGGCCGCCGTTATTGCTGGTGTGTTCATTCTCAGCCGGCCCAGCGGTCGCTAAACTTCAAGCTTCATGTTCTTCCTCTCCTTTTCTTTTTTTCTTCCTCTTTAGATATTCCCTTCCTCTCGTTTCCACAGCCTTGTTCCTAACATCCTCCCACATTCCTGATCAACTAAATCTCCCTTACTCGTCATATTGGCCCTTGTGAACTTTTTGAGAGAGTGCATACCCCCCTTCTAATTATCGATACTTGTGTACCATGTGTTCAGATACCGCTGTTCTATTAATGATCAGTTGAGGCGTCAGCCTTTTTTAGCCTTCAATGCAAATACTTCTTTGTGTCGGGTACATATTTCTTACAAAGGCATAAATCCAAGCCTGGAAGTTAAAAATGAGCTTGGTTGGCGTAGTAAGAACAAAATATGTAAAATGAAAACAAATGACCCACGAGTTTCTCTCAAGGTCAATAGCAAACCCATTATAGGTATATCTACCAACTTATGAGTAGCTGAAGTGTATTCCCCGGCATCAAAAGTGCTGATCTTCAGTGGCCGCTATCGCATATCAGTATTCCCCTAATCATCAATCTTTTTTTCCCTTCCTCCCCGCCCCACCAAAAACAAAACTCCTCCCTTCTTAAACCACCCCTCCTTCAAACCCCCCCACTCTACTCCTCACTTCAAGGGATCCAACGAACTGGGTTGCTTCTGTCTGTTGGATCTTGGGAACAGACACCGCCCATCATGTCCCTGCTGCCGCCCGAGATCCACACCGCGCTGTCCCAGCTGCTGCGCTCTCTGAGCACTCCCGACAACGCCGTCCGATCACAGGCTGAAGACCAGCTTAACAATGACTGGGTTCAGAACCGACCAGATGTCCTCCTTATGGGACTTGCAGAGCAGATTGGAGGAGCCGAAGACACATTAGTTAGTACCCACCGACTCGACCCCTCCCTTGAAAGATCGTGAACTTGCCGAAAGAACAGAGGGAACATAAAACATATGAGGATGAAAAGACTTTCAGATTTCGACAAATCTCGTGCAAACTGCAATACTCGATACAAAAACAAATGCTAATGCCAAGCCAACTCCTAACCAGACTCGTGCTTTCTCCTGCGTCCTTTTCCGAAGAATCTCAACAAAAACTCGCAAGGACCCTATCACTGGCGAGGCGAAGGAGATCTTCCTCAGCTTGCCAAATGAGCAGCGTGTGGCCATTCGGGAAAAGTTGATCACATGTCTCACAACCGAGTCTGTCACTGATGTGCGCAAGAAGATCGGTGATGCGGTGGCCGAGGCGGCTCGCCAATACACCGACAATGGTATGCAAAAACATGTTTCTTCTTTGGATTTGGTATAGGCAGTGACCCTAACCGTTGGAACTTTTATTCTAGGCGAACAATGGCCCGAGCTGCTGGCTATTCTTTTCCAGGCCAGCCAATCCCCCGAGTCCGGTCTTAGAGAGACTGCTTTCCGAATCTTCACAACTACTCCCGGTATCATCGAGAAGCAACACCAGGATGCCATCCTTGCTGTCTTTTCCAAGGGATTCAAGGATGACAATATTGCCGTACGTTATATGCTTGCAGGATATTCGAAATGGCCTAGGAGAATCATAATTTGCTCACAAATGTCTTATTCTATAGGTGCGAATTGCTGCTATGGAAGCTTTCGCCGCGATGTTCCGTTCCATCCCCAAGAAATCCCAGTCCAAGTTCTTCTCGCTTATGGGAGATGTGCTTAACATTTTGCCTCCTCTTAAGGAGTCTAACGAAAGCGAGGAGCTGTCTTCAGCTTTCCTTGCCTTGATTGAGCTGGCTGAAATCAGCCCGAAGATGTTTAAGGCCTCTTTCGCTGACCTGGTCAAGTTCAGCATCAGTGTCATTGCTGATAAGGATCTCAGTGATCAAGTTCGCCAGAACTCACTGGAGCTGATGGCCACTTTCGCCGACTACGCACCAAACATGTGCAAGAAGCAGGAGAACTTTGCACAGGAGATGGTTACCCAGTGCTTGAGTCTGATGACTGACGTCGGTGCTGATGATGATGATGCTGAAGAGTGGAATGATTCTGAGGATGTAAGTCTTTCCTGTGCCCCAGTTATCAATTTGATCTTAAAATGCTGATTGCCTCTTAGCTCGAGCCTGAAGAAAACGATCTTAACCACATTGCTGGTGAGCAATGTATGGACCGTCTTGCCAATAAGCTCGGTGGCGAGGCTATTCTACAGCCTGCCTTCTCTTGGATCCCCCGCATGATGGGATCTACTGCCTGGCGCGATCGCCACGCTGCCCTCATGGCCATCTCTGCCATCTCCGAGGGTTGTCGTGACCTTATGGTCGGTGAGCTTGACCAGGTCCTTGCCCTCGTTGTGCCCGCTCTCCAGGACCCCCACCCCCGTGTTCGCTACGCTGGTTGCAATGCCCTCGGTCAGATGAGTACCGACTTTGCTGGAACCATGCAGGAGAAGTACCACGCCATTGTACTGAACAACATCATCCCTGTTCTGAGCTGCCCTGAGCCCCGTGTCCAGTCTCACGCAGCTGCCGCCCTGGTCAACTTCTGCGAGGAGGCTGAGCGCAGCATTTTGGAGCCATACCTTGGAGATCTTCTCAGTCGCCTTCTGGATCTTCTGCGCAGCCCCAAACGTTACCTGCAGGAGCAGGCTCTTTCCACCATCGCCACTATTGCCGATTCCGCTGAGACTGCTTTCGGTCAGTACTACGCGAACCTGATGCCTCTGCTGCTCGACGTCCTCAAGCAGGAGCAAGGCAAGGAATACCGCCTGCTTCGCGCCAAGGCCATGGAGTGCGCTACTCTGATCGCTTTGGCTGTTGGCAAGGAGAAGATGGGCCCGGATGCCATGAATCTTGTGCAGATTCTCGGCAACATTCAGCAAAACATCACCGATGCAGATGATCCTCAGTCACAGTACCTCCTCCACTGCTGGGGCCGTATGTGCCGTGTTCTTAACCGCGATTTCGTCCCCTACCTTCCGGGTGTTATGCCACCTCTGTTGACTGTGGCAGCCGCCAAGGCTGATATTCAGCTGCTTGATGATGAAGATCAGATTGAGCAGGTTGAACAGGATGAGGGCTGGGAGCTGGTACCCCTTAAGGGCAAGATCATCGGTATCAAGACCAGTGCCCTGGAGGACAAGAATACCGCTATTGAGTTGATTACCATCTACGCTCAGATCTTGGAGGAGGCCTTTGAGCCTTACGTCTTGGAGACCATGGAGAAGATCGCCGTTCCCGGTCTTGCTTTCTTCTTCCACGACCCCGTCCGTGTGTCGGCTGCCAAGTTGATCCCCCAACTCCTGAACTCGTACAAGAAGGCCCACGGGCAGTCCCCGGCCTTTGCTGAGATGTGGAATAAGGTTGCTGAAAAGATCATTGAGGTTCTGAGTGCCGAGCCTACCGTTGACACCCTGGCCGAGATGTACCAGTGCTTCTACGAGTCGGTTGAGGTCATCGGCCAGAACAGCTTGACTGCGCAGCACATGCAGGCATTCATTGACTCCGCCAAGTCTACCTTGGAGGACTACCAGATGCGTGTGAAGCAACGGTTGGAGGAGCAGGCCGAGCTCGAGGAGGGCGATGAGGAGAACCTGGATTACGAGTACGCTGTCGAGGATGATCAAAACTTGCTCAGTGATATGAACAAGGCTTTCCACACCATCTTCAAGAACCAGGGCACAACTTTCCTGCCCGCCTGGCAGCAGCTGATCCAGTTCTACGACAACTTCATCACCAGCCAGGACCCTACACAGCGCCAATGGGCTCTTTGCATCATGGATGATGTTTTGGAGTTCTGCTCCCAGGAGTCGTGGACATACAAGGACCACATCATCCAGCCCCTGGCTGCCGGTCTGCAAGACCCTAATGCTGCCAACCGACAGGCGGCCGCCTACGGTGTTGGTGTTGCTGCTCAAAAGGGTGGTGTCGCCTGGAGCGACTTTGTTGCTGCTTGCATCCCCAGCCTGTTCCAGGTGACTCAGCACCCTCAAAACCGCACTGAGGAGCATGTTTTTGCCACTGAGAATGCCTCTGCCAGTATTGCCAAGATTCTTCACTACAACGCCTCCAAGGTTCAGGGTGCTCAGGAAGTTGTGACCAACTGGATTGAGACCCTTCCCATCACCTTCGATGAGGAGGCGGCTCCTTACGCCTACTCCTTCATTGCTCAGTTGATTGACCAGTAAGTCCCTCATTTTATTTTGAGTATTCAAATATCGTCATGCCCATCTTACTAACTTTG
Organism: Penicillium verhagenii; assembly: GCF_028828195.1. NCBI lineage: Eukaryota > Fungi > Ascomycota > Eurotiomycetes > Eurotiales > Aspergillaceae > Penicillium > Penicillium verhagenii. The sequence continues at coordinate 844,458 of NW_026643166.1, read as the reverse complement.
TTTCTTTTTCTTAGGCAAAACCCAGCTGTCTTCGCGAAGGCTGACCGCGTGTTTGGTTTCATTGTGGAGGCTCTCGAAGCCGCTACCCTACAAGGCCAAACTGCTGCTCGTGTGGCTCAGTCCGCTAAGTCATTGGTGGCCGCTACTGGTTTGAATGCCGAGGCAATTCTGGCCGGCGTCAGCCCGGATAATCAAGAGCGCATCCGCAAATTCTTCCAGTAGATTTGGTTTCGTTCTATATCCGTGGCGCGATTGTCCGTACCTATCCCGGTTTTCTTTTGTTCTCCATTCATTCCCCTTGTCCATGTGAAACCTGATGCTAGTGAACCGAAATGTCCCCGTTAATCCAATTCCCTTTTTTTTTCATCATATCCGTATCTCCCTTATTAAAAACCAAGTACATAAAGTACACCAGGTTAAAATTAGAGCTCATGACCCGAATGAACATCCATTTTGATTGCATCAATCCTGCACATGTGGAAATGGGTATTTGAGACACTACCTAAATACAAACTAAAATCTTTCAAATCTACTAGTATATACACAGATCTCCAAGACGTAATCTTGATAGCAGTATTACTAGTGTATCAACTCAAATCTAAAGAGAAGCCACCCTTTTAATCTCATTAGCAACAACCTCTTCTAACCCCGTAAGCTTCGGCTCCCCAATAACCCCATTAGCACGCTCCTCATAAAGCGTGCCCCCCTCCGTCCAGATCCTCCGCAAAGTCAAAACAGTCGCGGTAGGCTTCCCCTCCTCCCACGCCTTCGCCTCCAACTCCCGGAGCCGATCAAGCGGTGTGTAGGAAACATCCGTCCACGGCGCCCCGGTAGTCTGACGCTCAAACTCGGCCTGGATCAGAGCAGGCGTGGTGGTGAACGAGTTCACGCACAGAGCCCGGTTAAGTATCTTCGGCGACGCATTGAGCAGGGTGGATAGAACGAGCGTTCCAACGCTATCATTTGATATTGTCAGTGGACATCACTCACTCATTCGGCAATCCATCATCCAGCCTGTCCGTCTGTCTGTCTGTGCCAGGAACCAAAGCAAAGAAAAAAAGAACAATCAACACTTACTCTTTCATAGTCGTCAAACTAACCCTCTCCTCTCCCTTCTCCCCCAACAAAACCGCCTTCCGGGCCTTAACATCCCAACCCCCGGCGCCTTCCTGCCCCGGTGAAAAATGCAAATACATCTCGGCAAAGGGCCCGGTAACGACGTAGGCATAATCGAGCTGGTCGCGCGAGACTTCCTTTTCGAGGACAGCGCGCACCTTCAGTTTCTGCTGGTGCGGCTTCTCGGTCGCGGAGGCAGGGCTGTAGGCGATGTCTGTGCCGTATTCGGAGGGGAGGAATAGCTTTACGGAGGGGGATGCAGCGGCGAGGCGGATTAGGGGGATTTGTTGCGCGAGGGCTGTGCGGCCTAGGGCTGAGATTACGGTGTCGATTCCTGGGGACTGTTGTTAGTTGGTTGGTTGGTTTGGGGTTTGGGTTTGTGGTATAAGATATGGGTGGGGTGGGTGTAGTATAGTATAGTATGATAGTATAGTAGGTAGTAGATAATATAAGGTCACGGTAGTAGATGGGTTCGTTGTAATTGTAGCTTACCATTGTATGCGGCCTTGACGGCGCTCTCATCTTCGACATCCCCGACAATAACCTCGATATTCTGAGCCTTCAGTTTCTCGAGGTAGGCGGCTTTTGTCTCGGCTGTGCGGGGGGAAGTGAAGATGGCAACGCGGTCGAATTGGGAGCGTGCGGTGAGGATGGATTCGAGGATGAAGGAGCCGATTGTGCCGGTGGCGCCGAAGAGAAGGAGGTTTTTGGGAGACATGTTCGAATTTTTCTGTACAGATGATCTTCTACAGAGGAAGTCTGTGAGGTGGGTTGGAAAGGCAAGTTAAGGTAGGTCGGGGAGCTTGGTTCATAAAGCTTTGGCTTCCGGGTATGACGGTGTGGGGTCGCGGGGTTGCTTATCAATACGATTGAGGAGGAAAAGTGTTTTGAATTTATCCGATGTGGATACTAGAGTATGCGGTGGACTTTATTGGGTGCATTTGAGAACCTTTGGAGACGATATTGCGTCAATGCATGTAGTGTGGTCCGGTGGAAGAATGGAATTCCGTTATCCGTCGGATATAGTACTAAGTAGCAGTATAGGGATTGGTAGATGATGAACGGAGTGAGATGATCTTGCTACACAGGAATTCTTTTCATAGATCAGACATGGTCTCGATGGGCAATGATTGATTCTTACTAGTAGTATAGTACATATGCAGCATCCTCTAAAACCTACAAGGCTTCGAGCTCAGATAAAAACAATCAAAACATCTACACAAAGTACTTGGAAGGAAACAGACGTACACACAACATAACGCTATTTACGTATGCAATTGCAATTGTCAGGCTAGGCATAATCTAGCCCATCCAGGAATCAAATAAGATGATATCCTGTATCTATTCCCGTCCTATCTGTAATCCAAGCGCTGAAATCGATCATAATAGATTCACGTCGTGAACCCAATTTAAAGAGCACCGGCAGCAGCAAGCAGAGCAGGGAGCTCGGCCTTCTTGGCCTGCAGATCGGAGTTACCGCCAATGTGCACCTTGCTGATGAAGATGTTGGGGACAGTGCGCTGACCGGAGATCTCCTGGAGAGCGGCCTGGATGGCAGCGCCATCGGCTATTGGAAGAAAGAGTGTTTGTCAGTGAAAGGTCTTTGGAAGTTGCATTTTAGAGCCTTGCAAGATATTTCCGTGATGAAATTATAGAAGGAAATGACGACAGAGCGGGGTAAGCAATGGTGAGATGGATTGTGTACAACACTTCGAATGCCATGAAGCACACTCCGGGGGTGTACATGGTATCCAAAGCATAGGAAAGAAAAAGAATGAACGAAAAGAGAAAGAAACGGATGGAAACAATAATAAAAAAGAGGGTTGATCACTCACTCTCCTCATCAAGCTCAAGAGCAGTGTACTTGGCACCGAGCTCGTTCAGCAAGTCCTTGCTGGACTTGCAGTAGGGGCAGTAAGACTTGGAGAAGACAACGACTCCATTCTCATCGATGAGCTTCTGGGCGGTGGCCTTGGCAACAGACATGACGGCGGGTGATGGAGCGGCGGTGCCGAAGAGACGCTGGAAGATGAACGAAATGGTGGGCGGGAGGTGGAAAAGAAACCGGGGGGGTGCGGCTTCTTTTTAGTTTTATAGGTGGGGAAGTTATGTATTGTCACAGGAGGTTTATAGCGGAAAAGACGGTGATTCGATCCGATGATGTCAGGTGATGGCTTTGTCAGCTGGGCTGGTCGAGATCTTCCTTATCGTTATCGTTATCGGAATCTTTGTCTGCAGGACTGAACAAGCACGCCATCACTTTACTAATGTACATGTGGCAATCTATATAGTTACATCTTGCAGCTTATTTGTACTTCGATGTAAAATAATACATACATATATGTATTGCACTAGATTTGATTGGTCTCTTACTTTACACTCTACATGAAGCCTGGTCATTCGTTGATGTCTTTTAGTCTTTTAGTCCAGAGAACTTGGCTATAAAATGATATGGGAAGATACCATGCACGATATATCCGCCGATAGAGAACAGGGCAGGTAAAGAATAGAGTAGGAAAAGATCAGAAACGCTTGTAACGACTTGGGAATATGGCAGAAGTGGCAATGAGTGCAAAAGAAGGGCCAAAACAGAAATGAAAAGATAAATCAGAGGCAAGGAAGTCGAGCAGATCGCACAAAAACCAGATGAATATACTAGGGCTTGAGATGACCCGTGGGAGCTTTGCTGCACCCAATAAAGGTCGCTTTTTGGGTCATTCCGGCCATTATGAGGTTGGCGGAAACCGGGAACAATGATCACAAGAAAAGAATTGAGAAGGAATGGATGCGCGACGTATGTCACGCTCCGGTGGAAGTCCGAATTAAACAAAATTCTGGGGCAGACTTCAAGTGAGGCCAGTTCAGTAATGGGTAAAGGGAAAAAAAAAAAAAGAGTTAAAAAGGAAATATCAACCCCCACTGAACACCATCCACCAAAGTGGAAAAATCAAAGAGAGAGAAAAGGAATGAATCAAGAAGGAAGGGGCGTATGTGTGCGTGCAAGTATCCGAAGATTTCTTGAAATATGGAGGTGGAGTAAGAGGGAAAATGGAAGAGTTGCTAAGAAAATGAGATGAGATGAGGCGAGAGGAGAATGGATATGGATTCCCATCACATCACGACGCAACATCCGCAACTCTTTTCCTTCTTCGGCTTCTCTTGGGCAGTAACCACCGGCGGTTGCCAGTTGGGGTTGGGTGTCAAGCCCATTGGGGGCGTATCCTGCACCTTGGGCATCGTACTGTACCCAGTGCTTGTGTTGGGCCGCGGTGGCTCAGGAGTTCTGGCCTTGGGAGGCTCTTCAATTTCCATCTGCATTTGCCTATGCGTCTGCTGTGAATCTTCCACCGGCTCCTCGTTCTCATCCTCGACCTTTGGTGGCACGCGAGGCAAATCATTAGGATAAACAGCCAGGGGCGCAAAGTCACGGTCGTATGTGTTCGGGGTTCTTCCTTCCTTCTCCCACTGTTCCTGCTGCATCTTTCTTGCAAGGGTAGGGAGCATCTGCTGGTCAGGTGGGAGACGAGGATCCGGCTTGTACATAGTTGCCAACCACGGGGGATCACCCTCCGGTCGGTTGGCAGCGGTGGTAGGTCGAATTTCACCAGATCGAGTGGTGGGTCGTTGCGTGGTATTGCCTGACACTGCCCGTGATCTTGCCGTGGACGAAGTTTTCCGATTGTTGGGCGGCGGCGCAGATGTTTTCCGGTTGCCAGATCCAGTCACCTTGCCTGGAGTCTTTTTAGCTGGAGTATTCTGGGTGGTATTGAAGCCATTGAAACCACGGCTGCCCGGTCGACTTCCTGTAGAGGGAGTCGATGGTTCCAGGTCGAGGGCTAATGGTTCACTGGCTCTGCGTCCACGACCGTCGTCATCCTCGTCCGTTGCTGCACGGCTGCGAGGTCCGCGAGAATCACGGCCTGGCACAAGAGGTACGGGGCTCGATGCGGCAATGGGAATTCGAGAAGAGCTCTTGCGAAGGCCCGGGTGGTTATAAAACCCAGCGGCTGCTTCATCGGCAGCGATCTCTTCTGGTCGGCGGAGATCCCAGTGTTGCCTTTCATTGTTTTCGCCATTGCCCGGACCATTCAGCGAGGACTCATGCATTTGTGGCCATGGTTCAGGGTACTCCGCATTCGGAGAGGACACCGAAGCTGAACCGCTCTGGTGAGAATCATGACTCCTTTCCCGCCCCGCACTTGACTTGCTCTCAGCTCTGATCCGCCGTTGGAATATTATGGCCGCCTGGTGTAGCTCCTCGCTCTCGATTTTTGCCAGCTTATCACGATGGATCCAACTCTCGCTATTGAACTCGAACGGACCAGATCCCTCCTGACCGTCTACCTGGGCTCGAACAGCTGCTTCGGGCGCTGGGCCCTCACGCGGGCTGGCGATTTCTCCTGCGAATCGATTCTGGCTTTGTTCTCGTCGACCTCGACCGGCCATGTAGGACGCATCGTGGGCGTGAACGGTTCGGGAAACAGAAGAGCTTCGGGAGCCGTTCGAGTTGCGCTTTCGATTAGATTTGGCGTGGATGGAGCTCGAATCGTGGGAGTTACGTGGTCGTGCGGAATGTTGGGTGCCCTGTGCGTCGTGAAAAAACATGGCGATCGGTCAGAAAAAGTAAATTCCCCCCTCGGTTTATGAAAATCATTGCCTCGTGCGAGTGCAAAGTTGAAAGTAAAGAAAGACGAAGAAAAGGAACTTGGATAAAAAACTCACATCACTGCCGATCGGCACGGAAAAGTCCCACTGCGAAGAACTATCCGGGGCTCCAGATGTCAACGCATCTGTTGAGAATGCGGTAGCCACGCCCGCCATTCCAATGTGTTTTTAGAACGTAATTTTGAGGGTTGATTAAGGCCAGGCCAGCTGGAACCTGTCACTTAAGATAGAGAAGCAAACGAGGAGGAGTCCAGATCCGCTTTGACAAGTTGTGGTGATTTCAATCAAGCCATCCCAGTCGGTAGCCGCCCGTCACGAACTGATTGTTGGGGGAATGGAGGTTCCTCTTTTTTCTCTCTTTCTCTCGTAAGGGGTGGAGAGAGTTCCCACACGTCGCAGTGGGGTACCGAAAGTAGTAAAACGTAAATACACTGCAGGGGGTGAAGTTTCTGAAGCCGCACTTGCAGCCTGTTCGTCGATAGCTTTTTGGTTGTTTTTCCCCCCGAGCCACGGAACAAGTCTGGAACGGCGCGAGTTGGTACCGTGGAAGGATTGGCGATTAATCCCTGATGATCGAGAACACAATAGGAGGTCTTCTGGCGGGGCTCTCTAATGAAAAAAGAGAGCTAGACACGAGAAGTCCGGGGGGGTGTTTGATTTGGTCAGATAGCCCACGAGGGGAAGAGGGGGTTGGGGGGTAAGATCGTGCGTTTGGTCCAAGCTGGATGTTTGTACTCCGTACCTCTTGGAAGGTTTTGGGAGAAGGGGAAAGAAAAGTGGATATGGAAAAGAATGCGCGGGGCAAAGAGAGTAAAAGGAACACAGGAAAACAGGAATTGGAAAAGCGAACGCGAAGAAGATCCCGAATGGCCTCAAAGGAGAGAGAGAGAGAAACGGTCAAACTAACGAGGTTCGATCCCCAACTGGGATTAGCACCATCACATTTGGCCTAGACTTCTTTCCTATATAGATTCGGTATATACTTGTACTTCCTTTTTCCCTTCTATACATTTGATTTGGAAGAGGGTTTGAAAAAAAAGGACTAAAATGCATATAAAACCACAAAAACAAAGAACTAATTCAATTTATTGACAGCTAAAGGATCAGCCGTGCATCACTGACAGGCATTCCAAAGAGTCTTTTTTTTTTCTCTCCTCAGACTATTCAACCACTTGGACCGTGCACTGCGAAGTTTTTGCCCCTGAACCATTACGAGGATCAATAGTTTGGTCCTAAGGAGACGGGATAACCCGTGTAGAGTGTAATAATAAGTTCAAATCTGTTTCTTTCTTATGAAAAACCCCCACTTTGAAATTACAGTGACATCTTGACACATTTGTTTCGAGGCCTAAGCGGTTGACTCCTCTGAAACGCCCATATATGCAAAACCCCCCCCCCCAAAGTTGACAGGTCCCATAGTCACATTTCCCCAGTCCCAGTACCATGGGTATCAATAGTCTATGTGTAAGAAATGGAAATATGGGAAAATGGAAAAATGCAAAACACATGGAATCGGATCCGATAGGGATACATTCTTTTCCACTTTAGGCCTCGTCCCTGGTGGATCGGAGGAAATCTGGTAGATCAGACGCATCTCATGCTTATTCCTGTTTCGCCTCATCCAATCGGTTGAGGTAGGATTGGGCCTCCTTGATCAAGGCTTTGCGGGCATTGCGCACCTCGACGTTGCCATCGGGTTCGATCCCGTCTGCCTTCAGCATGATCTGGGCTAAGATGGTTTCACTGAGTTTCTTGTATTCAAAGTCCCGCTTCTTGGGGTCCGTGGGCATATCGGCAAAGAATTCATCGCACGCGGGGATGAGCACCTGTTGGAGGTATCCAGTCAAAGCAGCCAACTTCTCTAGCGCACCGGGTATAAGCTTGAGATTGGGTGGCAGGGCTGGGTTAGAGCTGGGGGCGGGGGTTGACTCCGGCCGTGCGGTCTCCGGTAGAGGAGCCTTCTTCTTAGACTTCTTCTTGGACCTCTTCTTTTTGCTTTTCTCGGTGGGTGAACCAGCGTCTTCATCCTCTCCATCTAAACGCGATGAATCGGAGACCTCGCTCGGGGTGTTGGCGCCGACCTCGGAGACCACACACAGCACTTCCGAGTGCTGCTTGAGTCCTTCGGTCTTGCATGAACGACTATCATCCTTGAGAAGATTCCCCTTGTACAGCAACCGGACTTGGTGAGGGTTATTTGCGCCGGTCTGTCGTGCGGCTTCCTCCCGCAGTGCGCCCACGGTCAGCACCCCGTCATCGATGGCGTATGCGCGGAAGTGAAGAGGGTAGATGGTGCCACGGTGTCGAAGGCAGATGATGTCTGGCTCGCTATTATCCACATTTGGGTCGTATCGAGTCTGATTGGCCGAGGGCTCGATATAGTCCGGTGTGATATAACTGTAATCTTCGTCGTTGACCTGCGGGGCAGTGCGGCGCCAGAGGTTGGATAGGGGGTTTGACCAACTCATCGCGGCAATTGTAAGGATGCAGACGAGAACAGCCGCACAGATAGCAGTGGTTTGTTCGTCGACGTCAAATGGCAGGGCCTTTGCGATCGAACGGAAGGACGTGGTCGAGTATGTCAGCCACGGGTCCAGTCGAGGACGAAGGGAATGTAGGAACACGGGGAGATTGTCTGTGACGTGATCCAAATAAAGGGCGGCCTTCTCGCTCAAGGTAGACTGAGCGAGTGGCGACGGCAGGAGAGTCATGGATCTCTTGAATGGACGAAATGGACCAGCAGGTGGTTCAGTCATGCGCGAGAAGTTGAGTGCTGAACGAGGCTGATAAGGCGGAGAGCCCCCAGGTTTTTTGCCATGGCGTAAAAATAGTCTTACCAGAAAAAGAAAATTTGTCGGATCTATACCATGGAAACAACCTAAGGAAATTTGCCATCAAGGCACTGGGTTAGAAAATGCATCTCGATTTGAGTACTAAACTTCTCTCTAAGGCGCCGGTGCTGCCTAGTTCCTGGGGGTGCCTAAATTCGCCTACCTTGGAAAGTCCATGTGATTAGTTGATCTATACCTATTCCAAGCCAACATTAAACATTTAGATATTCAGATATTTGGAATATTTCCAAAATCATTGTCGTTGATGATTTCTCCGTGGTGCTTGAATTAAATAAATGGTTTTTTATATTTCATTTTAGCTATTCAAGTCTACGAGTCTCACTGTTTAAAAGTTCCAGTGGCGAGATCTTGGACCATGCACATGTGTATTGAACCCACTCGGGCAAGAATATACTACACATGCATAAGGCCAGTTGTACATCCGTTTCTCAGGGCGCTTCGACAGTACACACAAATACTGGTAGCCACGCATCCCAACTATTTAGATGACGGGTGTTGAATTCTGACCGAAAGATACTGGTACTGATTCCAACCTTTAATATGGCCACCTGGGCAGTAGTACCTACTAGCTAGTAGTAACCAGTAGATACTTCAAATGCTAGTACTTTCACTAAATATTGCCAGCATTTAGTGAAAAGTCATGTAAATTGCTGGAACAAGAGATAGAACCCCCCTTGAATGATATTAGGTATTAGGAGCTTAAAAAAAACATGCAGAATATACATGATTTACTGGCAGCTCTAAAAGTGTCATTTTCACTCAGTATAAAGGTACTAACACAACCAATTCTGAATAGTTACTCATGAAAAATTTGAAGGTTGACAATCAATCTCAAGGTTCAAATACGAATGTACCACGAAGTAACAAGCCATTAACAATAAATTGAAATAACATATGTATTCAAACTCACCGACTTTTGATTAGGTTTTGGCAAGAATTCAATGTTTACAGCCTCATCTTTCTTTGCCGACAATGCAAGGAGTATATGTACCAGGAGTCCCGAAGCGCTCCCCACGGCCACTCCTATTTGAAACCAACCTTTGTGACACCTCAAATCAGAAAGGAAAAAAAAAGGAAAAAAAAGAACACGGGCCACCCAGAGGCAGCAACTGGGGGAGAAAATAGAAGTTTGGAACAAACTGTTACCAAAAAGCAACAAAAAAGATGCTCTCAGCCAGGATCGAACTGGCGACCTTCGGATTTCAACCCTGTTAACAGGGGAGTCATATGAAAGTGATATGAGACCAACGTCATAACCAACTAGACCATGAAAGCATTTGATGGAGGAAGAGCCCAGAAGTTGCATCTATGAGGACATGAATATGAGCCGAAAAAAATTGTGAGCGGAAGAGCTTCTGATTGGCTTGGGCAAGTGGGATGTTGACTCGAACTATATAAATCATGATAATTATTTTTTTCTGATATCTACCTAGCAGTAATCTATTTACATGGTTAAATCTAATTCCAAACAAGGATGAGAGTAGCAGGGGAAATAAAAAGGGCATTCAATGTTGGGTCTTCGCTAGACATGATTTAAAAATCAAGCAGAATCTTTCTTCCTGGCCTGAAAACCCTAATATTACGGTTCAGACCACCAAACTTCGCGAACATACCTAGTGAAGAGGGGAACGCTCGTCGGCTAGCACATCACCAGATGTGCGTGGGCCGACCCCACTAGCAAAACCACACCAAAGTGCAGCGCCACGTATACTGAGTCGTCGAGGGCACCCGTATGGGTCAGATGAGAGATGTGTAGGGGTGTCCAAGGCTATGCGCGAAATATTCCATGAGTATATTGCGCGTAGCACATATAAACATTTGGTTTACACTATCCAGATGTCAAAACCGTGGGTTATAAGGCCATGCGCGAAAAATATTGCGCGTACCTCATATAAATGGTTCACACCATCAAAACACCAAGGATTGTAAGACTATGCGCGAAAAATCTTGCGCGTAGCCCATATATTTCTAAATGATAGTGAATCTAGCTTAATACTGCGTGTGCCGTTACTCAGCTGCCAGTCGTTAGTTACCGCCTCTCGCACATCAACCCCTAGTAATATGTAATGGTAGGGGTGTTCCCTACACTAGGTAGAAATTCGTCCTAATGAGCATCTGAACAGATCTAGAGGTGCATAGTGAGATCTATCGACTCCATGTGAGCAAATCAAATCTACAATTATGACCATAATATAGGAAATCAAAATGTGAGATTGAGTACCGCACGCGAACAATTGATTGAGGTAACATGCTCGCTAGCAATGAATATACATTTCGTATGTATAGTGGCATTTGTCTACCACATGTGCAGGAAACCATGAACGAATCTCCACTATAGAAGGCGCATCCGGGAAACATTGACAAGAGAAAAGCAAAAATTTCAGAAACCCAATGCTTGAAGTAAAACGAAGAATTGAAACATTGATGTGTATTTATGCCCGCACAAATAGCATATCAATTCCTCGGCACCCTTAGTAGTTAGGGATGCAAACTCCGGCGTTCCACTCAGTGGCGCCAACACACTGCCAGCCATCGCAGCAGGCATTGCCAGAGTTGCAGGCCACTTCATAGTCTAAACACAAACAGTCAGTCAAGATAGTTCCAGATGTCTTCAGACGGGGCCAATTCTTGTGACGATGGATGAACTCACTGGCGACGCAGGAGCGCTTCTTCTCAGAGGTTTGGGAAGCAGAGGCCACGGCGGCCAGGGTAGCAATGAAGATGGTGATGAACTGCATTTTGATGGTGGGAGGTTGTTCAAAGGTTGAGAAGATTAAACTTTGGAAGTATATTGTATTGAATTGTGTTGATTGAGTTGTTGATGAAGGTCAATATATCGAGGTGATCTCCGGCTATTTAACCTTGGAAACTTCTGATGAGATCAGTATAAACGTCTGACATGAGAGTTTTCATGGCTGTAGATTATCGCGTAACTCCAGATGTGGCGTTCTCAAACATCAGTCTTCTAAGGGTGAAACTATTTTGGGCCGTTGGAGTTGTTGCATACCGAAATCGGTAATCTTCAGTCCTCCTGGCCCCCGGAGTAGTACATGTCCCGAGCATGAAACAAATGCCCCTTTCGTTCATTACTACCATAACCATGGAAGAACTGTAATTTAATAGCAATGATTGCCATTTCAGTATTTTTCCAAAGAAATCTAATCCTAATTTTTTTTCGAATGAAGAAGGCCATGGTTCAGTAAGGGTAGGGGCTAAAATGTGGACTTCCATATCAGGCCTTGCTACCGGATTTACACTGTTTCGGGATATACGGTGATCAAATATGCCCGGAGTCTTAATCGAATAAAGATAGAAACATAGAAAAGAAAGGAATTGGCATCCAGTACGTAGCCAAAGGTTTTTGGGTGGTGGATGGGGGAAAAACAAAAACAAAAAAAAGATGCTCTCAGCCAGGATCGAACTGGCGACCTTCGGATTTCAACCCTGTTAACAGGGGAGTCATATGAAAGTAGATATGAGACCAACGTCATAACCAACTAGACCATGAAAGCATTTGATGAAAGAATCTAAGAAAATATGTCCTATAGCCCCAACTCAAGTACAATTTATCAACTAGTACTGCATAGAAGAGACATAAAGTAAAGCCATTACTAGTGAATAGTTTTCATCTCAAGTGAAGTAAGAATAACATTTCTTTCTTCACTTTCTCTTTCATTTCTTCCTATCTCAATATCTTCAAGCTAATTCCACCGTCTCCACCTTTTCCACACAACAATTGAACCTGAATTTCATCTTCGTCGGATGCTAAGGCTACACGCCATACCTCGCAAGACGAAAGCCCACCGGACGAAATCACCAAAGCCGGACAACTCACCGTGCACTTTGATATGGGTTTACAAACAATTCACCTTACCTTTCTCTCGGTTGAAAACCACCTTCAACATACAAAATTGTCTTCCCAGCTGCGAGAAGACATCATTGAGTTCCTCGAAGAAGTTGCCTTCGAGGCATCCCCCACCCAACCAAAAGAGGCATAAAAACATGGCCATGACTACCGGGAACTTTGTACACCCCTACAACAGTCCCGATGCTAACATGGAATATGCTGCCTTTGGGTGTTGTGTCAAACGACGAGTACGAGAAAGTTATATAGTTAAGTGGGTAGTGACCGACAACCGGCAGTCATCGTTAAAGTGGCCGTGCTATGTTGTTGTGAGCTGCTTTGCATGGCGAGCAGTCATGATTACTATGGACCTTATGGTGGCTCGCGTCACAGGGACGCTGGTAGCTGCTGTGGATAGCCACATGACAAGTTAGCGGCTCTGCTCCAACGGCATACCGAATCCCCGAGCATAAAATTTACAATCTCCGGTACATCAAAATTCATAAAATGCTGATGTGAATTCCAAGTTTTTTTTCCCCTCCCAGTATTACCAAGGTTCCAATTTTCTTAGCCCACATCATCTCCATAGACCTTATCCCAAGAGTATACCACGACCCCGCATGGGTTGACCCCTGCCATTGAACAGCGCCTCCTATGTCATAGATACCAACTTGTTGTCACAGTAGAATCCTCCAGCCCCTCTATGTACGGAGTACAGTCTCTTATCTTTGTTTTGATGTGCTACCATGGAGGGGGGCTTATTTTTTTCAAATATGAAAAGTCACCCGATGAATATGAAGTTTTCATCAGCAAGTTCGCCTATTTGTCCAACATCTCACCACCCCGCCTTTGTGGAACGCGTCACTTCAGTAAAATGGTAGCCTATACTCTCACATTCACCCAACTGCATGCATCTAAAACAAGATGATGTATGCACCAAAATGAGGGGCAACTTGCCGAGAGCTACTACCTACGTGGCTTGCGATGTACGGTGCCCGTGCCCTACATAATATCTACAATATCTGACCGCAGAGCCCCGAGTACCACGATGTATGTATAGTACAGATACATGTTATATGGATAAGGGTTTTCAACTGCCGGGACAATGTTGGAAGACTGCAAACTAGAAAATTGGATCCACCCTGTCTACTTAGCGCGGAACATTCCCGAGGCAAAGACCCGATGGCAAAAACATTGAATATTTGAATATTAGGGTAGTTGCATAATGCGATTTTGATTTTGAATCTACGTATCTGTAAATGTGGCATGGTTGTTGTAGCAAGTGACCTGATGCAGATGCCAAGATTCAATATTTTTAGAAAGGCTGTAAAAAGTAGTGAACTACAATGGGGGTTCAGGGATTCAACCTGCAGGAGGACAGGAGAACGCTGCGGAGTCGGGCTAGATGAGTATCTCTTATTGGCGGTGGGGGTCGTTTTGGGTTTTCCTTGCATTGCAACACAGTTCCTTGATTGACGAGCGATTAATGGCCGTTTGGTTGACCCACCGGGACCTTTTTTTTCTTTCTTTTTTAATGACGATCGGGAAGAGGAGGTGGGTCTTTCAGAGTAGAGCCAGGCAACTTTGAACAGACAGGTTGATTTAAGCGAGGCGATTTAAGCGACGAAATCGTACAAGTACTAGCATGATAAGCTGGTGAAATAGAAATCTCCTGATTTATATGTCCAGTTTCAAGGTTTTGTGCTAGTAGATGACGCCGGAGAACCAAAAATCTTGTTTATACCTCGGGGGTACATACAAAAAAGTGCGGCTGGGGAAGGCAACTCCGTGCAGGGCGCGGGCCAGACGATTGGAGAAGAGAGCATCCCTGCGCGATAAAGATAGAAAGGGCAGTGATCACAGCCAATAATGGAAACGCTATATAAATTGAGCTCCACTATCAAGCCGTTCCGATTACATAACTGGCCTGACTAAGGCCAGTCCCTGACTTTCGACCCGTGGCTCGTCCAATGAACAGACCCGCCCTGATCGGCTTCATTTCTTTTTCAAGGTCCCTTTTTCCCTTTTTTTTTCCCCTGTCAAGGTCCTTTCTTCTCCCGCACGAGGAAGGGAAAAAAATATACAAAAGAAGCTTTACCAGTTGACCAGTTCGAATTGTCAAGCCCCCCCCCGAATCCCTTGACACAGGTTGCAGCTTCTATTGGATCTTTCGTCGCCAAGCACCTAGCGTTTGGCCCCCTATTCCGACCCTCTCCCAGCATCCACCCCCCATAAATTCCCACAATCCTCAAAAGCCCACATTCGTTTGCGACTCCGTGTGATTTGGCCGTGTATACGACGACTTCTGCTGTGTATACCATAAGATCATCGTCTGGAGCTCGACTGTCCATCTCTACACGTCACTGAGGAACTGTTGCCTCGCCAACTCAAGAACCCTGAAACCCACGACCCGCAGTCCTTGGCGTTGCTTGTTTGGCGCGTCAACCCCTCCAACGATTTCGGTTTAATAACCCCACGCGTACTGCGAGAGGAGAAGGAAATTCATCACATTCAATAATATACACAATGAGACCGGCTGTCTTGCTTGTGGCCCTCGCGCCGGCCGTCCTCGCCGGGCCCTCACCTCGCGCCCCAGATAGCAATGACCTAGCCATCCGCTCCCACGCCCCATCAATACCGGAACTTGCTCCGAGAGAACAGCTTCTCTCCATCGCAGAGCCTGACTTGATGGTCGGCAAACTGGGTGCACGACATGTCCTCCAAGCGCGCAGTGAAGGCTCCCTTGGCCAGACTCCATGGATCGGAATGGCCATCGGGTTGACATGCACTGCCCTAGCAGCAGTAATGCTGGGATAAACGGCATCGCCGACACATACGCGACCCAAAGGTCCTTTCTACCTTTGTTTCTTTTTGGCATTTTTTACTTTTCACCTCTGCCTCTTTACCTCAACTTCTCTTCGACTACCCCCATTTCCTCCAATTCTTGACATGACACGTGAATACGCGCCCCCCGAACCTTACCATCAACATCTTGGATGTTTAATTAGTCGACCGCCTGTCGACATACTCTTTTGGCACTCTTATTTTCTGGCGATTCCAGCGACATTTGGGTTTTCTTCTTCTTTTTTTTTTTTTTTCCATCCATTGCATCCATTGCCTGCTCGGCGTGGGCATTCCATTTTTGATTTGAGCACCGATTGCATTCCCGCCTTTTGGGCCGTGGGAGAATAGAGCTTGTACATGATACCTCTGAGCCTGTGTATACCTGGACCGATATTTGTCTGTATTTGTGTGTACATAAATGAAATCATACACTTAACAATTTTTTTTTTTTTTACTTTTTCCCAAGGTTTCTCTTTGTTTGCTACAGCTATTGGCCTCGAGTGCTTTCTTTGTTTGCTCAACCCCTTTATCTTCCCCCTCCCCAAGGACATTCTAGTACCTTTCAATAATATTTCCGACTCGAAGGTTGGAGGTCACACGATTTCCTTCATTCATGCAAGTACCCTATCTGTCCTCACTAGCATATACTCCGATCCACTCCACTTCGCATCCGCACATCGAATCCAGCCTCAAGACAAGTCCAAATAGAGAAACCTCCGACCTCAGCAATATCGTCTCCTTCATCTTGTAGCCAAACCGAGCAATGACGGTCACATTTCAACCATACACACCTGCAACCTCGCTCGGCGACGAGCTAGCCATTATTTTTGCCTTCAGCGCAGCCATGGTCGGGACCATGATTATCTATGTCTTCTTCTGGAGAAGTAAGTGCCATTGTCGTCCATTTCAATCTCACTTAAACCATTCTTATCTCTTATACATCATCGCGCCTACTCTTTGCCGAACTCTGAATGCTAACTGGCCCTAACAAACTGCCAGTCCGACAGAAACAGAACCATGAAGAGGACCTCGTCCGCCGTAGAGCCCTTCAAGTCCGTACGGCCTCCCGCGCAGAGACCTTCAACTTTGACCTGCAGCTTGGTAATATGGCCACTGTCACGGCTGGTGGGGGAAGTGTTGCGGACAGCTGGGATCTGGGCTCTGTTGTGGCATCTAGTTCTGGCGCTGCTGGTGTGCATGAGAAGATGATGGATCGGGATCGGGATCAGTTTGCGACTCCTGAGAATCGGGTCGAGCTGCCGGTTCATGGAATGGAATTTGTGCGAGGGGGGAAGTTTGTCGGGTCGTAGAGGTAAATTGTTGGTTGATGCTCAAATTTTTCTAATGGCCCACTCACCATGTATGTCGGGTGAATGGGTGGGCGGAGACATTGATCGTTGGAGCTCGTGATGGAGCTGAGATGGAAGTTGGCTGTGAAGAAAACAGTTGTTTCTCGAATGATTATATCTAGCTGGCTATATACATATTACTTACATAGTGATTTTTTGTGAACATGGCACATTAGCTCGAAGCTTCATCCACACACCGGGTCATCAAAGCCACGAGTCCATAACAAGGACCCCATAATCACCACCATCAAGCCAAGTCCCCCAACCACACTAGCGACACCGTAAAAATACGCATATCTCCTTTTGGCCAATCCATTCAACTCCGCAACCCACGTACTAATCGTAGTCGTCGCCCCACAAAACCCATCCATAACACCCTGCAAAACCTGACACCCCGTCAAAGCAGCCGGCAAAACAGCACCCAGCCCACTAACATGCTGCAAATCATAACACAGCCCCTCAACCAAAGTCCCAAGCATATTAACCGCAAACGTCCCAAGCGGGAACGAAGCAACCCGCCCATTAAGAAACAGCGACACATAAAACCTCAACAAGCAGCCCAAGGGCGCAAAAACAATCGCAAACACCGCGCGCCCACGCCACTCTTCCTCGCCAGCACCAAACCGATCCGGCGGCCAGATAGCCAAGAACACAGCACCAAGCCAACAGCCCCACCCAAGCACCACCATCAGCGGATCCAGCACGCGCCGCGCCAGCGCAAAGGGCACCGTAGGCGTGAACCGGCCCAGCGCGAGCGCCAGATGCGCGCCGAAGATCAGCGCCGACAGGCTCAGCGACACGGTCACCAGGACCACGGCCACCAGCGCCATGAAGCTGTAACCGCCGTTGCGGGAGGCGATGCTCGCGCCGGCCGGGAGCGAGGGGTCAGGAAGCGCATTTGCCAGTGCGAGGAAGGTGTCGCGCATGAAGGACGAGAAGGAGGTAAAGCAGCCGCAGAAACCGGTTGTCAGGCCGATGTAGAGCGGGATGGTCTTTTTGGTGGCCTTGTGTTTCTTGGTGTGCTCTTGGGCGTCGTGCGAGTCTGGCTCTTGCTCTTTGGGCGGTGGTGTTTGGGGCGAGCCCCATTCTTCGGCGAAGATGTTTTTGTCTTCGATTAGGAAGCCCATTATTAGGCTGCCGCTGACGTTGGCCCAGACGACGCCGGTTACGATGGGTGCGCCGGTGTAGAATGTTAGGGCTTGGAGGCCTAGTCGGGCGAGGGTGCCGAGGATTCCGAAGAAGATGAGGTAGGAGACTGTGTAGAGGTGGGTTGCATGTTTAGAGAGTGGTAGGATGGTGGTGGCGGTGGAAGGGGCTGTTGTTGTGTCCAAGGGAGCTTCGGCTGGTGTTGGTTGCCATGATTGCCGCCGGGATGAGATGGGCTCGACGGGTTGAGGCGCGGTGGTTTCGGTTAAGGGGAGCTCGTGGAGCTTTTCGGCATCGTGCGTGAGGGGCGCGGCCCCTGACATGGCACGATCAGGCATGTTGGGAGACAGAAGTCGCGTTTGGAGTAAAGAAAATTAAGGTTGGCGGTGCTGATTATCTTAGATAATCCGATAAGGGTTATCGCGGCTATCTACTGTTGTACGGAGAAGTGTCTTGGCTTCGTGGAGTCTTGGCTTTTTTTTGGACATCGAATTATAAGAAAAAGGCTTGCTAAATCGATATTATACTCGCTGAATGGGTGACCCTTGAATGGATAGATAAAAGAAGCCTTCGATATCATCAGGTTATCAATACCAGGAGCATTCTTTTCATCCGACATGACCGGGAATCCCACGAAGAAACTGGATCATCTTTTCCACATGCCTCTTCTTGATAACATCAATTTTGCTGCCAATGGATCAAATTCTCAAATCGGATTCGTGCCCATGTCGGATGGAAAGGAATGGCCATCCTATGTGGTATTGATAACCCTGATATCTAGGGCTTGGTACAGTGGATTGTACGTGTGGGGCATTCAGTGTGTATCTAGTTTTGTTCAAGTTTAGAAACAAGACACAGATTCTCCGTATTACTCAGTTTCAATATCATACCACAACAGTAGAAGAATTCCCAGCTCATTTACCAAGCACTAAGGTTCGAAAGACACCTCACGGTGGTTGTGGTATAGTGATGTAGATTGAATTCAAGTCTCGCTTTAGCCCTCAAGCTTCACACAAAGTTCCAGTAGACACAGTCCAGATAGTCCCAATATTCCAGTCCCATCGCTATGCAAAGCGAGGTTTCCCCTCTTCTGTCCAACCCATCATTGACATCAACATCAAAAACATAGTAAACCACCCAAAAATCACAATAGAGCCACATGTTTCCTTATCCACCCGATCACAAGGCTGCTGAGCAGCAAGCTTCACACAATGTTTTTTTTTTTTTTTTTTTTGATACAGTAACAATCCTCCTTGTTTTTGCTTGAATCCAATCTTCCATCTCCACAGCCTTTTCCAAGTTCATCTCCTCCGATACACGACCAAAATATCCAGGAAGCTTTAGTCGAGCTTGAGAAGTGATACAGTTGCTCAAGCCAGCCACATGTCACGAGAGCCACAAATTCCCGAGCATAAATGAATCGAAGGCCCATATTTTATCAATTCAAAAGAATTTCATCTGTCAGCCACATATGGCGACTATACGAAAGCCATCTGGACTGATGAAACATGGGCCACCGATGGATATTACACCCAGGAGAATGTGCGCCACTCAGACAGCAGATGAGAGCATTTTGCAGAGCACTTCTCAATTTCAACACAAATCTGCTTGGATGTTTTGGGAGTATCGAAGGAAACGAGCTTAGGAGAAGGTTAAGGGAAATTGCAAAATGGTTGTGTGTGAAGCGCGTTATGTAGATGCAATAATCCACGCTAAATCATATTAGGCTAGCGCAAATAATGGAGACTATAGCTGCCAACTAAGAGAACTTGAGGGCTAGCCTCGTCAATAGGGTTATGATATGGTATGTCAGAGTAGTATGAATTGTTTGAGGGCTTTTTAGCATTTGAATGATCTGGATCAAATTTTTGGAGAGGAGCCAACCGAAGCCTTTGATGCTTTGGAGAGACTACTAAGGAAACTTGCAAGGAACTCAGCCGGAGCTTTTATGGTATTCATGCATACTAGTATGCTAAAATAGTGACCCAGACAGAACTAACAGAGCATCTTTTATCCGATCCTTGATTATGGTCTCCACTGGCATATTATGAAAATACTAGTAGTTGAATACTAAACATGCACGGGCCCGCACGGTGAAGCCAAACGACCCCTGTACTTGTACCTGCACCTGTACATGTTAGGTGTGACAAGTCAAAACTCACGTAGCACCGCAGATAAGAACCCCTCACTCTAACTTGAACACTTCACTTGTCACGTCTGTCATTCTACCCATGGTTCATCCCAGATCATAACTCTATTCCTCACACCTAACCTTGGATTCACCCCTCACCTCTCATCACCCCTCTTCTCCTACTAACATCTTACCCCACATCTCTAACAATGTCCCTCCCCTCAAACATCCACGTCTCCTCCCATCCCTGCCTCCAGGCTAAGCTGTCCCAGCTCCGCTCAGCAAGCACAAGCCCCCGCGAAACAAGAGCGCTCATCCACGAGATCGCCTCGATACTGGGCGTCGAGGCATTTGCAAAGGGACTCACCGTTACGAAGACCGGGACGGTATGTACCTGGTCCTCTACCTATCTAGTACCATGCCAGCACCAAGTTCAATCTCAGTCTCAGTCTCAGCCTCAGTACCTACAAAATAGGCATAGCTATCCAGTCATTCATTCAACATTTTGTACCTCTATTTCCGACGCGAGGCCGACATAACAAGACATTGAGATATCAATAGCACTATTTGTACACACACAGCATACCAAGCATAGCCAAAACTAATCCTCTCGTTCCGAGCAGGACCACACCCCACTGGGCGCCTCGTACGAGACCCAAAGCATCGATCCAGCCGATCTAGCCCTGGTTCCGATCCTGCGATCAGGACTGGGCATGGTTGAGGGTATGTTCAAGTCAAGTTCACCCCGCACACCCATTTTTCTTTCTTTTTTTGTAAAGGTATGCAACTAACCACCCCCAGCCCTCAACGCCCTCCTCCCAGCCGCCGTCCCAATCTACCACCTAGGCCTATTCCGGGAAAAAATCACGCTGCAGCCCGTAGAATACTACAACAACCTCCCCTTCCACCGGAGCGAGCTCTCGCCGCAAAGTCCCGCGCTCCTGGACCCGGCGGCCGCGACGACGAACACGGCGTCTGCGACGCTGGCTGTTTTGCTCGACCCGATCATTGCGACGGGGGCAACGGCGGAGGCGGCGATCCAGCTTTTGCGAGAGTGGGGGGTGCAGAGGGTTATTATGTTGAGTGTGCTTGCTTCGGAGGAGGGGGTTAGGCGGGCGGCGGGGACGTGGGAGGGGGTTGAGGTTTGGGTTGGGGGGGTGGATGGGGTTGTTAATGAGAAGGGGATGATTGTGCCTGGGGTTGGGGATATTGGGGATCGGTTGTTTGTTGCTATTGGGAAGTAGTGGGTGCTAGTAGTTGGTATTGGGATTTCATGATTTCGTTTTGGGTTGGTGTTTTGGGAAGGGGATACATGGTAGATGCTCGGTCATTTCGATTATCAATTGATAAGTACTTGAGTTAGTTATTGGGAGCTGAAGCAGAAGAGTAATCTGCTCTTCAGTATGGTTTTTTTACTTTGTTTACTATGAGAACATATTCCCCGCCAAATATTGTATTCATCGATTACGTATAGTACATGGAAATAAGGCATCAAAAAAACATGTGCAGGTGGAAACAAAAATGCAAGATGCTGAACAGAAAGCATGGAAGAAGAAATGAAAAAAAAAGCAGGGGCGGGGAGGGGACGTGCAATTAACATCAAATACAGCAGCCGAGGTTGCACTGGGCCACAAGAAACAGATGGAAAAACATGAAAGCAAGTAAGACATGAAGAACGAGAAGAAAGCAAAAGCGGCAAATGGATAAAAAAAAAAACATGGACAACCGTAAAAGTCAAAAGGTATCAAGAGATCAAAAAAGCAGATGGACGGGGGCACGATTAGGGGCTAAGGAGAAAAACAAAAAAAACTCCATCGAGTGCGAAAGAACACACAGGACCAGCCAGGTGTCGAAGGGGGACCAAAGCAGATAAACACCACACCGGACTCCCTGGTGCAAAGATAGATCAGGGGGAAAGATGCAACCCAAAGTAGTAGAAAAGTCAGGAATCACACCAAAAGGCAGAATGCAGAATGAAGGCGACGTATTCCCATAGCCATAAAACACCCCGCCTGCCCACCGGTGTACCCGTTCCTGAGTTTTCCCATGTCCCATAAAGCGTCCAACAAATGAGAGTAAGAAAGCCCGAAAATAAAAAAAAAAACCAAAAGAAAAAACGTAAAAAGTTGAAAAATATGCAGAAATCGGACCGGAGAGAGGAAATGGCGATTAGTACGCAGTGCCCACAGAAGCAAGCGACTTCGTAGGGACTGCGTGGATCGGCTGATCCTTACCGACGCGCAAGGAATCCTCGTAACCGACCAAAGCTTGGGAGTGGAGTTTGAATGACTCGCCCATCAACTTGGTGATTCTGTGAAAAGCATAACGTCAGTAAAGAGTCTAAATCAGATGAAAAGAAATATAGGACTTACCCCCAAACAACCACGCCGTCAAGGATGTTACCCCAAACACGGGCCACGGTGGAGCTGAGTTTACCAAATGCGTCGATGGCATCATCATCAAACAAGTTCCGCACCTTGTTGTAAATAGCCAATTCAGCCTCAGTAGCTGGCTCTTCGTCATGTTCCAGGCGGTAGAGCCAGAGGCTGAGAATGACCATCAAATCCAGGCCGCAGAGGGGGTGCTCCACACTCCAGTTAGTGGCGGAGGTCTTTGCAACCCAGTTGATGCCCTGGAGAGCGGCAATCTCGATGCACTCAAAGCATTGTTGGACAACCTTGTTCATCTCTTGTCCACGCTTGACCTTCTCACGAGCGACAGTCATGGCAGCAGCCACCTCATATGACGAGTGGTACCGCATGGCCTCCTGGATGGACTTCAGATCAACTTCCAGGCGGGCACGGGTGTTGCGGTAGACTGCCATCGAGTTGAAGATCAAGGGGTGGCCCTTTTGAGGAGTGCTTAGCGGGACAACGATAGTCTCAGACTCGCACACATCGAGAGAGCTCTCCCAGGTCTCAAGTGCAAGACGGAGCTTGTACTCAGTGACCACGTCCTGAAGAGCCTCGAAGCTGCGCTTGTGATTCCAGACCTGCAAGAAAAGAGCATTGATGAGAACGCGGGTGGCAAAAGCGCTGTAGCGAGTCTGTTCGCCCTGGAACAGGAAATCGTGTGCCTCGCGGACAGTAAGAGTGTTTGTGGCAGTACTGCGGCGCCAGGTCTCCTCGTCAGATGGATCCAGGTTCCAGAGAGACTCGGAAGATGGAAGCTCCAGGTTGTCGAACTCATCGAAGCTCATCGCGGGAGTGTGGTTGAAGGTGAGAGTCAACATTCCAAAGAATATGTACACTGCGAAGTAGGTACGGCGACATGACTCATCCTCGATCCAGTCCTCACGGGTAGTCGGAGTACCCTGGCGAGCATCAATTCGGACCTTAAGCTGGTATCGGTTACCAGCGACCATGTTGGCCAGAAGACTCTTGATCGAGCAAGTCCATTCAAGACCCTTGGGATCTCCACTCCAGCTTTCGAAAACCATGTTCAATAGGGTGCTCTGCATCAACCAAAGAGGGCACTTGCGAGAATCAAAGTTATCCTTATGTTGCAGGAACTGGTTGACCAAAACCTTGGAGCCGACGTGCAGCATGAAAGCGTGTTCGCGTTCGAAAGTGTACAGGGCGCCGATCGAGAGAACTGCTAGCAATAGCGGTGCTGACACAGTGGTGGGGTTGAATGACTGTTGGTGCAAGAAAGGCAGATGAGGGTGATACAAGTTAAAGTAGGTGGACAAGTACCGGTTCAGTGCAATCAGACCTGGCATCTGGAAAGTGTCAGGTAGACCTCCAAGTGTATCGGCGCTTTGAACGCGCTCCACCACCATGCTACGTTCCATTTCGTCCATGATTTGCGGCGCTCTGGGGAGAGTCAAGGCTTGACTGGGACCGGGAGAGCGACGGTAGTTTACGGGGCTGACGGGACCGGTCATGGAAGGGTAGGGGGACAAGGCGTTCGGAGTCGAGTTGCCAGACATGGGCATCGAGTTCGACAAAAGCACATCTCCGAGGGGGCCGTGACGGTCGGCGAGGGTGGGCATGGAACCGGCATCGGCGGGGGAAACGAGGGTATCCCAGGGCATTTGTGGCAGAGTGGCGTTGCCAGAAAGGTAAGGCTCGAAGGAGCCTTGGCCGGGGGATAACGATTCGGAGCGCTCGGAAACCTGTCCAGTCGCCGCGGCTGCAGCCTTATGTTGGAAGTCTGTCATCAACATGGCTGCAGTTTCAAGGTCGACCATACCATCACTACTTGCCTCAATCTGCTCCAGCGTCGCTGGGTCAATTGTGATTGAGGGTTTGGAGGGGGCAGAAGTTGTGGACTTCTGCACACCACCTCCGCGTCGGCGGCCCTCGGCGACCAGAGGGATACCACCATCCTTGGCGTGTACGGTTCGATCATGGCGCAACAAAAGGTCGCGACGAACGAAGGTACTCCGACATTTTAGGCACTTGAAGGGGCGTTCCTTTGTGTCTGCATGTAAGTTAGTATTTGGAAATGGAATAAGAAAAGAGAAGAAAAGAAAAATAGACTTGAAATTCCAACTATTGATATTTTCACTCCCTAGAGAAGAAGAAAAAAGAAAAAGAAACTTACGCGACCGTTCGTGTCTGCTGCGGTGCTCACTGCGACTGAATGCGCGATTGCAAAATTGGCACTTGTATTTCTTCTCTGGGGCTGAAGCCTTCTTAGCCGGCGAGTTGCTGGCTGTCCCGGGAGCTGATGGAGCCATGTGTGTGTTTGTGTAGCCGAAATCGTCTTAAATAAGAATAGTTGAGATCGGTGCTATGATTCCCTGGGTGAGCTCGCACCGGTTTCTTAAACGTGTCGACGACAGAAGTTCGTTGGGATGTCTGATCATTCCTATGTGGGGGAAATCGCGGGTATGTTAAAGGCGAAAGTGGGTGTCCAGCCACGAAAACAAATAAAAAAGAACGCTCGAAAAGAAAGGCGGGTGAGCGTTAAAGCACCGCGATAGGAGGGGTTGTTATGTGTTGAAGAAAGGTGGAGGGGGAGGAGGGGGGGGGGGAGGGGAAGGAAAGAAAGTGTGGATGAGGAGAGAAGAGGAATTTAGAAAACGGGTTTCCTTTTGGGGGGGGGAACGGAGGGGATGGAAGGGAGGGGGAAGTTGGGACGTGGGCCCAAGCATCGCTTACTACGCGTGAGGCGCGACGAGGGGCGAAAGTGCGAGTTGGGAGGGGGGGAGAGGGGGGCAGAGGAGAGGGAATCATAGGGCAATCATGATTTTACTAAGGGAAAACGAGAAATCAGAGGGGCTGGGAATCACTTCCTCTTTTTCGAGCCACGCCTGACTGGCTCTATTCCCACGCACGCACTATAGTTGGACTAGACGGATGATGTGCCCCCCCTTTTTTACCATACTAAATCGACACGTCGTAATATTCAAACGCAAATCTCATTCGACCCCGATCGTCCTAAAATCCCAAAAATTCATAATTTTCCCATTAAATCCCAAAATAATAAAATAAATAGAATTACATGTGGCCCGCAAATTGCTTTGAAACCCATCATTTCGGTCCTGCCGAACGTTTACTTTTACCTTTTGCTTTCTTTTTTAGGGTCGATTCCAAGGTTCTTGTATACATATGGAGGGGTAGATGTGTACACTGATGTATAAGATGGATACATGGTTGACAAAGAATGATCTATACAAATAAAAATAAAAATAAAAATTCAAAAAATGATACACATCAAAGAAAAAAAAAAATTCCAAGGCCAAAAAAAATTTAAATAAAAAAAAGAAAAAAAGAAAAAAAAATCAAAAATCAAAAAGCAATATTCAAGGGAGATCGAAAGAAAAAAAAAAGTGGGAATAGCGCTGTCCGCTGCGAGGGTTTTCGAGGGTGGGCCATGCAGTGGCCCCTCGCTCAGGAAAATAGTAAATACTGTAGTATAGGATTTATGTGTATACGGGATTCTCAGCTTATTACCAACGGAGTACAATTCAAATTCATGAAAAAAAGTATGAAATGTTTGGATTTCGTTTCCAGGAAAATATGTGGCATGTGAGGCGGTTTAGTGTCTCGATCGTGGCACATCCACAGCAATGCAATCTTATTACTGGTAGATTGTGGTAGCCCTGAAGTAACATGGCTGTCATTACTGATGCCCTAGAATACTTTGCATTCGCAACTTGAACTTGAACTTGAACTTGATAAACTTGATACTTTTTGATATCGCAACCATGGTTCATGCCCACGTTACCCCTCTTGTCATCCAAACCCCTCCGATCGGCAAGATTGGCTCGGTTGATCGGGTAGGAGAGATATCACTCGTTACACAGCTCCGACGAGGCAATCGGGTGGGTTGGGAATGAGACAGGGATGTATTGGATGCATTGGATAGAATTTCCTCACATTTTCTACCAAATTAACAAGGTTTAACTTGACCGGATTCCAAGCTTTGATTTGTTCAAAACAACTGTATACATACTAGTGATGCGTTCACTTCCAAGGTTACTACGTAGCCGGAGTACTATCTACGGGGACCTCCCTCCAGACCTCCGGCATAGCGCTAGAATAGCCTCGATCGGATCCTGTCTATCCGCGGGGCGTGGGTTAGTTGCAGCCAAGTCGATCAATCCACCATGATCGTTTTTCTTTTCTTTTCTGGTCTCATAATTTGACTTTCTTTACCCTTTTGGGGCCTTTCTAAAAAAGGGTCAAATCAAAAAATCAACGAATTGTACTCTACTTTTCCATTCGACCTGACAAATGCGCCACACCTCTCTTTCTCACCATTGATGGACCCCCTTTAATTATTGACAGATCATCGATGTTCCTGTACTTTTGTCACGAGGTCTTACTGGGCCAGATCCCGTCTCATCTCGGAGCCGCCCCGCTTTGTGGCGGTTCCAAACTGTGCCACGCTGGAGGGGAAACACAAAGAGGGGAGATTTTTCCTTTCAAAGGAACATCTATTTCAATCCAGATTCATATGTAGATGAGACATGTCACTCCGTACCTGCACCGCCCGCAGTTATACATGCCACTTTTATCACGAGTCATAGGCTATCGTCGACGCAGAAGACGTACGACACCATCAGATCATGTCTGTGCGACGTTGTGTCCGAATCCCTCCTCCAGACATCACCTGTCGGACTTGCAGGGCGATCTGCAAGCAAAATGCTAATCGGGCCCTTTGGGTTGGGATACCATCATCTGATCCAGAATCTACTCTTACTGTTTTAAGCTAAGATCCATGCAATCTGTACTATCTACTTTTTGCCGACCTGACGGGAGTATAACCGGATTACACTCATCAACTGAATCATGATATCTGTGCCCGGTCGCTAGCGAGCGCATGATCGTATTTCATTGCTCAACCTGCCGGGCTCTTCTCGGGGTCCACTATGTACACTACACACGGTAACCTCAATGAACGGTCAACCCGCAGTGAGTTGGCTAGCTCTTGTACACCGCACAAAACCCGTGTCCTGAATTCCCGGCTTTCCCCCTCCGTGGGGCACTGCATCATTGGCAAGCCCGAAGATCCGCTAGGATTTGGGACGCGGAGGACCGACGCGGTTACTTGGGAAACGCGTCTGGCGACGCCCCTCCACCGGGTGGAGATGCGCGATGCAGCCCAAGACGGCACAGCAATGGAAGATCAGTTATTTATTCAGCGAGGGGGAAAGAGAGGTAAAATCAAAAGAGGCAGAAAAAAAAAGTACGAAAGCACAGAGTACATTATTCTGATGTACATCGTTGGATCCTCCCTTTACCCCTCGAATCACTGACCTATCAAATTATTTCGATTTCAACATGTTTGCGATGGATAACAAGGACATTTCTTCGGATTTTGTACAGGTAGGCTTTTTTTTTCTTCTGTCAAAAGTACGTTTTATACAGCCATCTGCAGCTGTCCCTTAAACATGGGAATTGATCGGAGTTTCCGGATGATCATCGAAGCATCAGCGAACGTTCTCCCAAGCCGCTACTCACATCAGCTGAGCAGAGTGCAGAGTGGCGGAGAGCGGGTTGACTGCGCAGGGTAAACTTTAGCAGGGATAGAAAGGGAGAGCAAATGAAGTCTGTAAAAGCCCTTGATTTGACCAAAGGAATTTCAATAATGGTCCGATCCACTTCCCGATGCAGCGGTCCGACCCAGTTTCAACGTTCTCGACCCAAGCAGGAACCAAGGGGGAGAGAGAAGATGACGAAGTGCAGATTGAAGCGGTGACTTGACCGCCAGGAATTGGTGGGTTTTTCTGCGTACTTTTGTCTACTCAGAACAAAGAGAAACCAGTTGATGATCCACCATTCTCAATCCCTTGGCTTAACGCCCAAACTCCTAAAAAATCTGACATTCCAATCCTTGAAGTAAAACTGACTCGTTGAATTGGAGTTTAGATTGAGGCCCGACTCCGAGATCATAGGATTAGAATTCACAATCTTGCACCAAGTTACATGGCAGTAGAGATGAATCTCTCCGCACTCCCTACATAGTAAACAAACGCAAAAACACTAGGTATTAGAACTCAGGCCATGCAACATCCTCAACCGAACAATAGATCTACAGAGGGATCGGAATCAACAACACTTTGACCTCGTGAATTCACCCTATACCAAACCTACCCTGGAATTCGTCTCCATACGGAGTCCAAAGACGAAAAAAAAAGGGCAGTCTATCTGTATCGAGCTAACGACTCAAGCCAGCTCCACATACAACAAAAGTTACATCAGGAATCTAAGGACCATCTTCCCCGGCGCCGGCCCCTGAACTAATGACTTCCGGCAGCCCGCGCCTGGTCGATTGGGGGCCCATCGTCCCGACAACTCCAAAGGGAGTGAACGAAGTGGGGGCAGCCAAAGTGGACTCTCAACTGGGTCTGCTGGTCGCGCGCCCCGCCCACGCCAGGACGGTCTGGAATTTCTGATTCTTCCTCGCTAGCAACTTCTAGCCCCGTTTGGCCTACGCCTAAGCCGTTGCCGAAGATGTCGGTGAGACCTCGTCGTGCATGTCGCTATTCCCAACTATACTTGCAGAGCGCTTTCGCTTCAATTGACCTCACCGCTTCGTCACACATGGCTTGTCTAGGATTCGAGATGCAGATGCAGGTCCCACCTTGATTATGGTTCTTTTTCGTCGGGTTTTCGGCTGAATATTGATTTTGGATTTGAATTTTGGATTTTGGATTTCATCTCCCTTGTGCGCGCTAGCTTTTTTTTTTTTTTTTTTTTCTTCTTTTTTTCTCTCTTTTATCCCTTTACACTTTCGCTAAGGATGGGGCGTTGAAACTTCCCCCGATTTTCCCGGTGCCCTGGGAAGCAACACCTCCGAGATGATGGAGTGGGTTCCACTAGCTTTGGTGTGAGTGGGTTTTCGTGCTCCCTTCTGATTTGGTTTCTCAGGGCCATCTCAAAGGAAATGAAGCCGAATCCGATTACGCCTGCCTAGTTGAGCTGTCTCGGTTTACGTATTTCCGTGGTGTGTGTTAACCTACATATCCATACTCCGTAAACATAAACCTAACGCTCTCAAAGGATTTCGTCAGTCCGCTTATCCGTTCGTTAGTACAGTATGTCCCGTCCCGAGGAACGAGGGTCTGGACTCGGCACACAATCAGGAAAAATTGAATTGGAGTACGGCAGTAGGCTAGAACAAGGATGAGAATCCGTTTATTGTTTTTACAAGGGTTTGCTTTGCATTGCTTCCGGCAGTTAACTACTGTATTCAGATAGTCCCCGCTAGCAACCATTGAGCGCCGTTCATCCTTCTTTAATTTGCCACACTGGGGTAAGGAGAAGAAAGAATGGAGTATTGATATTTTTGAAGGAGCTTATCGCGGCCTGCTAATTCAAATATTGGTTGAGTAGAGCATCATGGGATTCGCAATATTTCATCACATCATCAATATTAACGAATAGCTCAAATGCGATCATTCCTTGGAAAGGAAATGAGGGTCCCGGGGAAGTAGACCCGGCCCATGGTTCACCACCGCGGGAGGATCGATGAAACCAAATCACACGTTCGCTTCCACTTCTGATATCACTGCAAACCACCAAGCGGAGTCTACGTAGGGTATAGACTCCGAAAAGTCCAGACCGACACAGGGCTGCAGTTGCAGCTGCCGTGCGTGTACGTGGCAATCCTTCACCGTCATTATCTCCCAATTCCAGGGTTTGGCTTTTAGTGCACTTAGTCCGATGCAGGGGATGCATATGAAGTGAGAATCAAGATAATCAAGATAATCAATCTCCCTTGTTACACATTTCATCCAACAATAAGTACTCCGTAGGACGTTCCAATAATCCAAGTGGCAAGTACGGAGTACTACGGATATTGAATTAGAAACCTCATTTCCCTACGCCCCGCGTCGATGTGCTTCGGAATTTTCTCGAAGGGGTGGAACACTCGCTAGTCCTTGGAAGTGGGAAAAGAAAACGGAGCCCCGGCAAGCTTACTTCCCAGACAAGGTTCAAAGCGCGGAGCTAGACTTGCTTCTGACGATAGCGTACCGGCAGCTCCACCACAATTCACGGTGTAACGAATGATCTATCGAATGCAACGGGCTTGGTGGAAGCTCTTCCTCTTCCTCCACGCGTGTGAGTGGAGCGGGATCACCGTTGAAGTGGTTCTCCGTGCGACATATCCGCACTGCAGAAAGAGAGGAGGGGGGTGTTAAGGAGGAGGGGCAATAATGCAAAAGTTCATTGCGAGTCTCCAGTCGGATTTGCGAACGACACTGTCGCTCTGGGTATCTTTGCGCGGGTGGGGGAGGTGGGAAAAAAAATTGATGGTCGCTATGAAACCTGGAAAGGGGGTATGAAAGTGATGATCAGGATCATCGGGCGGGCCCGACATTTTGGATACAACAGGGGCTAAAATTGTGGTCGGCGATTGGATGCCCCCTGCCCCGGGCGGCAGGATAAGTCTCCGCTTGGGAACTCGGTACCCTTCTGGTTGGGTAGGTGTTGATGATGTCGTCCACAGGGAGGGGTTCCTGCGACTCCCGTCAGGTCCGCTCCTGCAAGGAACAAGGGACGGGGATTTGCGGTGGCAAATTGGCCGAGGTAAGCTCTTGCCGTTTGCTCTGGTGGGTATGGGTGAGCTTTGTTCTTGGCATCCAAGTGTTGGACTCTGGTTGCCATTATTCAGGTGATTGTACTCCGTTTCAATGGATTGAGCCCGACTTGGCTTGAATAAATTGCAGGCTGAGATGGACCTGGCTTTCAAGCTTGTTTTGACTGTTGCTGCTACGGACCTATTTTGCTGGTTTAAGGTTGACCTTTGAACTTCAATGTTGGTTGGAACCTTCAACCTTGAAAAAGTACGTGGTTCATCTACTTGAGTACTGTGTACATATCAAACCTTCAGGTAGTGTTTATTTATCAAAACCTTGGGGACATCTTAAACTTCCCTACTACAGTATATCCTTAAAGAATTTCAGATCGCTGCTTGCGAATTTCTAAGAATTCAACCTGAGAAAAAAAAGGCATCCAATCCATCCGTTTTATATACATACATATACATGTATGTCCAGATGTCACATTGAACTATTCAGTGCTCCGCGCTAGACACATTCAAATTTTCGTACCTAGTAGGCAGGTAGAGTTTGAATATATGTTGTAGGTACATAGTAGGTACTGGTAGGAATTAATGTGTATACATAGCACTCAAGTAAGATCAATATACCAGTTGACACCTCCAGCGTTCCAACATTATACATTCAATGTTTGAAGCACTTGAATATACTAGTATGTATTGATATGTCCACATGTGCACCCACATGTGCACCAGTTGACCCTTTCAATACATGCACATGTGTCAACTAGTATGTGTCCCCTTTCAGATGTTGCCAGCAATGGATTGTGGAACATCAACTTCCAAATGCCCATTCAATTAGAACTTTGAACATCAATTCCTTAAAACATTCAATGTTTAAGCTCCAAGGTTATTTAAATACTCTTCCAACCACCGAGGTTTCTTGGAAAGGTTCAACATTTGAAGGTTCCAATTTTTGATGGCCCGTCCAGATGTCTAGAATCTTATATTCCCATAACAATGGCACCTATTTATTCGATATAAGTCATATTTTCGCGTGGATGGAGTTGATCCGTACATATATACAGATGCATACATAGCTAGACACATGTGCAGTAGGTACATATCGATGATGCAAATATATACATATGTAAGCCTTCCAACCACGGTTGGCGCTGACCTTCGAATGTTGGAACTCCAGATGTTTGAACTTGATAACATGCCTGGATATCTGGAGGTGTATACTACCCACGGATATTTACAGAGTGGTACATAGCCTTGCAGCATTGAAATGTTTGAAGGTCCCAAGGTATAGATGTAGAATAGGTATATTATTCGTTGACATGTGAGGGCATTAATCGAGCCCTCAAATGCTCAAGTGGAAGAAATATTATGTATTCACTAGCACTTGAGCATTCAATGTTTAGCAGGGTTTCTGGAAGTTTTGGAATACTCCCTCGGTAACTTTCGTCAGGATATCATTGGGACACATTATTCAGGTTGAAAATCTACGTAATGGAAATTATATTGATTCGGCGATCAATGGCCACGTGGTCATCTGCAAACCCATAATTATAGCGCAATGGTGCAAAACTAGTGCTTATAATGATATGATCAATGATCTTGCCCACTGGCAAAACGTGCCGAAAAGAAGAATTGATCGAATATTCAGTTGCATACGTGCGTTGAAACTACTCAAGTTTGAGAGTATCAAAGCACCAGTCTAGACTCAATTCAACGTTCTATGAAACCAAACTACATTCCCAGTTTACTATCACATGGAAGCGCCCCGACCCCGCAACCAAACTGATCTACTCTGATCTACAGGAACCATCGCCGAGGACAATGTGCGTGTTCACTCCACTAGACTGGGAAATCAAGGATTCATTGAACTTTCTTGGATTCCCAGCGGGCAAGCCCCGAGAAAATACAATGTACAGCGTAGTACAAAGTATGATTCCGTACATACCTACATATGTATATTTGATATCTACTTCGTACAATTCCCCTACTACATATACCTACCACCTACACCTGCCGTGAGAATAAAACGGCGCGGAAAAAATTCCCAGCTGATCGGTTCTCGGCGCACTTTATTGCGCCCAGCTTGAGGACGATGACCAATTGTTTTGAATATATTGTATCCTTGACAGGGAATATAAGACTAGACTGCCACATGGCAGGAATTGCCGACGGGAGATGGAAAATTGCGTAAAAGACACGAGTGATTATTGGTATGTGGGGTTTGGAAGCCTAGTCGAAGTCCACCCGAAGTAGGTTATGAATACTCGCATGTGAGACATGAAACGTGCGGGTGCGATTAACTCCAACTTATAAAGTCAATTCAGGTTTTTGAGAAGTCCCCAGATTGAAGGTTTCCAAGCTTATACTTGGAAATACTACTTGTGTCAGCACTTGAAGGGAAACTTAGTTGTTCAAGGTTTAGCCGGACTTTGGGCTTAAGATTTAGATATTCCATCGTTCCCAGTCTTGGTATTGAATATCCGATCTTCGGACTAGTGAACTGACCCCAAATAACGATCATTTCAATGGTTCAAAGTGAGGCAATGAATACCAACTTACATACTATACTAGGTAATCTACCCCATTGTCGCGATGACGTGGATTCGGACTTGATTACCAACTCGGCATCTGCCCATAGTTAACTAGTTATGGCAGGCCCCGGTCTCCTGCATGAGGTAACTTCCCCTAACCCCCAACAGACCAGGGGTCCAATGAGGCTGTGGAAGGATAATACCGAATCCTTGTACGGAGTAATTATTCCGTACTTGCTATCACCCAAAGTCAATTGCACGCCATGTGTTTATTGCCGCGTGGATTAATTTCTGTTATGCAGCCACCATCAACAAAGGAACCAGGGACAACACAGTGATTCCAAGTTGACTTTGAGCTTCGGACTTCGGCGGAAGCTATGCCAGCCACATCAATTTAATATATTTAATATGGGTTCGACCTTCTAGAAAGGTTCTGGAACTTGTTGGTTCCTGTGTAGCTTGGTGTGGCTTAGTGGGGTCGCGCAGTAAGAAAGCCAACCGTTGAGTTTTATTTTCCACGGGGGATGGGGTCGATTTGATCATATCCCCCGAGCATCATATAGATGGAAAGAAAGAGAAAAAAAAAACAAAAACAAAGCTGTCATGATTTCTCCGACGTTGCTTATCTAGCTTGGTTGGATATTGTCCTGGAGGACAAGGTGTGATAGATTAATGTCGTGTAAATGGCGTTCACCTGCTGGTCCAACAATTATTGATATGACACCTGAGGGGAAATTTTACCTTTTTTCCCCCTTGCTTTGACTGTTTTCCCCCTTCTTCCTGTCATTCTACTTGTCTTCGCGCTTATCAGTTTCCTTTGAATCTGATAGTTCCGCGGATCTTTTTGGTTTTGGTTTTTCATCGTATCCCAATTACCAGGACCCCTGGATGACGAGAATATGGAAAAGCAAACATCCCATACAGGTACTCCGTACCGGCATACGTATATAATGTATGTATGTAGCAAGGGTGGGAATTCCGATTGGATCAATGGAAGATGAAGCTCAGAGTTCACTGGAAAACCCACCAAGGTGTCAAATCAGCGCGAGCCGCGGCCGATCCACATGGGCGCACTTTTCACGAAACGAAAGCCGGCGTAACACGCTTTGGTCTGGATCTCCTGTCTCTCTGGGAGTTGTCATAGGGCAAAAATGGCATGACGAAGAGAGATGGATACCGGGTTTTATTGCAGATTTATTTTTATCCTGCATCTTGCACCTCTAGTTTATTTTATTTTATTTTGTTTTGCCTTTTTTTTTTTTTTTTTTTTTTTCGTTGCCTCTTCCTGACCCATTTGCCCCTCATCAGTCGCGTGGATGTGACGGTAACGGGGCAAAGAGGCTGTCACACCGTTAAGATAATAATCATGTCCTACCAGGTTGTTTTTAGAGACGCGGTTGGCGATTTGAGGGGCCAGATAGTAATGGAGTAATCAAAACAATACAATAGTGGATTTGTTCCCCCCCCTTAGGGCTTGCTTGAGACCATAGCGCGTGAACGTGCCACGGTAGATCCAAAGGCTGTCGGGTCGATGGAGTGTTATGGAGCCGGGTGCTCAGACGCTGGTAAGCGGACTGTTGCTGTGATACCCATGAGACAAGATAACAAGTTCCCCAGAGAATTCAGGATAGAAAAGAACCCTGGAATGATTTTGGATAAGCCATAAGAAGTAAATAGAAACCAAGATGTATAGATGTCAGATTGCATAGAATGCATATTGAGAAAGCGAGAGCGAGACTTGAAGGTTACAGGGGGTTTTATTACAGAAATTCAAGGTTTTGCCGTATTCCGGACTCTTTGCCAAACGGTAACGATACCAATAATACACCGCGGCAAGATACCAACATCGTAGTACTCTCGTACGGATGAAGAGAGAGAGACTTGACTGCAAATGTTGCTCTCAACGGAGTAGACGCCTTATCCGTCCCGCCTCCACTCCTTGATTCTCCCACTCTCTCAGTCATAATTACGAGCCTCCTGACACTTCCCCCCTTCATGTCTTGAATCCGATCTAGAGTGCTGGTGGTTATTATTGTGGTTGTACCGTCATCCGTGAGCCCTCGAAACACAGTCATCTTCTCCCTAACCCCGGAAAGTGGGCTGCAAAAATTACCCACCCGCCCCCTCCCAACAAGCACACCAATTTCAGCCATGAGCCTCCCGGAACTGTGAGACAGTGAGAGAAGACATATAAGCCAAAAGTACGGTCCTGACCGGGTCTGACGGCTTCGACTTTCCCCAGTTGAGACTTCCTTATGTACGAATACCGCGCAGTGGACCTAGCCGTGGACTCTGCGCTGGTTTCCAAAGCCGGGGCCTTTGCGACCGCTTTCGAGTACACCGACGAACAGGTCACCACCCCCACAGCTGCCTCCCGACACCGCGGCCGGGGCACCAGCATCTCGCAGCACTCCGACCGTTTGCCTCAATCCCCCCTGAAAATGGCCACCGGATATGCGGTCAGTCCCGAGCCGCCGGCACTGTTCGTGCGGGCCATGTACGATTACGATGCCGATGACCACACAAGTTTGAGCTTTCGCCGCGGCGACATCATTCAGGTACTCAACCAGCTGGACACTGGATGGTGGGATGGTGTCATTGATAATGTTCGTGGTTGGTTCCCAAGTAACTACTGTACCATCATCACAGAGGCGGAAGATTTTGGGGAGCACATGTTACATGGAAATGAAGAGGAGGACATGAGCGCCGAATCAGGACCCGAGGAAGAATATGATAATGGAAACGACGAGGATGACGAGCTGGACTCGGAGGGCAACCCACGCGACTCAGAACCCATGATTCTACCGATCGAGGGTGTTCCGGGGCAACAGGAGCAAGAGGAGGCCGCATTTTGGATCCCGCAGGCCACACCAGATGGCCGCCTCTTCTACTTCAATACTCTCACGGGATACTCGACCATGGAGCTGCCCTTTGAAAACCCCACCGCTGCGAATGAAAATGGCCCTCGAGATCGAACCAACTTTTTCGTCCCTGATCAGACCCGGCCGCCCCCTGAGCTGATGGCGCGTGGATTCGAGAGAGACGAGGATGAGTATGACGGCTCCGCTTCGGAGGCTGAAGGGGAGTCGCTGATGCTGACTTCGCATGACTCCATGTCTCGTCGTCGTCAGTCTTTGGTGGACGGGGTCTCACCTGCCACTTCCATGGATTCATTATATCCACCCGGGCCAAAGGATTTCAAAATTCCACCGATGAAAAGGAGTCCCCAGCCATCATTCAGCAGCGCTGGAGGCACCAGCACCAACACCTCCGTGGCCGAAATTATCTCGCGACCTTCCATTTCCTCCAACACACCTTTGCACTTTGTAGATGATGGCTTCATCCCGCCCGTGGCCTGGCCCACGCTGGTGGATAACATGCGGTTTGCCGTTGAGGCTTATCGCCAGACTCTTCTTTCCGGTGAACGGTCAGAGTATGTAAGAAAGGCCGAGGACATCTCTGATCATCTGCGCATGCTTTTAGCCGCTGGTTCGGATACCACTGATAACCATTCGGGAAACCCCTCCATCATTTCCACTAATAAGGCTCTTTATCCTTACTTCCGTGACATGATGTCGAAATTCTCGAAGTTGGTTCTTTCATCGCATATTGCCGCTGCCGACTGGCCTGGCTCCGATTCAGTCAACAAGTGCCTCCAAGAGGCCGATGGTGTCATGCAAGGAGTGTACGGCTATGTTGATGTTGCCCGCCAGCAGTGCGGAGACAACATTCCCAGAATTCTTCCTGGCTTCGTCAGTGGTAGCTCTTGCGGTGGCAGTTGGCGAAACAATGGAGTTTCTTTGAATGCAGCCGGACCCACATCGTTCCTTGTTCCGGAAAATAGTGATTATCGAAACGAGCCTTCGGTGTCCCTGGATTCTGCTCTTTTGGATCACATTGATGTCCTTAGGAGATCGTTTGTGGGTTGCATTCGTCGACTGGAGGAGCGGTTAATGTTGAGCCAAAAGATCGTCACTGTCACTGAACATACAGAACTCGCAGATGCTGTTTCCGCGGCTGCAATCAAGGTCGTGGAGCAGTTCCGTCCCTGGATTGCAACTGTCGAGTCGATCAATCTCGTTCCCCTTGGCACCAGCTTTCAGAATCCCCAACTTGTGGATTTCAGCTTGCAGAAGCAACGGGTTTATGATGGCATTGGTGACTTCATCTTGAGTTGTCAAGCAGTTTCTTCCCCTCTGCCTGATGAGTGGGCCGAGCTTCGAGGTGACTCTCTTGACGACCGAATGACTGCTGTACGGAGTGTGGCCAAGCAAGTGGAAAACTATGTGTCTCAGATTGGGTTTTCATTATCTTTGCTTCTTGAACAGATTCCAGATGATCAATCGTCCGTTACCCGAGTCGATAGTCGCCTGGAGGAAGAAGATGAGTCGCTTAACAAGACCACCCACAGTCGCAGCGAATCTAAAGCCAATATCTCTTCGGAGTCTATCGGTATCCCATCGTCATACACCCCCGGCAAGGAACCTGGAAAGGTGCGACGCAATATGGACAAGGCTCAGAGATTCTTTGGACAAGCACCACCTACCACTGTCACACGTGAACCGGTTCAGCGGGAGCCCGTAAGAGAACCCGAAGAGACACCGTGGTTCTTGAAAATGGATCATGAAGGCGAAGTGTTTTACGATACCAAGGGAGATTCTCCCATTCTCAAATGTGGAACATTGTCCGGCTTGGTTGAGCACCTCACACGCCATGATAAGCTTGATGCTTCCTTCAATAACACCTTCCTCCTCACCTACCGCTCCTTTACCACAGCCTCTGAACTTTTCGAACTGATTGTACAACGATTTAACATTCAGCCTCCATTTGGCTTGAATGCTGATGACATGCAAATGTGGGGTGATCGCAAACAAAAGCCGATCAGATTCAGAGTCGTGAATATCCTTAAAAGTTGGTTTGACAACTTCTGGATGGAGCCCAACGATGAAGTGAACATGGATCTCTTGCGACGTGTCCATGCGTTCACCAAGGACTCTATAGCCACAACAAAGACTCCGGGTTGCCCCACTCTTCTTGCTGTTATTGAACAGCGACTTCGCGGTCAGGACACAACTGTGAAGCGTCTCGTCCCAACTCAGAATGTTGCCGCCCCAGCATCCATCATCCCGAAGAACATGAAGAAGCTCAAGTTCCTCGATATCGACCCTACCGAATTTGCTCGACAGTTGACTATCATTGAGTCTCGCCTTTACTCCAAGATCCGGCCTACAGAGTGCTTGAATAAGACCTGGCAGAAGAAGGTCGGCCCGGATGAGCCAGAGCCAGCTTCCAATGTCAAGGCTTTGATTCTTCACTCTAACCAGCTGACAAACTGGGTTGCCGAAATGATCTTGACACAAGGCGATGTCAAGAAGCGCGTGGTCGTCATTAAACATTTCGTCAATGTCGCTGATAAATGTCGCTCACTCAACAACTACTCTACCCTTACATCTATCATCTCCGCTCTTGGAACTGCCCCTATTCATCGGCTGGGCCGCACATGGGGCCAAGTCAGCGGCCGCACTTCTGCGATTTTGGAGCAGATGCGTCGATTGATGGCCAGTACAAAGAACTTTGGCGAGTATCGTGAATCCTTACATCTCGCTAACCCTCCCTGTATCCCTTTCTTCGGTATGGTATACACCTTGATACACTATCTGGTGTATTATTCCCTTTCTATATATCCGAAACTGTAACTTACACTGTTCTAGGTGTATACTTGACGGATTTGACATTTATTGAAGATGGTATTCCTTCTCTGACACCATCAGAACTGATCAACTTCAACAAACGGGCCAAGACTGCTGAAGTTATTCGGGACATTCAGCAATATCAGAATGTGCCTTATCTCCTCTCGCCAGTTCCCGAACTACAGGATTATATTCTCAGTAATCTACAAGCCGCCGGTGATGTTCACGACATGTACGACCGGAGTCTTGAAATCGAGCCTCGTGAGCGTGAAGACGAGAAGATTGCAAGGTATGCTGATTCTTCTAGCAATAAGTCCAACACCATGCTTTTTGCAAGTACCGTCGCCTTGTTGCGATAATCATGTTTCAATTTATTTGCTTTTTTATTTCCTCTTTCCCCCTGGGATGTGGTGTTTGGCACTTTTCGGCGATACCCAAATTTGATCTCAAATTTCCGGTTCATTTTTCCGGTGACGAGAGTGGCATTTCAAACCTGTTTTGAGCGTCGAAACTAACCGCTTTTGACTTTAACTCGTAGATTGCTATCTGAGTCAGGTTTCCTGTAGTTGTGGCGGTGACCCCTGTCAAGCTACACCTGCAGGTGGCCGTGGCCAATCGAGGGCTACATATGCCCCAATTTTCGCCACTTTCAACAGCGCTCCAATCAAATCAACGCGATACCCGATCGTCGTCGACTCCCGCAGGGCAAGTGTTTCACTATTGGGCGATTAACAGGGGCTAGCAAGTACGTTTTCGGACATGTCCGAATCATGCGACCATGGACCTAGCCGCTGCACAAGCTCCTGCATAGGTATGCAAGCCTAGTTCACCGACACTGGGACGAATCTCTTTCGATATACCCCACGACCTTGTGGGGTAATAACCCGGTCTATGACGAATATCAATGATCCGATCGCCGCAAACATCAACCTCGCATGCATCTTGCCGCTTGCCCGAACCATGTGCTTTCGCTTTCGATTTTCTTCTTCTTCGATCTATATACCTCTTTGTTTGGCATAGAATTTTTGGGGGGATTTCACCGGTTGTTTCTTTTTGCACTTTACAGTATTGTAAAGGAAGGTTTTTTTCAAAATCTTCATTTACATGTACTTCATTGTCGCACATATTGGCCATATGGTGTGTATATTTTGGCCTTCTTGTTAACACCTTCTCTTACATTCCCTTTCCGTTATCGTGGGGTTGAGGTGGGATGATGTGAAACCGAGACCTTTGGAAAGGATAATGCCTTGATGCCGTCTTCTATAATGATGTGTCACGACCCTTTTGACCCAAGCTCTTGTCAATTGAGAGCTTTTTGGCAAGTCCAATTTTTCTTACGAGCAAGAGCCTATTGTATGGCTCATGGCTCTTGGCTCAATTCTGTGTATTTATTGGTTGAATAACTACTTTTCAAATATACTCAGTACCCGATGTCAATATAAGCGCCCGAGCTGGTCTCAGACCGCTACCTAACTTTGAATAGTTGAGAAGCCTGGATTTCGTGATGTAAAGGGACGGGATACTGACTATACAGGTGGCTTTTAAACTTGGTCGGGATTTCCTCAAATTCCCACGGCTTACTAGGATAGATCCACGACTGATAGATCACATGCACGACTAACCCCTGCAGAGCACGTATTTGTCATTAAACTTTCAAGTGGCTCTACCATGAAGCTGTTACCTGGTAGTGCCATTGGTTGTATAGGAGATGCGCAGTATATTAGAGACAACAGAGGGATTTCCTGTGTGATTTCCAACTTTACCTACTGGATTTCTGGCGATTTTTGGTTGCCCTTTCCGGATTAGTCACATTCTCGCCGCTTTTCCTCACTGAGTAGAACTGAGCACGGCTCCCCACTGATCCACTGAGCCTCATGTAAGCCCAGGCTCAGGGGAGCTTCATAGCTGGTAAAGATTTCTGCTCGTGAGTGGGTGCAACATGTATTGTCACCCGAGTAGTCGCTAGATGCCGCCGTACAACCAAAGTCCTCTACTTACGGACACCAGGGGTGTTTGAAACCCTTTGAACATTTACCATTGAGTAAAGACATTTGATCATAGTTTGGACCGAGCTGATCTCCAGCAAGCCTCGCTTGCTTGATCTCATTGCGAAGAGGATCAATATATTCGAGACGAAGACAAAGATCAATAACAGCATATCCCAGGGCCTGTCAAATCCATCTTTTACAAATTTGTAGCTAATTTGACATTTGAAGGAGGATAAGCATTTGCAATCTTGCTATTGTCGCAGCAAATGCCACCTGTATGCGGCTTACTGGGCACTTATGAATAGGTTCTTCAAAATTCCGATAATGCTGACCGGGATAACAGAGTCATTGAGTCCCAAGTTTCCTCGATGCAGCATTGGATAAACATAAGCCGGCAATGACCAAACCAGGAAAGCACCCACCCAGATATGTCCAAGAATTTTCTGGCCTTTTGTGATCGGCTGATCAGGCGAGACATTGCCAACAGAGCGACATGTATAGCGGACCAGATCTTCAATCAAGACTCCTAAAGCTTGAGCGCAGAAGAATGGAACAGCGCCCGAGATCGATAGTGAAAGGCCGATCGAGAGATCGATCAGATAATGCATCAAAGCAGAAATCAGAAAGACAAACACGATATGCGGGTAAGAGGCTACCGGGCCCTCTGAATCGAGTCGAAGGATATTTTGTACAATGTAAGAGGATATGCGACGGAGTTTATGTGCGTTGCACTGGTGCCACGTGCGACTAGAGCATGTGCTTTTAGTTAGCTGTTACATACACTCTCAATTGGAACCGAGCGATTTACTTCCAGAGACGTCGGAGGCTATACGCATCGGATGGAGACCCGTAGAATGGAGGCCACTCAGACGGCTCACTCATCCCAGTCAGGACACTGATGAAGCCAAAAATGCTATGTATACCGCCCTGACTGCAGACAAGTCCTAAACCCATCGCAAAGGTACTGAAAGATCTAATCACAGCCTCTTCCAGCGTGAATTCACCTAGTCGGCTGAAAACTGGCACGCGAGAAGGAACCAAGAAGCGATTTCCAACTTTCGGATCATTCATAGAGCCGAGAAAATCAAGACCGATGTAACTCAAAAGCGCGATTCGAGCAGTGCGACGAAGGAAGGCAGCTCGGGATGGGACATTGTCGGGATCGTCATTAGAGAATCGAGGCACATTTTTCACCTGGTCGGCAGTTCCAAGGCACCGCATATTAGATGAAGCCCAAACTCCAAACGACAAGCGATTCCACCAGGTATCTTTTTGTTTCAATGGCGCTTTCCCGGGTGCATTGACAGAGGATATGGCAGTGCGTGTGGAGTTGAACTCCCATCCGCTCAGGAGACCGACATCGATATAATGAAATAACAATAGACCAGAGTACCCTGCCACGAGACTGGTTCATGGAAGTCTCACACAAACCCCCAACGAAGAGTTGAGGCAATCCCAACTGCAAAAGGCTACCAACCCGAGGATACCTTTTCTTAGCGGGGATTGGGCCGACGTGTACCCGAGAGCGCCCACCACCAAAGCCGTTTGAACAGCTGCGGACAGTAAGGGATTGGGAAACATATTCATAACGAGTGTGAAATTTTGGAGATATGTATAGACTGAAATGAGAGTCAAGCAACTGAGCTATCTCTCGAGAAGCGCAGGGAAAGCAAAAGGATACTGTAAAATACCATTTCAGCCCCAACATTGAACTATTTTGGGGCCAAAATGGTATTCAAATGTTGTATTGTAACAGCTGAAACTCGATTCCCTAACCTTGAGGCGAGTATTAATGTTGGTATCCGAAAGGCCCCGCACCGGGACGCGCCGTCTGTTAAGCTTTCGGGTAAGGATCTGATGGGGTTTAGAGATGTGATAGGCTGTAACAACCCAGATTTCTATGGCTTGAACATAGGTAAAGCAGGTAATGGCTCCTGCGGCGTGTAGATCTACATCTGCACCACTGATATTGGGATCCGCACGTTTTGAACCCTCGTGGACAGCAAGCAGTGCAGTGCTTTTTTTGACCGAGAGCCTGGAGCATGCGTGAACCCAAACCATATATCAGTGGATGGAAAGAAGCGTAGTATAGAGCGCGTGACGACACAGCAATTATTCGAGCCGCTCTTCAGAGCCCGCCAAAGATCGGAATGGGACGAGGGTGTAGCCGTAACTATCTCCCCAGAAGCTAGAACAACTTCGTATGCTAGGACGTTCGAGAATCCCAGGCCAATTTCAGGTGTAAAAAATGAGAGACCTTGTGCATTTTGTATTAGTTTCGTTACCCCCAGGTTTCTTCCAGAAATTACTTCAGAGTAGTACAAGTACATGGAACTTAATTGAATACACACTAGCTGGCCAGGTGCTTGACCTAGATACTAATGCCTGGCATAGTTCGTTGATTTACTAGAAGACGCTCAACACCCAAAAGTATGAAAATTGACCCACCCAGCGCCAAAGACACCAGTCCAAATCTGTAGCTGAATGCAAATATGAAAGAAAGCGTGACAGTCGTAGCGAGAAGTATTTAACGGAGGCACCGTCTACCCGTCATGGGACTTAGGATGCTTGGGTCGGCTGCTCTCCAATATTCT
The DNA here is from genome assembly GCF_028828195.1 of Penicillium verhagenii. NCBI lineage: Eukaryota > Fungi > Ascomycota > Eurotiomycetes > Eurotiales > Aspergillaceae > Penicillium > Penicillium verhagenii. The sequence goes on along the minus strand of NW_026643166.1, from coordinate 800,725 downwards.
GGAAGAGCTTCATCTTAACCTCAGATGCCATGAGACCCTTGACTTCTTCTGATACGACCCTTTGGCCGCCTCGTACAACCTTATCAAGCTGCTGATCCTGAAGCGTAGACCCACCAGGACGCGAGCCAGAATGCTCAATTTGCTTCGAAACCTTGCGCGCTTTATCACCGAGATCCATCATCTGCTTACTACCGAAGTCCCGAGAAGCAAACAATGGGCTTTGACTCAATGTAGAAACCCAATACTTATTCCAAAGCAACGAGAGAATATCTGAATCAAGCGAACTCTTGAAATGTGTCGTCTCAAGCGAATAGTACCGATTCGCATGAGTTCCAAAATCCTCCGCCTTGCCAACAGGAATAGTCTGAAACTCATCATCCTCATGCGGTTCCTTGGCAGGCGTAAAGTCCAGCGGGAAAGTCCTGAATGATCCGATCTCCACCTTACCCGCTGAAATCGTGCGGTCGGGATCGATAACGACAGCCACAAACGGCCCCGACATTTGCTGCGTCTGCTGTGTTGCCACATCAATGCCCGAGAGCCAGCATCCGTACCCCGGGTGACTGTGGTACCAGCCAACGGCGTTATCTTTCCGGCCCGCATCTCGGCATGCCTGAAGGTAGGACACCATGTATTCGTTCGCCTCATCCTGCGCGTTGACGCGGGTCTCTGTGCCCTCGACGGGAAGTCGGAATGCGTCTGTCACCACGAAGGTTTCTGGGAGGATGTAGCCTTGCATTAGACCCATCACTTCGAGGGATCCACCGGACCGAGCGTGCATGACCATTTTCAATAGTGCTGCTGCGGAGATTCGGACATATTTGAAATAGTAAGGGTCCTTGGCCCACGGCCGTTCTTCGTTCAATGCTTTTTGTGTTGCTTCGTCGTATTGGTAGAGTGTGTCACGTTGGGGATCAAATACACTGATTGCATTCTCGAGCTCTGGAGTTGCCCTTGTCGTTAGTTTGATGATACTATTGTCATCTCGGGTAAGGAGTACAAACCCCAGGACTGCTGTGCAGCCTGCATATTGGCTGATTGACTATTAGAGTAGATAGTTGGAAAGTCCTTGATGGGTCGTAGGCGAGGGGTGAGAGGGGAAAGTGACGATAAAGTCTTTGGAGGGGAATCAAACAGCTTGGTTGATGTAGTGCTAGTATGGAGAAGAGCGGTGGGGTAGAGAGGGGCAGAATATAGGGGCGGTGTGAAGGGTGCTGCTGATTCAGCGGCGGGCTGCGGCGCACACCAGCTGAAAAGCAAATCTGTTGCCCAGACAACGATCGGCGCCAAACAATGGGGCTTTCCTTGAATGAACCTGTTATCACTCAGCCCTCTGGCTAATTCTCCATCCCCCTCATAAACACACCCACCCACTTCTTCATGTCTCGCATCTGACGCATCCCACCTCAAAATCCACCTTCGTTTTTTCAAGTTTGGTTCCGTGTGTCGGGACACGTTGGGTTCTGTGTTTTGATCCCCTCGTCGCAGTCGTCGACCTGCTGTTGGAATTAAACCACATTCCTTGATTCAAGTTTGTTCTTGCTACCCGCCAGGGCTCGTCAAGAAATGGCTGTCGACACAAGCTACCTGACCACTCAGGTCAACACTATCGTGGAACAGCTGCATGGGATTTTTGATGACATCGGTGTCCCTTCTCATGAGCGCGAGACTCGCGAAGCAGAAGTGAGTTCCATGCGAGTCGCATATGGTTGGTCGCAAACTAATCAGGGGTACAGTTATTCAATGCACTGTCGGAAAGTTTAAACAACCATCTTAAGCTTGTCGATGAGTAAGTCGCGACTATCTCCATCACTTTCAAATTTTCGCGTTGTGACTGTCACTAACATGGACTGCAGGGAAAAGGAGCAAATGACACAAGAGGCCCAGCGCCTAATTACGACAATTCAACAAATAGAAGTTTCTCTTGGTGATGAGAAAGCCAATGGACGGTATGAGCTGAATCGCGACGACGTTCGCATCACGTACCCGCTCAACCGGTGTATCGCATTCCTGCGCGAGAAGTGCGAAGGCTTGACCAAGCTGCATCGCGAGCGTTTTGAGCAGGTCAAGAGTAAGTCTACATCGGTTGTCCTACGAAGTCTATTATATGCTGACTTCCGATAGAACTTGTCGAAGCGCTTGAGTCCTATTCTTCTCACCTAGAGGCCTCATTCCTTATCGTTGAACTTCCTCCCACTGCGCCAGGCTCGACCATCCCCCCGACCTTCGACCTTTCGCCCGATTATGTTACATCCCTGGACTCCGAATTTAGTCGCGTCTACGAAGAATATCACCGCCGCATCTCTTTTGTCCAGAACACTTGTGAGGAGATCATCAAGATGTGGGCCGAACTTGGAACTCCCCAAGTCCAGACCGACGCCAATATCGTTAAATACTACCGCGAATCTCCCGAGCAGCTTGGTCTACACGAAGGTGACCTTGCCAGCCTAAAGGCTAGGCGCGATAAGCTGATGGAGGAGAAAAAGAACCGCGAGCGCAAGATTAAGGAGCTTCGAACCGCGGTTGAAGGACTGTGGGAGCGCTTTGGGGTTGAGGAGTCAGACCGCAAGGCTTTCTTGGCCGCCAATCGTGGCTGTGGCATGCGAACTATTAACGAATATGAAGAGGAACTGCACCGCCTCAACGAGCTCAAGAGACAGAACATGCATCTATTTGTCGAGGATGCACGAGTTCGCTTGCAGGAGCTGTGGGATAGCCTCTTTTTCTCAGAAGAGGAGATGCTCGACTTTACCCCGGCTTTCTCCGATGTGTTCAGTGATGCTCTGCTGGAGGCTCACGAGGGCGAGATCCAGCGCCTGGAGCACCTCAAAGAGCAACGTGCCCCTACCTTGGAAATGATTGAAAGACACCGCGGCCTGCTGGCAGACCGTGAGGCTTTGTCGTCATCCAGCCAGGATGCTTCTCGTTTGATGGCCCGCGGAACCACGGGCCAGAAGCGCGACCCCGGCAAGCTTCTGAGAGAGGAGAAGATGCGAAAGCGCATTACAAAGGATTTGCCTAAGCTCGAGGCGGACCTTCGCAAAGAGCTTGAGCATTGGGAGGACGAGTTTGGCCGGCCTTTCCTGGTTCACGGCGAACGTTACCTTGATAACTTAACTCGTACTGTCACAAGGGCCCCGCCTCGTTCGAAGACACCATCCGCTCCTCCTTCCACCATCAAAACCAATGCTAGTGCAGTCCGCCAGCAGCAGCAACCACCGCGACCTGGAAGCTCCATGCGTGGTCCTCCTCCCCCTCGCTCCGCTACCAAGACTCCCAATGGAAGTCGTCCTGTGGCTGTGAAGCACAACACAATCGGGTACTCTGGATCTAGGTCTGGAGCTACCTCTCCTTCCAAGCTTCCAGCACGAGCTCCCTTGAGCAACATGCCTCATGGAAACAACTCCCCTGAACGTCGTACTGGTCCTGGCACCTACTCATCTAGCACCCTCAACAGCAAGATGCTTCCTCCCCGCAACGCGCCTCCCCGCATGCGTGCATTGACCGTCGAGTCAAAGGAGCGTCACAGCCATATTTTGGAGCCACCACGCTGCAACAGTGCCATGTCCAATGCCTTTGTCCGACCAATTAGCCCAGAGGACGTCTACGATGATCGCCAGCGATCTTTCATGAGCGCATCTGCCATGTCCAATCATCGCTCAACCGGATTCTCACACTCTTCACAGTCCTCTTTGTCATCAGTGTCATTGAGTTCTTCTCAACAAGGATACCCGCGTATGAACCCGTATCTGTCACAGGCCCCACCTCCCCCGGCTCTTCGTCAAGCCTCCAACTCATCCACCGTCAATACCGCGACCTCCGGTTCTGAAAACTGGGAGACCTTTGACGATGGATCCGAGTCTGATGTTGATTCCAGCGACATCTACTACTCCAAGCTGCGCGGTGGGCCCGGCAAGCGTTTTGCCCCAGATGACGACATGGATCTAATGGGCAAGAAGAGCAAGGGTATCAGAAGTGTGAGCCCGGATGGGCCCCACCCAGGCCAGGTTCTCCGTGTCGCGGGCAGTGACTCCGAGTGGGCCGACGACTTTGAAACCTACTAATCCCCGTTGAAATCTGCTTTTTTGTTTCCACGCACGCATTGCAAAATTCCCTTATCGGTGCTTCTGATAATTAGCTGTGGTTACGCAATCGCTTTGTTACAGACGATCCCTTTACTGGACCTCTGTATGGCTCATGCCTCTCACGATCCCCGGACGTTGACGATCCTTTATGATTGAGCTTTTCTCAGATTCCTTCCGGGCTGGTGTACTATCCGCACGCGGTGATTCCTCGGCGTCGCCTTGGAATCACTTTTTTCTTTTTTTCTTTTCGTGTTCAAAATTCTGACATGGCTCATGTCAATACTGTTCATGCTATGCCTTTCTTCTGTTGATTCTTCCCCAAATACGTTGCTACTTTTCTTTTTGTGGTCTGACAGGGTTGGCATTTTGTTTTTTATTCCCCCAGTTCCTTGCCTTTGAAGCACGACATCCAACTTCAGCTCCAGAACGGGGTTTAATGCTTTTTTTTTTGTTCTTGTCCTATCTCCCGGTGTGGTATGGCGTTCGACTTTATCTTCTCTGTCTTATGGTTTTGGCTTGGGTGCTTCGGTTCATTTATTCCCTCCTGACCCCTTGGGGGATTCGGGGTTTTTGCTGGGTACCGTCCTTTCTACCTTATTTTTTATGTGTTTGATTCTAGCGCTGTGCAGTTTCTGTGTATCTTGTTGATAATACTACTACATCCTTATTCGAGTAAGCTTTTCGATCTTCCAGTTGTATGAACCAGTAGCGGTTATGTATGGAGTACTATGTAGTCAGTACTGATATGTAGTTGTGACCTTGAGATTTGCCCCTCGGCCTCGGCAACTCCCGTGGCCCTGGAAGTTTTTTATGGGTCATGACTCATGACCATGAAGAAAGAAATGCCTCGAACATCAAATGTTGGGGGGTGGACACTGTATCCACTTCATTTCTACGGTCCACATGTCGCCACTTACAAGGTATCATGCGATGAGGCATATACACGTTTGGGATCCACTATATTGGTCATTTTGCGGGTAATGTTTCATGGTCTTTCGGCATTGCGGAAGTGTAGATCCTACTGTAGCTGCGGTTTTTGAGAAATAAAAATCCTTCAATCAGATGCAGCATGACGACATTTGCGGACAATGCCATTAATCAGATTTTGATTGTCGTGTTAGTGGTGCCAGCATGAGTCAGTCTCTACTAACTAACGGCTTATTCACTATACCACTATAAACACATGCAGTGTATACTTGTAGTAGCATCAAGGCGAATATACGCAAACGAACTTCAAGGGAAAAATTCAATGTAGGTCATGGTACCTGGAAATTGTGACTAGCGTCTCTTGAAAATGCGGGGGATGCTCGGTCCCCGCAGCAAATTGGAGAATCCTGCCTCATCACGGGGCACCGAAGATATGACGATCTAAGACGATTCCCGCCATTTCTTCTGAAAATAGCAACGGATTGAATAATAGAAACTAGAAATAGCTAGAAGGGAACCAGAAACGGCCAGAAAGTGAAAATTGCGAAAAATGAGAAAAAAATGAAAAAATGAAAAATCAGAAAATTGGGGAAAAAACGTAATAGTGGCCACTGCCCAGTCACTTGACTGGGTTTTTTGCGTGAATAATTACATAAATTGGGTAATTTCTGGAAGATTATGTAAGAAATCTCGGTTTGCCGCGGGGCTGTACTTTCCCAATCCAGCCGTGCCTTCCGTTTATAGAAATCAACCAAAGTCTAGATCGCCATGTTTTGGCCAATTCTTAGTCATTTTACATGTTTTGGCATCTTTTTGCTCCATTTTACGTGATTTCGCCGAACATTCCATAGACCCCCAATAGCGTCATAATGATCTGCCGCCCCCCCGCAAATTTGGTATAAATTGACATGTTCCCCGGACTTGAATACCGATTCATCATTCAGACAAACACAGAGCATCATAGCCTCTCAACCTACTCTATCAATTTTACCTCACTCAAGTTCAACTCAGGAACTTCGATCCAATCCAATCCAAATCCTAATTCCACTTTCAACCATACTTCAAACCTCCAATCTTCAATCTCCAAACTTCAAATCCTCTCTCATCATGACACAAAGCTGGAAGTGCGATCAGTGCGGCCTCCCCGGCGTCCGCTTAGCCAATGCCTCCAATGACTCCACTAGCGCTTTCTACAAGTGCATCCCTTGCAATCGCTCCTTGGGCTCTTGCCCCTGCACCACACCCGGATCCAGAACCACCTCAACATGCCCGTGTGGCGAACGTGAACGCAGTGGCTCCGAATCACCGGGCCTAGACGTCCCCCGTGGTGTCTCCATGCTCTCCGAGGCAAGTCTCTACAACCCGGACTCTGGGTTCGATGAGGACTGGGAGGCCAACTGCAAGCCTGGTTACATGGTTTCCAGGTTCAAGGCTGCCGGCCACGAACTACTTTGGGCCTGAGCATGATTGATGCTCTTTGAAATCTGTTTTCCTTTTCCTTTTTCTTTTTGATTTTTATGTTAAATAGCGAGTCTTGATGCAGTCAAGAAATTCTACTCAATTGTTGCCTCCTGGCGACGCAGCAATTCTGAGTAGGAGAAAAAAAGCCAATATATGTTAATAATACTATGGTCTCGAGACCGACTATCACTTCAAATCTTTGAATCTCCATTGAACTTCCTTTCAAATTATTCCAACCTTTACCCAATAGTAAAAATTACTCTGCGCCTGGACCACCACCCTAACTAGAACGAGCTTGCCACTCAGCTCGAGCCTTTTCGTACATCTCATCAATATCATCACGCCAAAGCCACTCCATCCGATTTTCAAACTTGGCCTTCACAACAGGTAAACAATCTTCGTAGCTCAGACCGACCAGCTCATCGATCTTCATTTCATACAGATCCCCCGCCTGTCGAGAGGTAACCTGTACCTTTTTTGACCTTGGAAAGCGAATCGAATGATACAGTCCCAAACAATCCCGCAGACTCCTCGACTGCGATGTTCCCAAAGCCCCTAAATACTCCTCCAGCACCCGTCCAAGAATATACCCATCTTCGATTCCTTGACCTGCTCCGGCCCCTGTGTACATATCGCAGTATCAGCACATCGCAAATATGACTCAATGGCAAACTTGAACCTTCCACGGCAACATTCCAAGGTTAGGTTGGGAGGAACGTACCTTGGTGCGGGCACATCGCGTGAGCCGCATCGCCCAACAAGGCAACTTTGCCACCGGCAAAAATCCATTCCGGCGTGGGCTGCCGGTCGAAAAGTACCCACTTTAATGGCTGAGCAGTCAAGTTGCGAATGACGCTCTGCACAATGGGTGCAAAGTCCTTGAATTCCTCTTGCATTACGTTCTCGGCACCGGATGTCGTCCAGCCTTCTTTTGCTTTTGCTGTTGCTTTTGCGTTTCCTTCGCTGATTTCTTCCCACGGCGTAGAGACGAAGGCGAAGACGTTGAGGATCGTGTTGTTGCTCATCGTGAAGGTGAGGAAGTGCTTGTTCGGCGCCATGAATACAGTTGCGAAGGTGGGGAGGGTCCATTCATCGCGGATCTTGTCCAGGTCGCAGAGGCCGCGGTAGATCACCATATCGCCGTACCGGGGCGCGTCTTGCTAATTCGGAAACCGGGTATCAGCTGTCATAATCCTTGGGACTCTGTGCATGCATTGAAAGAAGATCAGTGTGAAGCATGTATGATACGCACCACGTATTGGGCACGAATAACCGAGTGAATTCCATCTGCGCCGATAACCAGATGTCCCGATGTCGTCGTCCCGTCTGCAAATTTGATCGATACTTCGTCGCCTTGGTCCTAGATCCCATTGATATAGTTTAGCCCATACCATCTCCGCCGCGTCTTGCCTCAGCATCCACTGACCTCAACCTCCACGCACCGCTTATGCGTGTGTAAAGTAGCAGCGCCCCGCGCTCTCACAGCCCTCACGAGAATCTCCAAGAACTCCGCTCGGTGCATCGACAATTGCATCGTATTGCTTCCTTCGTCCGGGATCTTGACCGTATGAATTTCAGCACCGGTATCATATCGGCGAAACGAAAGCCATGTCTTTGCACGATCGCCGGAGATCTTCAACACTTCGTCCAATAGTCCCAGTCTCTTGATCAGCGTCGCTGCATTTGGCCCGATGCCAACACCGGCACCTATCTCTTCGTATTCGGGCGCTTGTTCGTAGATGTCGATTTGGATTTCCTTGGCGCTGCAGTGGTGGTGGATGGATAGAGCGGCGAAGAGGCCTCCTATGCCGCCTCCGATTATGGCGATGCGAAGCATGGTGGTGTACCCGGCCCTGGGGTTTGGTTGTAGCGTGGTTTTGGGAATGAGAAAATGGCAAATATTTTATGTGGGACTTGATCTTGATCGTACTGTCGCGTTACCGCCGGATTTTGTATAATTTCGCTTTCGGGTTGTACGTACATTGTTACATGTTATGTAGGTTGTGTAAACCAGAAGATGATTATTCGCGGTCCACTGAGGTCTACGAGCTTTTCCAAGGAATATCCTTACATGTAATAGTAAAATAGTATAAACGTTTCCGGCTATGCCATTGAGTAGTTTGTAACATTCGACGACCTTGAAGGAATGAATGAGATTTATGAAAGAGATAGCAAAAAAAGACAGAAAAAGAAAAGCACAAGCACAAGAGACAAACCATGAGTATTAGAAACACTGTAGGACGCACTGTTTCACCACCTGAGCTTAGGCATGTTGTGACTGACGACTTTCCCCATATCCATCTTCATATAGTAAGGCATTCGCTGAGAAAGTACTCCATCACAAAGTTGACCTTTCCCGGAGTGGCGATGACTTGTTGCTGGAATGAATCGCCCAGTTCTTTAATCACCTACTTCCCACAGCCCGTGTTAGGCTCCCAGCGACTCAAGAAGCCGGCGCCTATGTAAAACCCACCGGTATCAGGATCCAAAGTCTTCGCGAGATTCACCCAGTAAGCTGGCATTTGATCGGCAATGCTGTAATCCTCATCAGTAAAGGGAAGATAGTCTGCGCAGGCACACATGGCATTGAGAGCGTACATGAGCTCTGACATGAGTGCAAAAATTATGAGAAGTGCGGCAAACATACAATGTCTCGTACTGATGGAAAGAAGAAGCAAAGATAAGAAGGGTCCTCGGAAGAGAATCGTCCTTGCCTTAAGGGTTCTTTAACCCAAGCATCCAAGCAGCCTTGGGGCTGTTCACTGCATCACAGGACCCAATCATCAAATCTTCTAAAGAGCCCGCATTTCAGCATCGGTGGGAGTATTGTGCAAGGTTGTCTTCCGGTACAACCACGATTGAGGTTTCTTCTGTGACGACAACCAGGGTAATTGGCGAGGGGATCTTCTCAGCGTAGGGACAATCCTTAAAGGTAGAGGCACACGTAAATTTATAGACAGTCGAATATTCGGTTGTGTACAGTGTTTCAGTTGTAAAATTTTCCGCCGGTAAAGCGCCACTAGGAGCGCTTCAGCGACGGACGTGCCAACAGGGTAGATAGTAGTGTTTGTGGCAATGTTATGGGTGGTTGGTGAGGGTGTCCTTGTAGAATAAATGTAATTTTTCATTGTAGGGGGGCATTTATAAATCGTTGAATCATCACTTGTATAGCATCTCAGTGGTTTGATTCCCTGGCAATGCAATGCCAGTCGGGGTTTGCCGTGCGGTAGGTGTGTGTAGTCTGCATATCGTTCGGAACACCTGTTGGAGCATTGCCGTGGGGCGTATTGTATTGGATAAACTGACGAAAGATGAGTACTGAGATCCCGGAATTCGCAGGTGAGAGTCGGCGGGTATAATGCCCAAATGGACCCTGGTATGGCTTGAACATGAAGCTAGATGATAATAGTGGTATTGATCAGGTTCGCGATGAGATTGGGTATGAGGAGGAAAGATGACGCGCTGAAGAGCGAGAGCGAATGGGCGTAGCTGAGGCACAGCTAGGAGGCGAGATGATGGGAGCCTGAGATGACTAAGATACATGGGCAACAGAAGAGCTTGTATGGATGAAGGCTGCAGCTACAGCAAGAAACTTGAAGTAGAAGCATAGAAGATAAAGAAGATGAATAAGCCACTGGGGAGCTAGTGTAAATAGAAGGTGATGCTATAGCAGAAATTGGAGACAAAATTGGCGGTGACGAAGATAAGTACAAGAGCGTTGCCAAGGTGCTCAAAATTCAATCTTCAGGGACAAAAGCATACATTGTCCTAATTTAATTAATGGAAAACTTCTAAATGCGAAGAGCCATTGAATTCGCCCTTCAAATTGAAACGCCACGATAGTTACATGATTCGCCAGGAACAGTGCCTACCGTCTGCATCGATACGCGTCGGATCAAAATATTTGGAACAGTGCAGACCAGCTGTTGTAAAAGCGGGTTGAACATCTTCTAATGAATGATTTGTTGACTGCGAGTCGTTCCCACGTCAACCTTTTCTATGTCCCAATCCGTGATTTCATTTAGTCCATCAGCCTGGCTGTTCTTTGCCATCATATTGTTGGTGTTAGTGTAGGTGGTTTGCGAGAAAAAAACAGCTCGGACGCTTCCGAGGATGCCAGCCGTCTCTCAAAGAGGTGATGTGTCAAATACTGGTAAGGAGTGAAGATGTCTTCAAGATGCCCAGTGCCGGATGTTACCGCGAGGGAAATAGTTCGTGCCACATAACTGGCAGTTTTTACGCTGCCCCATATTCAAATCATATAATTAACGTGAGTGAATTTGTTGTAGATAACTATTCTCTCGGACCGATCAACAAAGCAACAGTAGCTACTTATTCTAACTGATCGAACAACCTTCTACACAGTTGGCATAATTACAAGTATCGTGGGTTTGAAGTTATGCAAACTTCTGAGATATTGTTCCCAACATTTATTGCAAGTCTTGTCACTAAGCAGACTTCGCGGAAAGGTTCCCGCTCTCTGGTACATTTGCTGCCGAAATTTCATCTTGTTCCAGTAACTGACAGCAAAACTTGCTTCTTTTCCGAATCCAGGGACCTGCGTAAATCAAAACGAACGGAATAGGAAGGCAAAAAATGCTGAAAAAGCCAAGAATAGAAGTAGCCCACCCATTGCCTAATTTATCATACATCGGTGCCGCTGCCAAAGGTAGAAGAGCACCGAAGATACTCCTTAGGATGGTCGAAGAAGCTAGTGCACTGGCTGAGTAGATCTTGTAAGCATCAGTGACATATGTCAATAAAGAGATGAAAATAATTTGATATCCAAATCCAAAGAATAAGCCTGGAAGCACAGGAACAATCCACGGGACGGCTTTGTTGGCGCTCCAACCGAGCCAGAAAAGGCTGATCGTGATGCAAGGACCACCAACACATGCCATGGGAAGTCGTTGAAATTCGGTTTTGGTTGTCCAACTTTTGCCTCGTTTCTTTGCTGTCTGGAATATGTGCTCGTAATAGAGGGTAAATAAGCCCGAGCAGAGGGCTCCCAAACCAACTGCAGGTTGTCTGTTAGCACTTAACAGTTAGGAGTGGGATAGCCAAGGTACGTACCCGGTATAAAGGTAAGTGATGAAAGTTGTGTGCTGAAGTTATAGGTGCCTTTTGGAGAACAGTGGAGTTAGATAAAACATTTTCGCGATTCCAAATCCCCTGAAGCTATGCCTGAGAAGGTGAAGGTGTGCGCGTGGGAGAGGGGCAAACCTTCAAATATAATTGGAAAGGCCTGGAAAAAGAAAAAGTTTAGGCCGTATGCGAGAGAAACGTAAAGTGAACTGAAGATGACGATGGGCTCAGTGGCGAGCATGCCAAGTGGTCGTGAAAATATTGCCAGCCAGTCATGTTTCACGGCCCCCTGATAAGAGGAGTAGGAGTACGAGGGGCTGATCTCCGACGTTGTGCTCGATCTCAATCGCTTTATTTCATTATTTAGAATCGCCGGCACAAATGTTTCTGGAGTTAACGATTAGCATATTTTCTTTTGCTCTAAGCTGGACAAGGGAGGGGACGTCATATATACCAGGCATGAAAAAAAGAGCAATCCAGCAGGTGCCTGCTAGTATCAAAGATATCCAAAATGTCCATCTCCAGCCGTGCAAGGACGCAAATCCCGAGATTATTGGACCAAGAATGGGGCCGAAACTTGCTGTCTATCGTTCAGTATACGTTCATACATATTAGCAATCTATTACATAGTATAATGAGCAGCTATGGCCTTGGTAATAGATTTTTAAACCTACCGACATATAGAAGGCCATTGCTCTGCCACGAGAGCGAAGATCAAAGAATAGATCTGCATAAACACCGCCAATGACGGTCTGAGGAGCAGCAGCCATCATTCCACAAACTAAGCGGAAAAACAACAGAGTGCCCCAGCTTGGGGCAAGAGCACAGGCGAGGGTCCCAAAAACGAAGACGGTAAAAGTCCAGAGCAGAACAGGCCGACGCCCAATGGTCTCACTCAACGGACTCCATATCACGGGTCCAATGATGAAGCCGATAAGGAAGATAGATGTCGGTAGACATTTCTCTTGGCTATTTTGGATATCGAAGTCTTTGAATATGTACGGGACAGCATTGCTGGGAAGCGAAGATGATATGCCGCTATTTAAAACGTTGAACAATGCCGTGATGACAACAAGCATCTTCTTAGACTAGAGAACCTCTCGAGAATGTATCAGACTTGTGAAGTATTACTCGAAGGGGGTCATATTACTCGAAGGGGGTCAATGAGAACTTACGAAAACCCAATTATTGGGGTGCGCTTCGGAACCTTCCTCGAACGCGACGAGTGCCTCAGTCTGCCTTATCTCCAAATTAAATCCACGGCTTGCCTCGTTCGCTCGGGGCGCAGAATCCGTTGATTCCTTCATATCTTAAATAGATAGGAGGATGGCTTGATCAATGCGTCAGTCGCCGAAGCTGCAAACATTTGCGCGTTGGGCTTTCTTCTTACCTATAATATCAATGAAGTGTGTTAGAGATATTTATCAGAAGCATGTACTCTGACAATGAGAAAGTCGTATTCAAAGCAGCGCAATGAGATCAACCCAGAGCGTGTGTGATGTTATAGAAGATTGGTGACATCTGGAGCTTTATTGAACAGCAGAAGCGGGGATTTTCATTATCTATACCCTGTTGAAAGTAGCTCCACTTTCGGAATGTTGCCCGTATAGCTTTTGAGGTAACAGCGGCGCCGGACCGGCTCCGGCACCTATCAACTCGTTCCCAGCTGGATCTTGTACAGAAAAGAGAGAATAGAAATCGTTATATTTGAAGGCGTACGAAGAAGGCTGTCCTGCAAAAGGCGCAAGCTTTTTTTTTTAAAACCCGTCTGATACTATAAAATCCCTCTATGTGGATGCCCACGCGGTTGCATTCAAATGTTGAGAACATTGAATGGGGAGAACTTAGCCGGTATCTTGGACTCCGATACGTGATACACCCATTCATCGGAACAAAAATTGTGTCGAGGCGTTTGCTATGGTAGATTTTATGCACATTAGGTTCATGCATGTGTCTCCACACCCCCACACGGTGATGACCTTAACCGATATTTGTGGGGTAGCGCCTGCTTGGCGACGGCTATCTATTTTCCGTCCGGTGTGGGGTACTAAAACTAAAGTGCTATTATATCATATATGTACGTGATTGATATCAATTTTAGATTGAAACTTATTGATTCAAACTTGAAGTTAATACATGTATCATTTTGAATCAGAACATTACTTCCCTGCAGCTTATGTACATGGTGATTCCGCTAAGAAACCTTTTGGCAAGAAGGTTGGGGCAGCTCTAGGTCAGTGATCAAATCAAAAACATCAAACTAAATTCCGCTGCTTGGTTTTTGCTCTGGAGATTGCTCTTCCAGGGGCTAGCCTTCACGAGAAGCTCGAGTCCCGAATCTAAGGTGTTGCGCGTCTGAAGAACGGAGTTATCTTTCAGTCCGATGTTTGAAATCAAGGTTTCTAACTGTTGTACGTTAATCTGTGCCTGGTCCATAGATGAGTTCCAGAAGGTGCAATGCCGATAGAATAGCCAGGATTTTAATTGATTGGACGCGTCCTCACGCTCTCATCAGTGTACTACACAACCTACGCGGCCTGAAAAGCTTGACGATGGTAGGGCTCCCAGAGTGGAGACGTAAGAAAATTGAAGAAACATAGGCGGGGCGGCGAAAGGTATACCCCTGTAGACCGTGACATTCGAGCGATACTCAAAAGCAGTATCTCTCACTTTTCACTGAGCAGTATTGACAACTGGGTTTGAATGCAGCATTGGCGATGGAAAGCAATGTAGCCCATCCGGCCAGAGCCTTGAGGAATTACATGGTTCGAAAATTGCCAGAGGGCTTGGATCATGTCCATTGAGGATTCATCAGCCATTGTAGCTTCTTACCTTTTATCCATATGTAGTTGTATCCCCTGGCGTACATACCCAACTTTGCACGTCAATGGCACATGTGCATGGTGCACCACCTCTTACGTAGCAGCCTAATGATGCAAGATCCACCCCAGGTGCCTGACGAGTATATATTTGATGAATAAAATACATGCAAGAGTTTCCGTGTGATGCCACTTCCGGTGGAAGTTAATGTGGGGAAAGAGAGAAGAAGACGTTTTTGATTGCGTGCACAGTGGATATATTGAGCAGAGCACCGGCGTCTGGGTAAAGTTGGATTCATGCTATACCGAGACTTCAATGTTTGATCAGTCCAGATGGTCGGTGTGTTTACATGTAATGAATGTTAGTTGCCGTTCTCCACTTGGTCCTAAGATTTGTATGAAAAGAGCCTATGAAACATCATATATCAATGGCACACGCAACGCAACATCGAAAACATTTGAAATCATCACAAATTCTCAAACAAGAAGCTGGAACTGATATCCAAATACGGTGAAATAAGTCACCAGTTGACTGAATACCAAGAGGCTGCAAAGAAATGGTTTGGAAAATTTCAAGTCTCAGGCGGTTTAAGCTTCAAAATCAAAGATATGCATCCCAGTTTCCATTCATAGCATAAAATTTATGCCGGCTTGTACGCGTCTGCCGGAGATAAAGTACTACTGTGTAAAAAAAATGCCACCCACAGACAGTGGATCCAGTGATCTGATTACACTTTGCAACTCCTTCCGATGCTTCGTGGCTGTTTCTAACTTTAGCGACAAGTCAAAATCTTGAATGATGACGCGTTCGCCAACTTCATATAAGACATTAAAGGTTTCCTGACAGTGTTACTATACCCATCTTCATCCTAATCATCTTGGCTACCGTCTATCATGGACAGCTACTCCATTCCAAAGATTCTTGCCTCGGCAAGTGTGCTGCTCTGTATGGCCTCTGCGGCACCTAGCTCCTCGCCGTTATACAACTCCGTGATCAAGACCAAGTACGGCGAAGTCCAGGGTTATCCTGCCTTTAGCAGCGCTCCCACCGGTAACTTGACCAATTGGAAGGATATCACCGTCTGGAAGGGTATTCCTTTCGCAGCTGATACTGGAGGCGATAACCGTTTCCGTGCCCCTCAGATGGCCAGCTCATGGAACACCACGCTAGATGCGAAGTCGTTCGGCAATGTTTGCCCGTCCGCCACCAGCGACACCAACCTCACCATTTCTGAGGACTGCCTCAATTTGAACATTTGGAGTCCTGCCAAGTCCACTGGTGCTAAATTGCCCGTCGTTATGTGGAGTTACCCGGCTGAATCCACTGCTGCTGATGCTCTCTTTGACGGCGGTGGGATGGCCGACAAGGGTATTGTGTTCGTCAATTACAACTACCGGACTGGATCCTTTGGTTGGCTTGGACACCCCGAATTGAATGAGGAATTCTACAAGGTCACTGGCTCCAACAGCTCTGGTAACTGGGGAATGCTCGACCAGTTTGCCGCCGTGAAGTGGATTCATGAGAATATCGCCGACTTTGGTGGAAACCCCGACCACATCACTGTCATGGGTCAGTCTGCCGGATCCGCAGCGACTTACCACATCCTCAACAGCCCTGTCACCAAGGGTCTCATCAAGGGTGCTATCATTGAGAGCGGTGTCCGTGATCCCCATGACCCTCTTTGCACTTCTCTTGCCGAAAGTTATAAGACACAGTCATATGTTATGGCGCAGGGCCTGAACTATACCGCTGATAAGAATGTCAGCACTATTGCTGAGCTGCGCAAATTACCTATGGCTGACTTGGAGGATAATGTTCTGGATGGTTGGAGCTTCGGTGCTACCTTGGACTACTATGCCATGCCTGCCAAGTACGCCGAGACTCTGAAGGAGGGAGCTGCCAACAACGTGCCAGTTCTTACTGGTAACACCAAAGATGAGAGTGGTGCTGAGTATAACACAAATATTACTGTGGCTGAGTACCTTGTGGACTTGGAAGACACATACACCACTGGTAACTGGTCCCAGAGATTCCTTGAACTTTACCCTGCCGACAACTCTGTCCGTGCCGATGGCGCCTACAACTCTATGTTCACCGACCGATCCAAGGTAGGCACCTGGATGTGGGCTCAGCTCTGGGCCACTTCCAGCACTAAAAATGTCTTCAGCTACTTCTGGGATCACGCCCCGCCCGGCCAGGACCAGGGTGCCTACCATGAATCTGAGATTAATTACGTTCTTAACAACCTCTACGCCACCGACAAGCCCTGGAATGCCAAGGACTATGAAATCGCTGCCAAGATGAACGGATACTGGTCCAACTTCATCAAGACTGGTGACCCCAACGGTGATGGTCTGGTTCACTGGTCCGCAACTAATGACAATGAGCTTGTGCATCACGTTGGTAACGGCTGGGGTCCCATCCCCGTGGCCTCTGAGGCTAAGGTCCAGCTGTTCAAGGAGTGGTTTGCTTCTCTTCGGACCTACTAGATTATTCTGCTACCTATAACGATTCCATGGCAGGATCGAATGTGTTCTCTTGTGCTCTTGAGTATTTAGCGTGTGGATCTCAGATGTATACTAGCACTCGAACCTGCAGCAAAGAAGTGTACCAGTATGGATACACACTTCAATGACCATACCACAGAGAATATGTGCGAATTCAACGATTGGATTAATTACATACGTGTCTAATCAGTCTCATCGGATTACCGTTAATTAAGGACGGAGTCCGGTCGTATCTCGCTCTCCGTAAGGCTAATTAATTCCACAGTAACTCAAGCCTCGCAAGGGACGAAACATGAGGCGATTGAGAACATTGAAAGATTGAGAACGCCCGTTTGAGAGTATAGATGGCACGACCTGCGTTATCTTGGCTCCGGAAATCACTCTTGAAGAGGCCTAGCGCCTTCGCGAGAAAGCCAAGCCTCGGATCTAAGGTGTTACGCGTCTGAAGAACGGGATTTTCTTTCAGTCCGAGATTTAAGATTAAGGTTTCTGATTGATTGTAGGTTAATCTGTGCCTGATCCATAGATGACTTGCAAAGGGTGCAATGCCGATAGAATAACCAGGGTTTTAATTGGACGCGTCCTCACGTTCTCATCAGTGTATACATATAACGTACGCGGCTTGAAAAGCTTGACGTTGGTAGCGTTCTCAGAGTGGAGGCGTAAGAATGCAGAATGATGCCATTGAAGAAATATCGGTTAAACATCAATTTGAATATTACGAATGTACATATAACCAAGGAACCTGAAAGTGGAGTCAGCCTACGGAAAAAAGAACCCCTAACTTGTTTCCGGGATCGAACACTCGGAGTCCCGTGTTTTGTATCAAGCTTATGCGGCATGCCAAGGGCCGAGGTTCGGCCTCGGTGGAGAAAGATATCCAAAGGGGATATCTAGTTATCGATCTCGGCCCATTGTCGATCTGCAATTGCCTCCACCGTCGCCATCGTTCTTAGGGTTTACCCGGTCGGACGCGTCACCAAAGTTCAAAGTTCAATGGTCAATGCCGTTAGGTACTGCAATTTAACTTGAACAAGCTTTGTTCGAGAAACTATAGGGATGATCTGATTAGACGTAGCCATAGTATATAAGGTCTCGACAATCTCTTAAGCAGATCAGATCAAAAACTTCAGAATTCGTACCAACATGAATAAGGCCTTGTTCCTTCTTGCATCGGCCAGTGTGGCCTATGCTACTTCTCTAAGCAGCGCATGCACTGTCGCGCAGGTTCGCGACTCGTTGCCTGAGGATGGCTACATTCTGGGTGTGACCTTTGACCATGACTCTGTCACGGCCAATGCCGTCTACAACTCCTCGCACTCCGGAGAGACCTTCTTCCCTGATGCCACTATCAACTACTGCAATGTTACCTTCTCCTACACCCACACTGGATCGGATGATGCTGTGATCGTTGGCTACTACATGCCCGCGCCATCGAGCTTCCAGAACCGCTTCCTTGCTACTGGTGGCGGTGCTTATGCTATTCAATCCGGCTCAATGTCTGCCCCTGGTGGTGTCATGTACGGTGCCGTCTCTGGCTTCACCGATGGAGGATTCGGCAGCATGGACACCGACTTTGACGACGTCTTTTTGCTGAACAACGGCACAATCAACTGGCCGTCCGTTTACATGTTCGGCTACCAGGCCATCAAGGAGATGACCATTATCGGAAAGCAACTCAGCAAGAACTTCTACGATGTCTCCAACAGCACCAAGCTCTACTCCTACTACCAGGGTTGCTCTGAGGGAGGTCGCGAGGGATTCTCCCAGGCCCAGCGCGCTGGTGAGGAGTATGATGGCTTGATGATTGGTGCCCCCGCTATCCGTTACGGTCAGCAGCAGGCTAACCACATCTACTCTAACGTTGTTGAAAAGACTCTGGGCTACTACCCCCCACCGTGTGAGCTTGAGAAGATTGTGAACGAGACTATCACCGCCTGTGACCCTCTTGATGGTCGTACTGATGGTGTGGTGTCTCGTTCCGACCTTTGCGAGCTGCACTTCAACATGACCTCGATCATCGGCAAGTCCTACTACTGCGCCAGCTCTAGCGGCGGTAGCCTTGGTCTTGGATTTGGCAAGCGTGGCTTTAGCACTACGCCCGCCCAGAATGGCACTGTCAGCGCCGAGGGTGTTGCTGTGGCTCAGAAGATTGTTGACGGACTTCACGACTCAAAGGGACGTCGTGCCTACATCTCTTACCAAATGGGTGCCTCCTTTGATGACGCCGAGACCTCCTACAACTCTACCATTGGCGAATGGGGACTGGTAAGACTCAATTGATTCCCAACAAAATTGATCTAAACCTTGCTAATAATCGTTACAGGACATTGCTGGCGCTGGCGGTGAATGGGTTGCCCGTTTCCTGGAGCTATGCGATGAGGACAACCTGTCCACCCTGGATGGTGTGACTTATGACACTCTTGTCGGCTACATGAAGCAGGGTATGACCCGCTACATGGACTCCCTCCAGACTACTATCCCTGATTTGACCGAGTTTTACGAGAACGGCGGAAAGCTCATCCATTACCATGGCGAGCAGGACGAGTCAATCCCTACTGGTTCCTCCATCCACTACTACAACTCTGTTCGCGAGACCATGTACCCCGGCAAGTCTTACAACGATTCCACCGCTGAACTAAAGGAATGGTACAAGCTCTTCCTTGTTCCCGGAGCTGCGCACTGTGCCACCAACAGCGCCCAACCTAACGGTCCCTTCCCTCAGACCAACTTCGAGGTTATCTCTCGTTGGGTTGAGAAGGGCATTGAGCCCGTTACCCTGAATGCCACCATCCTCCAGGGTGAATACGAGGGTAATAACGAGCAGCTCTGTGCTTGGCCTCTTCGCCCTTACTGGAAGAACAGCGGCAAGGACTTCACCTGCGAGTACGATCAGGCCTCGATCGATACCTTCAACTACAACTTTGATGCCTACAAGCTGCCCCTTTACTAAGGGCTAGCAAGAACTTGGCTTCTGCGGCCCTGAGCGACCCAAAATCCAAATCCTCCAAATGTTGTTTTCTTCTTTTTGTTTAGTTACACTATATGCGAGCTAGATATAGATTTCCCAGCGCCATTTCTATAGAAATCATTTTGCTCTGGATTTTGTCTCATATAATCAAAGTCGTCCTTGATCGGAACAAATATTTGAACATTTGAATGCAAATGAGATTGTCACAGTCCAACACGATTAAATTGATTGATCTTCTACCGGGGCATTTCAATTCCATAGTTACCTATAGCAAGTAGTTTTACTAGGGTTGCCTCACACTGCATGTGGCATCACGTGATGTATACACAGTCTCTGAACACTTCATTAGCCGAAAAGCGGCCAACTAACCAACTACTAGTATTTAAGTTAACTAACCTGCATCGGGTCATTATTAGTCAGCTCTTTACACAAGAACCATGGTTCAAAGACAGATAAGCAATTTGACTCTCAAGCGAAAACGAACCCCATTGGTTGATCAATATGCCCGTTTTTCCGAAACCTGGCAACCCCGCCAACTCATCCAAATTGATCTTATCAAAATCCCCGATAGAAGTAAACTTAGATCTACTACTTGGTTCGCAACGGCAGGATAGGCAACCATCGCCAACAAAACAAAGGGTTCACGTCGAATGACTTAAACATGTTCGCTCCACCAGGTGCCCCAGATGTCTTCACCCTGGCAACATTCGCTTACCAAGTTTATGACACCTACAAAGGCGCTCCAAAGAGGTTCAAAGATCTCACAAGTGACATCAAAGGACTTGAGATCCTCCTCCGGAGACTTGGGAACAGACTTGCCCTCCAACAGGAGGATATCACTGGTCAAGACCGGACTTTATTATCGTCTGATGAAGCTGCAGGCTTGGAACAGCTTGTCAAACAAGCTGGAAACTTGTTAGAAGATTTGCAGCAGAAACAAGGACATGTATCAGCTCCAAGAGGATTGAGTCGATTTAGGTGGTCGCAAAAGGAAGTGGACTCTGTGAGGTCGAGAATTACGTCTCTTTGTGCGATCATTGGAGCATTCAACAGTGGTTTAGCGCTTCCTAATATTGCGTCGAGAGTTCCCGTGTGAGTCTCATCTTATTCATATCCACTGCAGTGTATTGAAGATATTTCCCTTCTTTTGACACCGAATTACTGACCGAGAGTAGGGTCGACAAACAACAAGAAATCTTGGATAAGTTAGATGACTTCCTTCTGAGTCTCAACAAGAACAGCCTCTCATCTACCATCTCTTTGGCTGATTCGAGCAGCCCAACCCTTACTGAAAACGAAAACGAGGTGGACTCGGAATGGCCCAAGCTAGTCCGCCGAATGACCGATTTCGGTATATCCGAAGCAGAAGCAGAGCAGAATCAAGACCTCATTCTGAAATGGACAGCTAATGCATCTAAGCCCACGGCTTCACCTCCCCTCGAGCAATCACCAACTACCAACTCTCTTATGGGAAGTGCAGGGGCCGACTCAATCCTAGGAGCGCACAAAGAAGAGATTGAAGTCATTTCAGCCGTATACGGACCCAAAATTGTCACAGACAATATCAGACATATTATCAACGCACACTCAGGTCTCAAGCAGACCAGAGTGGTATTCTCAGCCTCGAACGAGACATTTGGTGGAGATCCTTGGCCAAACTGCATCAAGGCGTTCTCAATGGTCTGGCGAAAAGTGATCCGACTCGATTATGGAAACCTTTATTCAGCTCCTCAGAAACTGTTCGCTGAGGAAGGCGAACTGCTTACCATCGATCTCTCAATTCCACTCCCTTACCACGAGAGCTCGGAAACAAATAAACGGGGTTCGATCTACATTTTGAATGCAAGCTGGCATAACGTCGACGTCACGGAACATGTTGCGTCGATAACGGAGAATGATCCTCGACCGGATATCATGGCATCGACTCATGAGTTCTTCAGAATGGACCCGTGCTATGGACACAAGAAGGTCATGTCCGTGACGTGGACGTACTCGGATACCGCGGCGGCACTATCGCATTGCGAGGTGAAGACTGTAACTGAGAATTCTTCGATCCAAATCCCTCCATTCCTGGATATTATTTGTGCGAGCTGGGGTGGGCTGGACATTACGAATCTTGTTCGAGCGAAGATCACACCTCAGCAGACATTACAGTTTGACACGAAGAATATCTGGGCCTTGGCATCTCCCGATCCGTTACCTGGATGGCAGAAGACAATTTCGATACTGTATCAGTATGGGTCTTTGGAACCGATGCAAATGCTGGTTACAGGCGAGGACTCTAGCTATGCTATGATCGAGCCGGGGGATCGAATGAGACGGAATTTCTTCTTTTCGAATCCTATAGAGGTCACGTCTGATATCAGAGTGGTGGCTGCTGTGTGGGGATTGCAGCCTGTTCCTGAGAAGGTGTTTCGCAGGGCTGTGACAGAGAGGAAGAAGGTGCCTTGTAGTAATGAATTCTTTGGGAGGGATGGATGGGGTGGGAGGCTAAAAACTCTTCAGGTGTTCTTGCAGAATGGGCATACGGGGGAGTGTGCTTGTGTGAGTGAGAAGGAGGGGAATGTCCTTGAGATGCCGACTATTTGGCCAGAACATTAAACAGCATCGAAGCTAGAAGAGTCTCAGTTTCAAATGTTGGTGTGGTCATGGAATTCATAAAGGATGTGCGCGATTTTAAAGTTGAGCGCATTCTTTAAGGTTTTTTGCTTCTTCGAAGACGTTTGCTTTTTCAAGGATGTTTGCTGTATAAGCATATTTTAGAAGGTGTATCTAGATGGCTAAATTTACTATGACTTTAAGTTTATATAGGCTGTGCGCGATTTAAAGTTGAGCACATTTCCAACCTGGAAAGTATTCTAGAATTCTACTAGTCTCCAATTTTAACATAGAATTCAGATTTGTATAGGCAGTGCGCGAATTAAAGTTGAGCACATTTTCAACCTGAGAAGGGGTGCTGAAAGAAGGTGTCTTCTAGACAGAATCTAGAAAACTTCTAGAACACTACTAGTATCTAATTTTAATACAGTTTTTAGATAGATAGAGGCTGTGCGCGATTTGAAGTTGAGCAAATTTCCTGAGCAAATTTCCAACCTGGGAAGGGGTGCCAAAAGAAGTGTCTTCTAGATAGAATCTAGAAAACTTCTAGAACACTACTAGTGTTTAATTTAACATAGTATCTAGTAGATACTTCAATCCAAGCTATCGCTGAGCCAGATGGGGGTTTGTTCAAGGGACACTAAAATTCTGCTTCTGGATTTCCGGACCTATCGAGCCCAGTGAACTCTGCCAATTATTCTCCAACTCACAGAAATATGAGAATATGCCAATTTCGGCGTAAATGTGGGGCTCCAGGACTATGGGGCTTTGAACTGGGGCATGTTTCTTTATTACGTACATCCCGTTACATGTGGATTTAGCCGCTCGTTATGGAGAAATTTGTCTGTTATATTTTGGTATGATGTCATTATTCGAGATTCGAGATCTGTGAACTCCGTGGTAATGAACACACGCCTAATCAAGTGTCCTTGTACCTAATGAGTTTCATGAAGAAACTGAACTGCAAGAGAACGGGAATGAGCCGAGAGGCTAAATGTTTCCCCACAAGAAAGAATCGGTGGATCGACAGGAATCACGTGCCCGGCTTATGCTTTGAAATCACGAGACAGGGTTTGGCCGGGGAAACGATATCGGAGGGTCACATGACATAAATGCCGGCCTCGATTCTTGGCAAGTCTGCAGGCGAAATTTCCCTTCGTGACTCACCAGTATTGTTTTTTTTACATAGTAGATCAGCATGGCTAGGCATCTGTGTGCGCTGATGCGCCGGCCAGTAAGTTGATATGTCTTTAAGAATTGTTATACTCGATCTGACTTTCCCAGGTATGGCGTCGGGCTCTTTTGACCCCATCGATCGCCCTTCCGATGAGAAGAATTCAGCCTCAATTGCGATCAATTGCGACTCCTCTTGCCCCTCGCTCGCTCAGCACAACTGCCTTTGCTCAGGCCGAAGCCTTGAACTCGCAGCAAAGTGCCACTTCGATTCCCATGTCCGAGATCGAAACCGAAAAACGGACACCCCAGACCTTGACCGAGAAGATCGTCCAACGCTATGCAGTTGGTCTCCCCGAAGGAAAGTTCGTCCGGAGCGGCGACTACATCAGTCTGGCGCCTCAGTACTGTATGACCCATGACAACTCGTGGCCTGTCGCCACCAAGTTCATGTCCATGGGAGCGACCGAGGTTCACAACCGCAAGCAGATCGTCATGACCCTTGACCACGATGTCCAGAACACCAGCGAAGCCAACCTCAAGAAGTACCAGCAAATTGAGACCTTTGCTGGTCAACACGGTATTGACTTCTACCCTGCCGGTCGAGGTATTGGACACCAGGTTATGGTTGAGGAGGGATATGCCTGGCCGGGTACCATGGCTGTAGCCTCCGATAGTCACAGCAACCACTACGGTGGTGTTGGTTGTCTGGGAACTGCTGTTGTGCGGACAGATGCTGCTAGTATCTGGGCCACTTCGCGGACATGGTGGCAGATCCCGCCTGTTGCCAAGGTCACTCTCACCGGAACCCTCCCGGTAGGTGTGACCGGTAAGGATGTGATTGTCGCGCTGTGCGGACTTTTCAACAGTGATGTTCTTAACCACGCAATTGAGTTCGCCGGCTCTGAAGAGACCATGTCAAGTCTTCGTGTGGATAGCCGACTGACCATTGCCAACATGACAACTGAGTGGGGCGCCCTCACTGGTCTGTTCCCCATTGACCGCACCCTAGAGCGCTGGTTGCGATACAAGGCTACCGAGGCAGCTATGCTTGATGACCGTACCACTCGTGACCGCATTACTCACGAGCGTGTCGATGAGTTGTTCGCCAACCCCCTTAAGGCTGACCCTGATGCTCAGTACGCCAAGCAGCTCTACCTCAACCTCTCCACCCTCTCACCCTACGTCTCCGGACCAAACTCAGTCAAGGTTGCCACTCCATTGAATGAGCTCGTTCAACAGAACATTAAGGTTAACCGCGCATACATTGTTTCTTGCACCAACTCACGTGCTTCCGACATCGCAGCCGCCGCCAAGGTCTTCAAGGACGCCGCCAAGGCCAACAACGATGTGATCCCCAAGATTGCTGATGGCGTTCAGCTGTACATTGCCGCTGCTTCCGCACCCGAGCAGGAAGCCGCCGAGGCTGTCGGTGACTGGCAGGTTCTGCTCGACGCTGGCGCGCAGCCACTGCCTGCCGGTTGCGGACCCTGCATTGGACTCGGAAAGGGTCTCTTGGAGCCCGGCGAGGTTGGCATCAGTGCCAGCAACCGTAACTTCAAGGGACGTATGGGTTCTCGAGACGCCAAGGCCTACCTGGCCAGTCCCGAAGTTGTGGCTGCCAGCGCTCTCAGCGGACTTATCTCCGGCCCCGGTGCTTACCAGGTGCCTGAAGGCTGGTCCGGCGTGGAGCATGGATTCGGCACTGGTGCCGAGCCCTCCACCGAGAGCGAACTCGACAACCTGATCCAACAGATGGAATCACTGATCGACCGCGTCGAGTCATCCGCCGGAGGCGAAGAGAAGGCCGCCACCGAGATCCTCCCCGGCTTCCCCGAGAAGATCAGCGGAGAGATTGTATTCTGCGACATGGACAACCTCGACACCGACAACATCTACCCCGGAAAGCTCACATACCAGGACAACGTCTCTAAGGAGGACATGGCGCTCGCTTGCATGATGAACTACGACCCCAACTTCAAAGACGTCGCCAAGCCCAACGACATCCTTGTTTCCGGCTTCAACTTCGGCTGTGGTTCCTCCCGCGAGCAGGCCGCTACCGCCATCCTGGCTAAGAAGATTCCCCTCGTCGTCGCCGGTAGCTTCGGCAACATCTTCTCCCGAAACAGCATCAACAACGCGCTGATGGGCCTGGAAGTCCCTCGCCTTGTTGAGCGTCTGCGTGCCACCTTTGCTGAGTCTGCTGCTGAGCGCCAGCCTACCCGCCGTACCGGCTGGACCCTGACCTGGGACGTCAAGCGCAGCTCTGTTGAGGTGCGTGAGGGAGAGAATGGTGAGACCTGGACCGAGCAGGTCGGTGAGCTACCCGCCAACGTGCAGGCCATTATTGCTGCAGGTGGACTCGAGGCTTGGGTCAAGGAGGAGGTTAAGAAGGCTGCTACCAAGTCTTCCTAGTCGAGAGACTTTGAAGGAAAATAGATATGGCATTAGAGAATATTTGTGATGTGCTCACTTTTGTAATATAGCGAAAAGAATAAGCGCAGAGTGGGATGCCAACGTTCCATCTGGAAAAGGAATGAAGCCCTGGAGGGGTTTGAATGTATAAATTGAAGATATACGATCAACACCAATTAAACTCCAGCATTGAAGCATTTGAATTCATTCAAAATGTTGGGTATCTGTTGACTAATATTAGAGATGTATCACAATATATGTACCTTACTAGTAGTAGGTGATCAATAATTGAAGTCTTCCAAGCACTTGAATTTCATGGCAGTCTATTTCAAAGAATCCATCTAGAATTTTCTCTGCAGATATGACGACCATATGGATGAGATTTAATCTTTTCGGGGGGTCTCAAGTACCACCTTGCTATACAAAAACATCCAGAACAATACAATATAATACAACCTCACTCAACTCATACAAAAATCTCATTGCCCACCAGCAAGAGAACCCATCCAGCTTCGGTCATCACCCATACTCTGATTGCCCTTAGGCACCCGCCTTCCAACAGCAGGAACAAGATCCTGAGTCAAAGCCTTCGCATCTTGAATTCTGCGCACAGTCTCCTCTCTCCCAAGTATAGTCATCGTCTCAGGGATACCAGGGCCAGGCGCCGAAGCAGACAACGCCCAGCGAAGGTAGTGATACAATTCCTTCTTGAAGATTTTATCCGTCGACCCGGTTGTCTCCGACGAGAGGGTAACGGCATCAGAGCCATCGTAAGAGTTGACGTTGAAACGGTGAGTTTCAATTGTCCAGTGGCTAGTTGGGACGAGAGTCAAAGCCGCTGCTGCCGTGTGCAAGGCTTGCATCGGGACTTGGGGTGGCGAGGGGATTTTAGAAGTTGAAGTTGGGACGTAGGGAACTCGGTCGAGTTTTGTGGTGAAGAATGTCGAGTTGCGCTCTTTGAATTCTGGTGCTGTTGTGTATGATTTGGCGTCGGCGCGGAGGAGGGGCGCGACGTACTCGGCGAGGGAGCGGCCTTTCAGGAGGGGAGCACTGGGATGTATGTTAGTCAGGGGGTCTCTGTAGAATGGCGTAAATGTAGATTATGGGGCGGATGCTTACAGGTTCTCTTGGGAGTGGGTTTCTTTGACGTCGTCGCATACTTTGTTTACCATCTCGTCGAACTCGGGACCTCCGTTTGCTGCAAATCGCTGGGCATGCGCTTTTTGAAGGAACCAAAGTTTCTCAAAGGCAACAATGGTGTTGCCGCGGGTAATTTTCAGGTTGAACTGGAATTATGTTAGCAGCAACTTCTTTTGTAGACGTAGATAGATGGGCTTACAATCTCTTCCAGTTCCCCCAAGTCGAAGATATCGGATTTCTGTAGATGCGACCAGCCCAGAAGAGCAGCAAAGTTGACTAGTGTAGCTGGGAAAATTCCTTGTTGATCCTTGAACGAAGAGAGGTCAATGTCTGCGTTTCGCTTGCTTAGCTTCTGTCCAGACTTGTCCACCAGCAAGGGAACATGACCGAAGCGCGGAGGTGTCCACTTGAATGCATTGTACAAAGCCATATGCATCGGAGTAGATGGCATCCATTCCTGGTTCTGAGTTAGAAAACAATCGGTGTATGACAGGAAGAATAGATAATCCTACCGTGCCCCGAATGACATGCGTAATCTCCATACAATGGTCATCCACAACATTTGCCAAATGATATGTCGGATAGCCATCTGACTTGATCAAGATTGGATCGTCATATACGCGATCAATAAAGTCCATTTTATTGTTGTTTGGTTTATTCTGTCCCGTCTTGCCGTAGACCAAGTCGTTAAACATGGGGTATCCCTCCACCTTCAAGCGGACAACATGTGCTTCTCCCTTATGAGCGCGATCTTGCGACTCTTCAGAGGATATATCTGCGCATTTCCGATCGTATCCAGGAGGTAGGCCTGCTGAGCTTCGGTGCCGGGCGTGGGAATCGAGTCGCTCAGAAGAACAGAAACATCGGTAGGCATGACCATTGGAGATTAGATCATCGGCATGAGATCGGTACAAGGCTGTTCGTTCCGACTATGCGATAAAAATATTAGCCATTGTTGTGTGGTAACGTTATACACTTGAATATTGCTTTACCTGTCTGTAAGGTCCAAATGGGCCACCGACAACAGGGCCTGGTATCGCATGAGCTCAGTTCAACATAGTAGCGCTTCAAATAGCTATATAGATATACCTTCATCCCAGTGGAGTCCCGCCCAGCGCAAATCATCATAGAGTCTCTGTTCCGCTCCGGGGATTGTTCGTTTCTACTGATAATCAGTCGCTGCCCATTATCCCATCCATACACATCCTCAATTGTCTAACCTGGTCGGTATCTTCAATGCGTAGCAAAAATTGTCCACCAGTTCGCTTTGCAAGCAGATAGTTGAATAGCGCAGTCCGTAAAGATCCTAGGTGGAGGTAGCCGGTCGGGGAAGGAGCAAAACGCGTGCGTGCAGGAGCATCTGGGAGGTTAGTCTTGCCCTTGCGCACTTGTGCGCCCGCAGTAGATGAGTGAAATCTGCATTTAATACAGGTCCAAGACCTTCGGGCAAAAAGCCCAGTATGTGGGCGTGGCATGGGGCGCAAATCTGGGGAACTTGTGTTGATTTAAAGACTCGAGGATCGGACTTGATTTTCTGCGGAGAAGTTTGGGTGGCTCCGCACCGAAGCTGCCGCAACAAAATTTCGCCCGCAAACTCCGCTTCATCAACATCTTTTTTCCTGCGACGTTTTCTTGAGCACTCACGTTCGCTTTATTATAAACCTTTTGGTTTTAATTATCTGTTACTTATCCCAAGCATTTTTCTTTTTTCTGTCGAATATTCCTCCTTTACTACCTGCTCACTTTGTGAAAGCTTACAACCAACCACAACCAGTATGTCCTTCCCCCGAAAAAGCGCGCGCGCGTTGCGTGTTTTGCCTCACTTTTGACTCGCTCTTGTCTTGTCATGTTAAGATGTGTCTTTTGCTAATTTAATTTACAGTGGCTGGCCCTGAAGTTGACCTCTACGGTATGTATAGTGGTTGTCAAGTGATGTGATTGGATAGAATGTTGACTTAGTCTTTCTGGCTACAGAGGTCCTCGATCTCCCCCGTGGTGCGAGCAAAGATGAAGTTCGACAGGCTTATCGCAAGGTAAGATCCATACCGCAGTTTCTAGATAGAGATATATCATACTGACAAGTATGCGATTTAGGCTGCCCTGAGCAACCACCCCGACAAAGTCGCTGAAGAAGAACGTCCTGCCGCCGAAATCAAGTTCAAGGCCGTCCAGGAAGCCTACGAGATCTTGTATGATGAAGACAAGCGACATATCTATGACACACATGGCATGTCTGCCTTCAACGGCTCTGGTGAGCCTGGTATGGGTGGAATGGGCGGTCCCGATCTAGATGATCTGCTCGCACAGATGTTCGGTGGCATGGGCGGCATGGGTGGCATGCCCGGTATGGGAGCAGGCATGGGAGGTATGCCCGGCATGGGTGGCATGGGCGGCATGCCCCGCGCAAGCCCGAACGAGGAGCAGGATTATGAAGTCAGCCTGGAGGACATGTACAAGGGCAAGACCGTCAAGTTCGCCAGCACCAAGAATGTCATTTGCAGCCACTGCAACGGAAAGGGTGGCAAGGAAAAGGCGAAGCCTAAGAAGTGCTCTACTTGTGATGGCATGGGACAACGCGAGGTTCTCAAGAACATGGGCGCTTTCATCACCAAGGCTGTTCAACCCTGTTCCACTTGCAATGCCCAAGGTGAATTCTTCAGTCCCAAGGATAAGTGCAAGAAGTGCAAGGGCACTAAGACGACCGAGGCGAAGAAGATGCTTGAGATTTATATCGCTCCAGGTTCACGGTAAGATTTCACCACGCCCATGAAAGTAAGACTGTCACACTGATTTTGTTCTTTAGTGAGGGAGAGAAGATTGTCCTTGAGGGTGAGGCCGACCAGATCCCTGGCCGGGAGCACGGCGACATTGTTTTCCGTCTAATTCAAAATGAGCACGAGGTGTTCGATCGTTCGGGCGCTGATCTCCGAGCTGCCATTAATGTTACCTTGGCCGAGGCCTTGACCGGTTTCCACCGTGTTGTCCTGAAGCATCTTGATGGTCGTGGTATCGAGATCAAGCACCCCGCTGGCTCTATTCTCCAGCCTAACCAGATTCTCACAGTCCGTGGCGAGGGAATGCCAATCAAGCGTACTGATTCACGTGGTGATCTTTACTTGCTGGTGAATATTGTGTTCCCCGAGAATGATTGGAAGCCAACCCTCGAGGCTTTGGAGAAGCTGCAGGAGTTGCTTCCCAAGCCCGAGGCGCCTATCGAGGCCGCCACTGTGGATGAGGTCGAATTTGACGCACAGGGTAACATGGAAGAGTTTGGCGCCCGCGACCACAACGGAGGCTCGGCTTGGCAAGATGAGGAGGAGGAAGATGATGAGCCTGCGCAGTGCGCACCTCAGTAAAATGGGAACGGATTCCTGCGATTCGGCATAGAAGGCGTCCGGGGTTTGCATTTCGTTTTTTATTTCTACCCCCTCGGGCATTCAGTTTCCGAGATATGGAAATCTCCCTTCTACGATCATGACCAGTACAGTGCTTAGAACATTTCACCAAATCCATTGAGATTCAATTTCCTTCATTCATGGAGTAAACTTCCAACTTGTTTAGTAAAAGGGTACATACGTGATGATCAGGAATCACCCTTGGATTTCAAGGTTAATATTCCGTCATCTGCCAACTTGTTGATCGCCTTCTCTGTCCATTCATTACACTTTTCAATCTTCAGGGGTATATGATGTCTCCAAACATTACGGTCAGTCGTCCCCTCCTTCAAATCCTGGACCCACGCAGTTTTGCTTTTGGTGGCATCAATCGGCTTCTTCGCTGATCCCCAGTTGATGGCCTGCTGTACTTTTGGTGCATGCACCTTTTTCAAACACCCGTCCACCGTTTCCAACATCTTGTCCACGTCGTCATATTTGCTAGGATCAATGTATCCTACATATTTCAAACCCCCGAAATCTCTTGAATCCTGAGGGAGGTAGTCATTTTTCGGGTTGTCGTAACTCATGCCAGAAGGTGCCATTATGCCCCCTACAACTTGGAAACGACGTCCATAACCATTAGGTTTCGTTTGAATGAAGAGACCCTCGTGTTTTCGAGATTGCACGATATCCCCGCGGTTTTTTAGACTGTTAGCGAGTCTAACACACTCGGATTTCAGCTGTTGGCCATTATCAAGGTCCATAGTTTTCCACAGGTCTTCTTTCTTTTCCTCTGGGAATGGTGTTGTCGCGAAATCCTCCTCTTTGCAGGGATTCTTCTGTTCAATCACATAGAGGTATCGCGCCCACAACCACAACAGCGCACTCGTGTTTGAAGGCTTTGATGCCCATTTCTTGATTGCAAAGAGGTTCACTTCCAGCTTATCCGAGTCCCCAGGACCGTTGGTGAGTTCCAGTAGGTAGACGTTGAACTTTGGAGTGGCTGCTGCCACTTGTCCAGCGCCTTGTATGAGCTTCGGATGATTGGGCATTTCCGATGCTTAGACAAGAAGCTTGTAGGGCTGATGAAGACAAGGGAGAGTAAAAATAGACAGGTTGCAGTCAAGAGCAGACTACATATGGATCGTGATGGTTTTCTTCTCCCAATTAAGCCCATCCATTCCTTTTATATGTCGCCATCAAGCTTTCTAAATTTGGTCAAGACGGACCCTTGGCCGTGATCTCTGTTTGAACGTGAGGGCTGTCTTTAATGTACATGAGATTTCTCGAGCATCTGCGCACGCGCGCGCTAGCAGAAAAGTTGACAAGCTGAAACAACATCCCTGGACTGCGAGTCCGGAGTGGTCTCCGGGGGCTCCTCAAAAGAGTCATAGTGGCTTTTGTCGATCCCAGATGTCCTAATAATAGTATCGTGAAAGTTGGGTATGGATAATTATTACATACTATGTATGACTTAGTACGCATCAAACCGAAAAGGAACAGCGATGCGACCACAAATAGGTCACACTACCCGGCTAGCCTACAAGAGAATGGCCACCTTGTCCCGGATTCAAATAAAATGAGCCATATTTCCCGTCACTCTCAATACCAAGGCTTTATCAGAGTAGTATGCACAAGTGTTGTCGCCGCGCGTGCGCGCGGCGACTGGTGTCAATCAGAGACCCCAGCTGTGGCATTTTCTTTGGACCCACTTTGGGCCTCTCAGCCAATCAGGTGCTGCAAAAAAACACAGGTTCGCGCGTAGTAGAAGGCTTGACTTGACTTGATATGTCTTTGCCATCTCAATTTCCGAGTGAAATCTCCGAGGACCTACGTAGCAGGACCTTTGCAGGCGGATAGTTAACGGTCTCTTAGGCTTCTACCATCCGGTACAATTGATGGTCATACATTTGAGAAGCCCTTAATAATGATACATAACTGAGGGCACGACAAGTACACATCACGTGTGATGAATTGGCTCTTCTCACCAATAGTTGAAAAGGATTCTAAGACTTAGGTCCTATCCATCACTAGATAGGACGGGTGCTGACTCCTGAGCACTGCTGACCTAAAGCGCCCAGTGTAGTATCACGTGACTTGAAAGAAGTGCAACTTATACTCTGTAAAAAGCATCAGAATGTGGAGGACGAAGACCAGACCACTGACGTAAAAATAGATACATATAAATGATGAAATTCCGTCCTTTACGGATATGGAAAAGTGACTGGAAGCAAGAAAGTATCTTTTCCGTCTTAATATTAATACTCATACGAAATATGCTTATGGCTTGCTATATCATTTTCATTGTGCATCATGACCACTGCGAAGTGAGATTCAAGTCTTCATCTTTACTGGAGGAGAAACGGATCAATGAAAGCAGCCTCTGCAGCGAACTCCTTGATAAGATCAGAAAAGAGACCTCCCGAACGGGATTCCGGAGAGTGTAAATCTTGTGCAGGCTGATAGGAAGTATCTTGGGTTGAGGCAGGGGAACGTTCCCAAGCAACCGGGCCGCTTTGCAGTCGTTTTTCAAAATCGTGCACCTTTTCAAGCAAAGCTTGCCCGTAAAATTTGGCACAATGGACTTCATCGACGGCCAATTGGTGCATCAAGAGAGCGACATCCTTCACAGTATTTAAAGAACTCCTGAGATCGTCATAGTCTGGGTTGGTGTGAAGGATTTCACAGCCTCGAAGAACAAATTCACATGCGTAAGCAATTTTGACGAACGCAGTATCCGCAAGATATCGTCCATAATCGATGGTAAGCGGTGGAAGTTCCAAGATGTACCCACAAAAAGTAACTGCCGCGCGGACAGACTCAAGGACATAGTTGAGCTGCGTGGAGTATGGCATCTTCTCCGCGGAAATTGAGCGCAATATACGTACAAAGTATGTGCTGATGCAGAATCTAGAAAACCGATAATTAAATGTGATGAACATGAATCGGATATCCATATTTAAGCCACCTGCTGGGCACCATCGCTCGCTCCATATGTCCAACGCCTTGGTGAGATCCCCAATAACAGCGAGAGCAGATGGGATGTTGATATCATTGGGGCTCAGCAAGCACCACCATTCTCCAAGCCCGTGTTGATGAAGACCTGCTTGCCTCCAGAGCAAAGACAAGTCGATCTCGGACATAATTCTACCCACATAGTGATCGTCGATAAGATTCTTGAGAAGGTCTGGTGCCAATTTGATCGTTGTATCTTCTGGAATTGTTGGAGGCGTGCTTGTCAGGAGTGAATATCGGTGTGCCAACGTATACAGCCAGAGCCAGAATAGATATTTGCGTAGAGCCAATGAATCTCGAATTTCCTTCTCATTCCACACAAGCTCTGCAACATCATCGGCGGATCTATGCAATGAGAGCGTCAATGCAGTCGATTCGACTAGAGCTTTTAGGTCAGTATGACTAAGTTGGGCATTTATTGCATCATCATCAGAAATCCTTTCCAGAGGTAGAGGGGAGGCCCATGCGTATAGAATACCCAGGGCCTGGAGAAACATCCATTTGTCGTCTTCTGACCGGCGGGAAATCCCATGCCGTAAGCGGAGAGTATTCAAAATTTGCGGAACAAGCTGAACACGTATGGATCTCTGTCCGGGTGCGAACCGACTTGCGACAAACGCCATGCACAGCACAAGGGGTCTTTTGGTCTCGAGCAAAACAGGAATTTCGGCAACATCCGCTTCTCTGAGCGTTGGAAGAACGTGAGCAAGCTTGACTTTGAAGCTGAAATAATATCGGTTAATACAGATATGGGAAAGGTTGAAGGGGGTCTCCGTACAATTCTGCCAAATGAATCAGTTCGCAATCTGGTACAGAGGATGATAAGTCGTTGTATCTATCTGAATACATAGGACAATCGTTGGAAGTGGAAATCTGCCGCTTTTCTAGCGGATTGAGGCTGGGCTGCACTCTTGCGATTGCCAATGGACTGATGGCCCTTATCGGTGGGGTGGAATAGATGGACGGCAAATCTGTTACTGACAGTCGATTCGGGCGGAAATCATTGTATTCGTGAACCGGGCTAACAGTTGACACAGAACGAACATATGGTGGAGTATAAGACGGTATACTCTGCGAGAATGACGTTTGATGGAGTCCCGCTACTGTATCGCATTGCTGTAAATCCTCATCAACGGCATCCAGCGCTAGCGCTGGCGAGGCTTGTGTCCGGGTCGCACTATGCCGCGAAGATCTTGCTGTATGTCTGACTGGTACAATACATTCTCGCCCAGACTTCTTGCATCGTGCACATGGAGGATTATTTGCTCCAGTACATCTCATCTAGGAGTTGCGCGTCGGCTGTGAGCTTCGTCTCGCCTGATGAGGGGAATACGGACCTTAAGCCGACGGCATGCGATACATGCAACCGGGGCTGAACCCACAAAACGGAACTGTCTCATTCCTTCGTGCTTGATTCATCAACATGGGGTGAACCGTGTGGTGGATAAGATAAGGGGATCTTTATTAGAGCTAAACTAAATACATGTACAGAGTTAAGGGGCTCCCAAGGTCATCCGGGGCCCCGCACGGATAAAAGGTAGTCCGCTGTGGGGTACCCAGCCACTGAAAGTCTTTGACATTTGTTGTCAACCGAGGTATCTATGAAATCTGGACTATCGAAGAACCTATCAGCGGTTAATCTGAAGATAACATTGAGCAGAAGACAGAAAATGGAGAGAAACCAATCAGAAAATCATATAATTTATTGTAGATTGGGGATATCTACATAAGAGAAGGAGGGAGAGATGGGAGAGAAGTCTCGAGAGCTGCTTTCATTAAGCGTTAACTGGTGGAATCAAATGGGATCATGTGATTGATATCCGGCTTGTTGGAGTCGTTGGAAGAAGAAGAAGAAGTTCCATTAAATGCAGGAATAGAAGAGGAAGACTGTTCTCCTTCTCTGATTAAGACTCGACCCTTCAAATCTTGTGAATACTCACAGAAGTTGTTGTATGTGAACGTCTGCGCAGTGAGGTTCTTCTCTTTCATTGTTTGTAGAGCCATGTCACGTACGTCGACTTGTTGAACTTGAAACAAGAGTATCATCATTGCATGATAAGCCTCGACACCCATCTTGCGTTCCTTCAACCTCATGTTCTGCGCACAGTACTCATCAATGAATGCGACTGTTGTAGGGAAGTCTTCCCTTCTAAGACTAGCATAAGCACCACATTGCATCATCTCTTGGTGCATGCCGAAGCCGCGCATCTCTTTGTATATTCCTTTCCAGATGTCGTCGGCAAAGATAAGCGATTCGGTTGTACGAGCTTGGATCTTGTTGTAGATCTCGGTACTGATGTTGGCGATGAGCCATTCACCAATGGTCTTGGATGCCTTGAACCATGCACTCGCTGTACTAGCGTTCTTCGCCGGTCTTGGAAGATCACTGTCAATAAGGCCGTCCATTTGGTGGTGTTTGAGGTTGGTAAGCACAATCCTCTTCCAGGAGTCATAAACTTCCGCTCTCTGTAGTGGATTCTTCAGTGGGTTGATGGTCAGTTTGATGACTGTGAGGCCCATTCCTTGGTCGGTTCGAGTAACGATGGCGACATTGTTCCAGTTGTTGTCAGTGTCCGTGTTGAACGGCTTGTCAATGAGGGCCTCTATGTCGTAATCAACAGAAAACGCCGTCATGTTGATGAGGTTGTTAGCGCTGTGCTACTGCCTTGTATTGTTGTGAAAGGGGGGGGGGGGGGGGTTGTCAGCACTATATGGCTGTGTCGTGGTGGAGTCTGCTCGAGTTCGAGTCTGCTTGAGAGGAGGGGGAGCCTGGATCTGCTAAAAAGCATCAAAATAGGGCCCTGGGAAAGAGAAACTCGCTTAAATTCGCTTAATCTTATCGATTTACAGCGTTAATAAGTGAGAAAAAGGAGGGCCCATAACCTCATAGAAACTAATGAGGATGAACAAGCAAAGGAAAGAATATGGATTGTTGATTGTTTGAAGGAGGAAGGAGGAAGCGAGACACAGCCTGCTATCTAGAACAAAGAAGAAGCACTGACACAAACATAGTCATGTGATTCTAAGAATATCGTCAGACAGACTCAGACTCAACAGAACTACTTTTAAAATCAATTGATAATGACGCAAAATCATTTGTACATCCAGATGTCTAGTACATTTTATCACGTCCCATTGTCAACTGTACTGCGTACATCAGCAGCTTCAATGTCTTTGATCGTTCAAATGTCCCGAGCACTGGTTGCGATCACAGCCTTGAAATCTCTGCCATGAAACATTTGAATGCGATCCTAAGTATCAGTTATTGGTCCCCCTTAACCGTCTGCCTCAGACGCGTCACAAGCCAGTGTTCTACTTTCTCCGTAAATATCTCTGAACATTTGTCCCTAAATAGTTCGTGATACCCGCCCTCAATGAGATAAAGCTCCTTGTCCGTCGACGAGATCCGCTCGACGAATTGACGACTTTGATGGTGGTCTGTATATGTATCTGCCGTTCCATGGATCACCAGAGTTGGTACATTCCATTGGGGAGTCGCTTGCCACAATCGCTCAGCGGCTTCTAGAGCGGTAGCTGCCAGCCGATATGAAATGGCCCCATGGAAAATATTGGGATCCGCTATCGCTTTTTCCACCACGGTCGGCACTCTTGAAAGCCAATTGGTACTCTGCTTGGTGAAGGGGATTTCTCTTGTCCCCCAGATCATAGCCAGTGGCTGTACCAAGCCACGACGAAGCAACGGCATCGGCTTTTGTAGCGCTGCGGCGCATAAGATGACCCCATCGATGGGTAAAGAATTTCCAACGACGCTGCAAGCTGTGAGAAGACCGCCAAGCGAGTGTCCAAATAGATAAAGAGGAAGCAAGGGACGGGCTTCGATCGCTGTTTCTTGGATTTCAATCAAATCTTGAACGGCTTTGCAACAATCTATCACACTTCGCGGTAGCCCAGGAGAGTCACCATGGGCCCACAGGTCCAACGCCCAGATCTCAAACCCTTGAGCTTGCAGTCGAGGAACAAAAATGGCTGTGCCATCAAAATAGCGTCGTGCATATTCTGAAAACCCATGTTGAAGTACGAGAATAGCCCGAGGACTCTCAATTTCCCATCGATGTGCGACGACCCCTGACTTGAGAGGGAACGTGCGATACAATGCCATCTAGCCTTGTTGCGGATGATGTACTAGTAAGTATTCACAGGCTTCAGAAGATAGAACGAGTCACCAAAAAGAAAATAAGGAAAGATAGAACACAGCGTATGCAACGTGTATCACAAAGCAAAAGGGAAAGTGGGGGAATAGCTGATATAATATTCAAGACGAATCAAGAGCACATGGTAAATTCGAAAGAAGAAGAAAAATCGACCTCCCCCTCCAAGATTCCGAATCATCTGATCTTCAGCAACATTTGACGCCGGACGGTACATAGGTTGTCTCTATTCTATCTGTGCATTGTTTCGTTCAGATGCTCTCAATATCAGGCTTGTATCTACTTCTCCGGATAATTCTACTCCGCACTGACCTCGACCCGTCACCCGAGATTGACGTACGAAGGGACCGGTGACCGGTGACCGGAGTGGGTCGATCCGGAATAGGAAATACGCCGGGTCAGGAACTGAACACCTCCAGGCTCCTTGTACATGGTAACGAAATATGTATTATTTCCCGAGGTTCCAGCCCTCCTACCGATCGTGGAGTGTACGATGCATTTCAATCATTAATTTGCACATACATTGTGGATAAAATGTCACAACTCTCAACATGGGCAAAATTCACCTTGCCATGGACGAAAAACGGCGGTCTCTCACGGCCTCCATCCTTCACGCGGACTCACTCTTACACCATCGCCGTGATATTTATTCTCTGTTGGTGGCGAATCTTCCGGTCGCATCGACATGCGCGGTCAATATATGAGTTGACATGGAGACAAAAGCTATCCCTGGTTTGCCATCTGCCCATCCTCCAGGTGGCCAACCTGGTCAACCGCGGGCTTAATATCATCGCGAATGTCTCTCTTTGGTACAACGGCATTTCTGTGAGCAATTTTGGTGTCCAGGAAAGTGCCTTCACAAGCGAGGACGACTTCAGCCTG
Source organism: Penicillium verhagenii (assembly GCF_028828195.1). Taxonomy (NCBI): domain Eukaryota; kingdom Fungi; phylum Ascomycota; class Eurotiomycetes; order Eurotiales; family Aspergillaceae; genus Penicillium; species Penicillium verhagenii. The sequence goes on along the minus strand of NW_026643166.1, from coordinate 762,100 downwards.
ATGCTCGACAAGATCGGCGGGTTTGGACATCGTTCGACCGGTAGTGAAGCACATGAAGAAATGCTGCAATGGTTAGAAAAGGAATTGGTTCAAATTCCAGGCATTGTGATTCATAAAGACGCTTTCGGTATCAAGAAATGGGAGACTGCAGATGGCTGCACGCTGCAAGAAGCGGGCGAAATCCTGATTGATGATACGACCAGCGTCCCGATTGCTGGGGTTGTACCATACAGTTTACCGACCCTAGGACAGACCGGAGATTTAATCTTCCTTCCGCGAGCAGAATCTATTGCAAACGCTGCCGTCAAAGGTAAAGTCATCCTTCGAGACTTTCCATCCCGGCAGATTCCATATGCTTTGGGTCGGATCTGCGCCTACCATGCGACACCGGACCTGGATACGGACTTGCTATCACTTTATGATCGGCCTGGCTTGGCAGACGAGCCATTACACGTGGATCTACTGGAAGCAGGTACTGCGGGTGCGGCCGGAGTTATATTTCTGTTTGATATTGTTGGCGAACAGGTGGAATCCTACTTTGATCCCCACAAAGGCACCCACTATCTGATACCAGCGATGTATGTGGGGGCAGAGGAGTCGCTTATGCTTCGTCAATTTGCTCATCAGGGAGCCAGTGCCACTCTGAAAGTGAAGGCGACGGTATCGAACAGCGAAACCCGCAATCTGAGAGCCACGCTTCCCGGCCAAATCAATGAGCGAGTCATCTATCTTTCACATACAGATGGCAACACCTACATCCAAGAAAACGGACCGGTGGCCCTTCTTGCATTGGCCCGTTATTTTGCACAACAGCCCTTGGCGAATCGTAGGCGAACACTTGAGTTCTCCTTCAATACAGGCCACTTGCACATCTCTCGGGAAGGAAGCCTCCGACACGCTCAGCAGCTTGACCAAATCTATGAGGAAGGATCTATAGCGCTGGTTATTCCCATGGAGCATCTGGGGAGCCGAGAAATTGAGGCTGTAAAGCGCTCAGATGGGAAACCGGGGCGTGAACTACGCTACTCAGGTCGTGGGGAGCTGATGTTGTGGTGCGTGGGACCGAGTCGCCCTGTGGTGAAATCTATTTGGCAGGCAGTGCAGCAGCGCGGCTTAGATCGTGTGGTTGTGACTCGTGGAGTATCAAAGCCCAATCGATCTCAGGTGCCGACCTTTACATCGTTTGGTGGGATTGGAGGATATTATCACAATATGCTCTTACCCACTACCTCCTTAATTTCCGGTCCATGGTCACTGTGGGCACCAAAGTTTGGCAAGGAAGCCGTTGATATAAAGCGATTCCGAAACCAGACCCTTGCATTGGGGGATATCTATCTTTCAATCGACCACTTGTCTCGAGAGACCATTGCTGGTGATTATATCACATATCGTAACCGGCGAGTGATGGGAGTGCCTCCTGCTCAAATTGTGTACCCTCCGGAAACCGCTAGCTCAGAACTCTCGGATTTTGGATCTAACTCCTTGATCTATTAGACCTTTCTGTGCAGGCTGTGTTGTTGTGCCACTTAGAATTCCATTTTTTTCTCTATTTAAAATCATTCCCTTCCTTTCGTATCTTTTCTCTCTTGTGTGAGATTTGAATTCAAACCCCAAGACATTTTAAAATGACCATTTCAGGAAGTAGAGACGGAAAGAAGGGCGAAGTGGTATAAAGCACTGTCCCTGAGGGGGTTATAAACATGTGCCTCTTCCTGGCGAATTATACGCACATAAATCACGCTATAATCTAACTGGCCATTATAAAGGGGTGATGAGTGACAATTATTATTGAAGTACTGCATCCGGATAAAAGTCTTATTCGTCCCTTGATAAATTTATCTTATAATTCATTGTTGCTTATCTCTGCCAAACATTTGAAAACAAACCTGCGATACAGGAAACACGAATTGATTTCCAAACTCAATGGCATCACTTTGTGCCAGTTAGATCCACCACAGCCATCGAAATTCTGAATTTCTTCGCTGGCAACTGCAAAGAAAACAGATGGTCTATTTCATGAATAGTGCGCCCTTTAAGTTCTGGCACTTGGAGCCACGTCACTACGAAACCGATAGCGCAAAGCCCCGCATACACAAAACCGGTCTTGGCCCCAATATTCCCTGCGTCTTTGTTGTAAATATATGGCAAACCGACAGAGATGATGGCTGTTGATAATGCCCCAAAGAGCCAACCAATAGATTGTGACTTTGCCCGAAGTTGGAGTGAGGATACCTCGGCTGCAATCACGTAGGATGCGGGCCAGACGCTCATACCACATACAAACACAATCAACATCATGGATACCGCCGTGTACCTATCAGTTTCAGAGCGAGTCAGTATAAAGTAAAGACTGTACCAAATGGCATATTAAGAAAGAAAATATTACCACATGATCACCTCCGTATTGTGGAAACATCCTGCAATTCCCATAGCCAGCCATAGAACGGTGGAGATTCCCATTCCCATTAGTGACAGGTATCTCCTGCCGAAAAGGTCCAAAGCTTTCATGCTGATCACATTGGAAACAAGGCCTAACGCAATGCCCACAATCAAAAAAATGATACTGATGCCTGATTTCATTCCAATGACCTGTAAAAAGTAGCTAGCATTAGCCAGAAGGGTTAAGCCCCAGAGCTGGGGTAGAATATTTGCAAATGCCACGATCCATGTTCGTCTCAGATTAGTTTGCTTAAAACAATCAAGATATGAAGAAGTTCCCAATTGCCGCTCTTTCAATAATAGTAGTCTGAATGCGCTCTATGCTTTGCACCGCGGCAGCATCGGAATCTTCCAATCGTCGCTGTGCTTTGAACGCTTTCTCTTGTTGACTTTGGCGAGTGAGCCAAGAAGGACTTTCTGGCAAGAATGTGGCCAAGATGAGTGGAAGTGCTGAAAACACCCACTGCGAAGCAAAACAGATTCTATACGACATTGATCCGGGTTTGTCCAAAGAAACGTACACGACCACAGCACCGACTAGCTGTCCAAAAAGTGTAAAGATAGGAAAAAATGCCAAAACTGGACCACGCAGTCGGGGAGGAAGGACTTCGGACATGTATGTTTGCGTTGTGCTCATAACGCCCCCTATTGCAATGCCTTGCAGCAATTTGCAAGCCAGGAATACCCCTCGTCGTGAATCCATCCCCGCTGGCAGGTCAGAAACGTAGCATATGGCGACCGCGATGGCAGATAGGGCACTTCCAAGCGCGAGGGATAATCTGCGACCGTATTGATCTTGAATAAAACCACCCATGATGGCACCGATCATCGTTCCGATAGAACCCGAGGCATTCCATATGCCTAACCATAAGGCGGGGAGTATGTAGCTATCATCGTCTAGGGTGCCGTAGTGCTCTCTTTAATTTCTCATGTCATTAGCCAGTCAATATAAACTTCGTCGGGAATAAAGATCATAAGACATACTGAAATGCTGGTATCGAGGTGACAGTCCCGACAATTACATTGTCATATCCATAGAGGAGGATTGCGGAAGTCAATAGACCACAAGCCCCGACTACTTTCCAAGAAATCCGAAAAGCTTGCCAAAGTGTTGTATTTGGGTTGGCTATAGATTCGTCGGGGTTAGAAGCACATTCCTCACGACTCGTCTCTTCGGAGGGAAGTTGCATCACGGATGAGAAGAAAGGATCGTTATTGTTAGCGAGGGCCAGACAATAACAAAAGTGAAATGCAAGTAAAAGAAGATAAATAACTGGGGAACTCTATCAATCATTAATCTGCGTTGTCGCAATTTTGGGGCTGCTCCGGACATAGATACCTGATTTGTGGTTTTGGGGTTTAGCGTCCGGCCTCTCGTAGCCTCTCTTCTTCACTCTCCGGCCTCCGGTATCCCCACATTATTCATTTCCCAGAAACCCCGGACACCCCGGAAACCAAAGAACTGAGACATCTGATTCCAATTGCGGGGTATAAAGAAGTATATCTGACTCGTGCGAGGATTCCATTGATGTTAGCTCAAATTTCATGTTACCTGCTGTGGTTCTTGTTGTTCTCTGACCCACTTTCCCGAACTTACCTTCAGCAAGCATCTATTACCAAATCATTATCTGTCCCACGTTCATTATTCCATTTATCATCCATCATATTCCATCTCTACCGTACCGAGTTCAGTCACTGCCTAAGGTTCCCCTGATTCAAGTCTTTTCGCTTTATTCAAAACTCACATCCTTCACCAATCGCCTCTTTTGCCCTAAGCTCCCAGCTAAATCTCTGCCTCTTTTTCTCGCACATGTGTAGTTAGCACTCTGGTAAAATGATTTACTTCAAATATAGATATCTTGAATAAAGAGAAGGAATATATATAAGGAAATACCGCAGTTTAATACATAACACGTAGAAACGGTCTTCAGCGATTGAATATATAATAGAGGTCAACATTTGAAGAATTTAATAATCAATTGATGAGTCCAAAATTATCGTCCCTTTACCGATCCTCCACTAGCACTACATGTCAACTGGTAGACACCTTGGCAACAATTCGTCTAGAAATGGACCATAGATAACTGGGGAAGAATACCATGTGTGCACCCCTCTCTAAGTCGTTGAGCCAAATTAGAGGTCTGCTTGAAACCAGTCACAGTTGCAAGCATCTCAATTATTCCCAAAATCTGCTCATATCTTTCTGACGACTTATCAGTGCAGATGGCGGCAATGAACAGTGGCAATTGTAATCGCAGCACAGCTCCAACCCCTGATGGGCCAGAGTTCAAGTAGAAGCCAACAGTATCCAAGACATCATCCGCTAGTTGATCGATGGTATCAACCGCTTGAAACATTATATACTCCCACTCGTACGTCCATTCGAGTCCAAGGAGGCAATGAGACACCGTTCGAATAGTCTCATTGACAATTATCCGGGTCTGACGGTATAGATTCCAGATGCCGGCTATATCAAGACTGTGGTACTTATGATACCTGCTGTGATCTGTGGGGGAGTTTGAGTTTTCATGGGCCGGACTTGGTATCCCGTCAATGAATGTATAGTGCCAATCTTGACCCAAGGACAGGCCCCATGATTCGAGATCAGCTTCTAGGAGAAGACCCTCCCCGAGGAGATACTGAAGATTTCCCATAGTCTTTTCAGCATGATCAATCTTGACAACCAGATCATTCACTCGGACAGCTATCGTATAGAATTTATGACGAGCTCGTGAGCTCTCGTCTTGCGTTGAAGCTGCAAGCTTTGATAACATGCCGATTTTTTGGGAGTGATGCTTCGAGTATCTGAATAGCAAAGCACCAACCGCCTAAATAAACAAGTTAAACTTGAAAAAAAAAATGATTTAGTTTGAAATAACAAAAGACATACATTCACCAGAATCAAATTTTCAAAGAGATATCGGCCCAAATCGGAATTCATTTGCTCTTTGCCTCGTAGTTCAAGCATTCTTGTTGCGCCCAGGGTATGGTTCATCCACCCATGCATCTGGTCTTTCCCCATATTGCTCGTTACCATCTAGGAAGGGGTTTGGGGTTTAGCGCTGAACGTCAGATATGGTATGTTTTTCTGAAAAGAACCCTCACCTCGTAGAGACTAAGGACGCTAACAGCTATCAAGGTGGAGTCAGAAGTTGCCATAGCCGGGTCTTTCAAGGCATCATTAATGGCACACAGTGCTGTCCCGTATGCCTCTACAACCAATCGGCTTGATTTGGGTATAGGCTGCTCCTGCCGCCCGGAAATACTAGCCAGCCCCAAGGCAGTGATTGAAGCCCGGAGTGCCGGAGATGGATCTTTCCTCAACAAAGCAGGCAAGTACCAGATCATGCCTTGCGCGCCTTGGGCTTGATTGGTCCCGACCCAGTAATTAAAAATGTGGGACATAACATGGTCATCCAGTGAGATAGGTGGGGTAGGAATCCTTGGCGGAGATGACTGCTTTCGATGGGCTTGAACCTTCAGCGAGACTTCTGTAGTCTGATCTACGATTCGTAAGGCTTCGGGATCTCGGTATCCAGTGCATTCCTTCCGAATCCTAATGCACTGCGAGCATGATGGCCGGCGACGATCACACTATAGATCCTGTCAATCAAATTGCAAAGTTTGTCATGCTTGTAAATATGTCAAACAGGGGAAAACATACTGCAAGGCGCCGTTGTCGACACAGCGCGCAGCCAAGTCCGGGCTTTCCTCTATAAACCATGACGATGAGTGGAATAGTAAATCATATTTTTGGGATTGTGTCAAGGCCCCCCAAACCCCCCTCCCCTCTCTCTCTCTCTACCTGCACTAAGAATTTGGGGGCCAAAATCCAGGGCTAAATTAACATGACTCAAGCTTTGTGGGGCTGTACTGCCGCAAGTCAATGCTCCCGGTTTATGGAACATCAAGGAATGATCAACAAAATACCTCATTTTGAGGGGGAAAGAGATGTGCATGTACCTTTTTACCATGCTGGACGTATGACGACAACCTGTAAATTGCTGAAAAAAAGGACGACAGGGGAAACACAGGCGAGTCCTCCCAATGACAAAATCTCAGCCGCTCCGATAAGCTATCTGAATACGGCTTAGTGTGTTTTCTTTAGCCTTGGCAGATGTTGTGGTGTAAAAATGGGGGATCGTGGGCCAATAAGATCAAACGAATTCCGACAAGTATACTGAATAAAGATTAGTGTATATTTTAGCGTACATATCATTTGAAGAACGCCAAGTTCTCCAAAGGCTCCTTGGAACCAATTAGGGGCGAAGGAGTCCTTCTCCACACTTCATTTCCAATAAGCCACCGGCGCCTTGCTCCACTAATTCTTCATTGTCATAGCTAATTTGGTCTATGCTAAGGCTAGCTAAATATTGAACACGGTACAGCGGATGTTCAATGTTGATTGAACACAGGCCTCAAGCTAGTCTGACTGGAGGTATAAGTATTTCGATCTTTCCCTGAGAGCAGACATACTCAAGAGTCAAAACACAGGCTTCTTACCTTGATCTCACAGGATCTTCTCAGAATCACACTTCAAAGTTCTGATCCATCAAACGAAACTCAGTCATGAAAGCGGATCTTCTTCTGGGCTCTGTTGCCTTGAGCATCATAACCGGTAGTAAGTTCTTGGAAGATAATCTGGATCTCAGAAATCCTTCCCTTCACGACTATTGTATGCAAACACTGATGCTTCTTTTCATTCAGCTGCGATTGCTGGCACTGTTTCGGTTAAGAACCAACTCAGCTCGCGAGGTGTCGATGTCAAGCCTCGCGCTCTCCCGGATGCCCCAAATGGTTATGCTCCAGTCCATGTCCAATGTCCAGCAAGCCGGCCTACCATACGATCTGCTTCAACGCTATCTACCAATGAGACGGCATGGCTCCAGACAAGACGTCAGAAGACCACATCTTCTCTTAAAGTCTTCTTTGGGCATGTGAATATCGATGATTTTGATGCTGTCAGCTACATCGAAAACCACTCTGGTGACGAACTACCCAATATCGCTATTGGAATATCAGGTGGAGGTCTCGTGGCGGCCCTTAACGGAGCAGGTGCCATCAAGGCTTTCGATGAGCGTACGGAAGGAGCAACAGCTCAAGGTCAGCTCGGTGGACTGCTACAATCCTCCACTTATTTTTCGGCCCTCAGTGGTGGCTCGTGGGCTCTTGGTTCTATTTACGTGAACAACTTCACGACAGTAACAAATCTACAAGATAATCTTTGGGATTTTGCAGCAGGCCTTGAGCTCGGTCCTGGGACGATTGAGCCTCTTGAGATGTGGGAGAACATGACGGCCGAGGTTAAGAGCAAGCGTGAGGCTGGGTTTTCGACTGGTGATGCAGACTTCTGGTAAGCGTGCTACTCCACTTGAACAAACATGGAGATATGACGTTGACATGATTTTTAGGGGCCGTATTCAAGGCTACAACTTTTTTAATGCTAGCCATGGTGGCGTTGACTACACTTGGTCCTCTATTGCGAGAACCCAGTCTTTTGAAAACGGTGATATGCCATTACCGCTGGTAGTCATGACTGGAAATTATCGCAATACATCAACTTTGTCGACCTCCCCTGCAACATACCCAATCTACGAGACTACACCTTGGGAATGGGGTACCTACGATGATAATATCTATGGCTTCGTCCCATTGGAATACCTTGGTACTCGATTCGTCGGCGGCGCTGTGCCAGAAAACGATACTTGTGTTCGTGGCTTTGACAACGCGGGCTTTATCACAGGCACATCAAGCGACATCTGGAATGAGAACGGCAATGATCTAGTTGCGCATATTAGGAGTGCATTAACAGACTCAACAAGTTCTACAGAAACAGAAGAGTTCGAATTCATCATCAAGGAATTCCTCAGCGCCACCAGTTCATCCAACTCTACCATCAATGGACCTGCAGCCTATGATCCCAATCCTTTCTACCAGTACAACACCGCCACGTCCCCACTTGCGAAAGATACAGGACTATTCGTCCAGGACGGAGGGGAAACAAGCCAAAATATTCCTCTTTACCCTCTTATTCAAATGAAGCGCAAAGTAGACGTGATCTTCGCGGTTGATTCTCTCGGATCCGACAGTTTCGAAGACAACTGGCCCACCGGCTCAGCATTGATCGCCACCTACAACCGCACCCTCCTCAATGTTGCCAATGACACTTCGTTCCCCCCAGTTCCAGACCTGGACACCTTCCTCAATTTTGGTCTCAACGCTCGTCCAACCTTCTTCGGCTGCAATTCCTCCGCCCTATCGAAGTCAACACCCTTGGTCGTTTACTTGCCCAACCATCCCATCACCTATAGCTCCAACTACACACTCGAGCAAAGCAGTTTCACAAATGCTGCGCGCGATGACGTGATTACAAACGGCTATAATGTTGCCACCCAGGCAAACGGTACTCTTGATGAGGACTGGTCGGCTTGTGTTGGTTGCGCAGTGCTTAGCCGCTCGTTGGATCGCACCGGTACTGATGTGCCGGAGATTTGTACGAAGTGTTTCCAACGTTATTGCTGGAATGGTACTGTTGACAACGAAAGTCCAGCCCCCTATACCCCGACAGCATCCCTGTCTGCTTCATCAGTGAAGGCAACTTCGTCGTCGACTGCCTCTAGTGCGAGTACTTCGCTAACTACGAAAGGTTGGTCTACTCTAGCTATGATGGGATTTGTTGTGTATATGGTGGTTTAACCTTTCTGGGGATTCTTAATTCGATGGTTAGGAATTCGATGGTTAGGTACGGAGATAGTACCTTAGTATACACTTCAAATGTTGATGTTTATCAATTATTTATACAACACACTGCATAACTAGTAGTTAACTAACCAATCATAATATAGAGTCGGGGTCTTTATCAATCAATTCCACTAATTAGTTACGTGTAATATTTTGATGACTGAGCCTTGGATTCACTACTCAAAGACCCCGAAAGATTTATTGATTGATATCCTGTTGGAAATTCCCTCTGTCTATGTGGCGATTGACAAAATGAATGCCGAGATGGATCTGATTAGACTTCTCTACGGATACTTACCAATAAGGGCAACAAATATCGTTGTCAAGCTGTTCCATCATCGCTGCCTGGGCAGGGAAAACGGGGAGAACCTCCTCGAGTCGGGAAAACCAGTCATTCATCCATCGTTCCGTAGGAGGCCAACAAGCATAAAAGAATTCCCAGTAGTCAGGAAGCCAACCTGAGGCTTCCCAATCGATAAGGACGATGTCGAATGATCGCCCTCTTGCAGGCTCTGAGTGATCAGTATTTTCCACGACAAGGATGTTCTCCTGTTGCACGTCCCCATGCGTCAATATCGGCCAATTACCATGAAGAACGCGAGCGAGATGTCTTTCGTAATAGAGAGCCTTAAATTCCGGCCGGTCGGTTCGGCTAATAAGAGCACGGTAATTACCAACTAGAAAGGCCACTAGAGCAGATTCGCTAGAGAAAGGACCCGCATATTGACATTCATCACTCTTATGGTCATCGAATATCTGATGACGGACAGGACCCCCATCTAAACCACCGAAAAAGTCGGGCCAGGGACACTCGACCTTTCGCATTGCTGTAAATATCTGGCGGAGCTTTGTGATAACATCATTTTTCTCGGGGGGAGTTAATGAGGCCAAATCAAGTCCATCTGCACGCCAGGAATGCGTTGCATCACTAAGAAAAATTCTCCGGCATCGTAGTACATGGCGTAGAGTCGCGAGGCCGGAACTTCGGGAACGTGCCGTTCAAGATAAACCAAGGCCTGGCCTTCATAGTCGTGTGCACGATAGCCATATTTCACCACAACTTCGTCGTTCACCGCCACCACCTTCAGGCCCAAGGGTTCTGTGAGTACATTGGTGCAGGCGCGGATTTCATCGACTGTAGGCAGAGTAGGCACAGCCTGGGAATTCTGAAAGGGGATAGCCACTGGTTCCCACATGGTGAACGGAGCCGGAGTTTGACGGAGAGGGTACGGAGATAAGGAGCGTTGTCTGATCACGTGCAGGAAGACAACCGAGGGGTGAAGGCAGATCCGTCTCGGATGTTACGCTATACCTTAAACGGCACGAATGCAAGAGCCTAAAAAAGAAAGCTCCACACATACACCTGCTGGCATGGGATAAGTATAAAACCGGTGAAGAGCTAACACGCCATGAGATGACGGCTATTGTGACTTCTATTCACAATCGTGCCAATGAACGAAGATTTAAATATGAGACCTTCAATCGGGGGCTGGCAGTTATTGACTGGTGTTATCTCAGGACGTGTTCAGACGCGACTGTGTCGCTTTCCCACTAAGTGAACCATTTTTTGCGTCTTAATCTGCGACCAGCCTCAGATTGAGGGGGACTATGACGCGAAAGGGTGTTTCCATCATTACTATTATGGAGTATTGCTACTAGTTCTTATCAAATTTAGGTTCCAGAGAATGGCTCATGACCTGCTGCAGGAGAACTAGGGGCAGAAATGGCAGAAGGACTACGCGTACATAGATAGCGTCCAGGTCTCTACCACGGATATGTTCAGATTGATTCGTGCTGACTGCTGAGAGTACTCGCTACATAGCCTAGGAATTCCGAAGAGGGGAATTTGAGTCCGGCGCTAGCAGGGATGACCTCGAAGTCCGGACACTCGAAATCCGGACAATACAATGTTCTTTCGAACAGATAAACTCGAAGTGGTGAGATCCAGATATTCGTACAGAGCTAGAGAAATATGCAATTTTGGTCATGTGGCTCCTTGGATATGGTGCCTTGGCCTGCTGGCATTGTAGCCTTAATCAGGCAAGCTAAACCAGAAAGGTTCACGAGGCGTTAAATACTATCATGTGAGCGCGCACTGGCCTTATATCGTTTAATTTGTACCCACTAATTACTACTACTCATACACAATCTACTAACTAGTTGGTAGTTTGACAGTTTGGCGTATGCACGTGTCTAGTTCGGACTACCCGCACTGTTTACATTTGCTAGCTCTGTCTTTTATAACTTCAATGCTCTCCTCCACATGTGCATACACTTCCATAATCATTGGCTTTATCATTCGGTGTTAACATCAAGAGAGGACTGCTCCTCTTGGATTGATCAACTCAGATAAAATTTATATACCGTACTACCATGTTTGACCCTTTGACAAAGGAAGCGATCAAAATGTCCCTGCCACAGCCTCTTCCCCGTGTCCCAACCGCAGAAGAAGTCGTTCCATCTATGCAAAAGATCATTTACCAATGGCAAACTTTGCGTGACCAAATCCTCAAAACCACGACCCCCTCTACCGCCACCTTCAGCAATACCATGCTTCCTCTAGCGCAACTCGAAAATGCCCTCGGTGGAGAGACAGGCATGATTTACATGCTACAGTATGGATCTCCATTTCTTGAAGTACAAGAAGCTTTTAATAGGGCCCACAAGCTCTATCTGGAAGCCTTGGCATTATGGGGAGCGGATGAGCCTTTTTTCAGACTTCTTCAGGCGGCGAAAGAGAAGCCAGAATTTCAGACACTGGACCCGGAGTCACAGCATTTACTCGAAAAAGAACTATTGAAGTACAAACATAGCGGACACGGGATCTTAGTGCCTGAGGATGTGGAGGTGTATCTGAAGCGACGGACAGAAATCGAAGAATTGCTCAGAACTTTCAACCAGAATGTGACGATGGAGAATGGTGGCGTCTCTTTTACGTTGGAGGAGCTTGCCGGTGTTCCCGATGACGAGTTGGCGAAATGGCTAGATGATTCAGAGGGAGCAACCGATGGACACGAGAAGAGAAAGTTTGTGCCTTTCGCCAATGGAGGGACACGTGCTGTCTTAGCATACGCCGATCAATCCGAAACCCGTAAGAAGATGTTCTTGGCAGATGATTTGAAGTTGGAAAAGAACAAAACGATACTTGAAGAGATCGTGAAGCGTCGTGCGAAGCAGGCACAAATGCTCAAATACCCTACTCATGCAGATTTTAGGATTGAAATTCGAATGGCAAAGACGACAGCCTGGGTGAAAACTTTTCTCAGTCGGTTGAAGGAGACCCTTGTCCCGCTTGGACGAGATGAGATTGTGGCCTTGCAGCATCGGCGGCTCGAAGATCTGCAGCGAAGGGAGATTCAGCAGGTGGGAGACGGATTCCCTCCATGGGATAAATCGTACTATACGCGCCTTGTGAAAAACGACCTTGAGATTGACCATCAGAAGATCTCAGAGTTCTTCCCATTGGAGCAAACTGCAAGCGGCATGTTGAACATCTTTGCCTCTCTGCTTGGTCTTCGTTTCGACCTTATCCCATCGGAAAGCCTGCCTGCGGATGTACTATGGCATGATGCTGTGCAACTTTACTCCGTATGGGACACGCATGATGATGGATTCCTTGGCTACCTCTATCTTGACTTGTTATGGCGTGAAAATAAGTATCGAGGAAACCAGTCTGTCAATATCGAATGTGTGCGTATCTATAGCTCCGTATTTATGTTATATCTATCGCTTCCTTTGTTGCTGATTATGCCAATATAGGGTTATTTACGACCAGACGGAACAAGACACTGCCCATCGACGATTTTGATGTGTTCATTTCCAGCTCCAAATTCAAAAAGCTGTGCCTTGCTAAAGCATGATCAAGTTGTGACTCTCTTCCACGGTAAGTGCGCATTATCCTCTTTAGCAATCATTCTTACACGGGACGCATTTAACGCTAGATCTAATAGAGATGGGTCATGGTATTCACGACCTACTGGCCAAGTCTAAATACTCTCGCTTCCATGGGTATAGACTACCGCCTGACTTTGGCGAGATGCCTAGCATCTTGCTTGAGAATTGGTGCTGGATGAAAGATGTCCTTTGCGGATTAAGCTGCCATTACACAACTCTCAGTGAGACTTATTTGGCAGATTGGCGCAATAAGAATCCCGGTTCTCCCGACCCAGTGAAAACCATTCCGGGGCATTTAGTCGACAGCCTCATTAAAAACCGATACTATAATGCGGGTCTCTACTACTTACATCAGCTGTACGTTGGGCATTCTATTACTCCAATGCGTTTGGCCTCTAACATTCTTGAAAAGAACCGTATCTGCCTTCGATTTCCATATCCACTCTCTCGGTACAGACCAGGACTTGGCGGATCTTGACATCGGGAAGCTGTGGTATGATCTACGCGAGGAGCTCGAAAGCATGGATTTTTCAGAATGCAGAAGCGGATTCGAATTTGTGACTTTCAGTCATCTGGCGTCTGGATACGATGTCGGTTATTATGCCTACTTGTGGTATGTTCGCTCTTTCCACATAAAGTTATTGTATGATAAGGCTGACTTGTAGAAGCTGCACGGCTATGGCCCAAGATCTGTTCCTCTCTACCTTTGCTCACGATCCTTATAACAAGGAAACTTGGGCTAGGTACCGCCGCGGGATTTTGGAGTATGGCGGAACTCAGCAGGACTTACTGAAGATGTTAGAAAGCTTTCTGGGTCGTCCCCCTAATATAGATGTCATTATCCCTGGGGGGCTAAATACCCGGGGGCCGTCACATTTGGAGAGTCAGGACAGAATTGAAGGACAAGATTGAAGCTAGTGGGAGTGGATATAGAAGACTGGGGCATTGGTATCTTACGCATGTCTCCCTTCAATGTTATATCGTTGTAGACACATTGGAGTTCTAGCTGCTAGCATCAGCCTCTTGTGCTCGGCTATGTTCAAATAAGGTAATCTTCTGAATATGTGTGCTGCATAATTGACCATTTGAGAATTTCCTTGCCAATTTTGTCTCTCTCCTGCCTCATTTGGTCTCGAACCTGAATAGCCTGCGTAAATGTCATTGAATCGTCCTTCTGTGTGTTCTCCATTGATTGTGATGTCTCGACCCAGCTTGGGTCTTGGGGAGGCACATTCTGGGTTGAGCAAATTCGATAATGCGGGTCTACCAACCACAAAGTCGCAAATCTAAGGTACCCCGGCCGCAATGGATCTGCGAGACTGAAAGTCTCGGCCTTAGACCGCAGTGTATTCGGCCAAGCAAGAAGCTGCCCATTCTGTGAAATCGGGATAGACCCCATGGTCTGTAGAGCATCCGGGTAGCAAGGATTATCGTCGTCGCACGACCACTCAGGAACATCAAAAAGTCGATCCATGGCCGTATATTTCGAAATATTGAAATCATCGCTATCGATCAGCGTCTCTTGTTGGAATGAAATCTTTGCATCTTTGATGTTGTCCATATCGAAGTAACATACGGCCGTAGAAACAATATGGTCATTGAGGACACCAGCGACGTTGTGATGGAAATCACCACCATAAAAAGGCTTTTCTGGGGTGAGCTCAATAGCTGACACTCGAAATATGATCTGAAGGCCCGTAAATTGATCTTGCAGAGATATAGAGTAATACTGGTGATCTGGATCGGGAATAGAGGGAGTTTCAGGTTTATCAGGGCCACTCCACTTAGGGTCCTTCCATTTGGGCATGATCGCGCGGCCTGTATTTTCACCAGTCTTCCATTCATCGTATGTGAAGGATATTCCCGGCTCAACACCTTTCACGGAGTACAACCGGTTATACTTGGCGATGATCAATTTTTCCAGCTCTTCAGAAGAATTCCATTGCCATGGCTCCATACTAGCGAGAATGTCATGATAACCAGTATCAGGCCGTATGCGGTCCCGCTTCTCGGGCTCAGGGAGATCAAGATATTCTCTTACTCGTGATCGAACGTCAGGCCATTCGTCTTCTGTGATGGGCGGTGTTCGTTCCTCCCTGGCGTTGTTCAGGAGAAAATATAACTTGGGATACCAAACACTACCTTCCACTTGAAAGTCATAAGTTCTGATTCGAATTGGTGTCCGACCTTGATCTCCAAGGATAAGCATTTCGTTCCACGGTTGGATGGCGGCCGAAATGAGCCCTTCGAGCGCTTTATATATGCGCCTTTCCTTTGGATGTACACCATTGACATATGATGTGATTTCAGCTCCTCCTTGACTGTTCAGAGCAACCTCACAGGGAAGACATTGAAAGGCCGTGGACCAGTAGTTTCGCTTTCCAATATGCCGGCTATCCATTAGGGATTTCTTTTTTCTCTCCTCGAGATGCATCTCTTCGTGTTTGTCATCTGGTTTCTCGGGAACCGGGGCAATCTGGGATTGTGATAGTCTCCAGGACTCAGGTCTCTCCATATCAACTTTGCCCCCGGCGGTAAGAACTCGAGTGCGTCCATAAATGAGAGGATACATAAAGGGGTCAACCACATCTCGAACCGGACTCTCAGAGTCACTCCTATGAGAATCACCACTATGGGAATCATTTGTGGCAAAAGACAAAACAGATCTCGACTCGGAAAAAAGCGGCGACATCGATTCGCGAAGCTCTTTGAGAAGATCGTCATGAACTTGAGATTTGATGACTCGCGAGTCTGCATCAAACACAGCAACATAGCCCGTGCGTTTGAAATCAGACGCTTTATCTCGCAACTCCTTTACACACCACTGCCATGAGGGTTCATCGAGATCAAAGACCGAAATGGCATGCTGATGCCATTCTTCCAGTGTCTGCGGATCTTCCTGCTTGTTTTCCCAGTCTGGCTGTTCCGTGACATACAGCATGAACTGCAGCATGGAAAGCTCTCTTAGGAACAACTGGGGAGTTTGTCTCCAATCGACAATTCCATGTGCAAAGCGATTATCCTTTGGGTGCTCATAGAACATAGGCACACCATTGAAACCAGGGACTCGCAAGGGGCCGGTGCCGCTGTTGTCCAACTCAATAGCTGCAGGGCTCATCTTTATCATCCCCGAGTAACAGCGAGATGAAGAGAAGGATAATTGGGCTGTTCTAGCTCGACCAAGTAGTTGAATATGACACTGGATCCGTTGGAGGACGGTCATTCCGAAAGAGTGGTAGGTATCAATATGAGGATGCTGCGATGAGGGTTCAGAAGCGGCGGAAACGAGAGAGGGAGAGGGAGACAAAGTGAGAGCTGTAAGAGTCCGAGTCTAAAGGGGGATTTTACTCGGATCGAGAGGGCCAAGCGAGTGGTAATTCTGATACAGGGCGCGTACAGGACCCTTGGGATCTCCCGATCTTGGCGCAGACGCTAACCGTATCTGTGGCTTATCTAGCAAGGCACTAGCTATGTCTCACCACCACCCGCGGAGCTCCGAAAATTGATTATGATCCTTGATAGTGGCATTGAGAGAGAATGATTTCGGAAATTTTTGACGAGGCGCCATCGCTAGGTCAATGTTTGAGCCTTCCATATGTACCCTTATAAAAAGTGCCGGGGTGGCATAAATCACCTCAACATGCAATTCCACCGTCAAGTGAACATCCAGAGCTGCAATCATGCAGCCAACTTCATTCTTTGTTGTCATCTTTATCCTGACTATAGAGGGGTTGATTTCTTCTGTATCCGCCTCTTGCTTCGCTAGCGCCCAGAATGGAACCATTGGGTTCTTCAGTAAAGCACCTCTGGCCCATGGATACACTCACTTATCGCCATCCGAATGTGCTATTGAATGCGATAGCATGAACACCTGCCAAGCATGGCTTTTTATTGTCAATGCGAACGAATGCCAGTTATATCGTTCAGTTCCTGTGGCGCAGGCAAAGAGTGCAGGTTTTATAATGGGATCGTGTGATACAACTGGCACCCGAGCGGCTGAGTCGGCATCAAAAGTGCCTCTAGCAGCTTTATCTTCTTCCTCTGTGGCACCTGGTTCACAGACTACTCAGTCCTCCCCATCCAGCGTAAGACCTTCCCGTCTGTTGAAACTTGACACGAGTCTATCTTTGGAGATTTCTTCCTAACAGAGGATCCAGATCCCAGGACATACAACCCATCTGAACCAGCATAAGCGCGGTCATCGTCACCTTCTTCATCGACAAGACTAGTGAGATCATAGCGACCTGTCATTCCGCTTATATAATGATGAGGTGTCAGGATTGTGTGCCCCACAAGCCTGTTGGAATTAGCTAATATTGGTGCCTCAGGCTGTAAGCCAGACCGCTGCGCGGTACACAGCGACCTCGGGGTTCAAGGTGCCTGCACGATGCCTTTTGTACAGAGATTTTGCAGAGATTTCGCGAGTTTACCATGATCATATGCCTAGTTAAAGAAGTTTCCAGGGTTCGGAAAACAATTTGTGGATGGAGGCAGTGTCAACGCGTCGATGAGCAGATCGTTTATGCGAATATATATACAGTGTATATTCATATAATTAGGTGCATGAGGGAGACGAACCTCCCAAAGTTTGAATCAATGCAGCATTGGAGCAATTTGAACATTACAATCCAATCGAATATTTTCGAAATGATTTGAAATGTCATGTCTTTTTCCAGTTATATGTATATATTCCAAAGTTTTTGGTCCAATGGTCGACGTCGACCAAATATTCAAAATCAGTCAAGGTCGCGCATTTGGGTAAACATTATGTCAGTTATAGGACAGAGTTTCAAGCCATTACTCATACAACAAGCACGCTTGGCCAAGTGGTAAGGCGTTCCACTTGTACACCTTTCGAGGTATGGAAAGATCGCTGGTTCGATTCCGGCAGTGTGCATTTCTTTTTTGTCATTTCTTTTTTTTGCTCCGCCCACAATTCCCCACATTCAGTTAGATCCCGCAAATTGGAGAGAGACACTTTGCTTCTCTGTCTGATTCTTCTCAATTTTTTATTTGAAGTTTTCATAGATTTGCTTTCTTTCCTGCCACACCAGCGTTCAAAAATGCCACACCGCTTCCTGGAATTAAATAGGGCTGTACAAATCGCGCACTGATTGCCATTCCAAAAAAGGATTGTGGTTTTAGTGATAAGGCGGGCGTGGTATTGATTTTTTCAATGCCCAGATCGAAACGCCGATATTCAGCCACTTCCTCACTTATGTTTAGTATTGATGATCACACACAAGCTATATGTGCCTGGGCTTTATCACGGAGAGAGTCATGTATTCCAGAGGACTTTAAGTTGTAGCATATATCTGTGTCAGCATTGGCACTCCAAATTCTCGTTCAAATCACAACCCTGCGCTCCATATCAATACCCGCTTCTCTTGCCTAATTTATCTTATTTCAAGATACCATTAAGAAGGTTCTCGGGAGGGTCCGAAATCTAAATTGATTGTAGAGAACGATTGGCCAAAATATTGAATAAGAAAGTCATGTTTATTGTTTATTATATCAAACATCGTACAAATCCTTTATGGATAACAAAACACACGGATTGTTTTAACCCGCTCAAAGCAACGTAATCAACATCCCTCATCTATAAAATCAGACATTATAATCGAAATCAATAACTTAACCAGCAGGGTTGGTGCAGGTGAAGGGAGTCAACTTGGTGGTCTTGAAACTGACGTTCATCGAGATGACAGACGCCCAGATACCAAGACCAGCCAGAGACAGAGCAGCAAGCGCATAGACCAAGTCAAAGGTGTTCCACCAGAACTTCTTCTTGTAACCACGGATCCAGCGCTTCACACCGTGATCCACACGCTGAGCCTGGCCAGTGCGGGGGTTAAACTCCTCCTCGGGCAGCATAGCGTCCTTCTGGACGTGGTAACCGACCAAGAGCAGAGGAGGGAAGGTGTAGGAGAACTGCAGAATACAGGCGGCTCCGACGAAAGAGGTCAAGTTGCTGATCTGGGGGATAGCGGCGGCAATGACCCAGGCGAGGATCCAGTAGATGGGCACGATGGCTGTCCAGATCCACTTGCCGAGCTTGCTGTCCAGCGGCGGGAAGTGGAAGATATCACGCATGACAGACGAGTAGAAGACCTTGATACCGATGTTTCCGTACAGCAGGGCTGCAATGACACCGGTCACGAAGGAGAGGGCGTTACCCAGAGTCTGGAAGCGGTATGCGCCGTTGGAGTTGGGGATTCCCTCGTAGGCGGGGTTGTAGGTGAACTGGCCCTGGGCGGAATAGACGACCATTCCGTTGACAAGGTAGCAGACGTAGATGAAGATCTCGGCGATGATGAATCCCTTCCAGAAGTCCATGGGACGTCTCATCTCGGCCATGAGCTCGTTGAAGAGAGTGGCACCGCCGTAGGCGAAGACGGCGTTCATCATGGCGGTGATACGGTCCTCGAGATCGTAGCCTGCGGCCCAGTTGGCGCTGGTGACGATGGGACCCTCGGCGATACCGTAACTGGTCAACACGGCCGAGTAGTTGGGAGGGTAGATGTAGACAACGACCATGGTCATGATGATAACGATGACGTTACCCCAGATGGCAAGGTTGGCCAACCAGGACAGGCGCTGCAGGGTTCGGATCTGTCCGAGGACGGCTCCGATAACCATGAAGATGACCTCGGCGGCAATGAAGCAGAGGAAACCACCGGTGTTGTTCACACCAGCCACCATCTGTGCCAGACCTTGACCGTTGCTCGTAATCAGGAGAGAAACGTTAAGGAAGAACTGGAAACTCTGCAGAACATTGACACCAATACGGGCCCAGGAACCAAAGACACGGAACGCAACATCACCGTAGTTACGCATGGGGAAGCGAGTAGAATCCAAGCCAACGAAGATGCGCCACAGCTGCATACCGGAGTAGGCGGCCAGCACACCAAAGACAGTGTAAAGAGCAAAACCGGGACCGTATCCCATTCGGCTGATGGCGTAGGGAACGTTGGTGGGACCCAAGATATCGGTGGTGATCAGATAGAAGATCGAACCCCAAGTCGCAGTGCGAGCCGCTCTCTGTGCTGTCTCCCATTCTGTTTCGGTAACACCCCATTTATCGCTTCCTTCATCGGATCTTGGGCCGGGCACAGTTGTCTTTGTGTCCAAGTCCGTGGCTGTCTTCTCAGATACAGGCGCTGGCTCAGCGGGCTCAGCAGCTGGTTCTTCTTCCTTCTTTCCCTTACGGTTGAGGAGAGCCTTTCCAATTCCGGCAAAACCGGCATTGTCGGTACGAATGCTCTTCTCGGCTTCACGGGATCGGTTGGCCCAGTAGTGATAGTTTTCGAAAGTGATGCTGGTGTCCAAGTAGATACTGTCGGAACCGTGCATGTTCGGGGGTTCAATATCGTGGTGCACATCGACCTCATGGTGTTCTCTCTTAGTTCCAATAATATCAGCCTCCTCTCCAAGACGAGGGTCGGCCACGCCGCCAAGGTTGGCAGCGGAAATAATGCCGGCCATTCTGGAGATGTGAAAAAAAATAAGTCGCGTGTTGATCTCAAAATGAGGGGAGACGCGAGGGCCCAGCGACCTTTTGAACTAAAAAAAATCCAAAATATTTTTTTTCTCCTCATTACCTTCTCGGGTCTCCATATTTTGAATGCGTATCATCCAGGCTAGCCAGATTGGGACTAGAGCAACGTACTGCGGATAATGTATTTTACATCTGATATGCTTATCCTGTATTTCTCACATACAGATCCGTGGTTTTATTTCGTATTAATTACCGCTAGTGAGAGATTCGAAATATCTACTTAGTCCCCCGGCCACCCGAAATTTCTCTCGGGATTGTAACCCCAGCAAGAAGAAAAAAAGAAATAAAAAAGAATTCTGGACTGTGGAGTTGATAGGGACTTGTGGGCCGGACTTAATCCCCGTTATCTGGGTTGCTATTGGGTTGCATGATGAAGGGGTGGAGATCATTATCAAAAAGTGGCATGGATTCGGTTTCGGCCAGTGAGTCTCCGGGGACTTATCGCTCGGCCCTATATGTACTTAAGACATGAATCGTGTGGTGGGTGTTTTGTATCAGTGACTATCGATGGTTCAAGAGATATTGGTGGCTGTTGCTGACGACTGGGATCCACATCTTCCCTTGGATACTCGGCAAAAGCTTGTCTTCTCCGCATTCGAGTGAAATCGCGTTGTTATGCCTGCCAATCAGCTTTCACCACCGGGAGTGGGCGGATCGCACGACTCCCCTCCAGGCTCCATTGTTTTTTATCTAATAAGACACGGCGGGTGACCGACGGGATAGAGAGTCGGAGTTGCGTAGGTCTTCAATATCACGTCGCTTTCAAATCAAGTTTCCCTGCAAAGTAACCTGGGGGCGAAAAAAAAAGAGATTTATCAGCACAATCATAAGATCATAAACAACAAGAAATCGTACCGTAGTTCGATGGATGGGAATTTTTTCTTTAATTTTTGGTTCGGACGTCCCCGTGGAAAGTGGATCAAATCCACTTACAATATCTCAAGGGAAATGAAAAAAAATTTCGCTTAAGCCATGGGGGCGAAAGGGACGCGTTGCTAAACTATCTTCCCCGAGACTCGGGAACGCTGTCCGTTGAAACCGAATCCGAGAACAATATAGATGTTAGATGTTCATATACTAGTAATCGTGAAGAAATGTAAATCGAAAGGGTGGCTTTACTAGCCTTTAGCCACTGAGTCACCATGCCTATTGGGGGAAATGCATAAGCATTCGAAAGCCATGTGCTAATTGTGCATAAGCATAAGTTCCTGACTTCTCGAATCACGGAACCTCAAAACTTTAAGATTTTTTTTTTTTTTCTTTTTTCTCCTAGATCTAGAGCGAATCTTTCCCCTTGAACAAAAAGAAAGTCGGACCCGATATCAGTCGCATTCAAGTGCAAACTGGCCATATCCGGATTCCCGGTAATAATTTGAGCCGCCAACGCCCCGCAAATTACGAACGAATGAAAATCTGTTGGGGGGGCAAAAACAACTGTACTCAGTATTCTAGTCGCTGGGGCATTTTCTCAGACCCGCTCCAGTTACCGTTGCAGATACCCGTGGACCCAGAGAAGAAAAAAAGAAGCCAAAAGATGGCGACATCTTTAGTGAGAACTTAATATTCGCAACCGAAAGTCAAGTCACGAACGTTGCTGTCATATTCCCGATAGGAATACCGTTCCGAAAAAAAGCGTTCATGCAGAACAACTGCCACCAAAGCTTATCTGCTAGTATGCCGACTTGGCATCTCGATTCCTTGGCCAACGTTGAACATCTTTGTGCCTGATGAATCGATTATTCAAAAGGAACACAGATACCCAACCAATCGGAAATTAGGAGCAACTCCGAAGTACTCTCTCCACTGTGGATTCCGAATCTTCCAACACAGGCTCTTATCTTTTGGTTCCACGTGGGTTTGAGACCTCCAGAGGGTCTGGTTCCGTAACTGGATGACTTGTGGGTTCTTGGGTGATAACTGCTTCGGTACTTCTGACACCTGGAATTTAGTCATCACCTTTGCTATACACTTATATCTGATATATTGGGCTTTGCTATTGGTTCGCATATAATATCTATATCCTCGTAAGAAACGCAATGTCTTGGCGGAAATCGAGTCCGATATCAAAAATTCGTGAAAAAAAGAAGAAAAAATTACAGATACGAAAGACTGGTGTGTGCCTATACTGATGGAATATCATCAAGATCTGCTACAGTATAAACGAGAATGGCAGTTGGTGAAACCAAGAAATAATCATCATGGATATTTGCACTGATGCTACACATGGGCATGGAACCCGCCCTTCCAACATAGTAGTTAACTCAGCAGTGAATCCAGATCTAGGATTACTAAACACATAATTGCTTGCAAGCACTGAACCCACCTAAATATCTCAGTGTATTTTTTTTCGAACTAATATTTCAACCTACTTTATGCAAAAAATCCGAAATCCGACGATACATCTCCACCGGATTCGAATACATAGGAAAATGCCCCGTCTCCGAGATTTTCGCCAACTCCACCTCCCCCTTCCCCAACCTCTCCAAATACGGCAACCATCTATACTCATCCCCAAACATAAACATCTTCGGACAAGGCAGCCCCAAAAACATAACAAGCAGGTCCTCCTCATCCGACAACCGCACCATCGAATCAAAGATCGGCCGCACAACCCCCGCCCTCACCCGCGCAGGCAACGAACTCGCATACATCATACTCCCAAACGACTTCGACTTCCGCACCCGACTAATAAAGTCCTCCAAAAACGCGCCCGGGTCCTCAGACGGAAAATTAAAGATCTGCCGACTGAGGAAGCAGTCTTCTGGCGCAAGGTTTCCCTTGATATCTATGAAGCTGAGAACCCGGTCCGGGTGTCGCTTTGCGAATAGGAGCCCCGTCAGCCCGCCCATTGAGTGGCCTATTAGGTGGAACTTGTTGACTTGGAAGTGCGCGAGGATGGCTTCGGCGCAGGCCACTAGGAAGGGGATGTCGGTTATGGAGAGGTCGGTGCTGTCGGATTGGCCGCAGCCTGGTGCATCGTAGGCGATGAAGCCGTAGTTTTGGAGGGAGGGGTGGAGGGAGAGGTCGGCTAGGTCTTCTTTGCTGGAGCCGAATCCGTGTAGGAAGAGGATTGGGGGGTTGAAGTTGAAGTAGTGGATTGTTGAGAGGTTGAGCTTGACGCCCTTTACCTGGAGGGGGATAGTAGAGCATTCGAATGCCATACTCTGTAGGTATCAACGGTTATAATGCGCAGAGCGTGTGATGATACGGGGTAAGATACTAGGATAGTAAGTTGGTACGTGCTTGATGCCCGCATTGAAGGAGATGACATGGCGATGACAATCTTTTTCGTCAGTGTGTTGGATCGTCTACCAATCTTATCGGGAGGTTGATCCGTAGGTTTCAATAGATTATCAATATGTATCCTCTCAAGATCTTTTGATTCTTGCACTTAAGGCCCCCCCCAATCGATAAAACAGTTTCAATTGGGCAGATCGCTGGTATAAAGATAGCGCCAGAAAATCCACATGCATGATAACGGTGCCGATATAGTACTTTGCGAGTCGATCATTGGCCACACCAACTATGGAGTCAAGTTCCTTCAGGGTGCGTTGTCTATTATTTTTCACGTTTAAAATCGAGCCCTCTTAGTTCAATCGACTGAGCACTTGCCATTAGCATGATCATACATGTTCAATTACCTACTACTAGTCAGTTGGGTTCTTCGGTTTTAGGGATGAAGTAGTTATCAACTGGTATTGAGTACTATCTGACACACGAAACAGGCCAGTCTCCACCTTAAAATGTAACTTACTATCTATATTAACATTCATTCCTAGATAATTCTCAGAAATTTGATTTACAACCTTGCACTTGAGGCTTGAATGAAGTGCCAAGAATGAGCTTCAGGAGAAACCTCCGGGTCGGGCCGTGGTTAGTATCGAACGATTGTATTCATGACTGTCGTCTTATCGAATTTTCAACTTCTAAGTTCCCTTGATACACCAAAAGACTACTCGAAATTGACAAAGATAGAGAACTGCTCATCAAGGCGCATGCTTGCATATCATGTGATATGCGGCTGACTGGGCCTAGGAGTGACCGGGGTCTGGAGGTAACCCCGCACCACGAGTGCACGACAGAATTCAGATAATCAAACCTTCCAACCATTTCACTCTCCTTACGGTAAATGGGGTCTTCAGTCTCCATACCCTGCTAGTTTCATATGTCATTTTTGGGTGATAGTACTACCATGACCACACTCAAGAGCTTTGCGGCGACTACAGGCCAACTTCACGTATTGCAAGATCTAGTGGGAGCTTTCCCAGATGGCGTTGAGTGAGAAAAAAAACCACTTCCATTAAAATTTCACAGACTTTGCTTATATCTCAATGTAGCATCGTTCTTGTTCCAGGAATTGGAACTCCTTCGCCAGGGACATGGCCATTCGCTAGCCTAGAGTGGCTCACTTCTTTACCTGGCTCCGGTGCTGGAGTACGCGTCCTTGCCTATGAGTATTCCTCGCCATTTACGGGCAGCACCCCTTCTTGGGAGTCAATCTTAATGCTAGGCTATGATCTTCTCCAAAATCTTACTGACACGCGATCAGCTTCTGATCCAGATCTGGTCAGTCGCCTCAACAGGATACATTCCTTTCAAGTAATCAATATTCTTGCTGACATGCCTTCTATAGGGCATTATAAGACCAATTTTGATGGTCTGTCATAGCTTAGGAGGTCTTATAGTCAAACAGTCTTTGTGTGTTGCCGACAAACAGTTCAATCGGTATGGATCTGTTGTCAACGCTATCGCAGGTGTCATATTTATGAGCACTCCACACCGTTATGGGGACAAGAAAATGAACCTGATGCGATTTCGAGATATCGCAGAAACGACGACGAATAGGGCTTTCAAAATACCTAACGCCAACGTCGGTCAAGAGGGGGCCATTCTGCTGGACCTTGCGAATAGATTCGAAGGAATCAAGCTCCGTACTCCCCTACTATCCGTCTTTGAATTGAGAGAATCCAAGAAAGGTTCAACGACATTACGGCAAAAAAGCCAATCAGTAAGCATTGAGCAAAGATCTATAGTCATGAGACGGAGGCTAATTTTGGTTCTAGTTGGTCAACCGTGAAGCCTGTTTGACCCGAGCCCCAATGGAAACAGTGATCGGCCTCAATCTCGACCATTTTGAAACATGTCTCTTTTCCAAGAGTATTGACGGCGAAGGCCTATCAGATCTCAACAAGTTCATTGAAAAGACTTTGAGTGAAGCCGGGAATCTTGTTGCAATGCGACTTGAAGAGAGTAAGTTATGACGCTGCCGAAAAGCTACGGAGACTCGCTAATGGCAGTAGATGAGTATCAATACGCCACGATCAGCGCTTATTCACCTACGATGAGTGAATTACAGCTCAACTGTACGTATCTTATCCTGCGCCACCTCCCCCCAATTTGCCTTGCTAACATTACCCAGTTGAGCAGCAGGAGCTTACGCAAAGGCCGTCTATCAAAGCAACAGAATGGACATCAAACAAAGCAACCGAAGGGACATCTATTTCAGGCTTTGATATAGTATATCCTCCTCCGTCAAGTGCAGAGATCAAGAAGCCCCTCCATTTGCCCTGCATCCTTCTCAACACGCACTCTGCCAATGAAGATTTTTGCGGTCGGGAAGATATTTTGGAACGTCTGGCTGCGGAGCTTCTGCCTTCTAAATCAATGGCGACGACTTCAGGCAGCGGTCCACGACATTTTGCACTCTGCGGTTTTGGGGGCATCGGAAAGACAGAGATAGCCCGCGAATTTTCCCGACGGCACAAAGGCTCATTCGATGCAGTCTTCTGGGTTATAGCGGATGAGGTGGCAAAGCTTGATCACCATTACCAGGAAATTTCGTTGGCACTGGGACTCGAAGATGCGGCAGGATGCAAGAGCCAAGTTGTTACTAGAGAAATTGTCAAAGGATGGCTCTCAAATCCCCGGAAATATCTGTCAGGCTCGGATGAGTTTGAGCAGCCCGAGAACTCTAGCTCTGACGCGACGTGGCTGCTGATATTTGATAATGCAGATGATCCCATGATCCTAGCAGACTACTGGCCTCAAGGAAGCGGGTCAATTCTCGTTACTAGCCGTGATCCTTTGGCAAAGAGCATGTTCACGAGAAGACCCTCAGGCCTGGATCTTGGTCCAATGACACAACAGGATAGCGTTTCCCTTTTCAATCATCTTACGAGTGGTTCAAACGAGTCAGAAGATGATATATCCCAAAAAGTCTCCGATAAACTTGGCGGTGTTCCTCTCGCTATCTCACAGATGGCAGGTATCATCCGACGACAGGACCTTACCATGTCGGAATTTTTCGAGTTATACATGGATCATGAAGAGCACGCCAATCTCTATGAGACAAAGTTCGATACCAATTTAGTAACGTACGATTACAGCCTCTCTACTGTTTGGGCATTTGAGAAGCTGAAGCCCCAATCTCGACAACTGTTGGAGCTGATGACATTCTTTGATCCTGATATCATCGGCGAAGACTTGTTGATGGAAGTTGCTGCAAAGGTCCTCGGGGTCGAAGGTGCTTTCAAAAAAAGCCATTACATTGACGCTCGAACTGATCTTTTACAATCATCCTTGATACAAAGAGATAAAGGCAAGCAGCAAGTATCGGTTCATCGCATAATCCAGGACGTCGTCTTGGCTACGATGGATGACGCGAAGAAAAAATTAACGTTTGAGCATGTATTACACACTCTTTGGTCAAATTGGCCATCGGCAATGCCCAAGCCATCAAAAAAGCCTGAGCTACCTCTCCCCAAATCAGCTGGTGGCAGGCTGTCTGTTGGAAGGTGGCCTCATTGTGCGGCAGCTTACCCTCACGTTCTAAAAATGAACCAGATATGGCCTGGCATTTCGAATCCCGGTGCTGACACCAAGATTCTTCTTGCACAGCTATTGACTGAGGCCGCATGGTAAGTTTAAAATTACAAGATGTCCCTGTGAAACATGGTTTAATATTACTAGGTACCAAAAGGAGCGTGGACGAACGAAACAATTCGATGGCTTTTTCGAAACTGCTCGTGGAATTTGTGAGTCAACAACACACGCAGATCGAGACGCTTTGCTTGCAGACATCTACTTCTGCTTGGGCTCTATTGCAATGGATACAAACGACTTTGAGACGAGCCGCATCCACAAGGAAAACTCGCTCAACATCGTTGCCAGTATATGCAAAGATTTGGGCACCGAAGACGAAAGGCTATACCTCGCCTATGCAGAGCGGGGGATCTCTCGTATACAAGACAAGCGGTATGAAGAAGGCGAAGCAGACCTAAAGGAGGCATTGCGACTGCGCAAAGCTCTCGGTAATTACATTCCCCGATCCGGTGAAGCAAACCTAAGCTGGTCACTTCTTGCGCAAGGCAAGCTTGACGAGTGTAACACACTCCTCCTTGATAGTTTAGCTGGTAGGGAGAAGGCCCTTGGGAAGAACGACCGGGAGTCAGTCCGAACTGGACTGATCCTGTATGCACTTGGTAACCTACGTGCAACGCAAAACCAATTGGATGAGAGTTTCGAATACCATGAGCGAGCATGGAATCATATGCTTGCAACAGTGGGCGAGAGAGACTATTATACAGCTAATGTTGCCCACAAGGTTGCCGAGCATCTCATCCGCCTAGGCCAATATGAAAATGCGACGTAAGTGTGGCTTTTCTCCCTCCTATCTCGGCCTGAATTCGTCTAACAAACCTTAGTGGTATGATCAATAAGGCCTTGGATATCTGGTCCTTTGATCCTAGCTCACACAGAAACGAAATTGCCCGTACCACATTTTTGAAGGGGAAGTTGTTCAAGTTAACTGGCAGGACTCAAAAAGCCTCTATTGCTTTCAGGGTTGCCTGTCGCTTGAGAAAGGAGATTACTCAGGAGGATCGGGATGTGAGTAGCTTGACGACAGAAGACTTTGACGAAATTGTTGCATTTTGGGCTCGTTGATGGGGATGAGAACCACCGGAGATTGCAATCACACATCTTCGTGCTGGCCTTGTCGACTTTTCTTTTTCAAATGTCCGGATTCTTATGAAAATTGATATCATTTGGGTTTCAATTAACCAACTAGTGCATGTGTGTTTTCTAATTTCGAAACTCTCAATATGTAGAAGGCTGGTAGTGGAGACCATGCGTCTGTATTATTCCATTTATATGGGCTATGCGCGAAATTCAATTATTTGCTCAATTTGATTAGTTTGCCCTGTATGTATGGCCTTGGGAGCAACTTCTGGTGGCCCTGCGACATCTGGTGATGCTCAGCCCTGTGGCGACTCCAGAATTTGACTTACATGGAGTTTTTGAACTCCATGTACATATTCAAGATTCCAAGATGATACCGTACTTCTCATAGTCAAAATCCCCCAGACTTGTTATACTTTCGGCCCAACCATCATCAAGCTCTCCTCTTTGCCAATTGTCTCCTATATCAAACATCCCCGTCCTCCCCGCCAAGATATCCTTATAGCTCGTCTCATACTCGCTCGCCACATCTGAATGCGGTACCCAAACAACCCTCATCCCAGCCCGTCTTCCAGCCTCTACCCCAGCCACGCTATCCTCAAACACTAGACACTCGCCTGGCAGGATGGGACTTTCATTTGAGCCAGAATTCAGCGCCTGCAATGCGACTAAATAAATGTCCGGTGCCGGCTTCCCTCGACCCTGCGGTACCCGCGGATCATCACCGAGTATCTTTTTATCGGGTCGAAAGAAATCTAACAGCTGTTTTGTTTCCGGCCTCGAGATTTTCAATTCGTAGCTTTGGCTTTTGGTGCTGGATGCCAATGCCAGCTCAATATTGGCGCCCGAAGCATTACGTGCGCGGCTGAGGTTTAATAAAAGATTCGCCGCACCGGGCAATGGTGTGCATTTTGGGAAATTGCTTCGCATTCGTTCTTTTAGTTCTCTGGCGCATTGGTCCCGGGGGATGGGCAGCTTGGCCCAGTTGTGGAATACGTCGCTGTTGGTAGAGTCTGGGACGCCCATGAGCTGGGCTCTTATTGACGGGATGAAAGTGGGTCTGCCGTAGTGTTCGAGAAGTTGGTTCGTGGATAGAGTAATTATGTCTTCGGAGTTGATGAGGAGTCCGTCCATGTCAAAGATGCAGGCACGGATCTCCGGGAAGCTGGTGGAGGCGGTTGTCAGATTTGGTTTCACGGGGATAAACGCTGTTTCGTCGGCTTACGCTATTTCTGGATGCGCCATGGTGGACAAGACTAAACTGGTCTCATAAATAACTCGCCTGGAGTGACATGAGGGACATTGAGTTGATGCAAGGTAGCTCGTGAATGCCGATCCACTACGGCCCCCACCAAAACCCCTCTTTCATATTTAGAGTAATCTGACCTGAGCCACAGCTTTCATAGTGGCTGGTCTGCTTCAATAATTATACATGGAGTTACCGATAAATTGTCCCTGGTCATAAAGCCCCGGGAAATCTTGTTACACAATATGATCGGGATCCTTCTCGTATCGCCCAACTTTGATATCTCCCCTCATGCCACGACATCTTTTCCAAAACTTCACCCAACAACGTTTGAGGAACCGAAAGTCCCAAAGATAGAAGCTGTAGGCAAGCAAAGTTATCGGAATACACAGGACAAAAAACCACCAAGACTTCACAGCATTCTGGCCAAGGAGATCAATGTTCATGCCTAGCAGGCTGGAGCTGAAATTGAGAGGGATGAAGAGTGTAGCAAGTAGAGTCAATCTCTTCACTCGCTTCGACTGCTCAATGGCTTTGCGTGACTCCTCGATCGTGGCTTTGTTCATCGCCAAACTTATGCCTTGGGTACACATTTTGGACAACTCGACGCAACGGATATAGAGTTGATCATAGTCCTCCATGATGCCTTTTTGAGTAAAGGTACTGTCCGATCGAGGAGAGGTGAAATTTCCGGTCCTGTCCGTCTCCGAAGGCAACCTTATGTTATGGCTTGATGGAACGGCAAGTCTCCTACTCGGACTTTCGGATTTGGTGCCATTTGATCCCTGTCCATCTTGTTCCGCCAGTTTGCAAAGTGCCCGGGCGCTATCTTTCAGCTGCTTGGAATGTCGGTTGAGAATGTTGGTGAAATATTGAAGAGTTCCTAACGCATCAGCCGGATGTTCCGCAACGATCAAGTCTATCTGGAACTGGATTCTGGATTCCATCAGATTCAGAAACTGGACCTCGGAGAAAGCCGCGTGGGCAAATAACGGGATACATATGGATAGTGAATCCTGGGGTGCGCGACGGGCCAAATCGACAAGCGCGATCAAAGAATCGTACTGCAAAGGAAGCAAGGTCGTGCTTTGCTGGAATTCTGCTGTCGTATTCGTATCCGACTTTAGACGATTGGTCGTCGTTCTAAATGCCATTTTTGGATGATGTTGGATGATGGGAAGTGGTGTTGCCTTGGCTTCGATGTGACTAGTCCACGGCCCTGGGGGAGATTGTTCTAAGGATCGTCCGTGGTCCATCCAGACAATGACTGAGCATGCATATCCAGATGTCAGCGAATATTACCTACTATGAGATACCGTTCAAGGATACCAAGAAGAATGAATGTCTTACCAGCCCAACTTCCATTGATTTTTGCGACATAAATCGAAATCCACTGTTCAATCACAGAGAATGACGGACACACAGTAGTGTATTCGCGGACTAGCGAGTCTCCGCAGCAAACCTTATTAGAGCCAAGCTGGTGTATCTTGTATTTCGCAAGCCCAGTGAGTTGTTCTGAGCGCTGCGACTGCAAGTTCTGGCCCCCGAAATCATCACGGTGGAGAAGAGTGCTCACGCAGAGGCGAAAAATGTTGTTTGAGGAGCTCGCAAGCGGTGGGAAACTGTAGGAGTGCCTAACATCATTGCTAGACAGAAAATTCATGTGTCGCCTGAAGAATTCCGGATCGATATTGTATTTACTCCCAAGAGCTGATACCCAAGACGGTGATATGAAGCCTCGGATGAAGACTACCTGCCCCAAGTTCTCTGACGGAACTGAGATTTCAGCTGAGAACTTCTCATGTTGGTCTTGGTGGTATTGCCCCACGTCCCACTTCCTTTCTTCACAGTCATATACCACGACCAGATCATGAGGCTGTTCAGACTTGGAAGCGAAAAGGTTGGCCTCCTCTTCTGGCTTTTTTGAACTGAGAAGATGGCGGTCTTGAAGCAGCCACTCTGCAATATCGACGTAATTATTCCCGGGGAAGGAGGAGGTACTTGAGTACCTTCTAGATAGGGAGATAATGGCTCGAACGTAATTTTCCGGTGTGACTGTTGAGCGAATGGGCTTCTTGTTAGATGATGAAAGCCGGGAAATTGATTAGGATTAGGCCTTACGTGCGGTTTTTCTGTGTTGCATTTCCAACAATAAAACTCCTCTATTTACTGCTAAGTAATATTGAGTCAGGAATTGAAAGCAGTTGATAAACTATGCTGATGCTAAATGAGGTACTAGCTCTTTTGGAAGGAAGCCAGGGGTTGGAACAGAATAAAAGGAATAGCAGCACTTATTATTACAGCATATGTGGGTGGCTTGCAGCATATTATACCACAGGAACGCTAATATACAAGATGCTTAACCAGCCCGGGCGCATCTGCCGCCCTGGGAAAGCGTGCCTCAATGCCAAGGTCACAGCCTCGCAGGTGTTTTATACGCCAATCGTGGACACTGCTGGAACGCAGATCCACTCCGCCTGGGCGTCTAGTGCCTATTCAAGTTAGCGTACAGCACCAGGTGACAGGAACCATTTTAATCATTGATTGTACCACCAATCATAAATGCTGATGAACCGCCATCTTCGTTCCTGAAATCACCACCGCATTGAATTCATTCACCAACTCGACTTTCCAAGGCTCCTTCCAAGGCTCCACGTATTGGATCGCGAAGCCAGCCCCGCCTCGCCCGTCTCATTTTTACAAGGACGCGCCCGTGGGAAGAGGCAAAAGGCCAATCCCTCTTTGAGTACTTGGCGTTAAATTTCGTCACATGACCCCCCCCCCCCCCGGTTGGCTGTTGAAAAGGACCGCGCGATATGTAAGTCAGTACGGAGTAGAATTGAGCACAACACTTACACTTATTTACACCTATACCTCCCGTGCACTCACATAAAAAAAACCACCTGAACAGTATTTGAAGATCAACTTTTATCATATAGCACCTACTCTGTGTTATATTGTTTTCGACCAACGCCCAGTGATTCGGCGGTTTATTCAGTGAGAGATACCAGTTGATCTTGGACAACATAGGTTTGTCCCTCGTAAATGTGGGGCGTGTAGTAAACAACGACCCCTATGCACAGGTTTGCGAGCCGCAGCTCATCTACTATGTATCTTGTCAAACCTTATCTTTCTTCAGGAAAAGAAGCTAAAAGAAGCTCATGTAAACAGCAGAGTCTTGCCAACCCAACTCGCTTATGAAAAAGAAGAGCTTCAAAATAAAAAGAACCTAGTGTGAAGCAACAAGTGAATCCAGGGCCGGATATCCCCCACCCTCCACCCTTCACCTCCCCGTTCGGTCCCACACAACCCCCGCATATTGACCCAAGCCGTGAACCTTCGTAAAGCCCAGTATAAAATGAGACCAATGACTTTATTCTAACCTGTGCCTTCCCAAAACAAAAGAGGGACAAAAAACTCAAGTCCACCACAATGAGTAACAGTTCTACAACCCCTCCCACCCACCCAGTGGGCGAATACTTAATCAATGGCGACAAAACCGAATCCCCATTACTCCCCAACAACCCCACCACCGGCTTCAAGCTAAACCACATGATGATGCGAATCCAAGACCCCGTCCGCTCCCTCCACTTCTACGTCGACCTCCTCGGCATGCGAACCATCTTCACCATGAACACCGGCCCCTTCACAATCTACTATCTCGGCTACCCCCAAACACCCGAGCACCAAATAGACCTGACAAAATTCGGCGAGGAAACACTCGCCAACCTCGTACATACCCTCGGGCTACTGGAACTGTATCATATCCACGGCACGGAGAAGGAGCCCGCGGGCCTGTACAGCACGGGCAACCAGCCCCCGAACTTGGGGCTTGGACATTTGGGATTCACGGTTCCGGATGTTCCAAAGGCGCTGGAACATTTGAGATCGAATGGCGTGGAGGTAGAGAAGGATTTGGGGGTCGCGACGAGAGAGTCCATTCCTCTTAGTCGGTGGGAGGCTCAGCGTGGTATTGGGTTGGGGGCGGTGCATCCGGCCTATGGGAGGATTTTTGAACAGATTGCGTTTGTCAGGGATCCGGTAAGTCGCCAATGCTTCTTTTTTGAGAGGGGTTTGAGCTAAATTGGGTTTAGGATGGGTATTTTATTGAGCTTGTGCCGCAGAATATGAAATGAGTGGCGATTGGGTGGTGGTGTTGGAATCGGGTCCATGGCTGCAAGGTTTCTTTATAACTAGAGCTAGATCGATCTGGACACACAAAATATTATAGGCCACAAGGCAGTAAATATTAGAATAAATTCTGTACATTTCGCCTTCGAAGCTGACATTCATGAAGCCTTCCACGTGTGCAAGGTTGGAATAATGTTGACTACGTATACGAGCTCGTAACGTTGGGAATGGTGTCTTTTTTGACACCAAATCATTTCCCGATACACGGCAGGGTTATTTTATACGCGGAATAACTCGAAAGACACAATGGATTTCAGAAATCGCAAACTATCTAGACCCGCTAGAGAGTAACAAGCTTCTATAACAGTGACATGCTAAACAAGAAAAAAAAATAAAAAGACCACATCGCTAGGTGCATAGTATCATCCCCTAGTAGTTAGGGATGCAAACACCGGCGTTCCACTCAGTAGCGCCGACACATTGCCAGCCATCGCAGCAGGCATTGCCAGAGTTGCAGGCAACCTCGTAGTCTAGAGAAGAAATAGTCAGCCAACGGAATTCCAAAAATCCAATCATTATCAAGGTCGACTCACTGGCGACGCAGGAACGCTTCTCGGCGGTCTGGGAGGCAGAGGCAACAGCGGCCAGGGTAGCAATGAAGACGGCGATGAACTGCATTTTGTTGGTTGGAAGGTGGAAGATCGGGTGATCGGTGGATTGGATTGGATTGGATTGTTTGGTCGATTGGATTGATAGTTGGTGGATGATGATATTCAATTCTCCAAGGAATCTCTAGCTATTTATCCTCGAGTCCAGTCAACTTTGCATAGAACATTTGAAGAGTACAAGGAGTACAGCTCCCATGATCGCCATGCCTATTCAGGTACTGTTCCAGAACCGGAAGCAATTCTTATTGCCATTTTGGTTAAGTGCTCTTGCCCCCATATAGGTAATCGGGCGAAAAATAGCGGTTTCAAAAGGAGAATTCTCAACGAGAGTTGCTGTTTATTATATGAAGCTGGTGGTATTGCAATTATCTGTGTCGGGTGCTGCTTCTGTCGTTGCAAGGGTTCTGGAAACCATGAAGAAGCTCATAATGAATCAAAATTCCGGGGTAGAATAACGCCATATGAGGCTCAGGAGGTGGCTTCTTTGACTTTACACATGTGGCGAGTAAGAAATGAAGCGAGTGGGGGCATTGCGATGGACTACAGGACCACGTATATTTCAAGGTTTCAAAAGGGGGGTTAGACCTAACGGTCCGGTCAAGGGGAAGAAATTGTCATTCTGGAAGGATTGGAATAATTCTCAATATGGTAAGGTGGCCAGATTTTTGTTTCTGCTTTCTAAGTTTTTCAATTTTTATTTATTTTCAATTTTCAATTTTCAATTATCCTTCTTTTTCTTTTTCTTTGTCGCTTTTCTTTTTTTGGGGTTTGTTTTGCACGTTGGCCGGAGTTATTCAGGTGGAGTACTCCGTACTCGGTAAGTCCCAAGCATACATGTGGCAGTGCGATATGATAATTGCGACGATCATCTCCTCTTGAGTCCAAACCAGAGCTTTGAAGTGTGGCAAAGGATCGAAATCCACTTATTTAGAAGCTAAAGAAATAGGAAATAGGCTAACCTTTAGCAGGCAAACGGTGACATTTTTATTTGTGTGATGTCAGCTGGTCAGAAGCTGAATCCAGAGCTATCATTTTTTTCGCAGAGGCTGAAACTGGAAACGCTGGTCCACATG
The DNA here is from genome assembly GCF_028828195.1 of Penicillium verhagenii. Lineage (NCBI taxonomy): Eukaryota > Fungi > Ascomycota > Eurotiomycetes > Eurotiales > Aspergillaceae > Penicillium > Penicillium verhagenii. The sequence continues at coordinate 726,391 of NW_026643166.1, read as the reverse complement.
GTCCTATCGCCTCAATTGCCATAGTAAGCAGAGACGGAGTCACCGATGACCCTCGTATGCAATGTATCATTAGGAGACAAAGGAATATGATACATTTAAAGAGAGAAAGAAAAAAAAAAGAGCATTGACCTAAGAAGCTATACGTTGCTAGGGCAAGAAAGGACAGAAACCGGAAGGCAGCAGTCTTGGAACTCTTGGTATAGACTAAGAGGGATTTAAATGAAAGATTTAGACCAGTAGCGTGGATTTTAGGCAAAAAAAAAAGAGAAAATCGCGCGTGGAAATGGCTAGTGGAGCCTCAGAAACGAGGAAAATTTCGATCTCGTGGAGAGTCTAGACAACTTTGGTTTAAGGTGATGGATCCCTAAACACGGGAGACCCGCAATTCAAAGCATCCCACACATTTCTCTTTTATTCTTCTGATTCCCCTACAATCACCGCCATGTCGGATTTCCTCCAGTCAAATGCTCCATTGCTTGCATGCGGTCCTGTTGAGCAATAACATCGGCTCTTAACACTTCCTCAACGCACTGTCTCTGCTGCAAGCTGCCGATTCTTGCCCTGGCCCAACTCGTCAGATTCCCCAAGCCACTTTTCTGATTCGCCCCGGATTACTTCCTTCTCTCAGGGAGTTCTTCTCAGAAAGGTCTGTGATCAGCTACTAGCCCGTCGGAAGCAGCTGCAAGCTTATCACGACTCTTCCCGACTGCATTTCGCAAATCCCGGGGACGTGTACTCCGTTCTCACCGCAACGATAACGACATTTTCCCTGTTCTTTCTTCCCTGGATAATCAATCCAAACATCCCTGCCCTTACCTTACCGCGGTTGTGTTGGCCTGTGCCTCCCCGTGGTCCATTCTATTCTTCTTTGTAAGAATAAAGAGAGCGCCTCTCTCTCCCCCCAAGGCCCTTCACCGAAGCTTCCAAGTCGAAGCTGAAGGCCTTGTCCATTCCTCTTTACATCGATTTCGAAACCATTGATATCGAATTACCCCGTCACCATGGACGTCGACTTATAACATCACCGTTCCTCTGGAATTTTTTATTTCGCAACTATACCATCCGCATTTCAGCGTTGCCTGCTCGCCTTATTCTTTTTACAGCTTCATAGCCTAGCCTTGCTACTCCTTTCCCCTGGCCAATCCAAACCGCCACACTCGCAACATCTACCAAATAAAAGCCATCACCAATCATGGCCCCAAATCTCTTCCTCTGCTTGCGCACCATCTGCTGCCCTCTCTACTGGTTCCAGCGCGGCGACCGCATCAAATCAGACGATAACCGCGAACAACACTGGGAAACCCCCGTCCCGGGAACATACAAGTTCCTCCCCGGTCAAGGCTGGCACCTTGTCCGCCGTGATGGGCAGGATCAGGACGAAAAAGTCCCCGCTGCCCTGATCTACTGCCGCGTTCTGCACCGCTACATGTTTGAGGGGGAGCTGGAGGAGCGCTCGCGCTTCTTCACGGCGCCCCTGCAAAAGGGCGGTCGCCCTGAGAAGCTGCGCTTCTTCCTCCTCGACGATGGCGTTCACTGGGTCGCTGGCTGGGACGCCAAGGGCCGCTTCATCCCCGGTCCTTATCCTAAGTGGTGGTTGGATGAGGACGGTGAGACTATGCGCCGTGGTATGTCGCCGCCGACCAGTGCGAATGTCTCTCGCTGTAACAGTGTTATTGCGGGCAAGATCGAGTAAATTGGCAAACTCTTGGCCTTTTTTCATCCATTTTGGGCAGTTTTTTTTTCTTCTCTCATTTCTTTTTGGTTCTCTATTTTTGCTGCCTATATCCATTTACCTTCATCTTTGTTTTTACCATGGCAATGACTCCCAACACCTTTTGTTAGTGCTTGTGTTTCAAGTTTTGGGAAGCGTTTCAGCGTGATGATCGGTTAACAAAAGTGTTTTGACTTGCTTTACGGTAGCACTGGTTGTGGGTGTTCAATTTCGGTTTTTTGTGTTCAATTTTTGATTTTTTTTTTCTCAAACGATAGATGAGATTAGACCTGGGTTTCTGTTTTACGTGGGCTGAGATGATCTGCGACGGCGCACGGGCTCAACGGTGCTCTTTGGCGGTTTCATTGGGTCGCTCACTTTCCATAGACTTTGAATTTGATGATCCGGTAAATGTCGGAGGATTTCATATGAACAACTTCAATTTCCCATGTGTCAATTCTAGTCCCAGTCTTGAAAGTTTGCGTATAGAGTGCCATGCACGAGTATGATTGGCTCGCTTCCAAGTCTACCTGCTGGTTATTCCGTTACTCTTCAAGGATATGTGAACTAAAGAAGCAGGGGACATGCACATGTGTACATGCATGTGTATGGCGCAATTCCAACCGGTATATACAATATGCAGGCGTCTCAATATGTTCAAGTTACATCACAGCTTCGAATCAGGTCTACTAAGCAACTTCTCCAGTCCATTGCGCACCTTATCCTCCATCCCGCCTTTCCCCACTCGCATCGTCTCCCGCAAAACAAAGACGTGGATATAAGTCCCCACCATCTTCACATCCTCCTCTCCCTTCCGAAACACGCCAATCTCCCACGTCACGCTCGACGACCCTAACTTGGCAACCCGCAACCCGACCTCGAGAATATCGGGAAACGCAACCGAAGCGAAAAAGTCCGCGTGCGTGGAAACAATCAGGCCAATTTGCTCCGCCCCGACGGACAGGTTGGATGGCTGGCCACTTTGGCTTTTTGGAGTGGGATTGTTCACGCTAAAGGGATCCATGCCGCAAGCCTCGATGAGGTAAGAATTGGCGATGGTGTCGAAGAGGGCTGTGTAGACGGTGTTGTTGAGGTGAGCGTACATGTCATTGTCGAACCTGGATTGGTTTCCTGCATTAATTCTCTTGGCTGATTCCATCATCTATGTATTTGGGTTTGGGGCGTGGTTACCATCTTGTTTGGTGGACTTGGTGATAGCCGTAGTCGCTGCGCACGCGGGACTTCTTGGCTACGAACTCGGGAGTTGCCATGTTTGTAGGTTTGTAAATGTGGGTTCTTTTTCCTATGATCATAGAAAGAAAGAAAGTCTTGAGGCACCGTCCAGCGGGGCAAGAAGTGATATGCAATTCTGTCTGCACGCCTCGGAGTTGATCACGTCCGGACCGAGGTACAGGAGATTAGGTAAGCCTGGAGATTTCAGAAATTGGATTCGAAAGATTAAACAGTAGGATGTCGATCAAAAGATCTTCTACTAGTATTTTCTGGAGATTTCAGACATGTCAATGATATTGTTTAATCTACATCAATATGAGTTCTGGATCCAGATTGACGTGGGGAAGAGATTTACTCCACAATGGCCGTTTCCAAGGTTGTTTCTTATCGTTAATCGCAGTTTCTATTTTTTTTTCCACTGACTTTTCCCCCGCCAACACTTTCTTTTGCATTTTTTGAGCCGCAAGTCGCTCATTTTCCCTCCTGGCTCCCTCTCCGCGTATAACGGCCTATCTTCTCCGGCGAGGAAAATATCCTCTGCCCCCGCCGCCCGTCATGTCCCTTGTCAATTATGAAGTGAAGGCCGATCCCGTCCAACAGCCCCCGGACGTCTGCGTTACCCCTTGCGACCCATGGCCAGCACCATATTACCTGGAGGGTGGACTTCGCCGCGTCAAGCCTTACCACTACACCTACAACACTAATTGTAAGGAGCGATGGCGCGGTCGCACATTGGAGGACATCTTCACTTCTGAGTTCCGAGACCGCAGACCAGAATACTATGTATGACCCCCTGGCCCACAGTCATAACAATCCCCATATAACTAACCCATACACTAGCGCTGGGCACTGGACCAAGGCCTCGTCGCCGTGAACGGCAAGCCCGCCGCGCGCAACACAGTCATTAAAAACGGCCAAGTCATCTCGCACACCTGCCACCGCCATGAACCCCCCGTCTCAGCCCAACCAGTCGGCATCATCCACGAAAGCGACGACCTCCTCGTCATCGACAAACCCGCCGGAATCCCCGTCCACGCCGCCGGCCGCTACCACTTCAACTCCGTCGTCGAGATCCTCCGCGCAGAGCGCGGCCAAGGCTGGCTCCCGCGCCCCTGCAACCGTCTCGACCGCCTCACATCCGGCGTCATGTTCATCGGCAAGGACCCCAAGGGCGCAGAAAGAATGGCCACAAAGCTCAAGGAACGCTCCGTTCAAAAAGAATACGTCGCAAGAGTCAAGGGCAAGTTCCCCGACGGCGTCGTCGTCTGCGACCAGCCCATCATGCAGGTCAGTCCCAAACTGGGCCTGAACCGCGTGCGCGCCACCGGCAAGACAGCCACCACCAAATTCCGCCGTCTGGCCTATTACCCTGCCGAGTCGGAACTCCCCACCCCCACCCCGCCTGCCGGCGAGCACGGCGAAATCCCCCGGCCTGCTACCCCGCCTCCGGCTTTGGCGAATGAGACGGAGGGCTACAGTATTGTGCACTGCTTCCCGCTTACGGGGCGCACGCACCAGATTCGAGTCCACCTGCAGTTCTTGGGCCACCCTATCTCCAATGATCCCATTTACTCTAATCGGCGGGTTTTCGGGCCCGAGCTCGGAAAGAACGAGTCGCATGGTCAGCGCGATGATGAGATTATGGAGCGCTTGAATAGGATGGGGAAGACTGAGTTGCCGGATACGGTGTCGTACCGACACCACTTTATGGCGTCGCCGGATGTGCCGCCGGATACTGACCCGGCTATTCTGGCGCAGCTTTTGGAGCGCGAGCAGAAGGCTGCGGCGGAGGATTATTCTATTCGCAAGGGTGAGCGGTTGTCTGGTCAGCTTTGCGAGGTCTGTGATACCGAGCTGTACTCTGATCCGGGGCCTCATGAGCTCGGTATCTTTTTGCATGCTGTTGCGTATGCTGACCTTGAGGGTGATTGGTCGTACCGGAGTGCTATGCCCAGTTGGGGTTTGCCGCCGTCTGGTCTCTTTGGTCCTCGTGAGGTTCCGGATTGGGTTCCTGGCACGGAGGGCGAGGAGATTGTTATTGGGCATGGAACTGTTCCGCCTGAGATTGGAGTTGATGATGAAGGCGTGGTTCGCAGGGGTACTAAGTTGCCTACCGGTACTGTTTTGCTGGAGGGCGTTGGCATTGTTGATGTTTCGTCTTTGAACGCAGCTTCTATTCCCAAGGAGGCTGCTGAGCTGGTGGCTGCTGCGGCGCAGTAAACTTGGTTATGTTGCATTCGGCAGAGGTTGCATATTCCTTCTTGCTTTGATATTATTATACCAAAATCGTTGATTGAAGTCGAGGTTGGCATGTTTCTTGTCTCATCTGGACATACAGCATATAGAGTGGGTGTTTTACATTGCATTTTGACTTATATAGACCCTTTGAACTTGATGACCGTTTCACGACTCCTATTTCCTGTGTGTTCCCGGGTCTCGTAAAGTACTATAGACTAGTATGTACCTGGTACTCCTATAGTGTATGGGGGAGGTCACTGTTTTTGTTTACCGCTCTTTGCAGATATGGAGTAATCACCACTCATACACTCCCAGCTCGGTTTGATGTCTACTAACTTGATATTACCACACAACATTCCAAGAATCTCAAGTAACTCAATTCGCTGCAAATTTCTGGACCATTTCTGGACCCAGTCTATCTTTCAAGTATGCCCAATCTAAAAATGCAAATGCCATTTCTCCAGTCCCAATGCAACCATCCCATACGCCGCGTGTACAATTAAGACGAATGCCACAACGCATCAAAACACAAGCACAACAAAACGCAAGTAATTGCGAACAACCTCCAAATAGAAATAGATATAGTAGTAGTGCGGCTCATGGAGACGCCCACTGCGGGCTCTCACAATCACCCAAAGAACGGACTTTTTCGTCGATTCTCCAGATCATCGAGCCAGCCGTCACGTCGGCTGCAGGCCGGCCGCGGAGCGCAAGGTCACCGATTTTGCAAGTACCAGCCTCGTCGAAGCGGTACTGCATGCACTTTGTGCGTTTGGCGCATTCCTCAGCGCACTCGTAGTGTGTCCACGGTGCGCTGTTGCCATCTTCTCTTTCGAGCTTTTGCGGAGCGAAATTGTCCCAGTTTTGTTTTGTGTCTGTTAAATTAGGGCGGGTGAGGAGGCGGAAGACATCCTTATATAAGAGGTAGCCGTTGTTTTCCTAATGGCATGTAAGTATGAATGGGAGCGACGAGGAGAAAAAAAAAGAAACAGTATTGCGAACAAGAACAATGCTTATGGGGCAATGAGAAGCAGGCAACGGAGACTTTACTTACTTTAGCGTGCCAGTTTGTATCGAATCTGAACATCATTTCAATGTCCGCTGGTGTCATGTGGTGGAATGTAAAAGGTGGGTAGCACCATTGCGTCCTCCCATAGGCCTCGTTGATGGCATCCTGCTCCCAGACCGATTGCCCGGTAACATGTGGCCAGGACCATGTGAGCGGGATATTGACGGCCTTGAGCGCCATGCCCAGAATACAATCGCCTGCCCAGTGCTTATCCGTCTTGAAATGCCAGTCATCCATGTTCTCCTCGTACTCATCCGCAAGAGCATGCATGGCCGCATGCGAGAGCACAATGCCCGACCCGCCGTGCGCAAACACGTCCTCCCCGATCTGCATCTGGTTTCCGAGATACAATCGCTGGTTCGAGTCCAGCTTCGATAGCCAGCCCACCAGCGTGTGCCAGATCGGGTATGTGTCCGCCTCGAGGATAACGTACCATTTCGCAGTGGGCTGGTAATTGCGTGCCTCGACGGCCATGGGGAGAAATTTCCACTTGTCCAGCTTCCAGCCCGGGTTGCCCATCATTCCGGCAGCGCTGTTGGCTACCTTGACTGTGTCTTCTCCTGTCAGGCCTGCACGGCCGCTACCTTTTGCGCGGTTGTATAGTGCAAAGTCGGCATTCTCGAGGACTGACCAGCTGGTGTTGCGGAAGACGTCGTGGGTGCGGAGGCCTTCGATGTCTTCTTCATAGTCGGAGACAATTAGTTTGTTCGGGATGCAGCGGAGGGTGGAGCGGATGTGCACGGGGACTTTTTCTTGAGCTTCTGTGATGCCTGTCTTGAGAATGACGAGGATATCTTCGATGCCGGGAAGTGGGCGGCACGTTGCGGATGTGGGGTCTGCGTTGATAGCTTCGGGATCATCGGTTTTGATGTTGGGTGTTGGAGTCGTTTCATCGGGTGTGGTGAGTGTTTGATTAGATGATTTGACGGGTGGTTCGGTGATTACTTGTGGCGTATACAGTCCGAACCCAGTGTGTCGGAGGTGTAGGAATAGAAAAATGAGGACAGCTCCGGCGAGCAGAGGTAGCCATCGGGCGTACCGGGCGGGGAAGGTGAGCATTGTAGATTGTAAGACGATATGAGGGGAAACAAAGTAGAAGGGATGGGAAGGAATTGCCTAGAATTGACCCTCCATGTTCCAGTAGAAGTCAGGAAACAACGTCCAGAGCTGTTATTGTTTGAGGAGAATGGTGAGATTTTTTTTTTAAAAGAAAAAAATATCAGGATTCAAGTCTGCCTGGACTTTAGGGGCTTTTGTGTCCGGGGCTTGTTTGGGGCTGACATTGGCCAGATCGACGTCTTGTTCCACTTTTTTTTTCTTGATAATGTAGTAGGTTATGTAGAGCGATGACGGCTGAACCAAGTGGGGAATACAAGCTGGCTGCTTTCGAAAAATGACCTGTAGATCCGAATTGCAACTGTCGTCGTGCTCCCACTCGGACGCACGTAATCTGGCTCTTTCGTTCCAAGCGCTGTGCCACAGAGGCCCGCTACGAGGACCCCTGAACAGGTGGGTCTGGCGATCAATTAATTCCTCTGCACGGACAGAGGAACCCTGACGAACTGGCCTGTACCAGGTTTGGCCCTTGGGAGGTCGACAATCGAGAAAAGTTCAAGGTCGGAGAAATAAGTATGTCGAGGTTAATCTTAAGCCACGTCTTGGCCGATCCGGAAGCAGTGACATGTACCCGAGTCGATCCCAGCCATACTTACCAGCCACAATCTGTAGTATGCAAGATGTACTAGTATACAAAGAAAAATGTATACAAAGCAAAAAAAGACTTGATACCCAAGTATCTCGATGGTTATAGGTCTCAGATATTTCAGATATCTCAGATATCGAGAATCCAAATGTAATCCCAGTGCATATACGTGTAAAAACTACAAATCACGTAACTCATTTTGCATGCCCAGAAAAGAATTTTTGAATTTTTGTTTGTCATTTCAGAACAAGTCTCTCTCGCTCTATCCGCCCAGCACTCATGACCAAGCGCGAGCCGCACATGGCGTGGCATGCACAATCCTTGTAATTCGTTATCGCCAGAGTGATATCACGACCGTAACAAAAACCCCGCTCTCATGCTCCTGCGTATACCGCCGAAAATTAAATGAAACAGAACTTTTTAGGGGTTCAATCCATTTAAGCCTCAGTGGTGACACGGCCCTTGGCGTTGGTGACCTTGACACCGAGAGCCTTGGCCTTGGCGATGATGTCGACACGCTTGCGGGAAGAGACGGCGTGGCCGATCCTGTGGGCATTATGTTAGCGCATCGTTCAACTGGATCTCGTTTGATTTGGCAAATCTGGCAAAGGGCATCGAAAAAAGGTGGGTTGAGACATACTCAGCAGCGAAGGTGCGGTTGTGCATCAGGAGGAGCTCGACGTCCTTGGTGTTGTGGACGAGGAAAGCCTTGTGGCCGGAAGGCATCATGTGACGGGTCTTCTTGTTGGAACCGTAACCGATCTGTAGAATCGTGGATTAGCCATCTGATGCTGGCGACATGCTGGGAGAAAGGAGTCGTACGGAGGGCATGGCCATCTGGCCCTTGAAACGGCGGCGAACGCAGTTATCAATACCCTTGGGCTTGCGCCAAGAGGCGCCAACACGGTGGAACCGGTCAGACTGGTGACGGTTGAAGCGGTTGGTGCCTAATTCAAACTGTCAGTCCTTCAATTCTGGGATCGGTAGTCGTGTAATGCATTGGCGATGTTGATTGTGGTGGGTATCCGTGGAAAATATCGCTCTCCGACCATGACGAATGCGTGTCGTTGAAAAAAATCAAAATAAAAAATCTCCCCTCCATGTTGTCGTCTTCAAATGCCCATCTCTTCCTCGTCCAACTCGATTTCCATTCTTCGCGTTCGTCTGGTGGTAGGGAGGTCGAAGGGCGATACTATCCAGGGCCACAAATTGGATTCGCAGGGTCGAAGATCGGGGTAACATACGCTTCTTCACGATGGGAACATGCTGCTTAGCGGCGACCATCTGTGAAAAAAGAAAACTGTCAGAATGCTGGATTTGTCGATCGAACGGACGTGAATCACTCACTTTGTCGGTGTTGCTGGGTCTCGCCGGGCGTTGAGAGTTGTCGAGTCGGAACGAAGTCAATCTCGAAAACTTCCAAGCAGAGCGGCGTGGGCGACCCACACTAGTGTGATTTGAGCGACCTAAGCGAAATAGGTGGGCTTATGTCAGCGTAGGGTTGGCTGACACATAGCCCTGCCAAGACCTCCCTTTTGGGATGCAACAACATCCAACTTAGATTGAACATCTATACAACGTAATTCTTCATGTTAATGCCTAATGTTTTGTCCTGTTTATTCAAAAAGTTCCCATTCTCGAAAATAATAAGAAATCTATTCTTTTATTAATTCTTCCATGAACATATCAACTTACGCATCTCAAAACAAAACAAGATTCCAAGCTATCAGCGCTCAGGTCACTCCGTTTGGAATTACTCACCCAATTATGACTTGAATGATGCTGCGAAAAGTCTCCTCCAACGGCCAATCCAACATCTACTATATTCGGAACTCGGTATGCTCCAAAATCCGCGATCACTACTAGTAGTACTATGCACTATACTCTCTATCAGCCTTGAGTAATGAAAGGGATACTGTAGAGAGCCTTCTGAATGTCTTGCCGTGTAGTATTCAGCAAGCACAATATCTAACTTCGGCGGTCACGAACCCTATTAGCTTGACTGCAAGATTTAGCGGCTTTAGGCTGACTTCAACGCACTTTGCCATCTTCATGAAGACAACACTAGTGGTTTCCGAAGCTGTGAATGCATCATGCGTCCCCACGTGGATCCACTTGGGGGCGTTGTTGAACTATGTGAGTAGTACTAAGTACCACTATGAATGACTGATCATCGACGGCCTTGATTTCTACCAAGTCGACAAGGGGAGCTGCAAGAAGAGAAGAAGGTTGGCTATTTGTTTATGAAAAGACTACATTGAAGGTGGTATCCAGGCGAAGGGAGCGGGGGAATCAAATAAGACTTATCACATTTTGACAAGAAAGCTCCAGCAAAGAAAACATGATTCCCAGATACCCTGGTGACCTCTATGCAAGCAATTATACATCAAATTTCCTACCGTCTATACTACTATGTACTGTGTTAGTACTACTACTGCCACTGAACCTCCATCTTGTCTCCCTCTCGCTCCCCACTCCGCAACATCTGCTCCAAAACCTCCAAATCAGCCAACGCCTCCTTGGGCGACTGTCTCTCAGCAACAGGCCTTCCATTGATAACAGCCGCAGCGAAATCTGCAACCTCAGGGACAACGCCCTTGCCATCAAACTCAATAACATGATCCAAACTATTAACAGTGACTCCATCAAAATGCATCTTCACCACGCCCTTCTCGCAGGAAAACTCAAAGATGTTATCATTGAACGCAGAGCCCCATGACAGAGACACAAGACCCGTAGCTCCGGACGCCGTCTTCACAACCGCATCTACAGTATCAACGGGTGGCAGGTATGTCTGCTGGAGCTGTGAGTGCGCGGACACAGTCGCGATTTTCTCTTCGGATCCTAGGATAAGTCGGAGACCGGCGACCATGTGGACGCCGCCGTCAAGGAGAAATCCTCCCTGGTACTCTGGTGTTTTGCGCCAGGCGGTCTCTGATAGATCCAGATAGATAGACAGTTAGCAACGAGTTCACCGATTGGGTGTATGGGTGTATGTTTGAGATAGGATTGAGAGTGTTTGCGAGCCAGATAACGTACGGTAGTATTTGTTATCCTGCTTCACGAGACTATGCACGTTTACTCTGAAATGGCGCACTGGTCCCATTTGCCGGACCTGCTCCGCTGCGAACAAGAATTTGGTCAAGTACCGGTAATTCTCGCCCACGGCCCAGAATACCTTGCTAGCATCGATGTTCTTCTGGTACCATGCCAGAAGCTCACGCGCCGTTGCGACGTCCTTGGCGATGGGCTTTTCGGAAAGAACATGCTTGCCTGCTAGGAGAGCCTGGCGGATGAAGTCTGGTTGGACCAGAATAGGGAGACTGGGGAGTTGATTGTTAAGTTGGATTTCGGAAATGACAATCGACGGCTTGATCTGATGGGATTTGATTTTGATTGAACGTACGCGATGATGACGGCGCTGATATCTGAGCGTGCTAGAAGATCTGAGTAGGAGTGTCCTTCGCCGGAATCCTCGGAGTAGAGATCGATGTTTGTGGTGGTGCTGGCGAGGTCCTGTGCTGATTTGAGGGACCGTGAATAGATGGCTTTGAGAGTGAGGTCTTTGACGGCCTGCACGGCGGGCTGTATACATTTCCGCATCGAGGAATGATTAGTGCAATGATTCTTTTTGTTGTTGAATTCGGCATTTTGCGATTTCTGGTTGGACATACCAAATGCTGTTCTTTAGCAAAGTTGCCTGTGTATATTCACATTAGTCTCGAGGTCTTTGTATTCAATTAAGTTATATTTGAAGGCTGGAATGGACGCTTACCACTGCCGATAATAGCTATTCCGATAGCCATAATGTGATTTGGTGAGCTGTCTGGCAAAGAAACTTAAGACTTTGGGATTGAGAGAGGAGCAGTGACGGGTAAAAGGTTTGAATGTAAAAAGACGAGTCCAAAATTCTTATTGAAATGTCATGCAGGAGCATGCAGAAACAAGTGGGGTTCTTAGGTCCGGGTACACCGGCCTCCACAATGAACGTGGGAAGGTCCAACCTTCCTGGGTTAGCTTGGCTTCGGCAAGCCTTTTTTTCCGTCCGATCTTGCAAGTATGCCGAGCCATTCACGATTGGATACTATTTCATGCATTATACATAATGTCCATAAGATCTATATCGATTACTACTGGTACTCCATACCCAGCCGCTTTGCTGAATATGCATGACGCAATAAGCAGCATCAAGCACCAACGCAAATTGAAGACAACGATCGACTCTACATATCAAGCTCTTTGAACATCATCAATGCAAACACCCTGAAACTTCACTTGGAATTACTAATAGTAAGGAGAGGAAGAGCAAGTTCCCCAACGGCAAGTCGCCGACCAATAAATAACCTTGACAAAAATCCACAAACCATAACGCCGAACCAGCATATAGAACACATAATATATACCACAATGCGAAGGTGGGAATCGAGCCCTACCCCAGATAGGTAGGTGAAAACAAAGCGCAATACCTAAAACCATTCCCAGTGCCGCCGCACATACATACCCATCATAACTCAAGAATCATAGCTCAAGCCTATAAATAAAGGCTGTGGGGAAAAATCATAGCAGTCGTTATAATATAAGTACCCGCAAGCAAGCTGCATCGCATCCTCACGAATTAACCAAAGCCTTCAACCTGTCCACCCTCGCGATGGACTTCTCCAGCTTCTCCAGCCGGCCCCGCTTCTCGATATCCCTGCGCTCAAGCACAGCAACGCGCTCCTCGAGCTTTGCGCGCGCTTTTCGCTCTTGCGCGACCATTTCGTTCGCTTGGCTGAATAGCTGCACCGTCAGCTCTTCGAGCTCGTTGCTTGCTAGCGAGAGCTGGGACTCGGCGGCTTTGCGGAGCCCTTGCTCGCGCGTTAGCGCGTCTTGGAGCTCTGCGTTGTCGCTGCTTGCTGGGGATGATTGGGGGAGAGGGTTGGGTGGGATGGAGGTTGGGGTTGTTGGAAGGGCGGCTGTGGGTGTAGGTGCGGATGCGGTTGTTGGTGTTGAGCTACCGCGGCGGTAGGGGAGGAGTGAAGTGAGAGTTGCGAGGCGACTGTGGTAGGTTGTTGGTTGGGAGGCTGTGTCTGGCGTGGCGGGGATTTGGGTTGGTGAGAGGGTTGATTTGTCGGTGTGGGAGGAAGAAGGAGGGAGGGAAGCGCTGCTTCGGGGTGTGTCGTAGGATCCGCGGGTATGGGTGTGAGTTTGGGATTTGCGCAGACGTGTGATTTCGTCTTCGTAGTCGGCGAGTTTGTTTGCTGTTGTGAGGGGAAAGAGTCGGTCAGCAGGTTGTTTGGGGGGTCTTTGGTCTGAATTAGAGTGGTATGGGGGGGGGGGGGGGGGTTGAGAGCTTAGGGCTGACACTAAAAGCCTGCTACCCTTCTCGCCCTCTATTTTGCTGTTTTATGGAAGGGGAGACACAAGTCTGCTGGGTTGTCACTCACCATCTAAGGCAACGCGATGCGTTAAGTCCTGGATCTGCCCCTCCAGCTCCTGGATCCGGAGCTGGGCCTCGGAGGAATCGAACGAGTCGGTTTTAGTAGAACCGCATGTTGCACAGTGGTTCTCAGTGGCTGTAGCAACAGTTTTCATAGTAGAGGGAATTCCGACAAGAGTAGCGGTCGCGATCGTGGTGGTCGTAGCAGACATGACACCATGGGGATGTTTACCCCGAGTTCTGAATTTTAGAGTGGAGTCTAAATAAGAGCAAAGAGATGATGAAGCAACAAAGCAGAAGCTCTAGGGTTTTAGAAAGTGTAAATAATGAGATCAAAACTGTCCGGAATGCTGAGAAGCTTGGAAGGGACAAATGGCCAAAATATGAAACGAAATAGTAATTAACGTCCGGCAACCTTTGAAGGGGTTCAATCTACTCCATACTGCGCCACCGGCTTTTTTTACTTATTCCGTGTCTCATTATTTCCAGGGTCGATTTTTCTTCTTATTTCTTGACTGTGCTGATATTAAATGATTTAAATTATATCATCCTAGATCTCATTCTTTGCATTTGGACCCTGCAGATAGATCTGTGATATCTTTCTCGCGTGCTCTTGATCCTCGTCATTCTTAATACCCCGATGACATAGTTGTACATTGACCCCCGCCCCCAATGTCATTTGTGACAACCAACCTCGTGGTCGATCAAGGGTAATTATTTTACATGTTTAGTACGCCTTGCAGAAAATGGGAAAGTCGTACCCCCTACTAAGGCTAGTGGTTATCTATTTATATCGCCCTTACCGCGAGATAATATAGGAGACCATTTTCATTATACCGCCAACTGTACTCGCTACTCCGTACTGACCTGCGTCCAGGCCCATAGGCTATACCCACTGGGAAAAAAAATTGGCGCGGGGACAAGGCCTAAGGTTCAGTAGTGTGCTGTCTATGAATGAAACAAATTTGAAAATTTCATTCAATAATACCCGGCCCACAATTCTAGGGCAACAAAGTGTTCTGTGTGGTTGATCTGCTATTGGAACTCCACTCCCTTCAAAGCGGTAGGACATGTACCCCATACTGGGGTGCAGTATAAACACTACCTAACATTGAATGGACGACTTCATGCCATGTTAATACCTAGTTATAGCTACCATTAGGGTGGAACTTAAGTGTCAATGAAGACTAAAATTTCAATCTATACGCAATGAAAAAGAAAAGAAATTAAGATGACAATCAGTACGTGCAAAAATAGGAAACCAAAAAGGGCAAATGCACCTTGGAAATGTAGAAGGATATCAGCCGAAGCTAATGATTGAGGATGAGGGGAAGACCAGAAAGAATTTCGGAGATTCATTGTCATCAAAGGCTCAAGAGGGTGAGGTTATGGGAATACTCATGGCGACTACTTCGTCTCTCGTAGAGTCATTCGTGATCACATAGCAGGTCGAGTTAGGAACCAGAGATGGTAGAAGATGGGACTCGAACGTATTCTCAGGTTCCAAACTTGACAAGGGACATAACAGGAACCACCTGTGGATCAATAGGAGAAAGGACAAGAGGAAAAAAGGAAACCGGGCAATCTTCATTTCGCATCGGCTGTAATGGTCATGGGCAAATCACACGAGTCACACGCATGGGAATAATAGCTAGATAGCGAAACATCATACGAAAACAAGTAAAGAAAAACGGAGGAAAATAAACTTTTCAGACTGCCAAATCATCAGAGCGAGGACTAGATGTGTATCGAGAATCTAGCCCGAGAAGAAAGGGAAGATCATGAACCAAGGACAAAATGAGGAGAGGCAAGGTGGAAGGGCGAAGTGAGGACAAAACAACTACCGTCTGAAGCACGGGTGTGCAATAAATAATGGACCAAAAATAAAGAGTGCATGCTCACGGTCAGCGATATCGAAACCGCAGTTCGTGGCCTCGCGGCTCCTTCAAGACAACGATGCCTTAGAAAGGGCGCCGGAAGAATCGTCAAAATGCGGTCACTGGTTCATCTGCACATCCAGGGACAACAGTTTTGGGGTTAAGCGGAGGTTGCTTCGGGGGGGGGGGGTATCGATAAGGTTATCAGAATCCACGACCACCACGACGGTTGTTGCGCTTGGTGGGGGCGACGGTGCTCCAGCCGTCGTTCTCTTCGGTAGGCTCAGCGGTCCTCCAGTTGCCGTTGGAAGTCTCCTTGGTCTCGGCGGCCTCAGCAGCAGGAGCAGGGGTCTCCTCGGCTTCGGCGTCGGCGTTCATACCGCTCTCCTCCCCACCGGCCCGCCGGAGGATCTCAAAGTTGGCTCCGCCCTTGGGAGTATCCACATCATCCTTGTTGGAATCGGTACCGGTAAGGCGGATGTCCTTGTACTGCTCCTTGTTATCCTTGGCCTGTCTAGGCTTCTCAGACTTCTCGGCCTTCTCAGCCTTCTCAGCCTTAGCCTTGTCATCAGCCTCCTTCTTCTGGCGCAGAGCTTGCTGGTGCTTCTCCTCGACCTCACGCTCACGGGCAGCGGTGTCAATCGGGCGAGCCGCACCGAAGGGGCTAGCCTTGGAGTCACCGGCGGAGGCGGTGGCAGCGGCAGCAGCATCGGGAACGGTACGCTTGGCAAGGTTCAACTTAGGACGAGCGGCAGGAACGGTGGGAGATGTGGGGGCAGTGGCCTCCTTGGCGGGCGCATCGGGGCGCATCTTGGAGCGCCACTGGTTGTCCATGTCGGCAGCGGTAGGAGTCCGCTCGGGACGGGGGGCAGGTGGGCGCGAGCCCTCATCCTGGGAACGACCCTGACCTTCACCCCATGCGGGGGAGCTTCTCCGGTAAGCAGAGCCAGGTCCTCCTTCGTTGCTGTGGGGGCGGCCACCCTCACGGGGTGGGGGGCCACTGGGGGCCGCAAGAGGGCCCTTGCGCTCCCAGTTGCCGAAATCGCGGAACTTGCCGTCCGACTCGAAGTTGTTGCGACGGTCGCTGCCAGCATCGGATGCGGCATCCATGTTACGACCAAAGCTGGAGCGCTCGGGAATGCGACGCTCGGGGGCGGGGGGAAGGGGTCCACGGCGGGTCCAGTCAAGATCACGACCCTCTGGGCGAGATTCCTTGGCTATATCCTGTCAGTTTTTATGAGGACAATGTTGGCTATTATGAAACTTACGAGGCTCAGCAACGCTAGTGCGAATGGTACGGCCCTGCAGGGTGGTGCCAGACAGATCAAGAGCCTTCTGGAGGCCCTCCAGGGTCTCGAACTCAACGTAGCCAAAGCCCTTGGGGGCCTTGCTCAACTTGTCTTCAACGATGCGGACGTTGGTCACGCTGCAGCCAGCGAAAAGGTCGGAAATATCATCGGCAGTCGCCTCGAATGAGAGGTTGCCAACGTGGGCAGTGTATGGGGGCTCGGTGGGAAGAGCAAGCGGCTCGCGAACAGCGTAACCTCCACGGGTCTCACGTTCTATATTGCACATGTCAGAACTCATTTCACTTCCCATTCTCATTCTCATTGTATCTGGCATACCGAAAGTACTGCCGCCGCCGAAGCTGTTGCCTCCAAAGCCCATACCACCAGCAGGGCGGGCACCGAAGCCAGAGGACGCCGAGGGGCCTATAATAGATCAATAAATCGTTCCAGGTGAATCGCGAGCATTAATGGTAGAGATCGGGTGACGTACCGGCTAAAAATTATAATTAGCTACCGATTGAACAAAATATAGCGGGGGAGAGGATCAGCGACTTACATGGGAGGGGCATGTCCTCCATCTCATCAGCCCAAGAGCCAAGGCCTAGGATCCGTTAGTATAAATTTTTTCCTCCCTTGTAGACATTTCTGATACTTACTCTCATCAGCCAAGAAGTTGCTAATGGTCATCTTCTGACCCTTCTGTTTAGGCGCTAGTGGAGAAGATTCGTTAGCGGGGAACGACCACCAGAGATATTTCGCTCAACATGGCCATTTGGCTCTCTGGTTCAAGGCCGAAGAAAATATGCCATAGGCGATCACTACATACCCATGATTGCGGTTGAAAGGTTGGCGCGCAAGCGGACTTGTGCGCGCTTCACACACTAGGGTTGCAGGTGGGGGGAAGTGGTAGGAAAAAATGTAGGAAATTCCCGAGCGGAAATCCAAGAGCCTGTCAAGAGAAAGGAAGTTAGACAGGAGGTCGTGATAGTCAAGGTCGGCAGGAACAAACTTCACGAAAACTTGGTTAGAGGGGAAGTCGGCAGTCGAGCACGATGGAAGTGGTCGGGTTAGTTAATCCGTGATAATTTTTAAGTGGTGCCGCTAGTCCAATCAGAGCCGCCATCGGTTCTACAAACGACAAACTCCCGAGTTTCTGTAGTGAAGCAGTCAAACCAATCAAATTCAATATTCAGAAAATTGATCATTCAATCTATCCTCTATTCTAATGTAACCGGAGTTTCTATCACCTTAGGGCAAAAAAAATTGAATACGGGCCATCCCAAAAATGTCGTTTGACGGTGGGGATCCAAAAATTGGTGTAAAATCATTAGAAAGTGAATTATGTGTTTCATTCCAGGAACGGATATACCCCACGCTCAATAAGAGCACTCATTCAACTCTACGACATATGTCAAGTATAGCACTGGAGGTTATACAGAGATTCTCTATTTTATATGTTGGAAGCAGCAAAAAGAGTACAAGGTACAAAGTGGTACCTTTTTTGTTATACAAAGTACTTGGACCTGGCGGCGAAATGCAAATGATGCAAACATCCCAACATTCGGTCTCGGTCAACAACTCCATCTTTTGTGATATTGCTAGAAAAGTAATAGTGCTTACTAACATTCAATGTTGGATCTTAATTTATCACTTAAAGAAGAAAATTCTTATGCCCGTCCCGTTTTTGAATGATATTAATTCACCGGCGTCTATAAAAACTCACCCCCGGCGCGAGATTTAACGTCGCCGTCGCCGCCAGAGATTCTTCAGTTAAGGTCAAAAAGATATATAGTTATTCGGAGGAGGCTTGTGGACCTCAACACATGTGCATCATATGTATGATACCACATGCTCTCGATACCACCATATGCCAGTGAGTTAAGTACATATCCTTCAATGTTGAATGTTTGATGTTCCTCTTTTTCAAATGTTTATCTTGGTGCTATTACATATCTAACATTTGGAACCCTATATTTCAAAGTGACCACGTGAAAGAAAAAGCGCAAGGTTATGGCCGGATTCCCTACAAACGAGGCAGCCGCTCGAATGCTTATGAGCACATGACATTGAATGTACTTGTCGCGGTCATGGATGAGGGTATGGCCGATTATAATACCGCTCCGGGTGTATGGCCGATTCACCCGGTGCCAGACAGAAACAGCCCTAGAGTCAGATCTTACTGTTACTTAACTACTAGGCCCGTATCTTTATAACTACTAGGGTATTGATATTATTCAAATGTTGTTGAGAACAAAGTGTATATAAACTGGAATAGATATAAGAGTGGGCTTGAGGATGGACCTGAGAATGGACTTGAGAAGGGACCTAAGAATGGACTTGAGAAGGGATTTGAGATGGAACTTGAGTGAGGATTAAATGGCTAGGATTTCTGCCTGCTTTCTTCTACTTAGGAACTATATATTATTTTTTAGTGACAGTTTTTTGATGCTGTAGCTTGAAGATCTGCTAAGTGAGATCTTTAAAAGCGGTGGTAGAAAGCGGTCTAGAGCTGTTGCTGCCCGAGGCAGATTCAGACATATAAAGGCATCGATTAGTTCAGATTAGGCTTAGTGCATCATATGATCCGTGTTAGCATGAGAGTGACTGACAGATCCACAATGTAGATCTGGGAGACGAATGGTAATGAGGAGGAGGAAGGAGCAACTGTGTGATATTTCTTCTCAACCAAGGGGATAGAGAGGAAAAGAGGGAGAGAAGGAAAGGAGAGAGAAGCTCTCACTTCCCGGACTAACTACCAACACCAACACTAACACACACACGCCAGTGACCAAACACACACCAACACACACGCGTGACGCGCTGCAGCATGACCAGGAGCAGAGCATGTCAAGTCATATGGTTCAATTCTCCTGACAGTGACCCGTGTTTAGATTAAATCCCTTTTTCTTTATTGTATGGAGACTGTAATAGCAATGAGAAAGCGATCAACCTGATTGTTATTGAAGTGGAAAGAAAGGACTTCTCCTCTACCGGTGCATTAGCCTATATGGGTAAGTCTCCTTACTCCCTTTTCCTCTGATCTAAAAAGGTTCTAATATATGTTTTGCTCTAGCATGTGTTCATAAGGAGAGTAAGAAGCGTCCTGACCGAAAGGCCACTGTCTACGAAGTTGTCACTGATGGAGACAAGTGGCGGTTTCTTCGGATCGATGAAGCTGGAAAATACTCGCTACCCGTGGAACTCTAGGCCCACGTGCAAGGAGGGCCGACTGCTTCTCGAATCGCGACACTGCTCGGCTTCATAATGAAGTAAGCTATGCTTCTTTCACCTGTGGCCTCCAGAGTACACTCTTTGAAAGCAGGTATCCATAGAGGATGATGAGCTGATGTAACTGCTGTATGAGTAGCTTCTCTACTCTTCAAAGGGAAAGAAACTCTTATATTACTATTCCTTATTCCATTATTGTCGTCTCTCTTTCTTTTTCCTTCTTTAAGATTGGTTACATTTAAAATCCGGACGAGGCTGGTGAGACTGTGTATAAGCTATTGTATACACTATATGATGACGGGCTAGTGTTCCCGATCTGCTATTCGAAATAGATGGGCATCGGATAGGGCGGTCGTCCAGCGAAGCGAAGGCTTTGGGCAATACTAATGATAACTCAGAATATTAAAAAACATCATCCATTGACTTTGAATGTTCATTTACCAGGCTCATAAATACCACCTTAGTATGAAGTTGGTCTGGTTAACAGACGATATAAGGAATGTCAATATCGAGTCTAGCTCGTAATGATGGAGAATAAAAGAAATCGAAAAGAGTGATAAGGATTGAAGAAAAACAAAAGTAGCCGACAAGCCAGGGCTCGGTATAGTTATCTGTGCACTCTGACATTAGCGTACATATACAAACATGAAACGACGAGAAAAGATCGTCCCTTCCACCCAAAACTCTTCAGGTACGGAGTGCAGGGTTCAATCTGTAAAGTCCTCTAACCGAAGCATTGACAGAGAACTATCAAATCTAGACAGGAACAGCCTCAAACAATGCATTAGCTCCCACTCCCTGGTTATCCGCTCGCCACACCTTAAGAACCTTGAACTGAGCACGCTCCAAAAGACTAAACCACTGCTTGTCCGTCCGCTCCAGGGACGAAAACATAGTCATCATAAGAAGATCAACGCTGGCACTGAAGCGGGGAACACCAGTCTCAGGCACAGTATTCTCATTAATCAGCAGCACAGAATCCTCAGCCATCGCTTCCCGAATACGTTGTAGGGCCCGTAGAGCCTGCTTATCAGGCCAGTCATGCAGTACAGTACGCATATAGTAGGCCTTAGCGCCACGGACGGGCTGCGGGTCAAACATGCTATAGCCCTGGGCGTCGATCCCGGTGAGCGGGGCCTGGATATCCTGAATAACCTCGGGTAGGTCCTGCACGATAAGACGACCAGTGGGATTCTTCTTTTCCTTGAAGCGGGTAAGGTCATGACCTTTGCCACCGCCAATATCAACCAGAAGCACGCGGTCTGCGTCACTGCCTAGTCGTTCTTCCCAGGGGTAGAAATCGTACCACTGCTCCCCTTCTACCGTTCGGTTACCGTGTTCCATGACAGTATTAAAGGCGTGCTGATACTCAGGGTTCTGCGCCAGCCATTCGAAATGGTGCAGTTTAGTATCAAAAGCACTCTGGAAGGGGGTATCGTAGGCGTCATCCGGGGTCTTGTACCCTCTAGCTTCCAGAAATTCGGGCACACATGCTGTAGCCCGTAGATTCATGTGACTATTCATGAAGGAGGGGGGAAAAACAGTTAGCCATGCCTGTCATTCCATTTTTCCTTATCAAAATAAGGAGAACTTGGGCTACTCACAAGTTTTTGATCACCTCGCTAGGTGAGGCGCCGGTTGCGAAGGCAAGCGCCAAGGGCTGGGGCTTGTATTTATCTTTACCGGTCTCAGTAAAGAGACGGTTTCCGTTAAGAAGCCTCATGATTCGAACTATGTTTGAAGCGAGGAAACCGGTTAATAAACTGGTATATTCCAATCCAGGAAGCAATTAACAGTGGTTATAAGATAATCCTCCTACCTAGTAGTTCCCTATCGCCTTTGGTCTTTTCGTTCAACTCGTCGATAGTCAATTCAGCACCGGCGGTGGCGGCAAACGCATCAAAAATTCCCATCCCAATCCCAGTTCGAATCGCAACTAGGGGATGCGCCTACGACGAACTTCGGGTCAGTAAAGAATTCTTCAACAGTTCAGAGAGTACTCATAGACTTGCCGCCCAGCAGATAGCCATAAGGGACTGGACAGGTAGTTCGACGACCCCGCGGACTTTTTCCAGAGCTTCGAGGAGCTGGAATCGCGCCGGATCCGGGATATCATCGGCGGGTGAGAGCTTAGACAAGGCTGCATTGATAGCAGCCGTCAGTTCGGCAACCGTGTCGGCCATTCTAGATTAATATTTAAGAGAAAGAGGAGTTGTGGAGAAGGAACTTAGAGGAGGAGAAAGGAACAATTTAAGCTCAAGTCAATGCATTGATGTTGATTGAGGGCCAATTCTTAACACAAGTGAGCCGGTCTATAATCCTCCTTGATCTGTCCCCCTCCTTCTAATTCAATGTCACAGCCCTGGAGCTGAGAACGAAATGAAAACCGTGATTGGTTGGTGTCACTGGTGGCCTGATACTGACGGCGTTCAAAAATGGGGGCCAAAGCTACTTCCAAGATTCGTGGACCGTGGCGCCTCAACACAGTGACTCTCATTCACTGACCGTACGCACTGATATACCAGCAGTCGAGCTGAGGCCCAGGGTGAGGGGAAAAGAACCGCAATTTATCCATTCAGCTCTACGACGCCATCTTTGGTGTAAAAGACCCACATGCATTTGCACTCACCTGCACCAGAGGGGCAGATCTATTGGTAGATATGGAGAAAATGGAAAAGAAGTCGAAATCAACTCAACTAAACCCCAGTGAATGATAACGATGGGACTCGGCAGCTTCTTTGTTGATAGGCAGAGGCTAGAGCCGCAGGCCCGGGTATTATATAATCGACACGTGATCTCATTTCGCCCAGCGCTCCAGTGGAGATGAAGTCGATTCTTTTGCCGAGTAACACAGGAATGCTTGAACTTTTGTCTAGTTCGTTCACAAAATGAACGGGGACAAGCGTCCAAATGTCAGCTTTGTGCCTGAACCCCTGCTGGCGGCAGCCAAGGTGGGTGCTCTGAGTGGTTAGTTTTGACCCGCGCTAGCTCCCATGTTCCTGTCTTACTTGTGCTCACTACCATATTTATTTAGGGACTGCTGGGTTGGTCTATGGAGGAGTGGCAGGAGTCATCAAATCTCCAAATCCAGTGATTCATTCTCTGTCCTGCGGAATCCACTGGTTTGCATGTGGCTCAACTTTTTGGTGTATGTTCAAAGCCCGATTCATTACCCTTTCAACCACCTAGACACTGATTTTATATGTTCAGGGCTACGGAGCAACATTATCAAGTCTCAATTCCAAGACCAAGCCTCCCCACAAGAACGGGCATATGTCAGCGCTTTCTCCGGAGGAATTTCCGGCGGAGTTGTGACTAGACTTATGGGTATCTATAATTCCCTAAATTTAGTCGCATTATGTGATCACTGACCAATATTTAGGTGGCCGACTAATCCCTGGTCTTGTTGTGTTCTCATTGCTTGGTTACTGTGGTCAAAGTGCCTTCAACAGACTTGATACATGGCAAGCGGAAAGGGTACAAACCCCTTCTAAACCATTTTTCCAGCGGATGGCCGATAGCAAATGGATTCCTCTCCGGAATTTATCCGATGATGAGTACCGTGGGATTCTTAGTGAGAAGCTCCTAGGTATTGAGGCTGAGATTGCACTTCTTGACGAAAAGATCGAGGAACTTGAGCAGGCACGACCGGAGTCTACTGATCCCACCAAAAAATAATCCCACCTTCTATCCTTGCACACCGCGGCTTCCAAAGTTCTGTCGACCATTCAAATGTTGAGATCACGTTGGGGATCTGGTCGGAGTCTGTACCAGTGCACAGACATTATCCCTTGACATTTTTCTGGGGACGGGCACATGCACATGTGTGCAGCAGTCTTACAAGGTTGTGTCAGATTTTACCTACTTTTCATTATGTGTCAGGTTCTACGGATAACCGGACAAGTGGGTAAATAATTGTATGTATAGTTGTATGATACTAGATTGTTGAAGCCATTGTATTTTTCCTTCTATTTTTCTTCCATTGAATCCACTTTCAGGTCCGTCCAATTTGGGGAAAAGGGGGGATCGAAGCACCCGAATCATGGAACGCCGATCGCGAGTCATCAAGAAGCCCCACGGTACTGGCAAAGTTGAAATGACGAGGTAGCCCAGAGCCAAGAGATTCTTGTATGATGAGATAGAAGGCTTGGAAGGATTGGTTGAAAATGAGGAGACTGATTAGGGGGGAAAAAAGGCCAGTAATATAGTAGTAGAGTGCATGCAAGTCAAGAGGGTCCAGAACTCCGAGAAAAGCCGGTTTGGAAGGTTCCGCTTAATGGTTCTGGCTTTCTCCGGCGCGTCCGAACCATACTTGTCATTTTCTACAGCTCCAGTATGATCTACCCATCCGCTTCGATGGGGTCTTCGTGTTACTGACAATTCTGGAGCTTTTGCCCCGTTCTTGGCTTTCGCGCGAAATTGAACACGCAACACTTGATTTCTACTTCAATCTCACCCCTCTACCAAGTCTAAAGAGAACACACGACACCTTTCTCTCTCAAAAAATAGTGGAGGATACCCGGACAGCTCAGTATTTCGATCGACATAATTGAAGAAGAAAAGAATCCCCGTCAATCTACTCAATGTTCTTTGTGCTGCGCCGTGTCTCTGTTCGACAGATCAGCCCCTGCTGATCGCGACTCGCGATGACCCTCTTTAATCCGACCTCGATCCTCGTCGGCTTCCTACTCCTATACCTGTCGTCCTTCTTCGTCTTCGCGATCGTCCGCATTGCAACCGGAATCTCCATCCAACGGATCGGTTACTTTTCCCTCCGTCGCATCGCATATACCCCGAAGGAAGGCCTGCATATTGAGATACGCGGACTCGGCTTCTCATTACACCCCCCGTCCTTCGCGCAGCCAACATGGATCAGTATTCGGTTGACAGAATTGAAGGTGAAACTGGATGCAGGTACACAGGCAGGGGGCAAACCGGAAGCCCCTCGAGACATTTTAGGATCCCTGAGCCCTGGAAGCCCCGTCCCTGACGACAGCACGACTCCCGACTCGACAACCCCGCGGAGTAAAACATGGAGGACATTGAGCCGGCTGAAGGAGCGCTTGAAGCGACTGCATCGACAAATCAACTGGCTGGCCCTTGTTGATATCTCAGCCATGAACACGACCGTCCAATTTGTCGGCGCCGGTCAAATACAGGTGGGGTCGTTGTCGCTGGCGGTGGACACCCGGAGTAAGATGGTCGAACGGGGCAAGCTCTTTCGCCGCAAGAAGGACATGTCCCAGGAACAGCGCCCGGCGGAATGGATCATGAATGTTCAAAATGTTCTTCTCGCCGTGGATGGCAGGGAGCCAACCGAGATCTTGGATAACGTTGGTGTGAACCTCCATGGGTTACTTTATAAGGACCTTGAAGGGTTACGGGATGCCTCGATCGCGCTGAAGATTGGTCGACTGCACGTTCCTTACGATGATATCAGCATGCTTCTACGACGTATCAAATCCGCTCAGAAACCACCCGCCAAGGAGCCGATGCGCGGGGAGACGGATGACGAGATCTCATTTGCCGACTTCGTGGAGGAGCTTGACAAGCCCGGCAGTCGGAACGATTCAATTGTACAGACTGTGGCTGATTCAAAGGAGTTTGCTAGCTCTCTTCTGCGGGGAATTCAGGAGATCCAGGTCGCTCTTAGCTTCTTCCGGGTTTCACGAAGTCTTGGATCTCTTTCTGCAGACCAGAGCCCCGTTTTCGTGAATGTGGTATCCCACGAACTGGGTATTGATCTCCATAGGATGGACCAAAAGAGCCCGGAGCATCGTATGTATTTCCAATCAACCGACGTTGCCCATCAAGCACTACTCGCCGCCATTTCCCTGTCTGTGAGCTTGGATGACAACTCAGGAGAAACCGATAATGTTCTTTACGTTCCTATGGCCACCACAACCATCAAGACTACATTGCCATCGAAGACAGTGAGTGCCTTCGAGGACGAGAACCCAGAGGAGCGAAACTCCAATATCCTCTTCGCCAACTTAGTTATCACGTCACCATCACTCGACATGCAACCTCAACATGTGTCTCGACTCTTGAAACTGGCACAAGCGCGCGCATCTTCTCCTCGAATCAAGAAGCGGAGCAACCACCAGTTGATTACCCGTTTACTTCCCAAGGCGACCATTAAGTTGTCTGTTCATGAACCCGTCATTCGATTCGTCCTTCCAATTGAAAAAGAGTCGGGCACTCCGGATGACTACAACCTCCTCATTTCATCTATCTCTTCGATATCGCTGGATATTGAATCATCTCATTCGTCCGAGGGTGGCGCCCATTATTCCCTTTCAGCCATTTACCGTGTTGCATCTCACAAATTTTACTACCAGACCCCTGCTGGTAATAAACACAATTTACTTACGACCGAGAGCCTGGAGTTCAAGGCCCATCTCAATGCAAGCCCGGAGGTCAAGGTCATTGCTTCGGGAGCCTTGAATGACTGCTCGATTCATATGATCAATGGGGACGTCAATCGCGGAATTCGCGAGGTTCTTGAACAATTCCGGATGCATCTGCAACCTCAAAAGAAGGTTCGAATGCCACCGAATGAACGCAAGACGAGCCCATTAAGGAAAATCCCCCCATGGCTTCTTCAATTCACATTCGAGTCTACTGGTCTCAGCCTGGAAGTTGCTGGAGTGGACAAGCCTGTGTCTGGTGTCTCTCGCGGTGTCTCTTTGCAGTTACAGTCTTGGACAGCAGAATACAAGGTGGTGCAAGAGACTGAACACAATGTTGGTAGTATTGCCAGGAGACGTACTTCCAGTCAATCAATTAGCGACGAGTCGCCGTTCAGGTTCACTCCAACATCGCCCCCAAAGACTATGCAGCGTGGTACAGAGCGTGGTGCCACTGATGGCAGACGACTCGCACTTCATGCGCGAGGCTTTGACGGTTTCGTGATCGAGTCTGATGATTATCTCGAACCCGAGCCGTTTGTCTCTCTACCCCGATTTGAGATTGCCTTGAGCACTCATAGCGACCGGCTCGGACCTGTCCTGCACATTAATTCAGTCTTTAAAGGGATTTACCTGCAATATTCTCTCTACCGGTTTTATTGTCTTGGTGTTGCGATTTCCGTGCTTCAGGACGTTTTCAAACCTCTGCCACAGGACTCCGATTCCAATAAAACGAAACACAGGGGAGAGCCAAGCATATCGATGCCACCGCCTCCATACTCTCCCTCATCATCATCGAAAAATGAGCTAATCACCATGGACGTGAAAGCGACTGTTGTTCAGCTCAAAACCAACCTTCCCGCCGATCCTCCAATGATGCTCCAGATTTATGGCCTGGCGGGTGGTTCACAGCGACTTTCAACTCCTCATGTCAAGGCAAATCTAGTCCGCATCCATGCCGAGGCCCCTAAGCTCAAGGGTGTTTGGGCTAGAATTGGCAGCATGAACAATGTTAGACTTGACTTCCGCAAGATGAAATACAAGCAGGGCACAGGGTTGGTTGAGGAGAGGTCAATCGATTTGTGGGCCGACTTTATCCGAATCGGCGTCCCGCATCATATGGTAATGCATCGAATTTTCGATAACATTATCAACACTTCAAAGGCTTTCAAGCAATTACATCATCGCTTTAAAAACCGCTGCAAGGAGTTCGTCTCTGTTCGAGAGCCCGAGGGACCGAAGAAAGTACCGAGAGTGTCACTTCGCACCAAAGCTCTTCTCTTCGAGCTTGAAGATGACGCCTTTGAATGGAAGCTGGGTTGCATCTACCGAACCGGCTTGGTTGAACAGATTCAGCGATGTGCACGCGAAGAAGCGTTCATTTTGAAAGCGCAGAAGGTTAGAGAACAGGATCAACGCCGTGCTTCGTCAAGGCTACGGGCGAGATCCAGTCATCGAACCTTGCGCAGCGAACGAACTAGTCAAGATACTCGCAGAAGCAAGAGCGCGGATACGCGAACCAAGAAAGAAGAACCAGCTCGTGGTCGTGCCCGCAGATATCGCTATGACACTGAAGGCGAAACATGTTTGACAGCGGAGCAGAAGATTTCAGTGGATGCTGCCTGGAACCGCCTTCAACAACATAATGCTCAAGTCTGGAAAGAGAAGATCGATGCTGCTATGAAGTTCCAGGGTACATCTATCAAAGAAGTCCGAAACTTATTCTCTGGTGCAGATGAACCGCCTGACGATGCCAAGGAGACCGAGACCATTCTTGCAATCCCAAACAGACCAGGCTTGCTTTCTGCTCTGATTAGCGATGTGAATCTTGTGATCGATAAACCTTCGTTCCCGATTGATGACTTCCCAAAATTCCTCAACCGTATTGGCAAGGGCATGCCTATGTCGATGAAATACGGCTTACTCGTTCCCATGAGCTTCAACCTGGAGATGGGCGAAGCGCGCGTCAACTTGCGAGACTACCCCCTGGACCTATTGCATGTCCCAGCCCTTCGTCCCGGACAGTCTCCGAGACTTCCTAGCTGGTCCTTGCGAACCAATTTTGTCATCGCTGAAGAGTATCGTGACCACGAATCTGCAAGACAGGTCGAAGTAGAGCTTATTCCCTCTGCTACAGCGAATGATGGGTCTCACGTCGATCCGTTCCGTATGAAAGTTTGGCGGTCAGTGAGTCCTGTGAAGACATATTCTGATCCGATCATTGAGATCAACACGAGCTTGCCTACGAGCATCTCCTGGGGAGTGTCGTACCAGCCCGTAATTCAAGACATGATGAAGATCATTGAGGGTTTCACCAAGCCTGAAATTGATCCATCTGACCGGGTTGGCTTCTGGGACAAGATCCGTCTAAGCTTCCACTCTCGCATCAAGGTGCTCTGGAAGGAAGACGGTGATGTTCATTTGCGCCTCAAGGGCTCTAGAGACCCTTACGTTGTCACAGGATTCGGAAGTGGCTTTGTTATGTGCTGGCGAAGGGACGTCAAGTGGGAGCTTCATTCTAACGATGACCCAATGGAGTTCATGAGCGTGACAAGTGGAGAATATGTGTTGGCGATTCCGGATTACAGCGCAGAAGCTCGATGGGCAAACGAAATGACCACAGAAGACGCGGATACCAGTTCACAATCTAGCGAGCAGAAGAATGCCGCCTACTTCAAGAAGGTCATCATGAAGCTGTCTGGTGACGTAAAATGGGCTGCTGGGTTAGTCTTCGAGCGTGATATTGACGCTGACTCAAGATCCTTCGCATTCAAGCCACATTATGAGGTTATTCTGAAAAACCCCAAATTCATCACCGAAGCACAGCGTGCCAACTACGATGCCTATCGTGGCTTCCGGAGTGACCACATTCACCTGTCTGTATCGATTATTGCACCTCAAAGCAGGAACTGGTCTGTTGATGGTGTCCAGCCATCTTCAAGTTACAACACTACTCACCTAAGTCCCCGTTTCTTTACCCACTTTTTCAGTTGGTGGTCGCTCTTCTCCGGTGTCATGTCTCTCCCTGTTCGCCAGGGTCCGCTCTTCCCCGGCATCACGAAAACCAGCAAGAAGTTCAATCGTCATTTGGCGACCGTCAAATACAAAGTTCTGCTTGCTCCTTTGTTTGTAGCGCACATCTATAAGCACAAGGACCGTGAAGATTATGGCGAGGATGCCGTGGCAGCTACTGGTATCAAGGTTCGCCTTGACAGTTTGAAGCTTGATATTCATCAACGCCGCGAGCAGATCAAGACACAAGCCCGTGGCCACTCCAAACAGACCAAGACAAGTGCGATGCGCATCAATCAAGCTCTCATTGACTTGCAATCAGCCGACTTCCGGGCTGTTTCTGCTAGCATCGAAGGCACTTCATCAGAGGACATTGAGAAGAATAGAGATGACATTATATCATCCTTCCAGCAACCTGTGGCCTCAGTTGATCTATCTCGCTTTACGATCCCCGATCAAAACCTGGACTGGATTGATATGGACGATTTTGTCGAGCCAGACTGGATTCTTCCCCAAGAGTCAAATCCCAAAACACAGATTCTTCCGCTTGCATTTACCCCGCGCTTCACTTACTTCCGCCAAACGGACCACGGTGATGTTGGGCCCGAAGAGACCGGCTACAGTACCTTTGGGAACGAACCGACCCACGACTGCGTGATGTCTGATACAAACGAGCCTCGCCGTGTCCAGATAGAGTTGATTAAGGATCGTCTCGCGACTATTGAAGCCCAGCTCCGGAACTACGATCGTAATATCGGGGAACTCGAGCTCAAGATGATGAAAGATGTCGATCATGACCCTGGCTTGAAGACTCAGCATGAGACTTTAGTTCGCCAAGCTGAATCTCTTTCCAGGCGGCGAAAGTTCTTGACATCAACCCTGAACCGACTTGAGAAGCTCCTGGCACGCGATGAACGGACGCCTCAGCGAAATAGGCTTGGAGTCAATGCTGCGCCTAGCGAGGCCTCTTTCCGCACAGGAAATGACGCAGACTCTACTGCTGACGGTCGCTCTGGCATTGATGGCATATATTCATCTGCCAATGATGAATTTTCTAGCGACTTCAACAATCGTTTTATGATTCACAACGTGCAGTTGAAATGGAACAATTCGCTTCGGAATATCATTCTCCGGTATAGCCACCAAGTGAGCCAGCGTCGAGGCTTTGTTTACTACATGTCTAGACGGGCTGTCAAGTTCATTCTCGACATTGTGGACGAGCAGAGCAAGGGCAAAAAGAAGCACTGCAGTGTGCCCAAAGAGCAGCCTCGAAGCGACAACGAGGAAGAGGACGTGGAGGATCGCATTGAACAGCTTCTAAATGATGCTAAGCGCTACGTCAATGCTGAAGAACATGAGCCAACCGATTCCAACACCGACTCACCTCAAGACTCTGACAATTCCAGTGAAGTCATTGCGCCCGAGTTCACCCCGCAGAACAGCTATTATCTCCGACTTATTGCCCCTCAGATCCAACTACTTAGCGAGAAGAATCCTAAGTCGGTGCTAATGGTGGCGGCCAAAGGAATGGAGCTCAAAGTTGTGTCAATCATGGACAAGGAGCGTGTTTCAGACGATGTTAGCGGATTGGTTCAACGTCGTTTCTCTCTTGAGATGGACGGTGCACAATTCTTCGTTGCAACCCAGAAGAATCTCATGGCGAACTTGCAGTTGTATGCTGGTAACAAATACGGCAATGTTCCCGGATCTGCCTGGCCGCCTTGGTTGACCCTTGAGGCCATGTTTGATTTCGAGCTGAACCCCTTCGGATTTTCTCGAATCGTGCAAAAGACTTCGGCTAGCCTCCGCTATGACAAGTACAACAACCTTCGGTTGAAGTACAACGAAGAAGTAGGCAAGGGTCACCACGAAGAAGACCGTATGGATCAAATAAGTGTCGACTTCCCCCACTTCCGGGCTATCTGCGATTCTGCTGAGTATTACTCCATGTATATCATTGTCTTGGATCTTATGCTATACAGCGAGCCGCTCGAGAAGATCCGAAACGAACGCCTAGAAAAGATCATGCTTACTTCCGATTTCAGCGATCTTCGTGGCACTCCAGAGATGGTCTTCAAGCTACAATCACGCATCCGCCAGCTGGAAGAAATCAAAGACTACTTCCAGATCAATGCCAAGTATCTGGACAAGCAGGGTTGGGAAGACCGACTAGCCCTGGAACGTGATCTTTCTCAATGCGAGGACGAGCTGTTCTTCATGATGAAGGCCATCACCACCTCCCAAAGACGTGCCGAGCCTAGTTCGTCTGTCACAAACGGCGTGCTGCGTTGGAGCATTTCCGCAAGCGAGGTAGTGTGGCATTTGATGAACGAGGCGTCTGCTCCATTAGTGGAATTCCAGCTTCAGAATGCTGCATATGAACGAACAGACAATACTGATGGATCCAACCACAATCTCGTGGCAATTGAAAGACTGAGCGGGTTGAACCTCTTGCAAGATGCGATCTATCCCCAAATCATTGCACCTTACCTTGATCAGCCTCGAGCCTTGGATGATTACATGCTAAGAGTGAAGTGGCACATGCTGGAAGCTGTTGCTGGAGTTCCCGTGGTTGATAACTTTGAAGTATCTCTCTTCCCACTCAAGATCCAGTTGGAGCGTGAACTTGGGCAAAAGCTCTTCGAGTACGTCTTTCCCGACGTGGACTCTGGTCCATTTGAAAATGGCGGCCTCTCGTCTTTCATGGATAAGAATATGAAAACCTTTGATGATTCGGATGATGAGAACGATGCCGACTCCAAAAACCCGTCAATCGCTCAATCAATTAGTGCCGACGATGACAGCACATCGATTGATGACCTCTCTATGAAGGGTCCTGGATCCATTGAGCTCCGTCTGCAACCGACTCTCTCACTTTCCGAGGAGGGCAAATCTAGTCGACGCCCGAGCCATGTCAAGGGCCTTGCCATGACTCCTATCCATAGGAGTAATACGCATACTCGACTGAGCGTCCCCGATTCCTCTCGGCAATCAGGTCGTCCGGCGACCACTGGTGGCTTGTCGAAGAAAAAGTCTACTGAAAGCATACGCATGCTAGTCAAGCAGCCCACAGATAGATCTCTTTCTAGCCAAAGCGCCGGCGAAGAAAGGAAGAAGTTCGCCCTGAGCAAACCGAAGGGCGGCAAATCCAAGGAACCGACTGATGACCTGTCCCAAATGATATACCGAGCTTCGAACTACATGACCCTTGCGCACGTGAAGGTACACGACGTGGTTCTTAGCATGAGTTATAAGGGTAAAGGCGAGCACAACATTGAAGATCTCCACGACTTCGTTTTCCGTCTCCCTGTTCTGGAGTATGGAAACAAGACATGGTCGAATCTAGATCTTGCCCTACGTCTCAAGAAGGATGTCATCAAGGCTCTAATTTCGCACGCTCCCGCTATCCTTGGCAACAAGTTCTCTCACCACCGTCCTTCCAAGCAACAACAGAAGAAGCTCCGCGAGCTTGCATCCTCATCTCAACTTCTCCCTAACGCGGGCAACCTGATGAACAACCCTGCGCGAAGCAACCCTGCTAGCATGATCAGCTTTGACTCCAATAGCGAGTACTCCGAATCGCCGTCGCGAAGGTCCATGCAGTCGAATGCTTCGCCATTGGCGAGGTCGGTGTCACTGAGCTCTGATATCCACGATAACCATGATCCTCCCATTTCCGATTCGCGATCTGCGAGTGGTGTAGATGTGGATTCTCGCTGGGAGGTTTGTATTGCCCTTTCTTAATCAAACCAATCAACTTCATTTACTAACTCATTTCCTAGGAATCACGTCGCTTTGTCAATGCGCCGGGAAGACCTAGGACTGCCGGCCACACCGTGACTACCGTCGAAGCCGGCCGTGCCGAGCAGGAGGATACTAGGTAAGAAATACTCCTTTCCCCCAAGCATCCACCAGAGAACGGAATACTAACATTGTATCCTGCAGCCACAAAAACAACACCATCCGCAATATTAGTCGGAAATTCACATTCCGGAAGGGATAAATCCTCGAACCTCAACGTCCCACCTATCCTCTTACATCATTACAATCCTCCATACCTCTCTGTTCCCCGTCCCGTTTCAATCCAATCGATTTCCGTGGCTTTCAACCTTCAGCCACACACAACACCCTCTTGCCCCATCTGTTTGTTTGTTATTCCCGTGTCTCCTATTAGATACCCTCTATGTGCACTGGGGGCCGTATATAGGCGTTAATTTTTGTGTTTATCTTTGGTTGTAATTGCCTGTACAGGCATCATTTGTTTTTGGATGTGGGAGGGAGGGAGGGGGAAGGTCTCATTTCATGTTGCCTTTCGTTGTATTCCTCCCCCTAACTTTTTCCCCCTGCAGTGTTACTGTATCTCGGTTCGACATTTTTGGCCCTTTGGCATGCATTGAGGGAGCGGAGGCTTGGTTTTGTTATTCTCATAATTCATACATACGCCTTAGGTTTGCTGCTGCGTACCAAGCGGCCAGCAAGCGCGATCAATATTTCAATCCATCAATTGGTCTTTCCAATTTACCAACAGCACTTGAATACATAGTATTGTCCACGGGTGTACTCCCTAGGTGATAGTTCTGAGATAATTCTCTGGGCAGTGTGATTTGCGATGCTCAAGTAGAGAGAGGGATTATTCAAATCGCGAGGTACAAAAATATGCAGGATTTTTCATTTTTATCGTATGAGTAGTATCACAGTAGACAAATATCAAGGGTATCTATATACGGACAGGAGCCAAACTTCCGAAACAAACCAGATTCAAAACCAATGCCAAATATAACCTGCATCAGTAAGTAATTGCAGAACCAACATGTGCCTTAATATGCAAATAAACATGGACAACCACAATATCCAACATGGCTACCAAACAGGCCATGAAACAAAACAAAAGCCCCAAAAAATTCATCATCAATTCATGCGTTGTTACAGGTTATAATTTTCAATGACTGCTCGGCTGCGCGCCAGCGTCAGCCGTCGTCGACGCAGTCGCCTCACGAGCCGTCTCTGTACCAGGTAGCTCAGTATTTTTCTCATCGAGAGCAGCCAAGTCCGTAGCCCCCTCAGGCTCCTCAGCCCCAAGAAGAATACGTTCAGGCCGATGCGCAGTAGCAGGAACCTCCGGAGCGCCCGCAACAACGGGCGCAGTGGCCTGCGCGCCGTCCTCCACGCCATCAACAGACGGCGTCGAGGGCGCGCTCTGCTTCTCCCTTGCCTCCCGGCTCCAGGGCAGCAGGTTCGGCAGGCGTTCCTGGACAGACGCGAAGCGGGTGCGCGCCGTCGGCGCGGTGATATCGTCCGTCCAGGGAATGCCGCCCTGGCCTCTGTTTTCGGCCCAGGCCTTCTTTTCGCGGCGCAGGTCGCTCTGGACCCAGGGGATGGTGATGGCGGTCCAGATGAGGGCCCAGGCGAAGGGGAGGGACCAGCCGAGCTATTTGTGACGTCAGTGCGGTTCATTGGGAGAAGGGATGGGGAATTGGGGGATCGGAGATTGAGTTTCGGGCTGGACTGGACTGGGCTGGCGATGACGTACGGTGAATGCTACGGATTCTTCGACGGTGAAGATTATGGCGGTGATGGCTGCTGCGCAGATGATTGAGCCGCCGCTCCAGAAGCAGTTCATTTCGAAGAGCATGCGGCGGAAGTAGGGGCTGGATAGGTATCGGGTTCGGAGGGCGTAGCGGTAGATTTGGCCGCCTCCGCCGTCGACGGCGACGACGTCTTCGATCAGGGCGTAGAGGGCTGTTGGCATTGGGGAGCCTTTGGGAGTGGATGAGATGCGGAAGGGGGCTTTAAAGCCGGCCATGCGGAGGATGTCGAGGACGAGGTGGACGATTCCGAAGTAGAACATGACTGTTGGGAGGACCATGGCGACGAGGCGCACTGTTGTTGAGGTTAGAGAAATGACTTTTGTGTTTCGTTTGTTTTTGTTATCTGTTGGCTTTACCAATTGGTTCTGTAGGAACGGTTCCACTGGTTTGTTTGTTAGCTTTTGTTGATTGAAGTATGGGGATGGGTTATTGCCAACGTACGCAATCAGCTCGACCGCTAAGATGAGCCATACTATCGTGAAATTGATATGGAAAAAGTCGAGCTACCAATATTTGTTAGCTATGCGCCCCCGAATTATTTTCTTTTCGCGAAAAACAAAAGCATACTCTTGATTTTGGCGCATTTAGCGGCCGGGCGCACGAGCCCTTCTTGAAGAGATTATGTAGACGATAGAAGTACTCAAAAACCGAGATACCTCCCAGACAAGCGGTGACGATAGAAAACACTAGGCAAGAATTAGTCAATGTCACTTTTGCAAATCTTGTCCGCAATAAAATCAAAGACCAGAGCAACAAAGAACATACCCAAATTATGCGACAAGTTGGTGCCGTACCATAGTCCCCAGTATAACGCGACCGGCTGGCCTAAGGTATCAAGAACAAAGATAGTCCAGAAGAATGCGATGGACTTTTTCCGAGTATGTAATGAATATGGGAGCGGCGGGGGCTCCGTATGCCTAGGAACAGTGTTCCTTTCGGGGTCTTCCATGAGCGTGGCGATGAGTGGCGGACGGCGCAACTCTTGGACCGAATTTCCAGGGGGGATGTTGATTCTGTTATTGGATATGGGTACTGTTCAAAGATTTGTACATTAGGACATGGTGGGTTTCGATTGAAGATTCTGACTAGAATCCAGGGGAGAGAAGAAGATGAAAAGCAAAAGCCATTAAAAATAGGATGATCATTTGGCCTTAGCCAAAACGAGATTTTTAGTTTGTAGGCGCAGTGCCGGAAACGACGGAGTGCGGTACCTCGGTGCGCATACAAAGTAAGGTGTGTGGGGAAGTACCGATTGGAAAGTTCTCCGTGATGTCATGTCTCGATAAAAACGGGCACTATTTGGCATTCGCTGACTTGCATAAAAAAGACAGATTTCTATTGTTTTCTTTATTGAACACTTCCAAATGTTCCAGTCCTTTCTTTTCACCTGCACATAATCCCGTATTCATATGATGGGTTCATTGAAATCTTCCCTGAAGATTGCGTGGTGGCCGATGCCGCGTATCCGTATAAAGTTAGCAGTTTCGTACCCAACTTTATCAGAACCGGGAGACTTGAGCTCCGGGTAAAGAAAAGAAAAAAACAATATGTAATCATGTGTCTGTTGTTTATGATGCATCGATGTCACAGAATAGTGGGGGCCGCGTTATCCCTTGGCAGATGTGCATGGCAAAACAGGTAATCGGGATGCCCAAGGGACATGGAGTCCGAAGAGTTAGTTCGGGCGCCGATCCCAGCCAAACAATCCAGTCAAGTTAATCTTCATTCTGGTTCAACGTGCAACCAGTTGACCCAAATTTGTTTATTTTAACCTTATACTAATGCTCATTGAATCATGATCAAACTAGTATAGTTTTATTGCATCGAAAAGCAATAGGTGATGTATCATACTGCAATATTGAATTGTCCACTGAATGAAGCCATATCTGACTCAGCGGGTCGGCTTTTAAGGCGCGAAACACCTTCAACACTGTTATCTCCGTATACAAACCCTGCTCCGTATACCCCCGGGTCTTTCACGCCTTAGTATAGCTAAATCTTAAATCAGATCATGCCGCATACCCGAGTCCCATATTCACTCGGAGTATGCTGGCCGATATCAAATTCTAGGCACTGCGTATCCACTTGCACTATGCCGATAAGAAAAAGGATACAAACAAAGTACTATGTCGTCTGTACCTGGGAATTCTTTGTGAGCAGAAGTGAGACAATCAGGGTAGATTCAAGGAATATCAAGCTCAAATATAATCCCATATGACAGAAAACAGGTATCTCCTGTTCCTGAAATATGTGGCGATTCAAAGTTTCTGATTGGTGAGGCAGACAATTATTGATGCCCGAGTTTCGGGGTGTCCAGACAGTCTGGGTCACATGGAGATAAGCAAGTTTTATTTTCTGATAAGCGCAAATTTCGAAAGTGGCGCGAGTTCGATTCACGTTCTCTGCTTCGAATTCCATCCCTCTTTTCACTCTCAACAGAACAACCTTCACCCCATAGAGGCACCATTTCTCCATTTCATCCTTTGCCTTATTATGGACTGATAATGGCGCCCAGCTTACAGGAGCTGATCGCTTTTTTGCTGAATGAGGTTGCGCTATGCGGTAATCAAGGTGCGTATAGCTCTGCTCTCAGACCCACTTTACTCAGCTATCCTGCATTCGGACTGGCATCAGTCGGATCTATAGCCACTTGTTGTGATCGAACATTTTTTGTCACCTTTTGAAGTCTCTTGATATACGCGGAGGAAGAATCGCAAACACCATCTTGATTTTTATGACAAGCTAACTGATTTTTAGGTGCAACTTTGCAGGATGTTTTGAAGAGTATTGAGGTTTTCTATCTCAATTCACCTCAAAATGATTCTGGGCGAAGTCAGCTTGTGGATCGTCACTTCAAAACAAAGATTTGGTCATGGCTGACTCGAAATCCCGAGGTATCGGTGGGGATAGATAATGAATGGAATCATCTCAGCTTGGATGAATTTGAAAAGCTTGAGCAATCCGCCTGCAACCCCCAAGAAGAAGCCACCGAGGGAAACGAGGAAACCGAGAACGACCGAGAAGGCTCTGAGTCATCTACTGCCCCAGAGTTCCGGATTTTCGTCTCTAAAGAGAGGACCTGGTATGCAGTGGCTGGTCATGAACCTGATGAGACCAAGCTTCCCGCGTCAGAGTTTATGCTACTATCTATCATCGCCAATCGGAAGTCAAATGGCATTCCACAGACCGAGTTGATCCAAATCAGCGGTCAAGATAAACGATCCGTGCCTAAAAGAACCGACGCTTTGGTCGCCAAAGGATACATCGAGAAGCGAGCTATTCAATTTAGGGCAGCACGTACAAGTTTGTGTACTCTTCGTCGATTCCTGAATGCCCCGACCGCTCAGCCTAGTGGTGAAAAAGAAGCCGAAGCAAAGCCCCTAATCGAATTCGATGATTTTGTGAAGCAACTGTTTGCGGCTCTCAGGGAGAATGATGGCACTATCAGTCGGAACGACCTGAAGAGAGAATTAGGTTTTGAAGATCTTTGGAGATCGAGAATTCTCTCCCGAACCGTTCGCAAGTATGAAAAAATTGGCGTTCTCAAACGAGTGAGAGTGAAGTCGCAGTACAACATGATGCACCCATGCATCATGCTTTTACGGGAACCTACAAAGTCGGACACTGCAAAGTTTTTTGAATTCACTCAACATGGTTTCACGGGAGATGAAGAGGACCCAGCAGATGCAGATGAAGAATTGGACGTGGAGGCAGATTCTTCAAAGCAAAATATTGCGGATCAAGAAGATGGCGTCAATAGCAAGGATGAACGCGTCGTCGATTCTGGACGCACTATACCGGCCTGGACACCCGATCGTGTTTTGTGTAACCAACTTTTCGATATCATTGACAAAGCAGGCACGTCTGGAATCACCAATGAATTTATTAATCGGAGTTGTTTTGGTCAATTCTACAAGCGACCGTCAGAAAACATGGTCCATCGTCTGACAGACTGTTGGCAGATCTCTCAGCCTCCACATCTTCGGCACCTGGCCATTGTCAGAGATTCCGATGTGCACAAGACCACTATTCATTATGTTCATTATTCAGCGAGAAACTTTGCGAAGAAGGTTGCTGAGGGCACCGCATTCTGGGAGGCTGTCGAATTTACAGGGAAGAAGGGTAAATCATCAAAGACTGTGCTTCCTCCTGTCCATGCCCCTGCGCAACTCGACGAATATGGACTCCCTCAGAACAACATACCCGTGGGAATGATGAAGAATGGGAATGTCACTCTACTTCAGGGTCTTGCAAGCTGCAAACCAGCCGACTACAGTCTTACTCGCAAGGATCCTATGGGTGTAACACAAGCTGATGGTTCATATCGTACGTATTCATCCCCTTTCTGTTTTGAGGCTCTCTAACCGAAACAAACCACAGGAGTCCAAGCCGGAAACACCATCACTCTTGAGGGTTTCAATCAATCTGGCATCTTGCTTAATAACAGAAAGGGCCGTCCTAGGACTAGCACTGGCCGACCTACTCCGAAGAGGATAAAGAGAGAGTCATCTATTGTTCCAGAATCCGAGAACGTTGACATCGTTCTGGAAGACGATCCCCCAATGCCCCTACACTGGAAAAAAGCCCGAACCCCGAAGAAGCAAAAAAAGTATCAAGGCATGTCCAAGAAAGAGCGATTCGAAGCAATGGGCTGGGACGCGTCATGGACTGAATACAGCGCTCTTGTCATGGAAAAACCAACACCTGGAGTTTATGTCACGAGTCATGGAAAGCGTCGACCTGCAGGAAAGAAGCAGGGTCGTCCAAAGGCGAGCCGGATTGCTATTTTTAAGTCACCAAAATTATCCTCCTTGTCTTGGTTCACCAAGGACGAGAACGATTCAGACCACGGGGAGGAGGCCGAGGGAGAGGAGATGACCCCGGCAGTTGCTGCCACACCCAGGCTAGTGACTGAAGAACCCATCTCCCGTCAGCCAAGTGAAGCAGTTGAGTCTACCCCAACCCAGTCGAGGAGTAGCAAACGGGGTCTCCTGGCTGCCGATGTTCTTGAGTCGCCAAATCCATCGAAACGTGCTGCCACGCCCAACGGCGCCAAAGAAAGACCCAAGAAGCAGGCTCGTATCCGTGGGCCTCAGAAGGAGAGTCGGACCGATCAGGTTTCGAAGTCTCCAGAGCCCAGCAATAATGGAGAGGCTGCAATCGATTTGACCCCGGTAGATGTCAATGTGACTGGACCGTCTAAAAGCGGAAATCCTCAAGACCCAATTCCAAGCAACCACATTGAATCCGCAGACCAAGGAAATGCCGGAGACAATACCATGGGGCCTCCTTCTACATTGGTCACACCCAAACCACAGGCCTCCACCGTGTACCTCATTCCCAGCACGCCAATGGAGTTCAATAAGAATGAGATTCCCAAGGAACATGGCTCATCTAACAGGGGAGGATCTATACCGTTCTTGCGAAGAAAAATTATTATGGATATTGTTGAAAAGGCCGGTGGAGCATACCCTGGCGGTGGTGAGCTTTGGTATCCATTCACTACTGCATGGATGAGGATGAACCACAAAGAAAAACCAGACATGCGGACTCTGAAGAGAGCTGTTAAATACTTGGTTGATGCTGGTACACTTCAACAGATGACATTCAGTGGCAAAGACTGCAAAGGAGCGATGGTCACAAAAACAATCCTGAGAAAACCAGAGATGCTACCCGATGATCCTCTGATCAAGGATTTGCAGGTCCAACTGC
Source organism: Penicillium verhagenii (assembly GCF_028828195.1). Taxonomy (NCBI): domain Eukaryota; kingdom Fungi; phylum Ascomycota; class Eurotiomycetes; order Eurotiales; family Aspergillaceae; genus Penicillium; species Penicillium verhagenii. Next base: position 685,903 of record NW_026643166.1, on the reverse strand, counting down.
TGGCTCGTGACCGCGACCCTAAAAATTCCTTCTCACCTCACATCGAAACAAATCACAATATTTCGCGGAACAGTGGTCCTTTAGTTCCCGCTGCTGTGAGCGGCCAAAAGCCCCGTCCGTTTTCGTTGCCTACCGTGTCCGATGCAATTGTTCATCTCCGTTCGAAGCCTGCTTCTGTTCTAATCCAGGAGAAGAAGCGAGGCTTAGCACTCCAGAGAAAGCTCATGAAAAGGATGCTCTTGGATGACGGATCTGAAACTGACTCCGAAGATGACCTCGATTTCTACGAAGAAAACTTGGATCTCAGATTCAGAGTTCAACGACTCGCTCAATTGGAGCCAGGTTCTGGAGATCAAGGGACATCAATCTACCGCCCATGGGTAGGCAATGGAATGGCACCGAAGATGTCTAGATTCAAAGTCAAGAAGTCGATTGGAAGGCGGAAACGACGGGGTCGCCCTCTGGGACGAAGAAACCTGAATGGCATAGAAGCAATGAGGATGCTGATGAATCCAGGGCAGATCTTCCATAGCTCGACAAACACTTTCGCCACAGGATCTATCAAGCGCAGATGGGGAGCAGGAAAGTACAAGACATGGGCAGAGACCCGGCCCAGTAAGGTTTACAAATTCATTGACGCTGCCCAAGAGCTCGTCAGTCTGGCCCAATCTGGCGATCCAGCGGCGGAAGCCAACATGACGGAGGCCGAAAAATTCATGTCGAGAATTGACAAGATCATGATATGGGAGCTTGAAAATGACGGAATGATCGATTCAAAACTTGATGATCATCTTTTCATCATGCACGAGGTCGGCAACGGCTTCACCCCTGGTGAATTGCAACTTCCCGTTCGATTCCATGTCGAAAAATCTTTACGAACTACGGGATCCCGCAAGGCACGCATGCTAACCCGAGCATTGCTTGGCCGTCAACGTCATCGCAAAAGCAAACCTGATACTGCTCGGGCAAATAAAATCAAAAAGGTGGAGGCACGTCAGCCTCCGCGTCGCCGGACGACGTTCAAACCACTTCCTGAGGGGGTGGTACGAAGATACATGGTTGCTATCACTGCAATTCGAACGCTGGCTGGTGGGTTTGAAGGAAAAGTCGTCGATTGGGACCTTGTGCCTCTTGCTTTTCCCAACAGCGATCCGGATACTGTCAAGCGCCACGGTAAATCGATCCTCGCTCGAAACCGAATGGAAATTCATAAAATGCAACGGGATTTCCAGGAGCGATATCTCCAGGCCTACGAGAAAGAACAAGTGCCCCCAATTGACTACGACAACCTGTCAGAATACAATTGGCCAGCCGTGGTCGAGTGGGCTAGCATTGAGCTTGATTTCTCTACATCCGAAAAGGCTCCCACTCTCCCTGCGACCCGCGAACAGTTTGACAGCATGTTCGATCTCCGTGAAGAGCCTTTCACCGTTCCCGAAGAAGTGCATGTCACGAGTGGTGCTCTCACTGTTGCCAACAAAAAACGTCTCTTGGCTCGTGTTCCATTTGTCGTCGAACAACCTCGCACCATGGCCTCCATCACCCCCAAGTATAATCTTGAGCAGCTGGAAATCGCGAAGACATGGGTTCGTGGCAATGTCGCAACCCCAGAAGAACAATACAATACCCTCGCAGCCAACGAGACCCTGGCACCAATCGGAGAATCTCTTCTCGCCGCTGCCACGCAGTCTCTGATGACTGATCGCATAATCTCCAACGCACACCGCGGCCGTATTGGCCCAGGCCGCAATTACATGCTCCACGACGTCTTCCTACAAGCAATGGAACGCCGCCGCGCGATCGACATCGACCAACTAGCACGTGCGGCCGAATTCAAGACCACGGTTCTTGACCCAGCGCTCAAGAACGAAGGAGCCTTCAAAATCAACTACCACGCCGGCGACGGCGATGCTCTCGCCGTAGACGAACTCTTTGCATACAACCACGTCGAACTCGTTCCGCTCAATCTGCCCCGCGAGAAATTCGGTCTCATCGACGGAGCATACCTCACCCGTCAAATGGACAAAAGTCGATTACGTTTCGAAATGGAGGTGCGCCCGCTCCCGGGCTACATCTACGGGAACCCAATCCGCGACATTGTGAGCAGCATCCCACCTCCACGACCACCTGCTTCAAGGCATCTGCCGCTCTGGTTTGATATCCATGGCCGCTTCTTGCCGGATTGGTGGGGCAAGTCTATTGCCTCCGTGGTGGGATGTCTTATCCTTCGGCCTGGTGTGTCAGCTGAGAGTATCATCATGATGGTGAAGCCTGGCTTGATGAAGTGGGAGGTTGAACTCTTGCTAGAGGAATGGTTGCTGAAGGTGGGCATTGTGGAGAAGTCGGAGACTCCTGGTCGATCTTGTTGGAGCCTGAAGGAGTGGTGGTGGATGGCTTTGGGTGATATTGTCCAAGCCCCTCCAATTGCGCAAGCAATCGCGACGTAAAAATGGAAAGGGAACGGCATCATAGAGAAAAAGAAGAAGGTCGTCCTTGATTGCTTTTACTGGATTTTTACCGTAATGTACTAGTAGCTAGAGGGGTCAAAACCCGAACATATCAATTGATTTCATACATACCTACCTACCTATTTACTCAGCACTTGAGTCCCGCCGATGTCATCATTTCCACCATATCACCCTCCAGGGCTCCAACCCGTGGACATTCATGGGCTGCTTAGAATGGCAGTGAAGGTTTGACTACCGGAATTTTCCGAACATTGCCGATTTAATACTTCTGGTAGAACGTAACATCTGCCACATATGTAAACATTTGAATGATTTGAAAACAATCATATAATATAACATTCAAACTCAAAGTAATCTTCAAAAACAGAATCGATCTATAAACCCAGAAAAAGAAAAACACTAAACCCTCAGCTACCTAGTACCCGTAGACCGAAACCCTCAAGTACTCGCTTCGAAGCCCGCTCCGAAGCCCTCATTCATGCACGCGAACCAATCCAATGCGGGGTGCAAATGCAGGTGCATTTAGTTAGGAATGCAGACACCGTCGTTCCACTCAGTGGCGCCAACACACTGCCATCCATCGCAGCAGGAAGGGCCGCTGGGCTGGCAAGCAACCTTGTAGTCTGGAAGTAATGGAGCACAAGAGTCAGCGAATCTTATTTCTCACTATGCATATATGGATCCATGTCATCTTCATTCTTTGCATGGTGGAACTCACTGCCGACACAGGTGCGCTTCTCGAAAGCATCGGGGAAGGGAGAGGCGGCGGCAACGGCGGCCAGGGTAGCGATGATGATGGTGGTGAACTGCATTTTGGTGGATTTTGGTTTAAATGTTTGATTTGAAGACTGGGAGTCTGGAGTGGTTTCAAGGTTGTGGATTGGGCTGGTTGATTGTTGACTGAGTTGATGGATGATGTTTGATTCTCGGGGATGTTGGTAGCTATTTATGCTCTTTGATGTTGGATTGTTCAGGCCAGTGTAGCTCAGTGTCCAGGATTGTCAATCTGGCCATTTTGCCTCTCTGTCTTGTAGATATTCCCTAAATAGAGACATGTAACCTCAAGGATGTTTCATGATCTATAGATATTAGATCTTGACTCCACATTGTCTTGGCGTTTGGAACCCGAAATACGGAGATGATCTACTTGCCCTTTTGAAGTAGGCGGTGAACAAGGCTGAGTCCCTGCTATTACCAAGATAGGATAACCTGTACGTCAAGGTTCCCTAGCCTGGCAAGGGCTTGATATAAGCATGCAGATCTTCATGTTGAGTAGATTGATTGTCCAATTGCTTAGATAGGCACATAGCAATTCTGACCGCAACAATTTGAGAATGAAGACAAAGATAACCATATACAATCTAGTAAACACCAATTTGCCCTCCCGGCCCCGTAAACGCCAAGCTAAAACTGTATAAATGTGGAAAAATCGAATAAAAATGCAGATCCGGCCAAACATTAGTTGGGGTTACAGGTCATCAACATCCAATGTCTGGCGTAGAATCAAGATGATCAAAGCAAACACAACGACCACAATAGCCCTGTCTAGCCATGGGCTGTTCGCGGGTTCGGATGAATGTGTGATACCTGCAGCGGCACGTACAGGCCGAGGCTGAAGGGCAGTCGTTTGCGAAGTCGATGGCTGACTCAATCCCGTCGATGAAGACGCACCATCTTGTGTTAATTGTGATGGTTGAGCCTGCGCGGTAGATTGCGACACGGTTGGCGTTGGCGTTGGCGCTTGTTTAAGTTGTTGTGGTTGTGGTCGTGTTTGGGTCTCAGGCTCCGTTTGCAGTGGCGTTTGCGATGGCGCATCGGTATTCGTTGTCGATGTCGATAAAACAGGCTCAACCTGCTCCTTCTCGGAAACCTCCTCACTCGCATCAGCAGTACCAGCCTGCTGTCCCACCCCATCTGCAGAAGAAGCCGTAGCATTACCCTCGAACCCCTCAACGTCGACCTCAACACCCCTCTCCACACAAACAGTCCACCAATCCTTCATAGCCTCCCCATTACTAACCCCACACTCCCGACAAGCCCACTGCAAGCTCACTTTCGCATACTCCTTCCTCAGCTCTGTACTCCCCTCCACCCCGCCAACCTGCCCCTTACTCTCACCACCCATGATCTCCGACCGGATGGCTAGCAGCGCTGTCCTCACGCCCCAGGCTGGCTGCCACGTTTCCTCATGGTGACCGGAGATACTAAGACAGATTTCGCGGTTGACCTCGAAGCGGCCGGATGGGGTTAGGAAGCGGAAAGATGGGGGGCGGAGCGGGTAGGTTGAGGGGAAAGTTATGCGGCCATGGTAGAGGCCGCCGGCGTACGGGGTTGGGGTGGGGGGACCGGCGAGGGTGAAGTGCCAATCGTGAAGGTTGGTGTCGCTTATTGGGGCGGCAGTGAAGTAGGGACTTGGGTTCTTGTGGAGGTCTGTTGATTCTTTGAGAAGACGTTTCGTGGAGGGGCTGGTCATTGTCTCTTTTTTTTCTTGGTTTCTTTGGGTTTGGAGTTGGTGAGTTGGAGATGTTTGGGTGTTGCGGAGGTGGGATAAGGATAAGATGATAGTGATCGTTGATTAGATTGAGTTGGAGATCTTTTCCATGACTATGGGGGTCATGTGATTACAGGCCAGACATATCCCTACCAGTGAACATTACTAGTACTATCTGACTGAGAGAATAGAAATAACTATGAATGATGATGTCTATCTTGAGAGAGAAAAAAGTAGCCTCTCATCCATCAATAAGAGCATGCAGTATATTCCAGTCATGTACAAGAACCTCTGTATTATATTTGATAGTAATACATGAAAAATGCCATTCAAAATATTGGCTTCCACGTTCACATTGTCGCTGAAACGCCAAATTTATGCAGTCCAGCCAAGTATAAATCATGGGAAATCGATTCCTTTTCATAAGCAAGATAGCGAGAAGGAGATCATTCCCAGTCGCGCCACTCATCCGTATCTCGCGCACGCACAGGACGAGCCGCAGCCTCTGGATCCAACAATCCGTTGCTCTCGATATCGGGCTCGTCCTCGTAGTCGCTATCGCCCGGCCGAGGTCGAGGGGATGCGGGCGCAAGAGTCTGCATGGACACACTAGTTGGTGGGCGATCGTGCGTCTCTTGTCGGTTTCGATTGGCGATCCAGCTGGGCTGAGCTGGGGAAACACTTGTACCGGCGCCGGTACCGTTGCCAGCGCCCGCGCTAGCTCCGCCAATCCAGGCATGGCTGTTATCCATATTCCGCTGGTACAGATCCCTCCGATACTGCTGTTCGTCGTGCGCCTCCTGTTCACGGCGGAGACGGAGGCGTTCACGTGCTTCGAGGAAACGAGGACTTGGTTCCCAGCGCCAGCCGTCACCTGTGGTTGTGCTGATGGGAATGGGCCAGAGGAGGGGGCGGTCACCGAAGAGGTGTGCGAGGTTCCGGCGCCAGCCGTGGTCGAATGCGCTGGGCGTCTTCTCGGAGTCCTCTTCGTTGAGGTAGTTTTGATACCGGTCGTGTTCACGTTGACGTTCCATATCTGCGTAGGAGCGGGACAAGGCCTGTTGGGCTGGAGTGAGGTTGTTGGGGTTATTGAAGTTTGGACCCTGGAAGCTTGGACCCTGGCCGGGGCCATAGGGTGCGGGTGAGAGACGCTCTTCGCCTTCTTCGGCACGGGTCACGCCTGGAATGGCATTGGCATGTGCATCGATGATCTGGTTCCCGTATCCTTGAAGTCGGTGGGCGAGACTCTCCTGGGACGGGTCACCGTTCGAGCCGTTAAGTCCGGACTCGGTGTCGAATCGCTGTCGGTCGAGCGCTTTGCGTAGCGGCGAGACGTATCGCGTCTTCTCAAGGCATTCAATGGTTGTTGTCCCGCGCACTGCGAGACTGATATGCCATGCGGTGAATCCACTCAGAACTAGGCCGATTATTCCACCGAGAATGGCTAGCAGGACCACGTTGACCGGCAGGAAGTTATCCATATACACGGTGTCATTGAGGACTTCCTGCCAAGTCCATGTACCCGCGACTCCGAAACAAACCCAACAGAATAGAGAGGTATAGATCAGGAAAAGGAGGAAAGCCTTGTAGTTGTGTAAACCAACGCAGGTTGCTAGCCATGGGCAGTGGTGATCCATCTTAAGCACGCAGCGCTTGCATGTTGAGCAGTGATGCGCGCGGTCTGGTTTGGGGCACTGACATTTCTTGCAGTATCGCGACCCGCCCGTAGAGTTGACCGTATACGACGTGAATTCAGGGTACTCGGATTCGGTGATTGGCAACGCGCTATAATTGTGTCGATCATTGCCTCTGCGTGTAGACAACGGAGATCCGGGATCGGTGAAAACGGCAATGGTATATGAAGCGTTGAGAGCGATGTACAAGAAAAGGCCGAGGAAGGTACTGGGTAGGCCTGAAGGTCGCGAAATCATTAGCTTTCATCTCAAATCAATCTAGACAATATGTCTACTAGTATGTCTGAAAGAGTTGTTGGTCGGGCCATACCAATCCATTTACTCTGCGATTCTTTGAACCCGAGACTGGCTTCCACATACACCGCCCAGGTTGTGATACCATAGACAAAAGCAAGCGGAAAACAGCTAGCAGCCGCACAGCAGTATCTTTCACATCGGAGCATCCAAGCTCTTGATCGTCGTTTCGGCCATGAAGGCGAAGTCGGGGGAGACGAGGCTAAGGTAGCCATGAGTAGTGCTGGATCGGCGCGGACGCTAAGGGAAAGGAGGGTGCATTTGTGTCGATAGAGTGGCTTCTAATCCAAGGTTAAGGACAGACCTGCATGGTCGAGTGAAGGACTCGGACCTGTAGGTTGGATGTGCCTCAAGCCTGAAGTTGGGATGCGCCGGATGCCTGGGGCTTAGTACAAATGGACTGCGTAAGCATTTCTGACTCAGCCACGTTGGACTCCAGCCACTTGTACCTGAAATAGTTTTAGGTTGAGTAGACAAAGTTAATTCTTTAGGAATGAACAATTTCATCGTGGCATAGGTAAAAGTAGGTAATTAAAAGGGAGGTAATGACAAGGGGTAATGACTATTGTCAATGCTGATACAGTTGACATCCTGACTGGCGCGTCCGCATGAGGACATGCAACGTGAAACAGAAATGTGATCTATGTAATTCATCATGGATCTTTAGATTTTATAAGTTTCCTTTATTTACAATTCCCATATCTTTCTGGGAAATACAAAAGTGAACGCCTATTGGGATATTTGGAAAAAGTCAAGAGATCTAAGAGCTACCGGATGTGCTTGTAAGCTGGAGAGTGCCCTCCTTGCACCAACCATGGACGGGCTGTGGAAACATCATTAGCAAACATTCAAACAATTCGGCAACGGAATCACATACCAGACAGCTCAAGCGGTAGCACCACGAGCAGTTCGAAGAGGGGTATTTGTAGAAATCGATAATAAGCAGAATAAATCCAACCAGCACACCAACGAGAGCGCCAGCGCGAACAAGCCACCAAGCCCACCACAGGGGCTTTCGACCCGTGAAGAAGGCCAATGGTCCCTTTGGTTCTCCAGCATTGGCTTCATTACTGGGTGCGACCATCTTGCCCTTGTTTTTGAAGAAGTCCGCAAATGAGGTGGTCTTTCTGCCCTCCGTGGCTTCTGTGCCAGCCCCGCCAGACATGGCAACATACGGCTGGCGCGCAAGGCCAATACGCTCGCGGAGAGCATTCGGGGACCGCAAAATAGTCAAGCCCAGAGCAAGGCCCATAGTAAAACCGCCAATGTGGGAGAAGTTGTCGAGACCAGGAAGAAGGCCAAGAACAAATGATATGGCCACACCTAGAACCATGATCAGGAGCTCCACCCAGGGAGATGGGCGGTTGGGCCAGTCGTACAGCAAGTCAAGCAGCTGGAGAGCGAGAATGCCAAACAGAGCACCCGAGCAGCCGTCACTAGCCTCTAACTGTGCGGCATAGTTTCCACCCAGTACAAACCCAAAGATACCACTGGCAAAATAGATAAGTGTATACCTCCAGACTCCAATCATACGCTCCATTTCTGCACCCATAGTCATTTGTACCAGCAGGTTACATCCGATATGAAGGAATCCAGCGTGGATGAACATGGGAACGATGAAGCGCCACCACTGGTTCGGGGCGGGTGTCTCATCAAGAGTGCCGTAAGCATGGTTGTTGGGGACTCCGCCATATCCACAAGCTTCAGAGAGTGTGCATTCGGATGCATCTGTCGTGGCGTTCGGACACGGGAAGTAGATCGTTTCATTGGCGTTTTGAATCCCCGGGATGTTTTTCATACAAGGATCGTAGCGGGCGCCCATCCAGATTTGAACGTAAGAAGAAGGGCCGATCATCGGGTTAAATGAAGGTTTGGTTTCAATGGGCGAGCCAGTTAACTCAGCTAAAAGAGGCAGATTAGCGATTGAACCGAGCTCCAAAGAAGCCACCATTACTCACCAGACTTGACTAGCTCCACAATAAAAACAATGATTTGAGCGAGTGTAAGGGCCCAGGTCACCCAGGCAGGTTTCTTATTAAAACTGAAGAAGCCCTGCTTTTTCCGTCTGCCCTGTCCCCTCCGGGAGTCCTCCAGGGCCCCTGGTGATTGCGGCGGGTATTGAGTTTGTTGATGCATCCATTCAGGGTTATTGCCGTACTGGGCCTGGGATTTCAGTGGAATGTTCTCTGCGTAGTGATCTCCTTCTCCGGCTCGGCCTGCTGTTTGGTATGCGACATTGTCCGAGGCAAAGGATTGTTGACTCTCGCGGTTGTGATAAGGGGCGGAAGGATCGTCGTGGTTAGACAAGTTGGGGGCGGCATAGCCGTAGCCGGGGGTATTAGAAACCGCTTGCCCGATGTGTCCTGGATTGGCCTGCTCATAGCTCGGTGGGCTGGGGATATTGGAGTGGTAGTATTCGTTGGCTGCCATGGTGGGCTAATTGCCGGGGCGGGCTGGAGCGATCGGGGACCCTGGTAGATGTCGTGGCGGTGATCAATAAAAGTGAGGAAATCGAAGTAAGCGATCGAGAGCCCTGGAAGTGAAAGGGCGGTAAAAGGAGAGTTGGGGAATTCAATCACCCAAAGACAAAAGAGACAACTTGAAGTTATGAAATGTTTGAAAGAAAGAGAAGGCAGTCACATTAAGACCAAAGTTATTTTTGGGCGATCAACACAGCCGCGCGTATCGTCATCTCGGTATCGCCGCAGATGCGCTTGGCACTAACACATGATCTTATTTGCTGTGGAGACCCATTATTGTATTTTTCTTCCTTCCCTTGGCAACGGGCTCTAGCTTTCTTCAAACATAATCTTCTAAAATGTCTTGTACCATTACGCACGCAATCTGAGCCGCCCTACTAAGTAGGCGCTATGCAAGCCTCGATCACAGCCCACGAATGACGACTACTTATGGGGAATCATCCATGGAGTGAAGGGATTCATAGGAACAAGATAACATGGAATTCTTAGTACGGAGTAGAATTCCCTCAATCTTAATTTTGAATTGTTAATGTGGATTCTGGACCCTGGGAAGAAAAAATTAAGGACAGGAAAAAAAATTGAGCGTGGATTTTTAGTGTCCACTGTCTAAGTATTGTCGATCCCCGCTAAAAATAAGGCTGTGCGTCATGAGGGGTATAAGTTGTGTAGGGCGAGGGCCTTCAAGCAAAAAGAAGTGGTATACTGTACTTTCACCCAGGAGACATCTGGAGGAAAAGACCAAGCTCGGATGCGCATGTCTTCCCAAGGGGACAAATAAAGCAATCGTAAAATGGCCAAATTGAAAGGATACGGAAAGGGCGGAAAGAAAAAGGCAAGGAAGGGGAGAGGAGTCCATAACATGTAAGCGAATGCTGGGTAATAATAGGCACTCAAAAAAGGACAGGGTGTGAAATCCTTCATCGAAGACATAATGTACACAAGCCCGAGTGAGACAAACGAGCGCCATCTGTATACGAGGATAAAATACCCCCCTGTGAGCAAGGGCTTGTCGCGAGGCCATGCATGAGGCGCTTTGGCGAGGCAACAGATCGAGACGAGAGATTCATTTCCCAGGTTAGTCGAGTATTCCCAATACCGCCCTGACTTTCTCATCACTGTGACCAGTGAACAGCCACACAAGCCGACCGAGCTTGTGGTATAGTATCGACGGGAAATAAAAAGCCAGTGCCCATATCAACAGTGCCAAGAAGATTATCACAATGATGTTGGCAACCCACTTTTCACCTGGCGTCAGCACATAAAGGCCATAGGTGACCTCGTATCGGTAGTACTCAAGCTGGAGAAGGTCGATCAAGCACTGCAGCGAGATGCGGTGCTGTTTCTGCATTGCGGTTGAGCGTTTGTTCATGAACGAGATTGCCCACTGTTCAAGTACGAGAGCCACAATGGTTTCCAAAAAGATTAAAATTCGACCATCGTATGGATTGGTATTGTGATGATCTTTCCTGATCCCAGAAGTTCCAGTGGAGAGTTGTCAAGTTGAGGATGTATGTTCCTCTTTGTTACTCCGTCTTTGCTTGTGGAACTGGGATACTTCGATTGATCATGCCACCGAGGGATCAAGCTTAAAGACCCAGGTGAAATAAGCCTGCATCAAATCGTAACATTCGCGACGTGTCTAAAGGGGGTTATGCAAGTGAACAAGGCCATGAAAGAATGAGGTAGAGAACAGCGGGCTCATTTGTACTCGGGTACACGCACCGGGGGAATGACAACAAATGTATACATAAGAGAGAACGGGATAGATGAAAAAGAAAGCAGAGTGAGAGCAATAAATGAGAGTGAAAAAGAGATCGAACGTGGAAGCAAGTTCGAAATCGACCTCGGGAGGAAGGCAGGTGCAAGTTCAAAACGGAAAATCCAACATGGATTTCATCTCAACCAACCCAATAATAGCCAGAGGTACATCATACTATGTATTCAAAAAGAGACGTTGAATTCAATGACAATGAGACAACTTGGTTCAATGTTATTCAAAGTTCTATATCATAAGTAGAAATCGCCGCGCAGTTCAATTTCCAGGCATGTCTTTAGATACTTGGAAGTTAGTAGTAAGTACTAGGTAGTACCTACTAGTCGCCCTCAAGGGCTAGGGGTATCCAACCTTGAATTGCCCTACTACATACTATATGTATACTTGGTACTTGGGATGGGTGTATAATAAGTACCCAAGTATCAGTAAAGAGGGGAAACAATGTACTAGCAGTCTGCGTTCCACCAAGAATTACCCAAAAGTGATGTATGTATATTAAGTGTTTGTTTATATGCACATACAAAGACAGGATAATATCCGCCGGGTGGGGCATTGCCAACTGTGCTCATGATGTGTGTAAGTCCTATAACTCTTCTATGATCATCTAAAAGGTATTCACTTATAGGATAATGGTATGCTTATCTGTGCAGTCGTATGATCCTTATCAATTTCCGGATAATGGCATGGTCCTGTTCAGTTTGAAACTTGGTCGGATCTTGTATCGAGGTTAGTTAAGTCATTCAAATACTTTAGGGTCTTCTTACCATAGAAGAGGCCCGTAACATCCACAACATCAAGATACCGATGGTCTGAACCAGAGAGCTCAATTCGTTTCAAGGCCAACCCAGTCCACCACGTATCCATTGATACTGGAAAGGAGCTCATACGGAAGTCGGTCTAACGATGCCATTGTTGCATTGAGATCCGATATCAGAGTTGTCTCAATCTGAAAAATGAAAAAAACGGGTTGGTATTTCGTAAACCTAGATATTGGAACTCGCGACGGGGGACCGCAAGTGGAGAATGTGGAATTCATTATAATCATTTTTGTTCTAAGGTTTCCAATGCATAGTTCTAACACTAGTAAAGTCATCTGATGTCCAATTACATAAGATTTGGTTCCTGGTACCTGGTGCCTTAACAACCAGGTACAAGTATAAGTCCGATGACGCAGTTAGTAGATCTACAACCGTTACAAAAATGCGATGCATTTTTACTTGGCATTATTGACTACTCAATTTTCTTGAAGAATAAAACTTGCCCTTTTCAAATCATTCAAACAAAATTACATCGCTTCAAATTTTAACAAGATTCCTTGATTTCTTGTCTTCTAATTTGAAACACAGCAAGGCAAGCCACACGCCACCGGTGGCTGAGTCAGTGATGTGATGTCACTTTCTGTATCTTTCTTCCCCGCGCGGGACGTCCCCCTCTGAGCCTCAACAACTCAACTGTAACGTATTACAATATCCACACCATGGACGCCGACGCTGAAAATCCGCTCGTTAAGGCTCTGCCTCCAGCTACAGATTATCTGACCTACCTGACTCTCCTTGAATATCAACTCACACCCAAGCGCCTGCCCTTGCTGCACCGGCTCTTGCAGGATGAGAAACTTACTACCAACATCGGTTGGGACTTGATCAAGTTGCTTCTTCCCATGCTGCCAGCATCAACAGACTGCCTCCATGATGTAGCAAGATTAGGAAATCCTCGAGAGGTTATTTTGCGGGTGTCCGAGGCCCTGATGCAACTGCAACCGGACGACGACGACGAGAACCTCACAGATGACGGATCTGAAGACAAGCCTTTACCCAAACATACTCTTCAATTCAATTGCCTGTTGGCAATGCTGTCAGAGCTTCATACCCGCATTCAAACCAAATCACCGAGCCGTTTCATTGCGACCTCACTTCAAGCGGCCCTGGAAGCCTACACGTCCATGCCGAGCGACGAGACAACCTTAGCCTTCCTCGAATTCCTGCGCGACCTTTCTCCGAACAAACGGCCAGCCCCGCCTCCACGATCTAACAGCCAGTCGACTGTTCTGCGCGTGAACTCAATCTCTTCTGCCCCAGACCCGGAAGCAGAGGCGGACCCGGCTCTAGCCAATGAGGCTATCCTGGTTGAAAAATTCATTCAATTTGGTCTAATGGAAGTGCTCAAAGTTTATCTGTTGAGTCACTCGAGTCCAATGGATCCAGGAATTTCCTGGACGGTCCGAATGCAGGAGCATTTCCTTCCGGCGTTGAAATTACCCGAACAGTCCCAGTCGGATGCATATGCCAACACCAAAGAGTTGAAGGAACGTGATATGATCATGGGAAAGATAGTGGTACGTAAAGTCCCGCCAAGGTATTCAAAAATGAATAAACTGACCCTTTAGGCCTTGTCGCGAGACGTTGGAATCGAATCCGCAGATCTCATATCCATCATCTCTAGATCTCCCGATGACCAGCCCCAGCCTCTGGATTTCGAGGAACCGCCAACCTCCGCAAATGAAATTTCACTGGAGCGCCACGGCTCACTCTTGCTTCTTGCAGCTCGCGCTGCAGGAGCAACTTTGTTCAGATCTGGTCAACCTGTACCAAGTATACCAATCTTCCCTGACCTAGCTTTGGTTTACAAAAATTTCTTGGGAGATACCGCGAGCTTGGACGAAGTTTCTTATGGACAACCGCAAGCTCTTATCGACTCACTCCTGGCATTGACTGTCTGCGCCTTGCAAGATCCGATTCCAACACCATCCAGCGACACCGAGTTCAAAAACTTCGTTATCACATTAACGGGCTGCACATCCAACAAGGAGTATGGTATTGTGCGCCAGATCCCGGCAACCATAGTACACAGCTACCCATCTGAAATTGCGAGGTTCAAGCTCATCCGAACAATTCTGGGAGATAATCGCCTTCAGTCCGCTCGGGACAGCGCTGTCTCATGGCTGAAGGATGAGACTATTGGGGCCACCTCCTCTAGCACAGTCTTCCACGACCCGATCTACTTCTGGTCACTTTTCCCACTTCTCTTCCAGACGGTCAGGACCGCTACCTCTTCGAAGCTCATTGACGGCTGGATCAGTCTTACCCAGACTGATGGACCAGCTCTCCACTCCGCACTCAGTTTTTACTTCTTGGTTCTCTCTTCTCCCCTGAGAGACCAACTTCATCTAGAAAAGACCATTCTTTCCTTCCGCAGTGAGGTTCTTGCCCCTCTCCGGCTCCTGTTCCGCACATTTGAGGCAGATCTTACTGCCAATGGCGGCGATGGAATTGTTGAATCAGCTGTTGGAGAAGAGATGGCCCAGGCTGGTTTAGCTCGGTCTGTAGGCCTGATTGGTCTGACGCTTGATCAGATTGAAGATGCAATTAATGAGGCTTATGGGACAGATGATGCTGATTTGACAAAGTACTCTGAAGCAGAGGAGGCCAAGGCAGTAGGAGTTCGTCAAGAGACTGAAGTCTGGAACTAGAAATAGGTGAAATGGCCTTCTTGATTTACTCCGTGAATATTACTTTTTACATACATACCACATTGATTCCTCCAATCGGGCCATTCAAAGTTGTCCAATATCTACATTCCATAGTAGTTAGTACTAGTAGTGACTGGTCCGACGGAATTACCTAACTGGGCCTAGCGCTATCTACGGCGGGCCTTCGGCTTTGAGAGATCCCGAGCTGCATCGCATCAATAATCATTGATCAGACATCAATTGAGCTGGCTCCAAAGCAATGGTTCTGATGTAGAGGCCTAATTATTAACACATCATGTTCAAGTGTACACAATGCGATAAATCATATCAGAGGAAAACACATCTGCATCGTCATGAGGCTACTCGTGAGTCCCCATCTCGTTGTCTTGACTGACTATTGAGCATCCCCCAAACTGACAGATGATTAGATATGCAGCAGCCTGCTTCAAGCTGTCCGTTTTGCAAAAAATCATTTTTGAAACCGTATGAACAATCATATGCGTTTACGACTTTGTTCCTGCTACTAACCTGCCCATAGAGAGGTCACTCGAAGACATAGCAAGACATGTGCAAAGAAGCATGATCAACCTCTTCCCCCTGCGGCAAAGCCCGGAAGGAAAAGACAGTCATGCGACGAATGTTTCTCAGCAAAAGCGGCATGCGATAGAAAGTCGCCCTGCTCCCGCTGCGATGCTATCGGTCGGCAATGTACCTTTGGAGTCCCATCTTCAGCACTCGCCGTCGGCGCCCGCTTACTAAAGCTGCCAGCGACATTGTCTATAGCAACCCCTCGGGGTGGTCCTGTTCACACCAATCCTTTTTTCTTTCTTCGACACTTTGCCAACCCGGCCGTTAAAAAGGACAGACTTGCGATAGGGGAAACTGCCAAGTTTTCCGTTCGCAGGAATCTCGACTCGATCTATTCTCATCTTGAAGATGCGCTTGTCCCATCTGATCCACTAGCAGCATTTCCCGAGGATTTAAGGGAATCAGACTTCCCATTCCTTCTTTCGTCTGCTATGGAAGACTCCCTCATTTCTCAATGCCCGTCCGACGCACTCTTTCCTTCCAAGCTTTCCACTCAACTAACGGAGTTGGTAACGGAGCTAGTCGAAACCTCGAAATCCATGACATCTGCTGGCGCAGAAGATCCGGAAATACTTGATATGATGAAACTCACAGCGTTGTTTGGAGTATCTAATATTTCCATTTTTATCTCAGCCTTTTTCCAGTCGCTGCACTGGCACCTACCCATTATTCATTTCCCGACCTTTGATCCTGGAAGCATATCAAGTCCGCTTCTGCTCGCTATATTTTTGTCAGGCGCAACATACACAACGCCCTTGGATGGTGCTTCTTTATCTCCTTGGATATTGGATGTAGCAGAGGAGTATATTTTTCGACACATTTTGAACCTGACGACGACTCCGTCGTCAAATGATCCTATGAATATATCGCCTACAGTCCAACTGGTGCAAGCAGCTCTTATCATGGAAATGCTCCAATTCGGGCGCGATGACATGCAGACGAGGCGTCGCATTCGTATCATGCGGCACCCGTGCTTAGTTTCTACTATCCGGTCACTGGGGATTTTCCAACTCAAGCGGCGCACGGCACCTAATGCTCATGACGATTGGACATGGAGAGCTCTTGTCGCCGAGGAGGTGTGCATACGGTATGTCGATTTGCTTCACTTTTCTTTCCCGGATATTTGCTTATGTGAGACAGAATTGCGTGCTGGGTCTTTCTAGCAGATGGCTTTCTTACAGTATGTTTCAAAAACCACCCGGCATTATCAATATTTGAAATGGATTGTCATTTGCCATGGTGTGCCGAACTATGGGAAGCCGAAGACGCCGCAGCATTTGCCCAGATTGCATCTGAAAGATCAACCGAATATCCCATACCCCCTTTGAAAGATGTAGTCACACAACTTTTGGAAACTCCCGATTCCGAAACCCCAATTCCATGGAGCCATTCGTTGTCCGCAGAAAATCTTTTAATTCTCATATATGGTATGTCGCTTGACCACAAAAGCAAGGCGCCCTGAACTAATTTAATCCTTATAGCCATGAGCTCTCTGGCCTTTCAAACCAGGACAGGGCTTTTAAAATTCCTTCCAATTAACACAATAAGTCGCGGAGCCAAGAATTGGAAAAGGATATGGGACTCAGTGATGGATTCCCTGAACCAGAAGCAATTTCTTCATCTCGGCTACCCCAAACATGCCGAGGAGTTGTGGTGGCTGCTCACGGCTACGTTGGATATCGCCAACCAGCCTGAGGCTGGCCTTGCATATCTTAACCCCACGGCTACCGATGAGCTAGCCAATCTCAACGATTTCATGCAGCACTTGAGCGGAGCCAGCAGAGTCCAACGAAATTGAGATATTATTAATGATTAATGATACATGCTATATACAGACCAAAACTATATTCTTTTCCTTCACATATCTTTCTTCAAAGCTTTTGCGGCCTTTGTAGCCTTGTCTTCTTCATTCTGCTTCATTTTGAAAGCATCCTCCTCGGGGATACGGTATGTCCCTCCAATACGATCCCATAAGGTAATGTACTGCCCATAGTTATAATTGAAGTGCAAATGATGCATGGTATGACACGCCGCACCATTAATAATCTTAGAAGTAGACAAGTACTCGGCATCATCTAAAAGCACAAAATTAGCCATATTCGGAACGACAAGGATCCCAAGAAGAAGAACTCACGAATCAAAACAGTCCACAACGTAACAAACACAAACAGTCCCAGATAAGCACACTTCTGCAGCGGAAACAGAAGCGGGAAAACATGATACGGCAAGCTCTGCGCCCACCCATCCAACGGGTGAAACGCATAACTAGCATACGGCGTCGGCACCACCCACTTATGATGCGGCTTATGCAGCCACCGGTACACCAGCGGGTGATGCAAGCCGCGATGAATCCAGTAGATCCCGGAATCAGTGAACAGGATGAAAAGCGGGTACTGCAGCAGCGTGTAGCCCCAGAAGGGGGACTCGGAGCTGAAATCGTACAATTTTGAGAAACCTCTTATCTCGGCGACGAAGAAGGGCGCTGTGAGGAGGGATATCACGGGGATGGAGGACATGCCTTGGGCGATTTCTTGGGAGATTTGATTGGGGAGGAAGCGCGGGTGTTGGAGCATTCTTTTGTCGAACATTGTGTGGTAGAGGATGAAGCTGCCGGCGAGGTATAGTAGCCAGGCGAATATTCTATATAGATAGTGGGTTAGTACGGGATAGGTAGAAGGGAGAGAGAGAGAGATGGATAACTAGTTTTAGAGAGGCTTGCTTACAATGCAATTAGGAAAAACGACACGCCCTGTCTGAGGACATAGTCTCGTTTCCAGAGACTTGCGTAGGCCAATTCGGATGCTTGCAATGGATAATATACACCGACATGTTGATTGACCGGTGTTTTAAAGTCCCAGGTGGAGGAATTGTTGCCGAACGATGGATCCGGTAGGAGGGAAGCATAGCACCGGTCGAAGACGAAGGTGTCGAGGATATCTAGGATGATATCCATTTTGACAATTTTGGGTTTGGACTTTCTTGCACGATATGCAGGAACATGATTTTTCTAGAAAAGCAAAAGAATTGGGGTTTTATAAGGGTGTGGCTACGGGTATTCCCTACCTGAGGATACCATGGGGAATACCTACATGGGCCCACTTTACGGTGATTCCCTACCAAATCATCAACCCACCCCGGGAATGACCTACCAGCGGGGAATCCCTACATGAGTTGATAAGGAGTAAAAACCCGCTTTTATTTCACGCCACTGGACGGTTATCCGGATGCCCGAGTCAGCTAACTCGATCGACCCCTTTATTCTAGACGACGGATTCTGGCCGTGGACTTCAAAGTTCGGGCGCACTTGGAATTTTTGGAGTGAAAAAGTCGAGTTTGATAGGCTTCATTACTCAAATTCGGTCGCATGATTGCTCACACAGTTGCCAGCTTCTCACATTGCTGGTTTTCAGAAGTTCGAAGGAGAACAAAGTATCAATAAGTCAAGTATGGCGTTGATATATCCGTGAGTAGGCCATGAAATCAGCGATTGAATGAAAGGAGAATATTTCAATGTTCGGAGGGAGAATAACGAGAGGAAACTCCAACATTTGAAGCCACCACAGGAAAGCTTCAGCATCCTAGAAATCGTGAGAGGAGTGTTACCTAAGCGCCTCCCCGTATTACCGAACATTGAAGCCCCTTGGGGCAACTTGACCAGGCAGGCAGTGCCTTGGCTTTGATGATGATAAGGCCGGAACCATTTGTGTCTCATAGCGGGGAAGAACCGTCTAATCTTAACGTTAGCGTATTTGCGGGGCAATTTTAGTGTCGATTGCCGGCTATTCTTATACCTTAGCGGATCCTTGCTTTTTGATAACAGGCTCAAGTGCTTGCCTTCAATGTTTAAGAATCTTTCAAAATCCTGGTCTTCGCAAGTCTCGCATAAATCAATGCAAACTCTTCTTGCATCGCCCTCCAGTTTATCCAAGAAAGCTCTTTGAATATATCTCGGTTATCGTCAAATACAGCTTTGAGCATACATATCCCGGTGGATATCATACGTACATTCAAGATGTCAACCCCAATCCCGCACCCATTTGATCCTCTAACACCACTGGAGATCATCCAGGTAAAGAAAATCCCGTACAAGAACCATTGCAAGAGTGCTGATTAGATACTGAGGGCAGGCTGCAAACATCGTCCGAGGCGAGTTCCCTGGGCAATCGCCTAACTTTCGTGTTATAACACTACAAGAACCACCCAAGAAAGAAATGATCCTTTTCTTGGAGCAGGAGCATCAGGGCCAGCCACAAACAACGCGACCTGCTCGAAGTGCTCGTGTTCAAGTTATAATTAGCAAACAATCGAGCTGCAATGAAATGGTCGAGCTCGTTGTCAATATCGAGAAAGGCATTGTGTCGAAGAAAGAGAACTTGGCTGGGAAACATCCATACATTGACTTCGCATATATGCAGGCAGTTGAGAAGGCCTGCAGAGCCGACCCGAGAATTGAGGTCGAGATTCAGAAACTCAAGCTACCAGAAGGCAGCACCGTGGTTATCGAACCTTGGGCGTATGCCACGGATGGAATAAGTGACATGACTGAGCGCACAACAATGGTAGGCGATCCCCAATGACTGATGCAATGCGCTGTTCTAGTCATACTAACAAATCCCACAGTGCTGGTTCTACATGCGCCTTTCTGAAAACCAAGACGCGAACTACTACGCATATCCCTTGGATCTGTGCGCTGAAGTATCTGAGCAACTCCAAGTGACCAAGATCTACCATTTGCCCTCGTCTGAAGATGACAGTGTTTCCGACGAGGCCCGACCATATGATCACCAGAAGATTCATTCCCCCGAGCTTAGCGAGTACCACCCCGATCTGCGGCCACCCCCTCGCACATCGACAAAGCCGTATCACGTCGTCCAGCCACAAGGCCCATCTTTCCAAACCGATGGCAATCTCATCACCTGGGAGAAGTGGACAATGCGCGTGGGATTCAACTACCGCGAAGGACTGACCCTCCACGACATCCGCTACGACAACCGCAGCTTGTTCTACCGAATGTCGCTATCGGAGATGTTCGTACCATACGGTGACCCCCGATCCCCATTTCCCCGCAAGGGAGCCTTCGACCTTGGAAATGACGGCGCCGGGATCAACGCGAATAATCTCCGTCTTGGGTGCGACTGTCTGGGTGTGATTAAATACTTTGACGGCTGGCACAACACCATGAGCGGCGAGCCCGTGAAGCTCCCAAATGTGATCTGCTGCCACGAACAGGATGATGGCATTCTATGGAAACACACCAATTTCCGCACGCAGAATGCGGTTGTTACTCGCTCGCGCATCCTGGTTCTGCAGACTATTATCACGGTCAGCAACTACGAGTATATATTTGCGTTCCAGTTCGGCCAGGACGCCTCTATTCATTATGAAGTGCGTGCGACGGGAATCCTATCTACCAGCCCGATTAATATCGGTGATAGCGTCGGGTATGGAACCGTTGTTGCGCCTGGTGTTTTGGCACCGTATCACCAACACCTGTTTTCTCTTCGAATGGATCCTTCCATCGATGGAACGAAAAACTCTCTGCAGGTTGAAGAGTCTCACGCTTTGCCCATGGGAGATCCATCGATCCATAACCCCTTTGGAGTGGGCTACACTACAAGTTCTAAGATCGTCACTGAAGAAGGTGGACTGGATTTAGACGTGTCTAAAAATCGGACCTTCAAGATTATCAATGAAGGAATCGTTAATCCAATCACCGGCACACCGGTCGGATTCAAGTTGCTGCCGTGCTATAGCCAGATGCTTCTCGCTCATCCGCAATCATACCATGCCAAGAGATCGGAATTTGGTAGCCATGCTCTATGGGTGACTCGGTACAATGACGATGAGCTCTATGCCTCTGGGCGCCACACTATGCAATCACTTGGTGGCGAGGGAATCAACTCAGTCATCAAACAGAGGAGGGATGAGGAACTTTCAGTTGGGGCGAAGACGAGCGTGCGTAATGAAGATATAGTCATTTGGCATACTTTTGGATCGACGCATAATCCGCGCATAGAGGATTGGCCGGTCATGCCCGCAGAGAAAATGGTTGTTGGATTGAAGCCTGTGAATTTCTTCTCAGGAAATCCCAGTCTAGATGTTGCTGTTTCTTCTCAGAGGAGTAACCAAAGTATTTTGGTTGAAGATTTCTAGGAGAGAATTATTCTCAACGAGTGACTAGATTAAATTTGAAGCTAACTCGACTCTGACTGCCAGTAACGATGTTGAATCGTTGCATATCTGCGCAAACAACAGTAAAGCATAAAATGACCAATGACATGTTGGATGTCTCCCATGCATATCCATGATATGTATCAACCGAGAAACGAAAAAAAACAAGAATCAAAAACCAAAAACCAAAAACAGCCAGGGATCCAGTGCACATATACCAGTCATGGTATTTGCATGTCGAGAAGACCGGCCGGGCAATTTCACGACAAGACACCCAGGTACCAAAGGGTGTCTTTTCGTAAAATTGCCCGGCCGGTCTCCGCTTGAGACAAATGCCATGACCGGTATACTCACAGGAGTATCAAGATACTAAAGAGCCACAGTAACCGCCAGATGCTAATATAAAGAGGCTTTCCAGCCCTTCTCGAGAGGGCCACATGGTACCCGGTGTGTCCCTCTCGTCAAGGGCTGAAAAGCCCCTTTACCATGGCATGTGCCAGCAACCATCGCCGCAAGGGTATCTGTATACCCCTCGGGAGATGCGACCTATCAAAAAGAATCAGTCAGCGAAGACCATTGTCATCATCGGAATTTTGTTCAAAACATACCCGAGGATGTCCATCAGATCTAATCCAAGTCGAGTAAAAGGACAACCACGTCGCCCGTGATCGCCAGATCCTTGCCGCTGTCTAAATAGACTGCTCCCACGATGGCCTCCATGGTGGTTGCCATTAGTCGGCTAGGGATTACCCCCTGGGCCGACGGGTTCAGTCTAATGCAGGAATCGATGCCCAGGCTGAATCCGCGCTGGGCTAGATAGGCATTACAAGCCTTGGTGTTCTGGGCATTCGTCATTTCCACTTTTTATTGAATTAGCATCAAAAATAGGGGCAAGAAGGGGTGGGGGCTCACTTGTAGACGCATTGCTCTCATATCCGCGCACATAGAGAATGAGTCTTATAATGGCATCGCCGATAATGGCAAGGCGCTTATTGCCCTCTCGGCGCGTTGTAGAACCGGCCGCCTCTAGTGACTGCATGGGCAAATCAGGGTCTCGTGGACTGTAGTGTATAATCGCTTCAAGATCGGAGATAGGGTCGAAACTATTTTTCGGAAACCCGGGCATGGTAAGAAGCCAGAAGATTGTAAAAAACTTAAATGATGGAGAATACTGTGAAGGAAAAGATGTGTATAGGTAGAAGAATAGTGTGGAAAGGAAATGAGATTGGTATTTAAGGAAATTTGGGCGCTTATCCCTTCATTCACGAGTCGGACGACCCTCACGGTCTCACCCCGCTTCCCAAATCCAGCCTTGCGTTGGAAAGCAAGGCTGACTCCAGCTGCTTCGCCACGTCAACTTGCAGTGCCATCCTTAGCATTAATTGGCCGACAGATCCTGAGAATCGTGCAAAGTGCGCATCTTACGTCAAAAGAGAGGAATTCGCAGCAAGGCATATCAATTGACCGTAAATTGAGCCTACGCTTCCACGTTTCTGAATATTTAGTCAGCATGATTCATTTCAAAGGTAGATGAGTTCGATTTTTTCTTAGCGTCAGCGGGACTCTCGAGACGGAAGAATCCGGTGCGACGTCTGGCGACTGCCCAGGTGCAGAACGATATTTCATTTTCAACGTTCAAATGTTGTTCCGCAATGCTGGAAATAGCGGATTTGTACTGTCCTCCCGTCTACCCCTCTACTACTTGGGAACCTGTAATTTTTTTTTGCAGCACCTGATTGGCTGAGAGATTCAAAGTGGGTCCAAACAGTCTTTGACATCTGTCTCTGATTGGCCCTAGAGTCGGTCTTAGTCAGGTGATTCCAATTATGCTACCAGTTGACCATCTCCCTTTTGTAGGTTTCATGGACCCTAAGCTTGTTGATATACTACTGTAGATACTCGTTCAACTATAAAAATAAAATCCCAAGGTCGAATTCTTTGGATCAAGTCAAGGTCATACTTTAATAGTGTACATACACTATTTGCGAATTTGGACCACGCGGACAAGTGCTTCATGTAAAGTATATGTAGTACAATCTACGAGTTGAAGACGAAATAGTTCAATGTTAGGCAGAAAATGCTGTATTCCTATCGACCACCATGACCAAAGTAAAAACTAAAACAATGAGTAGAACCCGAAGACAAGAAGAATCCTGAAAATCCATGACAACCAAAGCAAAAAAACCATAGAATCCGCACCACAACCACAAGAAAAAAACCACCGAATGTTTTGTAAAATTTAGTGAGCCCCCCAACGAGTCGACAGAAAAGGGAATCAACATAATCCGCCACTTTCCATCATCCCCTGTCACCTGGGCAATCCACGAGAATCAGCATGATGGACCTCGCGCCTTGAAGCCCTGCACTCTCAATCCTCTCATCAAAATCCGAAGATCAGCCCCAAGAGGAAGAAAGCAGCAAGGAAGGCACAAGGAAGATCAAGCCGTAAAGAATGAACTGGACTGATAACGATATCGTCAAAGCAAGTGGGTGTTGTTGGTCATGTTCGGAAAGGGTCGGTTTTGCGTCGATAAATTGTTCTCGTGTGTTTGTTATGCAGATTGTGTTTTGCATTTCATTGCTGGCCACGCTGGAGATCAACGAGGCAGATCTCGCAGCGCGACGATTGGCTGAGATGGCAGGATGGGTGCATCATGTAAGGAATTTACATGATAACACAGCCGCCGCCGGGGGAAGCTGTAGATGGATATTAGAACGAGGATGTTTTGCTTGAGCATTGGAGTGACTTACCCTTAACGATGGCAGAGTTGCGGATCTGAGTGTTAGGAGACATTTTGAAGATGGTTGGGTTGCTTGGAAAGCGAAAGATTGTTTGAAGTGGAGTGGTGATTGGAGTAGTGGATGAGGAGAGAAAAGGTTGGACAGAGGGGGAATCTTGGAAGTATTTGTACCCCGGGACGAGGAAGTGAGATCTATTAGGGTGTGAATGTGATACAGGGCCAGGATCTGATTGAGGCGTGGAAAACAGTACTCTCGAGATATTGGTGTGGGGTCTTATTGATATTGTTCCTTTCACTTTCTTAATATTGTCCTTGATCTTTCAGTTTGAGTGGCGTTCTAAATTGATAAAGACCAGAGACTCGATTCGGAGATTCACGCTACATACTGGGAGTATCAATGAGACTTTGAATTGATCGTTAATATTGTTGTCTCCGGCACAATATCAGCACAAGCGAGAAGGAGCGAGGCCATGGAATGGCGTTCTTTCTCTCAAAACGCCATGGCAGTAGGCATCTCAAAGCGAGAAGGAGATAAGGAAGAATGATATGACGAACAATACTAAGTGAAAGAAAGAAGTTCACACTGAGCGACTATGGATTGATGATCTCGAGATATGAGTTGAAGAATTAAGTTCAATCAACAAAGAGAGTGTCGCCTCGCCTATGGCTTAGTATTGTTCTTCCCCGGAACAATACTAAGCTAAGGCTTGGCAGGCACCCACGTGGCACACGTGCGATTATGCTTAATTTTTCAATTCGCTCGGTTTGTTTTGAAATTGAAATATCATTGAGAGCTACAGATCACGCTGTTTCAATTTAGGTACAAGTTGAAGATATTGAAAACGCAGATTCGTGAGTCATATCAGTAGGACAAATCAAACATAGAAGTATCAAGTGTAGATGGGCTCAGTCAGCTCATTCAGGGTCAGGCCAGTCTTCGCAATATCCTCCTCGCCAAGGAACATCAAAGGCATCTCCACCAGATTACCCTTGACCTGGCTGAGCAGTTCTTTGACTTGCTTCGCGCCTTCCGGACCAGGGGCGAAATCGTCGCGAACAACGTGGCCCCACTGGTATCGTGCCGGTCTGCCTCCCTGACCCTCAGCCTCTTTATCGGCTCCGTGGAAGTAGTACTCGTAGAACTCTTTGTATGTGGCCCAGTTACGCACGCTGTCATCGGGAACAGCGTGGAACACCTTGCGGAAGACTTCGGTGTTGGCGTGGGCACGTGAGTTCCACAGACTTTGCAAAGTATCCGAGAGCGGATCGGAAACAATCTTGCTTTCGGGGCAGTCAAAGTCAAAGTGGTTGGGGACACCGACCGGCTCAAAGTTAGCATCTGGTTGCTGGTAATCTTGTGGGGGAAGAAGTCCCAGATGCTTGCGCATCAGCTGGCGACGGAGAGATGAAGCAAAGCGACTGGCGGTCCAGGGCTGGCCGTTCATAGTGGAGTGGATCGGAGTAAAGTCTTCGATAATAAGTGCAATCTCCGAATCATGCTCTCCGAGCTGCGAGCGATCGTTCAAGTTCGCCGATCCGCAAATCACAACGCGATCGTCGGCAACCATGACCTGTTGTTTCCTCTGTTAGCCGGATTCACTGTGAGTGCAATTTTCTTTTGGTTACATACCTTGGAGTGCACGTAGAGCTCTTCGCTGACAAACGCATCGATCTCAGCATCGGGATGACCGTTCCACGGAACATTACGAATATCCTCTCCGCCCAGCATGTAGCATGAGCTAACGCTGTTCCATTGTCCAGCGCCAGGTGCCTTGCTTCCCGGAACCTGCTGAGCAGCGTGCTGGTACTGCTGGAATGGAGCAGTGGGATCGAAAACACTTCGAGGAGCAGGAGCGGCAGGAGCATTCTGCTGACCATAGTTGATGGGAGCTGAAGCATTCTGGTCATATTGATGACTCGCGTCGCCATAGTTCACACCACTCTGCTGTTCCGCTGCAGCCATGATGTTTCCGTTGTTGATTCGATCATAGTTGCGGAGGTTGTAGAATCGAATGTAATCCATGGGATTATAACCCTCCTTGGCGATCAGCTCCATAATGCTGTTTCCTCCTCGGTTGATCGAGTTGTACTGGAACTCCATAATGGCCCGCGTGCCAAGCATTTCATCATCGCGGAGATCACCAGCAAAGCAGGGCACAGAGGGAATCACCACAATAATCTTGTACTTCTCGCCGGCACGAGCAGCACGAAGAATACGCTCCACAATGGCGGCACCGATGGTATTCTTCACAGGGTGTTGGTGGTCACCAGTAGCAGTGATGAAGAACTGGTTCTCGATGTAGACAAAGTGCAGACTGTTCTTGATGACAGCAGCATAAGCGTTAGCAATGGAGTGCTCCAAGGGGCTACCATTGCTCCACTTGGTACAGCTACGCACAACCTGGCAAGACATACGGCCTTGGGTTTGCTGCGATGCAGGACGTCCGTATCCGGTCAAACGATCCTGATACTGATGAATTTGCCCAGCAAGCTGTCCACGAAGTGGGTTAACGTATTTGTTGAACTTTTCTTCGTAGCGCTTTGGCACAAATCCACGCTCCCCATCAGCGTGAGGCTGATAGTGCTGTGGTGCAAATCCACGCTCGCCGTCGTGGTGCTGGCCATCCAATCCGCGAGTGCCAGAATGGGTTTCCTGGCCTGGTGGAGGCGGGTAGTAAGGTGCTGGGGTCTGTGCTTGGCTCTGATTTCCCGAAGTTTGATTCTGGGATTGGTAGTAGGGAGCTTGACCCTGAGACTCGGCATGAGGCGGGTAGTTTTCAAAGGATTGAGCCGGCAGCTCCGAAGCACTAGGCGGTGCAGGTGACCCGTAAGATGTCTGTCCATGCTGCTGCTGCGAGTGGTAGGGGGCATTTCCAGGCGATTGGCTGGGAGCGGGCCCTGGGGGTGGAGGCGGGAACGAATTTCCAGTGTATGAATACTGGCCCGATGTATGATCCGGTAGAGCACCACTGGAGTAGGGAGGAGGGGACTGAATGTTAGAGGGAGACTGAGACTGTCCCTGGGGAGGATAATCGGTCTTTCCGGATTGCCAGGACTGAGCAGAATGCTGCTGCTGTTGGCCTTGTACAGGTGTTTGAGAGGCTTGACTGGGAGCAGGTGGGTAAGTAGAAGACTGATATTGGTTGTAAGATGGAGTCTGGGACTGCTGGGGTTGCGGCGGTTGCTGCTGCTGCTGCTGCTGCTGGGGTTCGGTGCTAACAGACGACTGGCCTCCGGATGGCTGGCTGTTTCCAGCCTGCCAGGAAGGCTGGTTTTGCTGAGGCTGCTGTGGAGGGTGGGACAATCCTGCTCCCGCCTGAGCAGCAAATTGCTGGGAGGGCTGCTGAATCTGAGGGCTCGCCTGTCCACTGGGGTAGAGATTGGGCTGCTGTTGCTGGCCACCCTGCTGCTGATTAGATGGTTTGGGCTGTCCATACAGAGCTAGCCGTGCGTAACGCGACTCATTTCGAGACTGATACTTGGCATCGTAGATGAAATTCCATCGCTCGACAAAGTGTCGGCGCAGATCTTCAACTGCAGCACCATGTAAACTGATTGAGATATCAGACCAGCCCATGCGAGACGAAACCCTCCGGTCCAATTGGTTATTCTCCCATTGAGCTACATCATGGAAGTCCAGAATGCGAGAGTTGTTGTAGTCTTGACCCGGGAAGACTGTCTCACTCAGATCTTCCGGGTGAACATCGGCAATTGCGTGCTGGTTTGTATCCCAGCGGCCAAAGCACAGATCAAGTCCACCCATGAAGGCAGTCTGTCCATCGATCAAGCAGAGCTTCTCGTGATGGGCCCAGTATAGGATCATCTCGTCGGTGGCGCCATACACTCCTTTAAGCTTATCCTTATCCATGTGAGTAAGACTGGCAGAGTCTAGCGTCAGGTGCTGGAATGCATTTTCGATTTCAGCAGCGACTTCGTGTCCCGGCAAATGATCCGGGTGGCGGAAGACAGCAATGTTCGGATGCAGGCTTTCCAGAGCCTTCTTGGTGTGGTAAGAGGAGAGTGTCAATGCCTGGGTGACCTCTTTGTAGACGATAATGTTCACTCGCACACCACGCTGGGCAGCTGCCTGCAGCATGCGGTCCAGCCGGTAGTTTTCATTCTTTGTCGGTGGCCGTCTGAGATAGAGCTCGGGGGAGAGCCACCCTGTTCACCTATTAGATGTCGGACCCACATTGGAAGAGCTGGGGATCTTGAAACTTACAATCCAAAATCCAGATGGATTCCCGTGCATTTTCGAGGGCGCGAGATACGGCCCAGAAATAGCCGGCGCCATCTACATACCACTTCACGTCGTTATGTTCACGCGGCGGCGCAAAGCTACCGAAGCGATTCTCGGTGGTTGGGTTGGTGTGGCCATATTGGGCATAAGCCTGGGGATCGATGGTGCTACCGATTTTGGTAGCCCATTCCGATCCGTACCCAGCAACTGTGCCTTGGATCTTGTCCAGAAAACCGGAAATTTTATCTTGCTTCTGCGGCTGTCCGTGGTACTGTTGTTGTTGTTGATATTGAGGATTAGGGGTTTGATTGCTGGATCCGTATTGAGGGGGCTGATTCTGATCCTGATACGCCTGCAAATGAACATAAATATTAGAGAGAGGGTTTTAAGTTAGATTGAGGTGGTCATACTCCCTGCGGTGCGGACTGGTTGGAAGATTGGTTGTAGGGCTGAGCCGGTTGACCCGAGGGCTGCGACGAGGTCTGGTGGCTCTTGTAGAACTTCTTGAAGGTGTCACCTAGACCCCGCGAAGAGTCGCCATAGCCCCTCGAGGATTCATTGTAGTGGCCATAGGCCAGGTCATCATTCTGCTGCGACATGATCGTGTAGGGGGGAAATAAGGAGAAAGAAATGAGAGAGTGAGACGCCTGGGCGGGGATTGTTTTATGAAGCTCCGATGCCCCGCTGCCCAGCCACGATGGGGTTCGTGGCTGTGTCGTAATACGTATAGCTTGTAGTACTAAGTAGCAATAAAGGGAAAAGCCAATAACTTATTCTGGGTGGATGCTCTAGGTAACAAGATTCAGTTGAGTCTCTCGGTTCTTTTTGACATTTAAATGCAGGTGTCAATGTCAAGCCACCTGTAGGTTGTACGGACATGATGCAGCCCAATCGGCCCCAATGTGATGCCATCATGCGATCGGCAATGGCCCCGCGTCAGCTCAGTCAGATCACTTTTTTCCCGCAACATGCGCTCTGTTCTGTACACGGAGCTTTTGTGCCAAGAATGTTCTGGTTTGATCTATCGATCTTCAGCTGCTGATACTAACACATTATTCAAGAAGATGTTGATTTCTCTAATCCGTGGTTCCTGAATCCAAACATTGAATGATTACGTCATCGAGCATCACGTTCTAAAAATAAACAAATTTGTGGATTATGTAATACTTTATGTACACATTTCCCTCTTGAACCTTTGTGATCTGTCTCTTATTCTAGGCATCTGGAGTCCTGGACACGGCCCATAATGCACTTGGAAAATCGAGGCATTTATTGATCTTCGTATACATCCAACTGAGAATGAGCACCAAAAGTACCCAAACGTTAATCCGGGAGGGATCGGCAGGAAGCATCGTTCTCAGTGACACATGGAGATCTAGGACAGCAACTTAATTGAGAAAAGAAAACAATATCGGAACTGAAGGTTGATGAAATGTGGGGAAAGATCGCGTATTTTCTTCGGCATTGCTTCCCTCTATGCCCAGGCCGTTTTAGCTACAATAACTATAATCAGGTACCTAGTATGCTATCTAGGTGATACTAGTAGCATGTCAGATAGTAATCGTACTTTGGTGAAACGAGATCCCCGCACTTCGTATGATCTAATGTGATACGTACAAACCCCGCCTAGATAAAGAAAGCCTTAATACTCCAGCTGTTCCTGCTTCTTCCATCAATCCAGTGTTTCCAATTCTCACCATTCATCTTCTAAATCAATCAATCACAATGTCTCTAGCAACTTTAGATGTACGCGCAAAGCCCTCCCCATAGACCCAATTCCACATTAACACCAAACAGGCCTCGCAACATCCTAATCTCCCCGAATCCGCCATTGCCCTTTTCGCTGCCAAGGCAACAAAGAAATTGAGCTTTGAGCAAATTGCCGCACATATCGGCCGCAATGAGGTTGCCACTGCTGCCATCTTTTATGGCCAAGCTAAAGCATCCGAGGAGGACATTCAAAAACTCTCCGAGCTCCTAGATATCTCCCACCTTCTACTCGACGGCTTGCTGAGTGGATTCCCGGATCGTGGCCGATCAGTGGAGATGCCGCCAAAGGAGCCACTTATTTACCGACTCTACGAGATTGTGCAGAACTATGGGTATGCATACAAGGCAATCCTGAATGAGAAGTTTGGAGACGGAATCATGAGTGCCATCTCGTTTTCCACCAAGGTGGAGAAAGAGACAGATGCTGATGGTAATAATTGGGCCGTCATCACCCTGCGTGGTAAATGGTAAGTGGGAGATTTTTGTTGTCCGTTGGCTGTCAGAAAAGTCGCATCTAACAATTTCCAAGGCTGCCATTCTCTCGGTTTTAATGGGAACTTTTATCCGGGTCAATGAGCCAATTATTGATTGATGGTGCATGTTCTTCTAACGCAGAATAAGTGTTCAAATCTGTCTTCCAAGATTGTAACAAAGTATCGGATTGACTTGTTGAATCTTTTTATGCCCAGGTATTAGTACAGTGCTATACCAGATAACCATTGGACATCGTTTTTTTACGACAGATACGGACATATTGGCAGTGGAAAAAATGAATATGACAGATCATTGTGTTCATGAAGTATGGGCATTTCAAATCCACTATTCAAATCTCTGACTATCAGGGTGTACAAATTATTAGGGAGCAACGTAGGTTTCTTTTCCGACATAGCGCGTCATTGTTTTGATATCAACCTTCCTTTTCAAGCAACGCGACATGACGTTTGATTAGTCTCAGATCTATCTAGCGGTCTTAACTCACAACATTTGATATTTCGAGTGACGAAGTCGCGTCTTCTCCCACACCCACTCTTTCTTCGTTTTTCAACTCTCCCAAATCGGACCTCCCCAACCATAACGCGCACCACTGCGCCTTCCTTCGCCAACATGGATAATTCACCAAACCCAACCCCCCGCAGGATGACGATTGACTCTTGGGAAGCAGTTCCTCCCGTTGTGCCATGCACTTACAAGGATTGTTCGCTGAGTTTTCAAAATGTGGAGGATATGAGGGAGCATAAGAAAAGTGACCCAGATCACGCTTACTGTTCTCGATGCCAGCGAGATTTCTTCGATGAAGATGACCTGACAAATCACAAGCTGACTAGCCCCATGCACAAGATCGTTTGTCCTTACTGCGATCTTGAGTGCATGAGCGAAGGTGGACGGGAGTTTCATGTCAAGATTGTGAGTTGATGCGCCATTTTCCTCATCCCGTTCCCCTACAGATATCCTCCTCCTCGTTGTACTTCAAACTACAATTCTTGTTTCTTGCAATTCTACTCAACACCAACAACCAAATTATCCAGCATGACGCCTAAAAACATATTATATGCCGTCTTGGACTAACAAATCACAGTACCATCCCGCCAGTCAGAACATCCGATGCACAGGCTGCGACGTTTTCTACAAGAATGCCTCAGCCCTGATCCGCCATCTTGAGCGCAACCTTTGCCACAATATCCCGGTCCTGTGCAAAACACAACAGGAAGCCCAACAGAAAGCGAAAGATAACCCGGGAAAGGAATATGTTCCTGGCTTTGTAGTCAGCGGGTTCCAAGACATCCCCATCAAAGTCACCAGCCCTATCAGCCCCGGGTCCAAGCAAACCCACGACTGGACCGCCCATGTTTTCAAGAGCGAGCACACAGGCCACTTCATGTGCCTATGTGGATACGAAGCGGTCCTCGAAGCGGATATTAGGAGACACGTTGCGGTGGATCTACGGCTGAACAAATCTGTGTATGTTTTGGTCTATACTTCGTGCAGTTGCTCATACTATGGCGGAGAAGGAATTTTGATGCTAACTGCTTTTTTTTTTTCAGCTGCGTCGCATGCGGAAAGGACTTTACCTCCACTTCCGCTCTCGTGAGTCACGCCGAGATGGCCACTGTCAAGTGCAATATTCGGAAAAGTGACGGGTTTAGTCGCTTTATCACTGAGGCTACTAGTGGCCTTGTCAAGGTTGATGGGGAAATGCCGGGTGGTACCAAGCGGCTTGTTGCTGTAGGAGTTGAGGAAGCAAAGGTTGCTTATCATGGGCTTTTTGGGGTGGTGGCTGTTGTTCGGAAAGACAAGGGAGCTTTTTGGTAAACTTTTATCGGGGGAGAGATTCGGCGAATAATGATTCTGTTTTCATGGAAGTGGGTGGTATGGTTCGGTGTCGTCTAGGTTTGTTTTTCCATTAAGAATGTATTAGTCGGTTGTTCTTGATGGAGAAGATTAATTCACACAAGTGCTTGCCTTCAGTTTCCTTCTCAATTCTTTGGCGCTCGTTAGAACACCTACTAGACAGTAGTAAGTATTGTGATAGTATGGGATATACTTGGTATTGCCTTGTGAGGTTGAAAGTAGATGTAGTTTGCAACCAAGGCAGGGCCATAATGCCACAGTTAGGAATGACTGCTTGTCAATGTTCCGAAGGTTATGATATAAGAGTGAGACTCCGAGAAGGGGATGAAAAAATTAGAAAAGCAATAGTGAAGGGATAGGGAGGGGAGCACCCATAGCCACAGACTCAGAGTTGCTAAGGGCTCCTTTATATTTAATAATTTGAGGATAAATTCCATCCTGGCACCCACGTAGTCCAACTGGTTCCACCCTTCGGGACCTCAGCCAGCTCTGGATTTGCGGCCCCCACTTCAGGTACACTGGGCCCATCCACGATGGGGATACTGAGTAGTACGGCGAGCCTAAGAGTCGAAGCCTAAGTTGATCCTGGCCTGAGCGGGACAGCGAGAAAGTGCGCCGCGGACCTACTACAAAGTATCTGCCCTCTTTTTTTTTTTTTTTAAATTATGAAACTATTTTATTTTCATCTTTTTTATTTGATTTGATTTTGATTTTTGAAGTTCGGAGGAGAGTTCTTAGTATGAAGCCGTGATGCATCGATGTCGGGAGTGAGTGACTTGTTTCTTGGGAAATCTTTATGTATTTGTGCTTTTTACCTCCCTGGAAGTCCCTGGTTCGATTCCCAGGCTGATCTTTCTATTTTCCCTTTTCGTTTTACAAAACTTCAAGTGATGACGCTGGACTAAATGCATATAAAGACTAGAAAAATCTCTACTTGGCATCCACTGCAGAAATACCACCTAGGTCATAGCTGTTAAATATTCATATCTACAATACAAAAGTATTGCTCTGAAGAGATCCCTCTATGAGATACGGCTTTAAGATACCAGATAATAATGATAATAATACACAGTTAATAGAATTATTTCAGCTAAAATGGGTATTAATCAAACAGGTGCTTGGCTCCAGTCGAAGGAACGTCCATAAATGACGAAAGACTGCGAGACGCCCGTAAAAAGACAAACTCAACATAATAGGATGCAAAACAATAAAGGATAGCGAAGAAAAAAAGAATCAGCCACGAACGATTTTTATGGAGAGCCAACCATCCAGAACGGCAAGGTAAGCAGCCTTATTGAATGCTGTTTCCAAATGGTCCCAGCATGCCATGAAAGTTATCGCTCATACAAAGTGTTCCCTG
The DNA here is from genome assembly GCF_028828195.1 of Penicillium verhagenii. Lineage (NCBI taxonomy): Eukaryota > Fungi > Ascomycota > Eurotiomycetes > Eurotiales > Aspergillaceae > Penicillium > Penicillium verhagenii. Next base: position 652,014 of record NW_026643166.1, on the reverse strand, counting down.
ATTCGCAGTGGCGTTCACGTCGTGATTTGATCGTTAAAGAATGTGGTCGTTTAAATCGTACGGATCGAATAATGGTATTGAATGACATGGACAGAGCGCTTAGCAGCAGTCCTCGCAGCACTCGAAGCACAAGAGACCAGCGCAACTAGATATAATCAGTACAAACCCTTCAAGGTGTGGAAGAGTAAGCTATGGGCGACTACTCACAGGCCACAGCAGATGTCACCACCGCCACCACCACGCAGCTTCATCATATTTTCCTGGGAGTTCTATTGAGATCATCGTCAGTAAGGTGAGCAAAGAGAGGATCTGAGCGAGCGCAACCACATACGGGCTGCTCGGAGACGACACGCTCGGTGGAGGGCGCATTGGGACTGGTAGGCTGCTGGTTCTGCATCTGCACAGCGGCAGTATTCACAGGCCAAGTGGCGCGGGAAGACTCCTGCTTGGAGGAAGAGAACCAGCTGAAGAAACCGTTGAAAGACATTTTGAAATCGAAGAGATTCTGACTTGAATGTGAAGAAATGAGAAGAAAACGGAGGAAAGCTTAACTTTCTGGAGACGATTTGAGATGTGATGGGTAGAAAGAGAGAAAGAAAGAAAGGAAAAAGAAAAGGTGGGGAGAAAGTTTGCTTTTATCTGACGTCTAGCTCGGAGGCCCAATATACGTAGTACAAGTATGGATGATGCATGAACAGCGCTAAGGCCAACGTCAACGCTAACGCCAACAGTGAAAGTTAAACCTACTTTATTACGCTGCTAACTCCACCTACGTAAGTAGTGCTCGCGCCTCGCCGCTTTTTGCTCACTGAGTAAAATTATGGAGCATGGACTGTATCTCTTGGAATGAAAGGCCGTTTACCGACTGAACCAGGATTGTGTTGAAATTGAGGCCGGTGACTTTATGTGGTTGCGGGCGGAATCGGTGGGCTCGCGTTATCAGGTACGATTTTGAAGCCAAAAGACCTTCTTCTCTCAGCTACTATCTCCACACATCAAGAATTTCAAGCTAAGAATCCCGGGGAACAGGTGATCTCTCTTTCTTCTCGTCTCGCGAAGGCTTGATCAGCGACAATGTACTCAACTATGAAATTGTCCTCTCCCCGGGCCTTATCGTCAATTCCAGACCGAAAACTCGCCGATGTGCATACTTCAGCACAACAGCCAAGGATGATGTTGAAAGATTGAAGGCCTCAGCTGAGATTTATACATCGGCTCTGGAATATTTAAACCTAACCACGGCACTTCAGGTCTGACTGTTCGCTTACTTTCGAACCTGGCCCTGTGTCTGTGCTCAAAAAGTCAGCATCACAGGGCGGAAAATCTCTTGGTGTGAATGAGAGAGGTCCTCTGGTGGGAACATTTGAAGCATACACAAAGATGATGTACCTTTTCCAAGGTTCCCTCAAGTGCTTAGTGGCCTCTTAATAGGTTCCCATCACTACTAGTTACCTCAAAATACTCAGTGAGTGTTCATCGGATGAGCCCGGACTGGAATTTGCTCAGTAAGGCTGACTCTGAGAACCTCTCATAAAAGCGGCGGCCTGGGAGCTCAGATGGGGAAGCCCCAGGTACATACATACAAGCTACTCCACCTATGTAATGGTTGTCTAAGATCGCTGATCACATTCCCCACTCGGTTTGGCTTGGCGATCCTGACGTCGTCACAGTCATGCGTAACATAGCCTGTCAGAATCAAGAAACAGAGAGAGAAAAAAGCAAAATTATTATAGCACTCCCCAATAGATGCTGAAACTAGTCAAGATAGGATCTGATGCTGATGGTCAATGTCTGGGGTAAGTTGTACCGTAACCATGTTAGAGAACTCGAATACAAACGGAAATCCCCCGAAAGTCGGTTCCGTCGTTCCGACTCCCGAGGTCAGGTGACCTCGAAACTGAAGATCTAGTACCATGTATCGTCTATCTGATATATATCCGTCTATCAGATATATCCGCGATTATCCACTATCTGAGTCACGTGAAAGTGAGTCACCCCTCTGACCGCCCTACACGTATAGGCGCAGATTTTAGGGTGGGGTGATTGTGGCTTTTTCTTTGCGATCTTTCCCCTCAAACATCGTCCATCCTTTAATCGGTCTAACAATGGCTTTATCTGCGGCTGCACAATCGAGATTTGATCTCATCAAAGACAACCTCGGCGAGATTCTCAACCCGGAGATCATTGAGACCGTTCTTGCTGAGGGGCGCAATCCGCGTATTTACTGGGGTAATACTTTCTTCCTACACTCTAGCACCTAGAATAACGAACTTATGCTGATCTTGTTTCCCTTTATTCAGGAACTGCCACTACTGGACGGCCCCATTCCGGTTATTTCGTTGCCGCGCTCAAAATCGCCCAGCTATTAGCGGCAGAATGTGAGGTAGTAATCCTCCTTGCCGACGTGCATGCGTTCCTGGATTCAATGAAGGCGCCTCTTGAACTCGTTGAGAACCGTGTCAAATACTACGAAAAGATTATCAGGGCGATTTTGGAGGCCGTGGGCGTGTCGACCGAGAAGCTCGAGTTCGTACTCGGCAGCTCTTACCAGCGCAGTTCCGAATATGTTATGGACGTCTACCGTCTTGCTGCCTTGACCTCTGAGCATGATTGCAGAAAGGCGGGTGCGGAGATTGTGAAACAGTCTGCCAATGCCCCGATGAGTGGCCTTCTTTACCCTATTCTTCAGGTCCTCGATGAGGAGTACCTTAAGGTCGATGCCGAACTTGGCGGTATGTCTAACTCTACTTCTATATACATGCTCTTACTAACAAAGTGGAATAGGCCTTGACCAGAGGAAGCTTTTCACTGCGGCCACAGAATGGCTACCCAAACTCGGATACCGAAAGGTAAAGCTTATCTTTTCTCCGGGCTTACTGAATGTTACTAATAATCTCAACCTCTTAGCGTGCCCATCTTATCACTCCAATGGTTGCCGGTCTCAGCGGAGGCAAAATGAGCTCTAGTATCGAAGGTATGTGGAAATCTTGTCTTTTCTCAAGGATCCCACACTAACTCCCAGCTAGACAGCAAGATCGATCTCCTCGACCCGCCAGAGGCTGTCGCTAAAAAGATCCGTAAATCGGAAGCCGTCCCCAAGGTCGTTGAGAACAACGGCATCATTGCTCTGGTGGAATTTGTCCTATTACCTGCAGCTGCCCTCAATGGCAAGGACTTCCGCGTGGAACGCCGCGACAACGAACCCCTTGTTTACACCGATATCCAACAACTAAAGGATGATTACACCAACGACATTGTACGTTCATTACCTTTGTTTATCCCGAAAATGTTACTAATTATCATCTGCCACAGTTAACTCCCCAACTTCTAAAGCCTGCAGCCGCAGATGCTTTGGTCACTCTCATGGCCCCTATTGCCAAGGCCTACGCAGAGTCCACTGAATGGCAGGAGATCACCCTCAAGGCTTACCCTCCCCCAGTTATTAAGAAGAAGGAGAAGAAGGTCAAGGACAAGGGTTCCCGCTTCCCTGGAGCTAACAAGGAAGTGGACATCCCCGAGCGTCCCAAGGCTTAAGACATGTATCGACGAAGAGAGCGAAACAGGCATCTCACATACGGCAGGCTAGTCGGAATCCTATATGGGTAAAAGTCAATCATAATTTCATCCAGTTATCCTGTGTGCATAGCACATCACATTTCAAAGTGATATCATCCAGGTTTATGCTATGAACAAGACCAAGCGCTTAAGAGGCAAAGTCCTATGGTGTGGTCAAAACCTAGGCGTCGATATCAGTTGCTGAACCCTCAAGGACATCTGGAATTCAAGGCTGTCGCATAAAATCTTCCCACATGAAACTCTAGCGTGGTCATAATTTCGGCATTCGCATCAGAATTGAGCTACTTATGTATCTGCCCTGTGACCGTGGGTCTTGTTCAATATAAACCATGATAGGATTAGATTCTGGGCCTAACAGAGCCCTAGCATCATCGTCATCTTTGACCAGGATTAGAGTTGGCTGCATGCCTACCCCAAGCTGATTGTGTAGAATTAACGCTCATTACCTAGTCTCTTTGTGCCAAAGACATCAGAAATCTCAAGTCAGTGAAGTCAATGTGAGCATTTCTGTACATGTAGACGTGGATCTTTGAGTAGGCATCAAGGCTTCGATGCATCTACGCCGCAAATGTTTGATGGAATCTACAAATCTAGATGTCCCTGTGAGCTAAGCTTCCGTTAAGCTTTCAGTGCTGATTGGCTTTTCTTAGCCTTGGAACCCCCCGTGGCTCGGTCGTAGATGAATGGTTCACCATGTAGCCGATGTACTACTACCGTGTACATATTTGAACGGAATCTTTAGATACAGACTTCAAGACCTGGGCTTGCGGCAAATTCCCAAGCTTGACGCAATGGCAGCATGTTATCGCAATGATAAGTATTGGGATTGCATTCATATAGTACATAATCATAAACATATAGCATCCGAGTTTCACCGTATATCCTCAATTTGTTGATGGAAAATAACAGCGCAAGGACTTGATTTTGCCACCTTATCGTCCCCTCTTCATCCTCTTTGCTCGGCCTCCATCGGGCCTGGATCCAGACAACCCGTTCACCGACCCACGTTCATCCTCTACTCTGGCGCGCTTTTTTGGGGGTCGTGACGAGGCCGCCGACGTACCATCGTTCGAGATCAGGCTGTCTCGCTTGCGCTTCTCTGGATGCGCGTTTTCCTTCTTCCTGCGTTTCTCTTCCTTGATTCGCAGTCGTCGCCGCACTTCTTCAGATATGTCTTCTGTCTCGTTGGAGTCATATGGATATTCTGCGGCTTGGTGGAGATGTGTGTCAAATTTGTGGCTGGGGGCATGAGAATAAGCATCATCGGGCTGGTCGGTGGGGATATTGGGCTCGAGATCGTTTTGAGTGCGCAATCGCTTCCGCTTGGTGAGATATTCGGTGTCTGTGGATTGTGGAGTTGTGGTTTCTGGGTATCTTTTGGAAGGCGAGGAAGCAGATTGAAACGGATTGTTCGAGCTTTGCTCTAGAAAGGGGTGTTAATATCAAGTTCGCGTTCACGGAGAGTTGGTCATAGAGACTGCTCTGGTGGATCGGCGCGCATCGTCGGGTAATCTGGGGTAGCGTACTGTTTAACTTCAGGTAAAAAAATGTCAGTCGCATGTCAACCAGTTTTTTTGGCTTCAAATGGGTTGAGACATACAGTTTGTTTTCGAACAATCTTGAGCTGGTTCATCGCTTGGACTGTCTTGCTGAGCATCGCAGATACGGTTCGAAGGGCTTCGCCGTCAGCAATGTGACCTTTCACCTCTTCGAGCATCTGAAGGTGTGATGATAGAACTGTTTCATGACGAGCGAAGATCTGCACAGCGCATAGAGTTTATATGTTAGCTGAGGGGCCTTTGGTCCAAAGGCCAGAGAATAGAGCAGCATTCGGGAGCTTGCATGACGGCTGTTCGTTTGACGCGCAACACAGAGAACGGCTCATGCTAACGTACCTCTGGCCAAGGGATTGGAGATTCGTTTGTGGCTGATTCATTGAGAGTGGAGTTCTGATTCGTCTGGCTCTGGTCTCTGGGAGGGTTCATGGTGCTAGAGGCTGGGGAAATCATTATGAAAGGATCGAAGAAGTCGGGAATCTTGAAGATCGGCGGGGATGGAAGCTTCTCCGCGCCAAGAGGATCCACCCGTCGACTTACTGAGTACGGATGATATCCTTTTATCTTTACTTTACCATATGACTTACCTTACAGTTTAATAGCCTTTGACCAAATACTATTTAATTGAACAAAGAAATTGAATGTTTGATTATCATGCAGTGGAATGTGTCCATCTCCTAACGCCAACCCAAACAATACGCCCCGGCATGTCGCAAAATGAAGAAAAAGTAGCAACTAATTAAATAACATACAGCCCTCACCACGATCCAGCATCAAAGTCAAATCGAGTCAGCTCCTTCTGGGAGTCCTCAACATCCTTCTTCGCCTTCATGCGCATGTAGAAAATGGGACAATCGCGTGATGAGCAGATGACCTCACAGTGAAGACTGCCCTGGCATCGCTGGCACTGGGTCCACAAACGACCAAATCGAACCTCCAAATCCGAAACTTTGTTGAGGGTCTTCGTGTAAAGCTCTCCAAGACGCGGTTGGCAGTTTTCGCAAACGGCACCGGCCATCTCTTCTTTGCCCGACAGCGGCTTCTTGCAGCCCATGCAAGTTTGAGTCTTTTTGGCGAACTTCATGAGACCACCCAAGCTAGGGGCAGCAACGGAGATGGATCGAGTGTGCTCGCCGTTCAGGAGTTGATTGGCCTTCTTCTCACCCAGGATAGGCTCGAAAATACGACCAAGGGGGTTTGCAAGTTGATTGTCGAGGTAGTACTTGGTATCAATAGGAACATTGTTTTCCAACACGTAGATAGGATCTTCCGCTCTTTCGTAGTTTTTGGAATTTGTAGCACCACGAATCATCACGTAGGCCACACGGTCACCGAGGGCAGGGGCGGAACCAGCGTCGCGCTTGTGCATGCGCTTGGCAAGTTCAACGTGTGCTTGCTTCGCCGTATACTCTTTCTGCGCATAGGCCTTGGTAATGACCAGCTTTGACATATCGACTTTGTTCTGAAGGAGATCCGAAATGGTTGATTTGACATATCTGTAGAGAAAATATTAGCATGCAGTCGGCAAGTGGACCAAATCGTGTTCTCTTACTCTTGGGCACCATCGACATCTCGGTCAATGAGAATTTTGTTCAATACCGTCTCGATGACATTTTGAACAAGCAGACAGTTGTCACGTCGCACAGTCTCAATACCCTTGGTATCCATCTTGTCATGCTTCTTGGTATTGGTCCAGTAAAGACCGGCATATCGCTTCTTGTTGATCAAAAGGTATGGGAAATACACTTTTTCGAACTCCAGTTTGATGGGTTTGACGAACTTGGATGAAACAAATTCCGCTGCCTCCTCGCCAAGTTTCATCGCATCAGCCAGCTCAGTGACTCCAAACTTGACCATGACGGAATCAGTATCACCATAAATGACCTGAGCATCGTGAGAATAACCATTGGCAATGGTATACCGTTCTTCAACCTCTTGCTTGGTTTTCTCAATCATTTGACGACCGTAACTGGTTGTACTACTGGCAATGGGAAGACAAGGAAGCTTGCCAACTGTCGCTCCAGTGAGACCGTACACACTGTTTGCGCTAACCTTTAAGGCAAGCTGTCGACCATTCAGCACGGCCTTTTTGAACGGATCAGTCTCGGTAGCCAGTTCCTTCTTTGCACGTTTACGTGCGCCTAGCAGCTCCTCCAGAATTTGTGTCAGAAGACCCTTGCGAAGTTTTGTCGTGCAGAACATGTCTCCGTTCGGGGTGACGATGTAGTCGTCGTCCTTTTTAAGTCCCATTTTCTCGATGGCAGTTTTGTTAAGGAGAGTTGTGTAACAAAGATTGTGTGCTTGGATGATAGACGGATATAGCGACGCAAAATCAAGGGTGGCAATGGGTACACCATAGTATCCACGTTTGGGCTCAATAACCGTGGCACCTTCGTAGTCTTGCTCATCTTGGCTTTTCTGGTTTGGAATGACGAGCTGTTGTTCAAGGGCCTTTCGGAACAACTGACTGATGAATTTGACTTGCTGGCCTCGCGAAAGGAGAAAGTTGAAAGGAACGCCCGTAACTCTGGCCATTTCGGTGTAGTTGACCAGACACATTAGTTTGTCCATCAATCTTTGCGGCAAATAGGCATCCTTTAAGCAGTATACTGCCAATCGTCGTCGAGAGTCCGGCGTGCCATTGAACAATTCCGTGATCATGGTGTGATGGACATCTTCTTTCTGTTCTTTCAGGAACTCGTAGGACACCGAGTTTAGGGTGTAACTTCGCAGCTGGTGATCTCGTTGCACTAGTTGAAGTAAATCAAGTTGAATTCGACCATTGGTGTTTGTGGCTTTGGTTTCTCGGTTTCCCATCTGCTTGCTAGAGAAACTGGACTCTTTTGCCTCTGTCTTCATGGCCTTCACTCGAGTCCAATATGGGAAATTCAGACACTTGAGGTGTCTGGCACGATCAAGAAGATAAGGAAAATCGAAGTTTGCAATGTTGTATCCAATGATCACATCAGGGTCGACCTTCTCCACGAAATTTCGCCATGCCATCAGCATCTCGTCCTCTTTTTGAAATTCCAAGACCTGAGTGTTGACGATCAGACTTGTCTCATTGAGACAAAAGACATTTCGAATAAAAGGCTTTTGTTCTCCGTATCGTGTAACAACATTCGCGATTTGAATTACTGGGTCCACGTTCGGTTCCGGGAAAATACCCTGGCGACCAGCACATTCAATATCGAACGACAAAACACGTAGGGGTGCCATTTTCGCCCAATCTCCGTTTGGTGGATGGGCGATCATATCACGGTAGTCGACGATAGCTTCAATTTGACAGTTTGATAGCTTATCTTGCTCGTTGAGAAGGGTGTATTTCCCTGCCTTTGCCTCAACCCAGGCCATGCCGGATAGCCCGGTATCAATCATAAAACGCAAAAGATATTGGATATTGTCGAAAGTAAGAAGGCCCGCGTCCATATTGCTCCACATGCCCTTGTAGTTCATTCCAGAGCCACCGCTCTCGAGTATAGAGCGCACCTTTGCAATGCTCCTAGGATCGGCCACCGTGATCTTGAGATACCAGCTCTTCTTATTTCCTTGGTAGCCATAGATATTCTCCCGTAGTGTGATCTCTACCTTCTCAATGACTCTTCCGGACTGTGCCATTTTCGTTTCCAGGAAAGCTCTGTATGGATCACAATCCTCCTTATCGAAACCTACGGGCGCAGCGATGTAAAGGTAGTGCTGGAATCCGGTGACGTGAAGCAAAACAGATTGTCCCGCCTAAGTCAAAATTAGATTTAATGCTCTGCAGTTGGAGAATTCGCATAGCAACAAACTTACCTCTGTAACACCAAAAAGTCGGACAGCCATCACATCTCCCCGAGGAAGTCGCCCTTCTTCCGCATCGATCTGCTGGAAGCAAACGTTTTCCTTTGCGGGGTCCCATTCACGGAGCGCTGGGCGTTCCCACTGTTGGTCCTTTTCCGCGTTGCTCCCTTTCAAGTCGCCGATGTCCTGTGTGAATTTTTCCAGTACTTCCTCCTCGAACTGACTCTTCTGTGGCTGAGTAGAGCCAAACCCCTTTCTCTGAAATTGTTGCCCGGGCGGCTTGAGCTGGGATGAAGGTTGGCTTTCTAGCTTTCGTTTTTTTAGCGCATTCGAAGATTCGACGCCGTTACGGGCATTATGGGTCGTATCGACCAACACCCGCTTGTGGGGCATGGTAGCTTCTGGCATGGTGGCAATTCGTTAAAGAGACATGTAAAGACACGAATTTCGTGGGCCTCAAGTTGTATGAGGGAGAAAATAGGTTGGGTGGGCAACTACTCAAAGCGTGTCGTAGTCGCGTCAAAGCGTGGCACCCTTTACGCGGGTTCAGTCACATGCCGATAAGATAAGAGCTCAGTATCACGTCACCGCGCGCTCTTACAATTAGCAGTACACTTCATTACTGGAGAAGCATTGGAAGTCTCCAAATTTTAGGGGCAGTATGAGTATTGCTACTTCCATCTTTCATTTCAGATTCTTCAAATTCACTGGTGTCTTCCAGAAACCTCAAAGTACGGCCCCTGGCCCACTGCACATGTATTCGTTCCACTTTGACCTTCCGTTTCGTTTTTGCTTCAAGTATCCCCATTCAGACTCCAAAATATTTGCCAGAAGTCCGTGACGAAATCTCCACCCTCATTTAATAGCTGCTTGAAAGCCCTTTGTTCGCCAATTTGACCAATGACAGAAACAACATAACGCACTACCAATTTTCGCAGGGGATCGACATTATTGCCGTAATCTGGTCGCGTGTTGTTGTAAACGAACCGAACCAATTCAACAACTCCATCCACTCCTGTATGATAGAGCTTGAAACTTCTCAATGTCACAACGAGCTTGAAAAGGACGAGTTTGCACAAAGATTCAATTCCATACTTATCAGCCAACACGTAAAGCCGAGCTTGCTCGACTAAGACAGCGGTGAAATCTTGCCAGAACCAAGTATTTTTTGGCGGCGCAAAATTATGGGCCGAGTAACCGGTTGGAGGAGGTGTAAAAGAAGGATTTCCCTTGAACGAATCACGCAGCTTCTGACCCAATCCGCCTCGCTCCTCAAGCGGCAACTCAAAATAGCTCGACTGGACATGCCTCGGTGGACTATAGTCCCCAAAATGCAGCTTTTCACGCCGGCGAGCAGATCTCCATTTCGCCATTAGTTCGCTGTGTACGCTCTTTTTCTTCTTCCTCGCAACTTCCACGGCGTCCGGAGGGGGAGGCCAGTGCTTTATTGGGTGGTATGACGGTGGTTGGTAGTCCTTTAGGTAGGCAAATTCACATAATCGAGTGAATGTATCTACATCAATGTCAGACCAGTCCGCGCGTCTGGTCTGTGCTTCAATCATTCTGCCATTGATGAGGGTGTTCAGAGGTTTAGACAGTCTAGCGAAAGCCGCTTTATGCACAACAAATTCCGTCTTATCAGGACCGACCAAGAACGTAAATGTAGGTGACGAGAGACATCTGAAAGAGTCAACGTCTACTAGCCATAACCTTCAATATTCTGATAAGCTTTCCCCTGGCCTCCTACTCACCTTCCAAGATGTCCGTCCATTTTGAATGGCCAAAAACCCAAATGGATCATAAACGAAAGTTGAACCGTGCCAGAACTTGAGAAGAAGTGAGACCCGTGAAAGTTGTCCTGGCGGGCTTATCACACTAGATTAATGATGGTAATTTCCAAGATTCGAGGATTCACAACCAAGAATTCGGCCATGAGAGTAGTTGGATTCAGTGGGAGTGCAAGTTCAAATGTTGTCAAACACCCACTCTGGTGGAACTATTCTAATTTCTGCCCATGGCAAACAACTCATAAGTGACTATCATGTGACTCAAATCGGCATAGTCATTCCCAAATGCACAAGCATCTTTGTACTCGGGCCTCGAGAAAGTAGCTAACTAGGTACTAGCAGAGCCTTGGAATTACAATATACCAGTCGGATGTCTGGAACTCGTCTAGTTAGGCATCTCTCAATTGATGAGTGTTTTATTTATCAACTTTATTCCAAGGTTGTATAAAGCATGCATATCCATACATATTTCAATGTTTGACCTCTATGCGAGTCTCCTATAGCCGTGCCTTACCTTCTTCTCGGTCAAGGAGGTTGGGGTGGGGAGTTCGAACGGGACGAGTCACGGCGTAAAAAGCAAGTCCAGCAGACTTAGTCGAGAACTATACCAGAGTAAAAAATGTTAACCAACTGGATTCCAAGGTCATGGTGTAAGGAGTCCCAAGGAAGTCCAAATAGAAAGAAAAAATGAGGCATGACATACCTTGACTTTGGATCCGACATGGAAGAAAGCAAAATCTCCGGGAACTAAATGATGTGTGATTCCAGTGGCTTCATCCTGCAGGGGAAAAGTGAAATGATGTTAGTATGAAGTACATGTAGGTTTCCTTCAAAGTTCTGCAATTTTTTCTGGAATCGCCAGAAGGAGCATACCAAAATATCAATTTGACCACTGAGAACATATTTGGACTCCTCGAAGGTGTAATGAGCAGGCCTTTGAGGTCCAGCCTCAATTTTGTAGAAGCCGGATGTGATGTGAGCAGGAGACTCGGTCTTGGTGCGGATAGAGTGGAAATCAGCCGTAGTAGCGTTCTCGCCCTGAGGAAGGGGGATGAACTCGTGACCGGCACCTTTGATGATAGTGAGAGGAACGAGGTTTCCAGACACTTGCAAAGTAAAGCTCATTAGCAATTTGAACAGTTTGAGGTTCCTAAAGACCAGGGCACTAGAAAATGACTCACTTCTGTTTTATTTTGTTGATATAAACTAAGCTGGAAAATTATCAAGAGACCTTCATCTTGGGTAATATACTAGTAAGCACCAGTATACTTCGGCTGCCGTCCCGCTTGCTTTAACCCGATGAGGGGAATCAGTGCCCAGGTGAGGAGAACACGGGCCTATCTCCCGGCTGCCGGTGCGGGGGAAAACCGGACGGGGACCCGATATCTACTTCTACCTTAGTGACACATTCTCGTCAATGAATAGTGTTGTGTGAATATTGGGTATCTCTTGCTCCGATTAAATGGGTTTCAAGGTAAAATTCAAGTGAAATTTGGTCCCTGTGATGTTTGTTTACTACGACATACACCAAAACATCTTCCAAACCCCAGTACCAGAAAGATTTGGATGAAAATAATTTCAGATCCAGTATTGAATTTGTGGTTGTGGATTTGCAGGAGGATTGATCATGAGCTAATTGAAGAGTGAAGCAGATGAAATTCATACTATGTAGTACACTTGATCAATTCAATTACAATCCATTCGACATTCAATATATTGGTGCCTTGTGATTTAGTTAGGCAGAAACTCAGGTGATGATGACTCAAGAGCTACAGGGCGGTGAAGCTTAATTAAGTTGACTCAGCAGCCTCGCCCCTGCCTCGAATTAAGAAACATGCCTTCAGCGCCGCCAGTGTCTAGCTTCAAATTTTGAATTTTGCAGACATTCAGCCTTCCGTTCAGTTCGCACCTTCCTCTGTCTTCAGTCCTTCACGTTTGTTGACAAAAGTGGGTTAAAACTTTGAAGACACCACCATTACAGACCCGCATGACACGCCCTTCCAGAGACCATTGGAATCCGATGGAAGCTTGAGTGATTCAGGGCCCTGCCAGGTTTCACAGCTTGTTTACGTGTTCATTTGACAAGAAAAGGGATTCTGGAATTCGAAGGTAACAAGGGGTCCTGTTTATTTCCCTCTGGCGTTTTGGAAGAAGTTCTTGAAACTTGACTATAGTATACCCCGCCAAAGTCATCTTTCCACAACACTGAACTCCCGGGGTTCTTTTAGATTCAATCCCCGCCTTATTGGCTTGTGATTGTTTGCCATATTTATGGCGCAAGTGTAATCATCGGTTAGCGTTTATCTCGTTTCTGATTAGCGTGGGCCGGCGCCAGAATGTCCATGTTCAGACCAGCTGGGGAGATATCCTCATCCGAGTCGGAATCGGAATCGGGATCGGAATCTAGCAATGGAGTGGAAGCTGAGCCTAGTGGATCGTCTCAACGATCGAAGCCAGACTCAAGCGAATTAGACGCGTCGAAATCAGTTGAAGATGTGTCTGCACTATCTCAAGACGCCCAGAGTGCCAATATTGAACAGCATGCGAATGTACTGACAGCTGCATTGCTGGAGTTTTACTGCCAGAGTCGAGCTGCCGATATTCTAAATGCTAAACCCGACTCCCGCCGAGATTTTACTCGTCACAGCCCCGAAGCCCAGTACTTGGGGAAAAAGCTGTACAAATTCAAGTCGCAATTTTTGGCGTCGCATGGTTTAATGCCAGAGGGCATTGAAAAAGAAGAGTTAGAGGCCACAAGACAAGGTTACCGGGACAATCTCGACATTCTCGGTATTTCAGCCCTTGACAGCCTCGATTTGAACTCGCCTTTACCGTCACCAATTGAGGGTGTTGATGAGCTGGCCTTGATTTCAAGGCCATTACTAAATCGCCAAGAGACTGGCGGAAATACAAGTCGGTTTTGGAGAAGAGAGGGGGAAAATGCGCAACTGCCGATCATCGACCACGTCGATATCCTTGGAGGTGTTCCTAGCATCCCAAGAAACCCATCAAATTCTGCGATACCTCTTTTTGGAAGCTCACCAGTCAGCGTCCCGTTATTCAATGGACCAGCTGGAGCGTCATATAATCAAATGTCACGCTATTCAGTTGAATTCAGTGAAATGAAGATTTTGGGCCGCGGGTCGTTTGGCGAAGTTTATCAAGTCAAAAATCATATTGATGGCCAGGAGTACGCCGTCAAGAAAATTCCACTCAGTCAACGAAGACTTGAGCAGCTTCAGTATGGAGGTCAGAATCAATTGGAGACTATCATGAAAGAGATTCGAACCCTCGCGCGCCTCGAGCATACAAATATCGTTCGATACTTTGGTGCTTGGGTCGAACAGGCACATGTATCGAGCCATGTCCCACTCAAAAAAAATCCTCAGCCAAGATACGAGCAGTCAGACATTCATCAGCCCAGTTTTGGTGAGACTAATGAACCTAGCATGGGCATCGTGTTTGAACACTCTGAGAGTTCCACCATGGAGTCACACATGAGCTCCCTGCCCGAAGAGCATGGCTTCAACGACAGAATAGAACGGTCAGACAGCCATACAACATCGTCGTCCCGCCGGACAAGAAAAGGCTCCACGGTCGAGTTGGAAGATGATGACGACATTGAGTCTATACCTCGCAACTTCAACAATCCTTCCTACGGGCAGACGTCTTCCTTTGGGGAGACTGACGATATCTTCACAGATGGCTTAAGTCAAGATCACTCGAAGATGCTGCAAAGGCGCCATGGACACGGTCATCAACCACCAGCTGTCATTCTTCACATTCAAATGTCTCTCCACCCTATCTCTCTGAATGCTTACCTCAACCCTCAAGCGCCGGAAAAGAGCGATTACAAGGCAGGGTCTCCTTCCAGGCGCCACTGCTTTCACTTAATGCCGTCTTTACGCTTGATCTTGGACATTGTCTCCGGAGTCGAATATCTCCACTCAAAGGGAATTGTACACCGTGATTTAAAGCCGGCCAACATTTTCCTTTGTGCACCTGAGAGCTATGCCGTAGAGAGCTGCACATCATGTTGCTCTGGTGGTGACTCTCCAATCCACTACTGCCGTCCTCGAATCGGAGATTTCGGCCTCGTCGCAGACGTTTCTCATCTGAATGAAAATTCACCAGATGGGTCGCCGAGTGGTGCAATGACTCCCTTCCACGAGGGCCCCAAGATCCAGCGCGTTGTAGGGACTGAGTTCTACCGACCCCCTACTTCCAACACCAGTCCATCAGATTCACAATCCGGGTATTTTGATGAGTATAGGATTGATGAGAAACTGGATGTTTATGCACTTGGGGTCATTCTATTTGAATTGATCTACCAGATAAACACCAAGATGCAGCGACAGCTAGTCTTGTACGATTTGACCCGTGGTTCGGCATCTCTACCCGAAGACTTTGCGTGCAAGGTCGATCACGGTAAGGCAAAGTTGGATACCGGAGAGTCTGTGGCTGATTCTTTGGTCACTTGTATCAAAAGCATGTTGACACCACGCTCAGAGCTACGCTGGACTTGTCAGGACGTAAAGGAACACTTACGACGAATCTACAAATCCGTCAAGAAGCTCTGACAGGGGAGCGGAAAGGCTTGATTTGCGTGCATTACGGATACCGCTATGGGAATTTGATAAATTGAAATGCATAATGAGCGTACATTATTTTTGTTAGGTAGAATTAGCATGCTGATTCAACTGCGGCCACTCCACTCTTTAAGAAGAATGAGACCAACAGTCCAAACATTGACTCGTGGATTGTAATGCTATGCGCGAAAAATTCTGCGCGTAGCCCATATAAATGGTTTACACCATCAAAACTCCGCGGATTGTAACTACTAGTAAGGCTATGCCGCACGTACATGCACATGTTGTAAATAATTCCACAACGTAGCCCATATAAATATTTGTTTTACACCATGAAAACTGTGTGAGTTGTGAGGCTACGCGCGAAAAATCTTGCGCGTAGCCCATACAAATAGTTTATGTTAAATACACACTTTTAAAGCTCCGCCCAGCGGGGCCTTGGCCCTTGAGGTGTGCCGAGCTGGCCCGAGCACTATATGGGTTGTAACTTGTAAGGCCATGCGCGAAAAATCTTGCGCGCAACCTATATTAATAGTTTATAGTACACACCTTCGCCCTGGTGATAGGATTCACATCTTACCGCGGTGCTATGGTTTATTAGTCCTCTTTAAGAGGATGAAGCCAAGATGAATCCCCCCTTCTCCGGTCGCAACACCCCTAATCAGAGAGATTTCTCCCTGACTGAACCGAAGCAACACCCCCTTTGATTCGCACCACTACAACGCGATAAAGACATCTCCTTTTGCAACAAGCGATCGATCGAAGCAACTACGGTTACGAAATCCCTTGTCACGATTTTTGGCAATCATTTTTTCCTCCTATTCTACACGAGCGAGTGACAATTACGACTTCTATAACCTCACCAAACTGCCACATGTTCTTAATCCCGATCGAGAATGATTCTCTTCGACGAGTCTGCATTTGCTATATCCGTCTGTCTCCACCGATTAGGGAGTATTGTGGGCGATGGCTCTATCACGTTTACCTTCTAAGGGACGTATATATATACGGGCTTTAGAGGGGGCATTTGATCAAAAGAAGGAATACTGTGGGCTACGGTAGAATGGTTTGATCCCTCTTTTATCCCTCATGTTACCGCCGACTCTATCGCTTTTTATTCCCGGACCCGATAACAAGACTCCAAGGAGTGATGAGAGAGTAGGAGAGTCGGTAGTCCTATTCTGACTCAGTGCTGAGAGAGGGTGAATACCTCATCTAAGGGCACCAGTCAATTGTACGTACTAGATAGGATGCACAGGAGGCCCTGGGCCTTGGCTGGCGGATCCTACACCTACATACTAGTAGTAGACTTTAGAGTGGCCCTCATATCTCCTTATGTATAGTAAGGATAAAACAATCCTCACCGATAGTACACACCTTCGAAGCTCTGCCCGGTGGGGCCTTGGCCCTTGGGGTGTGCTAAGTGCTGTGTGGGTTGTAAGCCTGTGCGCAAAGAATCTTGCGCGTAGCTCATATAAATGGTTCACAGTGCACAGCTCCAAAGCTCCGGGGCCTTGGCCCTTGAGGTGTGCTGAGCGCCGTGTGGGGCGGTGGCTCAGAGTCACCCTTGAGTCCTACAGGCTACAACCATCCGTTGATTCCCTTTCTTAGTAATGAACATAATATGCCAAACTTGCAATCTCATGGAAATATATAAAAAAAAATCAGTCTAGGATCTACTAAGTTCACAATTCATAGTACCCATCATTTTCGCTAACGGTGAGATTTGCGACTGGATATCATTACGGCAGCATACAACCTGTATTTCAATTTTCAAACACCATACATCGGCATGAAGTAGCCGAATAAAGCTTTGGTTGCATCATACAATCTATCGGGCCTCGGTCTCAATGGAAAACCCCCATTATCACAAGTTCCCACCCCCGCATTCTTTAAACCTTATGCAGCAGCTAAAATTTAGCCTCAAAACTCCACACTCTGCACTGCATAGCGCTTGAATCAATCAGCAATCATGGCACATTCTCTTCGTGCCCCGACAGCTCCATATAGCGAGCCTCTTCTCCTCCAACTCGATGTCCACAACCCATATTACACCGATCTGCACCACAAGCTTCGTGCCTGGATCCGCGAGTACGTCGAAACCCACATTGCGCCTCATGCCCAGGAATGGGAAGCTGCAGGCCAGGTCCCCGAGGAAGTATGGAGACGCCACTGCAAGCTAGGTTTCGCTATAGTGCACCCATTGACGACAGAAGAGAATGCCGCTGGCTTGTCTCTGCCGGGAAACGTACCCCGCGATAAATGGGATACATGGTGCTCGCTCATCACGACAGATGAATTGACCCGCGTAGGGTTCGTTGGCGTTGTTTGGGGGCTTGGTGGCGGAAATTCGATCGGTTGCCCTCCTATCGCTAAGTTCGGCACAGCGGAGCAGCAGCGGCGATGGCTTCCTGGCGTTGCAAAGGGTGATATTCGTTTTTGTCTGGGTATCACAGAGCCAGATGGTATGTTTCAATTTATTGCCAATTCGGCTAAGATTCGGCTATTATCTTTTGGCAAAGCTGATATTTTGTCATTTTGCTACCAGCTGGCTCAGATGTAGCCAACATACGGACTACGGCACGACTTGAGGGAGACCATTATGTCGTGAATGGAGCTAAGAAATGGATCACCAATGGTCTTTGGGCCGACTACTGCACTGCTGCGGTGCGGACAGGCGGCCCTGGACGTTCGGGGATCAGTCTACTGGTCATTCCTCTGGCAGCCGAGGGCGTGACCCGTAGGCGAATGTATAACTCTGGTGTGAACGCGAGCGGTATGTTTAAAGCTTTCAAATTAGATGCTAATACTAAGTCCTACACTCCTACAGCCCAAATAACTAAAAAAAATCATTCTTTAGGATCTACTTTCATTGAGTTAGATGAGGTTCATGTACCGGTTGAAAATCGAATTGGAGAAGAGAACAAAGGCTTTCCTCTCATCATGTCAAGTAAGTTTTGCCGGCTTTTGTCATGACGTTTATGTTCTGACCTTCCAAGATTTCAATCCAGAGCGCCTAGCCCTATCCTGCGCTTCTCTCAGGTTAGCTCGTGTGTGTGCCGAGGATGCTTTCAACTATGCAGTCCAACGCGAAACATTCGGGTCCCCTCTTATCAAGAGACAGGCAATTCAATCGAAGATCTTCAAGTTTGGATTAATGATTGAACCTGCATATGCCTTCATGGAGCAACTTGTTAATATCTTAGAGGTCACAAAGGATCGCTCTGTGGACGATGTCAAAATTGGAGGTATGACCGCCTTGTTGAAAGTGATGTCGACCAGGGCACTGGAGAAAGGTGTGCGAGAGGCACAGCAGATTCTTGGAGGAGCTGGATATAACAAGGCCGGCAAGGGTGCTCGTATTGAACAAATCAGTCGTGATGCTCGAGTCCACGTTGTTGGCGGTGGAAGTGAGGAGATTATGCAGGGATTGGCGCTTCAAGAAGAGACAAAGGCTTTGCGATCGCGACGCAAGGTTCTCGAAAAGAGACAGTCAAATATTTGAATTTCTGAGAAATTCATCTAGGTACGCCTGTGAACCTGTAAGTAAAAAGCTGCCGACTTCAAATCAATTCCAAATTTTTATTTTTGCCATAGTACTCTATGTCATTGAAAGACATATTGTGGAGTGGAGCTGGGGACAGAAAAACCATCAAACATTGCAGCAGTTACACTCTACTAGTAGGTAGTAGGATGTATGAACGGCTGGCGGAGTCGAAACAAAGAAACGATATCTGCCAGATAATAAACTCCTCACGTGTACTAATAGCCAAATAATCAAGTTTGAGCATAGATTGCAGTAATTTGTTCTATGTACTAGTACATAATTGAAAAAGTGGTTCCTCAGGCAGAAAATATCGGGCGACGTCACCGGCTTCTGTGGGGAAAGCTTCCAGCTCCCAGCTCCTCTGTCTCTACGCGCCCCGATGGAGAGCTTTGACGACGTGACTCTGATCGGCCCGGTACTAGATATACACGATGAACACCTCCCCTCGAACAACCATGAATCAAAGTCAAGAAAACCTGACGTGGAATCTGGCGGCACGGGCACCCCCACCTCCAGTCAGTCGGTGAATGCAGGCCGCGGTCAAATAGAGGGAACTGGCGCCGAGATACCTGACGAACCAACGATATCAACGGAGTTTCCGCCTGAAGAAGAAGATGAGGAGCCACATGCTGCGACTTCCTTTGAGCGCGAGTCATCGCCTACGTCTGCACAAAAACACCGATCGGGATTGTTTGGGGAAGATGAGGGTATCAACCGCTTGCACAAATTTACCCTTTACGAGACTGCGACGAGATTCTACATGGTTGGAATCAATCTATCCGAGACACGATTTCGAATCTTGAAAATTGATCGCACCACAGAGTCGGGCGAGTTGAGCATCATCGAGGATGAGATGATTTACACAAAGCGGGAAATGGTCCAGCTACTGGATGCCATCGACGATGGAAATAAGAGTTCCGGTGGCCTGGTACAGAAGTGCAGTGCCTGGGCCTTACTGGGGTTTATTCGATTCACCGGGGCATACTATATGCTTTTAGTCACAAAGAGAAGCCAAGTGGCTGTGCTTGGTGGTCATAATGTCTACCAGATCGATGAGACAGAACTCGTCTCACTGACAACAGCGGAATCATCACGCCTAAAACCCGAGAATCAACCAGATGAAGAGAGATACAAGGCAATTTTGAATAACCTAGACCTTACTCGATCTTTCTACTTCAGCTACTCCTATGATATCACGCGGTCACTGCAGCATAATGTCTGCCGCGAACGCAAAGCTCATCAGGACGGATTGCCTCGGTTTTTGGCTGAAGATTATAACACCATGTTTGTTTGGAATAATCACCTCCTTGCTCCAGCAGTAGCGACCCTTAAAAACCCTTTCCAATGGTGTCTTCCAATCATCCATGGATACGTCGACCAGTCTAAAATGAGCGTATTTGGCCGGCTGGTATACATTTCGATTATTGCTCGACGGTCTAGGCTCTTTGCTGGTGCACGTTTCTTGAAACGTGGTGCCAATGATTTGGGATATGTGGCAAATGATGTGGAGACTGAGCAGATTGTTTCTGAACAAACAACAACATCCTTCCACTCTGCAGGGCCAACACTTCATGCGAACCCCAATTATACCTCATACGTTCAGCATCGAGGAAGTATCCCCCTTTACTGGACCCAAGAAAATACTGGCGTTTCGCCCAAGCCTGACATCGAATTAAATCTCATCGACCCCTTCTACTCTGCAGCGGCATTGCATTTCGATAATCTCTTCGAGAGATATGGAGCGCCGGTGTACATCTTGAATCTTGTCAAGGCTCGAGAACGGACACCAAGAGAGTCCAAACTTCTTAAGGAGTTCACGAATGCAGTGGAATATCTGAACCAGTTTCTGCCCGCCGATAAGAAGTTGATATACAAGGCGTGGGACATGAGCCGTGCATCGAAAAGCCGAGACCAAGATGTTATACAGACCTTGGAAGGAATTGCTGGCGATATCATCCCAACGACAGGTTTCTTTAAAAATGGCGCAGATGTCGAGTCAGGCCTACAGCTACAGAACGGGGTCGCGAGAACTAACTGCATCGATTGCTTGGACCGAACAAATGCAGCACAATTTGTTATTGGGAAACGAGCTCTTGGACACCAACTTCATGCCCTTGGCGTCATCGATGAAACAACTGTCGAGTATGATACCGATGCTGTCAACCTGTTTACAAACATGTGGCATGATCATGGCGACACAATTGCTATCCAATACGGAGGATCCCATTTGGTCAACACCATGGCCACATACCGAAAGATAAACCAGTGGAGTAGTCACTCGCGCGACATGGTGGAAAGCTTCAAGCGGTACTACAACAACTCTTTCCTCGATGCTCAACGCCAAGAAGCGTACAACCTTTTCCTCGGGAACTATATTGTTTCGGAAGGTGGACCAATGCTTTGGGAACTGACCACCGACTACTACCTGCACCATGAAGACCCCAAGTTGTATATCCAGAAAAAGCGGCCAAATTACATTTCCTGGTACACACCCGAACACCTGGAAAAACGAGAGATTCCTCCTCCCCCAGCTTGTCCAAAGGAGCCACTATCACGATTCGATGATTATTGGCTGGAATATTATCGACCGCTTGCTCTATCCACGCTGTCCAAGATTTACTCCTATAAGATGAACTCTACTCTCCGTTACCTGCCCCATTTCCGCGGGGGTAATGTCGCTCCAGATCTCAGTCCATTTGTGCCACGGATTCCTCAAGATCAAGCGCAACGAGAACGTCCACAGCGAACGGTGAAGATCCAAGAACCTATAATCAGTCGCTCTTCAACATCAACTCCACCAATCATGGAACCTAGCCAGACTTGGACACGACAGGCACCTTCCTCCTCCAAACGGCCACCCTCGGTCGGTATCATCAAGGAACCAGCCTTTGAGTTGTATCAAGGAAACCCCATTCCACCTATAAACGCATCCAGCGCTCAGTCCACTCCAAGCAAAGCGCAGATTGCCCAATGGACGCTTGGTCAGCTAGTCACTGGTTCTTTGAACCCGTCTGTTACTGCAACAGAGGCAGAGGAGTACGAACGGTATATCAACCATCCCCTCAAGGTCCCGCTGGTCGTTACCTCTGAAGATGAAATGACAGCTGCCTCGCTTCGAGAACACAAGCCAAATCTCGATCTTCTAGAATATGTGAATAAGTGCAATGTCGAGGAAGGAGTACTTAACGCCAATGCGGAGGAAAACATGTCTGATTATGCAGAGTTTCTCAGGGTTTCGGAAGACGGACTTACTGTTGTTGGCGAGGACTACGAGAAGAAAAGGTACAAAAGGTACAGACAGTGGTTGCGAGGGAAGAGTCTTTTCAAGCAGCGTGTTGATACTTGATGACTCGGGCACGTTTTTGTTCAATTTAGCGTACTTTCAGCTCAAGATTGATACCCCAATGCAGCATTGGTTCTATTTGTTGAAGAAATGTTAAATCTAAGGTACATTTGTTTCTAATTTTGTTTTTGAGCGCCACGTTATGAGACCTAGTCTACGACTTCGAGTCCACAAACAAAAGCTCTGCCAGCTCGGAATCAGCGTCGACGAGCTTCTGTAACTCCCCGTCCAGCCGTTCTTTAAGAAGGATTTGATCCGCACTAGGAGATTTAGGGTTCTGCAAAGCATGCTTCAACATCGAAACAGCACCCTGCAGCTCCCGTGACAACTGGGAAAGTTGTTTTGCGAGAGTACTGTCCTGTCCTGCTCCACCTGCTTTGTTCTCCTCAGAAATATGGAGCCAGCACGAACACAGTCCGGCCAGAATCTCGCCATGCCATTTCCAAACACGAGGGTGGGCATTCAGAATGACATCCTTCGTTGTGGATACGGCGGCAGAGAGAAGTGGAGGATAACCTGATCCGAACGGGTTCCAGAGGGTCACGCTTAGCAGTGGAACAATATCTTGAAGGTACTTGATAGTCTCGATGCCCAGTTCGTTAATGACAATAGAAATTTCATCCATTAGGAATGTGGAAAGCTTCGGATGTGGGAAGGAGGGTGAGGACTCTGAAGCTGGCGCCGAGGAGCTGATATGATTGAACGAGGTGACTAGGTTTGATCGAAGTATTTTGACGAGATTCCTTTTGTAATTGTCTTCGTTCTGTTCTGCCCGGAAAAGTGCAATCAGTACCGGGTAAGCGGCGCCCAGCATTTTGATGGATTTGTCTTCCGGGGTGATGGTAGGTAGGAAAAGGAGACATGGCTTGATGGCTTCTTCGAAAACAGGGATAAGGTTTGTTCGGAGGAGGATATCTGAGTCGCATTTTTTAATCGTGTCGATTAGGTGACCGAGAAGCTGACAGCCCTTGACCTTGAAGGCAATGGAGCTATCGTCGATCAAAGACAGTATAGCAGGGACTAGGAGTGGGAAGTGTGCTTCCAGGTATTTCTTATCGGCAGGCTAGAGTCAAAGTCAGTATGATTGCAGTAATATAATTAACGATAAAATATACCTTGTACTGAGACACAATCCAGGAAAGAACACTTGTGGCATAGATGTCCGTGTTCTTCCAGGGCTTTGCCGAATCATCGAGTGCACTTCCGTCGAAGCGTGGCAAAGGCACAGGATGGAAATCCTTACGGCCCTCGTTCGTGATGTTAGGATTCCTCTGTTTCGTGAAAAGAGGGCGAAGTTTTTCCTTGAGAACGCGTTCAATGGTATTCCAAAGATCAGGCCATGGGTTACCATAATACATGTCGAGTGTTTTTCTAGTATTAGGAGTGGTCCATGGATCTTGCTCGGAATTGAAAGTAGCGATGGTAATTAAAGCATCCGGCGAAGTGGTTGCACCACTGTTTGGAAAGGTACAATCGGTATGCGCCTTCATCAGGAGAAGAAAGTCTGCGGCCAGCGAGGCTTTCAAAATGCTTTCATCCCGGGCTTTCTTACTGCCTGTGGGATTATGTTAGTACAAACTTGCCACTTTTGGAACAGAATCAGTCGTACCTGCGGTCACATCGAGGGTGTCATCAAAAAATGACGCGAATTCTGTTGATGGCAGTGCAGCTTCATGTGCCCATTTGATTAGGTTGAACATTGCCGTGGCCTCGTTGCCTTTAAGCTGTTTGCAACCCGAATCATTGGCCATCAGGGTGGGAGGGTTCATGTCAATGTAGGCCAGCGCAGCATACAAGCTTTCACATAGCTGATCATCAAGTTAGCTTGATTTTCTGAGCGCATGTATCCAAGATAACATACATCCATAGCGGTGCGATGGTCGTGATTTGAGACATTCTGCCATAACTGGTGCAAGTCACCTTTAATCGACGACTTTCTCGCGCAAAAGACTTGAGGGGGAGCTGATTGGCCTAGTCTCCAAGTTTCTTTTGGGAGAATCTCACGGGCCTCTTTCCTTAATTGATCCATGTTGGATCTTAAAGGTAAGCAGCAAGCTAAAGTTTTGATGAACTAGGTTGACTAATTGGAGAAGTGGAGAAATCTGAGTTGGGAGATTGATGGGTTGACGGTTGACCCCACGTCACTTGATCAAATCCTATGCATGTAATTATTTTGAGTAATTTTTTTCTCTCCATCACAACCCCAACTCCCCACGACGCCGCGAGATCTGATCGAGAGTCGCGTTCTTATCTGTATCGGGATTTAGGAGTTGCCATTCTACTACCATTGTGGTCGCCCTAGACATCCACGGTCCCTTTTTGGCGCCTAGGTGCTGCATAATATCCCCACCATTAACAACAGGCACGAGATAATTTACGTCCATCAGATCCTTGTCTACAAGGTATGAGATAAAGTGATTATACTCCGGAACCACTAAAGATAAGTCAGTATTGAGCAAAAAAAAAGTGAATGAAAGAGACTGTACCCCTGCTGAAGTCACGTCCCTGCATGACTTCTTGAAGAATGGCCAAGACCACACACAGTTTCCATTCCTTGCCCCATTTGCGAATACGCAGTCCCATTTGCTGTCGGATTTCGGCCGGGCTACCACGGAGAGTGTTATCGCACAAAGCGGATTTCTGAGCAGTGATGTCCATATAATGCCAGCTTGCATCACGGAGGATGTGGAGGGTTTTGTTATCAGCGCGAAAGCTGTCTCGACCAACCTCGACGACGCGAGTTGGAAGTGGTTTATGATTAGGAACAGACGCAGCTCTAGGCGGTATAGATGACCATGGGGCAAAAGCAGCGATCATCCAGGCATAGTAGATATTACTTTCATCGTCTATCAGTCGCTTGCGCAAGTCATTCACTGCCGGTTCGGACTCAGGGTCCAATAACTTTTCTAGCGTGTTATACGCAAGAGGCCAGGTCAATGTATCAGTGGTTACCTCGTCTTGGTGGTTGGCGAAAATGGTTGGGTAAAGATTGAGTCTGTCGATGAACTCCAAAGCGCCTCTAGGGTCCGGACCTGATTTGAAATTTATTAGAACCCGATCATTAAATTTGTGGTGTTCAGCCGGTAGACTCACCTTTGAGCATCTTCTCCACCTCAGCCAGGACGCGCTCCTTGCTGATTTTCAGTTTGAGAGCAGCTTTGATATCTTCATTTTGCATCGCGCTCTCAGCGTTAGGGTCGATGGAATATCCCAGTCTGCTGGCGAATCGGATCAAACGAAGTACGCGAAGCGGGTCATCTTTGAATGTCTGATAAGGTTCCAGTGGAGTGCGAACCAGGCGCCTCTGCATATCATCCAGCCCTTGTTCTGTAAGATCCTCGAGCTTCGATTCGTTAAGATTGTAGAAAAGAGCATTGATGGTAGCATCTCGTCGTAGCGCATCTTCTGTCGCAGTTCCGAACTCCATCTGTGGGTTTCGACTGTCGTCCGTGTATGTCTCTTTGCGCAGATTGACGAGATCAATGTCCAGACCAAAGATCTTGGTTGTTACGGTCTCCAAATGTTTCGACTTTTCTGGATTGGCTTCGATTTTGTGTAGGCTCACAAATGCATCATCCATTTCCCCACTTGGGAAACTCTTTTTGTATTTCTCGAGATTTTGAGGGTTGTCCAGGTAATCCTTCAACAACATACCGAATTGGTACCCAGTCATGTTGCTGATGCCGATGTCAATGTCATGGCTTCCCACCCCAAGTAATTTGTCCCTAACCCAGCCGCCTGTGAACCGTAGGACAGTCTGAGTGCGATGGGCTATATCACTAGTTCCATCGCTAGATGCCTTCTCATCAATGTATCTCGCGACATCGAGGAGGAGGGTTTGTAAGGTGCTTTCGATGGGGGTGAGGTGAATGGTGGGGTGATCGCGAGCCATTTCTTCGATAGAACCACCCCGCACTGGGGAGGTGGAAATGCGTCGTCTTTTATTTGCTGGCTCAGGAGAGTGCGAACCAAGTTCGCGGCCTTTCATGGAAACGTGCCAGGCAGTTGAGTAGGTGCGATGCGCGAAGTTTGAAAAGTTCCGCGGGTGTGTATGATGGTGTACTTGGTTCGCTAGAGGGTGGGCAAGTGGAGTGGGGATTTTAAGTCGAAGAGCGATAAACAATGAATCAACACAGCGCAAGCTGGACATTGAGCGCCATGAGTCAAATACGTGGTGAAAGTGTATAATAAAAAAGTGAGTCAGTTGTGCTAATCGCCGATCGGCGATAAAGCTTCCATCTCACGTGGTTGCATCATCACCCGCGTCTTTTCTTGTAGTATTGTTTAATACGCGCAAATCTTAACCGGTCTACATAGCTTTGCGCCTCACCTTTATTGTTGACCAATCCAAGCTCTACTCCGGGCTTTCAAAATACCCTTAACCTAGCGTAGTGCTCTCATCCGCCACTAGAGCCTTAAGCCTATCGGGCCCGAACCCAGCGACTTGGCTTTCCCCCATCAACAACGACCTACCTAACCTCTGACCTTGTCGCCGAACACTTTCGCCACGGCGCCCGCATTCCTTTTTTTTCTCAATCTCCCGGTCCATGGGGCCTATCCATTCCTTTTATTAAGTCGGGTTCGCCAAAAACAGTAGGAGTCCATGACATCGCCCGGAGATGCTGCTCCGGTCAAACCACCGCCGTCCTTCTCGCCCGGCGTTGCGCGAGGCACCTCAAAATCAAGATACCCAGACGAGGCCGAATCAACACATTCCATAGACACTGAACTGGCAGAGTCCCGCTCGGGGTCTTCTCCGACGCCTTCTCAATCAGCCACAACTACGGAACTGCCCATCCGGTCATCATCACCACACGCCCGCTCCATCAGGTCGTCCACCCCGCAATTAACTCGAACCTCACTTGGATCGCCTTTCGATGGAAGATTCGATGGCTCAGAAGATATAAGGTCATTAATTATTCGCGCTTTCTCCCCAACAGTCGCCGTCTACGCCTCCGAGGACACTGATGAGCTGGTGCGGAATAAGGGGTTCAAGGGGGGATTCTGGGAGTTGATTAGGCCATTTGGGGACACCATCCCTGGAAAGGTGGTCATCCGGGACAGTGTCGGATCGAGCCGTGCCTGGGAAGACTATGGAGTGCGGTTTGTGGATTTGAAAGGGTTTGGCCGGGCCCCTGCAGGCCGAGAGCCTGTACAGGAGTCATCCTTGACGCAGCTGGAAGAAATACTGGAGCAGCAACTAGAGATGGCTGATGGGCCTCTCGGGGGATCTTTTACCTCAAAAGATGCACTGGGGGTTCCCGTGGCAAGCCCGCTGTGGAAGTTGCTGTTGCGCCAAATACTATCCGCTACATCTCCGGCACCCCATGAAACATTCACACACCCGGTTGCCAGTGTGATTGTTATTAGCTCACGCAACACATCTCCGCTGGAAACTCTCCGACAACTGTATGGTGAAAGCAGTTCTGGTGACCGGCGGTTGCCGGACTGGGTCAACCCGGAGTATCTTCGATATTATGTCTTGGTCCATGATGAGGAACGTGATGACATTACAGAGTCAACAAAACTATATGATCAAATGAAGCGGCACTTTGGCTTACACTGCCACTTGCTAAGGCTTCGTAGTAGTCAGTGTATCGTGACGGACGATGATAGTGTCCAAGTGCCTCCGTGCGAGTGGCTGTCCCCACAGGAGCGCCTGTCAGGCGTGGGTGAAGCAGGCAAGTTTTCTTTGGATCAACCTGAACATCGAAAATTGAGAACCAAACTAACACTACAGCAGAGACACTTGTGGATCTTGGGACGGACGGTACTCCATACCTGTTCGATTCGGATGCCACTGCGATTCGAGCGTTTATTCGCGAACTCATGGTACAGTCGGTAATTCCGTTTATGGAAAACCGCGTTGCTGTTTGGAATGATCAAATCGCATCCAGGAGGCGTGGAATCAGTGGCAGATTCATGTCAGTGGGCCGAAGATTCATGACTTTTGGTTCCGGCGCACGATCTGGAGCTACTGGTTCCTCAGGAGGAAGTGGCAACTACGACGCTACGAACAACTACTATGGTCCAGATGCACCAGAGGCTATTCTACGAAAGATGGCCGACTTCGCTTTCATGCTTCGGGATTGGAAGTTATCCGCGTCTACATATGAAATGATCCAGTCAGATTTCAAAAACGACAAGGCATGGAAATACCATGCCGGCGCCCATGAAATGTGTGCAGTAAGCATGCTACTCAATCCACTTGCTATGTCCGCCAAGATCAAGCTCGAAAGTGTCGATCAAATGTTCGAGAATGCCTGCTATTCTTATCTTACACGATGTTCAGACGTGCCACATGCACTGCGTGCCTTGACTCTTGGCGTCGAGCTTCTCAAATCTCGGGGTGGATCTGCCACTGAGAGCGCAGCTAGATGGGCCATGAGGGTCATGGATTTCGGCTTGGTCGGTCCGGTGGGTCAAATTCTGTTCACGGAGAGGGTTTCAGCATGCTATGCTTCCAAGATCTCCATGGGCGGAGCTAAATGGGGGGCGCGTCGCCGAAAAGCCGGTATGTGGAGCATATTCGCTGCAAACCAATGGCTTAAGGCAGGTAAGCCTAATCTGGCTTCCGCTTGTCTTGAAGAAGGAGAGCGTCTCTACGGCGATGTGCTTGACACAGATGGTGTTTTTCCAATCCCAGAAATGCAGAGCTTTGTCGATAACCTTCGGCGCTCTGTGAAACTGGAATATCTCGGCGCTAGAGGCTTTGATACTCAAGATGAGCCAGCTCCCGAGGATCCAATTCCTACCGAAGAAACTAGCGAAAAACTCGAGAAGATTGACAAGCGGAACCATCGGCGTTCACTGATTGGGCTGCCTATGCAGCTGGATGTGGGAAATCTCAACATGACCTCAGGGGCCAGGGACCCCGAGAACACATCAAATGATGACTTTGAACGAGCGTGAAGCATGAATTTAATATCTGATCATAACATATAAGAATAGAGTACATTTCTGGGCATTGTCCATTTGATTATTTTGTGTTGTTTGCTATGTATGATGATAGAGATAAGAGTCACGTGTATCTTATCGATAAAGCTGTGGAGCGCATGATGTTGACATCAACTCTAGTCCAAAATCCACCTTTCAATCCAAAGCGAAATATCCTCTCTCCTCTTCACACCTTTATTTGTATTTCCCACCCCATATACCTGCATGGCCTACATAAGAGCCACAACTTTGCCGTAGATTGTCTCAATATGAGTGATCTTTTGAACTACATCCTCAATAATGAGGATGCATTCCGAAGGTACGGGACCCGGGTTTACCTGCAACAACCTCAATGAGATGTGAAATGGAAACGAGCGAGCAGAGCGGAACTAACTACATACTCATAAACTTCAGGAATCGACTCCCATCTCTCTATTCCGACTTCACCACTCAAAAGAAAACAAACCCCGATGGCTACGCTGTAAACATCGCCGCATGGGAATCAGCATTGAACCGCGCTGCGAAACGCGGATATACCTCATCACGGGGAGTGCGTGTACGATCAGGGTCGACGGCGTCACAGAAGAATGGCCCACCGCAGCGGAAAAAGACCGACCACCTCCTTCTACGGACAGATGAGTCATTAGCCAGAGATCTGGAGCTTCCTGAGTGGGGCAGACCTGTCGCACTCGGGGCTGTTTTTGTATGTTGCGAATGCAGGCCTTGAAATTCGAGATCCATATCAGGCCGTGGTTCTCTGTAGCTAACTTACCTCACAGGACGAAGCCATGCGTAAACGCTCTATGGTCCCTTTGCCACTGTATAAGACCACTCCGGGTTGCTTACGGAAGAACCAGTGGAGATTAATTGACCCCGCTGCTTTGAGCCCTTGGAATGTTATGAGCTGGGGCGTCCGTCAGTTGAAGGGATTTGTGATTGGCGATGGAGAGTCTGCGCCAAAGATACAGGTCCAGGAGTTAGTGTTGGTAGAAAACTTGGAGGTAAGTATTACGGATTTTATTTGGATGTTTGGAACCAATGGCTAAGTTCTATGACATCACAGGAAGCTGGAGATTTGGTTGTCAAGAAGGCAACCGGCGGCAAGTCTTCTAAGCTGGATCTCATACTATCGAAAGAAACATTTGTCGAACAATACGCGACGATACTACACGATGCTACAGAATTGTCAGACTCTGATTTTGATGTTCTTTTGCTCTATCTATCCCGCGATTGCGGGGCCATTGCATATGATGGCAGGGTATGTGTGGCTAAATACATTAGGTTAACGATCTATCAACGCTAACAGATGACCTCCAGACAATCAAGTTCAAATCCGCAGACGAGCCAGCTCAAATCACGCAGCAAGACACGACAATTGCGTCCATCAAAACGCTCGTGGCAACTCTCTCAAAGCAAGTAACGGATATGGAGTCAAAGATTGCAGAGCTCACCCAGTCTGCGAAGACGGCCTTGGCCAATAAAAATAGAATATCCGCTCTTTCGGCAGTGCGATCGAAGAAGCTGGTTGAGCATAATCTTTCCCAGCGACTCAGTACCCTTGCACAACTAGAAGAGGTCTATCTCAAGATCGAGGGCGCTGCAGGTCAAGTTGAGATCGTCCAAGTCATGGAGGCAAGCACAGGCGTATTGCGTGGGCTACACACTCAAATCGGTGGCGCCGAACGAGTTGAGGATGTTGTCGAAACATTGCGCGAGGAGATGGCGAAGGTGGATGAGGTTGGTAGTATTATGAGCGAAGCTGGCCCAGTCATTGACGAAGGCGAGATCGATGATGAACTGGAAGCTATGGAGAAGAGTGACCAGGAAGCGAAAGAGGAGCGGGAAGCAGAGGGAACTCGGAAGAGGCTCGCCGAGCTGGACAGCATCAAACAAGCTTCAGACGAAGCAGCCCGCCACGCAAAGGAGAAGGAATTACTGGATTCTGAGCTGGCAGAGAGCATCGGTAGGCTCTCTAACATGTCAGTCGAGGATTCTCCGTTACCAGCTAAATAAACGTAGTAGTTTGAAAGCAGGTAACATGTTTCATGGTCATGATGCGATCAGTTCATCATTTGGCGTGTTTGGAACCGCTCAATAATCGTCGAGATCCTCAACAACGTTGTTTTGCAACCCATCTGGGGGTGTTGATGCTGGCCCATTCGCTTCAGATGCTCCTGGAATGGTGGATCGTACCTGGGCATCGGTCTTCTTACGAGCACTTGCGATAAGCCGCTTGAAGTCGTCGTTATGGTTTGCAGACCACCCAGCTGCATCAAAGTCTTTCCCAGTGACGTTGTTTCTATCGAAAACAGGTCTCATTGAGCCCCCGCCTTGTGTATCTTCCCACACTCTCAGCTCGCGCAGCAATTGCATTCTGGATTTGGGATTTTGGGAGTCACAGTTTGCATTCCATAAGTTAACCCATTCTGTGTGGCGTCTTTTCATAAGATCTTTGGCCCCCTCTGCTGGAATGCCGAGCTCCTTGAACTTTTTTCGCAACTGGCTTTGGTTCATAACATCGTAATTCAAGGTGGGCAGTCTATTTAGTTGTTTGTTGGGTGAATTTTGCGCGCGTGGGAGCAGTCTTGAATCGCATCGAATTAGACGCCATACTCCGGGCTTTATAGATGGAACGACCTACCCGAAAGTTGATTGGTGCCTACTCGGTGGTGCTTGGGCTGCTTCGCTTTCAGCAAGGCATCTGTCAATATGACTACTGACGGCCTGTATCGTCATAGATCGTGCACAGACAGGGCATGTGGTCATGCCGGCTGTATAGAGTTAGACCGGAGGCAATATGAGGATGTGATATGACTGACCTGGTATATATTCCTCTTCCTCGCCCTCGCCCTGGCTATCATCAACTACTTGTGGTATATCTTCTGGCGCTTGCTGCACAACTTGGGTGCTCCTTGATCTTGTCCGTAGCCGCGGGGGGCTAGCTTCCACTAAGGAAACCACCTCTGGCTGCTCCATATGATTTGCTTTGCGCTTCTTATGTTGGGGCTCCGGGACGCGATTTGATTCCTGGTCCTTCATCGACTTGAAGTTTCGAGCGAGTTCCAACACAGCAGGTCGCGCCGTGTTAAATGTATTCAATAGTTCTTGCACTGCCCAGTTGCGACGCAGTTTTAACACCTGGTCTCCTTCCCGGCAGGCGGGACATCTGCCGTCGGAACTAAGGCAGCGACGTATACAAAGTGAGCAAAAAGTGTGCGAGCACGAGGTGATCATCGGTGTATCGTAGAAGTCTTTGCAGACTTGACATCGGAGGGCGGACTCGAGAGGCGCGAGCAACTTGAGTGGAGTATCTAACCAGTCGGTTGAGTCGGTAATTTCGTGAGAGTTCTCCATCGTTGCGCAGGGACGGCCCTTGAGCTGTAGACGAAGGTGAGTTGGGTCAGAACCAACTCAGAGTTGGTCCGCGTAAATATGGCTAAGCAAAGGGAAGACGCCGAACTTCGAAGCAGCGAGTGGGTCCGGAACCTCCACGCCAAGACCGCTGACTGATACGCGTAAAGTGGTTTCGCGTCTCAAACATCGAGCTACTGAGTATCTGCAAGCTTCAATCACCATGGATCCTAAGATTTTCCTAGCAGAAAATGTGCTCAATGAGCGGCGCAATGTGAGTTCTATCTACCTCGATATAATCAATTTAACTAACGGCTGACCGTGACCAGGTGACGTATCGCTCCTTGAGCCGCGCTCTCAAAGTCCATGCCAACCGCGCCAAACAGTATGACCCTCTACCTTTTACTTTGAGTTCAGAAACGGAGACTTATCCTATGCTACAGGGTGCTCTATGAATTCCATCGAAATGAGAACGCAAAGAAACCGCAAAGTGTCCATGCAACCTACGTCATTTCTGGTGTTCAGAGCCCACAACCTGTGACTGCAACGGGCCCTGCGAACGATGAAGATGAGGTTATGCAAAGTAGTCCTTACATGCCGAGCTCCATGCCGAATCAGGAATCAACCTCCGGAACCACGCGCATCACATCTGTCATACTTGTCCGTGAGGAAGATTTGAATGGTAGGTCATTATAGTAGAGTCATCGTCCCATTTTCTAATCGTGGTTTTGACTGGGGCAGATGCGAAGACCACTTTCCGATCGATATCGTCAATTCATGTCTACAGTATTCAATCCACGGTGCTTCAAGACCTGAATGTGTTGATAGATGTGGCTCGGGAAGTTGCGACTGCTAGTGTACAGGATGACCCACTGGATTGTGGAATGAAATGGGGCATGATACAAAACCGTAACGTCAAGGTATATTTGCACAGACGTCTGCTGCATGGGGATTTTGTTGTCTAATTATAATTACAGCGGAGAACCGGAGCGCGCCCACCACCATCTGCACCAGCACCTAAGGCTGAGGCACCAGCGGCCAAGGTCAAGCTCGAACCAACCGTACCCGCCAAGCGACCACTGCAGAGTGAACCCTCCATCAAATCGGAATCCACGGCGGAAGAATCCAAGCCCCAACCTTCCTCGAACAATAATTCCCAATCGTCTGTCAAATCTACGGCCTCGGCTCCTAAGAAGGGTAGCCTCTTTAGCTCTTTCGCGAAAGCAAAGCCGAAGAAACCTACAGCACCCGCAGAGCCGGTATGTTAATTTTACCATTCCCACCGTTGAGATTTACTAACTATTATCTCAAGGCCGCTAGTGTTACACCAGATAGTGGGTCAGAAATTCTGCAACACAAAGTTCCTAGCTTACATTTTACAGTTGCCCTTGACGATGCTTCAGATGAAGAGCAGGAAGAGCTATTCCCTGATAGTGGTGACAAAGCCGATAAATCGGCTGCTGCGATCCGCGAAAGCAAGAAAGAACGCGAGGAAAAGCTGAAACAGATGATGGAAACCGATGATGCCGATGGTGGGTTTACGTTTCATTATAATAACCAGCCTACAATTCACTCACACCTATGCAGATGAAGAGATGCCGGATGCCGATGACGAACCGGAACCGGAACGAGAGCAGACACCCGAAGAGCAACTCCCGCCGTCCAAGCCTACGGAGCTAAAGGAAGAGGTCACAGTACGAGGGGGACGTCGGCGAGGCAAGCGACAAGTTATGAAAAAACGCACGCTTAAAGACGAAGAGGGTTATCTAGGTAAGTTTCTTTTCTTCCGTGCTCTGAGGTCTGATCCCGCCAGCATCTAATACGAAATAGTGACTCGGGAAGAAGCGACCTGGGAATCATTCTCTGAGGATGAGCCGGTGCCGAAGAAGAAACCTGCAGTCAATGTGCCCAAAGCAAAGGGGGCTAAGCCAGGACAGGGAAACATTATGTCGTTCTTTGGAAAGAAGTAGAGAAAGTTACCACATGTGCAGTCTATACTAGTAGTAATACACAAATAAAGAGCGGCGCACTTCAAGTTCCAGGCATATCTCTAGCTATTAAGTGGTACCTAGTAGCCCCAGGAGTATCCAACTTTGAAATGTACATACAACATTTGAATGTAGTTACGGATGGCCCCTTTAGTAATTGAGTCCTTGTATACTAACACTTGGAATGAGTATATACTCAGTACCTAACATGTATGTACTTGCATATTTTATTTTTTTAACTGCTAGAAAGAGCAATCATGCGACGAAAAAACCTGTAGTGAATGGGGTGATTCTTCGAGGTGGACGGTGGACAGGAATATCTCGTCACAGGTATACGAGTAGGACAAAGTAAACAAACGCCGATCACTGTACATCTTCTCCGCATTTATGGTGGAGACGGTGCAACCATGCCCGTGGCCGATGTCACCTCGCCCAGTATTTCCCCGCGACATTAATCTCGTTTATGTTTTCCAGACTCAATTCCATGCCATGCGGAAAGGAATGCAAGTATCCCTGTCTGGTTGTGATCGACATTAAGTCTACAAAAGCCCATGGCCTCCCCTCACCTTCCTCCGGATCCCCAGCCCCGGAGAACTTGACAACAGAAACTCGCCTGTCATGCCTATTTCAACTTTCCTGACGGCCGGCCTTCTTGCCCTCCAGGTACATGCCTTACCTGGTCGGGACACCCCTGCGATACTTCGTCGCGCGTGTCCCGATTACACGACCTATGCCTCGACGCAGCAGTAAGTCGCACTCAGTCCTGCTCTGGATCAGTACTGAGCTAATATCGCCCAGTGGTCCTTACAGTGGTGGTCCTCTGAATCTCCCATATCAGCGCCCCGCAGAAGCCTGTCGCACTTTCTCGTCCGATTCGGTTGAGAAGGTCATCGAGGATGTCACTTCGCGTTTGGTTGATAAAGACCTCGCACAGATCTTCCGCAACGCGTACCCGAACACGCTTGACACCACTATTCGGTGGCACGTAAATGGCAGCAGCTCCACTACGACTCGTCGAAACCTCGACAAACGAGATACCTCGGATTGGAGCGGCCTCCAGACCTTTATCGTGACGGGCGATATCAATGCGGAGTGGCTGCGTGACTCAACCAATCAGGTCACCAATTACCAGAAGCTAGCAGCGACGGACAAGGGTCTATACGATTTGATTCTTGGCGCAATTCGTACACAAGCCGAATTTGTGATTCGATCGCCTTTCTGCGAAGCATTCCAGGCACCTTCCGTAAGTGGCATTGCGCCTGAGAACAACACCGAGGTCGACACCGTTCACCCGGGGTATGACAAATCGTTTGTCTATGAGTGCAAGTACGAGCTTGATTCCCTCGCTCACTTCCTTAAGATGGGGAGAGAGTTTCATGAGAATACCGGTTCGACCGAGTTCTTGACGGATCGATGGTTCAAGGCGTTGCAGACTGTTCTCAGCGTGATCGACGCGGAGTCTAAGCCAACCTTTAACTCGGACAACCAATTTGTTCAGAACCAGTATACCTTCCAGAGACTGACTACTCTTGGAACCGAGACACTGACCTTGTCGGGTGTCGGCAACCCGCTCAACAGTGGAACTGGCCTTATTCGCAGCGCTTTCCGGCCTAGTGATGATGCTACCATTCTTGGATACTTCATTCCTCCGAATGCTATGATGTCTGTTGAGCTGCAAGGTATTGCAAAGGTTCTTCAAGCAGCCGGAGGTCATGACAGTTTAGCCTCTGAGCTACAAGACCGAGGCGAGAAGCTTGCAGCAGCAGTCCGCGAACACGGCATTGTCACCAATGGCAAATATGGCGAGGTTTACGCTTTCGAGGTTGATGGCTATGGATCGCGGATTATCATGGACGATGCCAATGTTCCATCTTTGCTCTCTTTGCCATACCTAGGCTTCTTGAACCAGACCGACGAAGTCTACCAAAATACTCGCAAAATGATTACCGATAAGCTCGGCAACCCGTACTACCTGGAAGGTCCTGCTTTCCATGGTATCGGCGGTCCCCACAGTAAGTTCATTTCCAGTATATTGCTTCTATTTTGTCATATGTGTACAACAACTAACATTATTCGCAGTTGGACTTACAAATGCCTGGCCCATGTCTTTGCTCATTCAGGCCCAAACCTCTGACAACGATACTGAGATCATGGAGTGCATCAACCTCGTTCGCAATTCGAGCTTGCTTGGCCTCATCCACGAGTCGATAAATGTTACTAACATTAAGGATTACACTCGGCCTTGGTTCTCATGGGCTAACTCCGTGTTTGGACAGACTATTCTTAAGGTTGCTGCCGAGAGGCCTTATTTGATCTTTGGCGAGGGCGCAGAGCCCTACATCGTTTCTTAGAACCCAATGACTGCATGGTACTTTTGTTCTTTTATTATACCATGAAATGCGTACCAATTTTTATCTTTCACAGCGTGTGATCGACTTATCAATATAATTCCTCCTGAGGTTGCGAATCTTGCGATAGTGGATTGGGTCAAAATGATCGGACTTTTTAGCGGAAGACAGGATGAACCAAATAGCTTTTTACGGAGAACAATCAATCCTGTAGAAACATGGATATAATGTACGTTAAAGAAGAAAAATAAAGTACAAATGCGACAGGAAACTTCAAGTTCTCAATGGAATCATGATCGATTGATACACAACTCCGGTGACTTCACCGCCTTTGGCAGAACGAGAGATTTGGGGGGGAAACAGAAGCTCTGGGAAATTTTGGCGGTCGAAGATCAGCGAAACCCCTCGGACTTCCACGACCTCTCCTTTTTTCTTGGTTTTACATTCCCTTCGAGTTACGGTTTCGATCTATCTCGATTTTTCATCATGGCCTTCAACGGCCAAACACCCACCATTGTCGTGCTGAAGGAGGGTACGTGACCATTTACCCCCCGTCGGAGGTACCGTTGTGGTGGGATGCATCGATGCTAACCATTCGTCTCCTTTGAACAGGCACCGACGCCTCCCAGGGCAAGGGTCAGATTATCTCCAACATCAACGCATGTGTTGCCGTGCAAGCCACTGTTAAGAGCACCTTGGGTCCCTACGGTGGTGACCTCCTGCTTGTGGACAGCAATGGCAAGACCACAATTACAAATGACGGAGCCACTGTGATGAAGGTGCGAATTCCGGAATTTCCTGCTGCTTGTGGCCGGACCAGCGGGTCTGTACAGTGACAGCTGATTCTGATTCTGATTTTTGATATAGCTTCTCGATATTGTGCACCCCGCCGCCCGCATCCTCACTGACATTGCCCGATCCCAAGATGCCGAAGTCGGTGACGGAACTACCTCGGTCGTTGTTCTTGCTGGTGAGATTCTTAAGGAGGTTCGGGAACTCGTTGAGCAGGGTGTCAGCTCGCAGACTATCATCAAGGGTCTGCGGAGATCTAGCGCCATGGCGGTCAACAAGGTTAAGGAGATTGCGGTGGAGATGATCAACTCCGCTGAAAGCGAGGAGAAGAAGATTGAGACCCTCCGGCGACTAGCTGGAACAGCCATGAACAGCAAGCTTATCAAGCGCAATCAGGAGTTCTTCACAAAGAGTAAGGCAGGATTCGAAGATGTTGATATAGGGGGCTGAGATGGCTGACGAGGTCCTTTTATCTTACAGTGGTTGTCGATGCCGTCCTTACCCTTGACCAAGACGACTTGAACGAGAACTTGATCGGTATTAAGAAGATTACCGGTGGTGGTCTCCAGGAGTCTCTTTTCGTTGACGGTGTCGCTTTCAAGAAGACCTTCGCCTACGCCGGTTTCGAGCAGCAGCCCAAGTGCTTCAAGGACCCCAAGATTCTGTGTTTGAACGTTGAGCTGGAGTTGAAGAGTGAGAAGGATAATGCGGAGGTCCGCGTGGAGCACGTCTCCGAGTACCAGGCCATTGTCGATGCCGAATGGCAGATCATTTACAACAAGCTTGAGGCTATCTACAACACTGGTGCCAAGGTCGTGCTCAGCAAGCTGCCCATTGGTGATCTTGCTACTCAGTACGTCTTTATGGGTTCCAATGGATTGATGATTCTTTGAGATATGTGTACTAACGGGCTATCTAGGTACTTCGCTGACCGAGACATCTTCTGTGCCGGTCGTGTTGCATCGGATGACATGAACCGTGTGTGCCAGGCTACCGCTGCTGCCACCCAGTCTACCTGCACTGATATCCAGGACCGCCACCTCGGTACCTGTGGTTTGTTCGAGGAGCGTCAAATCGGTGGAGAGCGCTTCAACCTGTTCTCGGCGTGCCCCGCAGCCAAGACTTGCACCCTGGTCCTCCGTGGTGGTGCTGAGCAGTTCATTGCTGAGGTCGAGCGCAGTCTTCACGACGCTATTATGATTGTCAAGCGCGCTTTGCGCAACACCACCATTGTTGCCGGTGGAGGTGCCACTGAGATGGAGCTGTCAGGTCACCTGCACGGCTACGCAGACCGCAATGTCCCCCACAAGCAGCAGGCGGTAGTCAAGGCGTTCGCCAAGGCCCTGGAGGTCATCCCCCGCCAGCTTTGCGATAACGCCGGCTTCGACGCCACCGATATCCTGAACCGTCTCCGTGTGGAGCACCGCAAGGGTAACGTGTGGGCCGGTGTGGACTTTGACAACGAGGGTGTCCGGGACAACATGCTTGCTTTCGTTTGGGAGCCTAGTCTGGTTAAGGTTAACGCCATTCAGGCCGCCGTGGAGGCTGCATGCCTGATTTTGAGTGTAGACGAGACGATCAGTAAGTGACCTATCACTCTTTCCCCTTCCATTCACCCCTCCTCTCCTCTGAGAGGGGTCATGTCGTACCTGACTAACAAAACTTTGCAGAGAACGAGGAATCCGCTCAGCCTGGTGCCCCACGAGGTGGTCTTCCTCCCGGTGCCGCACAGCGTGCCCTTCGGGGACGTGGCCGTGGAATGCCCCGTCGCGGATAAACGAGTTAATGCCACGAGATGATGGTTCTTATCAACAAAAAAAGATTGGAGAATTGGTATTTTCTAATGAAACAAGCTTAACCCAGCAATATGGGGCTTTGCTTTTCGTGACTTGAGGATCTATGACAATACGGAATATAGAGAAGAGTTTGTAGACAATTCCTTTCCTCACATAGTACATATGGCACATAAAGATATTCTCTCTACCGGATGTATTGCTTTTGTGTGATTTTTGAAGTTTGCAACCTTAGCTTGAAACCTGAGCATATGATGGATCCAAATGTCAACTTGTTGCGGGGGACAATGATTCAGCGTGCTTATTGTCCACGACCTACTGCACACGATTCCAATACGAATCATATACATAAAGTTTCTGCCTCCATCTCCACATCTATCGATTTTCGCTTCTCATCATTGGCGCTTACACCGTACCTGACTCTTCCAAGGTACCCGACCGAAATATCCGAGAGATATTGATTCTTTGCATATCCACGCAGAAAGTGGATCCGATAGAATAGAATATCTGGATTCTGTGGTCACTTCTAGTACTAGTGTCTCGATCTGTGTAACCGATCTCTGATCACCAATCCAAAATGGTTCAAGTTTTCAAACTTTGGACGAATAGAAGATCAGAATTAGTTCCAATAGCGGGGTCTCGCTCGGAATTGCAGGGATGGAATTATAGGTAGCGCTGGTCTCGGAGGTGCCGATGGGCTTGGGCTGCATGTCAGATATAAAGAAGCCTGAGAACAGGTTGGAATATTTGGACTCCTTTTTTTTTCTTTTTTTCTTTTTCATCCTTCAATCCTCCCTTTGATAGAGAAGTCTCATAGAGATTCAAAACTTGTAAGTAAAAAAGGTTTTATTGTGGTCGATCGCAGTTCGTGCATTGATCTTATCTTTTCTTAACCTTTTATGCATTTCATTCTCTCCTTTTCACCCTGGTTCATGCCATACTAAAAAAAAAAAGAAATCACTAAAACATCTCATCACTTCCTACTTCGCATTCTATTCTCCTTATTCCTTGTATCTCTTGTTTTTTTTTTCTCTTCAATACTTTAAAATCCTAAGGAATATCGTGGGTTTTGAACCGAGGCTTGGCAACTCCTGTACTTCTGGGCTCTGGCACTCTGCGGATCGTCTCCACCCAAACCTCTCTTTCCTTCCTCTGACCTCTCCACGCGTTTCCCCATCTTTCAACAGGTGTCTTTCGCCATGTCTTATTATCCGCCGTATGGCGGTCCCCCTGGATACCCTCCGTCCCAACAATATCCCCCGCAACAAGGCTACCCGTATTGTCTCCCGTCCTGGTCGCACGTGTTGGGCGCTAAAGCTGACTGAACTGTGTTCGCAGACCAATGAATAACCAACACCATCACCAGCAACAGCAGTCCTACGGCGGATACCCTGGCCAGTCTTACCACCAGCATGGCCAACCACCTCAAGGCCCCCCACCACAAAATCCATATGGATATAACCATTCACCCCAGCCGCCTCATCAACAATACGCCTCGCCTGCCCCGCAGCCTGGATACAATGTACGTCACCGAGAGCTAGATTAACCCCAACTTGGTATGCGGACCATCATCTAATTTTTTTTCTTTGATTTTTTTTCGCAGGGAGCTCCAGGATATCAACAGCAAGGCCAGCCTCCTACCGGCCAAGCCGTTTACCAGGGTCAACCCCGCCCAGCAGGTTCGCAATCGTCATGCCAGTTCCCGTTTCACAAATGAGAGAAAAAGACTAACAATATCCTATAAAACCATAGGAGGAAACTCATACCAATCCCAAGGAGGCCCCACTGCTCCTCCCACTGGAGCAGTCTCGTTCGGAAATGGTGCTCCACAAGGTTACAGCTTCCAATACTCTCGCTGCACGGGTAAGAGAAAGGCATTGTTGATTGGAATCAATTATTTCGGCCAAAAAGGTCAGCTGCGTGGATGTATCAACGATGTGAAGAATATGTCAACCTACTTGAACCAGAACTTCGGATACGCCCGTGAGGATATGGTTATCTTGACTGATGACCAACAAAACCCGATGAGCCAGCCGACAAAGGCAAACATCCTTCGTGCCATGCACTGGCTGGTGAAAGAAGCACAGCCGAACGACTCGCTCTTCTTCCATTACTCCGGTGAGTACTAGTCTAATAGATGGGGGGAAACTAAAAGGATTGAATGCCGAGACTAATACCCTCGGTCTAGGCCACGGCGGTCAAACACCCGATCTCGACGGTGACGAGGACGACGGATATGATGAGGTTGTTTACCCGGTGGACTTCCGAAATGCTGGTCACATTGTTGATGACGAGATGCACCGGATCATGGTGCAGTCACTTCGCCCTGGTGTGCGTCTCACAGCAATCTTCGATTCGTGTCACTCTGGTTCCGCGCTGGACCTCCCATACGTCTACTCCACCTCTGGTATTCTCAAGGAGCCCAATCTGGCCAAAGAAGCTGGTCAGGGTCTCTTGGGTGTTGTGTCTGCATATGCACGTGGTGATATGAGCGGCATGATGTCCACCGCCATGGGTTTCATCAAGAAGGCCACCAAGGGCGACGAGGTGTACGAGCGCAATAAGCAGACCAAGACCAGCCCTGCCGATGTTATTATGTGGTCCGGCAGTAAGGATGACCAAACTAGTCAAGATGCTCAGATTGCTGGACAGGCTACCGGTGCCATGTCATGGGCTTTCATCGCTGCGCTCCGGAAAAATCCTCAGCAGAGTTATGTGCAGTTGTTGAACAGCATTCGCGAGGAACTGGCTTCGAAGTACACTCAAAAGCCGCAGCTGAGTTGTAGCCACCCTTTAGGTAAGACTTCGGCATCCATGTTGGAATCCAAAGAAATTCTTCCTGACTGATTACTTTGCAGATACGAACCTCCTCTATGTGATGTAAAACCACAATGAAGCATAATCAAGCAGCGATCATCAGGTCCTCAGGCCCGGACTCTGGCTTTCCAGTTTTTTTTTCTTCGCCATGTATCTAATTTCATGCTCTGGTGTCTGTGTATCACTCGCTATGGATACTCCGATTTCCACCAATTGTCATTTATCTTTCTGACTTGTTCTTTGTTCAAAATTTCATCTGGAGTTATACGGCGGAGTGACGACACCCCGGGTCTTCCTGACCTCATTGTAGACTAACACCTCGGAAAAGTTCCCCACCGACCACACACACAAGGTCTTCCTATCAACTAAGATGCAATCCGTACTGAGCATGATCTCTCTTCTCTAATTTTTGTGCAGTTCGCCAATCTCGCCCCCTCATGCCTGCGTTATGCAATCGTTTCTGGAACAACGACGGATCTACAAACAACTCGAGAAGCAATTCGTCGTCAAACACAACTATCCTGATGATGTTTGGACCCACGAACGCCGATACTGGTACAGAGATGGAGGAGGCATCTCATCCGAAGAACGATTTGCAGATGATGGGGCTCCAGCAGCCCGACGACGGGAGCATGGTCAACGTACTAGTATAATTCCTGGACCAGCGCTCCAGCCACGACACTCCTTGCGTGCACATCTCGGTAGAGAAGAGGATATCGAACGACAAGATTGGCATCCTGCATTTGATGTTGATCCTTTTACTATCAATACCAGGGATACGCTCGGCTCCAGTGTGGATATGATGCTTACTGGTATAGAAGGATCCCGGGCACGTGGAGATGTCAGCACTCCTGATGGACTTGTGACGGATAAACAACCCGGTGAAGAGGAGGAGAAGATTATAATCATCACCTACGAGGGTGACTGTGATCCTGCCGATCCGCATAACTGGTCTATGCCAGCTCGCTGTGCAAGCACGGCGCTTCTGGCCTTGATGGGGGGCACTATCTTGTTCTCGTCTGTCATCGATGCCACTGCGTTGACTAGCACGAGGAAGCTCTTCCATACAGGCTTCGAGGTTGAGTCTGTCCCGACTGGTATGTTAACACAGTCATAAAAACTCCAAATCCACGAGTCTAATCTGGACTCTACTAGCCCTCTTTCTCTTCGGACTTGGATTCGGTGCACTGATTACTGCACCGATCTCTGAGCTTGTCGGTCGAAATCCAGTTTATCTTACTTGCTTGCCATTGTTCATGCTCTTCGATATGGGAGCTGGAATGTCCCAAAATTTCACCACCCGCTGCGTTTGCCGTGGTCTCGCAGGCTGGTTCGGCTCCGCGCCTCTGGTCTGCTCGGCCGCTGCTCTAGTCGATCTATGGTCTCTTATCGAACGAAACTACGCATTTCCTTTCTACTCGATCTTCGCCTTTCTCGGTGCAACAGTTGCTCCCGTCCCCGGTGCCATAATAAACTGGACACACTCAGTCACCTGGCGTTTTGTGGATTGGACAACCATCATGCTAGCAGGAATCTCATTATTCTTTGTCTTATTCTTTCTTCCGGAAACATATAGCCCGGTGATTCTGCACTGGAAAGCAAAACAACTCCGCCGCCTCACAAAAGACGACCACTTTCGCTCTCCTCTGGAGTTCAGACGCACAACCTTCTACAAGCGCCTTGGCCGAGCCCTCTACCGCCCTACCCTACTCCTCTGGACCGAGCCCATCATCATCATCTTTTCATGCTACCTCGCCGTCATCTTCATCATCCTCTACACCTTCTCAGCGGGCTTCATATCAGTCTTCTCAAAGAAATACCATCTAACAGAGGGCCAAACCGGCGTCACCTTCCTAAGCATTTCCACCGGCGTCCTCCTCGGAAGCCTCCTGGTTCCTTACACCCAAGTCCTGGTCCGAAGAGACATCTTCCGCGCTCGCGATCGTGGCCAATCACGTCCAGACCCAGAAACAAACCTCTACCTCTCCATGTTCGGCGCCCCGGCCATCCCCGTCTCTCTATTCTGGATGGGCTGGACGGCTCGCCCCAGTATCTCGATGTGGTGCCCGCTCGTAGCTGCCGTTCTTTTCGGGTTTGGCGTATACTGTGTCTTTGTGTCGAGCTACCAGTATATCACTGCGTCGTTTGAGAATCACGCTGCTAGTGCGCTTTCGTCTTTGCAAATGTTTCGCCTCGTTGCTGCTGGTGTGATGGCTGTTTTGGCGGACATTATGTACAATAACCTGGGTGTTGCCTGGAGTATGACTTTGCTTGGCGGTCTTGCTACTCTTTTCATGCCTGTCCCGTACATTATGTATATTTATGGATCGCATATTCGGAGATGGAGCCGGCATGCATCGAGTAGCGAGGGGTGATTTTCGGGGCAGGTGGGTAGGACCTTGGGATCCTTCAATGTTGAAGCCTTGAAGCCTTGCATGAGATGCATGTGTGAGTGCATGATATATATAAACCTTTGTACTATCTAGTATTCGTGGATAGTAAAGTGCTGCGAGGCGAGGGCTTTACAAACATTTGAATTTCCACGCCCGTTCAACGACCTCCAGGGAGTGCTCTCTTTCTGGATGACCTGAAAATGTGCCTCGGGATCCACATGCAGTTTG
Source organism: Penicillium verhagenii (assembly GCF_028828195.1). Classification (NCBI taxonomy): domain Eukaryota; kingdom Fungi; phylum Ascomycota; class Eurotiomycetes; order Eurotiales; family Aspergillaceae; genus Penicillium; species Penicillium verhagenii. The sequence goes on along the minus strand of NW_026643166.1, from coordinate 607,187 downwards.
AATCGTGCAGAATCAACCCTTCGATTCCATCCGTCCTCCAGCGCTGTAAGCGGCCCAATAGTTCGCCTGTCCGGGGTAGAAATGTCATAGTAGCATATAGAACGCGTGTGGTAGATGCGGTGACTTCATCGGCCGTCTTATCCTCAATCACCTGTAAGGCTTCCGTCGTCCATTTCTCAAGCAGGCTGAGATCGGGTATATCGAAGGCACATTTCTTTTCCTCGATGATATATCGCGGCGATCGTTGGGTGATTGGAGCTCAAAGCCTTCCATGCCTCACGGAAGCAACATGATAGATCTTCTTTGGCGAGTGAGCCTAGCGGCGTCACCGAGGCAGCGATGTTAATGGTCCAGTGTTCACGATTGAACGGACGAGCGGCATCGCCAAGTATCTTGATAAATGTTTCATTTTTTTTCATTTGAGCCGAGTGGACTTTCACATTGTTGTTCGTTCACTTGAGATCATGCCATGTCGATTTGTTTGCCGACCGGGGATAAATCTTGCCAGGTTGCTCGCTTTGTTTGGTCGCTTCGCATGAAAGATTCTATTAAATTCCACACTCATCGAGTCATCGTTACAGGGGACGGTCTGACAGGGGTCATTGGGGAATGGCTGGAACCAGACTAGCTTGACGCAAGCTGGGGCTCGGACTCAAGACCCAAGGAGTCAAGGGTGTATAGATAATGATGGATCTGAATTCGAATACTCCTGTATCACATCTGTTGGGCTAGACCCCGTCAGCTGATAAGTCGTGTAAAGTATTTCCACGCGGACCCACAGTATGCCACGCACTTCACGCGTTGATTTTCCGTTCTCCTTTGTTCACTCCACGCACCCTCAAACCTCCCCACGCACTATCTCCAATTCGTCCGACCTATACTTGAGAATCAATGTCAGGTGATTTCACCGCTCAATCAAAGGCGTGTTTACAAGGGATAGGGATTCACGTTCACGCCAGATACCCCGAGTCTCGACCATTACTGAAAGTCATCATGGGTACCATCCACCATTACTCCGAGGGGCCCCAGAATAACTTTTCGCGTGGTCCGCACTGGAATCACGAGTCGCCATTTTTGCCAGTAGACTGGGAAACAACCCAAGAGCTGGGCGCTCCGTCTCTCAAGCATGCCGCCATGAAGGCCATTCTCTACGATCAATCCGAGCTCAGGCCCGAAATGTTCGAGCATGTCCCCTGGTTGATTGCTGAATATTTGTGGAGATGTCTGGAGAAGTGGTATGTTCAATTCCACAACATTGCATTTCTGATCAACACTTCTTTCTTCCCCTCTCATTCCAAAGCTAATTCCTTCATAGCAATAAACGGACTCTCTATGCGTGGAAACTGATGACAACTATTTATCCCGAATTCAGGGCGAGACATCCATCCTATTATCTGGAAGTTGCGACCTGTAAAAAGCCAATAAAGAATTACTTTGAAATGATTCAAAGCAAAAATTGCGCCTGGCGCGCAATCCTATCATTTCCCTCGCAGTTTGCCGATGGGCTCGACTTTCTCGCCATCGCTGACATTAAGAACCTCGTTGCTCTCCAAATCTGCTCACATCACGAATCAGGACGCGATGGCTCGGGGATTTGGAGCTCACGTCCCACTGACACCCCAGGGCTCCAAGACGGCATTGTGATGAGCTGGATTGAGATGGCAGAAACGCAATGCTCCTTTCAGCATCTCCGCGTATTCAGATTGGAAGGACAGCAAAAGCTGACTCCTAACGTGTTACCGATGCTGAGGAAACTTCCACAATTGCAGTATGTAGTCTTCAGGGGATGCGATCTCATCAGCAAGGAGCTGAGACAACTTCAGAAGAAAGAAGGACAAAACGTGGCCGAAATTGATGGGTGGATTGTACGCCGAGGGGACTGGATTATCGACCAAGATGGACCTGAGAAAGCCAAGGAGGCGGAAGGCTGGATCAGGAATATTTATGAGGGCACGGCTGGTCCGGACTTTGAGAATTTCACCGGCATGGATGCGATAAAGCCGTACTCGTTGGGCTTGGAGATTCCGTCCTTGGAATTTGATCTTGGCGGGGAGTTTGGGTGGTCTTTCCAAACGCCGCCATGGGAGTCCTTTTGGCTTGCTAGGGCCCCCTGGGCTTCACCACCACCCGAGCGGAAGAGAGCACCAGATAACATGGGAAAATTCGGAACGCAGAAACGGGTCATGAAGGATCGAGGACAATATTTGTCTGGGATGCTGGGTCAATTCATGTGAATGTATTACCTTGCATGTGGGTAGTGGGCAAATGCTGCAATCCAAGCTGGGGGTATGTCATGCTCATGAAGGTGATAAGAGCTAACTACGAGTATGAATGCATGTGCAGCTCTTGTCTCATGGCCCGTGAATATCCATTAATACTAGTCTTTTCCCATCACCCGCCCGCTTCTCCATCCTTCCAAGGAAGGTTCGCTCTCAAAAACCAATATGATCTTCCAAAGCACGCCTTCTCATTGAAAAAGGCGCATGGATTAGCCATGCATACTCAGTTCCGGTCCAATTTTCAAGACCAGAGATTCCCCTGAAGTATTGCCACAGAGGATGATCATCTACTAAATATGGAAGTGTTCTACTGGACTCTTCCATATCCCAATCCCGTTCTTAAGATTGATCCAATTGAACACGCGGCAGGAGGGGCTGGCTGCTTGTGAGCTGCGGCCTACTACAGACACTTCAGAGGATCAACAGGAGGTGAACCATCTGTTGGAGATCAACCTTGGAATGATTCCTTGATTCTGGTATGGTGCTTACCTTGTGTGTACAACGACGCGCAACCTTGGAAGCACGGATGTTATTTCCACCTGTCCCAAACTACCAGTACTCAACAGCTATGTCCAACATTTCATATGTATGTCATAACTTCTAGAGGCGATTCCAATTTGTTTCAAGATTGGATTCTGTGATTTTATATCTTCTACATCCATGGATTTAGGGTGGGTAAAGCCTCGGTTCGTACTCGCCTATAATACTCGGCATTCGAATTAACAAGGAAGTGTTGCAAGATGTCACCAGCTGTATCTTGAAAAGATAAAAAGGACAAACATTGGCTGTTCCAAGGTGATGCAGCCGGCTCCCGTTTAACACACTATGTAAGTAACTCTTAACCCCGTAAATTCTAAGATTCCAGACTGCACATGTGGGGAAGTGGACAAGTCCCGGGGGCATTGGGGCACAATTCGCGCATAACCTTGAACTGCTGCTTCTCCAGAGAAATTGAGAAGGCGAGGCAAGTGGGTCTACCCAGATACTAGACAGCATATGCAACTGAGTGCAGAATACTTCCTTAGCTTTCGTTCCATGGATACACAGTGCTAGCTATGAGGCATTTAGTCTGTTTGCATCATCTTGAGTCTCGGTATCGCCTTCAAGGCACCAGTCTATTATTCGACTTGAAAATTAAGGATCTTCGTGAGACAGACTTTGGGAATACATAGATCACCTTGGGAATTTCTGAGAGGAGTCGAGGATCATGATCCGCTATTTTGTAAGACGTGCCACTTGACGCATACTTGCCTGGGGGCTTTGATTATCCACATTCCGGCGTATGTACTGTACAGTAAGAGAGGTCCACTTGTGCATCGCCGAGTCTTTGCACATAGATAAACACTACTATTTATGTACATTGTAAGGAGTGGAAAATTCGGCTGAAGTGGGTGGGGGCCTGAGGCGTTGTTGTACTATTCCAAGTTTACTAGGTGATATCAAAGACACCCCAACCACGTTTCAACACTAATTATCTCTTATACATAAACCGGTACATTGCGGTGTTTTTTTTTTACATCTAAGATAGAGTTTGTCTAATTATATCACAGTCAATTGTCATTGCAGAGCACTACTTACATTAGAACTCAGTGTAGGTTGTAGCTGCCTAGGAGTGGGGCCTAAGTTGGGTGATCGACAGGGCCGCGTGTTACGCCCAACTTAAACCCAATAACGCTTGAATAATGCCGGGAGCGACTTTGCAAGAACCGAAAACCGCATTAGCTTGTTGATCATTGTGATTGCCTCATTTACACTCCACTTTGCCAAACAAAGATTCGTAAGCCTGAATTGGGATAGGGCTTCGGCACTTGTATGCATCATCTAAACCCCACCGCCTCCACTTAGGGCTATATGCGCCAAGTTAATCACCTTCCAGCTTTGAGGAATGTCATCATATGTACTCGTAAGACGTTGATGTTTACTCAAGTTTGAACGATGTAGATCGGAACCATTGAAACACATCGTGGAGAATCTCCTGTGCATCGATCACATCTCGACCATCTTTTCGTCTCCATTGATGTGCCTTCTGCTTGCTCCATGGGTCAACAGCTTACGACCGCAAAGGGGATTGGAGAAGTCAGACTGTGTCATGGTGCATTTAACATTCGAATGATGTGATGAAGAGAGAGTTATTAGGAGATCAGAAAGGTATAAGAAGCCCGATGAATGCCGTCCATCTGCTCAAATCATCAACTCAACAAATCTTCAAACAACACAAGAACAATCACTCTTTTCTACAAAGCTTTCTATCACAATCTTTTAAATCATCACAATGAAGATTTCCGCTGTTATCGGTACTCTGATGGCCGCCGGCCTGGTCGCAGGTGCTCCTCCTGCTGAGCGTATGTGCAAACTTCTATGACTGCAATGACCGTGCTCAACTCATAACTGACAACACATTTCTAGGTCCCACTGAGGTTTCTGGGCAGCTGCCACCACCGCCCACTGGAACTGAGATTCCTCCTCCTCAGAAACAGGACAATGACAACGAAAAGCGTGACAATGATGTCCCTCCTCCGCCCCAGAAGACCGATGGTCCTCCCCCAAAGCAAGGCGAGAACGACAACAACAAGCGTGGAGAGACTCCCCCTTCCCCTCCCCCTCCTCAGAAGACCGATGGCCCCGCCCCCAAGGAGGGTGAGAACGACAACAACAAGCGCGGGGAGACTCCCCCTCCTCCTCCCCAAAAGACCGACGGTCCTCCTCCGAAGGAAGGCGAGAACGACAATAACAAGCGTGGAGAGAATCCTCCTCCCCCGCCTCAGAAGACCGACGGTCCTCCTCCCAAGCAAGGCGAGAACGACAACAACAAGCGCGGAGAGAACCCCCCGCCTCCTCCCCAGAAGACTGATGGCCCTCCCCCAAAGGAAGGCGAGAACGATGTCAACAAGCGTGGAGACACTCCCCCTCCCCCTCCCCAGAACACCGACGTTCCTCCTCCCAAGGACAGCAAGAACGAGAAGAATGACAACAACAAGCGCGGAGATGCTCCCCCTCCCAAGAAGGCCGACCCCAAGAAGCCTTCTCACTTTCAGGCCTAGATTACTGGCTGATTTCTGGGAATGCCTAGAGGCTGAACTGTCATAATGAGCTTGCAGGTCAAGATGTCCTGATGAGCATTGAACATCAGGACAAGCATCATCACAGTCTGCAGGAATCTTCTGGTCTACAATGTATTACTTTTCATATGTTTTATGTCATAGTCTACCATCTAGGTAGACATCTGTTTCGGATTTGGATAAATACAAATCATTATATGGCTTGTGACAAACATTCTGGGGTTTCTTACGACATGTCATTCCCTTATGTAAGAATGATCCCACACTAGCTGTAGACTCCATAAAGAAGCAGTGTTGACAGAATTGGCTCAAGAAACTCGAATTTCGCCACTTCTATGACACAAATGAAAGAAAAAAGAGCAAGAGAAGAATTGCTTTCTGTGGATGAGTTGGCCAGGTACTAGTTAGTTATGTGGTTATATTTAATAAGCCAATAATGTTTTTTTCTGGAGCCCGATGATCCAACTGTAAGCGCCTGTGGATACCGGTGGAGATTGGCGCGTCAAGCAACAATTCCCGATCCACACTAAATTTAGCAACGACTTTTAGTAGAGAGGATGTTTGAACATGTCAATATGTATAGTGGCCTTTTTTTTAAAAAAAAAAATCAATTAAAAACCGAAACTGTTATATTAGATATCGAATACTATGTAGTAGCAATTCTCTTGGATCACAAGGCTATTGTTGAGAACTCGAACTTTGGAACTAGGCCAGTGTACGGTTTGAACAGCAAAATCCTTGAGAAATGCAACAGCTTTACAATACGGCCATGTTGAAAACTTCAAGTTTACCAATATAGCATGCTAGAAGTTCTAGACTGAAATGCAATGAGCTTTTCATGAAGAGTCGTGCTCATATATCATCTTAGATATACTCCCCCACAAAAATATGACATAAGCGAATGATGTCAGTAACCAGCGCCCCGTGATTGGCTTACGCACGTCAACCCCGCGCCATCACCGCTTCTCTTGCCTCTCCAACTTCACCTACGTTGTTTGGCCCAAACCTGTGATGGCTGACCAGCAGATTCACCGGGAAGGTTCCGATACCTCCCTCAATTCCACTGCCAGTTCTATCAATGGTTCCACCGTCGCATCGCCTCGATCCAGCACCGAATCCCGTTCCTCTAACCGCAATTCCCTTCGTGTGACGCACATGCCTCCTGCAAATCATCAACACCGCCAGAGCTTGAGTGAGACCCTACGGGGTCCACCGGGCTCTCCACGTACCCGGCGCCAGCCTTCTCTAAACCAGTCTGCTCTTCAGAGCCTTATCGATAATCCTCCTCCACCAAAGACTATTGATCCGGCTTTTGTTGATCGCGATTGGCGAGAGATCTCCATCGAGGAGCTTATCAGCCCAGATGACCTTCGATTCGTTGAGATGGACACAGGGATTGAAGAGGCTACGAATGTGAGAGAAATTTGAGCTTTGGGTAGACCGAGGAAGGATTACAAGAGCTAATTTCTCTTTCCTAGTTATTGATCGACTCTGGTGCCGCTGTGTTGTTGATCCGGGAAACCCCAGAAGACAAATGTGCGGTCGCGACCTTTGACTACTCAGATTTAAACACATATCTGCTCCTGGCGGCTGGATTGTCATTTCCACCTGAGGAGCACCGCGCATCGTATGATGAGATTGCCAAGAAAGCTCGGGAAGGCGAGAAGATTCCGATAAGAGACGTGAAGCGTCTAGGTGTGGAGAAAGAGCCACTGGTCACTCTACCAGCCTCAGCGAATGTGTTGGCTGCCGTTGAGACATTTGGTGGTGGTGTCCACCGCTTGGTCATTACGAAGGAGTCCAATGATAACGAGGTGGTTGGCATTTTCAGCCAATTCAGACTCGTGAAATTCCTATGGGAGAACGGACGCAGCTTCCCTGTTATTGAACAGCTTTATCCACAAGCCCTGCGGGAATTGCGAATTGGCTCACAGACTGTGATCTCTATTAAGTAAGTCAACTAAACATCAATATCTTACTCTTTACTAACAATCAATGTTTCTAGTGGCGACAAGCCTCTGAGTGAAGCTCTTCAAGTCATGAACAGTGAGGGGGTATCTTCTCTTGTTGTTGTTGACAATCATTTCAATGTAATCGGCAATATATCTACAACGGATGTCAAGGTACATAATCGTCAACTTCTATTGCGAGATTGTCGTGCTAACAGGCTCTAGCTTTTGACTCGCTCTTCTTCCTTGCCGCTTCTTCAGAACACCTGCATCCATTTCATCTCGGTCATCTTATCTACTCGCGGATTGATTGAAGGACAAGATTCTTTCCCCGTATTCCATGTGAATCCGACTTCCACCTTGGCCCATACAGTTGCAAAGATTGTTGCAACTCGATCACATCGGTAAGACTCCTCGTCAGAACCAGAAATTAAAGGAATAAATTCTGACTTGTGGTAGGCTTTGGGTGACTGATCCAGCATCTCCATCTTCATCGGGACCTCCAACACCCTCTCATTCCGCAGTCCATATGCCTCTTCCAACTCCTCCTCTTGGAGCTGCCCCACCAGCTTTCCCTGTCATCTCTCCCCCAGCCTCACCTCTACCTCAAGCAGCAGTTGCCCCACCACCTAGTTATCCGGCGCCCCATTACCCAACACCGCAGCCTGCAGGCCAGTATTCACACTCACCCACAGCCACTCCACCCCTGGCTCCCTCAGTCACATCATCCACATTGCCAGGCGCGCGACTTTCTGGGAAATTAGTCGGTGTTGTCAGTCTCACTGATATTCTCAACCTACATGCTCGCGCCAGTGGCCTCAGCCCTGCCGACCCAGACGAGTCTCGGCGCCGACGACGCAGCAGCTCAACATCGAGCATGAACGTCCGTCCAAATGCTGAACATGGCCGTGAGCTGTTCAGCCGTGGTGGAATCTAAACAATACAAACCGGCCCCATAAACTTTGAATATTCTTATCTTACAATCGAGTTCTGAAAGCACAACAGTCCCTAGTACATTAAGGCGAACACTTACTGTCTCTCTTATCTGTGTATTTCTTTTTCTTTTTTTTTTTTTTACATTATCACCCCCGGCTGCAAAGCCACTTGAAATGCCGTCGCAAGTGCCGTGCCTATACTGGTTGAGATTTCTCGGTGTTATCCGATAACCCCGGACATGTGGCCATATGTATCGTTGGCTAAAGTTCTACGAGAACGGAGATAAGACACCCTGGATTATTAGCACTTCTGCTTCTGTTATTCTTTTTATCCGCGTCTACCATGTGACTTAAATTACCTGGATGTTGCAAATATCTGATCCGTGCAAATTAGAAACCACAACAAAAACAATCAAAACACGCATTTGTTCTCGGGCGTAATCGGGATTGGGAGTAAGCTGATCCATAATTGGCAGCCGATAGGATTAATGGCCCTGGCTAGCCGTCGGTCAATATGCCTGCGGCTGACAATTAGATTTTACGATCGGCTTTCAATGGCGACGATTACTTGTCAATCGGCCATCGAAGGATTAGACGTTGCTAAGATTACTGGTTGGGGGTATACTTCCTCCTGACTCGTGCTAAGATTTGTGATAGATCCAATCTCCACAATCGAGATAGCGGGCTAGTATATTGACCTGGGCCAAGGTTAATCGGGAGACTAGATCCAAACAGAAAGGAGAAGCTGACATACAGAAGGTTATCGCAAAACATCCGATCGCCTTGCGTGGCTACTAGTCGGCAATGCCGTGTTAGCAGCAAAACTTTGAACAAACACATGCTTAAACCTGTTTTGCAAATCCAGGTCCCGTCCTAGCACAGCAATGGATGAATATCTGATAGGCAAGGATCAAATGCCTCCCCTCTGTTCATCCACGTCTACCTTCTGCGCAAACCATGACTTGCATACTTATCATCCAGACTAAATTCCAGAAACTCAAACATCAGATCAAATCATACCGATCAACCCCCCCGTGTCCTTCTATAACCGATTGGCCAAGCAGGCAACAAACCAATGAGCAGCACCACATCCAATCCAATCAGCACTCAGCGGTCAGAACCGACTCCTCGTCTCTGGGTCACTCCGAGATTCCTGACTCGCATCGCCGATGATCGCCCCTGCATAATAACCTCGGGAAATTTGGTCACCTGTCGCCATATTTGATCCGCTCCTATCAAGTGCCGTATGAGGCTGATTAGACTTCTGCAGCGGGTCGTGGCTTGCGACTTGGTTGGACTGGGGTGGTCTGAGCTTCCATCAAGCCCGTTGCTGTTTTCCCTATCGTTTTCATTGGCCGGGGCCCGTCACCGGATCCGGTGCTGGTTTGGGAAATTGGTATGGTGGTGTTTTTGCTGGCGGTGGCGGTAGTGTGCCTGTTTGGGGGACTGCGGGTTTAGGGTAAAGTCACAATATCTATGGAACGCGGACATGTATCGTATCTTGCCTTTCGGGGAGATGAGGGGTACCATGTTGTGCCTCGTCTATTTGATCTAGGTCTGAAGTACTGGCCAGTTGTTTTTTGCCCTTTGCATTGTGGCTTAAGCCTATATGTTGCGGAAACAGTAACGATAAACGAGATTGGTAGCATGGAACTAGTAGTTTTAAATGTGCTATCGTACGGTAAATGGCGAATCTTTCTCTCAAGTTCAGTTCATGTGACGCTGGCCTTGATAAGAGCCAATGCATAAAGACTATACAAACAAGTTCGACTGCAGCAGCACCTGCCCCGTGAGGTAGCTAGAAGTAGAAACATTAGTAAGGACTAGCCACGGATCCACAGATTAAAAAGACAAGGATTAAAGCTGGAGAAGAATCGCTCCCTGGAACACAAATAGCCTTTCCATCCTTGGCGTTATCGGGAGGCATGAAGTCCAGCCCGGTCTTTCCGATTAATCGCCACCAAGTAAAAGTGGGTTTCACCCCCCTGAGAAAGTGCTAAATTTGATGATCGACCGTTGATTACTCTGTGGAGTAGGTGTAAAACCCCCGATATGGAATGGCTCTATTTATCCCTGCAGGCTAAGCCTTGTACTTGTACACGGGTATGTATGTCGGTACTTCAATATAGTTCCAACGTAATGTCTGTGCGACAATATTGCATTCAAACGTTGATGGAGGTACATGCTTTTCCTGTTTCCTGAGACTTTGAGCCTCGCAAATTGTCCGTTCTGGACCTATCTACTCCATCGGCGTAGTCCCGGCGATAAGACCTTCCTCCGACACTCGACACTCTTGGGCTTGGCTCTGGAAATATGAGCCCGATTACCTCGGACTCCGGGGAATTCTTGTCGGTGCATAGACTTTGGCTACCAGTCGCATACCGACTAATAAGTATCTCGTACGCATGGACCTTCTCAGCACACGAGGCGCTCCAGAAAACAATCGAAGCCAAGCCATTAACTAGTCAAGTCCTGATAGTAAAAAGAACGAAAAAAAAAATTAAAGAAACATGTCGCGGATACCTGCATTGCATCCAACTAGCCGTAAACGGGCCTAGACTCGTGCTGATCAGTGATCATTTAGCCACCACAATAACTCTGACATCCTTGGAATCTAACCTTAAGTATTTCTCAGGTTTTCTCGGAGGGAACTTGTTAGCACACAATAATTCCCTTATTGCCTTCTGAATTGGTGATTTCTAATCGTCCGAAGGGTCAAGGGTCCAGTTGACCCCTCACCAAGACCCTCGGGAACACCCCCACCACACACGCCATTCCCAGATGAATTAGCCCAATCGATCGCCCGGATGCGTGCACGGGGGGCACACCAATCAGGAGATGCCAAGATGGACCCAGGGATCTATTCGCACAGGGATGTTCCCTGCAGTTGTGGAACCATGGAAATAGAGTCCATTGCTTACCGTGGTTAGGCTTTCCGCGTTAGTCCCGATGCGTGATATGGTCTGTGCGGAAGCTGCAACCTTAACCCCGCAATTTTCTTTTTTCGTGATTTCTTGTTTCTGGATTTTTCTTTTTTGGCAAGAGCAGGATTTTGTCATTTTTTTTTCATTTGATACTATCCTCAATTAAATATGATACCCGCATAGCGCTATCTAAAACCCATACGTAAGAAAGAAAGATATATTTATTTTCTCTTTAATCATAAAACATCAAAAAACTGCCATTCTCTACTATCTACAATGTTCTAAGTTCCAACCCCACCAAAACCCTGCAGATCCATACAATCAACTTGAACCCAGCAACACATCCCCGGGATCACCACATCCATCCTCCCATCCGATTGGACACCAACCAGCTCGACGTGATGTGACAAGCCCTGACCTCATACGAGGTCACACCGAAAGCCTCCATCTCCCCGACTGCCCTATCGCAAGCTAACAACCAGCTCCAGAAACCCAGATAATCGCTTCAGGACAGCCGGTCCTCACGTATCCACAGCCCCTCGCCTTCCAAGGTCTAGCTAGCTCCAGCACTGAGGTTTGACTCAAGCCCGAACCCCGAACCAAAGATCTGAAATGCCTTCCAACAAGTTTCCAATCTAACACACCTGACCACCATTCCGTACAAACGTGAACAATCCCAGCATGTGGAAATTACCATAAGACAAGAATACGAGAGAAGATTAGAAAAAAAGGCAAAAAAAATGAGAACATTACAACATGTGCATTGAACCCCGAACCCCGCGCGTGCCTTGAGCGCCAGGCGCTTACAATGTCCCTAAAAAGCAGCGGAAGCGATAAAAGCCAAGCCACGCCAGCCACCACGCGGGTCTAAAAGGCGCCGATAGATTAAACGTTTATGATGGTGCGACAAGTTAATTTATTTGATTTTCTTCACAGTAATCTAGTCTAGTATGCAGTGGGAATCTTGAATCTTGGGCATTGTGCAGAAACGAAACGGAGGGCCGATTTTTGGAATTTCCTGATACTTTTTCCTTTCATCCATGGGCAGGGAAGGGTAGGCCCGAGTACGAAACAGAAAACCACAAAGTACGTACCTGTTTCCGGATGGACAGACACTGCGGGATTTTTTTTGAAAAAAAAAAAAAATTTGGATTTGGAATTGCTTTGGCTTTGGCTTTGGCTTTGCAAACGAGCTTTTATTGGAATATCTATTACTGAAGATTGAGCAGAATGGAGCTCTGGTACGGAGTACTAGTACTGTATGTACGCAGCCAGCCGTTACTCTCCTAGCTCCTCATGGATCCCAAGGGTTCAAGGATTGAATGATACGATAGTAGTGAGTGGTGGAGCAAACCATTGAAGTGTGGGAAATATAGCAGGATGTACAAAGAGAACCTTACCTGTCTTTGCCTTGCTCGTGCGACCTGAGTACAACTTTCCAGGGTTGGTGTGGGGGGGGGGTGTATGTGGTCTGGCTTCAGAGCTGTAGCTGTAGCTGGCACGGCCCGTGGACAGAAGGAATGGAAAATCAGTGGATAGTGGATGAGGTGGAGAGGGGATATCTTTTTTTCTTCGAAAAAGAAAAAGGTGAGTATTACTATGTATGGTGTGATGTCGCCGGATTTGGCATGGGCTCCGCTGACGATACAACATTGACGGAGTTTTCCACATAAGGTACATACTAAGTAAGAGTGGGGACGGGTGCCGGTTCATGGTTATGGGTGAGGCCCAGGGAAAATGGATGGGCTGGTTCGGTGATCTACCAAGACTTGATAGAATTGTAGGTTTTTTGTTTTTTTACCAGTAGACTTGGGTTGGATTGAATTTCTGATTTCTGATTTCTGATTTCTGATTTTGGTTCCTAGAATCCCAATGTGCTAGTACTAAGCAAGTTTTTCCCAACGAAATTTGGACTGCCTTTCCATCGAGAGTGATCATCAGACATTAAATAGACAAAGATAAAATAGAATCAGAGAATAGATAAGAAAAAATGAAATGCGAATACAAAAAGGTATTGTACAGGAGCAATGTACAAGCCAACGCATCATGTACAGGAAATAGGGAATAGACATGGGAATCACTAAGTGAAGAAGAAATAGAAATAGATCAAAGATCACTGGTCAATCAGCAGGAGACGGTAGCGAACTCATCCAGGGTCACGAAATCTTCAAACCCGAATGGTTCCCGGTCCTGAAGTGACGAGTTCCCACCTAATCCCAGTGCAAACTGACTGAACTCGTTGAAATCCGGATCCAGTTCTTCGTGAGAAACCATCACACCCTGTTCGTTCTTCACAAGCCGGGTGGTGGCACCAGCCGTAGGCGAGAGAGGAGTGTTGGGCGTAGGACAGAAATCCACAGTCGACTGAGTTTCCGCAGTCAGAGACTCGATCTTCGGTGAACTGCTACTGGACACGGCAGCCATGGGCGTATGGGCAAGGTGTGTACTCTGCGTCAAGAGATGCAGGTTGTGGAACTGGTTAGTGGGCTGGGAGTGGCCGCGGGAGTGACCACTAGGACCCGAGATGGACGCAGTGGGGTGCTGGTGGTGCTGTGGGGGTTGGGGGATGGAATGATGAGAGATGGGGAATTCCGGTGCAGAAGCGAGGCGATCTCTGAACTGGCGCATGTGCATGGTGGAGGCGGCGTCGGTGGGGATCTGAGCTTGCTGCATCATTTGCTGCTGCCACATATGCACGGAGTGGGAGTCGGTGGGGGTGTGGTTGGGGGTTGGGACGTGCTGTTGCATTGCCCACGAGGGTGCCATCTGTTGGTTCCATGCCGGGGTGGGTGTCTGGTGGGCGACGTAGGCCGGTATGGGGCCAGATGAGCTGGCGGTAGTCATCATAGTAGAGTAGGGGCTGCTTTCTGAGCCGTCAAAGGGCATGTAGGACTGTGCGCCTTCGAAGCTGTTGGTGGATGGAGACAGGACGTATCCATCGGTGGTCATGGCTGGGCTGGTCATGGAGTTGGAGTCCATGGCGTGGGGGAATGGCGAGCGAAGGTTGGTGAGGTCCAGGCTCATCTTGCGAGATGAGGATGCGCCATCAACTGAGGCACGCGGGGCAAGACTGGCTCGTCGGCTGGCGATGGATGAAGCTGTTGAGCCGGGGCCGTTGGCTCGGGCGGCAAAGGCAGCCAATAGATGACGGTGGAATTGCTCTTCGATCTGCATGTTCTGGGCTTGCAGCATGCGAATGCGCTTTTCTTGGTAGCGCTCATCGACTTCTTCGTACATGGCTTCTTTTTCGACAATCTCCTTGGTGATATGGAATGCTTTGCCAGTACGCTTTCTGTGTAGCATGGATGCACGGTTGGCAGATTCCAGGCGAGCGTCCAGACTCCGATCCTTTCGCCTTGAAGCAGCGATAAAGGCACTGTGGGGAAAGGATTAGTGGGGGAAGTTCCTCATATCTATATTTCAGATGTACTTACCGCTCCTGGTTCTCCTCCCGCGAACGGGGGATAGGCGCGATATCCTGGTCTAGATCGGACATGATATATTTGGAAGGAATATTGGGTGGTAGCTCAACTGAAAGAGCGATAGGTTGTTGTAGAGGGAAGGAGGTAAGTTTAAGTAGTGAGGGGGCAACCTGTCAGGCCCCGAGCGTACCCTTTTTCGATTGCAGGAGAGATCCATGGATTCAAGGCGATCGCAGTTTGGACGCCGAGAAAGTCTCGTTCGGCTTGAGCCATGGATCCGTTTCATGTCTTCATTCAATCGCTTTCCCCGTCTAGTCCGTTCGATAAACGCCACGCCCAATACGAGTTTCTCTACTTCCCCTTCACTGGACTCCAGTGGACTCCAGTGGCCTCCGGAGACCTTTTCCTATAAATCCCGAAAATGGTCTTTTTGCTTTGGTTTTTTTGGTTTTTTTTTTTGGTTTTCTATTACTTCGGTATTCAACATGCAGAGAAAAAAAAAACCCACATTGCAACTGATTGTAGTTTAGGCCTAGAACCGGATTACAGTGGATCTTGCTCTTGCTCTACTCCCCCACGATGCGACTCGACTCGACTTGTGCAACCTGCAGATCCGCTCCTAAACCGGCACTGTTCTACATGTTTTTTCCCTACCTTTTCGACCTTTTCTACATTTTCTCCCTTTTTACCTTTGAGCTTTTTCTTTGACTTGCTATCTTAAAGCGTTTCATGAATTTTTTTGTTTTTTTTTTCTAAATTTTCTAAATTTTTTAAATCTGGTTGGATGGTTCCTGCAGCTCTGGAAACTTTTTCCCTTTCCAATTCTCTGCCGATCCCCGAGTACCTCCAGGCCCATCCTTACTCTGGGGAAATATTCAAACCTGTCCACCAAAAGAGAAAAGAAAAATGATCTCAGAACAGAAGAATGCCGATGTAAATCCGTTGAGCCACGATAACTTGTCGGCACCGCCACTCGGGGAAATACAAAACCTGAATATCCCACTTCCATCCCACGCCCTACTTGCCTGCTAATGCCTCTCCCCTCCAAACCCCACCCGGGACTTCAAATGTTCTAGTTCACTACTAAGCTGACGACCTTCTATCCTGGGAAGAAGCCTGCATTACTGACTTTCCCCTCTCAGATACGATCCCCTAAAATCTTCGTGGAACACGGCATGTGCCCAAGTCCCTTTCCTCGGTAACTGCATATCTTCACTGGACCTATGATTGGACCTGGACGTACAGAGATACTCCCATTGCCCAGCCAGCATTGCACTCAGCCCCCGTAAGCCGCATCTCTCCAAGTTCCCCAAGCGCCCAAGCGCCCAATCTAGACTGGAGACTGGAGAGACTTGCATATACCTCCATTTTCCTGCACTTAGTGGCAGCGTGTTCTGGGGTTCGCCACTGCGGTCCCGTGGGTCTAGACGTTGTTGCTTCCTTCTTATCGTCCGGCCGAACCCATACCCGTTTGAGAGAGCTGGAACTTTACAGTGGGGGTTTTGAGGTGGCGGGATCCCATTTACTTGATTATTTGATTATACTTGGCGTTTTTTGATTTTTCTAGTATTTGATTCTAGGGAGTATGAGGGTGGGAAGGTCCTGGCGATTATAAGGGGGAAAAAAAATTCCTGTGTCTCCGATTGTCGAATGTGGGGAATAGAGTAGACGTTGCGAGTGTACATAGTGGAGTGATCGTAGATCATCATAGTCGATCACTATAGCCGTTAAAATACTCCACATACGTCGCGGGAATCGCGATATGTGAATGTGATTTCAGATAACCGGAGAAAAAACTCGAAAAATCCCAACGTTAATCGTGTAGACATAAGCTTAGCTCCGAATTGCAATAAAGTACAGAGATCGTCGATCGTGTTACGTCGATCGATCTTAATCAGCGGAGAATATAACCATCTGACCCACCATTGATGCGCTTCTACTCTTAACAGTCAGAAATTACCAATCCATAGATAACCACGAATCTACCAAAACCATTTCCCATAGGAAATCCATCAGACAATCATCCAAGCCGCATCTCCCAATGACGACTGACGACTCCAAAAGGGAAAAAAAAAATCAGATGTGGGAAAAGGGCGGAGAATAATCGGTGTAATCCCAGCGAGGCAGTATCAGAGCGAGCGCAACGAACCGCCATCTCAATTATGAGAAATGTGAGATCAGCATCTCAACCCCAAACAAGCATGAAGTGCCGAAAAGAGGGGGGGAAATATTTTCCAATGTGCTTCCGCGATCTTTCCGCGTCTTGCATTGATATCATATTCGGCATCCCCGAGATCGATCTCCTCTACCGGCCCACCGGGCTTGGGCGTGCGATCGACAGTACATCATGCCTCAACCGTCATCGAGTTCCTGAATATCCGGCGCCATGGGACGAGGCCTGTGGATGCGGCAGTGTGACAGTGTGGCATCAGAGATGACTTTCTCCGCGGCACTTGGCTAGGATCATCTTGGATTTTGTTTAATGTACCTGGCCTGGTAAGCCAGATTGGGTTTGATCGGGAATTTCAAACTCGGATCGTAAGGAATATTTCAAGGACCACAACTACAACGTCACAAGGGTTCGTTCAACATGTTTGCAATTGCATTTCATGGTAATTTATGGCCAAGAAAAATAAATAAATCAGTGCAGTGCTTACTTCAACTTTCACTGGACTTATCTGGAATGTTGCAGGCAATGGGATCTTTATGGACAGAATAGAAGACGCGCTAAGTTTTCAATCGGAGAGAATCAATCACACTTCAACCTCAGAAAAGACAGCATCAAGGTGTCAAGGTTGGGGGATATACCCACCTAACGTTATCCACTTATGCAGGGACTACTGAACCCCCCGGTCGGAAATTCCGCATGATGCAGGGACTGGTGGTTCCGACTGGCTAAGACAGCGAGCCGGACGGTCGGGAAAAACAGGAATGCCTCGCACCTGGCCATTGGGCTTGGCATTGAACTGAACAGAAAAAAAAAACTCAAGGCTTAGTAAATGCCCAGAGATGGAACCATGCCTTGCTCCTCGCGAGACTCGGCTCCGAGCTTGTATGAGACCTTGAACCGAATTTTCACCGAGTTGCCCTTGCCAGAGTCAACACCGTCCAGGAGCATGTCCTGTTGCACTCCATGTTGTTGTTGGGGAGCAATCTCTCGGCCAGACTGCGGCCGAAGTTGAAGCGTGTATGACTAAAAAAAAAAACGAGTTAGCATCGGGGATTCCGAGACACAGTACCATTTCTGGCTTACCTTCTCCACTGCAACCTGGAAGTGAAGCTCTCCAATCGGTTGGCTAGTAGTGTTGGAGAAAATAGCTCGGAGGTAGATCTGGCGCGGCGAGTTGGGCACACGACGGGCATGGAAATCAACCCGGAGCGGCGTGTTCAGAACCTGCACTTGGTTGTTTGAGGGTAGGGCGTTGCTTTGAGGAAGGGCTGATGCAAAGTTCCACTCGTCATCCTCGGGAGCAGCCTGTCCTGCGGGCTGCGGCTGGCTAGGGCCTCCGACCAGATCAAGTAGAGATGAGGAAGCCGGGGCGGCTTGGGTCTGCGGAGGGGCTTGGAAGGCATTGCTTGCGGGTCGAGGGCTGGCAGAGACCAGCGATGCAAAGGGATCAGCCGGCTGCGGCGGAGTCGCTGTCTGGCGAACCTGGGGGGACTGGGTACGGGCTGGAGTGGAAGCCTGAGAAGCAGGCCGAGATGTGTTCATAGATGCAAGAATGTCATAATTTGCCTTAAAGCCAGCGGGTGCTTGTTGAGATGCGGCTAAAGGCGGGGTTGGGCCAGAAGGCATGGAAGGAAAGCCCACTGTGATAAAAGGTTAATGTTTGAATCATGAATCAAATATGAAGGGAAAGTCTTACTGCCTCCAAGTGAAATCCCACCACCGGGCATAGGGCTATCGTCACCAAGGGAAAGTCCAAGCAAGTCATTCTCTAGAGCATTCCCTTGGGCACTTTGTGTGGCTTCGGCTGCATTGCCATTGGAACTCGGCTCCGGGTCAAAGTCAATCAATGAAAGTTCATTGTTGGCGTTCTTGGAGACTCCGGTTGTTGTGCCCAAGGTTCCCTTGGGGATCCTGGATGCGGCATCCAGATCACCCTTCTTAACCAGCTTATACCGTTCGATGGTGCGATGTATACTATCGTTAATCTCCAACAGCTTGTGAACCGCCTCTGGGTCATCGGATTCCTCCTCACACATCCTCTGGATCTTGGGGTGCGCACTTTGCAGCGCGTTTGCAAGCTCCTGTACAGCCAATCAGCTGGATGGCAAGGAAAGGATGTATAGAGATTGCCGAGAACCTACCTCGAAAACATCACCCTCTGGAACTCCCTGTCCGTTCTGCAGCATTTCCTCCAGGATTTTGGCCTTCTGTTGTACTCTCGCAACCTCCTCTGCGGCCTTTGCCCGGTAATCAGTCTTGTGTCGGTTATCGTATCCTGCCATGACTTTCATCAATCGGTTGGCTTCCTGCAGATCCGCCGGTGTGCCTCTGCGAATAAGCTCCTGAAGCTTGGCAGACTGGGCCTCTTTCTCTTCCTCCTCCATCTCCTCGGCCGAACGAAGGTTCTAAACGGTGTCAGTAGCTTCCTCACATCTTGTGACACCACCGGAATACCTACGTCACTCGGGTTCAACACAGCCGCATCCTCGCGACGGACCTCTGGGAACGCATAACCTTTGTAAAGCAACAGGCGGTGCATATCCCGAATGAAGCCCAGGTCCTCCTTGTATCGCGATGTCTGGCAGATCGTTTGACGCCACTCCTCAATCGACTCCAGGATGCGGTGTTGGACCCTCGAGGGTCGCATAGCTGGGCGCTCGGGAAACCTTCGGACCAATTCATTGAGAAATTCTTTCGTACTGATCTGGAGGTGGAACTTGTATCCGCAGTTCTTCACACACATGTCGAGAAGCTAATGAACCATTGTGGAGCGATCGTCAGTAACCCCGCGCCAGGCTGTCATTTGTCATAATCCGAACGTACCGACAATGCCAGCAACGCGACATTCTGGTTCCGAGAATTGATGAGCTGAACGATTTCGACGGCTGATTCACGGGGGCTGGAAGGAAATATCAGTATGCGCGATGTATGGGGTCGGCGGTGCCCGACTCACGCATTGCCCTTCTTGGAGTTGACCAGATCGGCCACTTCAAGGTTAAGGGCCAAATTGGGCTCGTAGTTTTGAGGATCGCATGCATTGCCTAAAATTTCCAAACCATTAGCAATTATATTCCACAGATGTTCCCGGTGTTGGTGATGGCGGAGTCAGCTCACGAATCGCCCGCTGTAGTGGTGTTAACCCCGGCTCAGCATAGGCACCGAAACGGTCCCTAGCCGCCATGCGCGCTGAAGCAGCCTCCAGGGTGGCGGTTTGGAGGTATTAAAGGAGAAAAGAGACAAGATAAAAAGGAAAGGGGTATAAGGTAATAGCCAGGAGTTGAGAGGGTCGAAGCGGGAAGACGCCGCGATGGTTTGTTGTAGATTGCCAGTGGAGAGCGGACAAGGCGGGCGGAGAAGCACGTGTGGCGCTTATATGCTTCCACTGGAATTTTTATTCCTTCCAACATCGCGCGCTTCACGCAGTCAACGTGAAGTTTTGTTATTGTTCACTTTCAGATACTTCAAATACCTTGCGGCCTTCACTATGGTTCGTCACAAGAAGGACAATTTCTCTCGAGGGGGCAAGAAATCTTCTCACCCCCGCCCGCGACCGGGACCCCGCGATGATGGAGATGAGGCCGGTATTTCGTCGCGACCTCCCTTCAAGGCTGCTTGCTGGGACATGGGACATTGTGACCCCAAGCGATGCTCTGGAAAGCGCCTGATGAAGCTCAACTTAATGCGAGAGCTTCATATTGGCCAGCGCTTTGCTGGTGTGATCGTCTCGTATGCAACATCCCACCTTGGGTTAAATTCTCAGCTAACCATTCTACTAGGCCTAATGCGAAGAAAATCATCTCACCGGCGGATAAAGAGCTTATGGAACAACAAGGCGCGGCGGTAGTGGAATGTTCTTGGGTGCGCGTCAAGGAAGTGCCCTGGTCGCGGATCGGTGGAAAATGCGAACGACTCTGTATGTGTACAGCACCAGCCAGGAGGAACACCACACCTACTAACTATATTGTTTGCATAGTGCCCTACCTTATCGCTGCGAATACGGTCAACTACGGAAAGCCTTGGCGATTGAACTGCGCTGAAGCACTAGCGGCCTGCTTCGCCATTTGCGGACACCTGGAATGGGCGGAAGAGATCATCAAGCCATTCAGTTACGGACAGGCCTTTTTGGATATTAATGCCGAACTATTCAAGCTCTACGCCGCTTGCACTGATGAAGAGGATATCAAAAAGACCGAGGAGGCCTGGCTAGCCAAGATTGAAAAAGAGTACGAGGATAGTCGTGGAGAGGGAGCGGAGGATATGTGGACCGTTGGAAATACCAATCGCTTGCCGGCAACCAGGGGAGGTTCGGACGATGAGGAAGGTGATAGTGAAAGTGGGGAAGAGGGCAGTGATGCCGAGGAGGAGAGCGAGGAGGAGGATAAGGATCCGTTTGCCATCTCTGACGACTCCGAAGATGAAGAACAGATGGCTGAGATTAGACGCAAGATTCTTGAGTCCAAAGCTTTCAAGAATCCGAGCACTTCGGATAAAGAACAACCGGAGAGAATCGCAAAGCCAGAGCCTACATACGTCGAGTCTGATGCCGAATCTGGCTCAGCAGGCAGCGAGGATGGGGACTTTGACAACATCATCAACGCTACTCTGGTGACAGACCGTACTGGAATTAAGGAGATTCAGCGCAGAAGAGGGCAGGAGACAGTCAGTGCTTCATTCTCTCGGGCCGAGATCTCTGCACCGAAGCGATGGTAAAACGAACGAACAAGGACGAATCAAACAAGTTTTCGGCTTATGACTTGACGAAAAGAATTATATCACATTTTTCCCCTGTGCATCTCGAAACATTCCTTATTGTGCTACATGTTCTTCAGGCACTGTAATGTCACGCGTGACCTGCAGCTGTAACAAACGGTACCTCGAAGACGTCAGCACGATGGATCTAATCGGCAATTGAAAAACTCACCAAGTCTTGTGGGAAGAGACCCGACAAAGTATGGGTGATCAACAAACATACCTCGGAAGTCTTCCAAAAACAACCCTTCATTGCAATAAGTCCTATGATCTGCTACTATCCTGGGTGTCTTTATTTCGACAAATTTCTCCCGTCCTGGTATCTTGACTGTACCGCATGTACTGTGCTATTTGTTGAAGTTTTGATACATGGAAATCTTTGACATCGTGGACAATCCACAACTGCATGTCTGGGCAATGTATGTGTCAATGAATGCGTCAACGAGTGTGCCGTTGAGTCGTAGATCAACGGATTGGTGTCGTTATAGCAAGGAAGCGCCGGGGGTCCACGGGATGGTTTTCTTCTTCCCGTGCGGGTTCTCAAAGAACGTCGTCGATATGATTGCTGCAGTGATGGAGAAGGCATGACTGTCTCTTCAAATTTTCGAAACCAAGGTTATTCAGATTTTTGATATGAGAAACAAGACTTGAGGACAAAGCACTTGAGAAGAATGTTCCGTAAATTACTCAAACACTCAAGTGCTGGAATCTGAGACAAATAACGGCATATACTGATTTTAAAGTGCACTTGTAAAGATGGAATTCCTCCTGGTGGATCTCTTATACCTTAAAATTCGAGAAGTTTGAGAAATCAACATCAAGTGGAAAGCAATGGTCGCTTTTGCCACGGGTCGGCATAACGGCAGATTCCGCAAGGGTTAACATTTGAAATTCCAATATCTGCTTCTCAATGAAACTTATGCAAGGAGAACCTACATAGTGGGGATCTACCGAGCCTTACACTTGGCAGTGTTTCGGATCAATAAATATGTTTTTGCCTTGGTCCTCCCTGATCCCTCACACTCTGGGAGTTTTACTCACCTTGAGAGTATCCCGACCTCAGTGCTTAAGAAAGGAGTGAGGGGGCCGATGAAACTACTGTGATTGTTGCACCCCCTGAGTGGGCTGCTTCTCCCTAGTTGTAACCATCTAGCGACCTTTAGTGCTGATACATAATACAATTATGTGAATACTCGAGCGGCATTTCGCTTTAATGTTAGCAAGAGCAAAGATATTGACTAGGTATAAGCAATACTTATACAGGGTCTACACACATGTGCACTAAGCGTCTGGGTCAGGTATACCTAGCTAGTATGTAGGTAAACAATACTTCGTACTCGGTGAGGCTACAAACCCAGACCTGGCAAGAGTACAAACCTTACCTTGTACTTGAGAAAGATATGGTACTCCCTACTCAGTACATGAACAATAGTTGTACTTTTCAACTACCAACTGGGGGGGCGGGGGATCATGCACCGTCACGACTTTTTTTTTGCGGTCAACAGTAGTAAAGGGGGGTTTATTTATTCACTTCGGGACCAAAGGGAGCATGCACAGCTGCATATACGTACATGTACTAAATACTATGAGTTGGTGTGGGAAGTGGGGCCTCAAATCCTAGTGTAGAATTCTCCAATGTTTCGATAGAGGAATGTGGCTTCGAAGCGAGGCTGATAACTTTAATTTCACGCCTGTTTCCCATCAATAGCTCTGAACCACTGACCTTGAGGATCTCATGAAGCTGTCAGTGATGGAATCTACAGATGAACGCACCCAAGAGACTACATACGTGTATTGGACCCATGACTATTGTTACAAGAAGTGTAATTGATGCACACTATAACACCAGATCCTCCATCCCCAAGCCATCGACAAATCCATAAAGCTCAGAAGGGTCCTCAAAAACAGTCCAAATAGAAGCCGGAACGTCCTTGAACGCCGCTTCAAACCTCTCGTTCTTGTTCTTCTCTTCCATGTGCCCCACGCCTGTAACCTTCCTGATGGCAATAGCATGAACCCAGGTCGGATACCTCCGATAAATCTCCCCATACGCCTCAGGATCACTCTGCGTCGAATCTCCAATACACAGAACCCTCCGCGCCGGAAACCAGTGATGAATCTTCTCCATTTGAACGGTCTTGTACTCCTGTGTCCTCTCCGTCAATGACTTAATCAAGCCACTGATATCTAGGAAAGAGTACTCGCGCAGCAAAATCGTACCCGGAATGTAGTACTCGTGGATGAAGCTGCGCAGGAACGGGTAGAGGTTATACGGTGAGGCAGAGAGGTAGAACCAAGTGGGATTTAGCTCCTCGTGGACATGACGGTAGAACTCCGGCATGTCGGTGATGGGGACTGGTTCTTCGGTGAAGGTTGTTCGAATAATACCAGTTGGATCGACGGTCATGGTACGTTTTATGGTGTCGTCGATATCAGAGACAATCAGCCAGCCTTCCGGCGCAGCGAAATGCGTTTCCATAGCCGCCATGCTATTTCCGAAATTCGCCAGGCGTGGCCGGATTACTGTACCATCGGGGATGTTCGGTGCGCCGAGCTCGATGGTTTGACTTATTATCCCATTCCGATCGGAGGGGCCCATTTCGTGGGACTGTTCTGTACCGGCTATGTCAAGCTGAAGCGTAACGGTTCTATTGGGACAAACAGTATCGAGGAACGGCTGGATACGTTTCACGATTCGCTGGTGCGCTTCTTCGTCGCGGATGCCTGTTTCACCGTCCAGTCCGACGTGGTCTGCTATCGAGGCGACTAGCTTCCCCACATCTTTTCGGCCTTCTGTATCGAAGGTGCAGGCTACAAACTCAGCATACCACGGTGTTGGCAGGTCAGGCTTGTCTGTTTCTCCGGGCTCCTGTACAGGCTGGTATGCGGTGTTGTCCAGCAGCCAAACAGTGTTGGTGTGTGGGTCCGCCGGGTGCGCGATCGGACTTTTGGAGCCTAGGATTGACGCGACGAAGTTCATAAACGACGAACCACGCCTTTCAATAGGGGCTGGTCGTTCCTCAGACTCCTGGGTCGAGTCCTTGGTTTCTGGGCCACTGGTCTCGCCTTGCGGGTGCGTGGTATTGGGAACTGAAGAATCCCTCGGCTTGGTGTGGGCCATGATGCACCTCCCCAGACCGTTTATCTGGATAGCTGCTTTTATGGCGCAGTTACTTGGTTGATGCCCATATAGAATACCTGAACGGGGACTATATAGTCAGATTTTTTCGATTTGCAGCAGATCAACTGTTGAAAATCAGTTTTCGGTTGTTGGTGCTATCTCGGAGAACGGGATGAATAGGGGCAAGCACGGTGATCATATACTGAATGATCAACCCCTTTAGTGTTCTCGGCTGTTCCCTGCCCTATTATTTCCACCCCACCTGATCGCAACACCCCGGTTTGAGGCTGTAAATTGGGCGCTGGGCGCCTGCTCATCGAGGCACCTGCCCGGGCACCTGGTGCGCCGGGTACATCATTTGGTCTGGTCATGTGGCGAAGTAGGCCAAAAGCCCATCTCGTCTGCTCAGTATATGTGTTGGGCAACCCTTCTTCAAGCTATGAGGTGCTCGTGCATATTCTGGAGGAAGAGTCCTTTCATATGTTGGATCTGCCGGAGTGACGTTATACGTCCCACTCTGGGGAACACTGGCTTGGCCGTTTATGCATGCATGCACCTTCACTAGTTAAGACACGCATAACCTTAGTCTACTAGCACCTATTTTTGTAAACTTTCTTTTTCTTGCATCCCGTGTCTTTGAACTAAAGATACAGTAAACCGTTGTTCAAGGAGTTTCAGCTATCGATGTTTTACTTCATTAGAAACCAGAAAATCACAAAGTGTCATATAATAACGATGTTTATGTTTTGACGAGAGAACGGAGAATTTAGATCCGCTGAGTCAGCAGTTGGTGCCACATAAGTGAGGCCCAAATGAGGCCAAACTAGACCAAATTAAGCATCCGGGCCGGGCCCGCTCCCGTCTAATTGAAATTTGAGTACATGTTCACCGGGTTTATAACACCGATGAGACTTCTAATCCCAGTTCCACAGAGGAGTGATTGAAAATCCCTGTACACCAGTTGAGAATGTCAAACAGGTATCGACATTAGCCTCTGTAAAAGTAGCCACTGCGTCGCCAGAGCAGTCCTCGGTCGCGAAGCCCACAATCTCCCAGCCCTCGTTATCGACCGATGTACCGCAGGCCCAGGTGTACTCTACCCCAAGGTTGAGATAATAGCAGTCTGTGGGATCGTTGATGGTAAGATAAGCACCAATGGCAGAGCAAGTGTTGTTTTCGCCGCTCAACTCCAGTTCGACTTCGAAACTGGTTGGGACAGGATAGGAGGAGTTGGAGGGAACTGAAGTGATGGCGCCTGTGAAGTTGGACAACAAGTGGCCGTCATAGTTGGCAATGTATGTCTCTGTTTGGTTCCCAAATGTTAAGATGATGTGGTGAGAATATTTTTGTTGGTTTTTTGTTCAAATTCTTACCTAGGCTCAAGGTGGTGGTTCCATCTTCGGATGAATAGGTGCCATCGCAGTAGCATTGCAGTGTAGATCCACTGTCGATGAGCTCACAGTCATCACACGAAGAAGAGTACGAGCCACTAAATAAGTATGAGTTATGAACAATAAATCAAGAGGAAAGAATCAAAGGTAGACGTGGATACTTACTCAGTTTTCCACTATTACCGATGGAAGTCCAATGTTAGCGGAGAGGTACATCAGTAGAGGGCAATTGATTCGACGCATCACATACCGCAAGCTTTCCCTGGGTATTTTCGATCTTATTCACAAGATAAACACTGCTTTGGATCTCGCCCGTGCCATCATCTGTAGGACAGGTTCCGACCAACCAAGAGTCGATCAGACTGATATCCGTGCACTCAGTGGAGAATCCCTGTGACTGGACCAGAGATCCAGCGAGTCCAGTGAGAAACAGAGAGGCTTTCAGATACTTCATGATGGTCGAATTCTGGTGCTTTGCTGCCTTGGAGTTGATGAGAAAAAAAATTTCAAAAGTCTGGGATCATGGCTCTTTATATGCTTTTCCTCCGATCGGACGACTACAATACAACCTCAACCCCATCCATGTATGAGCCCGTCAACTCCTGCCAGCTGCTTATCAATTGATTACTTTGACTTGCATGTTACCTACTGATTCCTCACAAAACCTAGTTTTAGAGATTTTAACCCCTCAATTCTTCAGCAGAAGGAAGCCATCCTGATAAGCACTAATCCAATCTAAGAGCCGCTAAGAAAATATCTGAGCTAGGCGGGGGCGCGGCTTACCTCTAGCCTCAAAAGGAGATTACATGCGTCCAAAGCGTGACTAGTTTTTCTTCACTCGTTTGCCCACGCTTCTCCAAAAGTAGTTACTATTGCATTAGATCCATCCTTGTGGCTGCGATATTCATGCTGTTCACTCTTGTCCGAACCCAAAAGAGACTATAGTTCTTCGTCGGCAATATCACTTCGGCTATTTGTTTTCTACTCGGTTCCCTAGCTTCCCAAAGCTTTACTTTCTAAGGTTCTCGCCCTCGGGCATACGTAATATGGCTTGTTCCTTCCATGCCTAGTACACTACTAGCAGGAACCACCGCATGCTAAACTGTAACCGAAAGTCTTTATCCACCAATCGATATATTCTCACCTCGGAAAAGCTCGGAAATTGGAATAAAAGCTAGGTCCATTGTGCGAAGCTGGTCTGGCATCAGTAAGATCCAGAAATAACTTGAAAGGATTTGATCCTGAAATGTAACAAGTGAGTGTTCAAAAGATCCTGCGATATGTAGACTACTAGTGGCCAGACTCGCTACCCACATGTGCAGGTGAAGCCTAGGTAAGATGGTTTCTGGAAGACTAATCCCCTCTCCAGCATACAAACTTGCAAAGGTACGCTAGTTGCCCTTGTCCTTTCTGAAGGAATGTGCTTCTTGTTCATAATATTACTGGAAAAAACATCGGATTTTGATCCCTTGGTAGGTACATATAGATGTCAATGTGCGCTTAGAAAGTCTAAAAACTTCAGTCTTCTAAGCTGTCCTTGAATAACTTTCACCGTTGGCGAGGAGACAAACACCGCCGCCCTAAGCGCTCCCTGAGTACTCCCTGATCAACCCGGAGCTTTCAAGCCCTAAGTATACCCTGATCAACCCTAAGTACTCCCTAGGACCTCGTACTCCCCAAGTACTATCTAAGTAACTCTAAGCCTTAAATGGACTTCAGCAGAGGCTAGAGTCCATAAAGCCCACGACCTAGCCTAACCTAACCCACGTATAGGCGGCATGCTGCATAAGTTAGTATAAACTATAGTATTTATATCTCTAGGCCATCTATAATAAATATCTTCCTTATATAGTTATGACTCTACTCTTGAGCACTGATATAGTCAACTGGTGCATATAGGTAAACTATAATTACTATATCATAAAAGTTTAATATAAGCACTGTGCTTGAGTCATTTGACCGTCACTGAGAGAAACAATATCAAAAAAATCACATCGATTCCAACCATTTATATGCTAATATAAGTATGTATTAGAGATGCATGTGAATATGTAAGATTCTTTTGGCCCACACGGGGCACTTGCAGCCTGGAAACTGAAGATGTAGGCCTCGTTGACGGTGGGCTACAGCGCCGTGACTCGTGAGGGCTGCAGGCGGGCCCGTGGCACTCCGTGTATTCTAGGAGGAAGAAACATAGCTATACAGGAGGATACGTGGTATATACAAGAGTGGTTCCGCGGTGGGCAGGAAGAAACCGTTGCGGCGAGATCCCGGCTCTCACTCGAAACGGCGATGTTCTTTTCGAAGGGGGGGGGGATGTCTAAGTGATATTTGTGTGCGATATCCCCCGCACGGAATATCGTGGACCCGATGCAGGGATGCAAGGGGTTCTCGTGATTTGTATTGGTTCAAGTGTCAAACAAAAGGTGCTATAAGGCGTGGATTGATCCGAGTTACCCCAATAAAGAAATGGACATTACTCCTCAATCCTGTCGGCGTATCCGAATCATGACAAATTATGGCCCCCAATTGCCTGAACCTCAACTTTTTATGACATTCTTACTAAAGAACACCTGTTTTTCCAAGCTTCCTTTCGATTAGCTGTTTCAACCTATCCTCAACTAGGGAACTTTCAACTCGCCTGCCGTCTATGCGCCTTGGTTGAAACCATTAACTCCATCATAACCACCCTTGTCAATTCTACTGTGCTGCCTTCTGTAAGATGCTCCGCATCCTCATCACGGGCTCTACGGATGGTTTTGGCCTTGAGGCAGCCCGTCAGCTGATCCAGCGTAACCACCTGGTATACCTTCATGCGCGGAGTCAGGAGCGCGCAGAGGATGCCAAGGCGAAATGCCCTGGGGCTGCTGGCGTGCTCATTGCGGACTTGACAAGTGTGACAGAGACGCGCAGACTAGCCGAGGAAGCAAATGCGATTGGTGTCTTCGATGCCGTCATTCTTAATGCCGGGTTGCTTTACGGACCCTTCCGAAAGACGCCAGATACTGGCGTGCCAGCTATGCCTTTTGTCAACGTTGTTGCACCATATATACTTGCTTGTCTGCTTAAACAGCCCAAGCGTCTGGTTTTTGTAGCCTCTGTTCTACATCGATTGGCTAAAACAGACCTAAAAGATATTTTCTGGTTTGAGCGTGGAGAGAAGGAATTTCAGGATTTCCAAGCATACTGTGATTCGAAGTTTCATGTTATGCTTCTTGTCGGGGCAGTAGCAAGGCGTTTTACTGGTACTTCTGTCACATCTTTGCATCCTGGATACGTTGCCACGAAGCTTGGAGGTGAAGGCGGTACAGAAAAGCTAGAGGATGGCGTTGAGACATACATCATGTTAGCTGAAGGTGATTACGATCAAAGCCTCTCCGGTCTCTATTTTGAACCCAAAAGGAAGGTTGGAACACCCCTTACAGAGACAGCCAACGAAGACTTGCAAGAGGTTGTCCTCAAAGCTTGCGAGGATCTCACCGGTCTCCAGCTGGGAGCTTAACCTGCGCCTTTTGATGATATCTTTCATTGGATTTGCTCTTGTGCATTAGGTTGCGATGTCTTTGATAGCAATCATTCAGTGTGCTGGTAGTGTGCTTCTTTCGCCTTTTCAACCGAATTGCTGTTGAACCAGCGAAAGAGAGTTCACGCAAGCAGTTTTCAAGGGCTTCCGGGAAATGGTTAGTAAGACGAGTTTCATTCAGCATATCGAGTTTTGGAATGGTTGTGTCGCTCCATCTCGTAGTCCCACTCTTATCGTGATCATATTTAACAGAACGGTTATTACTCTGTTTCCGAAAAGATCTCTCTTCCAAGATTTCAGGTATGTTGCTGGAGTGGCAAAAGCTCGAGCTGGGCAAGTGGAGATTTACTTCTAGAAAGGAGCTGATTAGGTTCGAACACCCAAGCCAGCCTTTACGTTCAA
This sequence comes from Penicillium verhagenii, assembly GCF_028828195.1. Classification (NCBI taxonomy): domain Eukaryota; kingdom Fungi; phylum Ascomycota; class Eurotiomycetes; order Eurotiales; family Aspergillaceae; genus Penicillium; species Penicillium verhagenii. Next base: position 577,263 of record NW_026643166.1, on the reverse strand, counting down.
ACCCCTTTATAATAGGTACAAAGAAACAACAAGTATCCAAGTAGTTAAGGGGTAGAAGATTCATCATTAGTAGTAGCATTGGTGGCGGACATTGCTCCCTGAGATCGCCAACCGACAATCACCAAGAACCGACCATCTTGAACCCTGCAGAGCTTTATTTGGGCCATCTACTGCGTTGAAGAGGAAACAGCTACTGAGCCTACTCGTTCTATAGGCAATTTGCCTCTTGATCTGATATTGTACCACGAATGATTGTCTGGTCATGCTGACCTAAGGCAAATCAGGCAAAGTATACGTCAATATTAGAAAATCGCCAGACAACGCCTTTTTTTCTATAAAATTATGGAAAAGCCACCAATTCACCGTTTGGTCCCAGAAACAAAAAGCAAGAACCCCATTCTCTCTTTACAGCACCTACATATCCCAATCCATTGCCTCCAATCCGCCAAAATGAGTCTCGAACCGCCCATGATGTCAACCAATACCACTGCGGATATAATCAATCCCTCGACGTCTTACGGTCCAGCAATGAGAGGCGAAAGGAAATTTTCATCTGCGGATGATGAAAGCTCGATCCCCACCACGATGAGAGCTCTATACTACTCACCCGTCGCATCACTAGACAACAACACGTACCCCACGACGGGCTCGCCACGATTCAGAGAAGACAGCACGGCCGTGAACCCCAGATCCGACTCGTTGGCATTCAATCCCAGAGCCAACTCTCTAGCATTTAACCCGAGAGCCGATTCCCTGGCATCTCTACAAGACAACAACTACAATCCCAACCCTGGGTCAGTCCCCGAAACAAGAGCTGCCTCGACGGCAAATACCACAGATACTTTGGCAAGTGCCAGTTCACATCCGAGAACAAAGCCCGGTCCAGCGGGTTCTCTTATCTTTGACAAGTCCTTTCCAACCCCACGACCGGAAACACACCAGTATCTCTTGAAAGTGCAGACGGCAGCTTTCTGTCAAGACGAACTACGGCTCGCAATGACACTCAATCCACCCAAAACAACGCCCACCATTCCGTTGCATAGTGTCTGTGGCACAGTGGTTACGACTCCACCGCAAGACCCTGACCGGCCTCTTGGGCCGCGGTATAGAATTGGTGATGTGGTCTGGGGTGTTCTGAGCTATGCACGGGATGGTGGAGCAGCGGACTATGTTATAGCAAATGAGGACGAATTGACGCTGAAACCACCGAACATCACGTCCACCCAGGCTGCCGCGCTGGCGTTGCCGGCTTTGACCGCTTGGCAAGCCTTATTTGTGGTTGCGGGGATAGATCCTGATACGCCTGACGATGGGACAGGTCAAAACGCATCCGACACTGTGAATAGAACGGGGAGCGGTGTTAGTAGCGGAAAGGGCGCTGCTGGTAGTGGGAGAGCTGCTAGCAGTGGCAGGGGAAGTGGCCAGAACCTTAGGGACGGAAACAGCGGTACCTCTGAGCAAAGAGACGACATGATACCCAGGCTCAGCATTGCAAATAAGGGTGCAGAAGGTCAAAAGGGACACAGATTCAGTCTTACCAACCTCACAGGTGCGAGTGGTAGCGGCGAAAGCGGACGCAAGTTCAGTCTAGCTAGCCTTACTGGCAGCGGCAGCAGTGGTAGCAGTCGCAGCGGCAGTACGGATGAGGGAGGGCGCAAACTAAGCATGGCCAGCATCGGCAGCATGGCTGCGGCTAGCGGACGCAAATTAAGCCTGATTAACAGTGCCGGCAGTGGCAGTGATACTGGCTACGCGCTCCGCAAGAAAAAGCCTCTGCGCATACTTGTGACCAACGCCCGGGATAGTGAAGTCGGTCGTATAGCAGTACAACTTCTGCGAGCGGAGAAACTCTTCCCAGCCAGGGTTCGGCCCTGGATTTGTGTGACTTGTACGGTAGCGGAACAGACCGCTATTCGCGATGACTGGATGGTTGACCAGACACTTGTGATTCCGCATCTTCCCACGAAAGAAGAGTGTGATCTCGGGGTGATGTTCCGGTCCCGAAAGTGGGAACCTGTCGATATTGTACTGGACTGTACGGGCGGGGAGGTGTTTTGCCAGGCTCATTCGAAGGATGTGGTGAGGGACGGCGGGGCTGTCTTGACGGCTGTGGATCCTAAGCCTATGAAGGATGCGTCTCATGAGCAGGAGATGCTTAAACAGCGGAAGAGGGGACTCAAGAGTCGATTTGTGCCTGTGAATCCTGATGGCGCCGCTTTGAAACGGATTGCTGGGCTAGTGGAGGATCGGGTGCTGAAGGGGCGTGAGGAACAACTTGTTGATTTGAGTAGTGCGGCGAGGTTGCTTGAGGGCAAGGCAGCCGGTGCAGCAGGAAGTCGTCGTGGGGGAATGATGGTAGTTCGTGTCAATGCTGTTTGTTAGTTTACAAACAGTTGTCATTCATTTGGGCATTGAATAGTCAAAAATTGGATTATCTTTTTGGTATTGAAATATGCAGTAATGTCGCAAAGCCTTGAATTGCATTCAAATCAGCAAGCCCCGTAGCCACCCATAGACAACCATGTCTGAATAACAGTTCCATATCAAGGGGATCGAGCGGCCCAGCCGGTCTTGATGTATGAGGGTGTGTCACATGAAGCCATAGACTGAGAATATAAAGCTGCTCACCGGGGTTAGATAGTGAACAGAGAAAAGACAGACTATCACAAACATCAGAAGATGGTTCAATCAATGAGATATCCCATACAAGAAATGATTTTTTGAGTCGTATAAGATCACAGGACGCTCTGCCAATTTCCAACCTGATGAAAAACTACATGAGTGAAGAAGAAAAGAAGAAGAGAGGAACCCGACACATGAAAAAAAGAACCGGGTGAAATTCGCGAGGAGAAGAGTATAGAAGAAGAAGGCGGAAGTTGAACAAGAAAAGGACATTGTATTAGAATCAAACACGGTAAATCCGCTTAGAGTAAAGAATCGAGTCTGGTGAAAACGCTCAAGCAAGCAGCGACAATCTAGAAAAGTGTTAATGTTTGCACAGGAATCAAGTCATACTAGTAGGGAGAAAAGCATACCTCCAATTGGAGCTCTCGGTCTGGAGACTTGTTGACTTCGTCATTGATGGCCTGCGCTAGGTTGGCGCCAATGGCCTGCGAACCGCCGGGTCGGCGGGCAAATGGATACTGCGAGTATTCGGCCAGCAACTCATCCACCTGAGCAAACGCTCTCTCTCGAGCCTCGTGGCTCATTGTTACCAGAGCATTCTCCAAGACGTTGGCCGCATAAGCAGCACAGACCATTGTGACTGTGCGAAGGTAGCGGTACTCTGAATCCTCGGGGAGCCACTGAGAAGAAGGAATAATCACGGTACGGTTGCTGCAGATATTGCGCACCCGTCGGTGAAGGTCGTCTTTGGCGCCACCGTCAGCCACGGGGTGCGTGGCCATGTCGAATAGGAGGAAGTTTCGCTTCTCGGTTCGCAAAATACCCTTGTCCACAAGGCCCTTGGCCAATCGCTCGCGCACTTGTTTCAATTGATATCCGATCTTCATCAAGTTCCAGGTCTCGCCTGCGATGGAAAATAATCAGGTTAGCCAGCGTGTCACGCAATGAGTCCCTCCCCTTCCATCAAAGTAGAACATGGAATTTGATTTAATTCATACCGCTCAGCAAATCGATCCAAGAGTTCACACTCATTCTCTCGCTCGACTTCATCATCTTCAGCGTCTCGTCCAGCAAGACTTCGCCGGTCAAAGTGTCGTCGACGACCTCGATCACGCGGTCGGCCAGGGGAAAGCGTCGCCGAGAAGAATCCTTCTGCATGCTAATCCGACCCCGGAGCGCGAGTTCGATGACAATACACCCTCGCAGGGCGTATGAAATGTTCTCATTCCAGAAGGACAGGTAACCCTGTCAAAGAACGACAAGTCAGCATTTCCGAGTCCGCCACCTTGAGGACAGCACAGCAGGGGAAACCGTCACTTGTCAATCAGGGGGAAGTCAACTCACCTGCTTATCCTTCAGACCCAACAACAGCACCTCCTCCATCAAAGTGAGTTTAGGCTGCTTGCTCCGCTCCTCGGTTTCGCTGAGGTCGCGGGGGTCGAATGCGATCTTGTGCCCGTTCTCTCCAGCCGTGAACGAGGTCTCCGGGCCGCGGTTATCCATCGCAGAGCCATTCCTCGACACGGGCGACGACACACGGCTGTTGTCATCTTGTTCATCTGGGCCAGCAGCTCGACCGCCACCTCGTCGGCGAGTCAAGCCCCCGGCTGCGGACATGAGGATGGGGGTAGCGGGTTAGGGAGGGGTGGACAAAGACCCAGGTGGGTAGGGCCAAACGGCGGGATTTCGATTTCAAAAGCCGATCTGCGTGCCGGTCGCAGGGGGCATGAATTGACCGCGGTGTAGGGAGTTGTTAGAGGTCGCGCGTAGTGTAGACCGAAAGTCTGCCGTTGCCGCTTCTAAGTGGGACCTCTTGTCTCGGCGTCAGGGGAAACCAGGGACCGAGTGGGTTGTTAGGTTGAAACAGATCAAAGACAATAAAAAAACCAATTCTTGGGCTGTAGTTTTCTTGTCTAAAACCGATGAAGTTCAAACGACGGGAGAAGAACTAAGGAAAAAGGATGATTGGGTCGAAGTTAATTTAGTCGGCAAAAGCACTGGACTCGTGCGCCCGATAGCGGGCAACATCCAGATATATAATGAGCCTCCAGATTCACTCCACATGCACGATCTTATCTGAGTGGACATCTGGACATTTACATATGGAACAACACAACATTGGAACATTGAAACCGCCTAGACTAATCTTCAGCATCTATGTATTTTTATGTATCTTTGAATTCACGACCGCCCTATGTAATCATTTCCACATCAGTCTTTTCTATCAGATACGCCCTCAATGTTGGAACTTGAGCAAGTGCACTGCAAACATTGAATATCAATCTTGGAACCTTGGCCAACCAAAGTTCTAAATACACTGTGCACAACCTTGGAATTGATAGGTCGATTAGTGCCACATGTGCTACACCCGGACCATCTTCTGGGCCTTTGAAGGATCCTGGTTGGAGTGATATTCGAAGATTACTTTAGGAACTTCTGCAAGAATTAGGAGTGGCGAAATGGAGCTATTACTCCCACCAAATACTGCGTCAAAACTGCATTCAAGATGATATACACGATATAAAAGGACAAAGGCAAAAAAATCCACTGATATGGAGTTCTGGATACAGAGCAGCGTCAGGAGTCGAAAGATCCCGTACAACGCCTGATGGACGCCAATATCCGATCCTTTTCTATCCGACCTTTCAAACACACCGGTCCCCAGAAATTTTCAATTAAAATATTTAGTGGGCTGCATAGAGTTCGTCAGTACTGGGTAACTCAAAAACGGAGGGAAGGGAGAGACATACCATCGGGCTGAGCCAGGATGTACTCAACAGCCTTCTCGACTATTGGAAATAAACGCGTTAGCCTATTCTACTGCAAACATTAACTGAATTCAAACTTACCACTGTGGATCTGGTCGGCCTCCTTGTCGGGGATCTCAATGCTGAACTCCTGTTGTTGCGATAGTCAGAATCTTGCTGCTGATCTTTTCCGAGGAAAACAATTTGAGCGCGTACCTCCTCAATGGCCATGACAACCTCGACGGTATCCAAGCTGTCCAGACCGAGGTCGTTGGAGAAGTGGGAAACACCGTTGATCTAAAGTATCGAGAAGTGTTAATGATGATGAATTCTGGTGACGGGGTTACTCGGCTCGGAGCTAATGTTCAAGCCGAGGGATGTCGAAAAACATCTCGCGTCAAACTGACCTTGCTAGCGTCGGAAACCTGCAATCGAGAAAGATGATTAGCATTATTGAACCTAAAATCATGGTGGATTCAATGAATTCCACCGAGGACCAAAAAAAAAAAACAATCTTGACGCACTTTGTCGAAGTTCTTGAGCAGGTTGACTATGCGGCCCTCAATCTCTGTCTTGTTCAGACCGGCAGGGGCGGAGTAGAAGCGGACACCCTGGGAGACGAAGCAGGGAGTGAATTGGGAGGCGCGCACAGCGATGGGGGAGCTGCGGATCTGGAAGGGAGCCGGGGTCTTGACAGCGACACGGGGGGCGGAGGCCCGCAGGGAGCGAACAATGGCGGAGCGGAACATGTTGAAAAAGAGGTAGATCAAGAAAAGCGCAACGGCTAAAGATCTAAAAGGAGATAAGAAGAAAAGTGAAGTGGGGGAGAGGTTGGAGAAGAGGATGGGTAAGGTCGACGGGAGAGATGGAAGAAGATGGTCGGAAGTGATGCACCGATGCAAAATCCTGCCGCCAACCAATCACAGCCCGGCAGAAAGAAATGACCTAAGCCTAAACCTGCAAACACCACTCAACCTCATCCAGCGACCTTCTCCCCTACCTCGAAGACCTCTAATTCGACTTCCCCACCTTCCTCCTCCCCCCCTCAAACATCCTCTCCGCTCATACCTCCTTTGCAATGGCCGCTACACGACAGGTCGCAAGGCTGGTCGCCATGCGTCGGTCGCCATTCACCCCCATCGGCTCGACAGCAAACTTCTCTTCCTCAGTGTCCCGCGCAGCAACCCCAGCGGGCCCCCCTCAGCCCGGTTTCCGCCTGCCCGCGCCCAAGCGCTGGGACCAGGGCTCCGAGTCCGCCATTGACAAGGCCACCAAGTACTTCCTCCTCGCCGAGATGATGCGTGGCATGTACGTCGTGCTGGAGCAGTACTTCCGCCCTCCGTAAGTCTTTGATCTCACCGGCAACCCACGCTACCGACAACATCAATTGGGTCTGACATTCCTCTACAGCTACACTATCTTCTACCCCTTCGAGAAGGGTCCTATCTCCCCCCGTTTCCGCGGTGAGCACGCCCTGCGCCGTTATCCCACCGGTGAGGAGCGCTGTATCGCTTGCAAGCTCTGCGAGGCCATCTGCCCAGCGCAGGCTATCACCATTGAGGCCGAGGAGCGTGAGGACGGAAGCCGCCGGACGACCCGTTACGATATCGACATGACCAAGTGCATCTACTGTGGTTACTGCCAGGAGAGCTGCCCCGTTGACGCAATTGTTGAGAGTGAGTCTTATATAGCCGGGAGACACAGAGCTCCACTTCATGTCAATATTTTGCATGCCTATCTAACCAATTCCTCTACTTACAGCTTCCAATGCCGAGTACGCCACCGAGACCCGTGAGGAGCTTCTCTACAACAAGGAGAAGCTGCTCGCCAACGGTGACAAGTGGGAGCCCGAGATTGCGGCTGCTGCACGCGCCGATGCTCCCTACCGATAATCGAATCACTGTTTTTGTTTCTGGTGACTTTGTCGAATTCGATCATCTGAAACTGAGAGCAGAAAAAAGCTGGTCTAGTGAGGAGGATCATGCCTATAGTGCGCCCCCCCAAATGGCGTGCATGAAAAACTAGAGCAGGGTTTATGACACCCTATACTCCCCCGTCACACACACAACACACACAACCTTGTACATATTTACCCACCTTGTGTTTTCTCTGTACTAGTCGATTCCCTACCGAAGTTTCTTTTCATTTCGAGTGGAACATGACTTCTTTGTCTTTCTTATTTTCCTTTGTTTTGGAATCTAGCAGCTCTTTTACTTTTTTTACGGCTTCAATCAATTAAATAAATGATCAAACCAAAGACTTTTTCGTCTATACTTGCTATTTTTTGATACTTAGTACAAAATTGGCGCTTTTATAATGCTCATGGCATCAATCAGCTTGGTTAAAGGAACATCCCAGAACGACCGCTTTGGAACAGAATGATATTTGTATTCACAAAACGAGACAAAATCGCTACCCATGCACAGAGACGTGGAAATCATGCCGCCGAAACAGCGCGAACACCGAACACCGCAAAACCCCGGATGGATATTTCCCAGTTCGATGTTTGAAAAAACACTTTTCTTTTTTTTGGTGGGGAACCCAGATCTTGCAACCATAGGCAAGAATAAGAAGGGAAGGAGAGGGGGAAGGAAAATAAATAGAAGAAAGACACTAGACTAAGTTGTCAACAATGAAGAAACCGATTATTTCTTCTTGTTGGCACCGCCAGTCTTGGACTTGAAGCTGCCCTCAAATCCGGGTCTGGACTTCTTGGCACCACCGCTGGACTTCTTCTTGCCCTTGCCCTTGGTGCCCTTCTCATCTCTGCGCTTTTTCAAGTTCTCTTCACGCTTGGTAGCGCGCTGGTCCTTCATCTTAGCGACGGTGTCGATGCGGTCGTTCCACTCACGAGCGGACTTCTTCTTAGCAGACTCTTTGCGCTTGAGGGCCTTCTTGAGAAGAGATGTGTCGTCGCGAACTCGTTCGCCGTGGGCGCGCTTCTTAGCGTTGAGCCAGCGGTCCTTCTCTTCAACGTCGGAACGCTTTTCGGGGTTCATACCAGCCAGACGGGCCTTCTTAGCCTCCACAGCCTGGAGCTGGGCAGCGGCGTCTCGGGGGCCGGCGGTCTTGTGTGCATCGCGGACGTTTGTCAAAGAAGCGTCGGTGTGCTGACCATCTGCGAAGACAACACGGCCGAAAGAAAAGTTGTTGCTGGCTGAGCCGACTGACTCGGCAGGAGAACGAGGAGAAGCCAGAAGAGATCCAGATCCGCCAGGAGAGAAACGACGGGCCATATCCTCGTCGTCCTTGCGCTGCTCTTCTTCCTTGGCCTTGGCACGCAGTTCCTTCTTGTGTACTTTGCGTTGTTCGGCCTTTTGTCGTCGAGCCTCGATGAGCTCTTGACGGTTGCGAGCGGGCTTGCCGTTCAGGCCATCTGCATGGCGCTTAGCCCGGAGTTCATCCAGGCGCTTTTGTAGACGCTGCTTGAGGTCTTCTGGTGTGGCCTTGAGGGCCTTGGGCTCGGTGGATTTGGTATCATTAGAGGCGGGGGGAACAATAGAGGAGATAGAGGAGCTACCCGACTGGGTGTTTGAGGCTTCGGGAGAATTGCGGGAGGAGGCTGAGGATGGTTCTTCGGGACCGGCATCAAAATCGATGGAAAATCCTTCCTCGGCAACACCCTCCTCAAGGTCATCACCATCCTCGTTGTCTGATTCTTCGGCCTCATCATCGTCACCGTTGGATTTGGGAGCATCCTTCTTCGAGGTCTCAGTGGAAGTGCCATTTGGCTTGTCGTCCTTGGACTTTTCTTTGCGGGCTGCATCCTTGGCCTTCTTTTTCTCTTTTTGGGCGGCCTTCTTCTCGGACTTCTTCTGTTCACGTTCCTTTTTGCGGGCCTCGGCTTCCTCAGATTTGGCATTCGGCTTCTCCACCTGCTTTTGCTTCTTGGCCTTGTCGCCGCGGCTCAGGCCCTCGCGGGGGATCTCAGAGCCCAATTCGCCATCCGAGGAATCACTCTCCACGATACCGTCTTCCTTGCGCTTGCGCTTGCGGGCGTTCTCGTCCATGATGTCCTTGGCGGTCTTTGCGGCTTCAGGGTCCAGCTTTGCACGCTTGGCCTCACGAGCCTGCTCTTTGGTCTGTTTCTTCCGTTGCCACTGGTCCTGCAGGCGGAAAAAAAGGTTATCAGAAAAAAGAATCGAAAAGGCCGGTATAAATTAGGAAAGGAAAGGGCCAGAAGGAAATAAAATCCGGATTCATGAAACTGAGGGCGCACGTACACTGGTGTCTTCACCGTAGTAATACTTGGCGGGGATCAAGGACAGCAAACCATCGAATGCCTGCGCATGGCTGCGCAACCGATCCTGGAGCAAGTTAATATTCTGGTCTGAGAGTCATTTTCAACCTCACATACCTCGATATCATCCATGCTACCTGGTGGAATCTGTGCTTGTAGAAGGCGTGGGTCGTAGAAAAAATTGATTGAGGAAATCTCCGCTCGGCTTCACCGCCCGCGCAGGAAAAAAAATCACTGGAGACTTGGTCTGTGCGCAGTATACAATTCACCATGTTGAACTTCTACCTATTTGGGAGATCTATTCACTTTGATACAACTCAAGGCAATCTTTCGAATTGAATTGTGCCAATTCCGATAACTTGAGAAAATTAACAAAATTTCCACCAAAAACACCATCCACTTCTATCACAGTCACCGAAAACGCTTCATCTGATTAGGTAAGCCAAATTGCGGGAGTCTGGCCGTGGTCGTGGTGGAGCCTTGGAGGTTTGCCAGCAACATTGAAGACGGAGATTTTGTTCCGAAAAGATGAGACAACGTGCAAACTACGGGAATGGAGAAAATATAAGCCTGGAAATCTGCGTTCAAATGTTGGGACTCCGACCTGCATGTGAGGTGTTCTTTTGAAAAAACTCGTGGGAAAGTAAGAGGTACGCCAGAATAAGCCTAGTCTAGAATCTAGATGTCGGCTACCAACCCTCCAAGAGAAAGGAAAACGGAATGAGGGGAGAGATATACTGTGTACCCGTGGCTGAGAGGAGCCACTTCATACAAAAAAAAGAGCAGGTTTTCAATACCTAGATCTCACGGTGATCATTCGACACCGTAAAAGTGGCTATGACTTTCGGATGAAAAAGCGGGAATAATAAGCTAACATTTGAAGTCACCGATTGGTTCCACCGACGATCTAAGTTGTACAGGTTGTACAACATGTGGCTTTTGTCCGTTGCAGGTGGAATATGTGGATATAAGAAGATCCACTGACGTTTGAACACGCGCCCCCTATCCTCTTCGTATTTATGAAGAGTTTCAATGTGAAAATCGACATAGAGCCCCATCGGCTAAAGTTTTATGATTTGAATCCAAGACACAATTTTGGATGGCTTGAACTTCATGGTCAGGCTGATATCGATATAGAATTTATGCTCAAACGATACTCGTGAGGTGGCTGGCTGACACGACGCCTCAATGGACAAAAGCGCCTAAGCAGAGCTAATGTGGACTTGTGGGGTTACTCCATCCAGTGGCAAACAAATGCACATGTGTATTCAGGTGCATCGAGGCGACAGCCAAGCAGCTGAGGAAGTCTGTTTCCTTCCAAGGCTTGCTTTTTAATGTATGGCGGTTCAGAAACCGATCATTCTTGGTTCGGCCATGCCGTGGACAAGAGGAATAAATGGGACTCAAACCCCGAAGTCGAACTATAAGTAGCCTCAAGTGCTTGCTTTTCCGGGTTAATTCAGTAGCCCTTCGATTATTTTGAAAGAATTCATTTCATACATCTCGAACTGCCTGTTTTGCACTTTTTATCCGTTGTCTGCCCCCTCTTGTCAATATGCCTGGCATACATACCCACGAGAAATACGTCTTCGGAAGAGATTCGAAAGAATCAAACCGGTAAGGGAGAGACAGAGACCAATCACGAGCAGGCCAGTTAAGATGAGAACATAGCTGAACATTTGAAACAATTAGACTCAATGCTCAGCACAACTTGCTCACGAAAGTGACTAAGAACACCCTGATTCATCCATCGATTCCCAAAGAAGGCCTACTTGCCGTTGCAGATATCGCCACTGGGACTGGGTGAGTAACTCTCTTGGAACGTAACTCACCTCTGATCGTAATGCTAATAGATGGACTGGGTTTCATTCAGTATCTGGCTAAAGGACGTCTCCAAAGTATTGGAACCTGAGTCCCAGGGCTCAGTCTACTACCATGGATTTGATATCTCATCGCAGCAGTTCCCCAAGAAGCGGGAGAACATCGAGTTCTCCGTTCACGATATAACGAAACCATTCCCCGAGGAGCATCTGGGCCGATATGATCTAGTCCATGTGCGACTCCTGGTTGCGGCCATTGACGAATGTGATTACAGATCGGCAATCGCCAACATCAACGCAATTTTGAGTAAGTGTCGGCCGATAGAATCTCAACTAGTGTATTTCACTTCTAATTCATTTATTTCAGAGCCCGGCGGCTTCCTTCAATGGGAGGAGATTGACGAAGAAACATACATATCCGAGAATAACCCTGTGATTCAAGAGATTCGAAGATGTTTCAGTGCCGCAATGACTGCCGAGGAGAAGTGTTTCCAGGCATCATCCAAGGTCTTCCAGGAATGCATTGCAGCTGGATTTTTGGATGTTGAGAGACTGGAGTTCAGCTCTGACTGGGATAGCAGTATCCGTCACGAAACGGATGAACGACTAGTTGCCATTATTGAAACTTTGTATGCCGGTTTTCTGCTGCGATCTGGGCAAGTCGCCGACGACGAGGCGGCAATCAGCCGGGCTGCGGCCTTGGTTAAGCAGCATCGGGAGCTTTGCGCAACTGGAAATTCTCCTCCCATAAAGCTGATGAGAGTTGTTGCCCAGAAGGCGAACTAATCATTAGAATCAGTGGAGTCATTCGTACTTGAAAGTACCCCCTAAATACCAAATTCTATGTTCTTGAGAATTAAAAAGTGACTTTGCCTTGTAGAAAGCGTCATCTCGTTCACCCCTGCAGATAATAAAGGTCTCAAGAGTCTTGAATCTTGATTATTCAAGGAAACAAGTTGTTTTCTCTGAAGAACGCCGATTCCCCACCAACGCACAGACCCATTTCCCCACCTCCCGTCCTTTTTACCTGACAAAGCATTCTGCAAAAGAGACGAATGTCATACATGATACAGCACTGAGCTTGAAAAGCCTACGTCAGCCTGCAAAGATGTTGGACCGAACTTTAGAAAGCTCGCATGGAAAAGATGTGGATCTCCTCACCATCGATGCTAAATCCTTGCAAGTCCTTCTGAGTCAGGGAGAAGTCACAACTTTGAGTCTCGTCAGACAATGCATCGCTCAAATAAAAAAGCACGATGAAAAGCTTCACGCCATGATTCAGATTACTCCAAATGACCTCCTTGAAGCAGCTGCGAAATCCCTGGATCATGAGCGAGCCTCTGGGAAAACACGTGGGCCATTGCATGGAATTCCAATTATTATCAAGGTATGTTGTGGCCAATGAGCAATTGAAAGGTTGTTGACATTTCTCAGGATAACGTCGCTACCCATCCGAGCCTTGGTCTCCCAACCACTGGCGGAAGCCTTGCACTCCTTAGCTCGAAGCCCAAGAAGAATGCCGAGATTATTGACCAAGTAATTATGACACTAATAAAAGAAGGTTGCGGAATGGATGAGTGTGCTCACAACAGTCTAGATTCTAGATGCTGGTCTTGTAATTTTGGGAAAGGCCAATCTTGCTGTAAGTAGTCATTCTCAACTCCATGACTGTCATGTTTGTGTCACCACTCATCATATAATTGCTGGGATATCCAGGAATTTGCCAATGCTAGGTATGCAAAGTCTCAATCCTAAATGGATTGATGTACAAGACTAAACCAACAACAGGGGATCCAAAATGCCAAATGGATGGTCTGCAGTGGGTGGCCAGACACAGTCAGCTTATATTATTGATGGAATTGACCCAGATGACTCATCAGAAGGCCATTCAGTAAGTACCAGCTTCTCCATTCCCAGGAGTCAAAGTTTTCAGTTGTTGACAATGTGTTCCATAGAACCCCTCAGGATCATCTACAGGCTCCGCCGTGAGTGTATCAGCTGGCTACGCACCATTAGCGATAGGAACCGAGACAGATGGCTCGCTTGTCAGCCCATCAGGTCGTGCCGCTCTGTACACAATCAAACCAACCATTGGGTTGGTTTCTCAAGATGGGATAATACCGATCTCTAGCAACTTTGATGCAGCCGGACCTATGGCAAAGTCTTCGTACGATCTGGCCGCTCTCTTGGATGTCCTTATCCGCGCACCAGCGTCGGAGTCTTTCATATCTGATTTGACTGGCTCATGGGCTGACATCTCTGTTGCGGTCCTTGACCCTGATGTGTGGAAACATCCAGAGACTGAAGTCAAAGCTGTCGATGAAGCGGAAGCTCAGATTGTACGTGCTCGAATTGGGACCTTTAGAGTTGAAATCCCTTCAGTGTGTCTAATCATAACAGACTCGAGAAATCCGCCAAGCATACGATATAATCAAGCCTAAAGCAAAGAAACTTGTCGAAAATATTGACTTGGTCTCACCGGAAACCTTCAAAGTTGACGGAGAAGGGAGCGAATGGACAATTATCCGTATGTGCTCAATGCAGCCGAATAAGCCAATGCTAACCGTTGTTTCAGAGGCGGATCTGAAACCACAACTCAATGCGTATTTTGAAGGCCTAGCAGAAAGTAAGGTCCGATCTCTTGCAGAGGTGATTGACTTCAACGAAAAACATGCAGATTTGGAACTTCCTTCACGTATGTACCCAGCCACTCATTTTTGAAGTTTCATCTACTGACATTTCCTTAGACCATCCTAGACAAGACACCTTTGTCAATGCAGAAAATCAGAATCTCTCCACAGAGGATTATGACCGACATTTGTCATATTTAAGGCACATGGGTGGAGAAAAAGGCGTGGATCTAGCGTTGAAACAGTATGATGTTGATGTTATACTGGGCCCTATCGATAGTGGCCTCGCGTCATTGGCAACAGCTGCTGGTAAGAAGCCTTTTGAACACTGGATTTATGATGCGAAACGTAGCCCGAAGATGCTAACTACCATTTCTACTTTTCAGGATATCCCATCTGTGCAATGCCTTTATCATACCTTGATTACAATGACCGTCCATTTGGTGTTGCAGCTATTGCAGGAAGAAATCAAGAGCACCTTTTGGTTCAGGTAATGAGTGCCTGGGAGGCTACGTTTCCTGCACGAAAGCCTCCTCCCCAGCTTGTGCAATCATCCTCAATTCAACATTGATGAATGGAGATAATATTGATTTGACATGCTCCAAGATAAAAGAAGTCATTCGAAATGGCGAGACTCTCATAGCACTGGCCTTCAATGTTCTAACAATAATAGAGTCATTCTATTCTTCGCCTTAATCCTCAGTCCTTAGCTTGGCCAATGCGAACCAAGTCATTATTCAACAATGTTTCCTTGTCAAACCCATATATAGCCTGATTCAAGACTGCAGCTGAAAGCTGACTTCGGGTGACGTTCGGAATTACCCTTGTAAATAGATTAACCACGCTAAACAGAGAAGCTAGCACAGCTCTGGGCCATGTCTTTGAGTTTGTCACTACTCCAGGCTGAGCAATACAGACCTGAACCCCTTCATATTGCGTCGGAAACTGCAGCACCATGTTCTCTGTTTCGCACTAGAAGAGAGAAATATCCATGTATCAGCAGTGCACAAAAACCTGGCCAAAACCTGGCCAAAACACCAGCCTAAACCTTGGAACTCACACGCATGACTTGATAATCCCCCATCAACATCGGTCTTTTTGACGAGTCTCGCGGTGTGCCCTCAGCACTGAAATACAGAAACCGAAATGGCCGTGCAGGCCCCGCTTCGTAAATAGTCTTAAAGCCAGCTAGTGTGCAGTCCTGACAGACGCGCTTGACCTCCTTAAAGTCAAAACTGCCGCTGCGGAAAGGTGTGATTGCAACAGTCCTAGGAATTTAGTCAGTTGCTGATTATGTGAGCTTATGAATGGGGCCTGTCATACCATATGCATGCGTTAGCTCCGGCTAGCTCGGCCTTGACTTCGTCTGAATACTCAGCATAGTCTCGTATGACTACACATTTCAGCTTAGATGGGCTATTGTTGCCTTCAATATGAACAGGCTTGCGAGCCAACGCGATGACTTCAGTAACATCCTTGTTCTGTAGGGCTTGTCTGATAACTTCGCTCCCGACCAAACCAGTGGCACCAGCTACGATGAGTTTCATGGCCGTACTGGTCGTTGGTGATGTAAGTTGGAAGAATTGCAACGAAATTTGTATGAGTCTTGGCCTGAAGTCACGATAATGCAGCTGTAAAAAAGAAAAAGGGTTCTTTGCGTAGGAAAGTCAACTTCAATGATCCCCAGTCTTTAAAAGCATTAAGCCTACTCGGCGTTCGGCCGGCCGAACCCCGCTCGCCCTTCGGAATGCCGTAACACCGCACTCCAACTTACCTTTTTACTCTCAGCGACACCTTGAAGCAAGGCGGAACGTATAGAATGCCACGAGATCAATATTCTGACATTCAGCTATACGGGAAGGCACGTACTAACACCGCACATGCAATGTTATTTCCTAACCGTCTATACCCACCCGCAGGCCTGCTTCAATTGTTCCAAATCAAAATGCAAATGTGTCTCGAGCCCCGGCCTCTCCGGATGCGAGAGATGTCACCGTATGAAGAGACAATGCATTCCTGGGAAAGCAGCCAGATCGCGTAAAGCCGAAAACAACAACCCCATCAAGCGCATCGCCCAGTTGGAAGACAAAATCGACAGCATCGTTTCTCACCTTGAGAATAGCCGGAGAGTGAGACACGTTTCGGATTCTCCATGTCCACCGAGTACATGCAACGGACCACCAATACCACTCACTTCGGCCACTGGAGTCCAAGTCCCATCAGTACTGACTGAGCCAGCTATTGAGCGTTCACCCGAGGAATGTCTCGTCGAGTTCCGTGAGAGAATGCTAAAGTACTTCCCTTTCATGCATCTTCCTCATAACGCGCGATGGATGGCCACCCATCGACCATTTTTGCTCACTTGCATCATGGCAGCAACTTCCCAGTCAACAAAAGTCAAACTTGAACTGGGAGAAACCATTAAGCAGACCCTCATACAGCGTGTATATTTCGACAATAATGCAGACGCGGTGAATCTTGACCTACTTCTTGGCCTTTTGACATTTATTGCCTGGGGCCATGACAGTTTGCTTCATGGCACAGCTGCTCGAGTGTCACGATTTGCGCATTTAGCAATGACATTGACATTCAGTCTCCGTCTTAACAAGCCGCCACCAGCTGACTCGAATATGCTCCCTATGGACAAACCTCGCTCCATCGCAGAGAACCCACAGCGTACTCCGGAAGAGAGACGAGCCGTTCTGGGGTGTTTCTATATGAGTTCTATTGTGTCATCATACTTTGGTCAGATTGACACCATGCAGTGGACGCCTTATATGGATGAATGCATGGATGTCTTGAGTGAAAAAAACGAGTCTGTATACGACCACATGTTCATTCAGCAAATAAAGTTACAGCGCGTCGCGGTGGATATAGAAGAAGTGAAAGGGACGGAAAAAGTGCCGCCGGCCTTTTATCTAGCTGGGCTTCGACACAGAATGAACAATATCAAAATGCAAATCCCGCCACAATTGCTTCAGGATGGTGAGTTTGAAGGTCCCAGATCTTCATTATTTGGTAGCAGGGAATATTAAAGTCATACCTTTCTTTGGTAGGAATCATGCTTTCGTCAGTTTACTACACCGAACTGAGCATATCTGGACTTATGCTCTGCACTAAGGGTTTTCCAGACTCCCAGGGACTCGAAAACCTATATGATTGTCTGAACACGATCAAGTCGGCACTTTCGAATTTCTTCCGAGTTCCAGTATCTGATTATCATGGGATACCATTTCCGTTCTTCATTCAGTTTACAAGAACTATCGTCGTGTTAATCAAGCTCTCGACCACCAAGGACGCATTTTGGGATTCTGCCTTGGTGAGCGGTACAGTGGATGTGCTACAAGTCATGGATCGCTTGTTGAGTAACATTGACGCAGCCAGGACTGCAATAGGTGATCAGGGTAAGGATGGATTTCTGGATAAAGCTTTCAAGGTATTCACATCAGTCAAAGCGTGGTGCTCTGCAAAGCTTCAAGGAATGGATGGTTCAGAAAATGTGGCAGAAATTGCCTGTGATCTCCAATTTGAGGATCTATTTTTAGATGACGATTGGTTGAAAGATTACCTGGTCCTATGAAGACCTAATTGACAACACAGTTTCTTTTCAGTATTCAGAAAACTCAATGAGATGTTGTTTGATGCCTACACAGCTGTTTGGTGTATCTGTAGGTAACACGATAAGAAGGTCGTTGACGCAAACAAGCACAAAAATGATGTTCTCTATGAACTGAAGTCCCCCCTCTTAAGATCGGTGGACCTGCTGTGTCCGGGCACCTGGGCGAGCTGCATCAATTGGTAAGCCGCTAATAGGCGTGCACTTTTCTTCGGGTTGGCCGTTGGCTGCAATTTGTCCTCTGACGCTGTCAACGACTCATAACCCTTCCACTTAGACATATCGGTGACGGAAACTTTCACGCCATGATCTTGTAGAGCAGTCGTTTTCTTAGCACTTTCAATGCTCAAGTGCTAGTATTCTTTCCATATCGTACTCCACGTGCTCCAGAACACGAATCAATAGGAAGCTCGGGTATATATCTATATACATCAATATCTCTCTCTCTCCGATTTTACCCCTTCACGGCGCATTGATCTGTCGTGTTCGTACGTCGCAGCTTCTCGGGCGCAAAGGTATCATGAATTCGCCAACCGCCTGGAAGGTGTATTTGATCTTGAACACCCATCGTGTTGGCAGCGTATAAGCATGTAGTCATCGTCTTCGATGAAGAATGAATGTCATTCGATCGGGCGTTAAAAGAGATCAAGACAATCTCAAGTTGAATAAAGTTGATGGTGCCTCATTCACACCCTAATCCACGGCATCATGGGTAACACTCCGAATTCTCAATATCCTCCAGGGTTGAGTCCATTCTAGGGTTTTGCATGCTTCTTGTCATTGAACTGGAGGGATTGGAGATACTAGTATCTCTAGCATTCCACCAGTTAGGAAACCACCTGGGCGCGTAATGGCGCATGAACTGGCGGAGATAGGGAAGAGAGCCACATATGATGATAAAGTTGGCCTCGATATTTCTGTAAGGATGTGCACTTCAGTCAGATAATTCTAATAAAGACAGGGAGAAAAAGACAGTGATGGAATGATTTCGAACTTACACAAATGTAGAGGCAAGAGCAAGTTTATACGAGAAATCCTCTGACGTCACTAATGGCCATAAAGTTGCCAGTCGCAAGATACTCGTGATGGCCGTTCTTGAAGATTTTTTTGTTAGCGATAAGTTGTAAGCAGTAAGTAAGCAGTATTCCCAGTGTAATGTCTTAGGTATTGGCGAAAAGGAAACAAAGGGATTTCTCACAGGCAACCGATTCCAAATACGAAAATCGCGCCGAGCTTCTCAGCAAAACGCATTTGTAGCTTCCATAAAACTTGTATGGGAATCACAATCAGTACCATATCGCTGGCAGTATTTGTGGCAGCTGTGGCGAGATATAGCCCCGGTAGATTGACGCAAGACCCTCGTGAGATCGTGGCACTCCAGCTCTTCGCGAGAGGGTCGCATGCAAAAATAAGTGCCAGAGTCAATGCTATGCTGTATCCAATAATCACAAAGCCGACAAGATAGAGTGTGTACACCCAGGCTCGGACTGAGTTGAGGAGCCTATAGTAAAGCATAAGTAATGCGAGTTTTGCGAATGCGAGACAAGGAATGTAGATTATCGCGGCAGCTAGGACGGTCTGTGGTGATTAGAATCAAGGCTTGTGTATTAGCTACTATGGAAGCACTTAAGCCCTCGAAAGGCGAAGGGGAAGAGAGTTCTCGGGATTCTCCCACATAAATACTACTTTACCTTTTTTAAGTTCCCTATGTCTGATATAGACAGCTCTGTAATGTGTAGTCCGAGCCCAGCATGATTAAATCCATCTAAAATAATCTCAATAAGCAAGATTCAATTAGAAACATAGCTACACTTACATAGGAGTGTTGCTTGAATGCCGATGGTGAATAACTTTGCTGATCGAGACCGGTCAATCATTTAAGCCACTATAGTATTCAATGTTGGAAGTGAGTTATTCACCCAGGCAGCAATAATGAACACTGGGTGAAACATTATGTCAATCATCTGTTAAGACCTTCAAGGAAGCAGCACTTGGAAATTTCCTACCATCATCCCACCAAAAGCTCTTCATTACAAAGGTCTTTGTATAAATCCGCATTATGAGACAGCTGGTGCTCAATGCCAATCCGACTGCAACTATCACTAGATTTGCCGTTCGTAAATGTGGCGTTGAATCCATGGAATCGAGCTTGGTTAGAAGGAACCCAGAGATTGTACATGTGTCCGTCAGATAAAGGACAGTCTGTAAACATTAAACAGCTTGACCAAGCGTTGAGCTTGAAGGTGAGGCTAAAAATGTTGAAGTGCTCGAAGTCGCGTCGTGATATATGAATCATCAGCGCCGCACCCGGGACTGCTACCATGGCTCGACTCGACATTTGATGGAACTTTATGGGTTCTCACTACTAAGCTACATGATATTCATCAAAAAGATACTAGTATCATATTTAGTAAGTATTCCATCGGTATTGCCAACTATATTGGTATTTAGTAGGTACTATACTATACAACCTTATCAATTCATGTCTTGGCGCGCGGCTTTATCTCCGGACTTGGCGATAAGCTCCGCTCGGATCTCTCGGGATTACTGTCGGAGATCACAATCTCCGAAGAAACGCTGTCACACTCAGCCTTTTCCCTTCAAAGGCACACCTCAAATGAATTCAGAGTTATAATAACTGCGCCTGAGAGCTCCGAGAGAAAAATGCTATCCCCGAATCCACGGTCACAAAGTGCCGGCTCACCGCCAGCCCCGAGCAATGGAGCCAAGCGCAAGCGGAAAGTGTACTCATGTCACCCATGTCGACGACGAAAACTGCGCTGTGATCGAAGCTATCCCACTTGTAGTCGATGTCAAACAGCAGGACAGAGTAATTCTTGTTCTTATGATGGGCCGCCGCCCTCTAAATCTGTTGCGTCCATTGCAGCTCCGGTCGCGCCTATAGTCCCCCCACCACTCAGGACCCCAGTGCCTGTGGCTAGGGCTAACTATGACGATCACCGACAGGCGGCATTAGGTGAAAACCCTCTATCCGACTTGGAAGTGGGTCAAAATGTTGGCACTTGGCAGCTTCTTAGTGAAAGGGCAGCTTCCACGGCTGATGTACAGATTCAACGGCCTGCTGTCAAGGCCGATAACGAGGAGCCCGCTTTTCCAGGTCGGACACATGATTCTATACGAAATGTTATCTTCCGTGGTGAGAATTTTAGGACTCAGTACTATGGTGGAAGTAATCCAGCTAGTTTGATCGGACATGTAAGATTCTTCCTGACGCTGATCTACCAAGTGGGTTTTATTTGACATTTGCTTTAGTTCCCCGAACTTCGGTCCTTTATGAAAGAAGCTATCAAAAATCAGAAATCGCTCTATAGAGTTCAGCATGATTTGAAAAGCCGGCATAAGAAATGGAAAGTGGAGAAGGTTAATACGCTATCCACACCTCAATTGGACTTCACCTACCTCCTCCCCGACCAAAGAACGATTAATGAACTTGTGCATCGCTATTTTGACAACTACGAGTCCATCTACAGGATTATTCATGGTCCAAGTTTCTGGGAAGAATATGCCAAATTCTCGACTGACCATCTATCAACATCCTCTGCCTTTGTTGTTCTCGTTCTATTAATAATGGCCACTGCGAGCTGCATCTCGCCCAACGAACAAACCCGATACATCGGAGATAGCTCACTAGGCCGAGAGCGCGCAGTTATGTGGATCGAGGCCTCGGAATCTTGGCTCAGATCTCACAGCCAGAAGAACGTGTACCTGGCAGTCTGGCAAATACGCTGTCTCCTGCTCCTGGCAAAACTAGCGAATACAGTCAAGAAAAAAAGACATTGGACAGAAGCTGGAAACCTGGTCAGAGAAGCAATGGCGGCTGGAATGCATCGTGATCCGGGCCTCTTGGGAGATAAGATTTCTGCATTTGATCGAGAGATGAGACGAAGATTATGGGCTACAATGACCGAGCTGGAACTTCAGGCTTCAATCGATCGTGGAATGACCTCTACATCGGCAGGAGCATTTGCTGATACGAAGGGAGTTTTGAACCTCGAAGATAAGGATCTTCTTGATGAGCCTGACGCATTGGATACACAGCGACCCGCAACAGAATATACTGCGAGCTCGTTCCTTTACTTTTCCAATATGAGTTTCTCTCTACGCGTGTCCTTGAACTCGGTGGTGAATGACATGAATTCTCCACTGCGGTATGAGGAGGTCATGCATTACGAAGATCTCATTACAAAGGAACTACAGAAGCTTCCTCCATGGAGCTGTGTCCGATCACATGAAAACGAGAACGGACTCTCTCTAGCGGCAAGAACACTCCTTGATGTCCAGCTTCGACAATTCTTGATCATGCTACATGCCCCGTTCGCTCGGCAAGCTGAGGCATCGTCTCGGCATTCATTCTCCAGAATGGTATGCTTTGATGCCGCATCAAGTATCATCGACCAATATACACGACTCATCGAATCCCATAGCCTGGTTTTATTACTGCAGCGACATGACTACTTCAGAGCAGCATTAGTCATGTGTCAGAACTCGTATATCTCCATGAATCTTCAGAGTGAGTTGATCCCAGGGCATTGCATTCTTCTTGAGGTTTATATTTGACTAATTTCTCATACATAGATGATCTCCTCCTCAGCTCCAATACGTCAATATTTATAGCTTACATCGAAAAAGCACTATCGATGCTCGAAGACCGTATTGTGCAAATTGGCACAGGATACACTCACCATTGGTATATTTCAGCCGGACGTGCTCTTCTTCGATTGACCCTTTCAATGGATCAATCACATCATGAAAGCGGACAAGCTGTGGATCAAGTTGCGAGGCAATATTTCCGAGTGATGTCTTCGCAGGTCGATATGGAACTTGCCAAAGAGAAAATAATCAATTTGCCCGAAAACAGAGTAAGTGGTTCGATTTCAACACTGGAGACTTCACTAACCATCGGTAGACAAGCACTACTCATGAAAAATCAAAGGGTCCAAATGATATGTTAGATAACTTGGGCTCGCCTTTTGCAGATTCCAATGCTCTCAATGTAAGTTTGCACTGGCTTCTTTGCCTATACATGCTCTCGCTGACCGTGAAAGGCGCTTTTTCAACAAGCCGATATGAATGACTTCTTCGGAGATCCGGAAGTATGGGTCTTTGATAGTTTATACCCAATGGAGGATATGTAGGTGGAGGACTGGCGCAACTTGGTAATACAACAATATGATAAACATGATTCGACTGCTCATAATAGTATTGGCTCCAGCTCTCGCTCCGTGCAAAGCTTTAATCCTGATTTTTTGTCAAATCGAACATTCAGCGTGATGCCCATCACGTTGACACAAGAAAGAGCGAAATGAGATTCCGTTCTGACTCGCAAAAACTTCAAATGTTGAATATCAATCCATACGGATCAATAGCTACTAGTACATATACATAGCCTAGGATTCCCCGCCCACATGAACTACTAGTAAGCCTCCTTGTGCATCAAAGCTTCACCCTCGTCTCCCCACCCTCCCTCTCCGAAAACCGATAAACCACATCCCCAAAAGACCCAGTAGGAAAAACATAAAACCACCTCAACTCTCCTTCCCCCGTATTCACAATCCCATGCTCAGCATCGCCGGGAATAAACACCGAGCTCCCCTTGCTCACCCGACTCTTCACCCCGTCGATAATCACCTCCCCCTCCCCCTCCAGAACATGGTATATTTCTGCCTGAGCATGCCGATGCGGGCACAAGTGTCCGGTTTGCGGGGCACAGACTGCTATGCCGGCGCTGAGATCAGAGGTGTTGGTCTGCGGAGTGGAGAATAGGGTGTGCCATGTTACTACTCCGTGGCCTAGGTTTGGAAAAGATTCTGATGGTGTGATTGAGGTGTATGTTGGCGACAGAATCAGGGGGGTTGGCTTTGGGTTTGCCATTTTGGTTTGGTTTGGTTTGGATTATATGGAAATGCCGGAGGTGTAGCGAAAGGCCATTTTTACAAAGAGCTTTTGGGGAGCTGGAAGGCTGGGCTATGTGTGTTGATGGGATGTTTTGTCGTTTTTGGGGTTGTGTTCATCACATGTGCAGATGTCAAGTGCTTACTCTTGAGTCTTAGCCCTTCCAAGGTTGCCACTTCTTTATCGCGTTCTCTTTACCCCACATAGACTCATCCTGGGAGTCTGAGGGGTAGGACTGCCAATTTGGGGATGGCGGACCGTGGCGTTTATTTGGATACATTGGCGCCATCGTAGTTGACGGACATGGTATAGTGGGAAATACATGGGCGATGTTTATGCAATGTTGCCAGACTGGGAATGCAGGGCTCTCCCAGTACACTACAATTTCTGTAAACTCTAGTTGCTATTTTGACATTTTGAAACACTAAGAAACAACTTGGTTTGAATTGAGCACTATATTGACGTGGAAACTACCCAGATACTAGTATAGACTGTAATCGAAAATTAGATCAACCATTTCCCAACCATGCTGCCCTGCCTGAACGCCATAAGCACCACTATGTAGACCTCCAAGTCAAGATAGCCGCATATGTACCCGCTTTGTAGATGCTAAATTTGCTGAACCAACTCACATGTCCCAGGAAAATGTCTGAAATGCTACCATCGGAAAGGTGCACTGCACCGGGTCTTATCGTCATGGAGATGAAAAATAGGAAAATTTCGAGAAAGAAAAAAAAAAGGTTTCACTTGATGAGACTGGATGAAATAGAAGAAAATCGCTGGCAAGAAACCCGAATACAATCCCAGATACAAAAAGAGGAAGAATGCCTCAGAAAGAAAACACAGGTTCGGTCCGTTTCCGTTTCCGCCCTAGTTATAATAATAATCCAGGGAACAGAAGACAGAAACACGTAATCCCGGTCAGTTCCATTGGAGATGCAGGTCTTCCTGGGGACAAGTAGTGGAATCCCCAGGAAAGACGGGGTATGTAGCTGATAACAGCCAAAACAAATCATGATATGATAAGACGAGAAAAAGCAAGGTAGGGGAATTCCGATTCCCTCCTCAGCAAAGACTGGAAATAGCAGAAGCACGCAGCAATATGAATATCTTCAAAACAAAATGAACCATGAACAATGAAAAACCAGGTCTGGGTGGACAAAAGGAATGCACCCAAAGACATGTACAAGACAAGATCAAGACTCCATGATCATGCAATGTGGGATAAATCAAGGGAAAGCGTAATCACATCAAAAGTTCTCATCAACGTTAAAGATTCCAGGATCAGCAGCATCGGATGTCTTGACACCACTACTGCGTAGATCCGAAGAGTTGGTTGGTCGGTGGGACCGCCAAGACTGGGCAAGGATAGTATCCTCGTCCACCATATCCTCCTCCTCTTCCTCATCATCCTCCGGGCCATCCTTCACATGGTGTTCCATCGAGCTTTCGTTGACAAATGTGAAGCCCTTGAAGTTGGCCTGCATACCGGGGGAAAGCGGTGTGCCAGCAGGCATCAGGCCGTTAGCCAATGCGGCGGCACGGTCATTCAATGAGCTGTTGGTCTCCATGGCAGTTGTGAACTCAGGGTCGAAGTTGGAGGTATCAAGGTCGGACTTTAGCTTAGGCTTGAAAGGGGGGATGACCTGCTTCTTGCAGAGCGCAACCCAGTCAATGTCGTGGAAGAATGGGTGCGCCTTGAGTTCGGCCGCATCACCATTGGCTCCCAGACGGTGTTTGGGATTTCGGTTAAGCAGTCCCTTGACGAAATTTCGACCCTCAGTGCTAAGAGCATCTCTGGGGAATCGCACTTTGCCGAAGGCGATATTCTTGTACATCTGCTGGGTATCTTCGGCGTAGAACGGACTCCAACCACAGCACATCTCGAATACCAAAACACCCAAAGACCAGAAGTCGACCATCTTGGTGTATCCTTGCTCATCCAACAAAACTTCGGGGGCGAGATACTCGGTTGTACCACAGAATGTGTTGGTGGTGTCGTTTTGAGTCAGATTAGCCTTGGACAGACCGAAATCACACAGAGCGATATGTCCATTGGCATCCAGCAGGATGTTCTCTGGCTTCAGATCCCGATATACAATATCGTAATCGTGCAAGTGCTGTAGGGCCAAAATCAATTCGGCGATATAGAACTTAGCCCGAGCCTCCTGGAAGCGGCCCTCGCGCTGGAGGTGCCAGAACAATTCACCACCGGACATGTAGTCCGTAACAAGGTAGAGGTCTGACGGTGTCTGGAAAGAAAATTTGAGGCCAACGATGAATGGGGAAGCGGCCATAGCCGTTCGGACCAAGATGTTACGCTCTCCCAAAGTGTGGACCACTTCCTTCTTCTGGATGATCACCTTCTTTGACAGAACCTTCATCGCATATACTCGTTCGGTATCCTTCTTCTTGGCCTGATAAACCTGTCCGAATGTTCCCTTGCCGATGAGCTTCAAAATCTGGAAGTCATTCGGGCCGACTTGTTTGCGCTCGGTCATTTCATAGGTCATAGTAAGATAGATTTCACCCGAAACCGGGTTATCTCCGGCACCACGGGCGACCAAGGGGAACCAGCCCTCTAGTCGGCTATGATCCTGCTTCAGGTTGATGCCAAGTCGCACATGACCGAGGAATGCTTCTTGGTTGTGGCGATCGTACACAGTGACATCGACTTCAGATTGATCACCGAGAACATCACTAACCATAAGTCAGCAAGCCATCCATATGATAAAAGACCAATGGAAGTGAAGGGGGACAAAAAAAAAATTAAACACATACAAGACAGCTGCGTGATCCCAGTGGGGATCTGTGACAGGCGACTTGCCCTTCTCGGCGTCAAAAGCACTGTTGTTGCTGCTTTGACGGCTTCGCATCGGAATGGCCATAGGCCGACCCGCTGCAGCATCCGACTCGATCTGACGGCGCATGTTCTCTTCTTGCTCTTCTTCCCCATCCTTGGTACCCTTGGAAATGTACTCGTTCCATTCAAACACACACACCACATAGGGATCCACGCTGGGACGCAGGCCTCGGCCTTCGGAAATTTTCACGGTCAATTTACCCTTAAGCGGGCCCACAGGGGGTCCATTCTGGGGTGAGGGTTGGCGGGGGAATGCCTGATCGAGTTTCAAGGCAATCTCATCGGTCTCGCTATCCGGGGTTGGGGCCTTGGTTTCCTCCTTCTCGGTCTCGGTGTCGGATTCCAGTCTGGGTGCGGAGGTCACCGGGGTCTTCTTCTCATCCTCGTTGGACATGGTACGGGGTGTGAGGGGTGGGGTATTCTTTAGACACACCGCATCGGGTGCGGTTCCAGTCAGCTTGGTAAGGTTCTCGGAAGATATTGAGACATGTGGCTTCTCATGGTCGAGTAAGGGAGAATCGGTAGGGGGAGACGCCTCTTGAGCAGGTAGGGATGGATTGGAGAAATGTGTGGCAAGAACGGGATCATCAGAGACGCTGGAGACTGGCAGGGAAGTTTGACGACGGGAATGAGAATCATGATCATGAGGAATGAGATATTTCTTGAGGGTATTAAAAATCGACCCCGCAGTCATGTCTGGACTCGAGCTGAGATCCATCTCATCTGACTGCAGTAAGGAATGAGGGGGTGTAGGCAAATTTGCCTCGATCTTATCAGACCCCTCCTCTCGATCCAACACGACAAAAGACTCGGAGGAAGCGGTAGGGTGTGGTTGCTCCGAAAAGGGTTTTGCCACACAGGGCCATAGGCGCGGTAGACTCAATCTATCACCGGAGAAGGAACCAACCTGGAAGTAGTTGTGCATGATGGAAGGCAGACGCTTGTCTGCGGGATCCGGCTGAGGGGTAGCGATTCCAGTAGGAGTGGATCCGTTTGAACCGATGTGGTCGGGCGTTTCGTCTTCGGGCAGAGAGCTAAGGGTTCAAAATTCTTGTTAGCCATTTTCCACCCGAGGAGAAATAGCGGTAAATATATCAATCCGATGAACGGTGGGGATTGTAGTGCGACCGGGGTCATCAAGTAGATTTAGTAGGAAATCTCCGGCAACCCGGCGCACGGGATGGTTTCAAGTCTCCTTGTCTCTTTTCTTGTGTCTTTCGTTATTCTGTCTCCTTCCCTTTTTGTTTTGTTGTTTTTTTTTGGTGACCACGTTTGTGCCCCAGATTGTCTCATCACCACAGAAAAAAAAGAGGCAAGACATGCAGAAACCCCCTAACGCCGAGTACCCAAAGTTTCCCAGTTTTCGAGATTTGGTGATAAGACTCGATAGCATAAAGCGACATGACTCACCTGTTAGGCTTCATGACTGCCTCTCCGTGCAACACGGTACCGTTCTGCGCAGCAGCCATTGTGTTTCCATTCAGTAACGTTTGCCCTCCGCCAAAAGTGTAAGTTGGAACTTGAAAAATCGAAGTGGGGGGTGGGGCGGATTTTGGTGGCGGGTCGTTGAAGAAGTAGGAAAAACGTATTTGCTTTGGAAGGTCAAAAAGTCGCAACGGAAAAGGAAACGAAAAAGAAAAAAAAAATTAGAAAAAGGAATTAGTGACGGATGATGAGCTAAGGGAGATTGCGGGATGATGAACCCGGATCGGCTTCGGGTTTTCCACTTTCCAAGTTCTGGAGAAGGAAGGGTAGAACAATTTCAGAAATATGGGGGAAGGGATCATTGAGATTAAGGACAAGTTTTTAAACATTTGAAATGGAATTATTTCTCTACAAGTGAGATCATAAGTCAAAAGACCCCCCACTAGGCTGAGATCATATGGAAGAAATCGTATCGGGAATTTCATACTTGCAATACTATCAGGGGACATGGAGTAAGAGAAAGATATTAAAAATTACAAAAAAATTACAAAAAATTATAAAAAATCATAATAAAAAAGAAGGGTAACATTGATTGGAGAATGTCTTCAAGAGGCTACAAAACTCGATTTATTTCAAACAAAACCAATGAGGCGTCTTTTCTATAACTTATCGGCTTCTACATAGATCTCGGTCTTACCTTACTAACCTTAGAAACCCTAGAAACCCCATGACTCTTTTTCTTTATATCTTACTCACCTCCGTGCATCTTACAATCTTACTTCTTTGTTCTTTTGGGAAATCAAACGGACCACGACCGAGTAACAACCGAAAAGAA
This sequence comes from Penicillium verhagenii, assembly GCF_028828195.1. Lineage (NCBI taxonomy): Eukaryota > Fungi > Ascomycota > Eurotiomycetes > Eurotiales > Aspergillaceae > Penicillium > Penicillium verhagenii. The sequence goes on along the minus strand of NW_026643166.1, from coordinate 548,549 downwards.
AAAGGAAAAGGGAAATCCCTCAGTTTATCCTTCAATGGACAAAACCGCCCGGTGGAGACCATGTTGGGCTTGACCCGTGAATGGCCGATGACTTTGGGTTTGGAGATTATGATTGTGGATTGTGGATTTTTCTGTTGAATATTGGAATATCTTGTATCCAATAGAACATTTCAGGAATCCTATCCAAAATCAGTCTGTATATGGCGCATTGGCGCATGGAGTTCCAACTGTTACAGTATTTTCTATGCCGGAGAACGCGCCAAATGATATGCGATCGACATAACATGTGGGTGTACCTTAACAGGCTTTGCTCTCGATACCGGGAAATGTCGCCTTAGCATTTTTACATTTTTGCGTTTTTGCATTTTTGCCCTTGGGTTTCTTATCGCTAACATCGCTAACTCCTGGGTCTGACGCACCATATGCACGAGTATCTCCGCCATCGCCGCTGGAAAATAGGCGGGGTACATGCGATCGGAGTACATGCCTCCTATGCATGCAGAGCAACTATACTGCTATATACTACCTTTCGGTAAGGCACATCACAACATCCCCAGTTGCCTATCAACGCCATTACGCCTTTTTTTTCTCATCCTTTTTTTTTTTTTTTTTTAAAAAAAAAAATAAGAAACATTCGCCCTGTATCACATGGATCGAGTCCGATCGACAAATTTCCCCCCCTTCACCTCGATCGCGATCGTGCATCAGCTTTGAATATGGCCCAACCCAGCTTCTCCGGTCCCCTTGCATCCACATACCTTAGGAAGCTCCCCTAGGTGGTAAGGTTGTAGCTGTTGTACAACCTACCACGGTGGTTTCTCCCCCACCCCCTCCCTCCAGCTCTGGCGGTATGCTACTAGATCCCCACTATCTGCGTCATAGGGCGTCCACCAACAGTCCCGCGCTTCTACTCTTAAAGTTGGTTCGATGGACTAAAACCCCGGAGGTATGAGCGTGCGCAACATTGTACATGCAGGTGAGCATTGCTCAAAGGGCAACCTTCCTCAAGCTCTTTGCTTTTTGTACAACATTTGTATTCTTCATTTATAAACAACATTTCAATCTTGTACCCTCGCCCCTACCCGAAGCCCGATTTCCTGCCCCCAGGCGGGGGAGGATCTACATCCACCCCTCACCCTGCTCTTCGGATTATTCACAATAGCGAATCGGCATGCGATGGGAAAATGGATCCATTTATACTTAAGCGCTCATGAGGGACCGGGGTCTGGTGTCCTGAAAAGAACACCTCCAGCTTGAAATTGACATATGGATATCTGATCCCGAGATAGACGTAGTACATTCAACCTGCCCTGCTATGCGTCCCCGTTGCTTTTTTTTTCATTCTTTTACTTCCTTCTCTTTTTAATTTTTCTTATCTTTTTATTTTATTTTTGCTTATATTTACTCTATTTATTATCACAGAGCTTGCTAGGGCTGCATCATTTGGCAGGTAAAGTTCTCCATTAAGCCATGCCGACTCAATTCGTAGGTCATCTGCAAGCTGCGGTGAAGCTGTGCCACGATCTGCAACCATGCAGCCGACTCGCCGTCCCGAGGGCCTTTGACATGATCCGTGCATAAAAGAATGAAACACAGACTATTCTGGAAAGATGGGCAAATCACTGGCTGATTACTGGTTAGATCATGATCCAACCCAAATCAATTCGACTGCCTTTTTAAGTAAACCAAGTCAAATGCTGCCCCGTTTATTTCCATTATTAGATGGCTGGCTGGTTATCCAGGTCAAAGCGGGTGCTGAATTGCATTCTGGCTGACATTGATATAACTAAAAAGCAGGTTTTTGCTTCCCATCTTCGCTTCATGTTTACTGTGTAGTACAGTGGACATGTGATATTTGTATTTCTCTACGGACTAATAAAAACTTTCAGTACGAGAATAGAAAAAAAAAAGAAAACAAAAACGGCAACTATACTCCTCTCGTCGGTGGAAGGGAGCGGTCGCGCGGAGATATCAGTTCACCGTTGGGAGCTCTTCGTTGGGTGCAAACATCAACTTTGTATTAGATACTAGTATCGGGAAAGAACGGTGAGCTCTACCCGACCCGGTGAGCATTTAGGGCGCATGAGCTGGGCATTCTCCGCACTTGTCCAAACGGCTCCTGTCACATCCGACCTGCGTCGAGGGATTACAACAATGATATCAATGGGAATGATAAATAGAAGGCGGTCAGAAGTCTAGAATGTATGTGGAAATAAAAGGCTGCATGGAAATGGGATGAAGAGGAATGAATGGTCAATGATTGTCAGTTTCAAACAGAAATTGACCAACTGATGGCGAAAGATCGGCCTATGACGTCAAATGCTTATGGATGGGAAGAACTGGCTAAAAGGGGAAAGGTAGGGCACAGGGCTACTGATTGGTCTGACGTTGACCCGATGTTAGCCTGAGGCTCAAAAAGCGACTCAATACCTCACGTGATAAGAACCTCCTCACGCTCCTTTAGGCAGTGTCACGTGACTCACACCGTAGTTATCCGCTTGCTTCCACTAACTACATAGTAACTAACTAACCCTTAGAATCACGTGTACCAAAAAACCGGCTCATAGTTAATCCGCAATACCTAAACAGCTTCTTTCGACCATCCAGTCATTCCAATCATCCAGATCTCGCCGACATGCCCCGAAAGCTGAGGGCGGCTGCCCAAGCGGCAGCAAAGTCTATGCGTAAGTCACTGATTACAATGGCGTCTCTAAGTCATCGCGATGACCCCCTCAATCGCCAACTTGAACGCGTTCGCGACTAACATGAACCCTAGGAAATGCGCCTCAGATCCCTGATGCGTCTGACGATGAGATGCTAGACGCTCCTCCCTCAGAGCCATCATCTCCCATTCCAGACTACAACGATTCCCCTGAGGACGATCCCGATGTCCAACCTGATGCCGGAAGTGAGGCTGGGTCCCCCGAGCCCGAAGCTGAGCCCGAGGTCGGAACCCCTACCGGATCCAAGGGCGACGAGGCAAGTGCAGCAACGCCCGCCGTTGAAGATACACCGCATGTCGCAGGCGTGGAAGATACCCCAAGCTACACTGGTGGCCGTCAATCTGCCATTCCCCGCAAGCGTCGCATTGGTCGCCCGCCCAAGAACCGCCCGCCAGACTGGGATGCGCCAGATGGTCCCGACACCCCACTTCGCGTCACCACTCCCGTCAAGCGTCGTAGAGGTCGTCCGGCTGCAAGCGGTGGACGTTGGGCGCGTAATCGTGGTCCATCTCACTTGACGCAAGTCCCAGTTGACAAGGAGGGAAATATGATGGACGTGATTAATGATGAAGTGGCTGTTCCCCCCGATGCCAAGGGAGCTACTAAGGTCGATGAAAATGGTCATCTCCAAGGTGGACGCGAGTACCGAGTTCGCACTTTCACTATTCTCGGCCGCGATGACCGCCTGTACATGCTTTCAACCGAACCGGCACGGTGCATTGGTTTCCGTGACTCGTACCTCTTTTTCCAGAAGCACAAAATGCTCTATAAGATCATCATTGACGATGATGCCAAGCGTGACCTGATCGAGCGCGATCTTATCCCCCACTCTTACAAGGGTCGAGCCATTGGTGTGGTCACTGCGCGATCCGTGTTCCGTGAATTTGGCTCTAAGATTGTTGTTGGTGGTAAGAAAGTTATCGATGACTACTACGAGGACGCTGCCCGTGAACGTGGCGATGTGGAGGGCGATCTGTCGGTCCCGGATGATAAGCTACCCGGCCCTGGAGAGTCCTACAACCGCAATCAGTACGTGGCTTGGCATGGTGCCAGCAGCGTTTACCACACCGGCGCTCCCTCAGTGCCTATGGCCGGAGGTAAACCCGTTGATTCCAAGAAGCGTCGGGTTCCCATCACTGATGACAACTGGATGCTGGAGCATGCCCGTGCGGCAGGGTATGTTTAGCGATTTCCCCAACGAGTTTTCAAATACCGCTAACACATTTCATAGCACAATCAACGCCAAGCTTCTTGACGTGCGCCGCAGTACCATGGGAGGTGCCTATGATGTTCACACCAACACTATGCAATATCCACAGATCACCCAGTCTACTCATGTCCGATACGAACGCATGCCCCCATCCGAGGTTCGCCCCACTACAGAGCTGATGCACGACCTGTCATCCCTGACTATCCAACCACGTACCACCAATTCATCCAATCCCCAAGATCAACCCGCTACCGAGGAACCATCCTCAGCTACCCCCAGACCCACCTCCAGTCACAGCATCACACAAGCCGCCGCTGAGGAAGAGCCCGAGCCATCCATCTTCCCACCCGTCTACAAAGACATCTCCGATCGCTACGTCGTCCTTGACATTGTCTCCGAGGCCCCTCCCCACTCCAACATGGGCATTCCAGGTCCCGACGGAGACATGCACACTCTCGCCCCGAACGGCCTAGTCAGTCTATCTGGCCCGCTGCACCCCGAATTCATGAGTCCCGAGATCATCGCCATGCTCCCCGAAGAATGCAAAGAGGGACTTCTGGAACACGCAGCTCGCGAGATCGAGTGGAAGTCCAGGTGGTCTACCGAGGCTGAAAACGCGGCACGCGCAAAGCCCACTAAGAGCTATGCGTGGTACCCCTAAGCTAAGGCTGAGCAAGTTCTCTTGCATGATGACCAAAAGCTGTACAACGGGGTTCCGGGTTGTCTGTCGTGTGTTCTGTTTTATGTAATTGCCATGGAGTTTGTTACATGCCGGAGGGGCTTTTTTGTTTTGTTTTTCTCGGCGAATGTGGTTTAGCATGGATATAGGCGACCGGTTATGGCAGGTCAAGGCCATGGGAGTTTTGGTTCTGGTTCCTTGTTCGTTACTCGTCCGATTTGCCTTGTGGCTCTCTTCATTTGAGATGCATATATACTAGGTGTCAATCCTGATGGTTTCAATTCATCTCATAATCATTGAGCCACTGTTTCTGTAAAGACCTAAGGGCCACTGACCGCCAAACACTGTATAAGTGAAAATAATTTTACTTCAATGTGGCGAGATGTACCTTAGGTTAGGTAGTTCTGCCCAGGCCGGGGTGGTTTCGTAATAACCTCAATTTCAGATAAAAAGGGAGCATGTACTTTAGTCGAAGTCAAGGTCAAATGGTCTAGCGAAATTCATTGTCCATGGACAAAAAAAGCAAAAGGATAAGATATGATAACCATATTCAAGGTGTATAGAAGAGAACTGGCGCCAGGGTACATCAAAATAGGCTTGCTTGCAAGGAAACAACAAAAAGATCCAATGCATAAGTAAAGAAGAAGTGGCGAGAAGTTAACAAAAGGAGTCCCGCCCACTCGGGGAAATCAGAAATGCGCATGAAAATGAGAGACCGGTCGAGGGCAGGGATACTACATAGCCATCTCCTCGCGCAGCTTGGCCAGTTCCGCCTCCTCGTCGTCCTCGGTTATCGCTGTCTTGTTTTTGTTTACTGTCGCGATTGTTAGCATCATGATCTGTGATCTTGTATCTGCAGTATACATCATAACCATCCCGTCTATGCGAAAAGATAGACCGAAGAATGACTATGTAGGGCATACTTGAACTTACAATCTGAAGTTCCAGCGGCCGGTAAACGGTCCAGCTGTGAATTGACTGGTACAGGACCAGTGTTGAGCATCCGCTCGTCCATAGCCTCCTGCTCCAGTCCCTCCAGCTCGGCATCCAGCTCGTCCTCGTCGAGCTGCTGGCCCAACGGGGTAGAAGTAATCGCAGCATTGACCTCCTCCGCCAGGCTGTGTTGTTCCTGAAGTTTGGCCCTGCACACGGTTGGTTAGTCCCAATGAATGAGAGAAAAAAGAGCAAGAAGGAAAGAGATAATCCAGCACACATACATCGTTTCATCAACCTGCTCAATGTTCATTCCACCGTGAATCTGTTCCATCGCCGAACCAGCCTGCTTCATAGCCTGAAGTGTCTCGTAATTGATATTCGCCGCTTCGATCGAGTATACTTGCTGTTCAAGCTGCATGATCTGCGCTGATGTCTGCTCAAGGGTGTTCTCGATCTGTTTTTTCCGTCGCAGAGCGGCTTTAGCGGCTATTGGTAACGAGTCAAGTCAGTTCACCTTATCATAATGAGGGTTGATCATTTTTCTTCTTTGTTCCTTTTGTGGTGAGGCGAGGGGGAGATAAGGGGAATGAAACGGTACCGTTCTTATTCGTATTGACATGCTTCCGTGCTGCGGCATCTTGTTCCGCAATCTGGTTCTCGAGGTGCTTTTCCCGCTTCTGTAGCATGTCCAACTGTCCACGTAACATCAGGATAGCGTTCTTGGGCGCCTCCTTGCGCTTCTGGGCGGATGCGCCGCCGAACCAAGACCACATGTTGCTCTGGAAACGGGGGAGTTGATTTAGGGGTTTTGTTGGAGTGAGGATCGGATCGGTTTATGAACGCGTTGTTTCTAAGAGGTCAGGCAGAGCGGGTTGATCCCGTGGCGGCAGTATGCAAGTGTGCCCGTGAGTCGAGTTGCGAATTAGGTAGTCAGACGGAGGCGGACACGGCGATAGGCAACAGGCAAACACAAAACGCCGGCAGGGACAAAAAGAAGTAGGAATCAATTTAGCAGCCTGTGGTGGACTTTTGTGTGCGTTGAGAGTGTAGTCAGATTGAAAGTGGCAGATCGTTGGTGATTGTAGTCTTGTGATGGAAGTCCGAGAAATGGAGGGGAGCGGACTTTCCCCTCGCTGCACCTATGACATACGAGGAGTCACGTGGCCGATTTTTGTCAGAAATCTACCAGTTGATCAAGAAACGATGGGGCTTTGGTTTTCTCTTGCCTTCATCCCAGGGATGAATGGGCCGCGTCCCTCGACTCGCGCATTTCTGTGCGATCTGCCATGTCTCGCTGCAGACTCGAAGATCCGTTTCTTGGGCTGGTGTGTCTTTCTTTTGCGTCTTCTCAACGAATAATATACATACATCTAGTTATCAACTGACAGGGATCTATTGCTTACATATACAATGCAGTGTCAGACAGTATGATGTCGCAGTGGGGCATCTGGTTCTAGAACACAACTATCCACGTACCAAGGAAGAGCCTAGCATGGTCTCTGTCGATATCAATGCCGTTCTGGAGACTTTGACGGCTGAGGATCTAAGCGTTGGCACTTGGTTGAATGTGCTAGGTTATGTGCGAGATTCCACCACCCCGGAGCCTTCTTTCTCTTCCAGTCAAATGGACTCGCAACAATCGTTCAGTCAATCTGCTACAAGCACATTTCCTACTACGGTTGCTTCTCGTCCGGTCTATATCGAAGCTGTTATGGTTTACCGTGCCGGAGCGATCGCATTGGGGGAATATGAGCGCATTCTTCAACACGTGCAAGACGTGGAAAGCCGGATTTATTACCCGGAATGAGTGTTAAGGGTCAAACGAAAAGGAAATGCCTATCATATGTACCATAATGTATTATGTCTGTTACGCTGAAGTGCTCTCAATGATGACCGAAAAATTAAAGGTATAATTAAATTTTTTATTGCATTGCTCATGCAACACTTTCCCAAGGATACAGGTCATTTCAAGCGTCAGATCGACCTGTATATACATAAGGAAACTTCCAAACACCAATGCAACCTTGAATGCCAAACATTATGGGGTATCGATGTCAGCGAAAACCAAACAAACTTCAAAACATGGAAATGGGTAGGACAGCACTATCCTAGACTTCCTCGGGCTTTTCCTCAGCAACAACATCCAAGTGCACCACCCTCATCGCCCTCTTCCCTTCCAACTTCTTCTTTTCCTCCTGCATGCGCGTAATCATTGTACTCTTCTGGCGAATCTTGTGTCCATACTTGTAGAACACAAACGGAATGGGGACAATAACAATCTCGAGTAGTCCCAGCAAAGTACCCGACCAATTGGGACCAAGGCTATTATACATGGACGATCCCGCAAGCGGCAACACTCCACCAAGAATACTCCGAATAACCGAGTTACCAGCTAAAGCAGATGCAGCGTACATGCCATAGCTGCCAGTGAGATAATTCGAGGCGTAGATGAAGACACCAGTGTTACCGGCTCCGAAGGGGATACCTGCAAGCAAAGGCACGCTCCAGTGGATGGAGGCTGGGGCACAGGTCCAGGCGAACCAAAGCTCGCCGATGGGGATAAGGACGGAACAGATGCAGATGAAAGAGACCATGGCCTCAGGGTGAACTTTGCCAGTCTCCGGATCGATTTCGTGCATGTTGATTAGGCGGCGGACGAGGGGTTCGGAGGCGATGGTCAGTATAACACCGATACCGATACCAAGGAAGGAGAGGCCAGAGAGACCGAGGGACCAGCCACGGAGTTCCTGGAAGACGATCGGGTATGCGACAAAGCAAAGGTAAAGAATACCGTAGACAATAGCGACATAGATATCCCAGAAGATACAGATGGGTTCGGTAACGGCCATCACAAACGGACGGCTAAGACTCAGCTTCAAGATCTCGTATATACTGTCCTTTCGGTCGTAACGGGACCACCAGCGTGAATCACCTGTTTCCTTGCGCAGTCGTGCGGCCTTTCTCTGCAGCAAAGTCGGGCCGTAGGTCTCCTTCAGGATTAAAGCGAAGACCAGGGCGATGCCTGAGAGGATCAGTGCGATCCAGCACATCCACCGCCAGCCGAGGTACTGGGTTACGAATCCTCCGATGACGGGCCCCAGAACGGGGCCGTTGAGAGGTCCGATACTCCAGATTGAAATTGCCAGTGCTCGATGCTCGTCATCCACGAGGTCGGCCACCATACCTGGCGCCGTGGAGATCATGACACTGCCGAAAAGAGCGCCAACGAAACGCACGACGATCAATGCAGTCACGGACTTGGCGAGGGCACAAGGAATGATCATAACGGTAAAAAGGATCATGCAGATCACGCAGACGGGTTTCCGGCCGTAGACTTCACTCAATGGGGCCATGAACATAGATCCGATAGCGAGGCCGAAAAGATAAAATGTTAGTCCCAGGGTCACGATGGTCTCCGATTGACCGAACTCATCACCGATCTGTGTTGTGGCCGAGGTATACGAAGTGGAATATAACACGCTGTTTCCGTCAGTTCTTGGAATCCGATGCTTCTCATGCACAGTTGACTTGAGTAGATCGCCCAACTTACACGATGAGAGTGTTCCATGACAAAAACAGCAGGCCCATGGCCTTATAGCGCATGGACCAATTTTTGGGGTTCTCAGGGTCATCCTCTGAATCCCAATCGACTTCGAAGTTAGGGTCCGAGGTAGCATTTGTTGGAATTGTAGTGACACGCTCTGACATGGACATATGCGAAGCGCGGGAGGCATGCGCTGTCAAGGCCTTGTCCAGCGCATCCTGATCCGCTTCTGTGTCTAGCGAAGAGACTGTCTCAGCGATAGAGTCGGTCTCATGATCATTGTTTTTCGACCATGTTTCCTGAGGGTCTGGGGAGTGGTGTTGCGACGACATCCCTCAGACAGGATGCGAAGTCAACGATGTATGAATAGAGTTCCCGAATGCGATAAGGTTTGAAGATAGATAGATTGAGGCGCCAGTTGGTGGGAGGTTATAGGGTTTGGTTTCTATTAATTAAAAGAAACTTCAGGGGAAGCTAGAGGCGATTATGGCAAGCTAATGAAAACCGCGTGTCCAGATTTGGGATGGAACCATGGAAGGCCGGTTCCAAGGATTGAATGGCGAGATGGACACCACCAGTGCTATGTAGCTGCAAAACTGGAGTTTACAGAGTCCGATGAAGATAGAGAATGAACGGTTAGCAACGGGAATTTCTATCGCAAGTATCAATGTGAATTAGAAATTTTTTCTAGAGCCATGACCAGGTGGGGCCGGGGCGAGTGATAAGCCTAAATTCTGCGAAAGCCCAAGCAGTGATCATGCCGAATAAGGTGATTAAAGCACGGATCTCGGAAAGGAGACCGAAGGGCGTAGGATCGCATCATCCAGAGGGCATCTTGGTAAGGTGGTATGTAGTGTGCATAAACTTTGATTTGATAATTCCGCCCAAGTCTCTGATAATAGGTTGTACAGCTTCTCCAGATCTACTCCATACTTCCGATAATTCCGATAAGAGACTGATATTCCCCGTGGGTAAGATCTCAGTGCATTGAAAGAGGGTTAACCCCCCTATCCGTTCGGAATTATGGTGGACAGGCCTAGCGTGCCGGTTTGCCGAGATACACAATGGTACATTGTTGCTTCAATAGGCCAACGAGAAGCTGTCATTTGAAGTGACATATCATATGGATTCTTCAGTGGAGGTCGGAATTCTCTGCGAGCCTGTCATTTTTGGCATAAGGAGTAAATTGTATAGGTTGTGCTCGGTCAATTAGATAGGTTTACTAGGTGGTACAGCAAGCCATATGGTGTTGGGGAACAAGGTCGTTTCAAGTCAATTGCAATTCGGACATGAATCAGATGTTTCGGATAAGCGAACATCCCGAATTCAGCTAAGTCTCAAACGAAGAGACGGATGCCGATGGCCAGGCCCGAGACGATCGGTGCCGACAAAGAATTTGACGCTGAGGTCTTGGTCTGGAATGAAGAAAAACGTGGGCAATAGGCGGAACGGTTTCCGCGGTGGAGCCCCACGCTAAAAGGGTAAAAAGAGGGGCACAGCAGTCCTACAAAAAGGTGGGCCTACCCGGAAGCGAAGTACCAGAAAGAAGAAGGAAAGGAGATTTGAATTTTGTGAGAAGCTGAGAAACTTCGGGGAAATCGGAGAATTTCTCTGATACCTGAGAAACCAGGCCATCAAAGCTCGCGGTGCCCTTCCTGATTCGATGGAAAGCAGGACAAACAGTGCAAACCACCAGCCCGATCCTGCAAAACACGACGCTCGACCCCTACCATGGCGCGTGGTGGCTCTCGTTTACCTCTAACCGAGCCGTCTATGCTCTAAGCGACCCTTTGAATCCAGAACGAGTGAGATGTTCCAGATGGATATAGCTAAAGAAAAAATGGATTCGGATTTTGAATATAATGCTGTTCTCTGCCAACGCTCATCTCTTTCTCACTTCTTTCTCCTTTGTACTCATTCCGCTACACAAACGACACTGCTGCAAATGCTACCCAACACAAAGTCACTCAACGAATTACATTAACTACACCGTTTGACTTTTAGATGGTCTAAGCTCCCAAAGTCTGCTGTATCACATACCTGAACTTCCTCAAAAGGGGAATACTCTCGCTTCTGCATTCGGCTTGGAAATCTACAGTTCCAGGATGACTTACATACTTCTACCTGCGGCCCTGGGCTTGGCGGGTCTATACTTACGCCATGTCAACACCGTCATGAAGAAAACACCAGAAGAAGCCCAAACTCTTTCTCCCCATCGCTGGACCGTCGAAGAGATTAAATCGGCTTATGCAAGAGCCAGTGAGAATCCTGTTGACGTGACGAAAAGTCTCCCACCAAAACAGACCCGCCGCTACGTTGTAGTAGGTGGATCCGGTTAGTACCCTCCACCATTGAATGACGCAAGCTCGTTTTGAACAAAAGAAGCATGGGCAAAAAGCTGCCCAGAACAGAGTTTGAACCATAATTCCAAAGTATCTGAACTGACATTCATAATTCAGGTCTTGTCGGAGGTTGGATCGTCCAGCATCTACTAGCACGTGGCGAAGACCCATCCGCCATCCGCATTCTAGACCTCCACACTCCCGCAGCAGAAGTTCTAGACCTAGGAGTGGCCTATGTCAAAACAAACATCACTGACAAGCTAATCGTCGACACTGCATTCGAGCAACCATGGCCCGAATCCGTGGCTCAGCTCCCTCTATCAGTCTACCACACCGCAGCCATCATCCGTCCCCAAGACCGCCTGAAAGTCTTCCTGCCATTGAGCATGAAGGTCAACGTCGAAGGCACCCGGAACGTTCTCAACGCCGCGAAAAAGAACGGTGCTAGCTGCTTCATCTCTACTTCGTCCGGCTCTGTGGGTCTCCACAGAGTGGGTTTCTGGGTCTCCCCTTGGGCTTCGCTGCCAGACCGCTCGACACAGATCCTCAGCGACGACGGCGCATTGCCGCAGGAACATGATGAGTTCTTCGGCAACTACGCCGTGACAAAGATCGAGGCAGAGAGACTTGTGCGGTCGTCGGATGATTTGGCCTCGAATTTCCGCACGGGATGCATCCGCCCTTCGAACGGCATTTACGGCATTGGAAGCGATGTGGCTATGACCATTACCGGCACTTATCTGCGCAGCGGTGGAGCTCCGACGTAAGTTTCAATAAGGGCTTCGTACAGGATTGAATGCTGAATACTGATATACGCTTTTAGATGGTTGAGCCCTATCATTCAAAGCTTCGTCAACGCGGAGAACGTCTCTATTGCCCACCTTCTCTACGAGCAGCGCCTGATCGAGCAAAGCGCGCCTGGCTCTACGCTGCCTAATATCGGAGGCCAGGCTTTCGTGGTTACGGATCCCAACCCGGCCATTTCATTCGGCGATTTGTACACGCTGCTGACCACGCTTGCTAAGACGCCCATCGCCTTCCCGATCGTCCAGCCTGTCTACCTATTCATTCTTGCGCATTTCATTGAGTTGTACTGCTATGTGCAGCACAAGTACTTGTCTTGGCTTCTGCCGAAGATCACGGGTGATCTGGCGCAGGTCCAGCCGTCGTTGTTTGCGATTTCGGATGTTTGCATTGTTGCGGATGATGCGCGTGCGAGGAAGTCGCCTGAAGCGGGTGGATTGGGGTATAACCCGCCTATCAATACGTTGGATGGCATGTGCAAGGAGGTTTTGCACTGGAACAAGAATGCCATTGCCAAGGGAATTGTTGTTGAGGAGAAGGTTGGACCTTTGCGGGTGACGGAGAATGGGGTCGATGTTAATGTTGTTACGCCAGTGAAGATTTGAATGGGGATAATGGGGGAGGTGGTTTCTCGAGAAATTTTTTATTGATATTAAATATGGCATAGCTCGGCGAAGGATATTGAATGCATTTTATTCATTATGAAACTGTTTCCATGTTGAGATTTGTAAAACACAGGCTATGGATGGTAGAAGATATGGCCAGAGATATCGTATTGCCATTTATCAAAGGCACATTGGCCCCCGTGGTCGGGTCATGTAGTCTAGAGTTGACTTTCGTTAATTTGTCAGAATTTCCTTGATTTTCCCTGGCCTTTTTCAGACCACCAGAGCACCAGGCGGATGGTAGCTGACGCAGGCTAGCGTGAAAGCAGACCTTCGCGAGAGAAAGTGTCGGACCTGCGACACTCTTAAAGAGGGTAGTGGTGGGCAGCAGACATGGGAAACGTGCCCTGTAGACATGGAGACAGCAAATCTGGTACGTTCGAAGCTCCAGTCCTGCTTGTAGTCAAAAGCACACCGTTCCGTCGCCTGCCACCACTTTGAAAAGAAATATTCCTCAGGTTCACCGAGGAAGAAAGCCAGAGAGATTATTGCATCTGCAAACCCGATAGAGATAAGGGCTCACAACCCCGTGCAGTTGCACAGGACAGAGACAATTCAAGAAGCTGATTCTTTAACGAAACTGCTGCTGGGCTGCCTGTCTCTGGTGCTCCAGAATCTGCATCCGAATACCCTCCGACGCCAACTCCACATCTAGGATAGCTCCAACCCCCCGCTTCCAGGTCTCCTCCAAGTTCGACAGCTCTCCATACCTCGCCTCCTGAGCAATCTTTCTCTGTTTATTGACGGCCTCCGAAATCTCCTTTGTCTCAGCCAGCTCCTTCTCGAGACCACCAAGAATATATTCAAGTTGCGAATTGCCAATCAACCACGCGTTCTTGCCATGTTCATCAAGAAGAGTTAAGTTCTCATGGCGTTTGGAAAGGTGTGAGCTTGATTTGTACGCGCTCTGCAGCGCCTGGCGCCATTCGTCTAGGTTGGGGCTCTCCCCGTCCGCGGCGCGAACTGGGGGTTCGGGCGCTTCATAGCGGGTTAGGTCGATTCCACCCGTAAGAGGCGCGCCAATTGCCTTGCGCTCGAGTTCTTGTTGAATTATGGGGGAGTAGTTTGATTCGGGAGCTGGTGGAATTGAGGGGTGGAGAGTTGAAGAGTGTTCTGGTGATAATTCGGCGTTGATGAGTTGCTGGGCTCTTTCGTACGCGGAGGCCGAAGGCTCGGTGTCGACATCTACAGAAGTTAGTTTTGCTGGAGATAAAGTCTGCTAGCTGGGGAAATGCGCACAAGGTAAAGAGTCGTGGGCTTCGTTAATGAGAGGCATTTTGAAGTGAGTTGCGAGTGGTGATTTGGAGATCAATGGTCAGATTGAAGCAATTGAAGCAAATGCAGGAAAGCGGTGTGGAGACAGTAGCACGTGACCTAGCTGGGTCTGGACGAATCAGCATCGCGGATTCTTCATCTCTTGTGACTTGTACTATGTAAGTCTAGTAACTAGAAACTCTTGAACTCTTAAGTTTCGGCTACAACCTACATTTAGTGTTGCTCCCGGCCTGGAGCTGTAGTCCATGTGAAATCCAGGGTCCAAGCTATCCTAGCTAATCATAGTTCTCATACCATATGCATCACATATCCACAGTGTAACCATGCTGATCCTATGATGCTATTTGGAACAGCTGCAGGAGTCAGAGCTAGCCTGACGAGTCACAACTGATCCAGGGCCCCGAAAACTTGATTTCTTTTTCGTATAGACCAGACTAAATGTGTGAGTTTTGGAAGCCCGGACTCATAAGTGATTCCGTGCGGGGAAGAGTTGGTTCCCGTTTCGATCTCGGAGATGGCAGATGGCGATCACCTGAGGTTCCTTGTCCATCACACATCGCTTAATTGGAATGCCACCCTTGCGAGATGCTTACCACGACAGTCCGATTTTGAGTTCCCTTCTAGCCTCTCTGGCTATAGGCCTCCCGTCCGCATAGAGCTGTGCTTAAATATTGGTTTGATTCCCTAGAGTCCTGTGTGCTCTTCCAGGATACATCCCGATCCCCGACCACATCCGCAAAATGATGAATCTTCGACTGGGCGCGGCTTTTGCTGCCGTCACGCTGGCCCTTCTAGTCTTTATCCAACTACTTGGTATGGTAGAATATACCGAACAGATTCCTAAGTCCAGCTTCACTCAGAACTTCAACCTGTGGAGAAGCAGAACGAGTGCTGCGGCTGCGGCCGATGATCGATTTCTGGTGGGTGCCGGAAAGGCCGACGTGACGGGGTATGACCTCTATTTCACTACTTTTTCTGCCTCTAATATAGTCGGAGAATTAACTCTCAGCTACACAGTCCAGTGGTGGAGGTTGATTTCAATGGCTATGCCAGTCTGGATCAATTGGGCACAGGTCTACGCCAGAGAATCTATTCACGGGCATTCATATTCGCAGACCCAAATACTCCAGAGGATACGTTCGTCTATTTGGTTCTTGATACCCTTTCAGGTGATACCGCCGTGCGCCGTGGAGTTTTGCAGGGACTCGCAGCACTAGGGAGCGATTATGAACGCTATGGCGAACACAATATTGCAATGACAGGCACTCATTCTCATTCCGGACCGGGCGCGTGGATGAATTATCTTCTTCCTCAGATCCCAACCAAAGGATTCGATAAGCAGAGCTACCAGGCGATCGTCGACGGCGCGATCTTGTCCATTCAACGTGCTCATGCTAGTCTCACCACAGGGCGTCTATCCCTTGGGTCCATTGAACTTGAAGATGCCAACATTAACCGTAGCCCATACTCATATGACCAAAACCCAGAAGAAGAAAAGGCTCGATACTCGGCTAATGTGGAAAAAACGATGACCTTGCTCCGCTTTGACCGAGAATCCGACAATAAGACTACTGCTATACTGACATGGTTCCCGGTTCATGGAACATCCATGTATAACAATAACACCTTGGTGACAGGAGACAACAAAGGTGCAGCGGCTTATATTTTTGAGCGCAGCATCTACGGAGACAACAGATTCGCCGAGAATGCGGTCATTGGGTTTTCTCAGTCCAGTGTGGGAGATACCAGCCCCAACACTTTGGGTGCCTGGTGCGAGGATGGTTCTGGAAAGATGTGCTCATATGATGACAGTACCTGTGGTGGCACAAATGAGGCCTGTCACGGCAGGGGGCCCTTCTTCCAAGTCAAGGATAACGGGGCGAAGAGTTGTTTCGAAATTGGCCGACGCCAGTACTCGGCGGCTAAATCCCTATACGAGCAGATGAACACCAATGCGACCACAATTACCGGCAGCTCTGGTGTTAGGTCCTTCCATGTATTCCAGGACATGAATGGATACACCTTCCAATCTCCATTCAATGGCAGCACTTTGACGACATGTCCCGCAGCGCTCGGGTATTCATTTGCTGCTGGAACCACCGATGGCCCTGGAGCCTTCGATTTCACCCAGAACTCAAGTAGTCCGGCCACTGGTAATCCACTTTGGCTCGTTGCTCGGGCGTTCATTCATCAACCCAGTGAGGAACAGCAAAAATGCCAAGGGGCCAAGGATATTCTCCTAGATGTTGGAACCCTCACCTTACCGTACGCCTGGGCCCCAGATATTGTGGACATTCAGGTTCTCCGAGTGGGGCAACTCTTTCTCGTCATCTCAGCTAGTGAAGTTACCACCATGTCAGGCCGTCGGTGGAAGGAAGCTATTTCCAAGGGTGCCCAGGACACGCTGGGCGTCTCTGACCCTCATGTCGTTCTAGGTGCCCCATCAAACAGCTATGCTCACTACGTTACAACAGAAGAAGAATACGGTGTGCAGCGCTATGAAGGAGCATCGACCTTGTTTGGGCCGAATGAACTTGCCGCGTATATCAACCTCACATTGACCTACCTGCCATACCTTGGTAGCGCCCAAGACATTGCAAGCCTCCCCGCCATCGGCACGGGCCCTGATCCACCCATTAATACCAACAATTCCCTGAGCTTTGTCACCGGTGTGGTCTATGACAACGCGCACTTCGGCAAGTCCTTTGGAGATGTCATCTCGAACCCCGAGAACAAAACTTTTGGACCCGGTGATGTCGTGAACACAACCTTTGTTGGCGCCAACCCTCGGAACAATCTCCACCAGGAGTCTACGTATGCAGCCGTGGAAAAATACGATCCCAGCTCTGGCGACTGGGAAGTCGTGCGAAATGACAGGGACTGGAACCTTCTCTTCTTGTGGGAGCGAACCAATAGCATTCTCGGATACAGCGAGGTCACAATTCAGTGGATGATTGAGGACAGCTATTATAGCGTGGGTGACCCGAATGCCTTGCAAAGCGGGACCTATCGCATGCACTACTATGGAGACTCAAAGGATGTCCTTGGAAACATTTCACCCTTTGAGGGGATCGGGGGGTCCTTTAAGGTGGCGTCTTCTTAAAAGAAGGCTGCTCACTGGGTCATGAGAGTAAGCTGGTGGCGTATGTGAAACCAGGTCTTGAAGAAAGACTTATATCTTAGCGTGTGTTTTATTTAAGAGCTAGTCGTTAGTTTTGTTGCAATTAATCTCGAACGCGACTCTATTTAGTTCTCGTCCACCAATGAAAGCGCCCGTCACTGGCTGTAATCTGGATGTGGACCCCACTAGCAACCAATCACGGGGCTCAAAGCTGCATACTCGGGCGGTTCCTGCAACAAGGAGTCTTTGTCGCGCGCCTTGGCTGATGGAGCTATTTCTAGTGAAACCGGTGCATCCTACAATATACCCCTGGTAGTTTCGTCTTTCAGACCAGATGCTTTAACTCAAACCAGCATGTCAAACATTGGGGATTGCACCACTTCCTTCGCCAAACTGAAATAATATGCATACTAGCCCAACGCCCTCGAACATGGCCTCATTCAAGTTCTCTTTCACACACTCTTTGCGTCTTATTCAACCCCATTCTTTCTTTTCTTTTTTTCCGTTCGGTGCAACCCTTCTTTATACGCAGGCACATACCTGGGCATATACCACGCCACTCGTTCATTGTAGCAGCCCAACAGCCATGCGCCGCCATCTTTGATCCCAGGAATACGTTCGATGCCATGCCTTTCTTTACAAACCATTTTGGGCTTTTTATTCCCTTGAAACTGTCTTTATATCCACTGTGATTCTCCGTTTGGGCTTTGATTCTGGTTCCTGCCTACTGTCGCGCTCAAACTTTCTCTGGTCGATCTCTATCTCTTGTTCATTTGAACCTGCGAGTGCAGTGCATCGCAGATTAACGGCAACATGCTGCTAACGCACTTTTATGTTTTGTTTTTTATGGCGTGGACTTGCTCGGCTGGTCCGATTTCTCGTTCTACTGTTCTTGGATACTATCCGTTTGATGTATCGCCCGCCGAGACAACCTTGGCTGCTGGTGCGAATTACTTGGTTGTGCGCGATGAAGACGATTTAACAATCAATCCCGTGACGCCTTCTTGGCTGGTGTCGTCTAGCTATGTCTCTACGAAGTCTGTTAGCGAGGAGCAGAGCTCGCAGACTGCAAGCGCGTCTGCAACGGTCTCTGTTTCGTCTGCCTCGAGGGCAGAAGCTACAACAACCTCTACCTCTGCTTCGCTTCTGCTCACTTCAACCGTTCTGTCTACTTCTGTATCCTCGACATCAACATCTGCTGGCAAGAATGCCAATAAACCAGTTATCGTTTATCCAGAAACGTCGAAAGATACTACAACTCCGACCAGTTCGACTCCCACTACAAAGAGCGTCACTTCGTCAAGCAAAAATGACCCCATTACGACCTCCTCAATGGCTACGGACCTTACGAATATCACTCCATCTTCCGTCTTATCCCATACCTCCACATTCTCTTCTGACAAGATATCTTCCCCGTTTACAACGGCGCAAGAAACAACAAAGACTTCTTCGGAGAAAATATCCTATAGTGGAATCACACGCAAAGCCTCAACTAAAGTCAAAAGCGAGTCCTCAACATCAACTGACGACATTTGCGAGGATTGCTGGACCACGACATCAACTATCTGGTGGAACGCTACTCTATCTGCGACCACGACACCGTATCAAACAGCCACATCGACTGAAAAGTCGAAATCATCACAAGCATTGATACCATCCAAAACAGCAACCCTATCGAAGACGCCGACCTCGTTTGAAACTTCGGCATTTGCGAAACTCTCAACATCGTCGTCCACACCATCCAGATCAGCCACGGTGACTAATAAAGCTACAACCCTGCCAGCAACCTTGGCCTCATCCGAAGCTTCGAAATCGTCTAAGATTGCCAAATCGACTGGTATATCGAGACTGCCTAAGCAGTCGTCGGTACCACTTATCAGGACATCTACATCCTCGACAACGCCAATACAGTCGCAGAGTCCATCACCGACATCCTCGGCCTCTATATACTTCGTGACAGGTGACATAATCGAGTATGTCTCCTCCGGCGAGACAACAGCGTACTCCACAGGCACAGTTCTTCACTCCTTTTCATCGGCATCTTCAAGCGAGTCTCCAATGAGCACAGCGATATCCGCGACGCAGATAAATGCAGCGATTAATTCGCCAACCACATCGACTACATCGTCTACAACTGAAGAGTCAGAGACAACTATCACAGTTAAAGCAACGCAAACAGCAAAAGTCACAGTCACGCAGCCTGGTCTGACAGTGACCGAGACCGAGAGCCCGGTTACAGTTACCGAGTCCCCTGCAACTGTTACTATCGTGGAGAGTCCAGCGGTGACAACCGGAGAGACTTCAACTGAGACTCCAGAGATTGCGTCTGAAAAGGCTGTTGCGACTCCGACAACAACATATACCTCTTCTTCTGAGGGGGCTGCTGGCTCTATCTCCACAATTTCCCTTGTGTCTAGTAGTCATCAGGCGGCTGCTGCTTCGGAGACTGAACAGGCTAGCTCTACGGCTGAGAGTGCGTCCGTGGCCGTTTATACATCTACAACCATCGCTACAAAAGCCTCGACTACCGTGGTGACATCAACTGATGTGGTAACGTCAACCGCCGTCGTAACTTCTACTGCCGTGGTAACGTCGACTGCCATACACACGTCTATTACCGTCATTACATCAACGGACGTGGTAAAATCAACAACCACAACTACTGAAACCGAGATAAAATCAACCAGCTCGGATGCCGGGTTGGCGATTGTTCCTGTGACGCCCGTTTTGGTTACTACGACGAAGACAGAGACTGTGACTGAGGCTACGGCTACAGTGACGAAGACATAGGTAGCAAACAAGATGCAACCAGGAGATCTGACCTGCTGCGAACTGTTATAGAAATTGCAATAGTAGTTTTCTTTCATTCAATTTGTAAATTCTTTTTTTCAGGGTTATTTCATTTTTCAATTCGTGTCTTGAAAAGCAAACTTTACCTAGGCCTCGGGATTGGTTTAGGTGGACTGGGTAGGGAAGTGTCTAGTAAGTAGTACTGGTACAGATAGAATACAATTAGCAAGTTCATTAATACCCTTCATCTAATTACAATTCATGTAAGAAATCTGCAGCCTCAGCAAATTTCTGCTGGTATCCCTTCAAACTCGCCCACTGGCTCAATTCTTCTTGATCTCGTTCGTAGTCGCTCAGATAGCTCATCGCACGGCCGTTAGCTCGCGGGCTAAGATCCTCAGCATTGCTACCGGGATCAGTTGCTGCAGAGGAGTGTCCTTCAAGACGGATGAGGGTATCGATGAAAGCGTGTAGATAGGACTCTGCTTCGGCAGCACTAAGGCTATGAAGGCCTGACGGTTGATCAACTGATGTCGGGGTAGCTAGTAAGTCTGTAGTTGGAATGGTGCTTGATGACAGATTGGGCTTGGAGCTGTGGGGTATGTTGAGGAGAGTTGATGCTACTTGACGAATTTTGCTAGTCTGCTGGTTGTTAGTAATGTGGTCACCATGAGATTTCGTGAAAAATTGTCTGGTACGTACGATACTGGCGCCGTTGGGCTCCATGTTGACTTCATTGACGGTTCGTAGGAGGACAAAAAGATCTTTAATCACCAAGTTACGCTCTTGGGCCATCATCTGACCAATGTGGTCTGTCTGGGCATGCCCATGAGTGCATGAATGATGTCCCGAGGAGCTGCTGCCAGTAGTAGATTCGGATTTTGCATCTGAGTAGGATTCGGTATTGATGTTTGGCGTTGTGTTGAAAATCACGGACTTGGCTGGGTTTCCAAATTTTGTATACGTCTCAAAAAGATTCCAATATTTTTCAACTAACCAGGAGCGGGTTGATAGTTGACTGGCGTATATGTTGGCTTTCTGGATTTCATATTGAATTGCACGTCGTTCTTGATTGATGAGGTCATCAGGGTAATTAAATACTGAGCCATCTTGACCCATTCCGGCGACCATAGGAGTCTTTTTTGGATGAAACACGGACAGTTCAACAGGGACATCTGAAAGAGCAGATTTCGCTTTTTGAAGACAATCCCAAAGACTTGTGCGCTGGTGTTCCCAATTGAAGATCTGACCGCTACCAAAGGCGGTCTCCCAGGCCAGCAGGGCATTGTATGAACTGAAGACCCGGACGTTCGCATTGAAGCCAGCTAGGCGTGACACTCGACCAGCGGGTTGTTGATTGACATGATCTGGGAAAAGGAATTCGTCATCCACTTCGAGTGGAAATGGAGGATAGCGCTCCGTAGGAGTTTCTGGAGGTACATGCATCTTGATGTTGGATGAGCCAAGCTGAAGTAGAGACTGGTATCCAACCAAGGAAACATAAAAGAGACGACGACCAAGCTCCTGCGTGATTAGATCCACCGTTTTGGTATCCGTCAAACTCGGGGGGCAATTGTCCTGGCACATTCCTGGCGAAGTCCCTGACGTGGCCGACATTGGACTCATTGCTAGCAAAGATGCAGGATTGGTAGAGACAGGAGGATGGTTGGCAGGAGAGCGACAGAGGTCATAAACATGTAGCATGGTGCGGCATTCCGCCAGGTAAGTGCGACAGCGGCGCATGCTGTATACGTAACCGGCACAAACGCCCAGAAAATAACTGATAGCTGCGTCGTAAACTGTAGCGTTTCTATCAAGGTATCCAGTACCTCGAGCCTGAATGGCAACATCGTGGCACCGCTTGACTAGGGCGATGGAATTCGGGAACGCGAAACGCTCCGCTTCGGTGTTGAGTCTTAATTTGGGTCGCCGGGGGAAGGAGGCGACAAGGAACCCAATCATGGAAGCAAGAAGGGCTAAAAATGTACCGCTGGTAGCATCTTCTCGGCGCTCAAAGGCAGCTCGAAAAGTAGGCTCATGGGGAACTGGAACTAGGGGATGAATGTACGTAAAAAAATCATCAAGGAGTAGCTGCACTGTGTGCAGGGAGCAAATAGCTTCCGCCGAAGTTGGGGCAGATGACGGCGGTGTCTCTGTAGGAGGCCGGTATGTTGATGCCTGCGAGGCTTGAGGAGTGGTCGCAAGCGGGACGTCACTCAGACTAGCCGGCGAGGCATCAGGCGGTACCTCCAGTTTCTGCTTCTTGAAGGCCTCGGCATGACGATTTGGGGGTCCACGGCGTCGACTTGGCCGTTCATATGTGCATGGTATTTCCAAGCTAGCGCAGCTCCGACAAGGAGGGCCGCTGGCATCACACTTACGGGCAATATTAGTCACCCGTTAGACGGTTTTTCTTTTCGAGAACAAGACTCACCTTCACCTTGCGGATACTACAGGCATCGCAGGCCTTTCGCAGCCTGGTTTTAGGGTCCATCCGTAAGGAACTGGCTTAGCCCGAACACCATACAGCAAGATTAGAGCATGATCATCTGTAAAGGTGCATAAGCTTTGAAGTTCAGTACATGCAGACACTGCGGGGGACCCTTGAACGACCCACTTCTTGGGGCAGGTCGCGTGGAGCTCTTGTGCGAAGTCGTGCCGTGCCACTCCACGAACTGGCGTTAGACCCTTGGTGGCACCACAAGCGATCAACGTGACGCAGGGCTCTTTACTTGGTGTTTCAGTGTCAAGACCAACGTAAGCAAGTCACGATAGCTCTCTCAATTATCCACAGATACCCTGACACGTTAGTTTTACTCCCAGTGGGGTAACTTTTCTCAAGGGCGGAAGAGCCTCCTCCTCTTTCGAATTAGTGTTAAGCGCTTCGCCCGGCGCAAAGCCGCTCGGAAGCGATGGCTGACCGGACCTCGGATGGGGATAGTCACGTGGCGCGCACGTAATCCGGGGAAAGCTTAATCTTGTACGGAGTAAATGGTCTGATATATCATATAGCATATATGCGAAATTACATCAATTCAAAGTAAACATTGAATAAAAAACTAGTATATGTATGAGACAGCTGGCGTTAAATGATCTATAATACGTTCGTGAAGTACCGAGGTGAAATTCCCACTCAGTAGCGGGAAATTCGAGAAAAGGAAGCAAGCCATTATTACGAAAGAGGCCCGCCTTGGGGCCCACAATTCATGCCACATTATTAAACCGTGAGATCATCATGATAGGCATCGCCCAGGCGTGTGGGTCGTTGGCTAGCAAGTTGTCGTTTCTGCTCCAGCTCGGATGCCCACAGCGCAGCACCAGCCGCAGTAGTTAACAAAAAGAGCATAGAAAAGGGGGGAATAAGTTGCAGGATCAAAGCAACGGTTCCAAAACTAAAAGGTGTCAGACAGGGCAACGAGGGAAAGGAAAAAATGCGATGAAAAAAGAATAAAAACATACGTAGTGTACTGCAACTGCCGCCGACTCACGCTGGCTTTCCGCTCCTGCTTAGTGAAATCCAGGAGCTGGAAATACCGCCAGTGGTGGAAGGGCCCAGCGCGATAGCCAGTGAGGATCAAGAACATTGGTGTTCCAGCCACAGGAATGAAATTCAATGGCAGCAGAATGATGAATTCGAGAATCTGTCGCAAAGAAAATGGCGCATATACTGCACTAGTCGTCGGTGTGCCGAGACGGCTGGTCGGGTCACCAGCCTCGGGATAAATCACCCGCGAGGCGAGCACAAGCTGCTCTTGGCCCTCGTTCACAAGGACGGAGTCGAACACGTCCACCAATGTTTCGTCAACGAAGAATGCCTCGAACAATGCAGCCACAATCGCGGCTCCTTCGCCCAGCACCAGGAATGCACCGTTCACCCATGCTCCTGCTCCCTGGAAGATGCTCAAGAAGGCTACCTGGGGGAGGTATGTGAAGAAAAACAGAAGGAAGTATATGAAGCTCGAAAGAAGCACGATAGGCGCAAGTCGTGCCTTGAATAAGGGCCAGAGGAAGCGGTGTGTCGCAAAGTAGTGGATGCCCTAGTCAAGCAAGGTCAGCACGGAGTATCTAGGGCGATATTGTTGTGGAGAATATTTTTGTTGCGTCTTACCCGAAGAGGGTACAGCCAAGCTGCCCGTGTCGGATCCCACGTTCTTGAAGCCATGGCCCGATATCACAGATTAATGAAGCTTCAAGTTGCTTATGAATATTCCAGGGTAAACTTGGAAGGCACCAGCTTCGGCTTTCTCCAGTTTTTCCGTTATCGTCGGTCGATAACGGGATCACGTGAGGGCTGAGTCAGCAGTGGATATATTAGGCAAGAAATTTTTCTCTGGGCGCTTTTCCTTTTGTTCCTCACATAAAACTATTACTCCTCCCTATTCACTTGGAAATCCCCTGCAATGGGTTCTTTCGAGGGGAAATGGGAGGACAGACTGACTCTGCTGGCTTACCCCGAATGCTCCTTTCTACGTGGAGCATCTGGAAATATAATCAGCGGTACATCCCCTTTTTCCAAGTCTTTTTTGGTCTTGATACAGAAAAAAATGAAAATGAAAAATTGTTATGAAAATCACTTTGCTCTGTATGAAAACATCATTTAAGTAGGCTCATAATCGCCATCAACCTCGCTGTTAAACCTGGAATTCCTGGTATGACCGGCTTGCAAACGTTTTTCTGCCTTCGAAACACAAGCATGCTATTCGTGTCTTCTCTTGATCTCATTGACGATATGTTCCAAGCTACGCACAATCGCTGTCGGCCTTAGCTCCGGCACAGCAGCATCCTGCCACCCTTTCCCAGCGCGGTCGATCCAAATTGCATTCATACCAGCACTGCGCGCCCCGACAACATCCCACGCGTTGCAACTAATAAGCCACATCTCATTCATTTGAGAAGGCTGCTTGCCGACGGTTCGGGCACAATGCTGATAGCTAGCAGGTGAAGGCTTATACGCTTTCACGTCATCCACAGTGACCAAGGCTTGGAATACTTTGGCGTGCTGGGATAAGTCTGGAGAGTGTAGGACTGATTTTGAGATCATATTCTTCGTGCCATTGGAGAATATGACGGCATGAAGGGTCGGGTCATTTGCGATTCGGTTAAGCGCCGGGCTTACATCCGGGAAAGTGTATAGACGGTCGTACGCTTCCAATAAATCATCGATGCCAGTGTCCGGTAGCTGTTGACCATGCTCGGATAATGCCTGTCGCAGCGAGTTGCGGGTGACAGTTGAAAAATCTTCGTATTTGTCTGCATGGCTGTTAGATGCAGACCACTGGTGAGTAGTAGCTGTGAGCAACTTAACCCATGCTATTCAATCTCCATGTGTACTCAAGCTGGTATCGGCGCCAAAGTGCGGAGATAGATGATGCCTGAGTAGGACCAACATGCGTGTCCAGTTGTCTCACAATCGAGTCTGTAGACAACAATGTGCCGTACATATCAAACGCGACGACAATTTTGTCCGACATTGATGATTATGGAATCCTGTTAATATCCCGAGAAGGTTGAATGCTATTCTAAGATATGAGAGTGATTAGCAGGAGGAATTGTGAAAGCTTATGTGCTCAGGTTCTGGTGGAACGCGTGCGGCGTGGATGATGTCAATCTTCCGTTGTTCCGCGGGGTCTCAGCACTTCCTCCAACATCCCGCCAAACTCAGAGAATTCAAAATCCTGAGAGCCAAAACCATGAGCTCAATATACCAATGACATCGAATGAGAACTACCCCATCTTCCGAGAATGTCTCTCAAGCGCAATTGTTGCGCGCTCGGAAAAACCGGCGTCCAAACGCAGAACCAAGGTCAAGCGCAATGGACGTAAGGAAGTGACCGTGACAAAAACCGAAATTGTAACCACCGAGCGAGCAAATCCAGAAGAGCTGGCCGAGTTTATCGATGTATGGGAAATATTAACACGATACACGAGCAAACTAAACAAACTTCATCAACTCACATACAACCTTAGTTCATCGCATCTGAAACCTTCGACTCCTTCCCCGAAGACCTTAAAACACTTTCCTACGCCGCAATCCAACATGATACAGACCTTGCGAAGACCTATATACCGCCCGAGAAAGATACCCCTCTTGACCGTGCGGTGCTTGAGTCAATATGCACAGTAACACCCGTCGATGTCACTGATTCATTGTCAGTCTACGGACTGATCCCCGACCCGGCCGATTTCCCGGATTTCATATCCTCGGTGCTGTCGGAGTATATAAGTGGCGTGACAACTGGGCCACCGGCGTGGTCGACCACGAAGACGGATGCGTGTGAGATTTGCGAACGAGATTGGATCCCGTTGTCGTATCATCATTTGATTCCGCGGGGAGTCCATGCTAAGGTCATGAAGAAGGGGTGGCATGACGAGTGGATGCTGAATAGCGTGGCGTGGCTATGTAGGGCATGTCATAGCTTCGTACATCGCATGGCAGGGAATGAGGAGTTGGCAAGAGAGTGGTTCACTATCGAGAGAATCATGGAGAGGGAGGATGTAAGGGATTGGGCAAACTGGGTTTCGAGGGTAAGATGGAAGGCTACCTGAATAACCTAGAAAAGAACAATGGAAATACATAGTACAGAGTTCTTGTGGGAAGCCACCTAGCCACCAGGGTGGGTCCTACATGTATGAATGTTGAGGCGTGAAGTGAGTTTGAGGTTGGAATTTTGCATTATGATACACATGAACTGGCTTGAGTATCTGCATCGCCAGGTTATATCCAGTGGTAAAACGCCCAACCCAGATGCAACCGATTTTAAGAGAAAGGAAGTATATGGTACATATCGTGGGGACAAAAACAAAAGGCCCCAAGTGCGAAAAATCAAATCTAGAAATACAGTTGCGTACAGATCGCTGGGGATCTTAGAGGAAGCGCTTCTCGTGGATTTCCTCATAGCACTGGATGTGATCGCCAACAGCAAATTCGGACCAACCATCGAATCCAATACCACACTCGGTGTCTTTGCGCATTTCCGTAACGTCCTTCTTGACGTTCTTGAGCGAAGTCATCGTGCCTAGAGCATGTTAGCAAAGCCGAACCTTGGAAAAATCAGAAACAGGATGGGGATTTTCATACCATCGTAAACAGTGACGTCGCGTCGTAGGACTCTGACCTTGCGAGCCTTGTTGACTGTACCGTTACGCACACGACAACCCGCAATAGCGATCTTGTCGCGACCCTTGACGGTGATGTCGAAGATTTGGCCAATCTCGGCTTCACCAGTCACACGTTGGGTAATAGTGGGTGCAAGGTATTGACTGAGATCCGCCTTGACGTCGTCAATGAGCTTATAGATAATGTTGTGATCCATGATCTTTACACCGTCTTGTTCCGCCATGCGCATCATGCCTGGATCGATGGGCTGGTTGAAAGAGATCAGTCTGCCCTTAGCAGCGGCAGCATGCTCAACATCGAACTCTGTTATGGGACCAACTCCCGAGCGAAGGATGTTGGCATAGACCTCGTTGTTTCCGATGGCAGCCATGGAGTTCATGACTGCCTCGGCAGAACCATCAACATCGGCCTTGATGATGAAGTTGACTGCCTTGGGGCCACTTGGTTCAGCTGCTGTTGGAGTAGCCGCATCATCCGACTCGGCTTCCTCTTCAAGTTTGCGCTTCTCGGAAAGCTCTCGTCGGGCCTCGTTAATCGCAACCATATCCTGACTGAGCTTCTCGGTGTCTACTCGGTCCTGGCGATATTGCACAACATCCTTGGCCTTCTGCTCAGTAGATGCCTGTAGAATCTCAGCACCAGCGGCAGGTTGGTCTCTCCAGCCGTCAATCTCAATAGGCATTCCCGGTGTAGCTTCACTGACGGTCAAGCCGGCCTCGTTACGCAAAGTGCGCACTCGAGCCCAGGTATTACCAGCAACAATGATATCGCCGGGTCGCAGCGTACCACGACGGATGAGAGCTGATGCAACTCGGCCATAAGTCTTGGTGGAAGCTTCAAGAACCCAGCCTTCGACGTTGCCGGTCTTTTGGGCTCGGTGATCAAGCATCTCTGAAAGGGCGCCAATAGCCTCCTCGAGCTCAAGCATACCTTCTCCAGTCTTACCACTGACTCCGATGGCCTGGACATCACCACCGTAATCTTCAACGTGAACACCGTGGACCGATAGATCTTGCTTCACGCGATCAGGGTTGCGGCCCTCCTTGTCAATCTTGCTCATGGCAACAATGATGGGAACATTGGCTTGTGTCGCGTGCTTGATGGCTTCAATAGTCTGAGGTTTGACACTGTCATCCGCAGCCACCACCAGAACAACAATGTCGGTGACATCGGCACCACGACGGCGCATTTCCAAGAATGCCGAATGCCCAGGAGTATCCAAGAAAGTAATCAATTTTCCGGAAGGCATTGGCACGGAGAAGGCACCAATGTGCTGGGTAATTCCACCGTGCTCAGTCGCAGCAACTGAAGAATTTCGCAACCAATCCAGAATAGTGGTTTTACCATGGTCAACATGGCCCATGATAGTGACCACAGGCGGTCGAGATGGCCAGCCAGAAACATCCTCGGGCACCGGCGCAGCCTCAATATTATCGGACCCAGTATCAAAGATAGCTTCATAATTATACTCGGCAGCGACCAATCCAGCAGTCTCGGCATCCAGCACATGGTTGTATTCAACATCTTCAAAGCCCATTTCCTCCATGCGCATAATAAACTGAGCGGGCCGAACACCAATGACATCAGCCAGGTTGTTAACGCTAATGAACTCAGGGAGGTAAAGAGGCTGGGGAGCAGCACGCGCTTGCTCCCTCTTCGCTTCTTTGTCCTTCTTGCGCTGGCGCGCCTCGCGCCGCCGATCACGGTTCTCAGCCTCGAACTCTGCGGACTCAGATCCCCGCTGCTTTCCCCCATCGCGGCGCTTAGACTTCTTCATATCTTGTGGCACATCTTCATCCACTTCCTCTGTCTCTAAGTTCTCCAGGGAAGACATATCCCATGACCACTGGTCGACAGCTGGCTTTTTGTCAACCTTGGCTGTGGATTCTTTAGCCTTAGCTGTATCCTTCTTTGGTGTCTTTGACGCAGGCTCGGCTTCTGCAGAGTCGGCCAGAAATGAGCGACCTAGGCTCCGAAACTTGGCAGACTGCTCCCTATCCCGCGGTGGCCGTGCTTGCCATGATGGCGAATCTGGTCGTGGGGTTTTGCAGAAAGGGCAATTCGAGTGTCGTTGAAATACCATTTTTTGGCAACTTGGACAGTCCCAATCGGTCGTACTCCGCGTCACTTGTTTTTCCTCCCTCGGTCTCCTTTCCCTGTTCCAGTCTCTCCGATGTCCCGATGGTGCCTGATGATCCTCCGTATGTCGTTGTCGGTGGTGTAGGCCACGAAGGTTTTCTTCTCTGGCGGGCGAGTCCGTATACGAGCGCTTGGCCCATCTTTGATTCCGTATCGGCGATGAGCGCTCCTGCTCTGGAGCGGATGGTGGAGGTGGTGGCGGCTTGCTTTTAGCAACCATCGCGTCGCGCAATGCTTGCTCCGCAGCACTTAAACCGACGGGCTGCGATGTTCCAGGTCCCCATTTGCTTCCGAACTTGGGAGCTCCGAACTTGGCTGCACCAGGCTTGGGAGCACCAAACTTGGGCTTAAAAGCCGATGGCTTCGAAGGGGCCGAAGGCGTTCCATCATTGTTATTATCACCGGATTCTGAATTTCGATGGGGTGCGGAGGATTGGAAGCTCCGCTGAGAGGAGAAGGTCGGGGTTGAGGCCGTTACGCTGGTCGAAGAAAGCTCGACGCGGCGGGAAAGCTGGATGATAATGTTAGGGATCCGGTTATGGTTTGTATTTTTCAAGAAAAGCTCACCCTTGTGACCGCTCGCCTGTGCATTGCTGGTCGTGTCTGCTTTACTGTTTAGCAACTGTCAAATGCAGAACTAATTACGGTCGCTTACGTCAGTTTTAAAAATCGACGCTGATTGGTGGATCTGAGATCGCCTTACAATTGTCATTAGAATCAGTTCCAACTTCAACCTTGGAACACTAATGAGACGTTGATTAAACTTGGAATTAGATCAAGGGTTGACATTTTACGTATTATAACACCTTAAATATTCCAAGCGACAGTCTTTGCCTCCAAGTTCCCAACATGACCCTCCTAAGTGGCGTGCAATGATGGTTTGTATGAATCCAATATAGACTGCCATCGCGGAGAGTCCATGAGGAGCGAATTAGGAACCTCCCTCTCGATATACTACCAAATCGAATTCAGCCATTAGTCACTGTTGTTCAAACAAGAGATGGTCGCCAAATACTCACATCACGGTATTTACTTTCCGTTCTCATCCTCAGGAAGCATTTGAAAGGCATTGTGTCCTTGGTCAAGTACTCAAACAGCTCTTTCCCAGGGGATCCTTCATGAGGTCCCAGCCCCATCGATAAAGTGTCGAAGACGATTGCCCATCCACCATGGTTTTCCAATCCTAACGCCCCAAGGAGAAGCCCGACGTGATTTTGAAGAAGCGAATGATGTACCTTGCTCCAAACATTCTCCAAATTATCCGTCAATGTGGCCGCTCCCGGTGGTAATGAATCATAGCTTACGCCATGTTCTCGCAAGGTTGGGACATGCATCCTGACACCGCCGAAATCGCGCACCGCAAATCCTTTAATTTCACCTGTCTGGCGGCAAACACGCGCGACGAGGTTCTGCCCGTGTCCTTCTAGTCCGATGCCATACTGAACCAATGGGGTAAGAACAAGCTCAAATAGAATACCGACGTATCTGTTGGTATCGGTTCGCAAATCAGTTTCTCATATTATCTCTTTCATGATTAATTGTGATAACTGACCGTTGAAACCATTCTTTTTTCTGGCAGATCGTTTCCAGACCGTATAAGATTTCCGCGTATGTACGACTGTCTCCACTGGGCTTCTGCGCGAATCCTGCTGTTATAATAAGAGTCTCGTCATTTTCTTCCGCTCTGCTCTGCAAGCTATCCCGCAAAATGCAAGCAAAATGGCGTGCATCGTTGAAATCTTCCTGGCTGCCCGATACAGCTGCTACTTCGCGGAATACCCACATGTCATCTGGAAGCAACTTCTCTAGGATTTCTGTTTGGATAGGACCACCACATGTCGTCCAGGGCGTTATGGTACGTAGCGCGGAAGTTATCTGGCAAGCCAGCGAAAGTTTCAAGTTATACTTGAATCCAAGCTCCGGTCGCACACTCAGTGTACGCAGTGATGCCTGAGCCTCGACAGAGTCTGTGACGAGCTTGAGAACAATAGCAGCCGGGAATCTCTGGTGAATAGATGGGAGTTGCTGACAGAGACAAGGAACAATCACTCGGTCACTGCTTGTCTTTGGGATATCAAGTCGTTCCAGAAGCGGTTGCAATTCTTGCTCAAACTGGCCCGTGACACGGAGATCTGTCCGGGGAACAGAAACAAATGCCAAACTTGGCTTAAGCATCCCAGGGATATCTTCAGGGGTGACCTGCTTTAGTGGTGCTTGTGCATAGCACAGTCGGTGGTACTATTCAGAAATCAGAATATCATCAAGCAAGTTGATCACCATTTCAGCAGGCATACAGGATGAGTCGGGTGGCCGTAGACCAATGTTCGTTCCCAGTCCGCAGACCTGCTCTTCAGGCTTAACAATGGCTGGTTCTGGCTGATCTCTAGCCATTTTTCTGAGGATATCCAATTTAATTTAATGCATATTTGAGTGAAATGAATGCTATCTTACCTTGATTTGCTGCTGAATTGCGCAGCTCTTGGGCAATCTCATCCAACACTCTCTCACTGGCAAGATCCCAAAATGAAGTACTCAGGAATTTGAATAGTGTGCCTGGGTCTAACTCCTCGTCACCGCTATTGGTAATAATCACAGGTGGCTGTAAGGTGTCCGGTCGTATAACGGTGATCACCCGACCGTCTCTAATCTCGATAACAGTGCCAGCTTTAATTGATACATTGACCAAACTTCGATCTTTGGGACTAAGTATACTTTGTAAACACAGATTCTGTGGCCCTCCAGGGGTAAAAGCTTCAAGCTTTGCATTAACTAGTCCTTCATTCACAATTTCGGCAAGGAGACGTCTTGTAGTCTCAAATAAGGCCTGGTTGTGGCGGGAGAGGACGGTCGTGTTGTCAGTCCTTGAGATAAAATTTTTGAAAGTCGTTCGGAATCTCAGACAATGCAGGAAATACCAATATGCCTCAATGATAGCTTTGGCCTTTCTTAAGTGAATAATGTTGCCTAGTACTAGCGCGACTTTCATGCAATATCACTTTCCCAGATTGTGCGATTGGCTGTTCTGTCTCGTCTATATTAAATCCCTGCATTGCACTAGCTTTGCAGTTTGCATGGGCATTTTCGCCATAGCTTCTAGCTCGTGTTTTCTGGACTGTATCGATAGGTCACATCCAGCGAAGTGCAATGGCTAGATGGCAGCACCTCAATGCAAGATATCAAGTGGCGATGATGAATCCTGGAAGATGTGACTATATAACATTCATTATAGTACTCGTGCCACTCAAAATCCCTTCCAAACATTGAAGCTGCAGCACCCATCACAGTCTTCCCATTTTGGCTCTGCCTTCCAAACGTGGGAGTCGTTGACCATGACACAATCAATCCACCAGGTTCCTTATTTTCCAGATCGCAATGAGTATGAAACTCGTATACTCGGCCATTTACCGAAAGAGGCCGTGGAAAGAAGTCTTCCCCATGGTTTTCCGCAGAAACTGACATCGGATATGGCTTGGGAAGGAATGGATATTTCCATGGATCATCCTGCAGGCGATGAGACGTCATACCTGCTGGTCCTGAACGATGTGCAGCTGAATGAGATTCATGCAGCGCTCAGACACTTCCAAAGTCAGCCATACATACCCTTTGCCTTTGCCTTCTTGACTAAATAACTCTTCTTCTTCTGCAGGACTGAGTCAGCCAATCGAGAGTCTGGGCCCTTCCACGTTTCCTCTGCCTTCTTTACACCCAACTCTCCGATCCGCATCCGATAACTTGCATTCGGGGTACGGATTTACCCTCATTCGCGGAGTCCCAGTGGATCAATATTCTCGTGAAGAAAACATCATCATCTATGTCGGCATTTCTGCCCACATTGCCGTCATCCGCGGTCGCCAAGATCATCAATTTGAGGGGCACCCCGCAGACGTGATGATGGCCCACATAACCGATATGAGGCGCCCGGGGGACGTGCAAGACTTTGCTTTGGCGGCATATGCAGACGGAGAGGTGGTGTATCACACAGATGTAGGGGATATCGTATCCCTTTTCGTTCTAAGTGGTCCCTTAAATGGCGGTGAGAGTCTGCTTGCGAGTGCATGGACAGTGTACAATGCTCTGGCCGAGACACGCCCAGATCTGATCTGTGTATTGGCGGAGGATTGGCCGATACCTAGGTGTGCAAAAATCCCTAGACTGGCCCTGATACATCTAAGATGGAGCTGAGAGCTTTTGCTGACAATCGTGATTGAATCGGAGGACCTAGCGTGAGGCAGCCTGGTCTAATCACCCACCGACCGCTGTTGTACTACCAACCAGCTTGCGGTGAAGCTCCGGAACGCGTGATTTTGCAGTTCTCTCGACGCTCATTCTCTGGGTTTGGTACTCACGCTTACTCTCATATGCTAACATCTTTACAGCTAGAGGCACTCGATGCTCTCCACTTTCTCGCAGAAAAGTTTCATGTATCCATGAAGCTGAAGAAGGGCGATATGCAATTCATCAACAATCTCAGCATGATACATGCTCGGAACAGTTATGTAGATGATTCAGAGAATCGGTAAGTGGGCTCCTACGGGAAGATATGTGGGTGAGTATTGGCTAAATAGTATTCGATCTGCAGCCGTCATTTACTTCGTCTGTGGCTTCGGGATCCCCAAAATTCATGGACCACACCGGGGTGCCTGCAAAATCGCTCCAGTCGGATTTTTGACGAAGAATTTACGAAGGGCCCGCAGATGTTTCCTCTGAATCCTGTGCCCAGATCGGTGGGGAAGGCTAAAAATGATTGATTTTCATTCCGCAGGCCGATAGTCTTAATCTATCACATTTCAAAGAAGACATTGAGATCGACACATATCATCATGATGCATATGCATGTGCAGATTAGCTTGACCGCTCATTTTGTTTTCGAGTAGATGCATCCCACCCACGCATTTCGTGCTCACAATAGCTAGTATACAACAACCTACAGCTTGTCAAGGATGCCTTCATGCGATCCATGATGGCGACTCTGATTTGAGCAAAAACTATTTTCGGCATGACTTTTAGATTTTATTATTTCAATTAAATGTGATTCAATCGACCTTGAAACAGACACAAAATGAAGTGGTTATGCATCCACGGTACCGGGTCCTCTGCCACAATCTTCCAGGACCAGCTGGGTAGGTCTTTCCCGACAGCAGCTCCCGTTATAAACCCCATTTGACACTTGGCATATAGCCTCCGTCATATCGCACTTAGAACCATCAAAGCATGAGTTTTGTTTCATCAATGGCCCGTTTACGTCCAACTCAGCAGCAGGGCTGGATCTCCGCTATCCAGATGGGCCCTACTACACATGGTGGCAAAAGGCAGGCGTGGCCGAAATTCGAGCTGCCTGTCACAAATTCCATGAGTTTCTGAGCAAGCAAGCCGATGAACCGTACGATGGAGTGGTGTGCTTCTCACGAGGATGCCTCCTGGTTGCCAGTTACATCTGGTTCCACCAGACAGAAAGACCATCGGAGCCACTCCCTTTCAAAGCCGTCGTATTCCTTTGCGGGGGACCAGTCTTGTCGGTGCTGGAAGATTTGGGAATGGATATTTCGGACAAAGCTCGCCAATGGGATAAGCAGACCAAGATAGCTCTTCGTGAACGAGCATCCAAGGAAGCGATCCTCAAATTGGGAAGGGATCGATGGACCACTCCCGGCGGAAATGGCGATAGGGATCTGCAAATTGACACATCAGCTCCGATTGACCCTTCTGATGTGTTTGGATTGGATACCGTTCAGATGCCTCGGAATCTCCGCATTGACATTCCTACTCTCCATGTGTATGGGCGAGTCGATCCTCGGTGGCCCGCGTCGTTGCAGTTGGTTCATCTTTCTGATCCTGCCCGGCGGCTGACTTACCAGCACGAGGGTGGACATAATATTCCCCGAAGTTCTGTAGCAGCGGAAGGCATTGCTCAACTGATAAATGAATGTGCTCAGATTGTGGAGATGGTGGGTGCAGATTCATGATCGAGTCGGAATTTACTACTTAATCAATCGAACTTTCTTATTAAGGGAGCCAGTATAGATTAAAGACTACTACTATTTACTACTGGTATGAAGAGGGCAGGAAATGACCCGAAGTCGGCAGCATGTATTGTCAATTCTTGATACTATGGCAAAAGAAATGAGACAACAGTACAACAAACAGCAATTCAACCAGCAGGTCATCTTCATTCTTCATTCCTTGATCCTTTTTTTTCTTCTTTTTTTTTGTCCATGTCCTTGATCCTTTTTGATGAGGAGGTGTCTCTGTTTTGGTTTTGGTTTTGGTTTCGACACACGGTATTTGTGGATGAAGCACGAAGCTCGGAGGTATACTTTCTTGGTATGAAGCCATCGAGTCCGGATGAGGTCATTCGTTTTGTGTGGATCCATGGTCTTGTAAGGACTAGACAAATGAAGGTTGTATGAAACCAGCAACATGTCAAAGTCAACTTGAGGCGATGTGGTTGTGGAGGTTGTGGAGTTGGAAAACCTTGGCTGTGATTCAAGTCTCAGTTGAATTTTCTGTCCTGGCACTCGGGATGTTCCCAGTTGAGTGACGCCTGTGTGCAAAGAGTATTTTGGTTGGGACACGAAGAGAAAAATGAGGTACTTGGATAGGATGACATATTGATCTTGTTTCAATGGGGTCATGAAGAAAGAACAAAGCTATCAAGGCTGAAGCTCATCAAGGAAGAATGATGAATCCATCGGTTCTTGATGGATGTTGTTTATGCTGTGGGTGCGTTGCTGCCTGTGGTGATCCTGGTTATCACGATCCTCATCTTCACTGAATTTGTCCTGACACTTAATGAGTGACGCCTGTTCAGAAAAGACTTAGACTAAACCGAAGGATCAAGACCGTGGAGGTCGGTGAGTTGTTGTGGTGGGTCATCCTGGTTATCCTGATCCGCGTCTTCAATGAATTTGTCCTGACACCCGAGGCTGGGTGACGCCTGTTCAGAGAAGACTTGGACTAAACCAAAGGATGAAGGTTTTCGTGTACGTTCGTCGGCCGCAGGTTCGTCAATCGTTCGGTGGTTGTGCTGGTAGGTGGTCCCGGTTATCATGATCCGCGTCTTAACTGAATTTGTCCTGACACCCAAGTTGGGCGACGCCTGTTCAGAGAAGACTCTTAGACTAAACTCAAGGATGAAGGTTGTGCAGCTCGGTGGACGATCAAAGTTTGTTCTTTCTGTTGTTCTTGTTCTTGTTTTTTTTTTTTTTTTTTTTGTGCCTTCTTCATTGCCTGAAGGCTGAAGGCTCATCGTCGAAGGATGAAACAAAGACTTGGTAGACAATTAAGTCAACTAGGCATGATGAAAGTCAGCAAGGTGGGGCAGGGCAACATGTTAGTGGATGGAGGTCACCAAGGTTGTGTGTGACGATATGTTTTTGACATATGAAGTCGACAAGGGTTGATGAAGGTTATCAAGGTCAGATAAGACAACAACATGTTGTTGATGGATGAAGTCAACAAGGGTTGATGAAGGACATCAAGGTTAGATAAGACAACAACATGTTGTTGTTGTTTGATGAAGGTCACTAAGGTTGGATGGGACAATATGTTAGTGATAGATGAAGTCAACAGAGGTTGATGAAGGTTACCAAGGTTAGATAGGACAACAACATGTTGAAGGATGAGGACAACCAAAGTGGATGAGGGTCAACAAGGTTGGACGTGGCAACGCGTTGTTGTTTTGGTGAATTAAGGTCAGCAAGGTTGGACGTGACAACGTGTTGTTGTGTTGATGGATGAAGTCATCAAGGAAGGATGGAACAATATGTTGATGAAGGATGGATGACACAACAAATATTATATGAAGGATGATCAAGTGGGGAAGTAAGATCAGGGTCCAAGGGGAAGTGGAGAGTGGGGGAGAGAAGAGGAGAGAAGGAGAAAGGAAGAAAGTCAGGGGAGAACAAGGTATTTATACCTCAAAAAAAGGGTGGGCTCGCTTTTTTCTCAGGCCGCAACTTATCCTTCTACTAGTATTTATAGCAGTTGTACCTTGGATTCATGCTCAAATTCCCTCAATGCATGGTTTGATAGTGAGTCTCAGCATTAACCTCACGGATGGAATTGACCCC
The DNA here is from genome assembly GCF_028828195.1 of Penicillium verhagenii. Lineage (NCBI taxonomy): Eukaryota > Fungi > Ascomycota > Eurotiomycetes > Eurotiales > Aspergillaceae > Penicillium > Penicillium verhagenii. The sequence goes on along the minus strand of NW_026643166.1, from coordinate 511,135 downwards.
CGGCTCTGAGATACATCTTGGCCCCACTCCTATATCCCGTTCCATACTGGGATTGTTGACACACTAATTATCATGATGAGCTCTTGATAATGTTCTCCCAGGTGGAGGCTTCCCATACTTATTCCTTTGCCAGTTGCTATGTGGTTCTCCTCTCTCGCGCCATTCTGGTTTCATCGTGTTCATCGTCAAGTATTATCAGATCTACCAGCGTGGTATTCTTGAAGGCATTCATTTCTTCTTGACGGCCCATACTTTCAGCTTCCTCTTTTGTCTTCCTCCTGGAGTCAAGATTGTGGAAAGCACCGAGCCAGCTAAGCAAAGTTACTTCATACTGTTGCCTATACAATCGCTAACGATGCATTCTAATACCATTAGATGATTGAGCCACCGATTTATCACGATCATCAGACGGACGGAAACTGCCGAATAACCTGTGGATGAAAGAATGCCAAAGAAACTCCGGAATGAGAGTGACCCTATTTTCTGGAAGTTCGTTGTCCTATTTATTCGTCCCCTTGGTTGTACATCATACCGTGGTCTGTGGCTAGATTGACGAAGTTTCGAGTCCAAATCTCTCTACCGTCTTTCCCTTTTCTTCAATACAGGTTATTGTCCCGCTTAAAGCCGACAAGCAGCCCCTTCATGCTGAAGCGATAAATCAACAAAGTGATTCGTCTGGCTCTGAGAGATCGGTGGCACATGCACCGGCATTCACTCGGGATAAAGGGTAAACAAACACGATGCTTATAGTTGGGGGCTTTTGAGGAGTTCTAGATTTTTCTTAGACTCGATCAATGTCACAGAAGTTATAGATATTATTTTTGAAACTCTATATCACATAGCAAGCGAGAAGTCCCCAAAGAAATCCTGCCAAGCTGTAGGGAAATAGAACAGATTCAATCCAGGGAAGTCCCATTCTGAGACAAATTGTTCTGGTACAAACCACTGCAGATCTGCCTGCGCATCAAACAGCTCCCAGAACGGCGACGTTGCTGTCGTGCCACCAGTACTCGGCTGCTGAGATTCTTGTAAAGCACGACCATATTTCTCAATACTAACTCGAAGAATCTGGAGATAAACGTTGCCGGCCTTGGATTGGTTGGTGTTCGAACCTGCCTTGCTCAATTCGTGCACGAGTCGGTTCCCATGGTCTAGAAGTTCTTCGTGTTCTTCGTCGCGTTCAGGCAAGAGTCGGGAGAGTTTTAGGAGTAGGAGGAACGCGAATGCACATTTTGCCCAGACAAAGTCCATGGCATATTTTAGCTTGGCTAGGTAGAATTCTGGCTCGAGTACCATCAATCGAAGATGTCGTCGAGCGCTTGTCTTGGCTGTGTGGAGGATTTTTCGTTCGGTTGGGGACATGGCGCTTGAATGGGGATTAGCCTGGCTTTCCGTACAAGACAACGTGGTAAATACTTACGCAACGTTCTCAACGCCCATAGCTCGGAGGGCTTTGCAGTTGAGCATCATCTCGGCCCAACATTTTTGTACTCGGATGGCTGCTAGAAGATACGGCCTTTCTTCATTGGCGGAGGCGGAGGTTTCTGCCACTGTATTAGAGAGATCGTGGGATACAATAGGCTTCAATTTCGGTCTCACCGATAATCCGTATCCAGTCACTTAAATAGGTCAGCATTGTTTCCTTTCAAGCTATGTACGGTATGCAACATACTCAAACCATATGTCCAAGTCAACTTTCATTTCGTGAACAAAATCCACAATCCCCGGGCCATCAAGCGTAGTGCCTGGCCCCAGGCTATCATTTATAGTTGCTGTAAAAGTATTAGAGCCCGTGATTCGAGCAGCGAGGTTATTATACCCTACCTCTTAAAATGTTGAGCTATTGTAGGACCTATCAGCACGCTACAGTTGAATCGGGATACTCTTTGGGTGATCGTACCTCAACTTGAGAGAACAGTCTTAAATCCAGGACTGTCGCTGAAGGATGACTGAGAAGAATCCTACTTCGCCTCGAGTTCCCCACCAATCGGATTCCAGGAGGCTTTCCTCCATCAACGCGGAATCTATTCAATAAGAAGTCAGTACAGTCCTCGAAACCAAGCTCAGGGTCCGCTTACATATGCTCCAGAACCAGTAGCCCAAACCAAGTTCTAGACCTCCGCATCAACTCTCTTTCCCTCTCAAAGTCATGGTCCGCAACACCTGCTGCTTCCTCATCATTCTTATATGCCAATCTTTCAGTCAGCTCTTCAAAAGCTTCATGCAGTTCCAAATCAAGTGCCATTCGTGTAGCAAAAGATAAAATGAGCAGTCGTTCAGAAGAGTAACATGCTACTACAAGCATTGCTTGAACGGACTCGAGACAGTTTAGCCCCGTGTTTTGAATGATGACGTTGATCCATTTTTTCAGTTCGGCATGGAGCATGTCGGAAGTTGGACCACTGATTCCTGAAATTGAGCGTCAGTTACCATATTTGTCAAGCCCGCCTGGAATTGACCTATAGCAGCTTACTTGTCTCGACCATGCAGCCGATAGTGCATATGGCATTCAATAAAATGCTGCTCCGAGCTCTGACGGAATCGAAATTATCGTAGACTGGGTCGAATATTGGAATGTATCTGTCCTATTATTTTATTTGAAGGAGTCAGAGATTCGGTTTTCTTCGATGCAATGAGTCCGAATTTTGAGGTTTTACTTACACAACCTTGGAAGAAACTGGAGATAACTTTAGATAAGTGTGAACATTCAACGTGAGAAGTGGATAAAACGTACGTATTAAAGCAAGACACTGCACCTTCCGGTGTGATAAGACCTTTATCAATGAAATCGGCGATTGATTCTTCCCGAATCTCAAAGCAAGAGCGTTTACGCTTATTAGGACGGGCAGCTTCTCCATTTGGCAGCTCATATATTGGAGCTACCGCCCTACTCTCATTCGGAGACACAGTTGGCATAGATCTTTGATAATTAGTTGAGCTGTGGATGTAGTCCGTTGAGTCTTGGTGGGCTGTTATGGCCCCAGTACCCTCTTGTTGATGAGGATGAGCAAACTGTGAACATGACGAAGTGCAGACACTTCCACGTCGTGGCTGGTCTTCATGATCATGTAGCTGTGGGGGAGGGGATTCGAATTCTTGTTCTTGAAATTGTGGGGTTGGGCTGATATGGTTCTGGTTGATCAAAGCTTGCATTTCACTCAGTTGCCGACGCAAATATTGGACTTCGGACTCGACGCCCTCGAGCCGTCTGCAGAAGCATCAGCTGATTTTACCTCGGGTTGCAACCATGGTATTCCTGTTACTTACTCCGAAACAGGGTCTTTAGGGATCTCAAAGAAGACACACTGTTTATCAAGCTTCTGGCACCTGTAGGCATTATTCTTAGAAACCCTTCCTGCATAACGCTGCAGGGGTGTTGCATACCTCCCACATGGCCGATCGCCATCACATCTAACCTATAACGGAATTAGTGAGCTCCTCGATCGTACTAGCTTTAGCAAGGGGGCTTACCTTGGATTGTCGACAGGCACTACACGCTTTCTACACAATTAGGCACGGACTGTTAGGGCTGTGCCGGAGAAGAACACCGAGCTCCGGGGGTAGGGTTCATACAGGGATACGCTTCTTCCCGATTGGGACAGGGAGCAGGTGTAATGAATCCTCGTCCGGCATATTCGGGATATGAAGAGCCGTGTTATCTCCTAGGGTCCAGTCAAGGGGGTTGGGTATCGGGAGAATCGGAGGAAACAACGTGGTGCAAAAGAAAAACGCGGGGATCGGGTATTCCTCCGCTTAACGGAGAGTCAATGGTGGTTCCTGCCGATTCTCCACTTTTCTCCCCAGACTAACCCCAGATCACACACCGCCGATCCCGGCTGTCAAACCCAATATTTTCAATAATTCCCACTTTTTCTTCGGTTTTCGCGCCCGAACACCGACCCCTTTCCCTCATCTGGTAGTGCCGTCTCCTCATTCCTTGCAAACTGCACGCGTGGCTTGCTCGGTGGCTTGCTCGGTGGCTTGCTTAGGAAGTCTGGGTGATTGGCCCACTGGACCGGAACTTGTCCGCCATTAGGTCTCGTTTCAGGGATTCAGTCGACTTCTTCCGTATCGGATATCCTTTGAAAAAACAGTGTGGTATGATTTGAGCCTATGGGCAGTTCGATAAAGATGACTCTAAAGAGACTTGTGGCTTGCTCTTGGTGAACCTTGGACTTGAATCACACTAGTCCCCAGGAGATCATAAACTTCGTTTCCCCACGGGGTTCACATATACCCTATTCTTCCCGAGTCAACTTGTTCCGGCTTTTAAGTACTCTGGGGTTTGTCCATTTTGCCGCTTCCTTCGACAAGTTTCAGGCTCCATCTTGCTTATCCATCTACTATTTTTATTATTCTATCTCGTGTTGGATTTCATTACCACTTCTTATCTCTATACCCGTGGTCAGCGATGTCCCAGGTAAAATCTTCGCAGTCCAAGCACCAGCCGGAGGAGCACCAGCAGGAGGAATTTGTCGAGTCCATCGAGGACGAGGAGCAGGTTCATCAAAACAAGCAAGATGCAGCTCAAGGAAGTAAAGGCCAGCAGGATCAGGCCCTGCAGTTGATCGAGGATGCGGGATACACAACCATCCTGACCCCAGAGAACAACAAGCGTGTGCTTCGAAAGATTGATCTTCGTTTGCTTCCCATCATGTTGGTCATTTACTTCCTTCAGCAGCTTGACAAGTCCACTCTCTCCTATGCGTCCGTTTTTGGACTCAAGGAGAGTGCCCATCTTGTTGGCCAGCAGTATTCCTGGCTGGGTGCGGTCGTCTATGTCGCCCAGCTGGCCTTCCAGCCCCTGGTGTCTTATCTTTTGGTCAAGATTCCCATGGGAAAGTTCTTGGCAGCATCGACACTTCTATGGGGTATTGCATTGTCTTGTATGGCTAAAGCCGACACCTTCGCTACGTTGATGGTGTGTCGGTTATTCCTTGGTGCCTTCGAGGCCGGCTTGGGTGAGTTGATCATACCCTATAACGAGAGTTCGCTTCTAACGATGAACAACCAGCACCCGCTTTTATTGCAGTGACCCAGTCATGGTACCGACGACGTGAACAGCCTGTGAGATTGGGTTCGTGGTATGCCATGAACGGTGTGGTCAACATGGTAAGCCATTCATACGCTTTGGTTTCAAGATGAGAGGACTAATTCTTCATCGTGAAGGTTGGAAGCTTGATCACATATGGTCTTGGACACATCAATTCCTCCGTCTTTGCTCCTTATCAGGTATGGCGGTCTTAACAAATACCATTCACAACAAAGCCCTAATTATAGCAGGTCATTTTTCTGTTCTTTGGCCTTCTCACGGTTGCATTCTCAGCCGTTGTCTTGTGAGTCGACTCCATATTCCTGATTGAATTTCTCAACAACATTCTAACAATGCTTTCTCTATAGCTTTTTTATGCCCGACTCTCCCGTGAATTCTACGTTCCTGTCAGAAGATGATAAACTAGTGGCCATTGAGAGGTACCTGCTCCTGCAAGCTTTCCGGGTTTTTGTTGAAGCTAACAAATGGACAGACTGCGAATGAATCAGCAGGGTATGGAGACTCACGAATGGAAATGGGAGCATGTGAAGGAAGCATGCCTGGATCCCAAGTCCTGGTTCTGGTTTTCTCTGATGATTTCTATCTCGTATGTAAAACGCATTTTCTTTTACTATGCCTCCTTTTACTAACTATCGCAGTATTCCGAGTGGCGGAATCACTACTTTTGGCCCCTTGATCATCGAATCTTTCGGTTTCAACAGCCTCAACACAATCCTTCTCAACGTTCCTTTCGGTGCAGTTCAGCTTATCGCTACAATGGGAGGTGCATGGTTGGCCACGACATGGAGGAAGAAAGGCCCAGTCCTTGCAATGCTGTGCATTCCACCGATTGCGGGCTGTGTCATGCTGCTTAAAATCCCGCATGATGATGCTCACAAGGGCCCTCTTCTTGTCGGATACTATATTATCTCCGTTTACCCTGGCATCACACCGTTGATTTACTCTTGGTCGGCCGCAAACACTGCTGGAGAGACAAAGAAGAAGGTCACCACTGGTATTCTTCTCGTTGGACAGTGTGTTGGAAACATTATTGGACCCAATCTCTACAGCACAGATGAGGCACCATTGTACCGCCGTGGACTTTTGGCTGATCTCTCACTTTTCTGCGTGTTGTGGCTCCTGATTGTGCTCCTCATGGTTTACCTTTCTTATCTCAACAAGCAGCACGAGAAGAAACGGGTTGCTCTCGGAAAGAGTGCCAAGGTCGTCGATCACTCTATGTTCGCGGTTGGAACTATACAAACCGACAAAGAAGGCGTTCCTGTCCAACAAGTGGTTCACGACAATGCCTTCAAGGATCTGACTGACTGGCAGAACGAGGACTTCGTGTACGTCTATTAGAGACACTACACAAGCAACAACACTCAGGCAGTGTTGATGACGAACCTCAACGATTATTTATGGTAGCATTTTGAATATAATTTGTGATTTTTAGTTGAAACACCCAAGTGCCGTATCCAGTAGTACCCCTACCTACTACTTGGTATTCTCATTTAGCAAACGTTTCACTCTCTAGACCTCTCCCCCTTTACCACATGGGTGCCTGTGGTTTTTTCGTCTCATGGTCTCCCCAGTTAGTAGTTGAAAAGTAGGAGATGAAAGCAGGCACTGGGCAGTAATTACATTACGGTCAATACCTATAAGTATTGAGCACTCAGTATGTACACTTCAAGGTTAGATACATCCAGAGCTACTAACAGTCGACTTACAAAACCTGGGACTTTAACAGCGCGCCGCACGTATGCGCCGCGCTCTTTACTTTTACCTTCCTAAAACGATTCAGCTGGTTTGGCTTATAATAAAATAAGTTTTCAGCTGTCCCAGCCAATTTCAATTACTACGTGCGTGCTAGCTCCAGACCTCCTTAGTGAATTTTTAAGTCATGGGGACCCAGCGGGCTTTCGGTGTTCACGCCACATACCCGTGGACGGCTAGTGATATCGGGTGTCCGTTCACAAATTCTTTATATTTTTCTTAAACATTTTTCCTAGCTGCATTTCCATGGCCCCACATGGTCTCAATCGGCCTTTGTATTTGCTCGCGTCCCCCGGCTTTTCGATATCCGGGGGTGGGTCAATAGCCGGTCGCGTCCGTCCAACACTTCGCAAGTCGGAGATGATCCCCGATCTCCGATGTATACCTAGGTCCTGCCCCACGTCATCCAAGGTTTTGGAGCATGAGAACGCGGGGCAAGCAATTGGAGAAAATGCTACAAATATAGCTGTGCGCCATGGGGTACCGAAAATAATCATCTACGATTGTTCTCCGTGAAGAATCAATACATCAATCACAATGCCTCAAAAAGAAAGCTCCCCGCGCGGGTATCAACAAGTGCCTTCGAGCACCGAGCAAAATGACGCCTCTGTGCACATTCGCAGCAGCACCAAGAGCAAGGATGCCTTTGACTTCTCTTTTGAAGCTATCCGCCAGAACCTTTTCCGTGTCAGCTTCTCCTCGCCAAAGCATGTCATTCCTCCCTACCCAAGCGTCACCAAGCCCGAGACCGATCTCAAGAACGTCAATGTGTCCGCCAGCTCCTCCGAAACCTCCAAGACCATCAATGTTGGCGGCGTCACCGCTACCGTCGAGTGGGAGCAGACTCCCGTTGTTTCGCTGGCCTGGACCGGCTCCGATAAGCTCCTGCATCGCGATCTGCCTCTGCGCTCATACGTTGCTGACGGAGAGGGTGTCGCGCACTACTCCGTACATGACCGGGAGGCATTGCACGTCGGTCTAGGCGAGAAGGCTGCGCCGATGGATCTCACTGGCCGCTCCTTCCAGCTTTCCGCGACCGATTGTTTCGGATATGATAACTACAATACCGATCCCCTTTACAAGCACATCCCGTTGTTGATCAAGGCCACTCCCGAAGGCTGCGTTGCTTTCTTCTCGACAACCCATGGTCGTGGCTCCTGGTCTGTCGGTGCTGAGATTGATGGTCTTTGGGGCCACTTCAAGATCTACCGCCAGGACTACGGTGGTTTGGAACAGTACATGATTGTTGGAAAGAACCTGCAGGAAGTTGTTCGGTCATACGCTGAGCTGGTTGGAATGCCCCTACTCGTTCCCCGTTGGGCCTACGGCTATGTTTCAGGTGGCTACAAGTACACTATGCTTGATGAGCCTGTTCGTGCCCATCAAGCACTCATTGACTTTGCTGAGGAACTGGAGTCGCACGGTATTCCTTGCTCAGGCCACCAGATGAGCTCCGGATACTCTATCTCTGAGCACGAGCCTAAGGTTCGAACTGTGTTCACCTGGAACTACTCCCGCTTCCCTGACCCAGAGGCGTGGGTTAAGAAGATGCACGCGCACGGTATTCGTCTGATCAGCAACATCAAGCCCTTCCTTCTCGCTTCCCATCCCGATTTCAAGCATCTGATCGATTCCCGCGGTTTCTTCCAGGACGACGACAAGGAGCCTGGATACATGCAGCTCTGGAGTGCTGGAGGTGCCACCGGTGGTGATGGCTGCCACATCGATTTCACATCCGAAGCCGCCTTCAAATGGTGGTTCGACGGCGTCCAAAAGCTCAAGAAGGTCGGCATCGACGGCATGTGGAACGACAACAACGAATACACTCTCCCCACCGACGACTGGACTCTAGCCCTCGACGACGCAATGGTCAACAGCAAAGTAAAGAACACCCTCCCCAACAGCGTCGGTCAATGGGGCCGCGCCCTCCACACCGAGCTAATGGGCAAATCCTCCCACGACGCCCTCCTCGACGCCGAGCCAAAGTCCCGACCCTTCGTCCTCACCCGCAGCGCCACAGCCGGTACAATGCGTTACGCCTGCAGCACCTGGTCCGGCGACAACGTCACAAGCTGGGAAAGCATGAAGGGAGCCAACGCCCTCTCCCTCAACGCAGGCATGTCCCTCATGCAATACGAAGGCCACGACATCGGCGGCTTCGAAGGACCCCAGCCCTCCCCCGAACTCCTCCTCCGCTGGATCCAACTCGGCTGCAACTCCATCCGCTTCACAATCAACTGCTTCAAGACCTCCCCCGACAACAACTCCGTTGGCGAAGTCATCGAGCCTCACATGTACCCCGAGATCACTCCCCTCGTGCGCGACACCATCAAGCGTCGCTACGAAATCATGCCTTACATCTACTCGCTCGGCCTATCCAGCCACCAGACCGCTTCGCCGCCGCAGCGCTGGACCGGCTGGGGCTACGAGTCCGATCCCGAGGTGTGGACAAAGGCCCTCAAGGCCGGCGACACGCAGTTCTGGTTCGGCGACTCGATGCTCGTCGGCGGCGTCTACGAGCCCGGCGTCAACGTCGCGAAGATGTATCTCCCCCGCAAGTCGGGCTCCGTCTTCGACTACGGCTACGTGAACATGAACGCCCCGTACACTTACTACCCGTCCGGGCAGTGGGTTGAGATCTCCTCCGAGTGGCGTGAGAGCATCCCTCTGATCGCCAAGATTGGAGGCGCGATCCCCGTGGGCAAGAATGTGCATACTCGTGTACCGGGTGATGAGACTGCGGCTTCGCTGGGCGTGAAGGAGCTAGATGATTACCGTGGTGTGGAGGTCTTCCCGCCCAAGGGATCTTCGCATGGAACTGTCTTTGAGAATACTTGGTTCGAGGATGATGGTATTTCGCAGGTTACTAAGATCTCCAACTACACTCTGAGCTATAGCTCTACTGAGGAGAAGGTGCTTGTGCACCTCCAGCGTGATGAGAGCAGTGGCTTTGTGCCTGCTTGGAAGGAGCTGGATGTCGTTCTTCACCATGGAGACGCTCGCGTTGTGGTTACCTCCTCTGGACAGGAGATTGTGGCCAAGGGCGCTGATTCCCGTGGTCGGTTGGTGTACACTATTAAGGCTTGAGATGACTTGTTATGAGAAATGATGTGCTGGACTGGGCTTGATCAGGCTACTTGGGACTATGGATAAACATAGATTTTCATATTTGGACATACATAGAATGAATTGTTAATTGGACCTTTTGAAGTCTTTTCGTTCTGATTTGATAGCTGTGTTTAAGTTTGAGGTTGCAACGCTGTAAATTTAGTCAAAAAAACTCATAGCCAGGACAAATCCACCTGAAAATATCACTGCTGAATTGAACAGGAAAGGGGTACATTAAAATCCAAATGCATTTATGAAAAAAGACTTGTTAATACACGAAGATGTTATAACACCAACAAACAAGGAATCATCTATACAGTACAAAGTCCGACGCTCGAATGCAATGTCGGGAAGAAATCGAAACCACAAAGCCTTATCAAGACATGCAAGAACAGCAAGAAAGACAGAAAGGTCTCAAAACCCCTACTTCTTATTCTCAGCACCAGGAATCTCACCAGTGAACGGATCCAGCTTCAACTCCTTCGAAGTGATAGGCTTGTAGGTCAACTCGCCCTGCGCAGCCAACCCAAGTCTCCTCTTCTGACCCGCCTCACCAGCACGACCCAAAACACCCGCAATAAGCCCAACAGCCTGAAGACTATCGTCATTCGCAGGAATGGGATATGTCAAACGAGTAGGATCCGCATCCGTATCCACAATTCCGACCGTAGGCACATTATTCAAACCACACTCGTGCAGCAGCACAACATTCTCCAACGGGTTGAGACAAACAACCAAGTCCGGCTTCACGGACGGCCGATCCGCCAGATCCTGCTTGAACTCGAGCAGGGGCTCATCCACCGCATTCACAACCTGTGTCTCGCAGTGGCCTAGAATCTGCTCTCCGTTCGTCAGGGAGCCGGGGATCCAGCGCTCGAAGATGTGGTATCCGCGCGCCAGCTCGGCAGCGCGGACAACGGCGGCCTTTTGGCCCTTGCGGGTTCCGACGAAGAGGATGATGCCGCCGCGGGCGGCGACCTCTTCGATGACCTTTGCGGCACGGCGGAGGTACGCGGCTGTTATGTCGAGGGAAATGATGTGGATGCCCTCGCGGATACCGAAGATGTAGCGACTGTTCTGCGGGTTCCAGCGGGAGGTGCTGTGGCCCATGTGTGTGCCTGCAGCGAGGAGGAGCTCGAGGGTGACATCTGATGGGGAGGGGGGGTTGGTGAGAACATCATGGGTGTGGATTTCCTGGACGGTGGAGCCAAGGGCGTTGAAGTTCGCTTCTGTGGAGGTTGGAGAGAGAAGGTTAGATATAAGGATTTTCTTGGATGTTGGATGTGAAAAATAATATAGGTTTTATGTTCGAGGTGTTTGGGCGTTTTTTAAGGGATTCGGAGTTGCTCACTTGACCTTAAGGAGCCCTTCCAGGCCTCTTTAGGGGTTGGTTGGCGTGCAGCCTGAGTGACTTTGGGGATGATAGCTGAAATGGATGGAGTCTCGGCTGGAGTCTCGACTGTTGTGTCGACGGGTGCATCGGAGAATGAGCGGCTGTAGACCGGGGCGCGGCGAGTGAGAGCGAGCAATTGGCGGCCTAGAAGGAGAATTGTCAGTCCAGAAATTCAGATTGATTTGGTCAAGGATATTCAAAGCCACTCACTTTGCCGCACACCAAACTGTCGTACAATCATGTTGGTTATTGATTTCGGAATTGGAGCAAAGGCGTGTTCAAGACTTGAGATCTCCGCGCAACTTTTGTCAAACTTTCCGTGGCCTAAGGCAGAAACTACTTTTTTTACACCTGAGGCATTTATTGACTAACTCGGGCATCAAGGCATCAAAGTCTATTACGCTAATCCCGATACAGACACGGGCTGGACTGATCTCTGGATCGGGTTTTCCCCGCGCAGTGGCAAAGTCCCCCTGATGTAATACGTCGATCTTAGATTCATGGATTTAAAAAAAAGCAATTCTGATTCTCGTGGATTCTTGATATCGATGCGAAAATAGTACATGTAAGGGCTAATTAAGCCATGGAAAAAAATATTCAATAACAAAGATTCGGCAAAAGGACACATGCCAACCCGTTCTCGCCAAAGTAGCAAATGTAAAGGAAATTCATGAGGTTTGTAAAAGTCATCAAACTAAACGCACGAATGATTGAAGATGGTGGAGAAAAAAGCAAAAGGACGACGGCAGTCGGTCGAGGGTATCAAGACGATAGGAACATTCTCCTTTTAGCGCTTGAAGTAGCCACCGAGCTGGTCCATCATGTTGCTACCGTTGTTGGAAGGAGGGCCAGGGGGGCCACCGTAGGGAGAGCCCTGGGGACCGTCATCGTGCTTGCGGTGCTTCTTGATAGCATCTTCAGCAATGCTACCAATGATGGCTCCACCGATCGTTCCGAGGAAGCCGTGGTTGGCCTTGTGGCCAGCGAAACCACCAGCGGCACCACCGGCAAGGGCACCGGCGAGACCACGCTCACCCTCCTGGGCTTGACCGGGGGCAGACTGCTCCTGCTCATTGTAGTAACTGGAAGAGTGAGGTTAGTATGAAGTGTTCGGGGTAATGTGGGTAAAAAGTGGGGGTGTGAAACATACCCCTGTCGGGAGGAGTCCTGGCCGTACTGCTGCTGCTCGCCGCCGTAGTGTTGCTGGCCCTGCTGGCCCTGCTGGTTGTAGTAGTCGCCAGCACCGCCCTGCTGACCCTGCTGGGAGTATCCCTGCTGGCCGTAGCCTTGCTGCTGGTGCTGAGGCTGCTGCTGGTTGTAGTATTCACCGGAGCCGCCCTGCTGCTGGTTGTAGCCCTGCTGGGGGTAACCGCCTTGCTGACCACCGTAGCCCTGCTGAGGGTAACCACCCTGCTGCTGGCCGTAGCCTTGGTTGTATTGATCGTTGTTGTAGTAACCGGACATGATGAAGGTTGTGGAGTTTTGAAAGTGATGGAAGGTTGAGAGGGAAGAGGAAGATGGAGAGTGTTGGTGGATGATAAGAAATTGAAATGAGGGGCAGAGAGACGTGACCTTTTTATAACAAGTGACTGCAGGGCTGACGGGGCCAAAAGAACCCCACATGGCCACGCAAAATCACGGAACGAAACGCACTCGGGGGCGCAGTTCTGTCACTGGTTGGGCACAGCCAAGGCACCGCCACATCTCGCCATTTTCTTTTTCATTACATTACATTGCATTACATTACATTTGCTTACTTTGCTTGACAGTTCAGGGCCCGGAGGGTCAATGCACAGGGCTGAGCCTCGTTCTGAATTACGGAAAAATACATGATACGTCAGTAAGATATACACTTCTCACTACCGTATCCAGTAAGTGATACGTTCAAGTGGTAATATGTACGTGGCTTCCAAAAATAGGAGAGAAAACCGGTCTTCGGAAGCTCGGCCTAAGATCTTCTAATTTGTTCTATGAGAGTTCGATCGTTTACGAAGCGCCAAGACGATCGGGTTCGCGTTATTGAAATTTCACTTCCGCGCGAATTCCGGTTGCCTAGCGCGCTAAGCCACTACCTCTCTTGGCTTGTGTCACGAATTCACAATTTTCTTTTCTCCCCTCTTCTATGCCGGGAAGACCGAAATCTCCGGCATAACTTTTCTCCTTTTGACCCTTGTTCGGATCTGCCGATATGGTTTCTCTCGTATTGAAGATTGAAGTGGCCTTTCCCACAATCCAAGTCTCCGCGGATGCCGAATAGAACAACCTATAGGGAATACCCCAGGCCCACATCTGACGACGGGACCCATTCTCGAGTCACCCAAGGGACTTGGAAGTCGGCGTTCCCTTTTTGAAACTCCCGGCCCAGATCATCCACCTCGGTCCGGTGACGGGAGAAGAGGACCTAGCGACTCCCGATTTTCAGTAATGCCCGCTTATTGGTCGGTGGTTGGTTGTTGATCTAGGGAAAAGGTTGCTCAGACACCATATCTAATCAACTATATTTGCTCTTTTTTTTGGTCTATGTACTGCATACATGCACATGTGCTATCCGACGGACATATTTTGTGAAGTGTGTAGCAAACTACAGCATTTAAAGACTCGTAACTGGTTCTTGCCCCAGCTGGGGAATACATGTAAGGGATGATTAACTATGCCGACCTCATCACCGTTACACCGCATGGCAAATCTACAACCCCACAAGCCAACAAAACCAATCATTCCATGCTGCGGGGCTGATACCAAGGTGTTCGCGTCAAATAATGATCCCCATGATTCTCCTCCACTTGCTATCATTACCAAATACGGGACGCGCCGATGCGCCAGAACCTATTCGCCCTTCTTTCTTGTCGATCTATGCCTTGGATCTCGAAATCGAGCGATCTGCCGATCACCGTATCTCTCAAATAAAAATATAGTATAAAGGAAACAGCCAGCATGATCGCCCGACTGAAGCTTATTTTTTCCGCCTTAGCAGCCAAAGCTTCTATTGCATTGCGTCCATCATTTCGCGTTCAGGATGTTTTGGTGCTGGCATGTCAGATATCCATATACTTCCTCTTTTTCACGGCCGTAACGGCTGGAGTGGTAGCAGGAGCAGGAGAAGTAGCAGCAGACACTCATCACCCGACAATCTACCTCATCCGACATGGCGAAAAGCCCATCGACCCAAACAATCATTCGCTAAACTTTGAAGGTGCCATGCGCGCGCAATGTTTACGAAGGGTCTTTGGAGTGAGCTCTGCGTATGATATTCAATATATCATCGCGCCGACTGTGATCGCAGGTGAGTGTGTACATTAATAGTAGAGTTATTCCATGGGCTATGTTGAAGAATCAGATACCCAGTACCTAGAGCCGCGGTGCTGATGTCATTTCTTTTCGTTATCAGATGACGAGCACGGCCGTCCTTACAGGACCGTCCAACCTCTTGCGCATGACCTTGGTCTAGAGGTGGACTTGCACTGCAGCAGGGATAAATTGAGATGCCTTGTTGATGCCATCCGGTCTTATAACGGCCCGGGCAATATTCTTGTCTCGTGGCGACACGGAAACATGAAGAAAATATTGCCGCTTTTGGGAGTCGAGAATGGGGCGAAGTATCCCAAACACCGGTAAGTTGATTTAAGTTGGTTTGGTTTGATTGCTTAGTTTCGAGCTGCGAGACAATTGATGGTAACTGGAATACTAGATTCGACATCATTTGGACTATTCCATATCCATACGACCAGCTCACTGAGATTAAGAGTGAGAATTGTCCTGGCTTAGATGTGGATGCGCAGGGGCTGATCGTTCAATATTGAAATTTGAGGAAATTGGGGCTAAAGCTGAAATCCAGGTTAGAGCTGAAAACATTGTATTCGCTAAGTTGCTGGATGTAGGATTAAGGTTGAATGAGCAACATTTGAACGGAATCCTGAATAGCAGTACACAATTAATTAGTTCTAAGATAATATCCTTTTCGGGTATACACTGCGCGTATTTGATAATAAATAACAAGTTCCGTTTCCGTTCTGTGGCTGTGCTTTGTCGCACTGGTAGCTTTAAATGTTCAAATGTTGGGCAATTTCCTAAGTGAGAATATGCTGGGCGCCGTATTGCTTACTGTTTCGGTCCGCGACGATCCCGACGATCATTTCCAGTGGCAATTGCCAATGTCAGCCTTGTCCCGGGATTTTGTGCATAGTAAGCACTAAGTGTTGATTTCATCCCGGTGTCACAGCTTTCAAGTGCTTGGAAGTTCTTTCAACCGTTACCTATTACCTAAATGACTCAACACGAGCGAAAAGCTATAGATTGGGCAGATATACTATGGATCCACATTTGGGAATCGACATTCTTGAAATGTCAAATCAGAACTGCCCTTATCTTATCAAATTTGTTCATAAGCAGGACAGAAACGAGAGCACTATATTTCAAAATTTGATCACAATTGTCCTCTAGAGCTGCCAGCTGATTACTCAATGTTCTGTATATACTTCGCACTCCCCAATCCAGAATCCTCCTTCAAAAATCAAACTGTAATCCGTCGAGCCTTCAAATACTCATAATCAGGCATGGACTTCCTCACATACTCCTCCACCAGCCCCCCAATCTCCTCCCCAAACTCCACCCTCCACTTCGCCGCCTCAACATCAATATCCACATCCTCCGGCGCCTTATCCCTCACAACCCCCGACGAACTCTCCAACGTAGAAAGCATAACACCAGCAGCCCGCTGATGCAAGCTCACCTCCTCAGCCCCCTCCCCAACAACATGACTCCCCCACTTCGCCGACTTCCTCGTCTCGCCCTGCTCCGCCCACTCAAACTGCACAACACCCTTATCCAGCCCCGTCCGCTCACAAAACTCCCCCACAACCCCAGGATTATGCACGAGATCATGCGCATCAATAACCGGCGGCGGAACAGGCCTATCCGGCTGCTCCAAGCACCACTCATACATCAACCTTGTCCACCGCATATCCATATTCGAAAACGACGCCCCCCGCACCCCGTCCTCATCCAGCAGGCCCGATTCTCCGATCTTCACCATAGCCCGGTACATGGACGGCCACGCCAGCGCCGGGTGCCGGATGATAAACGCAAGCTGCCACGAGCGCAGGTACTCGTCCGAGAACACCGTCTCGTTGAGCCGGGAATACGTCTGTGCGGCGCCGTACTGCTCCGGCATGGCTATGCGGAATTCGTTGAAGAGGGCTTCGTCGTGGATGCCTGTGCTTGCTTTGTGGAGGGCTGCGGGGCTGTAGAGCCAGTAGGCGTGTTCTTTGGCGAACATCATTTTGTGGGTGGTTGAGGCTTGCGTGGAGTATTCTTCCAGTGTGTTGAAACACTCCTGGAAGGAGCGCTGGGCTTCTGCTTTTTGGTCATCGGTCCATTGGGAGATGGGTTTGTGTGGGAGATTGTTGTTTAGGGCTGCGGCGGCTTTGGTGTAGGCTGGGTAGAAGAAGTAGCCGCCTTTGGCGCTTGTGAGGAGGTTGGGCTGTTGGGGGATGTTGAGGATTTTGAGTAGGAGGTTTGAGGCTGTTCGTGGGATGCTGACTAGTAGGAGGCGCCGGGGTGGGGTGGCGGGGGTGGTGTTGTTGGTCTGGGGTGAGGGACCAGCCATTTCTAGTCGCTTTTTAGTGTATAGGGCTGATGATGGATGATCTTGATAGGCCTTGTGGTATATAAGCTTAATTGTATAGAGCAATGAGAGTGGAGGGAAATGGCTATATTCTGGGGGCGTATGGCGTGATTAAATACCAGTGTCTAATAGACTAGATCGACCTGCGTTGCTATTCTGTAAACAATAGTTCTGTTGGCACGGACATCCACCTTCCAACAGTGGAAACATACTTTCCTTTTGGCCTTTCTTCTCTTCGCTACCATTGGGCCCGTCGGTCTTTGGTCGTTCGTCAATCTGAAAAAGGGGACTGCTCATGTACGTAAATTCGGGATTTGACCGGGTTGTGTGGAGTGATCTGCAATGTTCGTTTCTCTTCTGGGTAAACAAAGAAGTAGGGTTCTCGGTGTATCGGACCTAGGAAGCTCCGAATGCACCCATCCCTCGTATCATGCACGAGATGCTTGGCAGTCTAAGTATTAGAGTCAGACGACAAATCGAAATTGTGTATGGCCAATTGTTGCAGATGAGGTGGGGTTGAATTCTGAAAGCTCTGTTGATATGCTTTCATCGGGTAAAACCCGTGACAAGAAGCAATGCACGAGTATGACAGTATTGGTCTTATCTGATTTCGGGGCCAGGAACTGTGGGGCAGGATCCAATTAAATGGTCCATGCAGTATGACCCATAACGAAATATGAAATTTGGGGTACAAAATGTTGGTTCTGAGCGTGGGGTTGCTGCCAATGGTCGGGTTGTTTCTCTGGTTGTTTCTCTAACTTGGGTTGGAAGTCGAAACTAAGTGCTAGCTCTGGTCCTAGACAGGACCGAATACCATGATCATCTATACCTCCAGATTAGCTTAATATTCTAGACTCGATATGGATAATACCAATGCTGGATGGATGTTGGAGATGAAGAAAGAGTCAAGAATCAATTCGTCTTATACATAGCACTCATCTCTATCTTGCTCACTATACTAGTACAATCACAGACTATACACAAAATATTTTTTTAAACAGAAAACCAATAAAGCCTCTCAACTATCCAAGGGACTCTTGCAGGTGAACGAGGTGGTGACGCTCGACTTATAAGTAGCCATCAATCCAGTGATAGCAGAGTAGGCGCCAAGGCCAGCAAGGGACAACGCGCCAAGGAAGTAGAAGAGGTTGAAGGAACTGAAAATGATACGCTTGGTTCCCATGTTCTTGAATCCACGAGCGAAGCGCTTGAAGCCCTTGTCATGGCGCACGGTCTCGCCCGTGGCAGGGTTGAAACCTTCACCGTCAGCCAGAGCATACTTGTGGATCCAGAAGAGAGTCGCCAGCATCGGGGGGAAGGTGTAGGTGAACTGCAGGATACAGAAAGCAGCGACAACGGAGGTCAAGCCCGAGAAGCTAGGAATACCGGCCGCCAGGACAAAGGCGATGGCCCAGTAGATGGGGATCAGAGCGACCCACATGAACTTGCCAGCCTTGGCGGTAAGAGGGGGGCAACGGAAGAATTCAACGAAGATGTTGTTGTAGATGACCTTGACACCGATGTTTCCGTAAAGACCGGCGGCAATGACACCGGACAGCATGGCAAACACGTTACCGGTGGTCTGAATGCTGTACTCGCTGATACCGAGGTAGGTGGGGTTGATGGAGTACTGTCCCTGATAGGCGTACATGAATAATCCGTAGAGCATGTAACAGAAGTAAATGAAGGCCTGGGCAGCCCACATGCCAGTCAGGAAGTCCTTGGGGCGCTTCATCTCAGCCATGAACTCGGGGAACACCATGGCACCACCGTACGCGAAGACAGCCTGCATGGCACCAGTGACCGAGGCAGTGAAGTCGGCAGGGTCGGGAAGTCCGGCAGTAGTCTTGACAGCGGGCCAAACGCCGTTGACTTCAGTCACGGATGAGCCATTGCCGATAGAGATACCGGCGGATTGGGTATAAGCGGTATAGTTGGGGGGAGAGTGAGCAGCACCACCCATGGTCACAAACATACAGAGAAGGTTGAGCCACACAGCGACGTTGGCCAACCATCCAAACTTCTGCAGGGTACGAACCTGGCCGAGGAAGAAACCGACCAGTGCCCAGACCAAACAGCAGATGATGTAGCAAAGCTTGAACTTGACGGCTTGGGACAGAGCTTCTCCGTTGGAGATGACGATCAGACCGACGTTCAGCAATAGTTGAACGCTCTGTAGGATGTTGAAGAGGTGGCGCATCCAAGGGCCGTACAAGCGGAATCCCATATCACCAAAGCTCCGCAGCGGGAATTGGTATGAGTCAAGACCAAGGAAAGTATCCCAAAGCAAATATCCAGAGTATCCGGCTAGCAAGGCGAAAACAGTGTATAAAGCGATACCAGGACTATTACAAGAAAAGTTAGTCATAATCAAATTTAAAAATGGACACTTTTAGAAGCTTACCCCCAGCCCATGGTTGCGAAAGCATATGGCAGTCCGAATGGACCCAAAATATCAGTGGTAATCAGGTAAAAAATTGCACCGCGGGTGGCAGTGCGCAGCGCACGCGATGCGTTGGTCCACTCCTGATCGGTGATGGTCATGCGAGTGGCCGGATCACTGGTATTCAGGGCGGCGGCATCCTTGCCGTCAACTTCTGTTTGCTTAACACCACCGTCACTCTTGGAAGGGAAGATGATGGAGAGGACTCCATTCTCTGGTGTGGTCAAGTGCTCTTCCTCAACGCGGGTAAGCTGTGCATAGTGGTAGTATTCCTCGAAGGTGACACTGTTGTCGTGCAGCTTGCGGTGCTGGGGGCGAGTGCCGCCAGTGCCCGGGCTATCCACAGAGAAGTTATCAATAACCTCACGCTCCTTCTCGTGAAGGCGAGGATCACCGTCAACGGCGAGACTTCCGAGTTGAGACATTGCCACGAAAGCAGGGGATGAGGGAAACTGGAGGGGAGGAGGTATGAGTCAAGAGCAAAAAGTAGCCAGCGGGGGGAAAGAAGCATGCGACCGGGCTCCCATTTATTATTATTTCATTTGTGGGGGGGCCCAATGCAGCTCCGGGGCAATCGGAAGGCGATATGCATTTCGATTCTAGTCCGCGCCATTCAAGGCCGAGTCGCGACAAAGGGCGCCAAAAAAATGCAGCCGGTGGCCGGAAACGGTCTCGATGCGACCAATGGAGTCTCGCCAAATTTTTTGTGGTTCTGGGTAGGAACATCCACTCTTTGGAGACAAGGCGCGGAAGAGGCCGAAATGAAGGAACACCAAGGAAGCCAAGTAAGCATAAGCCTTCGATGGCTGCCTCGGCACAGTCAACACGATTGGTGGTGAGTGGGGTGGCGTGGAGGATGTGGACCCTCGTTACATCTGCCATATATTAAGGGGACCACTCAGAAGGCACAAAAGACGCCGCGGACCGTAGTAAAGTCAGGGTTCACTATATTTTTATGGGGCACGCGAAATCAACGCGTGATAAATTTCTGCAGATCTCATCCCAAATGGAAAGCTATAGCTTTTGATTGGAGATGATATGCATCGTCAAAGGGGGTTGGATCTCCAATCGGACTGATCGTACATCTTTGTATCACGCAAAAGAAGATGATGATGTACAAGTTAGAAAAGTCAAACGGTGTACAAGTTCCCGCGGCTTCAAGTGAAAAACTCCTCGCTCGCTCGCCACCTTCCTAATTGGTCGATTTCTTTTACGCTCACTTTTTCACATAAAGACGCCCCTAGGTCCACTCGAACCATAACTTTCTTATCGCCTTAGCCGAATTACCTTTGCAATTGACATTTATCGACAAAGCTTTATTCCATGACTATTTCTTATATTTTCTTGTTTTTCTTCTAATTCATTCGTCTCCACGTGGCGAATTCCTTAGGACTTGCCTATTTTGATCCCCAGATTTTCACCCCGCATATATACAGAGTTTCACTACACTTTGAAGTCGGGGAATCGGGGACTCGGGGATTCACATCAAAGGATCATCGAAATGCTTCATTTAATCTACGGTTAGAGGCGGGCCGGCAGGCGACGGCAATTGCGATCGTCCTACAAGGCTGCAGAATTGGCCCCCATGTAGCATCTTTGTTCATATATTCGGCTTCGGTTGATACTGATGGATTGGCATTTCATTCCAGATGATCAGAACCATATTCAAAACACCCCCTCTGCACATAACTATGGCAGGTCAAGGAAAGCTAACACCCTTGGAAGCTTGTCTGCCTCGGCTCTCTGGGATTACACCAGTTCGCATCCATGGATGTTTCTGCCTTATCAACCTTGTGCTTTTTCATAACACGCTTTCACTAACAGCAATTTCCCAGGTTAAAACATCGCTGTCTATGGTCAAAATAATCCATAGTGAATCGTGTACCCAATTCTATGAACTTTCGTTTTTTAATATTTCCAGATCTCAAGGTGGCGCATGTGTGGCTGGTGATTATTCAGGGTGCTGTGGCAGAGACAAACCATGACAGATGCGCGAGCTATGATAACTAATCAACAAAACATGAATAATTCCTCGGATATTCGGAAATAAACTCTGCAATGTTCGCAGCATTAATGTGCAAGAGCAAAACCAGTGCCTGCTTACTCATGTCGAATGTCAGCAGCCCATCAGCAAATGTGGGTCCACTAAGCCATTTCCGGTCCCGCTTTACTTATTGATGATCGATAATGCTTGGATAATCCTCTCGACGACACTTCTACGGCCATCTCGGTACTTCAATTCCAGCCCTATATAAAGCCAATTATCCACGATTCTCCTCCAAAAAGTCACTCAAAAATCAAATATAGTAGTACAAAGCAGTACACAACCAAATAAATCGATATACCCATACAAACCGAAATAAATCATGTCCAACACACTCTCCCACGCCAAGATCGTTCTCCGCCGCTCCAGCGAGCGCGGATATGCAGAGCACGGCGGCTGGCTCAAGTCCTTCCACACATTCAGCTTCGCTGGCTACATGGACCACCGCTTCGTGAACTTCGGATCCCTCCGCGTCCTGAACGAAGATCGCGTCGCCGCCCGGAACGGCTTCCCCACCCACCCCCACCGTGATGCCGAGATCTTCAGCTACATTCTTAATGGCGAGCTCACGCATCGCGACAGCATGATTAAAAAGGGCGCCGAGGGCGAGCAGGGAAAGTCATTTTACCGCATGCATCGCGGCGATGTTCAATTCACCACTGGTGGAACCGGTACGCATTGATCTTTCCTGAACTAGTTGTTATTTTTTTTTCCGTACAAACACTGACGATATAATAGGTATTGCGCACTCGGAATTTAATGAGTCCAATAAGCCTGTTCATTTCCTCCAGATTTGGGCTTTGCCCTGGAAGAGCGGCCTCAAGCCTCAATACCACACTATGAGCTTTAGTGAGGAGGCGAAGAAGAAGGCCTTTGTTCCCATCTTGTCGCCACTTGCGGCTGGTCCCGAGGCTACGCCTGCGGAAGAGGCGGCTGCTGTGCCGAAGATTCCTGACACCATTCCTATCCACGCGGACTTTGTCATGGGTGCTGGTATCATTGCTCCCGCTGAGACATTTAAGTGGAATGTCGGTGCGGGTGAAGCTGTTGAGTCTAAGAAGAAGCGGAACGTTTACATTCATGTGCCCATGACCAAGCAGGGCAAGGCCAAGGTTAAGATTAGTGGTCGTGAGGATGCTGTGCTGGAGGAGGGAGATGGTGCGTTTGTCACCTTGGTGAATGCTGGAGACATCCTCCAGGTTGAGAGTGTTGGAGAGGTTGAAGCGGAGGTGATTGTGCTGGACAGCAACTAGTTTATAATCTTTTGTTTTCTTTTAAATTTAAATTAATGATTCTACGTTATGCACTCAAATATTATAAAGTTTTCGGAAATTTATCTATTTCATGGATCAACAATCATCATGTAGAGACTAGAGCACCGCACACAAGATTGGTGTGTTGACACTATCTCTTCACTTTTGTCACTGGGAGATACCATTCCCCATCAAACCCGTGCATCAATGATAGCTCAAAACACGTCACCATGATTATTTTGATCACTGATGCCTTAGCCAGCCTTCTTTGGCTCCTCTTGGCCATTTTGACCGTCTGGGTCCTTCTACTTCTTCACCGTGTCGCGGATTTCTACGATCCAACTCATCTCCGGTAGAGATGTCCCAGCCCCTCCTGCCATCATCGCTCCCATCTATTTTGAGACCACATCTCAGTCAAAATGTTAACAATATTCTTTTACAAACAGCTCCCTTGTCCCACTTGACGATTTGCCCCCGAACCTCCCTCCCGCTCAATACGCGAAATTCCTTGCCACTTTGCGCGCTGACCAAAAGAGGCTCAATATTCAGCAGCGCCGAAGTCAACGTCAGATTTACGTGGAACCCTGGAAGCCATTCCAGCCATTTGAAGACTTCTTTTTCTCCTTTTGTACATGGGTTCTGACCGGGGCGGTATGGCTACTGAAAACGACACTGCGCGCCGCTTGGCCAGTTTCCCCGTGGTTATTCCCAACAGTCATATTCGTGGTTGAAGTTTTTCTCTTTATCACTGTCGTGCTCTTGGTTACGCTATTCATTTTGGGGACTGCGGCAGTGACTATGGTGAGGGAGCGGCAGAAGCAGCAGCGTATTCGAAGACATCTGGTCGTTGAGATCCCGCCGCTACCGCGTTCCAGAGATGGTCATGTCATAACTACTCCGTCCAGTGAAGGAAGTCTAAAGCCACGGCATCGAGATCGCAAGCGATATCGAGTATCGTCGTGGTGAGTGTTGGGTTGAGGTTCTTCGGTGGAGGGCGATGTCTGGGAGATGTGGGCTTGTTTCCTTTTCTTCTTTCGGAGATATTGATGTGACCGGATATGTCAATAGGATGTTTGGGTATCATTTTGTCCTTCAATTGAGACGTTACAGCTTTTGTTTCGAGGGCTTCCGAGTAACGACCTCTGTGCATAGTATTATAAATATGCTCTTTCTTCCACCAAGGCTCAACGTGCGTCGAGGAGGCAGAGTACGGGTATGTAGCCAAGCCTCAATATCAACACACAATTCAGTCCGGCGAGTCTTCGTTCGAAATTTCGCTTCAATACTCCTGGCAGGAAGGAACAATTTATGTGAAAGGGGAGAGATAAGGGGAAACAAAAATAAAAACAAAAAAACAACAGCCGAGTTCAGAATTCGAGGCGATCGCGGTAACCACTGCGCCACTGCGTCAATTCGACGCAGCCAGGATTCGAACCTGGGCACCCAAAGGAAATCGCTAACGAATGACACTTACGTCAGACTGCTGTTAAGAGATTTTTCGGAATTTTCACTACATAAGGGGGGGGCTGATATCCTAAAAGAAAAAGCAGTCCCAAGGAACTGCTATGCATTCACGGCTAACAACGAAACTGATCATGTGGCCACCTGCACTAGGCAAATATGTGTCTTTATTCTGATATGGTATAATCTCCGCCCGAAAAAAAGCCAATCGGAATAGAGCCAATCGGCTACGATCCTTGAAAATGTGTACACTATTTAGGTTCAAGGCAAGAGGCGACGCAGCTGCAGAGAGTACTAGTCCCAAATGGGGTACTGACAAATCTACGCAATGTTGGGTTAAGAGGATGAATTCAGGTGTCCTTTTAATATTAACCAGCGCCTGTGTGGGCGAGTGGCATAGCCTATTATCTTCTCGGGGTTGGCCGTTGCGATTTGAGAGACGGGTGTCGGTTACAGCGGGGAACATCGCTTAGTAGCCAGACCTCCCTCTAGTGCCACATGGGCGCTACCCTCTGGGCTAGATGTTTGCCAATTTTTTATAATTGACCATGCTGGATTTGACCATCTTTATTTGAGCTCTATCTGCGTGTGATGCATAGTAAAATGAGAGAATGGTGGGACAAGACTTTGACTGATGTAAAATGACGCTATTCACAGGGTACTGGTACTTCTACATACCTTAGAAGTATATAGGGAAATGGATTCAACCTGCCTTTGAACCCAACTTCCACTGGATTATTTGAACTTTTTTTGCTAAACTATTTCAACAGCTATTCAGGACATCTCTATTCCAAACAAAAGGTCAGGATAATTTTTCAACAGTCTATATTTCTCTCTCGATAAAAGCTATGTCGATGGATTCATCGAGGTTTCCACGGGTAGCATACATAGTGGGTAGGTAATTCTTGAATGGCAGACGACGGTCAAAGGATGGGGTTTAAAAAGAAAAGAAAAAAAAGACAAAAAAACAACAGCCGAGGCAGAATAGCAGGCGATCGCGGTAACCACTGCGCCATTGTGTCAATCGACACAACCAGGATTCGAACCTGGGCACCCGAAGGAAATCGCTGAGCTTATACCCTTACGTCAGACTGCTGTTGAAAAGTTTTCGCAAACTTTGATATATAGCCCCAACGCATTTTCAAAACTTTGGGCAGCATGCTCAGAAATGCTGGCTTTAAAAATACGCCACCTTATAATGCGATTCCAAATCGGTGTCATATGAGAGAGGGAATTAAATTTCAGTAGATTCTTTGCAGTCAAGCCGTACTAACTATGTCAAGCTGCATTGCTAAGCTACCCTCTAAAGGGGGTAAAACCAGAAAAAAAGAACATCTGGATCAAAAAAGGAGTGGGGGTGGATGCACCTGAAATAACCACGCCGTCGCCGAGCTATCTCTCAAAGATTCAACACTCTTTGGCATGAAGGTCGGGTAGACTAGGTATGGTCATCTTGGCACCGGGCGGTATCTTCATTGATCACACTATGACGCTGAAGGTCAGGATTGGCGAGCAGAGTAGATGTGCTCTGTGTAGTTACTGGACGTACTGAACCTTGGCAAGCATTTGCTCGCTCTCGGGGTGGGCATGCCGGTCTGACTGTGCTGCTGCTCTGAAATTTAGATGTATGATCGTCAGTGTCTGATTTGCTCGTTCTGCTGTGCTGCTCTCACATTGGAGGCTCTCGGGGTTGTACGGTTCGTTCAGCATGCCGTTTCCCCCCCAATATATACTTATTTGCTGCCTGCCTGTAGTAGTCTGTTCTGCCTGTGTGGGCCTGCTCTTCGGAATTATCATGTTCTCCGGTCGCGTTCTTCATATTGTTTCGCTGACTCTCGGGTATCGGGCTCGATTTCATGTAGACTCTGGATTGAATTGTCTCGTTCGCGCCTGGTGTTGTAAAACACTTTCTGGCGGTTCTCTTTCTTCTGATTTGCGTATACCTCAGCGGCCATGACGCGTCCATGGCAGGCATTGGTGTCTGTTCGGTATCAATCATGACATTCATGCTTCTGTATTAAACATCCAATACAAGCAATATAACGAAATTTCAAGTGGTAAGGAGGGGAGGATGCAAAGATGCAAAGCTGGGGGGGGGGGGGGGGATTCATGATTCTTTGCTATCTTGTGAGAGGCCGTGAACGGCCGCTTTTCCCAGACGCGATAGCTGATGTGATTTTTGGAACAAATACAGAGAGGACGAAATAAAAAGAAAAAGAAGAAAGGAGAGAAAAATAGAAAGAGGAAGATAGTAATAAAAGATAATAAAAGAATAGAAGGATAAAAAAGAAAAGGCAAAAAAACAACAGCCAGGTTAGAATAGCAGGCGATCGCGGTAACCACTGCGCCATTGTGTCAATCGACACAACCAGGATTCGAACCTGGGCACCCGAAGGAAATCGCTATGCTTAAACCCTTACGCTAGACTGCTGTTGATATCCTTTCACAAATTACGGTATATAGGGGCCAGGGCATTAATATCGAAAACAAATTTCTCACTATCTTCCGTGGAATATCCGGCCACCAACTTGCTCTATACCAAAAAGAAAAAAAAAATTTGGATCAGCACCTGTGTAGGATTTTGCCTCAAATGATTCGAAGCAGTAGTAAATTCTTTTCCTCCAGGGCTGTAAATGATATCCACCTATTTCCAGTTAACGGCTCTACCTAATGCTCCTTTCAGAACAAAAGTCAAGCCTAAGTTAAGAGGTTCAAATACGGGTGTTTAGGTGTAGGTATTAAATGTCGTTGAAGTGAGAAAGCAGCACTTGAGAATTTGAGATAAGAGAAAAAAAAATCAACACCACTAACCATGCCCGGTCCTGTGCCGCTAGTGCTGAATTTTCCAAGTGGCAATCCATGGAATCCAGGCCGGGCCTTTTTTGTCATTTGGATATTGGGATTTTTTATGGCAGACCAATGGTTCCGAGTCCTTGCTAGCAACATAGATCGAATGTAGTACCAGCACTTGAGAATTTATTCTTTCAAATGTTAGCAGAAAAATACTTCGAAACACTAAAAATCATTCCAACACTTATTGTCCCAAGCACTCTTGAGGTTCAACTATACTCCTCTAGGGATGTCTAAATGGTAGGAGGTTAGGTATATATTCCCACATGGAGGGTATGTGGTTAAATTTTCAATGTTTGAATCCATGGAGAAAAACAGCTGATGTCAGCCCTACCTGGGTATGCGGATACAGGATTTAGTAATATATAAGAATTATGCAGTCATTAAATGACTGGTTGCGCGGTAAAATTCAATTCCAGTAATTTCAAACAGCTAGAAGTGAATAAGTGAAGATCAAGTACAAGAAAGTTTCAAATAAGGCGTAGGCTGAATTAGGTAGAATCTAGTCCCGTTATAGGATGTTTTAAGGCCAAAACATTCAACAGCAGTCTGACGTAAGGGTATAAGCTCAGCGATTTCCTTCGGGTGCCCAGGTTCGAATCCTGGTTGTGTCGATTGACACAATGGCGCAGTGGTTACCGCGATCGCCTGCTATTCTGCCTCGGCTGTTGTTTTTTTGTCTTTTTCTTTTTATTCTTTTTCTTCCATTTACTTCCTTCCCTCGTGATAGTGGTCTGTCCGTACACTGCGAATATTTAGTGGTGTGGGTGCTATGGTCCGTTTTCTAGTGCACAAAATACCCTCGCCTTTGGACATCAATAACATTACAACTCGTAATTGTAATCATTTAACGCGGATCACTCTCATTGTAGCTTATTCTCAAGGTACAAAATACCAAGAAAAGGAGACTTTTCAGGACTAGGCTTTATCATTATCAGCTTGAGGTACCATGAACACATACATTTATTAATATGTATGGGAAAATTTGCAAACTAGGATCTTAGGATTTTATTATCAGATCAAGAGTTACTGTCTGCAGCTATCAATGGTCCACTGTACCTCTTGAACTATGCTCTGTGGTTGTTGAAGCTGCACGTTGTGACCGCAATGAAGTCGGACAGATCTGCTGAGACGAGAAAGCCTCAAAAGATCTCTTTGCCATTCCTCATTCATCTCGCGCCATCTATCAAGACGTTTCCGAAATAGAGCCCGTTCCTCTTCTGTTCCATTGCCCGCAGCCACCCCAAACTCATACATTTTCTGAAAATCCTCAGGTGTATCCGCAACGATGACACTGACCGGATAATCCCCGAGAAGTGTCCTTTCGAGTTGATTCCTGTGGACCAATGCCCGTCTGTCATCCGGCACCGCCTGCAACTCCGCAGCCTCAGTGACTTGATGTCGGGGATCAGCCTGCTCATCTTGAATGGCTTTCCACTCCGCCTCAGATAGGACATGGGACGTTGCAAGACCGGTGGTTTCAAAAAAATCTTGCTCACCGAGGACTGGACTAAAAACGTCCCAACCCCACGCACCACTATCAAAGAAACGTTCCGTGTTGCAATCCACGAACACCATGCCCACGACATCATTGGGCCTGAGCTCCAGAAACTCGCGAGAAGTGTAGCCTCCCCAAGAGTGAGCGACAATGATATACGGAGGCTCAATGCCCGCGTTCCCGAGGAGGGTGTCGAGCTCTGCTGCGACTGATGCTGCGGATATGCTTGGTGGTGTTTGCTCGGGACCTTCACTCCTGCCCATCCCCGAGCGATCATAGTTCAGCCAACGAGCAAATGGGGCCACGAGTTTTCGCACTACGACCCACTCGTCGATCGTGCTGCCAAGGCCTTGCATGAGAACGACGATAGGCTCTCCAGGCTTGCGATCTGGTCCTGAAACGGACAGATAGAGGCTATGGGAACCGATGGAGACAAGCCCATCCTTATCACCTTTGTCCCAGTCAATTTTAGAGATTGGTTGCATTTTGAACTGGATGTGGGCTCAAGTTGAGCAAAAAGTGAATGGGTTGTTGGATGACCGGGAAGCGAAGGACGCATAAGCCCCCGCTCTCTAAACCTCCCCTCCCTAGAACAAGTTAAGCTTAGCGCCATTTGAGTGGCCCGCTGGGAAAGAAAGTGTAAATGTCTCAACAGTAATCTGTTTTCGAAATCTACTATATTTGGATGATGGCATGGTAAAATAAAACTTCTTTGCAAGCGTGTCGAGCTCTTGGATCGTGCCGTGATGGAGGTGCTTGAGCTTAACTCGGCGCCTTAACATTTCAACATTTATTTTCTTGACGTCATGATTGCAAAGAGATTTGGAATTTTGAAGTCTTAAAATGTTCATTCAACATCAAACGGTTGGAGAATTTAGGTATATACATCAAATGTGCATAGCCAAAAACCGGTCTGCTAGTCATCAGGCGTGTCTATCTGCACCCAACAACTTAATTGTCAGCAGCCCAGACGTCATTCGGAATGTACAAAGGCATAGTGTCCTCCCACCGACTCTCAGTCAGCACCTCCACGTTGGATCCATCGGCATCCATCTGCATGATGAAGGGATACGGTTGCTGGTTGTTATCATAGACGACAGCTTCATCTTGGAATCCGAACATGCCCGAAGCCCAGTTAATTTTGCCACCGGCCGTCCAACCAGCATGCGCATCGTTACATCCCAAGCTGGTCAATCTCTTCAAGTTGCTGCCATCAACATTCATAGTCATAACATCATAGTTATCATCAAGGGGTCCGGAAATCGGCCAGCTAGTACGGCGCGTGAAGACAAGACGGTTGGTGCCATCCTTCGAGAACATGGGGGTATTGTCCCATTCCCAGGTAAGCGCCTTAACCTCACCGGTCTTCAGGTCCATGCGCCGCAGACCAAGAGGCTCAACCTCAGTGCTCTTGTAGTCAAACTCGCGCCAGACGACCCAGCGTCCATCCGGAGAGATGGTAGGGAAACCGGCGTTGGTGCTGCCGTTGGTCAACTTCTGGGTCCAGCTACCGTTTGCCGAGACAAGGAAGACCCAGCCGGGGCTTTCATAGCGGTATTCGAACCAGTCACCTAGGCCGATGGCGATAACTTCACTGTCGTTTCGCCACGAGGCTTGGAAAGTGCCGTTGGTGTTGGTTGCGCTTGTGAGACTTGGGAAGCGCGAGCCATCGAAGATATCTTTCTGATCCGTGCCGTCGGGGTTCATGATGACGAGGGAGGAGTTCTCGGTTTGCTGCGATGTGTATGCGACACGGCCGTCTTTGGACAAGCTGGGGAAAACGTCGCTGAAGCGGTACTCCCAATCCTCGTTCCAACTGTAGAGCTTCTTGTCGATTGAGCGGATGGGTTTCCACTCAACGTGCTCGTAGACCATCTTGCTTCCGTCAGGCGACCAGGACGGAGAGCGGTAGAGGCCGACCAGTGATGTACTGCTGTAGTTGGATGCCACTGAGCCCTTCCCGCTGGCAGTGGTGAAGTTGATTGAGCCGGGGTATGTTTCGTTGGTGAGGATACTCTTTACGAGATAACCGATAGTGTTTTTATCAACGTATTGGGGGAAGATCTTGATACCGCCAGAGTCGGCCGAGGAGTGCACGATTCGGTTCTTGCCCGTGGCAAAGTCAACGGAAACAATGGCTGTGTTGACATCGTAGAAGGCGGGCTCGGAGACACGCGCG
This sequence comes from Penicillium verhagenii, assembly GCF_028828195.1. Lineage (NCBI taxonomy): Eukaryota > Fungi > Ascomycota > Eurotiomycetes > Eurotiales > Aspergillaceae > Penicillium > Penicillium verhagenii. The sequence continues at coordinate 480,475 of NW_026643166.1, read as the reverse complement.
TAGTACGTGAGCTCTGTGGTGATTTCATAGAAGACCACACGGCTGCCGTCGGGGGAAAACTTTGGTGATCCTAGACAGTAACCGGTCTTGTTGGCAACAAGGCGGAAATCACTACCATCGGGGCGAACGGCATAGATGGAAAGTTCCTGAGTGTGTTCCCAGCCGCTGACATTGTTGTGTCCTCGCCATGGTGTGTTGCGATCCGAGGTAAATAGCAACCAGTTCCCATCCGGTGACCAAGCAGGTCTGAAGTGACCATCGGGCAAAGTCCAATCGCCGGCGATCTCGGTGGTGTTAGTAACATTCCATTGGGCACCTGTCTCCAAGTTCTTGATCCAGATGTTACTCTTGTGGTTGTTCAGGGTGCCAGCAAAGGCGACGAGGCTACCATTGGGCGAGATTGCACCCGCATCCTCAACATGGGGAGTGGTGGAGATGGGCTGCAAGTCAGTGCCATCAGGTCGAACGCGGTACAGATCCGACTGTCCGTCACCGGCACGCTCACTGGTGAATACAATCCACTCGCCGTCGGGCGACCATTGAGCATGGTAGTCGAATGTGGTCTCATTTCCGAGAAGCAGACGTGCGTCTGAGCCATCGGTATTGGAGACGTAGAGCTGTGACACAGCCGGTGCAATGCGGTTCATCAGCATCACACCCTTCTTGCCCTCGACAGGCATACCACGGGGCACGAAGCTCGAGCTCGAGTCTTCGGAGCGGGCCTTCTCGGCATAGGGACATGCGGATCGTGCCTTTTCAGCCCTTTCGGCGTAGGGACATGTTCCAGCCACGGCAAGACCGCAGAACAGCGGGGCGATCAATGAGGAAAATCGCATCGTGACGATGTGCAAAGCGCGCCGTTACTGTTGATCTTGATGCAAGATCCCGGGGGAATTGGACATGATCGCGTCCTTTTAAATCCCATCTCCTCGTCTCCTGAGATTAACACACAATTCTGTGGAGATTCCTTTTACCGGGCCCCCAGATAATAATCAGTGGGTCATTGTGTCCAGTAAAAGCCTGTATATTCGCAATGCGTTGCCATATGGGGAAAAGAACGTCGCTGGCTGGTAGGATTCGTGGTAAGGAATCTCGCTCCTCTCCGTCCGTGTCTCCGAGAAGAATCTTGCGATCGACACGGAGGAAGTCTCGATAGTGAGAATACGTATGTGCGTTAGCTTAGTGCTGCAGTTTCAGGGTGCAAGCAGCGAGGCACTAGCGCTAGTCTCTTAATTCTGGTCCTTTTGCATCCCGGCGGTCTGGAGAGAACAGGGGTTAATTCCCCGGCATTGTAGAAAGGACCCTTTTATGTTTTAGATAATAGATCCTGAGCCTCCTTGCCCTTTTCTCTCTTTTCCCCCCACGGAAATTGCATTCACAATTCTTCAGCTTTCATTTTTCGTGGGGTACGATCGCCCACGGGAAAGGATGGGCGAGCACCGAGACCGTTTCCACATTGTTCCCACCCCCGGGCTTGGCTGCTGAGTTGGTAAGATGATCGCCCCCGGTCAGCAAGTTGATCAACCATTTCTTGGGTAGATAAGTCCGGTCAAATGTGAGTTTTTGTTGGTCAACCGGTTAATGGCGTCATTCGTAGTGGGGCCGATGAGGAGGAAGAGTTGAAGGAGTCTTGGCACAGCTGCACGGTCGAATAAGACGGATAGATTAACTGATTGTGCAGCATAAGCGTTCCTCGCTTACTTCGGGAAATTTCTTGGTCCTGTAAGCCAAGCCGGACGGCCCGAGTTAAGTGGATGCCTGCTATCACCGAGAAGCTGTATCTGAGTACCTGAAGGCGCATCACCGTTACATTTTCGATCCGCGACTTTTCTGACATGAAGTCTTTGAACTCTGGTCAAATTAGCCAGCCAATGACGGGAAGTTTCTGTCATGCATGAGTCCTGCAGGAGTCCTGCAGAGATATTCAGGAACTCAAATCATATCGCTTATCGATATGTCAGCGCTAGTTGCCCAAAGTTCGCAACCCGCGTCCGTTGCTCCGAACGCCTCGATGATTTTTTTAAACCATTGGAACGTGTTATGATGATACTCCGTAGACGGTGATGAATACTTTTCAAGCTGATTAATCACTTTGGCCACCATAATCCTAATTTTAGCTTGCCCGATGGTAATTAGCCACCGCAAAGGTCAAAAATCTGACAGTTCCCCTTGCTGTTGAAATCTTTCGCAGAAGAGTACATTGCAATAAGGAAAAAATCGCCCTCGTAGAAATCCATATGCCTGAACTTTATCAATTTTACCCTGAGCATGTGGTCCTTGAACCTTGAAATAAACGACAATCAAACTCACAGCTGAAAACTTGCATCAATTGATTCAGCCCCACTGCTGTCATTACGAAGCCATGAGATACCATGGGCTTAAGGCTAGGATCTGAGCTTGGACATGTTGAGCCCCACAACATCAGGAATCTTACTACGAATGTTGGAAGATTTTCAAAGTTGATCCTTCAAGACAGTCCTCATAATCCCAATTGCCACGATCGGCTATCAAGCACATGAGAAGCTAATCCATGCCCACTCCAATCATTCCTTTCAGCAAACGTTCATTGAACTAGGTCCACGATACCTAGAAAGAGTTCAGAATCAGTAAGAAAACACGAACCCTCTAAATAATCATTCTTGGAGGAGGGTAATGGAACAGGTCTACTGTGAAAAGAGGGCGAACGCAATAATGTGGTATTAAGTGCTGCGGAGAAGAAAGAAGAAGAGAAAGCAGAAGAACTATCTAGAGTGAGACAAGGTGGGAGTACAAGATCATGTGATCAAACAGATGGCGTTGGCTTCAGCTTGAGTGGTCTGCCTGACCACCACCACCACCACCACCATGATTGTTGTGTCATTATAAGACTACTCTCAAGGGTCAGATTTCAGATGCTTTGAGTGGGGTTGAAGTACATCAGAAGAGGCTGTATGCGCAGTGCGAAAAATACTTGCATGCACATCTGTGGCGTTTGATCGTTGGATATAACCATAAACAGACCAACATCAATTTAATTTTCTGCTTCATCCACTAGAATATTAAAATTCCTGGTATAGCCTCGCCTAGTAAAGAGGGGAATTTGTAGGCCTGCATTTACGAGGTGTAGTCGCTCTTATTATCCACTCCGTATGTTTGTTATTTTGGCAAATCCCACATTCTCAGTTGAAAAGAAGCAAATATTGACCGGGGTGATATCTTAGTGCGAATATACGAATCCCATATAGATCAACCCCGCTCTTGGGATGAGGCAACTAATGGGAGTGAAAGAATAATTGTGAAAGGGGACAGACAAAATCATGATGAAAACGTCATTTATTTGTTTCTAAGGAGACTCCAATTTTCAACTTCTTACCATATTTCCATAAACTTCTCTTTCCTTTGGTTCATGACTGTGCCTATCGACACCTGGCCGCTCACTGGCAGATAGTCTCCCTATACATTCCTATTCCCTCTTACATTATATCACTCCGATATTCAGGACTTTTTCTAGTTCGAGACTCTTACGTGGATTTTGCAGCAGGAATAGTTCAGACAGCTATCCTGCATGAAAATAGTATCCAACATTAGTGACTTACTATACTAGCGAATCATAAAATTCTCTTCCGCCAACATGAGCGACTCGGTTGATGATTGGTTAGTAGAAAAAGCTCGTACTCAAAAACAAAACCGCTAACACTTATTTCTTCAGCCATAAAGACGCCTTAGGACGTCTGGAGGCCGCTATACCTCAATTTGAAGAGGCAATGAAGATGGCTAAAGCCCCATCTATCTCAGTTGGTGTTCTATATGACGGTGAAATAATATTTACGAAAAGTATTGGCTTGCGTGACATTGGAAGGAAACTTGAAGCAAATAGCAATACATCGTATCTTCTTGCTTCGTGTTCAAAGATGTTTACCTCGTCGGCATTGAACATACTGCAATCAGAGGACAAGCTGTCGCTGACTGATACTATTCAAAAACATCTGCCTAATTTCGACCCTGTCGAAGACCCTGAAATTGGAAAAAACGCTGCATTGATTGATGCAGGTCGGCATTCCACCGGTCTTGCGAATCCGAATGTTATTTACATGGGACCGGACGGAATCCTCTCGAACACTGCAGAGAACCATGTTTCTATGGTCAATGCCCTGCCAACGTCAAACGATCTTGGTCAGCGCTTCCAAAGCTGGTGGTACTATAGTAATGCTACTTTTGGGCTCCTGGCCAAGGTTATTGAAGCAGTATCTGAAATTCCCTTCGCAAATTTTCTGAAAGAGAGAATTCTGGAGCCCCTGGGATTACGCCAAACATTGCTTTTTGAGTATGATGTTGAAAACAATAGCAATATCGCATATCCATACGCCATACAAAGCGATGGATCTTGGGTTAGAATCGAGACTCAGGTTACGTCTGAAAACCATAGTCCCGTCTTGGGCAGCCAAGGGATACGCAGCTCTGTTAATGATATGCTTGGCTTCTTCGCGGCAGTCATAAATAGGCACGACGAGCTAAAAGACAAGAGCCTAAGAACTCCTCTTTTGCCAGAAGCAGCCTTTAATCCTCTAGGTCATATCACCGATCTATGGAATCATTACTGGACAAGACCAATTGACGACGGCTTTCCAAACGGAAGGGCCTATACGCTAGGATGGTCTCGGTCCACTCTTTCAACTGCCGGGCTAGGCTTAAACTCCACAAACTGCTATACCATCTCAAAAGATCCAGACTCACAGACCACTCTGGGACGTGATTCCGAGCCGTGTACTGCTTACGGTCATAATGGGAATGCGAATGGCTCAACGGCATCGGCCTATGTTTTCCCGGATTCGCATGCCGCAGTTGTAGCTTTCAGCAATGTGTCATATGAGTGCGATGCGGCCGAGGCGGCGACAAGAATATTAGTTCAAGCACTTTTTGACCTGAAACCACATGTCGATTGTATCTCTGCTCTGCGTGAAGCAAGGGACCGTGGGTTTGAAGAGCGAGAGAAGACTGTGAAAGAATGGGAGGAACATCGTGATGTGTCCAAATACACGAGTACTCCGGATGACTTTCTTGAGTCCTACGTTGGGTTGAATACTACGTCTCGCATTTCTATCATAAGGAGCGACACGGCATCTGCTAAGGTCGCAGTAAAGTTCGGGAATAATGAGACTGGAATCTTCGAATTGGAACCTTACAACGCTGATGCACTAAGCTTCTTACCCTCCAATACTGATATTTGGTTGGCTCGAGGAATGATTGATTGGGATTATTACGCCGTTGGTGTTTATGAATTTGTAAGGGACGAAAATGGCGAGGTTGTTGCTCTGTGGTGGCAGTGGGAGGAGACTGACTGGCCGGGTCTTTGGGTGAGACAAAAAGAGGGCATGTCCGAAAAGGATGTGCAGGGAGTCATTGGAAAATTCGGAAGGTTCCGCAAGCCAAAGACGATCGGTGAGACTGATGCAGCGGATGCCCCGACTGCCGACCTAGATAATTTGTCAATATCCGAAACTAAGTAGGATCACCACCTACAGCATGTCAAATTAAGATTCTCTTAATATTCGAACCGATTCCTTTTTTCAAGAAACGCTGAAAGGCCACATAATAGACACTCGAGCACTTGAGAGCGATAAAGATTACTGGATCTGATCCATCAAACAAAGACCAGTGAGAAATTCTTTAACCCACTTTCATGGAGCCTTTGTACTTTGCACTTGTGCATCATCGATGGGTTTTTGCGGTATCTAGGCTCGAATCAGTGAAGATGTATCAAGTTCCAAGGCTGCGGAAGAAGAAAGAGGAATTATTGAGGGATCACGGAGGACTATTGCGTTAGAAAAACTCGAATTTGGGAGACCTAATCACTACTATCTCGTGAGTTTCACACTTCGCCATTAAGAATGATATGTATTAAAAACGTGTTATGAAGCGGACAAGCATACATGAATAGATCTAAACTTTAGTTCTGAATAAACTAGTATACACCCGAAACTCCCCTCAAACAACAGTAGCCTCAAGATGACTTGATTCTGCCACAGTTTCCATTGGACATTTGAATAGTATCCGCAGTGGTTCTCATATAAGCAGTAGCATAGTTGGAGTTAGACCCAGCCGTGCATACTGTTGTATCAACCAAGTAGCAGTACGCAATGGAAGAGGTGAGCTGGTTGTAGTAGGAAATGGCGCAATTTGACTTCTCCTGGCAGCTCACACAGCAGTCGTAGGCAGATGCAGAACTACCCACAGTAAGACTTTCACCACTGATTCCGGAGAAGTTGATGAGGTAGAAATATTCGCCGGCTAAACTGCCAAATTCCGAGGAGAGAGGGACACCGGCAACATTGTTGGCGGCGCATGCTGCGTAGGTGGAGGCGGTTTCGATAGCGGAGATCACTGTCAGGGTGGAGGTCACAGTATCGGTGACAGCAGACGCCGTGGAGGTCTCAGTGATGGTTGAAGTGGTGCTGAAGCTCAACGTAGTGGAGACATCGGAGGGCACAACTACCGAACTGGAGGTGATGCTGATAGTGGCTGTCACGGTTGTGGACGGGGCAACGGCAGTGGTGGTAATGGGGGTCGCAGTGACGGTTGAAGTGGTGGTGGTCTTGAGAATAATCTTCTCGTGGCAGATCACTTCCTCGGCATACTGATAATCATCCAGAATAGGAGCGCAGCTTTCGTCCTCTGTGTCGAGTGATCGCTTTGCAGGGGACGTAGTGGTTGGAAGCGTATCTACAAGAGGGGTGAAGCCTGACGAGGTAGCGACCGTCACGGTGCTAGTGCTGGTGTATGCAAACACATCAGTGATAGTTGATGTCACATCAGCAGGAGTGACAGTCAAGGTTGTAGTATCGAACTCAGTCGAAGTGGTTGAGAAGACATCGGTGACAGTGGTCGCGGTGGAAGTAACCGTAATAGTCTCATAGTCTGATTCGGTCAAAGTTGAGACTGAAGGAGTGACAGTGACGGTGTCCTGAATAGTGGAGAAAACGACCACGGGAGTCGGATCATGAACTCGACGGGTGATAGTCGTAGTAGGTACGGAAGCGATTGAAGTAGTAGCCAGCTTTGTACGGCAAGTGGCGGAGTGGACGTAGGGTTGACTGCTAGCAATTCCACTAGAGAGGGAAATGGCAGAAGCCTGGCTGAGCAGGAGGCCCACAAGGGCAAAATGAGAAAAAGACATGTTTTATTTTTTGTCTATTTCTTCTTCTTTTTTTCCCGAGAAGAACTTTCTCAAGATAGATTTACGACATTCATCGCTCTAAATACTTTCGCGGTTGTGCCAGGGGAAAAGTGGATCACTTACATCGCCGGGTATTTTAACCGCAACATCTCATCTCCACTGTGATTTCCAGGACAAGACCCATCGGGCGTCAATAGTGCGTCTAAATGAGGAACAACAAATCAGGGAACATTTTAATTCCGGTTCCCGTTGCGAGTTCCGGGCCAATTGGCCTTTTGTTTTGTTCGGTCATGTCCGTGAACGATCAACACCTATCTGGATACTTAATCGCGTTTGTAGCCGCCTGGTTATAAGCCACTCCGCACACTTGGAGCTTCACAACAAAGCTTGTCACCGTAATATATTGCGTGTGTTGAAAACTCCCCATTGTACTCTGGGGTAAATCGGAAAAGCAGACTTCTCTCCAAATGTACTCTTGTTTTGGAGGAAAAGAATCGAAACAGACATGCGTACCCACGTGTAGAGTGAGCATATACCTGACCAACCGACTTGGTGTTAGTTCAACCTCGAAAGTTCTGATGTTCTTTCGAACTTCGAATGCGTCGATCAATATTCCGAAAATCGATAATTTGTGTGATTTGAAAAGACTGAGCTCGTTGATGAGCGTGAGCGTATGTAATGGTGCCTTGATACCCTGTGTTTATATAGGATATCGCAGCGACATATTTTCCAGGACAACAAGTGACTAGTAGTCGAGTTTGGTATGGTGGGGAGCCGAATAGAATGACTATGGGTCATCACAAAGGGCAGCCCTGGCGTTTTCAACCCTCCGAGAGCGCTGAAAAGTCCTGTCCCAGGAACTCTTTGCCCTGCCTCCCTTTGAAGTCGGGCTGGCGTACGTCGCAAGTTGTAGCGCTACCTTCGGTGCCCAGTGTCTTGATTTTCGGGGATCGTGTCTGGATAAGATGCGGATGCGCTTGGGTACGTGTTTTCCGTATGGCGTCGACTACATTCTGTGCTGAGTGAGTTCATATGGCCCAAACTAGATCGCCAAAACTTACTGTTTGGGTCTGAACCAAGCGCGCTTTTTGACCAGGATTCATTTGTTCTCGGGTTTAGTGGAGCGGCCTGACCGACTGGTGTGCGGGATGACGCGGGTTCGGGTGATGGAGAAGGGGAGTGGTATGGGGGTTGGAGTGCGATGTAGGCGTTCAATTTATGGTGCAAGTCGACTTTTCTTTTTTGGTTTCTGGGTTTCCCCAGTTCAACGCGTTGCAAAGTTCTGACGGACTGAAAATAGTGAATGTTGTTGGCGCTGAGCCTCAGGGGAGGAATTGGGTATCAGCGAGAGATGGACAGGTGTGATGTGATACAGCCACTTACCTGTCGCACGCGGTTCCTGCACCAGTACCGGGGCAAAGTCTTTGCCAGCCCCTGGAGATAGTGGGCAAGGTTGTTATTTTGTTTAAACCGTAAGCGTTGTTTTAAGTGACACCAAGAAGATCATAAATTCCTGAATCCCCGTTCGCTTGTGTTCTTGCTTTCTCCAGAATTCTTCCATTGCTCTGTTTATACTACTAATTTATTTGTTCTACGTTGTTCCATGGATATGGCTACGGTCGCATCAACCCCACCCGTGGAGCTTATTGGTTTATTCGAACCAATAGAAGGGCCGCTATCAGTAGCAAGTATACAGGGAAGGACCCCCTAAGAGCAGTCTCGATCATATTAAACACCAGACTAAAAAGATATGTAGTTGAAACAACATAGGATAGGTTTGATCAAAGTTGAAGGCCCGGGTCAAAAATTTATGGCGCCAGAACGTAAAAAAAAAATCAATAGTTCACTGGAAAGCGAGTTCTCAAATACTCGCCATATTTGAAGAACAGCCAGGGAACTGGTACAAAGGCAAGGGCGATAAGTCCAAGCAGTGTGTTACCCCAACCAAGCCCCAGCCGAGAGTACATAGAAGGTCCTGCAAGGGGTAGAAATGCGGCAAACAGACTTCGCAAGACAGTATTACCAGCCAGAGCAGAAGCGCTCCCTTCAGTCCCAAAGGCATCCATAAGATACAGCTGTGCCGGCATCATAATCAAAAATGCACTGATTCCAATGAACCCGGTGCCAAGAATTGGAACGATCCAGTGCGTGTGAAACTTGGCACTCCAGCCATACCAAATAAAACCGACAGGGACCAATGGCGAGCACCAAATCATCAAAATCAGGCGAAGCTCAGGTCGGGAAACAGTACCACCGCGCGGCTGCTTCAAAAGCTTATCACTAAGCAGACCGAACAGTGCAATGCTGAAGATCATGCCTATGCCGAGTCCGAGGTATGCAAGCCCAGAGATTCCAGGGCCCCAGCCGTACGTCTCTCCGAAAACACCTGGAAATGTCGTGAAGAGAAGATAAAGCAGACCAAACATAAACGCACAGTAGATCGAGAGTAAAAAGACAATAGGCGATAGAAAAATCATCTTAGTAGGTCGCATAATAGAGCGCATGAGAATCTGCGAAGGTGTTAAGTCTTTATTGAAGGTTCGAGCATAGAGTTCAGTGTTCCCTGTCTGTTTGCGCAGTCGGGCCGCTTTGCGATCGAGAAGAGTTGGCTCATAGGTCTCCCGCAAAAAGGCCAAGGCAAGGAGAGAGATCACGGTTGACTATAGATGAGTGTGTTAGAGAAGTGAAAATGCGCCCAGGTCGGGTTCTCACGCACTAGAATCAGGATCAACCAGAATGTCCAACGCCAACCAATATCCTGCGAAACAAATCCACCAATAACGGGCCCAATGACCTATAGCATATGATGAATATCTTTATTCGTTGGGGAGAATTTGGTAGAACTCACCGGACCAAGAAGAGGACCCATGCCAAAGATTGCCATTGCCTTTCCCCTCTCGGCCTCCACGTGGAGATCAGCAATCGTGCCACCTCCAATGGCCATTGGTGAAGATGCAGCAATGCCGCAAAGCATGCGGAATGCCAAGAACATGCCCGTGTCAGTACTTAGAGCACAACCCACAGTGAATCCGATATAGACCACATTGCATATATGGTAGACAATCAACCGGCCATATGTCTCTGACAACGAGGAGAGGATAAGGGGGCCCAGACAAAATCCCAGGAGGTATATCGTGACGGTCAGGGACGCCACGATCGTGTTTGTGATGCCGAACTCTTTCACTAGATCCTGAGCTCCTGGAGCAAACATGACGGCGGCAAGATTTCTGCTCAATTGATCAAAACAAATTCCCCACGGGGCCGGGGTAATCGGAGAATGTATCTTACGAGTAGAGAGTGAATCCACTAACTAGCAGGACATGGATGAGTTTTTTGCCCGATGGCCAGTTTCGAGGGTTTTGTGGGCCATCGGGACCGTCCCAGTCAACAGCGTGAGGGTCGACGACGTGAAGGTCTTTCTCATTAAGGACTCCTTCCTTCCGCGCCAGCTCAGGATCACTCCCAGCGGCATCGAGTGGGGCTGTATTCATGTCCAGATCGGCCAAACTGGCTTTTGGGGGAGTTGATATCGATTTCAGATTGTAGTAACGGCGAGACAGGTACGAACGAAGAACGAAGAACGAAGAACGAAGAACGAAGAACGAAGAAAGAAGAAAGTGAAGAATGGAGAAAGTGTTTCCGGTGCAGATGAAGAGGAAAGTGAGAGCAGTATATACTAGTAGGTTCCTGATAAGTTTGAAAGAAAATAGATTCTCCTAATAAGAACTATCATGAGTACGCGGAGAAAGTCCCAAACAGCTCGGATGTTCCCCTTGATCGACCGAGCTCGAAAAAATCATGGTATAGCGGAGAGCCTCCCCCGAGGCCGAAAAAATTCACGGATTTGGCCGCGGCTTGCAATTTCTTTGTCCTAGCAACCCGACCATCCGAGGTCGCTGATCAACCCTCAAGTTCCTATATGGATCAAACATTGTATTTTGTCTAGCCCGCAAGGCCATCTATGGGTTCTTTCTCACTTCATACCTCGCGTGGCACTAGATCACACTAGGCCTAGCCGGATTTACCTCCGTGGGCCTGTTGGAACGCCGGTATCGTCGAGTTCCTTCGGGTCATTCTGGACAGGCGCTAATCCTACATTAGGCTCAATCGGTACATAAAGACTTGGTCTGTGGCCCACAGAAACCATCAAAAACACAACCGTCATACGCATATAACGGGGTCCTTGCCGCGCAATCCACGCGTTCTCCACCGAAGTAATAGCGTTCGGATGATCGACCCTCCGCGGACGCCCGAGCGCCACGTGACGGGCCCACCCGTCTTATAGCAGCATTCTTGCCTGGGGACCTGGGGTAAATATTTCCCAACAATACACAATATGTCCGACCATTACAACCCCTTGGTTCCGCCCCTTGAGGCTTCAAGCACGAGTCGTTCAGGAGATGTAAACATCCCGCCGCCTGCAAAGGGTCGGGATAAGCCCCAGCTAAGCTGCAATGCATGTCGGAGGCGCAAGTAAGCAGTCCCACTCACCTCCACTAAGAATGGCATGATACAATGTGCCGGACATTGGCTGCATTTTCGCAGAATACCACCCCCTCTCGCTCCCATTCTATTCCCTCACTGAATTCATAGCGTGTGATGGGTACTTACGAACGGACGCTAACCCCAACGACAGGGTCCGATGTGACCGACTGCAGCCTTGCAGTAATTGTTCAAGCCGGGGCCATGGCACGTCGTGTAAATACACGAATACCCCGGTCTTATCTGGGCGCTTCAAGAGTGGTGGCCATGTGCAGGAGCGCATCAATCGGTTGGAGAACTTGGTGTTGGGGCTAATGCAACAGAGCGCTCCGAATTCCCATGAATCACCATCTGAGTCGGGCCGGATTGCGGAACATCTTGTTGCCACACAGGATATAACCTTTGGTCGAAGGATTTCCCCGAGTGGTTTGAATGGCGATGAGAGGTCGAAACTTACGCGAGCTGAACAAATCCAGGACGAGATGCCATCCCCGTCCCCATCCGACTATGGCAGTATCCGTCTTCAGGGGTCCGGCGTTAGCTACGTCAGCAGTGCACACTGGACCGCCGTTCTGGATAGCATTGACGAACTCAGGGATCATTTTGAACAGGAGGACAATAGCCGCATGATCGGTTCCGATGCAATTCAGCCCCAAGTCAGCTTTCCCAGTCCCCAGCTTCTCTATGGCGGGGGCCCTTTGCATGTCACGCCGGCGTCAATTCTCAATTCACTCCCCACTCGGCCTACAGTTGATCGGTTGGTAGCCCGTTACTTCAACTTCTTGGACATGGCACCAGGTTAGTGGATCATGGCCGAGATTATTCGCAGTATCTCTATTGACAGACTGCAAAATAGGCGTCCCACATAGCGATAAGTTCCTCCGTGAGGTAAGACCATGTACTTTCCACCTCACCTAGACATTCAATACGTTACTACTAGTCCCAACCCGATAATTTTTTTCGACTAGGGGTTTTGACTAGTGCTGACGAGAACAATTAGTATGAGGAGTTTTGGAAGTTTCCGGAAGCAGCGCCGATAATATGGCTTGGACTTCTTTTTGGAATGATGTGCTTATCGACACAATTTCAACAGTCCTTTCTCGCACCTACCAACACTCTGTTTACTAGTGGGTACTCTCCGGGATCGGCACAACCACAGGAGGGCGATGAAGCGGTTTCCACGTTCCGAGAAAATATGATACACTGTCTGATACTTGGTCACTACACAAAAGGAGGGCCCTACGTTTTAGAGACTTTAATTCTCTATTTTATGGTGGAGGTGTTTGCCGCCAAGGACACTGAAGCTGGCACTCGAATTCTAGTCGGCAATATCGTCCAGATCGCGATGCATATGGGTTACCATCGAGATGCCAAGCATTTCCCCAACATTTCTCCATTTGCAGGAGAGATGAGGAGGCGCGTTTGGGCCCTAATAGTGCAGCTGGATTTTAGTATCTCAAGTCAAGTGGGGCTTCCCCGGATCATCAAAGAAAACCAGACCGATGTAACCGAACCAAGGAATCTGGCTGATTCCGACTTGAACGAATTCATCACTGAGCTCCCACCTTCCCGACCTGAAACGGAAGTGACACCCACTCTCTACACTCTAGCAAAGCTGAGACTTATCTCTGTTGGGGCAAAGGTTGCGGACGTTGCCACGGAACCTCGGCCATATTCGTACGCACATGTTCTTCATCTCGATAAGGAAATAGATGGGGCGCGCGAGGCACTACCATCAAGCATGAAATGGGTCAGCCTTGCGTCGTCTCTCTCAGTTTCTTCACAGGTCATCATTCAGAGAATCTGGCTAGAAGTCAGTGTCCAGCGCTTGAAGATTGTTCTGCACAAGCAGTTCATGGTTGCTTCACATCCTCAACAACAATACCCATATTCAGTTTCTGCATGCTTGGTAGCTGCCACGAAGATCCTCGAGCTGCAACACCTGATCGACGAAGAGACTCAACTAAATGGTCGAATGTATCAGAGCCGCTGGAGGGTGACTGCCTCGTTTACCCACGACTTCTTACTTGCTACTAGTATTCTTTGTTTCTATCTCCAGGCTCACGGATCGGCAGAGGTAAGAGATCACAGTGATTCTGGAGAGAAGAGGCCCATGCCTGTGAATATCGACGAGTTGAAGCAACTCCTGAGGAAGACGCAGGCGATTTGGCTTCGAGAAAGTGAGACGTCCAGGGAAGCTCGAAGAGCTGCCGTAGCATTGCAATATGTTATTGGAGATCCTGGAGCTGGTTCAGATTCATCTTTGCTTACACAGCGGCTTGATCCGTCATTTCAAGGTAATACCGGTCCTTTCAGCTAGCAACTGGCTTCTTTTCACTAGGGTTTTTTTTTTCGCTACAACTTTCGGCTTACATACATTAGGACCCCCACCAGTGATGCTGGGGTTTGGAATTCCTGGCCTGAGTCTTGAAGCGCCGGATAATTGGCTATCCTGGCAGGGTTTTGCAACCCCCGTGGGTAATACGGGAGAGTCATACGTCGACGTTAACACATTTCTGCAAATGAATGCTTTATCTTGAGCAGGATACAGATTATATCTCCTACGAGGTCTTTTTGCCATGGTGACATCGGAAGTGATACCCACACTTGACACGAGGTACTCGTTCAAAAACATTAGTGGGCGTTGGTCTTATTGGTATACCCAGTGATTCATTTTGAATGATATTCTACTTTGAAGCACCTAATATTCTCACTAGCTCCCACCCTTCTCAACTGTGCGCTTACTTTGTACAATATAACCTGGATCAGTAAATCTCCAAGTACATACGACCATAGGGTGTGGAAAACAGGGCTTCCCGTCCGCTCAGCCGTACTTAAGCCACACGCCGGTCAGTTAGTAGTATGGTGGGTGACCACAAGCGAATCCTGACTGTTGTATGTTTTTGATTTTTCTTCTTCTTCTGTTTCTTTTTCTTATTTAGCTCAGCAAGCCCCAGCTCCGGCCAATTTTCAGAAACAACAAGAACGAAAATAGCGCAGCTGTTTGAGAATTCCTGCTGGGCTTGCGGCGCATTCCCAGCAGAATGCTACCACGTCAAACTGAGCCTTGGTCCATGTTCAAAAAGATCGTTGCGTCGCGAACCACGCATAAGGGGCAGCACCCACAATACCTGTTGCGAGTCGCGACGCAGGGGTATGGATCTGGCATGGGACGAGTGGCGGACACATACGGAGGTCATGGCAAATCGTCCGGATCTGATCGAAGAGTTCGGTGAGAGCGAATAGTCCGGTTTTGCACCTTTTGCTGTTGTTGTCGTTGCTGCTTTCCTACTTGTTATTCTTCCACTTGTTGTTCTTCTATCCTAGTCCGGTGTTATTCATTGTCTCGTTCTCTCACTTTTATTTGTTACACTGCCATCCTTGATCGGCGGTCACCGCCTAGGATCACCTGATTATCATGTATATTAGCGGGAAGAGTGCCGATCCCTCTCAGCAATCGAGGCCTGCACCACCATTACGCTCACGCGGTAATATTATTTCACTCCTTCCTGTTTTGCTAGGTTGTTAATTGATGACCATTTTTACCACTTAAAATGGTCCAAATTTCGGTTTGACCATAAAATGATGGCAATAAAAGATATATCAAAATATCAGCTCCATAAAACCAAGACACAAATTGTAATGACTATCAGAAGTTTAATTGCAATGATCCCCGCCCCCACTTTTTTTCTCCCATAGTGAAGAATCTCACCCTAATCATAAAAGTGGCTATTACAGTTACCCCCATGGGTTACGCTGCTAAATCCTGGTCTTACCCATCTAGCCTTCTCATTATTTTGGCATATGTCGGAGAGAAGTTTTCTCAGACGATAGTCTTTGTTTTTCTCTTGAATGCAGCAATCAAGTCGATCAGTCACGAGAATCACCAGCCGAATACGCGCATCTGCAAGCATCTCCCGCAGAATGTGCTTCAGAGTATGAAAGGCGTTCGTATCGTCAAACAACCTTTGGCCAAGATTGTCATGTTTGTTTTTCAAATACTGAATGAGGATATGATCTTGTCGAACCAGAGTCCAGATCAAAGTGCGTAGTATAGTCACATCGGCCTTTGGTTCTGTATCATTGCAGAAGAAATAGGCAACGTGAGATATGTCGAAACGCGCATTGAGGTTTTCGATCGCCAAATCAAAGAAATTTATCATTCGAGATGATGTGACCTCGCCATCACCCTTAGGAATGCACAAGCTGCGCTCGTAACATTCTCTAGATGCAAGTTTTTGGAGTTCATCGAAATAGTCCTCCTTCAAATCGCCTGGTGTTCTGAGAGACTCAATGGCTGCGTCAACGTCTATGACGCAGAGCTGTTGCATAATGCCGCGGTGTTCTCGTGACATTTTCAAATTAACCAGGAGGCCGACGTATGAAGTGACGCTGGTGTTGCAATATTGAGCCAAGAATTGCTGAACTTGGCCCTCAGTGATGGAGATGCCGTGCCGCAGATCTTTCCATTTGCTAGGAAAGACTTCGAAGTTTGTTAGGGCTTGAGTGAGGCCCCTTCTGAATGCAAATACACATTCGATGGTGAAGTGAAGAAGCTTTTGGTACAGCTTCAAGATAGACTTCAAAATATCACACCGCATCGCCATGAATGATTGCTCTTGTCTGTGCTGATGATGGGCGAGAACATCCGCCAAACCTGTGTACCATTTTATTTTGCCCGTAATGTCAATCACACCGGTTATAGCATTCACTGTATCCTCAACGGCCGAGGCTAATGTGCTCAGCAACTGATAAAATGCCATAATATTTAGTATGTTTTCGCTGAAAATGGGAGTTCGCTCTTTGAAGCATCATGTTGACTTACTTGGAGTGCGATTGCGAGTGCAACCCACAGAATCGTGCCGTGTGGGACAACTGCCTCAATCCCGCTTTTCAACGATACAATGGCGGATAAAGCTTGTTTTGAATAGGGAGCAATATTTCTGGCCATGCTGGGTTGCATGCTCTGCACATTCTCGAGGCTGCGACCAAGAAATTCCACCAGTCGGCTCTGCTGGAGTGAAGCATCTTCCTTCTCCTTTTCGTTTAGGATACCGGGGAGATATTCGCACAGAATACTTTCGTAGTTGGTAATAAGCTCAACCTGCTCCACTCGAAGTTGAGAGTATGCCATATCCCACAAATCAAAGTCTCCCTCAAAAGTATGAGATGGAATTGCAATAGAATCACTCAAGCTTGTCTCCTCACTGCTTTTCATATCAACAGGGAGTTTCAGCACATCGACAGAGATATCATCCGACATGTATCTTTCCGAGAATTCACAAATGCGCTATACACTAGTAGTTAGTACCTTGCTCAAAATATTGATTGAGGGATTGGTTGTGAAATTGTTCCCAGGTGCCATTACTTTAATATTGCCTGGTAATTCCCCGGAAAATACTAGCCATGAAATATGCGTGAATGGTTTGATAGGATTGAAATATCCAAGTAATCCGAGGCTGGCGATACCTCTTTCAGAAACAACCTCGCGGAAAATGTGGCGCTGTGCAATATAAAAAACCTTCTCCTTTTCAGTCTTCATTAATTTCAGAAGCATTTTTTCGGAGGATTTTTGCAAAAAATCGGGAATCTCAGAATGGTAGCGAAAATAATTATCGGAAAAAGATGCATAAAGTGTCTTCAGTTCTCCAAGAGAAGGAGGGTGGTCTGATGGGTTTGATATTGCCATTCCTGAAGTGTTCGACATCCTTTTGCCCTGAACCTTGGAACGTGTGACTCGAAACAGAGGCTAGTCAGGTTCGCTTTGCTATCGCACTTGAGAATTATCTAGAAAGCGGTGAATGTGGATGCACATGTGAGTGAGTTAATTAAAATTCATTGCGCCGGGGGCATCGTACAATTATATTCTACAAGAATACGAGGTCGGCAGTGCCATTGACGCATGCACATGCGTGAAAGAGGCTCAGACTTTAGCGCGTATTATAAGCCGAAAGTATTGATTGAAAGAAGCCACTCACGGAGAACCTATCTCGTATGACGAAGTCAATCATGTTTATTTCTTTTATCTACGAGTATTACCGGTGAAACTGTCAAACCTGAGCGCACGTTGAATCTCTTATATATAAATGTGGTCAACTGACAATTGTTCAGCAATTAGCGTGAAATCTGCCTCTAGTAAATGGAGAAACAAATTGGTAGAATGGAGGCACAACATAACATAGTGAAGATTTTTTTCTTTCTTTCTTTTCTTTTTTTTTTTTCCGGCTGCGAGTAATATTCACCCGCCTAGAAGATCTCATTTTGACAGGTACACCAGCCACTGAAAACCGACTGCAGGACGGACAACCAATGAATGGCATCAAAATCACTGGTCAACCTTGAGTGATTTAAATAAGCGGTGTAAGTAATCATCATGTGTCCAAATTCCACCATTAAATCAAAGCAGTGCCGCAGTGGCGAAAAAGATCCACCTAGGCCATAGAGGTAATTATAACAGTATCGATTATAACGAGGGTGGGATTCTTTACTATAGGGGAAAAAGAGTAGGGCGGGAGTCATTATAATTTTATTTCATTGTTGTACAGAGGTGAGATTTTGATATGTTTTTAGTTACCCTCCTTTTCCAGTCAAACCGAAATTTAGATCATCTTAACGAGTAGAAATAGTTGTTGTAGAGGTATCCATTCGGGGGATTTTTTTTTCGAATAGGGTGCTCTTACTTGACGTACTTTCAGGGCTGACTGCATTGCAGTAGCTCGCATATTCGCCTTGAGCTTTTACATACTTTCTTTCTGCACTGCCCTTTGTTTCTGCACTGCCTTCAACAAATCTCTTCTCAGAAATCTAGCAAGAAGCATAATAGCTAGCTCAGACCTTCTTTCTTTCAACAAATCAGAATAAATTAGGTTAGCTGCTAATATCGCCGACAATCCCGTGGGAATTCATACGTTCAAATGTTAGCGCCGGTGGCGCTGGCGTTGGAGGGACTTGATCTATTTCGTTCCATGCTAGTTGCCAAGAGCCCTTGAATCTTGCACAATACGCTCAAAAAAAGATTGACCTTCTGAGCTTTACAGCAGTTGAGAAATAAGACGATGACAACAGAGATGGTAATACTAATACCGAAAGCGAAGTTACTACGGAGTAATGCTCACTAGGTTAATCGTAGGCGCTTGGGCGCCTAAAGATGTTTAAGCTACTGCGGAGCGAAACGAGGTCCACCGCCGTAGCCTGTAGGTAAATAATGTAGGAAGAACAATAAACAACTGGGTAGGGAGCCAAAGACTTAAAGTGCAACCCCTCAGTCGTCCTTGAGGCCGGCGTAGTAGTGACAGAAAGCAAAGTCCGAGCCGACGCAAAGAATGTGTGAGTGGTAAGTACAATTCAATATGTTCCTGATTCCCGCCAGTATGACAATCGACTGCACATGATTAGCTATAAGCCACTTCAATGCCATTTCTTGTACATACGACCATAGGGTGTGGAAAACAGGGCTTCCCGTCCGCTCAGCCGTACTTAAGCCACACGCCGGTCAGTTAGTAGTATGGTGGGTGACCACATGCGAATCCTGACTGTTGTATGTTTTTTTTGTTTTTATTCTTCTTCTATTTCTTTTTCCTCACCATTTCGGCTTTTTCACCATTCTGATTTCCTTGAGCCAAATGATTTATCTTGTTAATATACCAAGGGTTTATTAGGTATGACTCGTGAGGCGGTAAAGCCCGACAGCCGAATAGCGGTGTGGACTTCAATAGTTAGATTAGCTACACTTTTAGAATAACACACGCCTACACATCTCTCATTTGTCCTGTACATAAAGGGAAACAAGTATGGCCAAGACCTCGGACCTTTCCTTTAACTGAAGGGGTGGCCACGATCGACGCTTTTTACCTTGGGGAGTAGGTCACTGGTCGTCACGCGTCGTGGTCGGCGCATGGTGATGAACGCGCGCAATAATTTGCGCGTTGATTGCGCTAGAGCGTTGATAAAGGATCGAGGTTGATCTGCAAGCGCCATAAATTTCTTCCAAGGTCTAGATAACTTAAGAGGTATGACTAGGTATTAAAACGACACTGAGCAGCCCTCGTTGATTCTTAAATATCGATACCCTTTTCTTCTCAAAGATACAGCAATCTCCCCACTCAGTTGACCGACAACATGAGCGCCTTCACAGACAAAATAATTCCTGTTCCTGGAGATCTCCCCAACGTCCGCGCAGATGCCCAACGAGTTTTTCAAGTCCTCGAATCAGGGGGTGTGGTCAGCCATTGACCGGGCCTTCGCCACCAAGCGACGTCGACCAGGTCACGCTCAGGGTATATACGGAACACACGATCTACACCGGCAAATTCACATTTTGGACGACCGTCGTTTCGAAATGACTAACAGAAGCGAAGGAAACAAGCAGTGGAATGAATATGGATTCTTGATTGTGGTGAGCCAGAGAAGAAGAACTAGAGAGACGCAGCCTGCTATCTCAAGGAAGCACACCAGGCGGTGAGGATCGACAGGACTGGAGAGGTCCGGTAGAAACAGCGTGGTCATGTGATTCCAACAACATCTACTGTTCCCCTTGTGGTAAACCTCTCCTGATAAATAGCAATTACAAAGCCCCCAGGTGTCAATACATGTAGAGCACATGAAAACTCAAGCAGAGAATTTAACAAAGAATAACAATTGGTATATTCTCGAAGCCTATATAGATCTCAGGTACATTTGAGAAGGCTTATGTATATTTACAGCATCGTGCAACCAAACACAATCCACTTGCCAATGCAGTAAGGCCAGTACAAACAATGAGAAGCCCAAACTCAGTACCATATGCTCCACCTGCTTGTCCTTTCCAACTATCTGCACGAAGCAAAAACTCGCTAAAAGGCCCGCTCACAACATTCCCAATCCCGCGTCCAAACGCAATAACTGAGAACACGATAGTTGCATCCGAGCTTCGATCCACATTTTGGACATCCCGTATCATCCCCGACCACGTCGCTGAGAAACTCCCAGCGAATATTCCATACGCAACCGAAAACACCATCACCACTGCGATATTAGTGGAGAAGCCCCACAGCAAGAAAATAGACAGCACCGTCCCAACAGTCGAGATGGTGATGCATTTCAAAGCATGACACCGATCAGACAAATGGCCCATCGATATACTCCCAAAAACGGACGCGAGATTCAAAGCCGTGACGGTCAACGAAGCAAGCAACTCGGACGCGCCAATCGAGCGCGCAAAAGTCGGAAGGTAAATAGCCGGTAAGAAGAATCCAAAAGCCTCAAGCGTGTTGCAGGCCTGATAAATAAGAAAAACGGGATCCCGCAGGAATCTTGCGTTCAGACGATGATGAGCTATCTTTTTCGAAATCGGGAGCCGCGGTCGGTGAAAGTATAAGAATGGGGCGGCGAGTACGAATAGTAGGACTGAACACACTCGCAGGGTTGTTTGGAATCCGAAGCGGTTCAATAATTTACCCAACACGAGTGGGAATAGGATGCCGGAGACACCGGAGCCTGCCCAGACCATTCCAAAGGCGAGTCCTCGGCGCTTATCGAACCACTCCGACATGAACATGATTGATGGGCTGTAGGCTATGCAGCCACCGATGCCGAAACCGATCCCTTGCGACAGAACGAGGTGCGTGATGCTCGTGGAAAAGGAGGCCAGGGCGAGTGATAAACACATGATGATCAGGCCTGCTGTTGAGAACCACCTGGCGTATCGGGGGAGAAGAATCATGGTTACGATGACCACGGGACAGCTCAGATATGCGACTCCCTTTCCATGCATATATTAGAGCCTGTCATCAATTGGAAATATTCAAGGATGGAGAAACTCACCGTGGCACAGGTTCCGATAACAGCAACCATATTTGAGCCCTTGAGCAGCTCATTATCCCGGTAATAGCTTTCAAAAACACCGAATGAGAACGCGAACCCCCACACCAGTGCTTCTATCATCGTGGAGGCGGCCAGGAACATCCAGGCGTGGAAACCGCCATCAACGGGCGGCAGGTCATTTTCGAGAGGGCTCTTCTCCGGGTCATTTTGAGCGCTACATGACAGTGAGTCTTGTTTCTGACAGGTGCTTGAAACGCTCGATGAGGATCGTTCGGTATCCATTGGAGTGGATCATGGAGTTCATATATATGAACGCCGGAGTTTTTATAAAAGCAATGTGTTGAATGTTGAATACTTACTTTATAACTGAGAAATTGTTCCAAAATGCATAATGTCACATTGCGTAATGCCCCTAGGTTTATCCCCTTAATTATATAACGGGAGGAAGGGGTGAAAAGCCTAATATTTATCAAATGACGAAAGGAATTTTCTTTCCCTGTTGCACATATAATGATTGGCCAGAGAGGGGTATTATAGCTAATGGGCAGCAAGAAGAGCTCAAGCTACCCCACAAGACGTCTTCATCGAATCCTGGAAGTCTCGAGAATTATCGGCGGCATCCACGCTTCGAAACCTTGGAACAGTAACAGGAACAGAAACGGCAATCCGGAGGTTACAGCCATGTGCTTTCAAATGCTGTGTTATGCTATAAAATAAGCCGTGTCCAACACCAGCACAACTCAAGTATGCATGTGCAGCCTGGGCCAGATATGGATGCAGGGCACACATTTGAAAGGCCAATTTTGACGTGCTTTGCATGGGGCATAGAATCATACAAAGGGCATCCAGCCTGTTTAAACCGTTTGTAGCCGGGCAGGGACAAGAGTTGAATGTTAGGAATGGAATGTCGCGAAGAATGCAACGCACGATCGTCCCGGAAGGCCGATAGGCCCATCTGTTTAAGCTATGCTGATAGAATTGTGGGGCCTGTGGCCCCCTTGCTTGCGCCAGTTCTGGGGTTGATTCATTCTCGTGATTTTCAAGCTCGGGGGAATCTTCCATGTGCATGACATAGCAGCTTCGAGTAAGGCTGGGAGGGTATATACAGGTATAAATGAGGTATAGTACACCAATTAACTCATGATCTTCAACATTCCGATCCATATCTTGGGGAAGAAAACCTGATATTAGTAGTCGACCTCAGTGTCACTGGAAGAGTCGAAGTCGATGGCAGAAACCTTGATCCAGTCCGCGTGCCAGGTGATGCCTCCATCGGTGCTCTTGAAGTTCTTGTCCGTGACGCTGTCTAGGGACATGACATCAGCGAAACCCTTGTCGGCCTCGCTGAGGGTGATGGTCAAGTTGGAGATGGCTGGAGAGGTCAGTATGAAATATCTTTGAGTGGTCTGATTTGAGAGGACATACTGTAACCAGCGAGCGAGCCGCAGCTTCCAGACCCGGTATAGCATTCGTTGCTGGAGTAGAGATATTGGAGGGCAGCGTCGAGGGCTAAACAAGACATTATCAGTGAATATTCATTTCGTAGCAGCGTGCTGGAGGGTGCTTACTGTCGCTCTGCTTGGAGACTACCTCCCCATCAATAGTGACGATCTGGATGACCTTTTCATCCTCGACAGCGACTTCAATAACAATTTGTCAGCGACTGAAGATAAGATTGTGGGTCGCAAATCAGCAAGTGTGGGCATATACATACTTTCAAAGTCCACTATAGTGTTTTTGGGAACAGTCACGTAGTTCTGACCGATCTGGCCCTCTGAATGAAATGAATCTTAGCTTCGGTGCACAAATCGACTTGCGCATCATTTCCGATTATCACTCACCAGGAGTATAAGTACTCGCTGCCACACACCACTCTCCCACAGAGGCAGAACAACCCCTGAATTTCATGAAATAATTCAGCAAACTGCACCATTAATATAATTGTGAGACATCATATACTCACTGCGATTCTTGGTCAAGAGACCAATTGAAAAGGGGCTGGTAGAGGTCATAGTCATCGCTGCCAGCACTCGATGATGCCCCAACCCAGACAGAGACCCAAACCTCGTCATCGTTATTAGAGACGGTGGCCCCCGATGGAACAGAAGGAGGCAAGATGGAGTAAGTAGCCTTGGTGATTCGGGAATTTCCGGCGGGGGGTCCAAGATAGAAGAGGCTGTCACCAAATACCCATGAATCAGAAGGCTGAGTTGCGACCGCGCCAATGGCACCGATCAGAGGAACGAAAGCATGAACAGGACGCATTTTGAGTGAGTTTTGTCAAGATGAACGAGAATCAATCTAGATCTCGTATACTAGTAGATAAGGAATATTGAAGAAAAAGAGGGAAATGAAAATAAATTCAATCGCAAGGGTATATAGAACACAAAGGCAATTTAGAAAGAAATTCCATAGTAGTAAACACGAAAGTTGAACTGACTTTTTATATTGGAAACATTCAATGTTGAGGTAATTAGGATATAAGCCCAGGGATTCACCAAAAATAAAAATTTTAAGCATGAAACTGGTGGTGGTTCTTGGGATGTTTCAGGCCGAGCTTTGTAGAGAGGCTGAAACCAAAAAGTCTCATATTTTCCCCTTTACATTGATACCACACAGCATTGGTTTCTCTGCCAATCTTGAATGGATATGAAGTTTGCTTGGAATTATCAGAAAAATAGGATATTGTTCATAATAAATCTATTTCTCTATGACTCTTCCAATTCTGGCAGTTTGTTTTTGAACACCCTATCACTATCAACTTGAAACGCGTTGGAACAGGGGCTCGGACAGTTCCTGGATAAGTAATCAATAGTGGATTCTTCCCGTCGGGGCTTTCCTATCCGAGCAGTCGCCGCTTCCCCCAAGAATCAGATCATCAGGTACCCCGTAAATCCAAGTTCTGTATCGAATTCGGTGGCCTGGGTATTCCTTATCAAAGTTTAAATGAGCGTAAAACTACTGTTTATTTCAAGAAGAAATTATATCGAAAAATTTGGTAGACACTTTGTAGACCTACCAGATTAGAACTCTTGTAACATTTGAAGCCAACACTAAGTAAATTCAGGCTTCTCTGAGTGCATTTGCTCCAGACAACAAGTTGGCAAGAATGACGTTTGAAGGCATAGAATTCTTGTCCCTTAGCTTGGCAGAAGTCTCTTTTCCAAAGGCGGGAGTCTTGTATCCATCCTGGGCCTTTTCGATCTTTGGCTCATTCGTAGCAGGAAGAAGATGGGTCGGCATCAAGCCTAGCTGCATCAAAACAGTTCCCTGGTCCCAGGTAATGTGCTCGTGATAAAGACGATCTCCACGAATATTGACTACCGCCATGAATGGAATTTCCATGTCGCGATGCGTAGGTGGGATACCCGGAATTCTGAAAGTGTTGTTGTAAGCAAATTTTCTCAGGCTGGAGATTTTATGAACGTGATAGGTTTGCAACATTGGATAACTTACAGCCAGTCCATTTCCGTATCATGACAGAATTTGAAAATAAATTCGTCGACCACGCGATCAATGCCGATCGTTCGGCTGATCAGCTCTAGGGTGGTGTTTTTGGGGTTCTTGTAAATAAAATGGTCACGATAAAATTCCGTTAACTCTTTGCGCCCGATTCCGCCAGTAAGCTATTGGGGAGTCAGCGCATTTCAATCAATTATGTCAGGTTCTTGGGGATTGGCGAGATATACTGTAGGGACATGATTAACGTATGGCTCTTGGACCATCGTACTCATTGTATGTTCAACGGAGCGGTTTTCAAACTCATAGTATGTGTGCTCATCCCAAATTTGCTCAAGGTCGAAAAATGGACCTCCCATAATTTCTTTCAAAAAGGAGAGATTGCGAGTGTGCGAAACTGCTTCGGCATTGTAATGAAAGTCTGGCTGGAACGGAATGCTGAAAGACGCACTCGTCGTCTCAGTGTAACTATATTGCATAAAGTCTTTGCGTCTTTGAAGCGTGTTTGGCGCGGCTATTCCTGCTAGATGTTGGACCATGGGAATAGATAACCTGGTAAAAATTTCAGAGTCTTCAATACTCCCATATATCACCGTAGCCTTGATCGCCGGTACTTTTGTAACAACTGGTGCCACAAGAGACCACGCGCGGGCACTGTATACTGTGATCCAGAAATAGAATCAACCTGTTGTTTCCATATGACACAGGAATGACTGGGATGGCTGAAACTTACATATTAATCCAACTCGATCTTTGATGTCGCACAGAGGGTTTTCATTCAGAGTACGAGCGACCTCAACAAGCAGTTCTCCTCCTTGTTCGGAGCTCTCAAGAACGGACTCATCAATCGCGGCTACAATGTAGCTTTCTTCGGTCCATTTGATCACTGGCGACGGAATTCCATTTTCGATTGAGAGAATAGATCTTCCAAGATCAGGAAGCACCAAGATCAACCCAGGTCCTGTGCCTCTCCTAGATAGTGGTAGAACAAGGGAGACACCGGGAAGAAGTTGTTCCAGTTGAGGTTTTGGAAGTGGGGGCACGGGCGGCAGCGAAGTCATTTTCATGCACTCGATGTTCTCGCCACAACTCAATTTATCACAACCTCAATATTGTAGAACAAGTGGAACCTTGGAACAAATTTACTTCTGGAGGAATTCTTCACTTGGAGTTTCTACAGTATAGAGAAGCGGGAATCAGATTTGTTCAGAGATGATGTCGGGTAAAGGAACTCATGATTTCTTACCCCGCAATCGACTTCAGTGGATTTGGAGATAAGTTGATTAGACTAGCTTAGGTAAGTAGCACTACACTAAAACAATATAATATAAACAGCCCTGTCATCAGAACCTGGGTTCAAATGTCTATTTCTTCCAAGCTTGAATACAACATTAAGCCGCTCCTTTGTATCTCTTGAAACTAACCTGCAGTTGAACCCCTTGCGGGAGAGACGACTCAAGCGATTCGTTATACCAACCATATTCTTCCAACTGGTGCCCAAACTGCGGACGTCCAGCATGTAAAATGTTTCGGTCAATCCAGATATGATCATTTCCACATCGCGTCCCATTCAAGTACACCTCACATCCAATGTGTGGTTGTTGGGAAGAAGTAGTCGGCGGAATGTCAACATCAAGCAAAATGCGAACGACGTTTGGGTGAGGTCGAGCGTCCAAGGTGATGGTGGTTGTCACCTCCACAACTGGGCCCCATCTTTCATTTTGGAGCCTGAAAAGATGGCTGTTGGGATCGATTTGTGGAATGATTCTCTCGAGTAAATCCTTTTGGTGTCTCGGCAGATGTAGGCCATTGATTATGGCATTTATTGATGCAAGAGCTCGGCGGTTTGCTGCACTTAGAACATCCATTGCCTTGAATGATGAAGATTTTTAATTTGAGAGAATTTTCGTTGTTTGCCAGAGGGTTTGATGAACCGCAGACGTACTAGTACTAGGTAGTACTTGTGTTTGAAAAGAAATATCTTTTTCTTTTGCACAGTGACGGTCTGGCGAAAAAGAAAACAAAGTTCACTTGGCGGCCTTCTGTAGGTAAACAGCTTCAAATTTTGTTTGTGGTCAAGCATCAATTGTAAGCAGTTCAATAGTGTGGTTTAAATATCCATCAGTTGTAGTTCCAAGGTTGGTCTTTACCCCGCTCATATAAGCGATTTGGTGAGGTGAGATTTCCAATACCTGTCTATACTAATATGTAGGCAGCCTATCTAGGCTTTATGTTGAGGCTCAAATGACGTGGAAACCCCAGGTGCCCCTTGGTCAAAATAAGCGATACAAAAAAACTGTAGCTGGTTCGGCTGAGTTTTTGGCCCAGGATGCTGAACATTTGAAGTCAGCCTTGCCATGGATTAATTTGGCCAATCACTGTTTGAGATATATGTTCCAAGAAATCGTATTTTTAGGCAGGATTAAGACAACCAATAACGGATGTTCTCCAGTTTCTAACCCGGGTTATTACTCTAAAATCACCCGGGCCCGGGCGATATCCCGAGTAATCCGTAGAGTACGGTAGGGTTGTTTTGTGCCAAGCCCCTATGTGGGTAAACACTTGAGGAAGCATCTCGCCTTTTGACATTCAAATACTTCTGGGAGAGTTTTTTTTGAATATAATTCTCCGAACAGGCTCGATTTATTTTAGGGATACGCCCAGCGGAGAGACAGGCGCTTGCATCTGCTCTGCGGGTGACCATTTGATTCGAGCTGAATGAAAACAGCTGGACTGTTTGGCATTAATGTTCCCATTCATAAAAAGCTTCCGCCACTCAATGTTGGATGACTACAGTCTCAGACCGATTAAATAATTTGACCACCGTTTTCATATGGCTGTTTGAAGCTTATGGGGTGTCAACAAAAAAGGGAAATGAAAGATATCATAACGGGTTTTCGATATCCTTTTTCCGGTCACGATAAGGCGGCCTCTGCCCTGTACTAGCCGAAGAAGTCGACTTTCTAAAGAGGACTGATCTGTGGCGGTGCTTCGTGCAGCAGCATCGGAGTTTGTCAAAAATTGCAAGTTGACAGGGCGATTTGAAGCCACGACGACCAAGGTATCCAACACCGGTTGTCGTTTGGGTATGTTGAGTGGCCATTGGACCTTGAGTCCCTCAAGCTTGAAGTTGGTACTGCCGATTGTGTGACTGCATCCCGGGGGCAAATCGATTCCATCCGGATTTTCGGTAACTGCGTTGATCTGTCCATTCACCTCGACTTCAAAGACAGACACAAATACAGTATTTTCATTGTCGTTGTTTTTCATAGTCATAAAGATGTTGGAATCCTCGGTGATACCATCCTCGCCGGTAGGATCGATCATTCTTCCGTGACGGTCATTGTTCACTAGCCCCAGCTGGATTTCAAGATCATTCTGTAAATATTCCTCTGCGCTATCACATGTTTGAACGAGAAAGTGCTGCGCGCGAGCCACTCGATCTGCAACACCAACAGCTGCTTTGTACATTGATGGAGTAGGCTCCCTTCCGTAGAACCGCTGTGAGAAAAGTTCCACCCCATGATTGTTGATCACCAAGAGTTTGCCTTTCTGCTGGCAAATTTTGAGCAGTGGGCTCCTCTCGCCATCGAAGCTGCACCTAATAAGTCTGGACAGCGCGACTTGCTTCTGAAGTGCGGCAATATTCGCCGTAACAAAGACTGGCCATTTTTTGTCATTTTCTTCGATGAAAAACGCTAGTGCGCCTCCATCAGGTAGTCTGGACTTTCCGTTTTTCCAAGTGATTATTGCCACAGCATCAAAGCTGCTAGCCTCTTGGATGGTTGCAGTGGCGATCTGAGTTTTCAGGTTCACACATTCCGATCCAGGTGGCATAACCGCGTATGTGTCCTTTTCTCTGACTCCTGCAATCCTGCCAGCTTTTATAATAGCTGTTTGATCAACACCCTGTGTGATGAGGAAGGAATTGGAGTTTCGACAGTCCAGAGAAAATAAAAAGCGACTCTGCGGTCCTTCAACTCGCGGATGCTGCTGTGGAAAAGACATGTTGACTAATTCTTGCACCTCAAGCATCAGTGTCCTCCAAGAGATATGATTATTCCCTGCTCGTTCTATCACACGAGCAAGAGCCTCGGTTAATGCACCAAGTTGCACACCCGAATCGCTTTCATATTCAAACGCGCTCTCCCAAGGTGCCGCGGCGGCAATCCGAACTGCGTGAGGATTATCCCCCAGCTGCGTGCGCTCGCGCAAAAGACCCTTATCATACAGAGACTGGACGTGGCGGACGATATCATCATAAATGACTGTAGGGAGATTCCTCCGCTTAGCATTTTTGACATATCGAGAATCGCGCACCATGCGACCGGAATGACAACAATCCATTATGACGGTGACATTTCGCGTTTTTTCTGTGGTATCAAGCAGCCATTGAGAAATTTCATCTTCTGAAATTCCATGAAACTCTCCTGGAACTTCCTTATAGTCCATAGGAACGATAAATTGTAGCCGCCTTGCCATTTGAGAATCCTGTTGGTCCGCACTCTTTACTCGAAGCGCTTCTCCGCCATGACCTGAATAGTAGACAACAACAGTATCATCGGCGGAGATTTTGCGGATGAGGTTCTGCCAAGCAGAACGAATACCATCGCGAGTCGCCGCAGAACCACAACACTGATAGACTTTGAAACCCCGCTTTCGGAGAATTTCGGACATCAGTGCAGCGTCATTCTCTGGCCCCTCGAGCTCCCCAAAGGGGCTTGCAATGAGCAAAGCGCGACGCTTGGTGGAAGGCATAAGGGATATAGTATGTGAGATACAAGAAGAAAGTTGTTAGAGAGCCTTGGGAGCTAAATTTATGGTGAGAAAGTCCAATCTGATAAACAATCCCCCTCTCCCAATACGCGGTGCCAGCATGAATTCAGTATTTTACAAGTTAAGTCAATCAGGCTTTAAATACATTTTCTAAGTCTGTATCAAAAAAAGGGCTTACTGATTCGAGTGCCATCCAATAGCGAGGGGATAGAAGGGGACGCTAACTCCCTTGATCACTAGTAGGTGGTATCGAACTGGGGCGGTTTGTACTAGTTAGTACTTTGTCAGTCCGCAATTCCGGCCGAAAACCAACAGCTGGTCTACTATGTTTTAGATTACAAAACATGGAATCAATTATTGAGCCAGAATATTTACAGAGGCACGCTTCCAGTGGCACCTCCACCTCTTCCTTCTACTTCTTCGACCGTTTCCCCTACCAGATTACGACGCTACTATGAACCAAAAATCTGACGAGGAGGAAAATACAGAAAGAGAAAATGATTTGGAGCTGGACTCAGAAGACGCCATTTCTGCTGCAAATCTCAAAGAGCCTGAAATGATGCTGGAAGTGCTAGAATTACCCCGCTACCCCCCAAAGAGGGGGGCCACCCCTAGGGTAAGAAGCTCGTTATTCTCTTCATCATGTGAAAGTATCGCTCATACCAATCACCACTCTGAAGGGGGCCTTTGGGGCAATAGCCCGTAAACTGAAAAATATTCCACCTTGTGTTTGGGTTGTCAATGAACATTCCGAAGAAATAACCGTCGTGGTTTCGAAATACAAACCAAATCGCCTTCTAACGAGCATGGGCTTAAATGCCTCTGCAACTGGAGGGGGGCTCAACTTTGAGACTACGGTACAGGACCATATGATAGCCACTCGTTCATGTTTCAATCAGGCTGACAATCTCAAAAGACTTTTGTTGGACCAGCCTCACGAAAGACGCTTGCGCCTTCAGATCAGGGTCGTGAATTCAGTAGCGCGGTATTTCCATTATGGAACCGCAAAGAAGGATTTGGCGTAATCACCGTATTCAAGGGCCTTGAAAAGACTTTGTTTATTGAAAACGATATGGTGCCGCTTGGGGCGACTGTATTTTTTGCGAATAAACCTGATTTACGCATCGAGAAGTACCCTTGACTCTTGAGAGCACTTGAGGGAGCTTCGCGCCTGAATTTTACCACCAAAATATA
Organism: Penicillium verhagenii; assembly: GCF_028828195.1. Taxonomy (NCBI): domain Eukaryota; kingdom Fungi; phylum Ascomycota; class Eurotiomycetes; order Eurotiales; family Aspergillaceae; genus Penicillium; species Penicillium verhagenii. The sequence continues at coordinate 449,610 of NW_026643166.1, read as the reverse complement.
AATTACGACTAAAGCCTGTATGGGTCACGTGATAAATCAATGTGTTGAAAACTTGAAACATGACGGTGCCCGAAATTCGAATGGTGCCCAAATGGCCCCTATTGATCATGCACGTGTGGAGAAAAAGGCTCTAGTCTACTACTAAGCAAGGGCTTTACAACTTACTACATCGTCAGGTAATTTATAGGGATATCCTATAAACGGCTTATGAACTTCCATAATATTTCGTCTAACAAAACTTTTTATCGAAGCCCTATCACATACTCATTGGTATTTGCTATACTCGGAGCGCGAAATACAAGTCAAACTATCAAATGGTGAGTCATATTACATCCGTGAATCCGTGATAGCGTCAAATAAAAAGTGCGAAGCAAACTTGGCATTGAAGGCAACCTTGGAACTCAACCGTATCAAAAGTCCATGGAGAAAAACATGGGGAACAAAGAGATATTAAAAAAGCAGCTAACCACGTGCAAGATATCAGCGTTCCAACCCAAACCTTGAGAGCAGGAGAAAACCCAAGAAGAAGCAATGAATATTCTGCAAGAAAATGTCCGCCATGCTCAGGCAGCGCTCAAAGCTACCCCCAAAGGCCAGCCCGATCCATTATTACTGTCATACAACCTAGCAGAGGCCCTATCCGCCCAATATCGCGAATCTGGAAACCTGGAAGACTTACAGGAGGCAGTGCAATCGGCGCGGACAGCTATCGACATCACCCTGGACAGTGACCCCTATATGCCATACTACGCAATGAACTTGGGGATATACCTTGTAGCTCTCCATCTTTGCACTGGCAACTTGGATGATTTGCATGACGCAGTGAGCTATGAGCGAAAATCCATCGATGCCACCCCGGAGGGCGATCCCGAGCTAGCGGACCGTGCCGGTTATTTATCTTTTGCTCTCGTCACCAGATATATCGAAACCGGAAACCTAGAGGATTCATATGAGGCATTTCGGCTGGGCGAAAAAGCTTTCAGCTTGACTCCAGAGGATGACCCAGACAAACTTATATATCTGACGAACCTCGCTTGGTGTCTCCATGAGCGCTGCAGGCAAACTGGAGACTTGGAGGTTTCAAACCAGGGAATTCGGCTTGGGGAAAAAGCCATCAGTGATACCCCAGCAGATGACCTAGACCTTCCCGGTCGACTGACTAATCAATCGGCCTCTCTTCACTGGCGCTTTGGTCAGACAAGTGATCTAGAGGACCTTCAAATGGCAATTCAACTAACAGAAAAGGCCATCAACGCTACTGGAGAAGGTCACCTCGATAGACCGGACTATCTAAGAAGCCTTGCAACATACCTCTCAGATCGGTATAAGCACACCGGAGACCTAGAAGATATTCACCGGGCCATTCTGGTCACTGAAAATGCTATAAACGCTGCTCAAGAAGGTCACCTCGATAAACCGGACGATCTAGCAAGCCTTGCAGTGTACCTCTCGGATCGTTACGATCACACTAAAGACCTAGAAGACCTCCATCGAGCAATTGGGCTAACTGAAAAGGCCATCAGCGCTACTCGACAAGGTCAGCCTGACCAACTCAACTATTTGAAGAATCTCTCAATTTACCTCACTGATCGGTATGATCGCACTAGAGACCTAGAAGATCTCCATCGGGCAATTTGTCTAGCTGAAAATGACATGGTCCTTACTCCAAATGGCCGCAACCAATTGGGTGATTTGATTCGCCTCGCGAAAAACTTCTCAAATCGCTATGAACGTATAGGAGATATAGAGGATATCCAGAAGGCAATTCAGCTAGTCGAAACAGCCATCGAGGGCCTTGATGGCCGGAATGATCACCCAGAACTCCAGATCTGGCAGAATAACCTCGCACTCTATCTATCGAGCAGATTCGATCACACTAGAGAAGTGGACGATATAAATCGCGCAGTTCAGATAGGGAAGGAAGCTGTCAATAATACCCTGAAGGATCACGCCGACCACGCCACCTTTTCCGCCAATTTAGCTTCCCATCTCTCAAGTCAATATCAGGAATCGGGGAATTTTGATGACTTGCAGCAGTCAATACAGCTTGCCCAAAGAGCTGTCGATTCTACCCCAGATGACCACGCCGATCTACCGTTCCGGTTCAGCATTTTGGCGCGAGTTCTTTTCATAAGTTACAACAAGACTGGGAACTTGGATGATTTGCTAGAAGCAGTCCGCAGTGCCCAGCAAGTAGTAGATATTACCCCAAAGGATCATCATGATCTAGCGGGTCGGTCAACTTCTCTCGCTACGAAACTCTTGACTAGTTATGAGCAATCTGGGGACTTGGATCAATTGCGAGAAGCAGCCCGCCATGGCCAAACATCAGTCGACATCACCCAGAAAGACGACCCCCATCTAGCAGAGCGACTACAAGCTCTTGCCCATATTTTATCAACCCGATACGATCGAATGGGAGATTGGGATGATTTACAGCAAGCAATTCGCTTAGCCAAAAGCGCTATGTCTACTGGTCTACCCAGCTATAACCATTCAGATGGAACAATTCTACTAATGAATCTAGCAAACGACCTGACAAGCCGGTATGAGCAAACTGGGGACTTGGATGATTTGCAAGAAGCAGTTCGGCTCGGGAAGAAAGCCATCGAAAATATCGCAGATAACGATCCTGAACTAGGACATCTTCAAAGTACCCTATCAAACTTGTTTTTGACCCGTTTCTATCGGGTTGAGAATTTTCAGGATTTAGAAGAGGCAGTAAAACTAGCCGAAAGGTCCATCGCGGTCACTCCAGAGAATCACCCGGATCTAGGTAGTCGGCTGATATCCCTGGCGAGCAGCCTCTCGGCCCGATTTGATCGATCAGGAACATCGGATTTAAGTGATATACAGCACGCTATTCGCCTTACCCAGAAGGCTGTGGACCTTGCACCGGAAGGTCACATAGATACACCAATGTGGCTGAACAATCAAGCCATTTACGTCTCCGCCCAATATAATAGGACTGGAAACTCGGTGGACTTACAAGACGCAATCTCAGTCGCTCAAAAAGCCGTCGAAAATACACCAGACAATCATCCGGATCTGACAACCTGGTTGAATAATCTCGCGATCTACTTCTCGATTCGATATGAAGAAGAGAGCGATGAGAATGATAAGTTGGCAGCTTTGAAGTACTTCTCACAAGCCCTCGATTCCAATACTGCAACGACACGTATTCGTATCGAAGCTGCCCGTCGAGCGATCAATCTTCTTGTTCCGGATGGCCACTTTGATAGAGCTCAATTGCTGGCCGAAAGAGCACTTGATCTTTTGCCTCTCGTGTGTGGCCGCTACCTCAGCCGGGAGGACCAACAGTATGCTATTCAGCAAACGTCGGGCCTAGCTGCCGAAGCATCATCTGTTCTTCTCCAAACTGACAGTGATCCAGCTCGGGCTTTAGAGTATCTAGAGCATGGCCGAGGTCTTATTATTGGGTACCTCATTGACAGAAGGGGTGATACCTCGGATCTGTTCGCTAAGCATCCTAGGGAAGCGGAAGAGTTCGATCGGCTTCGTGCTAAGGCTTTTATGCCTCTGCATCAACAGAGCCCGCTTGAAACCCACCCACAACTGTTGGAAGAACGCGAGGAGACTGTAACACGCCTTGAAAGCTGCCTGGCAGGAATCCGGGGATTAGAGGGATTTGATCGGTTCCTCCTTCCCCCTCCTTCTGAAGTGCTACAAGCAAACGCCACCGAAGGACCGATTGTGGTCGTCAATGTCACATCAATCAGTAGCGATGCCTTAATTGTTCTTCCCTCTGGCATCAAGCACGTTCCATTACCAAACTTTGGCGTATCGAAAGCTAGCCTCTATCGATCCTGGGGCTTGACCCGTAGCTCATCAAGACGGATTGAGTTAAGAAATACGAGAAAGCAAAAGAGCTCACAAGATCTTCTACATGATTTATGGTATGACTGCGTCCGTTTGGTACTAGAGCAGCTGGGGTTTCTATATCTTGAAGATCACACGGCGCTTCCTCGCATTTGGTGGATCGGGACGGGCCTTGCTGCCTCGATTCCCTTCCATGCAGCGGGCGATCACTCACCAGGCTCAGTTGAGAATACCCTAAGTTGTGTTCTTTCCTCATATACACCGTCGATAAAGATGCTCCATTTTGCAAGGGAGAATACAAGAGTGACAGCCGACGCACAGTCGGTTTTGCTGGTCACAATGCCGACAACCCCTGGTGAAGATGATCTCCCTGGAGTCATGGCGGAGAGCCAAGCAATTCACAAAGCAGTCACCACGCCTCATACCGTCACATCCTTGATTCAGCCCAGTGCAGAGATGGTTCTCCATGGACTTCAAGATTGCAGTATCGCGCATTTTGCGTGTCACGGATCATCAGATATGCAAGACCCCTCGAACAGTTTTCTGGCCCTTCAAGGCCAGTCTGATCTTACTGCCGACCCTCTGACAGTCAAGAGAATCTCCGAGTCCCACATGAAGCAAGCCTGGCTTGCGTATCTTTCTGCCTGTTCTACTGCTGAGAATGAAGGATCGGAACTGGCAGATGAAGCTCTCCATCTTGCGAGCGGCTTTCAGGTCGCAGGGTTTGCACACACTGTTGGGTCAATGTGGTCATCAAATGACGACATTTGTGCGCAAGTCGCTGCCGTCTTTTACCGTGAGCTTATTTCCCAAGATGGGTTGGCACAGGGTAACCGGGCAGTCTCGATGGCACTACATACTGCTGTAATGACCGTCCGCGAGCAGAATTGGGAAAGACCACATCTATGGGCCCAATACGTTCACTTTGGTGCTTGAAATAAGAAACCATCAGCCCTTTCCGCAGTGACGCGAGAAGGAAAAGAGAAAGAAGAATACAAAGACTGCCAGAACACCTGGATCAAGGTACGTTATAATCTCCACATCAAATGCATCCAATAGTCTAGCCAAAGATCCACCGGAAGCACTTGCTACCAGAGGCCTTGCTTGCATATAACATGCCTTGACATATATGGATAATAACATCACATCGGGGGGAAAATAAGAAAAAGAACAAAAAAAATAAAAATATGAAATATCTTCTGTGACGAGTAGTACTAGAAGGTAATAAATAAATCCCGTATTAACACCGGCGCTAACCTTATGACATGATCGAACCCGACTCAAAGAGAGTCCAACATTTTCTTGATCCCCCTGTCCAGCTCATTGGCGAGCCTCAAGGCACCCTCAGTCCTGTTCAGGGCCTCAAGAGGAAGAGTAGTCGCTACCCGTCGATAATATTCGGCGCACCGATCAGCAGTAGCCGGCTCTGTCGCTGTGAGGCTGTCTGGATTCTTCTCCATAGCTGCGTGTATGGATTCTCTTTGGGAATTGAGGATTCCGGTCAACTCAGTGACTTGGGCATCCAGCTTTTCCAAACTTTCTTTCATAACACGAGCTTTGCGAGTCAGGACCTTGGTACCTTTAGAACGGGGCCCAAAGCTACATCGCGAGCGCTGCTTAGACCAGTAACAATTGCCGCACTCAGGGTACCCCTCAACACCGACGGTAACGCAAAGAGCGAATGGTCCACTGCCTCTTTCGCAGTGCTCGCATCGATCCTTGCCGGTTTTCACTTCACCGACTACTTGGATGAGGGCGGCTTCGATGTTGGTGGAATCGAAGCCAACTTTGGTCCACAAGGCCCTGGCTCCCCATGACAATTTTTTAGTTCGCAGAGTCAGCTCTTGACGGGGTGGCATTTCTCTCAGGACTTCAATCAAATGTGTCTTTAACTGTTCCCCTAGCCAGGCCTTTGGGAAGAGTGTTTTTTTCATGATTTCGGCCCAGGGACCTGGGGGTAATATTGCAGTCCCACTTTTCGGAGCGGGGATGGTTTCTGGCATTCCATGTGTGGCTGAATTTGGACCTGGCTCATATCTGGATAGGAAATATTAGTAATTAGCCTCCGAGATAAAGTGAGTTTATCGTGACTTACGCGAAATCGCTTTCCTTGGGATCCTTGTCATTGGTCTGGTCTGCATTGGTCTGTTCCCTCTGCTTTCCTTCCTGTATGGATGAGCTCATGGTTCGGTTTTTTGTAGGAGGAATGGAAAGGGAAAAGCGTTGAGAGGAGATGAGAAAATAAAGGATGGAAAAGCTGAATCGGAGGGGTGAAAATGGGTGGGAATTCACTGGCAAGTCAGAATATCACTATCGTGAAAGTTCGTTTTGGGTGACTGGTAGCAAGAAAGTGTGTAGAACACAGATACCAAGTGGTATAACTGTGTATGTTTAGTCAGTTATTCAGATCTTTACTTTGGAAAGAAATCCAGCAAGCCATTTCTATTTGGTTTGGTGCTAAAGGGCTCTACTTTATCCTGAATGGAGGTAGTAGTTGTGACTCTTGTGAGAGTGAATTTTTTTTGGAAACATTGGAAATAATATTAACAAGATAAATGGCTCAAGAAAATTAAAATTTCAGTAACCTGATAGTGAAAAATCCCAAATGATGAAGAAGGTACATATAATAGTTGGTAGTAGGGAATGAAATCTTCTGGGGTTTAATATAAACACAGGTCACATGATAATATACTAGGCCTAATTGGGATGCATTGATGCCTTTCATGCCTGAATCTGCCTGAATCTGCCTCGGGCAGCGACAGCTCTAGACCGCTTTCGATCACTGCTTTTAAAGATCTCACCTAGTACATAGATCTTCACGCTACAACATTAAAGATTTAGTGATAAAATAATAAATATGTCCTTAGTAAAGGAAAACAGACAGAAATTCTAGCTATAAAATTCCCTTTAAATTCCATTCCACTAGAATATGTACTTCAAGATGCCACATTTGCAGGCAAATATGAAGGTCAAGTTCAACATGAGCTTCGCCTGTTCTGACAAGTATCCTAATCTCCTAAACATTTATTTATTGAGAATTTGAAGTAAACATTTGAAAGTTATTGAGGTGATTTTGTTATTCATCAGTCTACTTACTGCATGTAATAGTTCTTCTAGGCTTGTACTATATGAGCTTTCTTAATAGTTTATCAAGTACATACGACCATAGGGTGTGGAGAACAGGGCTTCCCGTCCGCTCAGCCGTACTTAAGCCACACGCCGGTCAGTTAGTAGTATGGTGGGTGACCACATGCGAATCCTGACTGTTGTATGTTTTTTGTCTTCTTGTTTTTGTTTTCCATGTATGTTGTTGATCTCTGTGTGGACTGAACTACTGGACTACTCGGATCGACCTTGTTGGAAGGATCAAGGATTTAAGGTACTGTACATTAGTTACATATAGGATCATGGGCTTGATAGTTTGATAGTAGTACTGGGGTTGTTTTTGAATCAAACAATTATAATAAAGCGTGCAGAGATCATGTCACCTCACCATTGATGGGGCAAAGATTATGTGCACCATCCCCACAGTTAGGGATGAGGTGACTTCTGTCTTTTCATTTCTCATAGTTAACATACGAAATTTCATACACCCACCCCAGTATTCCCCTCGCTGCGGTCACCCAAGGTGAAATCGATTTGCTATTTTTACATGCTTTCGTATTCGCACCGCACAGACCTCTATACACCCACACAGATGTAATCGCCAAGCCAGACATCCGCGCAGGTGGATCCCACATTCGAATTCCACGCTACGATATCAGCCACTGTAATGCCCTCACTGCTAGCAATGGTCGCGCACGTGTCACCCGAGCCAACAAGCCAGAAGGTAGTGCAGTCGCTTACCATGCCCGGCTCATCAGGCGTCGGCGTCACGATACCATTGCCAGTCGAGGTGGTCGTGGTAGCCACAGTGGAAGTGGAAGCGGAAGCGGAACTATTAATGCCGACGCAGACATAATATCCCAGGTCAAGATAGGCGCAGGACGAACCAACGGCCGGGTTCCAGGCATAGAAGCTGGATAGGTCGATGCTATATTCGGTGGCAATGCCCTGGCAGGTGTCACCGGATTCCACGAGGTCGAATTTGCTGCACGACGCGGCGATACCGGATTGAACGGGAGTGGGCACAGAGTCAACGCACACGTAGTCGCCTACATCGAGGTTGGCGCAAGATGAGCCGACGGCTGGGTTCCAGGAGTAGAAGCTGGAGAGGTCGATGTTGTATTCGGTGGCAATGGACTGGCAGATGTCACCAGATTGAACGAGGTAGAACGCGCTGCACGAGTCAATCATGCCAGATTGAAAAGGGGTGGGCGTGGTGATCCCGTTGCCGGCAGTAGTTACGCTGGCAGTGGTCGTGGTCTTCGTGGCCGTAGAAGTAGTGAAAGTCGTAGAAACAGTGGACGTCGAGGAAGTAGTAGAAGACGAGGTAGTAGATGACGAGCTAGTAGTGGAAGACGAGGTAGAGGAAGATGAAGAGCTCGTCGTCGCAGCAGCTGAAACAGTGCCAACCACGCAGTAGTCCTGAGCAGCCACAAGGGTCGGGCAGACGACAGACGGGTTCAGAGACTCAAAGGACGCCTCGGTCAAACCCCATTCAGCGGCGAAGGACGTGCATGTATCCCCCGAGCTCGCAGCCCATTCAAAGTCACAAGTGACCTGACGCGGGACCAAAGCCATTCCCCAGGCCATGTTCAGCTGAGCAAAGAGGAAGAGACCAGTTTGAAGTGATTTGGGCGCCATCTTGAATGTTCGAGTGTTGATGCTTGCTTCACCACGGATGGGCGAGATGGACTAATTTATAGACGTTACAGGAGTCCATCATCCTGCTTTCGAGAACCGACCAAGAATATTACAGGTCTCTGGTGTGTCAATGAATGGCCGTGAAATAATACATACAGTACGAAGTATGGTCGCAATCCATCCTTTGCCCCGTAGGCTCTAACCTACTTAGCAATGAATGGCTGCTTGAAGGATGAAGCCGGATCCGAAGCTCCCAAGCGACGAACATAGATTCTCGTTTTCCATGTGGCGTTCTCTTCTAGTGTCGTCTAGTGAGACAAAAGTAAGATTCAAAAATGATTTCCTTCCTGTTCAGGTAAGCCTTGTGAAGCTTTCGCTAAGCCTTTGTCATGTTCTTGTCGGAGTGGAGAATCCCGTGCTAAGCTTGTTCGCCCAGAGTTCGGAGATTCACCCAGAGCGACAACTCGGCAAATCCCAGGTGGATGAAGTGGGCCCCTTGGAGGGTAGAGCCGCTCCAATTTCGCTTATAACAGAGGTGGCTTGATTATTGGCCTGCGCCCAGATCGGAAAGACGGCATCTCCGTAAGGTGGCCCCGATATTTGGGATAACCTCAGATTTTCAGTGCTAAGACAATTTCAAGACCAATTTAAATCTACATAGAAGCTTCACACCAATATTCACACAAGGCTTTGAGTGGCTGCAGGTTAAATAATAATTTAAAACGACAGAGCGAGCGACCAGACGCTCGTGGGGATGGATTCCTTCTGTGGGCTAACCCGGGCATATTGGAAAACTCGAACCGTGAGAATCCTGAAAACCCTGTGAACCCTGAGAACCCCGAGAATCCTGAGAACCCTTAGAACCCTGAGAAAACCCTGAGAAAACCCTGAGAAAACCCTGAAAGGCGAATTGCACGGACCCTGCGTTGCGCTAATCGGGTTAGACAACTAACTAGCGCCTTACCCGAATACTCCCGGGTAAGGCGTTAGCCCTTCTCTTCGAAACACGGGGGATTTGCATTATCTGCAAGTTAGAGAGCGTTAAGAGTGATGTTAAATTATAAGTAGCGATATCCTGCCACTGTAAACAAAGATGATAGCATGGGTAGTCAAATTATTACGCACCTTTTTTGGGTAGGAGACCTGTCACCTGCGCGTGATATACTGCATACTGTATTGCAAAAGAAAAATACTTCTGATAAAATTCCTTTTTCGAAAAAAAAAAAAGAAAAAGTACAAGAAAAAACTAGCAAACACTAAAAATGGATCCCATGACACATCTGATACTTTTAGACAAGATAAATGCAGAATAGCGTGCTGAACACATACTCCCTCGAGATTAATTGAATAGGCAAGGTTAGGCCAACCAGGGATTTGGACGGTAGGCGAGCGACTGCCAACATTTATTGTAATTAGCGGAGCAAATTTTTTTTTTTAAATTAAACGAATACGAAAAGTGATATGAGAAAATAGTGCAAAATGGAGTAAAAAATGAGGGAAAAAACGAAGAAAAAAAGGGGTTAAAAAAAGAACAAAGAAAATGGAATTTGAAGTTCGCAAAATACGACACATATAATGGAAATGCGCTAGATGTAAATGTTACGACAAGTGTCAAAGTGGGCGGTCCGGCCACAGCTCTACATATAGGCAAGAATAGTAGGTAATAACCTGAAAGGACGACATGACCAAGGATAGCAAAGGGTATCAACATTTGAAAAGTCAAGATGATAGAAAAAGCTGTAATGACTGTATTACGCTCGGGTACAAAAAAGACAAATAATATAGCACGGTCGCACCCTAGGGAACGTGAACAAGACCAGCGGCCCTGTCCTTGATTTAGAGAGAAAGGCGTTTCCAACCCTCTGCTCGCTCCTCACCCGAGATAAACCAAGTTGGTTACCGTGGCCAGCAGCATCAACAAGACCGGCGCAGCGGCCATGCGTGAGCGACCTGCAGAATTGCTGGCAGACGACGAACTAGTCGGGCAGGTCACATTCGCATTCTCAGGTGCAAGGGCCGAACAGGCGTATGCAGTTGCTGAGGCGTAAAGACTGGCGTTGGTTGTCGAGTTGATGGTCACGCCGCATGGATTACTGGTTGGAGTCGGACCGAGGTGACCACAAATATCATCCAGGGCCGTGATGTTCAAAGCAACTGCTCCCATTGCGCCACATTCAGCGTCAGAAGTGGCGGCCACTAGATCAGGTTCCTGGCCCGACTTATCGATAGTGAAGACGGTAGAACCTCCTCGGGTGACAACGTTGTAGTTATCAACGTTGAGTGCAGAGCAATTGTAGAACTCTAGATCCCACGTTAGGGTCCACTGGCCTTCTGGGTAGGCCATGGTGTTGACAAAGTCTGAAAGCAGAAAAGGTTCACTAGACGTGATCTCCTCGGTCAGCTCAAAAAGGCCTCCGGCGACGGAACCAGGGGAGCTACGGCTGTTGCCTTCCCACAGGTTCCAGGTGATGGAGGCCGTTATCGGGAGAGCCAAGCTTGGATTCTGCAGCGCCCACACAATGGGCGATAGCGCCTGAGGAGTATAAGTCGCATTGCGTGGGAATACCAAGTCCACCTCAAAAATGCCGGGGTTGGCAGTAATCACCATCGTGGTTGTTAGGCCAGCAATTGATACAAGCGAGAAATGTTAAACGAGTGTAAGCCCCAAATGTGATCGAAGGAGTGGCAAGGGCACCTGGAAGGATCAGGCACAAAAGGGTGGAAAGAGAAGGGAAAACATAGAAATGCTTGACTGGGGACTTCAAGTTTAAATGGTTGGGACGTAAATATGAAAGTTAACCGTACCGTACCGTATAGACGGAGTACAGGGACCGGTATTTATGCCACTTTAGTATATCAATTAGTGTGCCTTAGTACCTTTTAGTGTCATCCTTAGTGCAGGGGCCGTACTAGTCTTAACTAGGATCTATATTTGCCTCAAGTTCTCGCAGGCCTTGGAAATGTTCGCTCTAACTCGGAAAATTCATTTCCACAACTCCGTAGTGCTCCTGGCGACGCGAAGTGTCCCCACCAATTCTTCCATGAGGATTCATTTGCTGATTTAGTTCAGATAGCGAGTCGACCGCGAGCCTATAAAGCCGATTGATTTATCCCCCATCATGGAGAAGAATAAAAAGCAGAAGACTCGGCATTAGATGTGCTAGTCTTCTATCCATTCATTTCTTTCCCTTTTCTAGTCCTGACTTGTGCTGTGGAATTCCACTATAGCGCATGTCGTGGTCATCTACTTCGCTTTCGTGGCTGAAGCCGCGAAATGCGTTCCTCACTCTCTTTTATGTCACTCTTTTGACTCTTTCTTTTTCAGTTGATTCATCTTCCGCTATCTCGGCACCAGTCCGGCTCCCTGCCAGTCCTGGATATCAAGGCCGATCCAATGCGTGTCCCACTCGATGTGCAGTCTCGGGACCCAACCCAGCAAACTGGTCCATGTACCACAACTTCGATCAATTGGCCTCATGTCGAGAGTCTCTCTTTTATTCTTTCTCCTTCCTCGACCCGGTTGATGATGCTAGCGTTGGCCATCACATCTACGCCTGTACCTCGTTTGGCCCGGATTGGGGAAACCTGCCGGCGAACACAACAAATCTCCTCCTGCAGTCGTCAGACGCTCCGGAACCCGTGAATGGTACCTATCAGGTTGGATACTGGCCCGCCGCCTCTGGTTCTCCAGTTTCAGGTTCTTTAGGCACGCTCGCTAGTCAGCTCCGTCAGTACTTGGTTAGAGGATTTGGCCTCAGCGACAGTCCAACAATTCTCTTCGCCCGCTATGGCTCCACCTCGGTCGGTCTCTTTATCGGTCAAGGATTGGAGAACAAAGGCATTGGAGAAAATGTGCTGTCAACCTTGGAAAGTTCAATTGCAAATGCCAATGCCACCAATGCCGCGAGTGTAGCGATGCAATTCTGCGAACCTGGCCAGACTTCGCATCACGTCTTCGGTCTGATTGCGACAGGCAATGGAACTTTCGCTCCCATACAGGATGCCCTGTCCTCATGGTCGAAAGCAAAATGTCTGACATTCCCGAGCGCTCACAACATCACTGCCGAAGTCCCACTCGTGAAGCCCCTGTTCAACGCCTCTTCCGATCCTCTCATTGCTACTTCCACTCGTCCCTCGATTCCCTCCGCCACCCCAGCTCATAGCAATACGACCTCCATTCGAGGCAGGACACTCACCCCTCGATCTACCTGCTCTACTACAGTCCAGGTCGTCTCGGGTAATTGCTATGATTCTTTGGCGTCGGAATGTGGGATCACGGAAGCCAACTTCCTTGATTACAATAACGTCACGAACAGCGATTGTGACACTTTGGTGATCGGTGAACACTTCTGCTGTTCAGCCGGAACGTTGCCAGACTATGCTCCTCAGGTGCAATCTGATGGTACTTGCGCGACATACACGATCCAGTCTGGTGATAACTGCGAAACGATCGCCGCTTCATACGGTCTGACAATGGATGAGCTCGAGGATTTCAACGATGACACCTGGGGTTGGGCTGGCTGCAGCCCCCTCTACGCGAACACTATCATTTGTCTGAGTGAGGGTACTGCGCCCATGCCGGCCGCTATGGCCAACGCAGAATGTGGACCACAGGTTCCCGGAACGGTGACTCCCCCGAGCGGGACGAACATTTCCACACTCAACGAGTGCCCTCTAAATGCCTGCTGTGATGTGTGGGGTCAAGTAAGTGCAGAACCCAGATTTGATGGTTTAGTTGACACCGTACAATTAATCAATGTCGCTGACAACGCTTCTAGTGCGGTATAACATCCGACTTCTGTACTGACACCAGCACCGGTGCCCCCGGAACGGCGAAAAATAATACTAACGGCTGTATCTCCAACTGCGGCACCGACATTGTGCAGAGTGATGCACCTGCCACATACAGGCAGATCGGCTTCTTCGAGGGTTATAACTTACAGCGACCCTGCCTCACCATGGATATCTCTCAAATTGACCTAACTGCTTATACTCATATTTACTTTTCTTTTGGTGTCCTTGACTCGTCTTACGAGGTCCAGATCCCCAACGACACTACGACCGGCACAACATACGAGTTCGGCCTGTTTACAAAGCTTCTAGGCACAACTCGTGTCTTGTCGATCGGCGGCTGGTCATTTTCCACTGATCCGAGCACTTACATGATTTTCCGTGATGGTGTCACTGCTGCCAACCGGTTGACGATGGCCACGAACATTGCCAACTTCATCAACGACAATGACCTTGACGGCGTCAACATCGACTGGGAATATCCAGGAGTACGTATTACTTCCGTCGTCGCTTTTCATGCCTCTTTCTGTTGGGATCATCTATTGACATTTCGATTTTCGCGGCTTAGGCAACTGATATCCCTGGTATTCCGGCTGCTAGCTCCGATGATGGTACCAACTATCTTGCCTTCCTTGCCGTGTTGAGAAATCTTATGCCCGATAAGGAGATTACAATTGCGGCTCCAGCATCATACTGGTATCTGCAGGGCTTCCCCATCAGTGAAATGGCCGAACTGGTGGACTACATCATTTACATGACCTACGATCTGCATGGACAGGTATGGCATCCATCTATTTAGATTAAACACGCGATTTATGACGATGAAGACTAATATGAAGCCTTTCTACACCTGTAGTGGGATTCCAATAACCAGTGGTCGCAGGATGGGTGCCCAACAGGTACCTGCTTGCGTACAGACGTAAACATCACCGAAACCGATGGCGCTTTAAGCATGGTGAGTCCCCTTGAATTACACATGAGGATTGGTGGCTAACTCTCCATTTTCTTCTTCTTTTTTTCCAAAGATTACGAAAGCCGGTGTTCCCTCCAACCAGGTTGTGGTCGGTGTTACTAGCTATGGACGATCGTTCGCGATGGCCGAAGCAGGCTGCTATGGACCAGAGTGCTTATACTTGGGATCGGCCGATGACTCACAAGCCACCCCAGGAGAATGTACTCAGACTGCAGGCTACATTGCCAATGCTGAGATCTTGGCAATTATTGCAAACTCCAGCAGAGTCAATCAGGACTACATCGATGTTGACAGCAACACCAATATCCTTGTATATGATGACACTCAATGGGTTGGCTGGATGAGCGATGGTATCAAATCGGAGCGAAAATCGGTCTACCAGGGCCTATCGATGGGTGGCTGGACTGACTGGGCTATTGACTTGCAGGAATTCCAAGATGTTCCTCTTTCGTCGGACTCCTGGACCATGTTCATTGAAGATGCTGTTGTGGATGTTTACTCTTCCGAAGGTAATCGAACTGGCAACTGGACTACCTTGGACTGTTCAAACCCCGCTGTGACAGATGCACTATACATGCCATGCGCGCAGCGCTGGTCGGAGCTCGACGCGTCCAATGCGTGGTCAGACGCCTTGACTGTCTGGCTTGATACAGATGAGCCAGAACTTGGAGACTCTGAGCCCGAGTTCACTCTATCTATCATGAATACCCTTCATGCTGCGGAGGAGATGAACTGTGGACAAATTGCTCCGGCAGGTTCTTGCTACACCACTGAAACTTGCGCTTGGTTTGAAGGTTTCGGTGACGATGGTGGCTCAGGCCCTGCGGCGATGCTCATCTACGACTCTTTCACCATTATCAACAGTGTAAGTCTCTTCGGTGCCGCCCTAGGCAAGGGCTAATGGAAGGGAGAGGAGTTCAAGCCCCGGGTAGGGCGCAAGTCCGTATGAGAAAGGTAGCTGACATACAATCTTGTCGACCAGGCATACTCACAGTTCTATCTCGCTATCAATGGAATCGCGGCAACATATATCGACAACCAGCTTGCAGAATTTGAAGACACTTTTGCACCGGTTCCTCCAACCGAAAGTGACGCGTGGCTGGACATTCTGATCGACTTGCTCGGTCTTGGTCTCACTGCGGTTGCTGCGCCATTCTTCGACGGAGGTAAGCTCCTTATTTGAATTTATTTTTTTACTTGAGACCTTCAGTCATTCTATTTGCCAATGCTAATGCCTTATAGTCTTTGGAGCCCTACCAGCTCTTGAAGCGCTAGGGGATTCTGGTGCCCAAGTTGCCCAAGATATGACGTATTCTGCCATCGCTTACGGAGCTTCAATTGCTACCTCTAGTCTACCTGCCGGGGCTCCGTGAGTAACATTCCCCCTTTTTATCACATCATAGGCTCAAATGAGCATTCGTGGCAAACCCACTACGAATGTGCTGAGCTTATATCGAGGAGAGCAATTTCGCTAATGGGTTTCGTACAGTGACAAATGGACAGCCGCGTCTCAAACGAGTTTCACCGCCACTATGGGCTCCGTACTATACGGCTGGTCTGCTGCCGCGGAAAACCAGCTCTACACGCTATTCAACGGATCTTCTGCCTCTATTACCCTCTTGACAACTCTCATCAGCGATGGCAAGCTCATTGAGGGCAGCGGCGCCTCCCCAGAGACTGGTTACGACCCCACAACTTCAACAACCACCGATGTCGAGGGTTTCATTGGCACAGCTTTCTTCGGATACGCTATTCCGGCTTTGTGGACTGCCGCTGGTACTGCGGCTTTCGTCATCGACTCGGGCTATGCATGCAGTGCACAAAACCCATTGACCGACTACATGACCGACTCCACCCAAGAGGCCACATATGCATGCTACAACGACAACTTGTACTATCTGGTCTACCCTGACGGCACGTACGAAGGTTGTACCGGAAACGATGAGGAAGCATGCTCTCAAAGTTACTTCACTGCTCCACCAGGTCTGGACACTCTCAGCAACGCCACCTGGGGAGGCATCACTCTAGCCAACCTTATCGAAGGATCCGTGAACACATATGTCGCCAACGGCAACGCGAACGGAGGACCTGTCGCCGATCCGGTAAACGAGGACACACTCAAGGACTTAGCGAATCGGGATATTACTACTGCCGGTTACATTCGCCTGCCGGTCTGTTCGGCGCAAGTTGCCTGGGCTTCCTGGTCGACTCCATCACAGTCCAACTCCTCAGCCGCCGGCTACCCTTGCAACCCTCTGCAAGGTGTGACCAAATGCAGCTCTTACACTTACGAAGATGAGACCACATCCGCTTCTCCCTCCGTATCTGATTGCCAGACCCTCATGAGTAACATTGCGGGCACGGACGGCGAATGGACTACCGGAATCAGTGGACAGCGCGCAATTGCCACCTATGGCACCTGCAAGTTTGGCGTCCAGAATGATGGTGTTACCGGTGATGTTACTTACTACACTGGTAGCCAGGACATTGTCACCCTTGTCACCGAGGCCATTTCGCTGTATGAATGGGAAGGTCTCGTTGGTGCGAAGGGATACATGGAGTGTGATGGCGATGCGGGCAAGCAAAAGGTGGAGTGGGGACTGTATTAAACAGGTACTATACTATTTTGACTTATATATAAACACCAGCTCAAAATGCTAGACATTCACATATGCCCGTAACCACGGGCAGTAATACATAGAATCAATTGTGACAAATGTTGGCTGTTCCAAAGATTGACTGCACATGTTCAGTGTTAGTGTAAATAAATTCCAATATGAAGTTATGTAATGAACGACGAAGAGGCCGTCAATTGATCTCCAACTCGACATGTAGCGATTTTACACTGCCTTGTCTTACATTCTTCGGCGGTTCAGATACTAATTGATATGATTGGTGCTCGTAGTTAAAAGCCTAAACTCAAAACCTGCCTACCACCTTTATTATTCCGCACTCACCCTTCTCGCCCATTCCTCCCCTAGATTTCTGTGCCTCGAATTGATTTTTTTGCTATATATTTCACTCAAATGGTACGTCTGGTACATACGACCATAGGGTGTGGAGAACAGGGCTTCCCGTCCGCTCAGATTACTATTACATTACGTTCTCGCCCTCCTTCCTTCATAGACTCACTCCTCATGTTTCTTCAGGTTATGAGCCCTTGTGCCAGTCGATTCAATCTAAAAATTGATCGACTGCCCCGATCCTTCGATTTACGCAGTTCCCCAGTGTTCCTTGTTTACGCCGGCCGGTTCCCCACGTTTTCCCCCGCATTATAGGCAACCCCTGTGACGCACCCCGGTCTTTGCAGCGTTCCTGCATCGCATCCCTCGTTCGCTGGTCTTTTAGATCGCACACCCCGTTCGCTGATCTTACAGGTCTTCACTGATCTTATAGATCCTCGTTCACCCTGGTTTGTGCAGTATTCCTGCATCCTCCCCCCGCATTACAGGCGACCCCTGTGACGCACCCTGCTTTTGCAGTGTTCCTGCATCGCAACCCCCATTCGTTGATCACTTGGATCTTTGTTCATATCAACCCTGGGGATAGTTTTAGGCTTCGCCACGGGTTTACTGTTTCCCTAATGGTCATTTTAGGCTTTGACCTCGGGAGTCGTATTCAGATTTGAAGGGCTCCAGTTGGGTCAACCGCCCCACATACTTATTATTGTCACTAAAGGTCCAACTTGACACGACAAGTCACAACATATCTACCAAAAAATGGAAAAATGAAAAAAATATCTAGCAACTCTTGGCCTTCCCATTCCGTTCTAGTGCTCACCCCTCGCCCCTTTTGGATCACTGAGGAGAATTGAGTGCGCCCCTGATCAACTGAGGCGGTCAGTGAGCCTTATGTCATCACACTTGTCCTCACGAGTCACAAGAACATCTCCATTTGATTACTAAGGGCAATCAGAAACTGAGCGATATGGGTCGAGTTGAATAAAACACGACACGCTAGCTCGGTTCTGGTGTAATTTCTACCTTCTCTTCACCCGGCGAGTTTTGACGCCATAAAGTTCGCCACTAACCTTGGAATCTGACACCTTGCCTCTGGACGTGAGATGTACGTAGCAAAAATCAGCATAAATAAGAAAAAAATTAGGAAAAATTAGGAAAAATTAGGAAAAATTAGGGACATTCAGGAAAAAAGAAAATACCAGGTTTTTTTTCACCCTAAAAAACATACCCCGAATACCGCATTTCAACAAATACAGTAGAAGCTTCGTATTCTGATGGTACTTGAATATATGGTATGATCGGCAGAAAAGTTAAAAAATCTATTAAAGTCTTCCAAGGCTGTCAGGACTAGCATATGGCCTGGATCCATGGATGATGCTTGATTGAAAGAAAATTATCTTTATACATAGGCGGGATAAACATACTTCACCGCCAAGAAATGAGAATGACACTTTGTCCACTTGTAGTAGTAGTACACTATAAGATGTCGGTGGGACAGGCCATCACCGTCACGGTTTCCGTATGGGAGACCGTAGAGAGACTCGTCACCTCAATTGTAGTCACGGGCACAGGCTCTGGCCTTGGAGGGGCGCGGATGGGGTAAACGGTTGTGTATGCTGGTACAATCTTCGTATGCGTGGACGTTGTTTTCTGCGGGCCCGAGCAGCCATGGAGAGCTGGTGGACAGCCAGCCACTGTGTAGACTTGAGTGGTGTATACCGTGGAAGCGGTCAGAGGATAGACGGTGGTTGTGGGAATTATCAGGGTTGTTCTCTGTGTGGTTCGCTGTGCTGACCGACAATTGGGAATTCGCGATGGGCAGCCGTAGATTGTAGAAACACTGGTTGTGTAGTGTGTTTCTGTTGTTTCAAATGAGCTGCTTATAGGGCTCGTGTCGGTCTCGCTTGAAGTGGGTATGTTGTTGTTGATAGGAATTCCCGAAGAAGACTGATATTGAACAGACGGGCTTGAACGACTAGCGGAAAAGCCCGTGAACAAAGCTGAACTGGCAGGAGACGGAAAAAGAGAACTGGATAGAGATCTTGCGGGCTGAGAGGAAGACCCCTGTGTTTTCGCAACACTGCTAGTAGCCAGGGCAGTTGAGAAGGAGAGCGGGGTCTTGATCAAAGATTTTGACATCGATGGAACCAAAACACTCCTGGAAGCAATCTTTGAGGATGGCGACGCGGAGGAAGATGACTGTATATTCGCAACACTGCTAGAAGCCAGGGCAGTCGAGAATGTGGGTGGTATCTTGATCGAAGATGTTGACATCAAAGGAACCACAACACTGCTGGACGCAATCTTTGAGGATGGTGATGCAGATAAAGAGGATGCTATAGTAGGTTGAATTCTAGAGCTCGGCACAGATGATGACGATGATGATTCTGTAGAGGCTAGAATTCTAGAGCTCGGCGCAGATGATGATGAGGATTGTTGAATCTGTGTTGAAGACGGTAGTTGGCTTGATAGAGAAACACTTGCAGCGCTAGTAGCGCTTACGCCAGGAGTGGTCGAAGTAGGAGACGGGGTCAAAGTGATAGTCGAAGTATAAACAGTGGTATATTCCACTGTCAATACATCCACCGCCGTACTTGTCGTCACTCCCGTGACCGTTGCCTCGCACGGATTAGTAGTTTTAACCAACATTACCTCATCATATGAGACGCCAACCGAGGCTGTCATGCTTCCAGCCGATAGATAACACAACATAACATTGGCGACGGATGCATAATTAATGCCTGCGCAAGCTGTGTTCTCCGCACAATAGCTCGCACACTGACTATACGGGACGCTCACGTGTGAGGTGATCAGTGTACCGCTGTGTAGCCAGACCGAGGAGCACAATTGCTGGTAGTATGTTGAACCCGACGACCAGACCCCCGGGGAGCAGGTTGTGATAGCCGGGGCGCCCGAAGCAACATTGCAGGTGGTGGTGGTTCCCGTTGTCGTCAAAACGCTGGTTGTAGTCTGTGAGACTGTTGTGAGGGAGGTACTAGTCACAGTCGCTAGAGAGATCGCCGCATTCGAGGGCGCGAGCAGGAGGAATGCCGAGAGCAAAACGAAAGGAAGTCCCATCATGAACCACGTCCCCTTAGACTACGGAGTACACAGCCAAGAGAAAGCAAAGTAAAAGCGGACAAAGTGAAGACTAGATTGAGGCATTGGCTATTAATATCTACTATCGAATCTCGGTAATTTTGACTCCGTTCGGTGAAAGGAGTGGTGGGCCCTGAAACTATTCGATAGTGCTCAAAAGATGGCAATTCCGACCGACAACTCCACCCGATAAATTTTAACCGAATTATCTTCGGAGTACGGAGTACTTCTATCCAAATGTCGGTCATTTTGACTGTATTTTATGAGCCACAACTGGATAAAGCAATGAATTCGCCCTGTGCTACCTTGAAGAGGACAATATCATCTCCAACACTGTGATCCTGGGCATCGGATCACACAACGCAAGTGGGCTCAAAAAAACCCATGACAATAAAGATCGAGTTTGGCAGCTCGGCAGCTGTACGCTTACGGAGTACACCGTGCTTCTGAAGTAAATAATAGTAATTCAAACCGAGCTGAGAGCCAGGGGGAAAGATCAAGAAAAAAACAACAAAGAAAACGCAGGTCCCAAGCAGGACCAAGCTTTCTAGCAAGACGCTAACCCCGATATGGGAAGGTCCCGCCACGCGTCAAGGCTTGGCTGTAGCCTGTACCTAGAAGGGGGACTGCAAACCTGGAAGCCCTAATATTAGTTGTCAACTTGTCACGGAATAAATGCCCCTATCAGCCATACCGCATTGGGGAAAGCTCGAGATGTGGTGACGGACATGCGTTGATTGGACATGAGCAATGAAAATAGTGACTAAGCACACTGAGCAGTGAGCATTAGTCACTCATCACCTGACTTTCCTGATTTTAATTTTGATCACTGAGTCTGAGCCTCAGCGCCTGATAAAAGCGGCATTGGCCGTTGGCCAAGACATGAAAGCCCCACCCGTCAGGCATTTTCCGGTCTATATAGGTGCATACAAGTCTGGACCCTTTCTGCTTCTCCGCTGAACGGGGTTTTTTTTATAGGCGCTTATGTATATGGAAGGCCAAGCTTGACTTAAAAGATTTTCAGCCTTCAATGTTAAGACCAGTGGGGAAGAATGAGTCTACATAGCACGCTAAAATTGGACCCTTTTTTCATTTCCCCCTCACACATGTGCAGCTAGTTTCTCAACTTTCGATCCACATGTGCAAAATATCCTTCGCTTGATTGTATCGCTTGGCCCCGTTAAACCTCTGTACTGCCATCCTTCGTGAGCCTGAGGCCACTTTGCAAGATGTCACGGTCGAAGAACTTCATGTGTTGTCTTCCATATCAAAACTTCAAAAGTACCCAAGTAGTCACATGTACAGCATCAACTCCGGTCCTCCATCAGTTTCTTTTCCATCTGTTCCTTCATCAGTCTCTTTTCCTTCTCTTCCTTGAACTTCCTCATCCAGAAGGCGTTAGGTAGCGACATCCGATCTTTTAAACCTATACGCGAGCTCCCGTCCGAGATATCAGTATCATATCCACCACCAGTACCAAAACAGCTCTGCCTCTTGATAGTCGTAGTCCGGCACTTGTACGCTTTATACTTGACAGCGCTGTTCTGCACCTTTCTTTTATTTTCCATCTCCCCCAACCATGGTTTCACTTTCTCTCTCAAAACCTGATATACTGCGGTGTAGAAGTGAACTTCAAACACCTCTAGGTTCTCATTCGCCTCGACCATAGCTTCAATTCCATCTAACCACGCATGTTGGATGTAATTGTTCCTATCATTTTCGGAGACTCCTCTTGGCATTTTAACCAAAGATCCTAAGCTCGGACAATCAATGTAAATCCGGATATGAGATAGGGAGAACGTCGTCCCTAGAGCCTTCCATAAGGAGTCGTATTTTGCTTTATTGCGACGTGACACATGTGGTTGGACATCTGTCCCCAGTCTCCACCAGAAAGTCAGACGTCGGATAGCAGGCAGACCCAGGAAGGGAATCTGGGCGGGAAAAGTGTTGCATATATCTTTTTGGTTTGTAAAGCGGAACTCATTACTGCCATAGAGAATCAGTAGGCCTTCGGTGTATCTGCTTCTATCATTAGTGTCATCATTTTCTGAATAGTCCCTGGTGTATGAATCGCACGGTAGAATTCAAGATAGGAAATATTATAACTCACACCTTCCAACACGAGAACAAAAGCCCAACATCAATCCACATCCCCCAAAACACTGCACTAGAACGTGCATGACTTCCATTTAATGGGCAATAGTCCCAGTCTACTCTTTCGGATTGTGAATAGCATCCGTACGAATAAACAACCCAACTTTTCGTTTCTTCCACCCAGTCACACTGGTAGTGCAGGGAACGGTTTCCGAAAAGGAGCTCGTAGATAATGACTCGGATTTCTGGGGGAATGCTAAAAAATATGCTTTGGGACTGGGAATTGATGGAAGAGTGACAGGGGTAGGGCTTCTTTTGGTGGAAATTGGTAGCTGAGTGGTTGTTGGATTTGACTCCTGATTTTGTATTTAGTATTCGATCATTTGCGTAGTGTTGGGCTTCTTACTTCGCTCTATGTACCGTTTCAGAAAGTCGAAGGGCATGGTTTTGGCCAAATATTAGTGATGAAAGAGATGATGGAGAAAGCTGGGGACGATATGGAAACGAGGAGTCTGACTCCTGAGGCGCTTACCTAGAGGCTAGGTGTTTATAACTGGGCAAATTTACTAGGGTAATTTTGGTATCTCTAGGGTACCCTGGTAAACTTACAGTACCGACCTTGCCCAGGTTTGAGATAACACCGTGTTCCAGCCCGATAACATCACTCCGCTTTAGATGAACCCTGCCGATAGCTCCGTTGACAAGCCTAGAATCACTATTGCCTCAGTCGCGATGAGCCGGCTGTCAACGCGTTTTTCGAGGACGTTGGAGTCAACCTTGGAAGGAATCAGAACCACTACCCCTTTTCTTCGCCTTTTTACACTAGTTAACTATCGAACGTTGTCGTGACTAATGACTGCTACGAGTCTACGACCACATCCAATGGGTTTGACTTCGCTCATAGGGGTCGAATTCCTCGTACAGACGAGTGCAGAACAAAATCACTTTTGCTCGTCTTGTCCATTCTCCTGCTGCAATTCGTAGAATTATTGCACTTAAACATTTGAATCTGTGACGAATACTGCAGGTGACAAGAATCGAAGACAAAATGAAAATAATACCCTGACACGGTTGGGTACATGAGTGTACCCGTCTGGGGGCTTTATCAATCACAAAATATGCCATCATTACGGCAAATGTGCATGTTCAAATGCCTACATATACGGTTTGGAGTAGAACCTCAGGAAACCGGTTTCCGAAATTTGATCATCTTCAAATGTTTCTTGTTACGGACATGCATGTGGAGGCTCGGATGCGTCTCTACTTGGAATCGGTAGCTTTCATTTGATTGTTGGCTGATACCCTTGGCTTCAAATGTTTCTCCTTGGAATTCAAAACATTTCAAATATGTACCTAGAGATATCAATTATATAAAAACACAGCCCAAGAGTAAACAAGGAGTTCCGTCACGTGCGTCTAGACGTACGTGCTTAGTGTCCAGATGTCAATTGTTAGTTTCTGGGATCGTTGAGCAACGATGCGCCCGGGTTAGCTTATACCCATTATGTTGTGATATCCGAAGACATGGTTTGAGCGGCTTCTTTTTTGATGATCATTTTGCGCAATATCAGCCACATCTTTTTCCTCCGACCGTCGCATTTATCTAAGTGTAAGCTGATAACAAAAGCAAGAATTGCCGATCATAGGAATCCTCCGACTCTCCCCTTACTTCAACCTGAAAAGTGCCGGATGTCGAATTGAAACAGTCTTATCTTCATTTTCGGAGCGACTCAATGTCTTCACTCGGCCTTTCAAAGTGCGTTTTTAGGATCTACGCCCGGTGGAAATAATTCAAGCCAATATGATTGGTGGGCGATAGAAGAAGAGGGGAAGGTTTTATCGGAATTCACGCCCGAGAGATCGCCCTGCCGAAGTGGCGCCTCTGGAGTCCTGACTCTGGGGCCCCCGTGGGGAAACACGGTATGTGTGGGGAAATATTGATGTCAGCAAGGAATGGCTTGCTGTTTGGGGTGCGTATGTTATAAAAGCAGAGCTAAGACTTGATTGAACGATGCTATTTGGATTCTTGAATAACCAATTCAGAGTTCACGCCAGTGGCTCTCCAACAAATTCATTTATACTGCTCCTCCAGGTTGTTTGACTTCTACACTTTTATCATCCTATTCAGTCTATTTTTTACCACCCAATATATTCTCTTAGACGATGCGACAACCAAAGTCCACGTCAAAGCCGTCTGGAGGGCTTCCAGAGTCGGAGCACCTGGAGACTTCAAGCCCTTTGGCTGCGATGCATATCGCAGAACGCAGACCTTATGGACCATCAGGTAGAGTTAAAGGCGCGTCGTTTATACCCAGCCACTAACAAATCTTGTATCCTAGGATTTGCCGGCGCTTTCTCCAACAGATATGTCTCAGCGTGTGCTGCATTCGCTACCATCGGTGGTGCGATGTTTGGCTACGATCAAGGCGTTATATCCGTGACTCTGACAATGGATCAATTCCTCAAGAGCTTTCCCGAAGTTTCCAGTAGTGCCTCTGGAGCTGGTTTTCAGAAGGGACTGCTCACAGCCATGATTGAGCTTGGAGCTTTCTTGGGCGCGATGAATCAGGGTTGGATTGCCGACAAGATTTCACGAAGATGGTCCATCATGGTGGCTGTTTGGATCTTCATATTTGGATCTGCCTTGCAGACTGGTGCACAAAGTTTCTCTATGCTCGTGGGTGCCCGGTTTGTCGGAGGCATAGGCGTTGGTATGCTTGCAATGGTTGCGCCCTTGTACATCTCTGAGATCGCCCCTCCTGAGATCCGCGGAACATTGCTCGTCATGCAGGAGCTCTCAATTGTCACCGCTATTGTTGTCGCTTTTTACATTACCTATGGTACCCGATTCATTCCCAGTGAATGGTCCTGGCGCCTTCCCTTCCTTATTCAGGTACGGTGCTCTCGTTTTCCACCATCAATTGTTACTTTGTCATCACTAACTGGCGTTCCAGATTATCCCGGCGCTCCTGCTAGCCGCTGGAATCCCGTGGCTTCCATACTCCCCACGTTGGCTGGTCAGCAAAGGTAGAGATGATGAAGCACTTCGTGTTCTCTGCAAGCTGCGTAACGTTGAGCCGACCGATGAACGAGTCCTTCATGAGTGGATCGAGATCAGATCTGAAGCCGTATACTGCAAAGAAGTCAGCAGGGAACGACACCCTAAGCTTCAAGACGGGAGTTACAAAAGTCGGATCATGCTTCACGTTTGGAGCTATCTCGAATGTTTCCGAAAAGGTGCCTGGAAGCGCACTCATATCGGCATCGGACTCATGTTCTTTCAACGCAAGTCTTCAAGGAACCGCATTCTGCTTCGTCCCAATAACTAACTTCTTGGTTTTTAGAATTTGGCGGTGTCAATGCGATCATTTATTATGGCCCCAGTCTCTTCGAGGGAATGGGCCTAGATTACGAGATGCAGCTCAACATGTCTGGTGTCATCAACATTTGCCAAATGGTCGCTTGCCTGGGGTCCCTTTGGGGGATGGATCGCTTCGGTCGCCGCCCACTACTATTCGGGGGATCCATTTGCATGGTTATCTCACATTTGATCATCGCAGTCCTAATGAGCCAATACCAAGACAGTTGGCCGACCCACACTGCTGGAGCATGGGTTTGTGTTGCATTTCTGTGCTTCTTCATGATCACGTATGGTGGCACATGGGGACCTATCCCTTGGGCGATGCCGGCTGAGATTTTCCCTTCTTCTCTGCGCGCAAAGGGTGTATCCTATGCTACCATGTCGAATTGGCTCAACAATTTCATCATCGGACTTATAACTCCGCCTCTTGTACAGAACACGGGTTATGGAACATATGTATTTTTCTGCGTCTTCAGCCTGGGATCTTTGGTTTGGACTTGGCTTTTTGTGCCGGAAACTAACGGACGCGCTTTGGAGGAGATGGACCAAGTCTTTCAGGATAATACGGGAGAACACGAGCAGAACCAACGAGCTCGGATTGAATCCGATATTGCCTCCCAGGTTTATGCTCACCACATCGTTGTTTGAGGGGATGATTATCTGCATAACGAACGAGAAAATATTCACCCCTCCAGTGTTTAGCAATCAACTCTATCTTCTCACCGCTATATTTCAGGTAAATTCTCTATATTAGAATGGATTGGAATCGAATACCGGACTTGCATCCTTTGGAAACCGTTTGTTGCCCTAGTGATGATAGGCCAGCCTGAATCGATTTTGAGGCAGGCCGCAGGTGTACGGAATTAGTAAGCTGTAATCCGTGCCTTAATTCTACAGAGCAAAAGCGGTGAGGAGCCAAGGCTTCAATGTTCGGGAGAATTCTCGGGCCACAGTTGGTCTAACCGCTTTGGGCAGTGAATTGCCAAAGGCACCAAAGTCACCGTCCCTAACCACTAAACACCAAAATCTATCTCAACTTTGGTATCAAAAGCTTCACATTCTCAATGGAGTGGTCTCCGGGCATTTTATTGGTCAGTTACGAGGTTTCTGCCTTGCGGCATAGCCCTCACTTATCAGATTGGCAACCAGCATTTGCGGTCCCACATTCGAATCCCCTTACTTCCACTTTTATTTTTCTGCATTGGCCAGATGAGAAGTCTCGCTTTCTTCTGCTCACATCTTCATTTGAAGTCGTGCCAGAAATGCGATCATGCATATTTTGTGTACTTGGGTATTTTATACCATGCAAAACGGGTACGCAGTCTATGATCTAAATTATATCTACTCGTCGTTGATTAAATACGCACTGCACGTGGTATTGCAAAGCTTTTGTCGTTTGTAATATCGGTTGCCGGGTAATGTACTAGCGTCGTGCGGCGTTTCTCTTTTTTTACTCCCTTAACTTCAAATCTTATCAATTCTCCCAACAAGACCCTCAGTCAAGCCACCACATGCCGCGTACTCCGTATATCCGTACTAGTACCAGAAGAACTCAAAAATTCGGAAACCAAAACCGACTGACCAATCAGCCACAGAACTCCATTCCCTAAACAAACAACCAATCGAAAAGGTGAGAACTCCCCACGACCCACAAAAAAACCGCCAGGTCCCGCGTAGTAGGAAGCTGGAAGCTGAATCAGTGCTCTAGTATCAGAAGTTAGAACACACAAGACCCGTAAAAAAGCCACCATGTGCCGTGTGTTCTGTAGCGTTGGGATGTATGTACTAGCACTAGCGGTGAGAATCAAATACCGTTTTTACTCCACCCAGGGCTCTTTAATACCCCAGGACCCTCTAATAAAATTTAGTCGCCATCCAAATGCCGGTGAAGGTAAAAGCCGTGTTTTTCTCAACATGAACCCTCTTTCTTATATCTCTCGCTCACGGAAAGTATCGTTTTACCACTCTTCCACCTCATATCAGCTCGTGCAGAAGAACGAAGACACCCCAATATCTTTAGCCGAGCTGTGTAAAGAATGTACCCCACCATTATGCTCATTAAGTCCCTTGCTTTTCAATGGTCACCTACAAACCGCCTGGACTCAAAAAGCGGCATGTTACACACCAGTCTACTACAAACGGAAAATATTTGACTCGAATCATTCTTCTTACGAAGGCCAATTCTCTGTCGATTTCGTGGTCCCTCCCTATGTTGATACTGGAGGTCACTCCGAAACCAACAACACTGAAGATCTGCCGCCTCGTACAGAGCTCTTCGAGGCTGAAGAGGATGTGAAGTTCTTATCAGCAGACGATTCCAGACCAATCCTTCTTGTGCTCCATGGAATGTCCGGGGGGTCCAACGAGCCGTACATACAGGATGTTCTTGCTGCAGTAGTAGCACAGGAGGGGGGCTGGGCGGCTTGCGTTGTTAACTCCAGAGGGTGCGCCAACTCCAAACTAACGAGTGGCTTTCTTTATAATGGACGATCCACCTGGGACTTTCGGCAGGTCGTAGATTGGCTGAAGGACAAGTTTCCGAATAGGCCGCTTTTCGGAATTGGCTTCTCGATTGGAGCAAATGTTTTGACTCATGTATGTGTTTCTCTCTCCCGAAAAGGGAATTCCCTGTAGATTATATTGTATTATGGTGCGAAGTGACGATGCTGACTGTCACGTGGCGGTGGGGCAGTATCTAGGAGAAGAAGGTAGAGATTGCGCACTCAAAGCCGCTATTATGGTGTCCAACCCGTGGAAGCTGGAAGTCGCATCGCATGCCCTTCGACAATCCTGGATCGGGAAAGAGATTTATTCGAAAATACTGGGCCGTAACATGAGAGATATCGTCGAACGGTACTTCACCCATCTGGTGACTTTGAAGCCGAGATGCAAAGACAGAAGGCTGACTTACTTCAAAGACATATTGATATGATAACGGCAATACCCACAATTGACCGAGATTCTATTCGAAAAATAAAATATGTTCAAGATTTCGACCGGTGAGTGGCAACCTTAAGAGCTTATTGGGGAACGCGCAGCTGATCCATGTATGAGTCCAGTATGATCCAGTGTCCCACATGGGGCTACTTGACAGAAGATGCCTACTATCGAGATGCCTCCTGCGCCGATGCAATGCTTGCTATCCGGATCCCATTTTTGGCAATCCAGGCAGAAGATGATCCGGTAAAAAAAGTCCACGGAGACGGCTTTGATATACATGTTATGGACTAACTGAATTCGTTCAGATTTCACCTAAACATGGAATTCCATTCGCGGAATTTGCTCGAAGCCCCTTCGGAGTTCTATGTATGACACCTGGTGGAGGCCACTTGGGTTGGTTCGAAGCAGATGGTGGACGGTGGTTTTTGAAACCGGTACGCAGACCCACATCCCTTCATGTTGATCTAAGATTTTTCATTAACAAATGCCGTTTAAATTCTAGCTTACAAGATTTCTTGACAAGATGCTAAATTCAGTCAATCTGGAAAAGTCCACGGAGCTCAACAAAGATCTTGATGTCAACTTTGATACGACGGGTAGGCATTCAAGAGAACGGTCATTATCCAACAATCCGGTGAGGGCGTCAGAACATCGGGTAAATATGGCAAGGCTATGAACATTGAATTCATGCGTCAAAATTATATAGAAAAAACAACCTCACATGTGCAGTGAGATGAGCTTCAAAAATCTATATTTTGACATTCAAATTTTCAAATATTCTAACTAAATCATCGGCCGAATTAGTACCTCGAACTCGAAGGAAGATCAACTACTAACTATTGCTCAGTCTCCAGATGTCTGATCCTGACAGTAAAAAAAACAAAAAACATACAACAGTCAGGATTCGCATGTGGTCACCCACCATACTACTAACTGACCGGCGTGTGGCTTAAGTACGGCTGAGCGGACGGGAAGCCCTGTTCTCCACACCCTATGGTCGTATGTACTGGATAAACTATTGAGAAAGTTCATATAGTGCAGGCCTAGAAAAACTATTAGTGAGTAGATACATATGGTTTTCGGAGGGCAACTGTGAAACATTTGAATAAGCCTTAGCTCAGGTGAGAATCCCGCTAGTCAGTATAACATTCAAAGAAAGTTGCGTCTTCTCCTAGTCAATGGGGATTAGACATAAATACATATAATTAGCTATGTAGCTTGCCTTCGCCGATATATTGCATGAAGGGGCCCTTCGTTTTAACATGAAACATTGGGGCTTTTCTCCCAAGTCATATGGAGCCATTTAGACTGTAATGCGGCGGCCGATACCCGCCACCCCTGTGCCATAACTCAACATTTGAATCTCAACTTTCAAACCGGCAGAAAGTAAATTACGCGTAATTCCAAATTCATATTTGTTATATTCCTCTAAGTCCGCTCAGATCACTACGCGCTCGCTTAATCCTATTTTATATTCCGATTTACATAGTAAAAAGTACTAGTATGTTTTAAGCAGGCCTTACATTAACTTGGAATCAATGATTGAATTGTAGTCTAAATAATAGCGTAACTTGCTCTTACTCCCTCCGCAACTACGGGGGCCGATAACCGCCACCCTACTGCCATAACCCAATTTCAATTTCTAACTTTACCGCCCTGTTCCCCGCCCGTATTATATTTATCACATACAGGAATATCTTAAGGGATTTGATCTAAATACGGGTCACTTTTAGAATAGACTTGAGAATAGACTTGAGAACAGACTTGAGAGAATAGACTTGAGAAGAGACTTGAGAAGGGACTTGAGAATGGATTGATTCGAATGCTATTTATGTATCTCCAAACCGCCAAACAGCTGAACAGTACCGGCAATTTGCTCTACGGGTTAAACCCAGACTCCCTAACCGGGATTATCACAATAAAGATCCCAAGAGCATACCTGGAGAGTCTTAACTCTACTGAGATCTGGTTTTCACACGATTGGAAAGAATTTGTCTGGCATAATCAGCGGGGCGAGAGAACACCCTCCAATCTTGACTGGTTGAACCACCAGGATCTCCTCAAAGGCCATATTATGACCGGGGCCCAGAGCAGGCTTAATGAAATTGCATTTGAGAATATTGATAGAGAGATCAACGAGGACCGTGTTTTGAAGACACAGATTGGCCAGCAAAAACTCAAGGCCATCCAATGGGCCTTTATATCTGAGTCTAAATGGGCTGGAATAGAAAGACAGATCAGAGGGAAAGTCCATGTTGATCTATACCAGCCCTCTTCCCACATTGAATAGTCTTCAGCATCCGATACTTCTTTTTTTTATTTGCTTGTTATGGCTTTTTCAAATATTCGCTTTTGTTACAAGGGTCCGGAGCAGTCAAAGCAGACTAGCGTGATATTCAGCCTGCATTCAAATCTTATAAAGACCCTTCCAATCCTTTTTTTTAACTTGCTCCGTTATACAATAGTAATTACTCTAACAGCCGTCACAAAATATGACTAATAGGCCAAGCAGTACTAATAGTACGCCCCGCTCCCGGGTGGAGAAGTGCGGCTCTCGCAGTATAAGATCTACATTCACACATTCCACCTATATCGTGCCTCTCCCTACCACTTCTATAGTCTTTAATTCAATAGGAGAATCTGCAGACAGGATAGTTTTGGCCAAAAAATTTTAACTATAAATAGAGGTTTCTCTGTCTCCGTAAACTTTCTTTCTGTTTTACCCCAACTTTTGAATACCTTTCATCCCGTCATACACACAGGTATCTCATCAAAGTTTGACGGCTGTCAGAATTTACGCTCTGAGCAGCTCAACGCTGCTTATTCACACAAGTCGTTTGTGATGCCCGTCAGTATATTCCTCTTTGCTGGTATTTTTAGCTTACACATTGTTTAGGCATCTTTCCTGAACATCTCTCCCGAGGACAACCCTTCACCAACAGTTCCAATGACAGCCAACCGGGCACCGCATGGTGCCGGAAAGATCAGTCGCCGAAATTCACTCGAAGGCTACCATAGCATCAACTTCACGGCAGAGTCAATGAGGGATCTCGATGGATCCGCGGCTCGTCTTGCCGGTGCGATTGGTCTTGATACATGTCACCAACTTCATCAACTCTTCTCCAGCGCTTGTCCTGCAACCCAAGACGTTATCGCCAATTTTGTTAAAGACAGGCAAAACGACGATGACAATCTTATATACATTTGGTTTATTAATATCTGTCAAAGTCAAGTATAATACAAGTATTGAAGGCGAAATGAAGAAAAATCTGTTGCTCAGAGAGTAAATTGCAAACCTGCGACGAGTCCACACAGCAGGCTTAGACCCTTAGACAGAGTGCTCATCTGTGAAACCGAGGCACCAGTGTAGATAGCACTGCTAGAGCTCAAAGTCGAAGATGATGAGGTAGAGCTACTAACAACGACCGACGAGGAAGCAGGGGCGTAAGTAGGACTGGCGATGGTTGCGATCTTGGGGCTCGACTTCAATGGAGCAGAAGGAGCCGGTGACATAGACGAAGCAGAAGAAGTGAATGTGCTGAAGCCGATAGCTTTAGTAGTGACGGCAGTGGATGCAACTTCAACGGAGACGCCCGATTTAACGGTTTCAACAACTGTATCAATGGACCCCTCAGAAGATGCACTTGAAAGAGAAATATCCTCTGAATCAGAACCAGAAGATGAGCTGGAGGTTGAGCTAGAGCCTGATACAAAGGTCGAGCCCGTTTTGATTGTGTTTTCACCGGTCGTGGCAGACTCGGATTCAGCTCCAGAGTTTGACAAAGTCGACCCGGACGCGGGGATAGAGCTGCTGGAAGAAGAGTCCGAATCTCCAATGGAAGAGCCAGAGGAAGCACTGGAGGTTGGGACTGAGCCAGAATGTTCTTGGGCGGTAGAGCTGGCAATAGCAGATTCCCCATTTATATACACTGTAGTGCCAACGGCTACAGTTGTAGTGGTAGCATGGGCAGTCTTGGATCTTAGTGGGCAGTCAGTAACTGATGAAGGGCACTCATAGATGGTTGACACGCTAGTGGCGTAGATTGTCTCTGTGGTGAGGGAGCCAGCCTGGCTAGTAATAGTACTCTCAGTGCTAGCAGCATTGACCCCAGCTGAGTAAACCGTAGTTCCAACGGCGACCGTAGTAGTGGTAGCGTGGGCAGTCTTGGATCTTAATGGGCAATCAGTGACCGAGGAAGGGCATTCATAGATGGTTGACACGCTAGTGGCATAAATGGTCTCCGTAGTAAGGGAGCCAGTCTGACTAGCTCCAGCTGGGCTTGCACTTGCAGATATGGTTGAGTGTCCGGTAGAGGTGACAGGATAGACCGTGGTTCCAGCAACAAGAGTTTCGGTTGTAGTGTGAGTTGTCTTCTGAGTCAATGGGCAATCAGTGACAGTCGATGGGCACTCGAGAATTGTAGAAACGCGAGTAGTGAAAATTGTCTCTGTAGTGATTTGTTCACCAGAGTCAGGACCGGTTCCAATCTTGGCAGTAGCAGTAGCGGCAGACTCGCCAGCGGTGACAGGGCAGATTGTGGTGGAGACAACGACGGTTTCGGTAGTTAGATAAGTCGTGCGTTGCGAGGCTGGGCAATTGATGACATTCGAGGGACAAGCGGTGACAGTGGCTGTGCGAGTAGTACAGATGGTTGAGGTAGTGCTTTGACCAGAGCCAGAGCCAGAGCCAGGAGAAACAGCCGATGTAGTCGGGGCAATTACAGGAGTAGACGAGCTCAAGCTGGCCACAAGAGGAGTCGATGTGGGTCTGACGGTAGATGAGCTTGAGCTGATAACAAGAGGGGTTGAAGTGTGTACACTGGCAGAGGAGCTTGAGCTGACTTCAAGAGGAGTCGATGTGTGTACGGCGGCAGATGGGCTTGAGCTGATAACAAGAGGGGTTGAGGTGTGTACACTGGCAGAGGAGCTTGAGCTGACCACAAGAGGAGTCGACGCGTGCACAGAAACAGATGAGCTCGAGCTGACAGCGAGAGCAGTGGAAGTGTGCACGGAGGCGGATGAGCTCGGAATGACCACAGCAGGAGTCGATTTTTTCACGGTGGCAGATGAGCTTGAGCTGAGCACAGCAGGAGTCGATTTGTGTGTAGCGACAGATGAGCTTGAGCCGACCACGGCCGGAGTTGAAGTGGGGACTGCGACAGTCGTCGTTGTGCAAACTTCTTCCTCATATGTCACAGAAACGGCGTCAAGGTAGAGGTCCGGATAGCCACTATTGCAGGACCCAATAATTTGAAGAACCATATAGCTACCTGGTAGAGTAATGGTCTGCGATACTGTAGTCCATTCATCAACGTCGCTGGTAATTGAATCAAGATCCAAGAGATACACAAGCTCGCCATTTGAGATATAATCGGCCTGCAAGTCACAAGTATCACCATCGTTCAGGGTGAACTTGTAGTCGAATGTAATAGTATACTCGTCGCCTTGCGTCACATCGTAGATATATTTCTCGAGCCCGTATGCAGTGTAACCGTCCGCGTCGTCGGCTACTATCTTACTATATATCATCGAACTTGTCAGCACCAATTCCCAAGACTGCACTATCTGATCTAGATGGAGAAACTGTACAGGTAGTATGAGCCTTCGGCCGCGGAGGTCGCATCGTCCACGACACCACTGCCGGTCCCGAACGCAAGATCATCCCAGGTACTAGTTGAACCAAGCTCAAATCCACCATTGGTCATAACATTCACCGCATTCACCGTACAGCTAGTACCACTCCCCTTCGTAGTGCCACTTCCTGCTACCGCCAACACGGGGGATAAAACCAAGGCTAAAGAAGCGAGTAAGAGGCCTTGAGAAGGCATTTTCATATAAAGTAGAACAAAAGAGTGGACAAGGGAGCAAAGTCTCTCCGTGAACGAGGGATGTCCGCAGTTTGAAGGAAATGGATTGACGGTGACTGCGACAAGAAAGAGAAGAATTAAAAAGGGAGGGGGAAAAAAGGGAAAAATAAATATTATGAAAGAGAGGGTTTCTTAAGAAGAGAAGTTGAGGGTTTTGAGAGGGTGACTAGGTTTCTACTATGTATACGGAAACAGATGTTTAGAGCGGCATCACCGATTTCCAAATCGCCACCAAGTGGATACGTACCGCCACAGCTCCTCCTTTTAGTGGTTCACAAGGGCGGAGCCTCAGGGGCTGACTGTTTGATACCAATCATTTGATTCTTAGTACCGCTCTATATTTCCTTGTTGAACCCGGATTGTTCTTACGATATGCCGGGACTAATTTCTCAAATCGCGCTTCGAAACAAGGTTCCTGGGGTCAAGAATCAATAAGAGAGTATTTGCCCCATTGATTCATAAATTTGATATCAGCCAATACTCCCTCCGGTCGGGTCGTTAAAGCAGTTCCCTGGTTAATAAGGAAGAAATGTCGCTGAATAGGGGTGCATATTCATAAAATATCCTCCTCTGCGCCCGTCGTTCCAGCCCGGCAAAAATAAGCGACCTTCGGCTCTCAAAATATTTTTCTTTTCCTCTTTCTTGGTTTTCGCCTTCAAATTCACGTGGCTCCGGAATTGCCATTTTTATTTCTTGCGTCTACCCACTTATTAAGCTTGATCGCATGGCCCGTGTAAACATTCGCCGATCAAGTGCCGGCAGAGACCCAGAATGAATAAAACTTCCACATACTAGTATTAACTTCAAACGTTCATCGACACCGGCTCTAGACATCTTGTCTAGCCTTCATGTATCAGGAGTATTCGATTTGCTTCGGGTTGCATGTATAGGGTGTCCGACAGCGACCAGTTAGCTCAAGTGGTTTTACTCCGTATTTTACTGCGTATTTTTAGCCGGCAGAAAAGCACGTAAATTACAACTTTCGGCCCGGAGGAAGCAGTATTGTTTTCGCTTCTCATTATGTCCGATCGCCCTTCACCTCCCTTTCATTGGCCTACCACCCGAAGTGAAAGCCGATCCTAACGGTGACATTACCCTTGAGCAGGCCAACGAAGCAGCTAGAGGCTGGTTGCTTTTTGTAGAGGTATGCCGCCTATATAAAAGTATCCCCCAAAACGATTACATTTGGTTCAAGTATGCAGCTAATGTCTTCCTACTCCCCGGCGGATTAGATTCAAAATCCCACCGCATACTCCATGGTCGTTCGTGGATCACCATCTTCCAACCACGACTCGTCTTTTATCTGCCTGTCCAAGACCTCAATTGCGCCCATACTCTCTAGACGCTCTTTGTCCCACATCACATATCCCCAGTACCGCAGTCCATTTCCTCCCATAAAATCACAGAGCCAATCTCCCGTTATATTGCTGTAGGTCCCTTCCCATATGAATGTCCATGCAAACGGAGGATACGCACCATCTACTCGGTCACCCTGAAATGGCAGTGGTTCTCGTCTCCTCTCCTTCAAATCTTGATCTGAAGGTGCACAGCGACGTCTTTTTTCCTCAGCCCCCATCCCCTCAAGGTCATCTCCAGTAAGCAACCCTGTGTGGAGGCAAAGCTTGGCCTGCATGATTAAGACTAGTTCAGCGTGATCTGTGACCCGAGAAGTGATTGTGTGAAGGAGCTCGAGGCCCTGCGTAACCATGCCATTCAACAAGCCATCTTCTGCGACAATGTTAGCTTTCGAAAAGGCTAAAAAGAAATATGAGTCTGATACTAACCAAGGGAATCGATATTAAATGAGCCTTCTGGATCACCATCCTTTCTTATTGCATCGAACTTGGGGTTTCTTTCATCCACATCCCAGCGAATTTGTTCAAAGATCTGCCTGTATATTGTCTCGAAGAACAGATAGACACAGTTTATTTCTTCAATTTCCCAAGGCTCAAAGTGGGATGCGTGTATGGTAAGAAGATCGATGCTGCTGTACCCGGAACGAAATGGCTGATCTATCTCTTTATGTGGTCCGATGCCGAATAGATTGCACCACAGCTGTAAGCGATAAAGGGCACGGATTATGCGCGTCTCTTCACTTTGACTCAAAGAGTCAGAAACACCGACCAGGGATGAGTTCGCTTCGTTGATCTCGGTTTCTTTGGCCAGGTTGTCCAGAGCCCACGCACTGTACTGATTGGCTAGAGGCACGACAATCGAGGTGTGAAAGAGCAAGATCCAGATGATATCATCCAGAGGCAGGCTATCTTCGATCAAAGAGAAGCTAGGTAGATCTTGACGATGCTTGTATGATTCAAGAAGTGGGGTGATAGACTCCCGAGTTCGAGTTTGTGCAAAGCCGGCAGTACTAGATTGACAAACCAGGCTGGCCTCGATGTTAACGCTGCCTAGTAACTTGTCGACGCATTGACCGAGCAGCCATTGACGGTCCAACAGATTTTGCTCATGATAAAGTGGGGAGGCATGGACGAGGGCTCTTAATCCATTGAATTCCATCATGGTGAGGAGATGGCGCCGGATCTCTGGAGGAAGGGCTTCCAAGGGGCAACTAATTGGAGACATTCTGGCCACAGAAATAGCAGGGTCTTGCATCAATATGTGGGAGTTTGAGAGTTGAAGGGTGTGGAAAGAGGGAATAGATTTCAAGGGTGAGGTTCTGCGCAGAATCTCCCCCTCTATTCTCCCCCTCTACTACTTGGGAACCTGTGTTTTTTGCAGCACCTGATTGGCTCAGAGGCCCAAAGTGGGTCTAAACCGTCTTTGTCTCTGGAGTCTGGGACTCTGGATGGCCCTAGAGTCGGTCTTAGTCAGGTGATTCCAATGATGCTACCAGTTGACCATCTCCCTTGAAGGTTTCATGGACTCTAACGCCGCGCGTACCGTCTCGTGTGAGATACCCCGTTACCCCGCTGATTTTTGATGGGGGGACCTTTGAACCCCGACAACGGTAGTGGTTTACGCGCCCATACACAATCCTTTGCTATCTTTGTTTCATATGTGTCTTCTCGCGCTTCGACATTGAAAATAATTTGCCAGCCAGTCCTTCTGAATTGGCCAATTCCAAGCTTATTTACTCGGGTAAATAAGTTGGGTTCTCTCAGTGATGATGTCTTGTTTCGGGGGTAATAGGAAGACCGGAGCCAAAATTGGTGGAGTAGTTTGGTCAAGAGGGCCAGAAACAGTTGGTTGTCTTACTGGTCCATGAGTCATGAGAGTGACCGTTGAGGCCATGAACGAAAACAATATCCACGGCGGGGTCACCATGCGGGGCGTAGACCTGTGTCAAGCTAAATGGCTTGAAGGGACGAGGTTCAGACATTGTAGATCAGATCAGCACAGGGCCATAGTTCAGATAGAAGCAAAGCAAAGGTACCGGAAACCGAGATTCGTCCTTGGCTCATCCCCATCGCCTCGATATGGCACGTCATGGCGGCCGCTACCTGTCCCCAGATACTGGATCAAGGTTTCGAGGCCTTGTAGTAGGCCTTCAGCGGCCGGGGGGGGGGGGGGGGGGTTAGCTTAAAATAAACAGCATCATTTCATATTTTCTCAAATAACATTACCGGCATCTTCACAATGTTGCACATGTGTATAGTGTTTTCAAGTTTGAACAAGATGATGTGAGAATTGTTTCTGTGATGGTTGCCAAGTCTAATTTTCGAAGATCGAGGGTAATACCTCCTTCGATGGCTGTATAGTACAGACTGCCAAGCTCCTGCTCCAGCTGGTTTCTTTCCCACGCGAATTTTTTCGAACCACCCTGTTGAGAGGTTGGTAATCTGAGATGCCATGCTGACAGTTCTGGCCTTCCTATGTGAGATGTTTTGAAGACAAGGCCTCGACATCAGTGAGAATAGCTGTTCGGGTATTTTGGGCAAGACTCAGGCATTGCAAAAGACTTGATAGGAGAAAAAGTAATCAGAGAAGTGAGGAGTAAGTGAATGTAAGGATGAAAGACGAGAGAACAAATATAAACAAAGGTATTATTCTTGAGTATTGACAAGGGTGTCGATAAGGGAGACAGATACAATGGGTTGATATCAGCGATGGATGCATGGATGGAAGATGAAACATGAAAGAGGTGGGAGGTTGGGAAAGGAATAGGAAGAGAGAAGGAGAAGAAGTAAGATTTTGTAGCTAAGGGGAGAGCAGAGAAAAGCATCAACTCTCTCACCCAGCATAGGAGAAATGATCAGGCTTTACAAGATCATTGTTAACAAAATCATAGCACCCCATTGATCCCATTCATGATCGACCAAGTGTCATGGATTCTCATATAGTCATCGGATCAATATGTCAGCCAATCAGCAATGACTCCTACTGGCGATTTTTGATAACACTGATAAGATAAGGATACATAAGCTTTTAAATTGAAGTTTGTCCCATTTGCATTGTTTATTAAACAGATTCCAGACCGTACATCAGGCCCCTGAGCCACTTGCCAGTTGCTATCTATTCTCTTCACATCGCACAAAATGAGTTTTACTCTTGCTAGCAGGAGCATTGCCAGTCGGCTATTTCAAAACTTCGCCCCCACCTCACTAGTCGCATTGCGCACGCTTAGTCCTAAGCAAAAAAACTGGCATCTGAACCTCCCCCCACAAAGATACTGCTCGTCAACTCCACCAGCAAATCCTCTACAAAAACCCACAAACCCACCAAACCAATTCCCCCTCACGGAATCCAGAAGCGGCGACATTTGGGAGGCAGACCAAATAGAGATTTGGCGTCTTGCAGATGGCTATCGTGTGTGGGGTTTTCCTATCTACCGCTCTACCTATCAGAGCGATGCAGAGTGGGACGAATTCATGCGCCGTCTGGTCGCTGATACCACGGAGTCGCTGTGTCCTGATTTATTTGATAACATGGCTCTGACCGTGTTTGACGATCCAACAAAGTTTGATGGCGCCACGACGGCAGTGATTCGGGACCATTTCAAGCAGTGGGTGGTGACTGCCGAACAGGAGGAACGGAGCCCTGAATTCGATCCAGAGCGAATTAAAATAGATGTGTATGGGGCGCAACGGTATAGATACTGTATCCAGGTCACGCAAGAGATGTTAGAATCAGTTATTGCCGATGAAGGGGAGGCAATGGCGATTGTGCGCATTATTCGCGGAGATTGGGAGGAGTACAGCCCTTACAAAGATGACTTCAGGTTCGAGGAGGAGAGAGAAGCGATTGAAGGGTGTACTCTAGAAGATGTAGGGTGGATAAACGTTCCGTTTGATGGTGTGATGACTATTTGTTGGGGCGACCTGCGGGGTGATTGGGATGGAGAGTATCGTCGTCCGCCAAGTATATCATGTCACCCGTGGTTCGATGTTGACAATTAGGTAAGAATAGGAACAGCGTGGACTATCTAGTAGGTATAAGAATATATCTAGAAAAGA
This sequence comes from Penicillium verhagenii, assembly GCF_028828195.1. Classification (NCBI taxonomy): domain Eukaryota; kingdom Fungi; phylum Ascomycota; class Eurotiomycetes; order Eurotiales; family Aspergillaceae; genus Penicillium; species Penicillium verhagenii. The sequence goes on along the minus strand of NW_026643166.1, from coordinate 409,528 downwards.
TCCTATGAATAGAGGGTAATATAACATTTGAATAATAGAATACTTGAAAATAGGATGTCATACTTCAAATGTTACCAGTTGACCTAGACTCCCCACATAATCCGTCCCGCCCCCACATCTCGGCATCGGAAGCACATCCCCCGGAGTCCCCGACTCAGCACCGGATTCCACATGTTTCAGACACCATAATATGCCGGATTCTGACTACCGACGCACTTCAAAGGCATGTGACCCATGCAAGCGACGCAAAGTCAAATGCAACGGCCAGGCCCGCTGCCAGCAATGCACACATGCCGGCCTGCCATGCACCTACACAACCACCCCACCAGATCGCCCGCGCAAGAAAGCCGTACGGCGGGGAACTGTTATTGCCGAGTGCCGTACCTTGATCTCCAAGTCAGCCCATTCAAACTCACTGCCTCCCCCACAAGCTTTATCGGCTCAAATCCCCCAGTCAATCACGTCGCATCCGAACCCAACATTCTTCCTCGAGCTCTTGAGCGACTACGAGCAGTATGTGTACCCGATGAGCCCGGTCATTCCAGCCGATACGATCCATGACATGATCTTGAATATGGCCGACAGCACTGACGCCGCATCTTTTGCCTACATCTTCGCAGCGGTCACCCTGGGCTTGGCGAGAAGCGAGCCCGTTCAGGATGTACCCGCCACGTGCGACCGTATTGCAATGTTACTCACCCGCTCGCTAGAGCTGCGCCTTCCTTTCGGCCTCGAGTCCCAGCCTGGTGTTGAGCATGTTATCAGGGATGTCTTTACGGAGATGAGCTGCATGTCCCTGCGCCGTCCGGAACTAGGCCATATGTATCTTCGTGAGGCGATTTCCTTGCTGTACATGTTGAATGCGCATTCGGAGGATGAGCTGGCTGTAATTGAGCCTACACAGCGTGCTCGCTTGCAGCGGGCGTATTGGGAGTGCTTTATACATGAGAGATTTACGGCGTTGACGTACCATCGACCGACATCCTTAGATCCGTTACCCGCACTGCCAGATCACGATGCGTCACTTCCTGCAGATGTCGAGATAGGATTCAATTACTGCATCAAGAACTTTTGCATTATTGACAGGCAGTTTCTTGATTTCTGGCTAGGCGATCGGTCTGGAGTCACAGCTGGATGGGTCGAAGAGAAACAGCACCAGCTTGAGGATATCGATTGGCATTGTGAAGTCTCCCGGCTACCGAAGATGCAGCAGGCAGATCTGATTATCACAAGGCATTGGCTTCGTACGCTGACTTGGCAAATGGGCTTGTCTAATACATTGTTGTCCTCATCGCCTGAGTCTTCGATCTTACTTTCTCTCTCTTTCCCGCTGCGTCTGTCCAACCAGCTTCGCCAGTTCCTCATTACGATTCCGCGGGATTTGGTGGGCATTCATGGCTCTGGTATTCTGAAAAAGCTATTTGAAATCGCCAATACTATAGCTGATGTCGTGCTTCATACTCCGTACACACCTGGTGATGATACAGTGCAGCGCATCCATGATATTATGTTTCTCAAGAAGTTTGTATATTCTTTTGCTGGACTGCAAAACCTGTGGCCAGAGTTTTTGACTCAGAAATTTGAGATGATTCGGGACAAGTACCCGGGGATCAAAGAAATGGAGTTACTTGTATGACTTGAGAACACGCAACCTTGAAAGGTTTCAAGGATCAATACCTAATATTAATCAGAATATTTTCACCGTGCGGAGTTGATCGATTGACTTTCACATCTAGTTCCTGGAAGTTTCTGGAAAAGCATAAACTGATGCAGACCATGGCCCAGTGCACATGGGCCGAAGCTTAAAATCAATCACGTTTGGCATCCATGGATTACTAAACTTCAAGACCAGCACTTGAGAAATACATGCTACGTTTCTTATGTCAAGAAACTAAAAAGGAGAACATTGAAGACACATTATGGTAGTACCTACTAGTAGTAGGTAAATCGATTCAATGGTCACCCTTACCCAAGGGGTAACAATTGATGTAGTGTGTAGTATCGATGCGTCTAAATTATGACAGTACATAAACTAGTATCTAGCAGCCCACCCTCCAATTAACTTTCCAAGGTTTTCTTAAGCTTCCACCAGGTAGATACGGCCTTCATAAGGCTGCAGTATGTCCAGAACATCATCATCATAGTTCTGAACCAGGAGCTTTCGAGTTCCACTGCCAAATCGTCCAGCAAGGTCAACCGACTGTTTCTCACCAGAAAAGTTCAAGGCCACCACAAGCTTCTCATGATCGGAATGTTTCTCAAATATAAACACAGATCCATGTGCTGGATCGGTATCTTCAAAAACTCCTTGCGCAAAAACCTTCGGATTGGCGCGACGCACTTGCAGCAATTTCCGCCAGAAAGACAGAACCGACTTTGGATCGGAGCTTTGTTTCTCTACATTCAATGTAGGATAGTTATCGTGCACGCGCATCCATGTCTCAATGCCTTCTTTCGAGAATCCAGCATTGGGTGTACCATCCCATTGCATGGGTAACCGTGCATGATCCCGCGCAAGGTGAGCGATAGCAACCTTAGTCGCTTCCAACGCGACGGGGTCATTTCCCGATATTTTCTTGACGTAGTTGTAATAGTTGAGACTATCGAGGTCCTTGTATTCCGCAATATCCCATTCGAGAGGTGCGTTGACCATGCCAATCTCCTGCCCTTGGTAGACATACAGTGTTCCCGAAAGACTGGCAACGAGCATGGCAAGCATCTTTGCACTGGCCGCCCACAATTCAGGCGTGTCTTCGCTTCCCCATCGCGAAATCGACCGAGCCTGATCGTGATTCTCAAGGAATGTCGTGCTCCACCCGTCCGTCGTGCCGTCCATAAGCGCCTGCGTACGCTTGACTCGCGCGCGGAGATCAGGAAGCGTCCAGTTCCGGGGAGTGGTCTGGAAGGGAAAGTCTTTGCCTCTTCCCACGTCGACGATGTCGAACTGGAAGACCATGCTCAGTTGCTGCTCTTTCTCCGATACGTATTTGAGCACGTCGGTAACCTCGGGGGTGCAGGGGAGCTCGCCGACCGTGACGGCGTTGTACTTGAGCAGAATCTGGCCCATCTCGCGGAGGAACTCGTGGATCCGGGGCCCATTGCAGAATAGCGAGGCGTCGAGCTGGTGCTCGTGGCTGGGGTCGATGATGGGCGCGTCGCGGTAGGACTGGTCCTTGCTGTACATGTTCACGGTGTCGACGCGGAATCCATCAATGCCCTTGCGCAGCCAGAACTCCATGGCCGACTCGTAGACCGCCGCGCGAGTCTCGGCATTCTCCCAGTTCACATCTGGCTGCTCCACGGCAAACAGATGTAGATAGTACTCCTCCGATACCTCGTCCCACTCCCACGCACTGCCCCCAAAGATACTCCGCCAGTTATTAGGTGGTTGGCGCACGCCATCGGCGCCGTACTTTGCCGGACGCCAGATGTACCAGTCGCGCTTGGGGCTGTTCTTGCCGAGCCTTGACTCCTTGAACCAGGCGTGCTGGTCGGATGTGTGGTTTATCACCAGATCGAGCAGGATGCGTAGGCCTCGCTCGTGACAGGCGGCGATGATCGCTTCCACGTCGGCGACTGTCCCGTACGGGCCATGTACGTCTTCATAATCCGCCACGTCATACCCCATATCGATCTGGGGTGACTTATACATAGGGCATATCCAGATCGCATCGACGCCCAGTGACTGGATGTAGTCCAGCTGACCCAGGATGCCTGGCAAATCACCGATGCCATCTCCGTTGGAATCCTTGTAACTGGCAGGGTAGATTTGGTAAATGGTGGCGTTTTTCCACCAGGGCGTTTGCGGAGACATGGCAAGGGAAGGAAAAGTTAAAGTATATTGGATTTGGTGTAAAATAGCCGATAGGTTGTTGCGATCCTTGAAGGAAGTAAAGTTTTTAGTGTGTATGAAAGGCCAAGTAGAAAAACAATTTGGTTTATGATTTTCTCTTGGTCCTTGAGTATTTCCCCTGCTTTTATCTTGTTCTCTTCATTCGCAGCGATCGATTTATTGGCCTTTTGTCGGTCCGACATGCTTTACCCCTCCAGTCCCCGTGCGAACTTGACATGCATGGTAGATGCAGAGTGATGAGCTGTGATTGGTGCATTGTCGGGCCGAGATTTGCTTGATGCTAGTCCCTTTGTTTACATTCCCGATAAGCCACAAAATGGTTTTTTTCATTGTATCTGGCTTCATTCAATTTCTCCATGGGGAAACAGGATTCCCCATGGGGTATTTCGTTTCTCCTTGAAGATATCGTTTTCAGATCTTATTTTTCGCTTGGGTCATATTCAGACGCTGATTCGTTCAATCTCGACCCGACATGATCATGGCCTGACACTACCCCCGGACTGCCCCAGGATTGCCCGACCCGATCCAAGGAAAATCCGGGGTACTTGCTTGTATAGCATACGCAAGCAGACTAGTGCCACATGATTTGGAACTAGGGGGAAATTGTGTCTTAGGCAGACATAAAAGGCGTGATATCTGCTCATGCAGAGGCCCAAGTTGCCAGCAGATAACAGCAGCGCAGTCTGGTCTATTTTCCACTTGACAGACTTCATACCACTATCGCGATTCAACCATGTCGGCCGTTTCTCCGGAGCACGATGCAGAGAAGACCCCTCCATCTGTCCCGGTGGCCACAATGGCCGCCGAGGCTAATCGGGCTACGGAGACAGAGCACAAGATGGGCCTTTGGCAGGGTATACGTACATACCCACACGCCGTGGGCTGGTCAATTCTGTTTTCCTCGGCGCTTATTATGGAAGGTTACGATAATGCGCTGATTGCTAGTCTGTTTGCATACGGACCGTTCCAGGAAAATTTTGGTGACAAATTGGCCGATGGGACGTACCAAGTGACGGCTGCGTGGCAGTCGGGTCTCACCAATGGCGCCTTGGTCGGCGAGCTTATTGGTCTACTTATGAACGGTATTATTGCCGAGCGCTTTGGTTATAAGAAGAGTATTATAGGGTCCTTGGTTGCATGTGTGGCTTTTGTGTTTATTGTCTTCTTTGCGAAAACTTTACCTGTCTTACTTATTGGAGAAATACTTATCGGAATTCCGTGGGGTCTTTTCCAGACTATTACTACGACATATGCGTCTGAGGTGTGTCCGGTTGTGTTACGGCCATATCTGACAACATATGTCAACCTTTGCTGGGTGATTGGTCAAGTCATTGCCTCGGTATGTTCAAAAGAAATTCTTGTTTTTTATTAATCACACGTGCATGGATGTGGATTTCAATGCTGACGTGGATTGCAGGGTGTTCTTAAAGCAATGGAGAGCCGCACGGATACTTTGGGCTACAAGATTCCATTCGCACTACAATGGATGTGGCCCGTCCCAATCATGATCGGCGTCGCCTTCGCCCCAGAGTCTCCATGGTGGCTAGTCCGAAAGGGACGAATCGAAGAAGCCCGCCACGCCCTCAAGCGCCTGACGACAACTGGACAAGATCCCGACTTCAACGTCGACGAGACAATCGCCATGATACGCAGTACCAATGAACTCGAGAAGGAAATTTCCGCGGGAACTTCCTACTTTGATTGTTTCACGGGCATCGATCTCCGACGCACCGAGATTGTGTGTATGACCTGGGTCGCACAACAGATATCCGGGTCCGCGTTCATGGGGTACTCGACCTACTTCTACGAGCAGGCCGGACTGGCTGCCAGTAATGCGTTCACGCTGAGCATGGTGCAGTATATCATTGGTGCAATTGGTACACTGCTATCCTGGGCGCTGATGGGCAAGTTCGGACGGCGCACGCTATACGCCTACGGACTCGGCGCGCAGATGACCGTGTGTTTCATCATTGGATGTCTTGGTATCATCCACAAGGGTAACGTGGCAGCACAGTGGGCTATCGGCAGTCTGCTGCTGGTATACACGTTTTGTTACGATGCGAGCGTCGGGCCGGTTTGTTACTCGCTTGTTTCGGAGTTGAGCTCCACGCGCCTGAAAGCAAAGTCGATCGTCTTGGCGCGTATCGCTTATAATGTGAGCGGTGTTATTGTCAACATTATTACGCCGCGCATGCTCAATCCTACGGCTTGGGACTGGGGCGCTAAGTCGGGGTTCTTCTGGACTGGTTCCTGTTTGCTTTGTCTTGTATGGGTCTATTTCCGTTTGCCTGAGCCGAAGGGTCGCACATATGCCGAGCTGGATTTACTGTTTACGCGCGGAGTTTCGGCACGTGAGTTCAGCTCGACAATTGTGGACCCGTTCTCTGCACACGAGAAGGATCATGGAGAAGATAAAAAGACCATCGGGCCTTCTGTGGAGATTGTGGAGCATATTTAGTACGTACAGTCTATAGTTCTTTCAATCATTTGAACGATGTTGTCATTCATTTGGTGGCCAGTAGCATATGCATTCTAGTCGTTTGATTCTTCCAACTGCCTGCTGCAACCATTTTCTTGTACTGAAACCTCTCTTCCAAGCTCGGGCCAATTCCGCGAAGTCAAAATCGGAGCTCTTGCCCCAAAACAATGAAACCAAAGAGCCCAAATAAAGTTATTAGGTGCACGCCGTTGTCGATGCAGCTATAATTACAGCGGATCTTATCTCGATTTAGGGCTGTATCCGGGGGGATCGGGGGGCAGAGTGGGACTCGGCCGAAAGTGTCGGCAAATACTCGGAGCCGTTGAAGTTCGGGGTTTCTAGCGTACGTTATACTCACTGAATCGGCAATCGCCGTTCGTGATCCGGAGAAGTCCATGATTCAGAGCCCAATCAAATCAAAAACTTCAATATTAAGAGGGTCCAACTATTACAACAAGAAGCCCCAGCGAGAATCGGAGCTCTGTTCGATGAGCTCCACTTGTTCGCATACGTCCTTATAAAAGGCAAGTTCTGCGCCGCACTTTCCCTTGCGTTGACCGAGATTTATTTCATTCCACCTTCAAATCCGAACCTGCTCCAACTATCTAGCCTTTTTTTCTGGTGAAGAAAAAATAACCATCGCTTGTCAATATACGGATCATTCGAACTCTTCATGATATCTCCGCTCGCTCGTGCATCACGATCCCTTCTTCCCTCTTTCCGTGCGAACCTGACTTGCGCCCGATTGGCTCACACTGCTTCTTGCTCGAGGATCATGATGGGAAACACTCGGTTTGGGAAATTCGAGGCGGCGCCTCTGCAGGCCGATTTCATTCCTAGTCTGCAACAACCAACCCAACAGATTCTCTGGATCGGATGCTCTGATAGCGGGTTCCAAGAAACTACTATTCTCAATCTCCTCCCTGATGAAATGATGGTACACCGAAATATTGGCAACATGATTATTGAAGGCGATTTGTCCAGTGAGACTGCTGTGAAATATGCTGTTTCGGTTCTTGGGGTGAGTACCCAAATATTGAAGGAAAACCACTATCCGGAGCCCGAGAAGTTAACAAAATTGTTTGCAGGTGCGCCATATAGTTGTCTGTGGACATTATGGATGTCAAATAGTAAAGGCTGCATCAAGAAATGGACTGCAGGGACCATGGCAAAGGTAAGAAATTATTGTCGTGCATTTTTCCGACCAGGTTATACATATTGGGCGGCGAAACTGACGGGTTTCTTGTACAATAGCAAGCTTGATTCTCTGCATTCCACGCATAAAGACACCATTGATCGACTACCGGAAGCCGAATCGGATCGCGCGTTTGTTAAATTGAATGTTCTGGATCAGTTGCGCTCTTTGCGTCAGTTCCCCGAGGTTGTTGATGCTGCGAAGTCGGGTGGCTTGCAATTACATGGATTTGTGTATGATACACATACTGGGGAGGCATCTCGGTTGCTTGAGGATCCCGAGGCTCATATTTAATAAAACTGGAGCATATGAATGGCTCGGATAGAGAGAAATGTACATAGTATTTGAAGTAGAGATGGCTCAGAAAGGGGCTTGTCCTATCAATCAAAGGTTTGCTTGATTGCAACATTTGCTACAAGAGTACATAAATTAGAAATTACATATAAATGATGGCAAAAAATACCTGCTTGGTTCATGCAAAGCTTTCAAGACTTGAGGTTGAGTGGGTCACCGTTGTGCGACAAAGTGATTTAACTTGCGTCTATGTATATTGCTATGCATGATGTGGCTTATTCTTAATTTTGGCGTAGTATAAGCCTGCACAAAGTACATAGTATGTACGTGCTCCGTAGTATACACTACCTAAGCAAGTAATACCACACATCCCCTTGAAAAAAAGACACTCAATTTCTCAAGTGCTGGTAGATATTTCAAGTATGGTGAATTTCATGACTAGATAGCACACGCATGCTATCAAGCCACGTCCTCGTTTCATAGATAAGGACCATGAAACCAGTATTTCGAGATAGCGCTGATGTTGTCATGGAGATTTGGCGGTTTGAGTTAGATCTGGAAATTCAGAAATCAGATAGAGTCAACAACATGCATCATTGGTCAGATAATTCTCTATTTCTGGATGTGGATATGATATGACATGCATTGTTGCATGTATATTTCATCTGAATATTCAAGACAAGCCAAAAAACAAGCACCTTTTCCCGTGTCTTGCATTCGCCCAAAACATCTCAAGATAAGACAAGTGGACCCGATTCCTGATTTCGGAAATGGGAACTCCTTAGGCTGTACCGAGTAAGTTGAACACGATCGTCAGCCGCACCTCGTGGCAGATGGAGACCTGTGGATGAGGACCCGAGTACGCCCATGAATCATGTAGTATACGATAAAACACATGGGGTGGAACCCTCGAAATTCCAAATCGCGTTCAGCTGCTCATGTGTGATGGAGCAGCACGCGATCTAGGAGCCGCGAGAGTCAGATCGTAAGGAGCGATTGGTCATTAGGCCAGGACGACGGGGTTCGTTTTTCCCCACCAGATCGGGTTTCGATTGGAGGCGTCGCCCATGTATTACCATTGGCTTACTCCGTTGTTCCATGCCGAGTGAATTATGCCGAGCTTTTTTTTTCTTTTTTTTTTCTCTTCAAGCCGTGACATCCGAGAGGGGTTTTTTTTGGATTTATTTTCATACAAAACCTCTTGTTTCAATGTTCTTTAGGGAGTAAACATAGCAGATTTCCAAACCCTTTACGAGGCCCTCTTGATTAGCTGGGAATTAAATCCATCAGTGCAGATCGTCATTGCTTGGGAAAGTCTAATAGTTCTTTTATTGATATTATGCTTGTTTCCATTAAATTGGTCGCTACTAGTAGTTAGAGCGAAGCATGTTTTGCAGTCCGTGGCGACTTCGGAGTTAAGGGGCGAAACAGTGTACGTATTAATTAATATTAGAAAGCATTATGAATTAAAAATAAAAATAAACGTGGGTTCTGTATGCATTCTATGGAGAATCTTGCCTTGTTTTGACTTCACCCTCGGACTAGTCTCTACGCCACCGATTCTCTACTTTTAAACGAGCGCTTTTTTTTCTCTCTGGCGCTTTGGAATAGAAGGGAGGGTTTTGTGACTATTATTGGTATAATCATGCAGAGTGTAAACTCGAAAAGTCCTTCCTCATCTCTTCTCGTCTTTGAAACAAAGCTAGTGCAGTTTGAAGTACAAATGCAATGAGTATTTTCCCGGGGGGTTCTTACCTGACAAGAGTAGGTGCATTAGTGGCATTGAAGGTGAGAAATTCGCCAAAAAAGAACGAAAAAGAGACGAAAAAAAAGAAGAAAAAAAGAGAAAAAGGGGCAAGTGACCCACTGACCCCTCTAGACTATGCCTTTTCGAGACTAGGGCTGAAGTTCACGAACCGCGTTCCTGAAAAGGATTTGAAGGTCTTTTTCTGTTTTGTTCGGAAATATTAGCCTGACAGGTCAACTCATATGCATAGAAATCAAGAAATAACCTGGATAGTTCTATGAGAACGCGTGGCATGGTCTAGGTAAGGGAGACTGTAAGATTGAAATGAAGTATGAAGAACCAAATCCCAAACTTCTTTGTCAAGAGTCAAGACTTAAGAGGATCCTACACGGTTCGGGCTTAGGGCGTGGATGTGATGGGTTAGTCCAACCCCTGAACCGGCCCCTGTCAGTTCTCCGCTTAGCACGAGCAGAACATGATGTGGGGGTTGATCGACCAATGCTTTTTCCGGACCCTCTAAGCAAATCAGCAATGAGAGAGAGTACGAGCGGAAGTCACGCATTTTGATATCCCCTTCTCACTTCACTGATACATCCTCTGGTAAAGAGATTGCAAAAACAACACCTCCGACCTCCATATCCATCTTGACGTGTTATTTGTTTATACACCCTTTCAGTGACCTCACCTGGAATTCCTGTCGATCTTTCTCCGTATTACGACACTCTCCCGTCCATCCGTGGGTCGTGAAACCTCCCTACATTCCTACGCTGTCTTTCCCTCCCCCGCCTCCCGTTCTCCGAACACCTTATTCTTCTGTCCCATTTGTTCGTCCATTGGAATTCTTTGTCGGCTCTATTTGCGCGCTCTTGACGCTTCCGATGCCAGGCGACTCAATTCAGAATGAGTGTCGTAGCCAGTAGACCGGATAGCCCTGCTGTGCCCTACAATATCCCGCATGACGATGGCAAGGATTGGACAGTGACCGTTCAGCCGGTCCCATCGCGAACCTCCTCCATTTCCTCCTACAGATCTAACTATACCGCCTCGACCGCGCCAACCTCCAACCCGCCCACATCTCCAACTCCCTCATCTCGCCAATGCGATTCAGTGGGGTCAATCCCCAAGAGCATCGAGCCCGTTCAACGACGAGTACCCCACGAGGTATACGATGCCATCATCGATAACCTCGAAAACTTCCACAAGGCCTCTCACCAGACGGGCTGCACAACATGCTTTCAACGCGACCTTCACGCCTTATCCTTGACCTGTAGGTCATGGGAGAAGGTAGTTCGCGCACGACTGTAAGCTAGAACAAACACCCTTGAAAGTTCAAGATACTAATATGGAATTTATTCAACTTTAGATATACGCAAATACACATTGTTGGCAACGACTCACCCGCCCAATTGAAGAAATATCGTCTGAAAAGAGGCAGTCGCTTAAAGCTGTTGAGACGCACCTTGCGAGAGCGAAAGTCACTAGCAAATCAAGTCCGCGAGTTACGCGTTCCCCAGATGGACTTGCTCTTCACGACTACAAAACAAAGCGCACAGTGGCAAGAGTATCGCGATCTGATTGCCTCCGTTGTTATGGTTTGTCCGAACCTGGAGCGATTACTTGGCCTGACAATTCCTTATCACCATGAGTTTGACCGATTGACACACGCTTTATCCACACGCAAGAAGTTGAAAGAGCATACCTGGGTTCTGGGGGAGGCAGCTGAAGTGACTGAAATGTCACCGCGGGGTGACTCCTGCCCGGGCAGCCTGGGCCCCTGCCAAATGTTCGAGTTCTTGGATTACCATGTCTCATGGACGACTCTGGAAACATTGATGCTGTATGGATTGAATGGGAACGGGGCACTAGAACCCAGTCTCTTTTTGCGCATGATTGATCTTCTCCCTTCTTTGAAGAACCTATGCATCTCTTCTTTTAATGAGGATGCTTTTGCCGATAGTACTTTATTGTGCCTGCCTGCGCTAGAATCCTTGAGATTGGAGAACCTACCTGGGGTCACAGAGGGTGGTCTGACCCAATATACCTCTCGTCAGGAATCCCTCTCTCTCAAGTCGTTTGTCCTGGTGGAGCAGAACATTGAGTCTCTACTTGTCATCTCCAAGATTCTCTCCTCGCTTCGCCAACTCGAACGCTTCAAATTTGTACAAACCGCCAAATGTCCTATTATGCCTGATGAAGGAATGGTTTTCCAGCCCATCTTGGCTTCTTCGACCCTGAAATACCTACACTGGGATGTAGCTTGTCCAGATCCCGGCACAGCCCTCACCCAACTCGACTGTCTCCCTTTCCAGAACCCCAAGAAAAATTCCGACACCCCCAATTCTCATCTCGCCCAAAGCATTCTCTCCGCCGGATTCCCAGAACTCGAAACCCTTCGTGCGCCGAACGACGTGGAACCTCCCGGTGCTTTACAAGCCGTTTGCCGACCCATCACTAAAGGCCAAGCTCTGTTACGACCCGACCGATACAGCTTGCCTCGCAGCTCCCACGGCTCGGTCAATACTCGGCCACTCGCCTTACCCTCCGGGAATAACCTGACCAGTTCGCGAATTCGTGCACAAACTTTCATCGATATGGCTATCAAAGACCCGGAAGCCGGCCTTCCCGTATTGATCCAAGATTTTTCCGATGACTTTCTGCCCGACAATGCCCTTGCAGCATCATTCGAAGATGAGCCCGAACAAGAAATGGATGACTATGGCATATGGGCTGCCGCCGAGCGATATAAAAACCGATCTCCTGACCTCGACGACGAGCATAAGGGGCCAAGAACAGTATACGAATTTCGAATGCCGGCTTACATGGGCCGTATAGGTCTCAGAGACCCCCTGACCAATGCGTCTATTCCACGATTCCTCCTGCGTCCCGATATTACTGGTCAGGAATCAGATGGTGGTTTAATCGGATGGAAGCAATTGCTTGCATCCAATCAGTCATTATCATACGCTGCCGGGATGGGTGTCCATTGTTTTGATAGCCGCAGTACGGTCTCTTTGCCAGTGATCGAAGATATAGCCTCTCCATCTTCAACAACTACCTCGCGATTTGGATGGGGTAGCTTAAGTGGGCGATCGACAGGCACCCCGGCAACCCCTACTACTCCTGTCACCACCATGAGCATCGGATCCAACTCTGCCCTTCCTTGGGAGAAGGATTCTTGCACTGGATCCTGGAATCATAAAATGGGCCGGGATTGGTGGTTTCATATGGAACGCGATCGCCCGGGAAATTCCGAGCTCGTCAATATCCACCAACTCTTTTAAACATACCTCAATCCTCTCTTTGTCTTCTATCTCGATTCACACGCCCTATACCCCGCATTTTTATTTCTTTGTTATGGTGCTGTTGCATTTTTTTTCCCTCTCTGTCTCTCTCTTTCTCTCATTCCCTCTTTTTGCATGGCACATACTACCCGTCAGGCTTAGTGGCATCTGGCGTTTCTCTGGTTTTAATGAGCATGATCGGCGACTGGACTGTTCATGTACTATGATGTTGGCCTTTTCTTTCTTATTCCCTCGTGCTCCTTGGTGCCGTGAGTCTTGTCGTCTGGTCTCAGTCTATCGACTCGCATTTAGATTGGCAATATTGTACGGCACTTTGGTCTTGAGGAGCATCTTGTGTTCCCTTATTTTTCTCCTTTGTACATTTTGTACCATCACTGTATTTACATTCTCTCTACATGTACATTATTGGTAATATACAATACCTTTTTCCATGACTCAAACCAATGTCGAAATTTGACCTGTATCTTACCAACTAGTGTAACATGTCATCTTCTGACACTCCTTGATACTTTAGTTTTTATTACATATCATATGATCAGTCAATCGTGCAAATAAAAACACCTGCATTCAATGTTTATCTTTGAAGTATACTATATGACTCATCCGGGGTTTAATCGGCCCGATAAGCGAATGGGGACTGATAAGAAAGCATCGCAGCCCCTCCATAAAAATTATCTCCCCCGCCATTGAGAACTCATAACTTCAAGAATGGATCCGGCAAAGCCTGTTGACTTGCCAGAGCGGCCCAAGGTGGCCGCTCAGGAGGCTACTCCCGCCACTCCTGCTGACCCCGCCGCCCCCGCCGGTCCTTCTAAGAAGCAGCTCAAGAAGGAGCAAAGAGAGAGAGAGAAGAAATTGAAGAAAGAGCAGGGCCCCAAGCCCACCAAGGAGAAGCAGTCCAAGCCACAGAAGGCAGCAAAGGAGCCCGCTGCTCCCCGCGACCCCGAATCCATCTTCAAGTCCGGATTCCTCTCCGACGTCTACCAGGAGAGACCTCTCTCCGAGACCCATCCCAAGATCCGCACCCGTTTCCCGCCCGAGCCCAACGGTTTCCTTCACATCGGACACAGCAAGGCCATTGCCGTAAACTTTGGCTTCGCGCGCCACCACGGAGGTGAGTGCATCCTCCGTTTCGACGACACAAACCCCGCCGGCGAGGAGGAACGATACTACAATGCTATCCGCGACATTGTCTCCTGGCTTGGCTTCAAGCCCGTGCGGGAGACAAATGCCAGTGACAACTTTGAGCGTCTTTACGAACTTGCTGAGGAGCTGATCAAGCGTGATGGCGCTTATGTCTGCCACTGCACCAAGGCTGAGGTCAAGGCTCAGCGTGGTGAGGGAGAGGACGGTCAGCGTGGTGGTCAGCGCTATGCCTGTAGCCATCGCACGCGCCCCATTGAGGAGTCTCTCACTGAGTTCCGTGCGATGCGTGATGGCAAGTACAAGGCCGGAGAGGCTGCTCTGCGCATGAAGCAGGATCTGGAGGACCCTAACCCACAGATGTGGGATCTGTTCGCATGGCGCATTCCCGAGAGCGACAAGGAGCACCACCATGCCAAGGGACTGAAGTGCTTCCCGACCTACGATTTCGCCCACTGCCTGTGCGACAGTATCGAGGGCATCACTCACTCCCTGTGCACAACAGAGTTCGAGCTCTCCCGTGTCTCCTACGAATGGCTCAACGACAAGCTCGACGTCTACCGTCCCATGCAGCGCGAATACGGCCGTCTCAACATCACCGGAACCGTCCTCTCCAAGCGCAAGATCATCCAGCTCGTAAAGGAGGGCCACGTCCGTGACTGGGATGATCCTCGCCTCTACACCCTCATCGCCCTGCGCCGCCGCGGAGTTCCCCCCGGCGCCATCCTGAACTTCGTCAACGAAATCGGCGTCACAAAGGCCGTCACAAATGTCCAGATGCACCGCTTCGACCAGAGCGTCCGCCAGTACCTCGAAACCACCGTCCCCCGCCTGATGGTCGTCCTCGAGCCGCTGAAGGTCATCATCGACGACCTCCCCGACGACCACCTGGAGATGTGCGACGTGCCCTTCTCCAAGGACCCCGCCTTCGGCACCCACGACGTCCCCTTCACCAAGACCGTCTACATCGAGCGCTCCGACTTCCGCGAGGTCGACACACCCGACTACTTCCGTCTGGCCCCCGGCAAGACCATCGGTCTCCTGAAGGTCCCCTTCCCCATCACAGCCACCACATTCGAAAAGGACGCCAACGGCCTCGTCACCGTCGTTCATGCCAAGTACGAAAAGCCCGCTGAGGGCGAGACCGCGCCCCGCCCCAAGACCTTCATCCACTGGGTCGCTGAGTCCCCTGCGCATAACAGCCCCATCCGCGCTGAGGTCCGCGCTTTCAACCCGCTCTTCAAGTCGGAGGATCCCTCTGCTCACCCGAACGGTTTCTTGGCCGATATTGATCCCGACTCGGAGCAGATTTACCACGGCGCTATGATTGAGACTGGCTTTAAGGATATTAGCAAGTCTGCGCCGTGGCCTAAGGATGCGGCTGAGGATGACGTTGAGAATAATAAGCACTCTATTCGTTTCCAGGGTATCAGATCTGCTTATTATGCTGTTGATCGGGAGTCGACTGATGATCAGGTTGTTTTGAACCGTATTGTTACGCTTAAGGATGCCGGTAAGAACTAAGCATTTCTACCGCGAGGACTTCAAATGTTCCTAGCTTTTTTTTATCCTTCTATATTTTGTTTTTGAAATGATGGTGTGATGTTTGGGGGTGTTTATATGGTCTTCACCATTGCATTTTGTTCGTTTCAGCTAGGGTTTTGACATGAAGATATTTGCATATATATCAGGATTGATCGGTAGCCCTTAATAACTTTAAGACTTTCCGAGTCATCGACATAAACATTAAAAATAGTTTACTGTATAACAGTCGTAGGCACAGAGATCACGCTAAACTTGAGACTTAAACATCGTAAGGCTGTATGTGGTGTTGGTGGCCTTACTATAGATACCAGACGGTGGAGATGTGCGTGTTATCTGCCTTGACAGGGTTGAGAATGCAGTAGTTCCAATGGGCACCTTGAAGGATATTCCCAGGAGTAACAGTCGAAATGGTTCTGGATAAGGAGGTCCTTGCAGCAGATAAGGCCGGAAGGATGATGGGGTAAATTACAGGAAATCTAAGAAATGACAATTGTGAGGGGATAGCGGGTTCATATATGTGGGTGAATGGATGGATACACAAATGCATGAGCGTGAGAGATCATGTATAAGGAGGAGAGCGATCATACGTAAGCAAGGACATGGAATTAAAGATAGATAGGGAGGGAAAAGGCACGGGAGAGAAGATTGTGCAGATAGGATGGCGCTGAGTACAATCAATAATCAGATTGTTACATACGGTAAGATTGTCGTCACAAGTCTATTCAATGTTTGAAATCATCATGATATTTAGTTTAGAGGCACCACCCGCATGCATAGCGAATTACCGGCCTATTCATGCCTTGAACCACACATACATGACACGAGACGAGAAGAGGGGAAAAGAATTCATAAAAGATGATAAAACGAAAGATCCAATTCTGAAACATAGGCCTTAGACGTAGATACCCATGTTGGTATCCTTCTTCTTAGCCTGGACCTCAGCAATAGCATCAACGTAGTTCTCGTGGCCGATCTTGCTCAATCCCTTGCGAAGCGCAATCATACCAGCCTCAACACACACGGCCTTGAGCTGGGCACCACCGAACTCATCCGTGGACCGGGCCAATTCAGCCCAGTTGACAGTGTCCTCCACGGACATCTTACGCGAGTGAATCTGGAGGATGTTGGCACGGGCTTCCTCGTTAGGCAGAGGGAACTCGATCTTGCGATCCAGACGGCCGGAACGCAACAAGGCCGGGTCGAGAACATCGACACGGTTAGTCGCGGCCAGGACCTTGATGCGGTCGTCCGAGGCGAAACCATCCAGCTGGTTCAGAAGCTCAAGCATGGTTCGCTGCACTTCACGATCACCGGACTTTTCGGAGTCGAAACGCTTGGTACCAACGGCATCCAACTCGTCAATGAAGATGATTGAGGGGGCCTTCTCCTTGGCCAAGGCGAAGCAGTCGCGCACTAGCTTGGCGCCATCTCCGATGAACATCTGTACCAGTTGGGGACCGGCGAGCTTAAGGAAGGTTGCGTTTGTCTCGGCGGCACAGGCTCGGGCCAGAAGTGTCTTACCGGTACCGGGGGGTCCGTACATCAAGGCACCTGCAATTCAAGGATTATGGTTAGCCCTTGCAAAAAGAAAAGACCAAGAATAATGGAAAAGAGATCAGTGGACGTACCCTTCGGGGCCTTGATGCCGAGCTTCTTGAATCGCTCGGCCTCCTTCATGGGCCATACGATAGCCTCGACGATCTCCTCGATCTGCTTGTCCAGACCACCGATATCCGTGTACTTCTCCGTTGGCTTCTCGTCGACCTCCATCGCCTTCACGCGGTTGTCATATTCGGCGGGTAGTGTA
Source organism: Penicillium verhagenii (assembly GCF_028828195.1). NCBI lineage: Eukaryota > Fungi > Ascomycota > Eurotiomycetes > Eurotiales > Aspergillaceae > Penicillium > Penicillium verhagenii. The sequence continues at coordinate 392,163 of NW_026643166.1, read as the reverse complement.
TCCAAAATGAGATATGAGTCCTTATTGACACCGATCAAGTCGGCGGGCTTCAGCTTCTCGTGATCGACCAAACCGATAAGCGGGAGGAAGATAGTCTGACGGGTCGAAGTCTTGATGACAGCGGATTTGCCCACGCGGGTGGCATCCAGATCGATGTTGGCTCCTTCCTCCGCTGCCTCAGCCTCCACATCCAGATCCAATAGCTCGACAACGTTTCCAACGAGGTATGGTAGTTGTCTAACGGTAGCGCAAATGTCAGCACCAAAGAAGCATTTGTCATCTCGTCCAGAGCCGTCCCGGAGTCCCTGGTGGGACCTTACCTGTTGTTCTCAATCTTTTCTTGATTATCCTTGACCTTTTCCCTCATTGTACTTTGCTCGTGTGTCAAACGTTGGAATTCGCTCTTCATAATCCGCATCTCGTTCTCCAGCATCCGCCGCCGCTTGACGATATCTGCGGTGCTTGAGTGCAGGATTTCCTCATCTAGGAGCTCCTCTTCCTCATCCTTCTTGTCGGCATCGGCCATTTCCGCATCCTCATTGTCACTAGGCTTCTTGTCGTCACCATCTTCCTGGTCTTGCTTCTTGTCTCTGGTCTCGCGCTCAAGGTCGTCGAGGTCCTCAAGGGTGGACATGATGGGTGGTGAATTATCAAAGAATTAGAAACAATCGTGTCAGATAAAAAAGATGTTATTAAAACGCAAGGGGTTTGGTTTAGAGAGGATAGGTCGAAGGTGGAAATGGGGAGGTAGAGGGTTGGCGAAGAGCTTAGGTGTGGCCGAGCTCCAACAACGTCAGTAAGTCACGTGAAAATCATCAACATCGAATAAGTTCTAGTTTGGTCTCAGTTCGATTTTCGCTCATATTATGTGCAATTCCCATTAAAATTGGAACTATGTATCGATAAAAAAAATACTTGAAACTAGTATGTACGATTTTGCAGTTTGATGAGCTACTTTCAGTATATCGGCTTACCTAGGGTAGCTGCCTTGTACGAGGATCCTAGATTGTTCAAAACTTTCTCTCGGCCATGTTTCAAGAGTCGGAGTCGTGAAATGAAATCATCGTTATTCACTGTTTGCCTGTTAGAAATTATGCACCATCATACGCTCAGTTTTTATGGCTCTTTCTCTGCATATTACATACCATAGCCACCGCACATTCTTCGCTTCCCAGTAAACTCGGAGCGGCCATGCAACATTCTCCAATTGTCAAAAACTGGAAAATATACAAGTTAGCTATAGCTATATGCTTCGAAGTATGCCATTACTTACTCAGGGCTGTCCCGGGTTTCAACTGGGTCCAGATTTGGTTGCTCGGCTTATGAAGAATAGAGTTGAAATTCCGAGCCGCCTTGTACCAGCGAGTCTGGTCGCGAACACTCCAATCATTCTTTGGTGCGCGATCATAGTTGTTCCAACGAACTTGATAGACTTTGTTAAAATCAGGATGGATGGAAAGAACAGGGGCGCGGAAGGAAGGTTGAATGCAGACGTCTTCATTGCCGCTCGCATGCCATGAATGTCTTTCTGTGGCCAAGGTGTCATAATCCAAGGGACTCTTCTTTTTCAATTCATGAGCTGCTGCGAGTGCATCTACTAGTAAGCTCTCACCTCCACTTCCATCTGTATGTGACAACAGATGGAAGAGCTGGAGCCTTGCAGGATCGGTGAAATAGGTATTGTCGGTGTGTCCGCCAAGAGGCTCATTGGTATATGCCGTATCCTTGTAGGTCAAATCGGCAGTAAAGTCCCAAAAGCCACCTAAAAAAAGGGTTAGAACTAAATATCTCAGAGTCAGTTGGGACTTCAGATTTATACCATAATGAGTGTGTCGGATGAAAGCAATTCGCTCAATTAATGCCTTCGTTGCCTCGGGGTCAACTGGAACACCCTTGATGAAGCAAAACCCTTGCCCGTGCTACAAAAACCAGTCACATCAGTCACTGCCTTGAAATAAGGCATACAAATATTTTGACAAACTCACAATGTTTTGCAGCCAATCTAGTAAGGCTCTGTCGTTGGATATCACCTCTTGGTAAGATGCCTCTGGATAGTTCTGGTTTTCGGCATTGAAGATGTTCGCAAGCGGCCTTAATATAGGATTAGAATCAATAAACCCTGTGTTGTAAAGCAAGAGACCGTACTTTACACCAGACAATTTGTGTGGGCCAAGATCCCGAGACGTGAATTTGGTAGTCTGATGGGCGACCAGCCAATCCCAAGAATAGACACTCTCATGGCCGTCAGACCCTTACCCGCTTGTTAACCCCGTAATATTCCTCAAGTGGACTTCTAGACAAACTTACAGCCAATTTTGACATCCGTGGGACTCGGTTTGATACACGTCACATCGATATCCTTGGGGACCTATTGGTCTTCTGTTAGTTTTTCCCACCGTGAGACTTCTTAGTGCAGTTTTTCATGCTCCATGCATACCGAAAAGGTATCAACAATTCTCTGTCTCGTTTCTGGGTGAACACATTTGGGACATTGACAATTTTCTCTGGTGAGGAACCATCAACATGGGCTTAAACAAGTATCATTCTTGCAAGGCTTACCTCAAAAAAAGCCTCCCACTATTTTAAGATTAGACATATGAAAGCTCAACAGGTTTCCTTCAATCGGAGGCTCACAATGATAGGAAGGGGAGCTCTCTATAGACGCTACCTTCCCCTTTCAACGTCAGATACCCCTTAGAGTATGTGGCGTAAGCTTTTTGGATATCCGTCTCAGAGTCAAACTGCTTCAGAATAACCGAGTTCCTTGCTTGATCTGGAATCTCAACTATGTTTGCCGTCTTTGTCTTGGGAGCCCCGCTTTTGCGGGCTTGTTCATTCGAGCTCCATCGTAAGGGAACATGTACAAGTCCTCGAGGAACAGCAGCCTATTCCAAAACACAGCAAGGTTCAAATTAGACAATGAATCAAGACTCAGTTATGTATAGGTCCTCCACAACATACCCAGCTAGCCCTCTGTGGAGCCCGCAGGCGGGGGAGTGACGTTCTGATCAGATATTAGCCGAGGTACATTGGTAGCTCGCGATGGGATTCCACATACAGGCGATTACTCCATGACATCGCTGAACGAATAGACATGGCTCTGGTGAAGCTCATGCGAAGGATCTTGGTACAATGGAGCGTATTGAGTTAGGCAAGTAAGTGGTGCAATCTGGGGAATGTCCGAGCTCCTATTTAGAACCTCGGAATGACCGACGGTCACGTGGCTACCTCGCTGAACAGAAACAGTCCCTTTGCTCTAGTTTTACGTTGATTAAAGTGGTTCCAAATCATTTTGTGGGGGAAATACAGTTTGCTGAGGCTACTTTATGCTCTGTGGTTTGTTATTTTGGCCAATCATGCTGGTTGAACAAATCGCGGCTCTTTCTGGGGTTGCAGCCTCTTCCGTTAGAAGTATGTGTTAATACCTAGTAGTATCGCAGGAGAATAGGTAGGAAGCTCGAGTCGAGTAAATTTAAATGGAATCAAAATTGCTTATATCACATGTGCAGACAAGGCTTATTGACGGATTTGATGATAAACAGTGCACGGAGCATTGCTGCTGTATAGACAGGGATGCATAAAGCACTAGCATTATAAAGACCCGGCACCACAGAATCACAGCTTGCTCTTGGGGTTAGTAACCTTCAGCAAGCATCGGCCGTTGCTCAAAACAGCCTTGCCATTCTGGTTCTTGGTGACAAATCGAATTTCCTCAAAGCCATCAGCTCCAGCATTGCCCAGGCGCCAGATCTCGGTGGTCAGCGTATCACCAGGACGAACAGGCGATGCAAAACGAGCCTGGAATTCTTTCAAGTTTGACGGATCACTACCACCCAGGAGGCGCAGAATGCCATGAGCAGAGGAGTTCCAGCTAAACAGGCCGTGGATGATGATGCCACCGAAGCCCATCTTCTGGCCTGGCTCCGGGGTAGCGTGGAGAGGGTTGTAGTCTCCATTCAAACTATTTAGATAATTAATACGCCGGTCATACAATAATCAAGGATATAACGTGGAGTTTTACCGGTATAGGTGCGCAGTCTCCATGTTGGTCTGAACAACATGAACAGCGTCGGGGTTCTTGCCCTCTGGGGGTGGGAAGTTAACAGTAGCGGGACCTTGATATTTGTAAGTAATCAGGTCGTCAACTGGGTGTTTGGTCTTGAAATTACCCTTGGGACCGCCCCAGTTGCCCTGTCCAACCAAGAAACCACTGGACAGGACCTTGGCATAGATCTCGCCGGTCGCTTTATCGACGATAGACTGCTCTGTCTCGATGACGGTACCAGGCTTTCCCTTATCATAAACGCCGATGACCTTGTTGCGCAGCTCAAATTTGCGCCCAGCACTAGTAGGGGGGAGCGGCTTCAGGACAGTTATCTTACGCTGGCCATCGACACCGTGGCGGTGATCCAGCTTTGGGACGCCAGGGATGTGAGTAGCCTTTTGGCGCGCATAGAAATCAGTCACCTCATTGTCTGTGAGCTTAAAAGCTGAGAGATTGAATATTGATTAGCGTTGTCCTCTTGTTTCCTTGCGATCGATACACGACATACGAAGAATAAGGGGATAGGTCGGGAAGACCGAGAAATTGGGGTGCAGCTCCTATCGAAAGCATTAGAGAGAGGCAAAACGAGAAGAAAAAAAAGCTGCACAAAGATCAGCAGTCTCGAGTGGACCTACGTAGAGGAATTGGAGCTCGTCGGCCTTGCAGCCAATGCTGTTGGCGAACAGTAAGACGTCGCGCTTCTGCCAAGAGACCTCTTGAGGCGGGAATTCGTGACCAGCTCCGGGGGCAGACATTGTGATAGATGTTTTTTAATTTAGAATGAAAACAAGAAAGTGCAGGAAACTGCCAAAAGATAAACGGGAAATGAAGACGGGGCGAAGCTAAAGTAGGATTGAACAATTGCGGGGCGACCCTGGGCCGAGGATCTGATAATGATTTGCTCTCATGATTACCGACGCCGCGCCATACTGCTTGGCAACACTTACCGAACTTGTCTTTTTCGGGATTTACAGTGGAGAAAAGATGGATTGTGGATAAAAAATTGAAACAAATCCCTAAGAGGACATGAAAAGAGCGTAGGAGTTGATAGACTAAGCATCGACTCGGGGTATCTACTTGGTAATTTCCAGATGTCGAGGAGCTTCATAAAATCTCTCCATATCGCGCCATATAATGCCTTTTACCTGCCACCCAGATGAAAAAACGCCAGTGAAAAAAACGAGGCCGGAAGCCATGTTAAATCGCCCTGTGTAGATCCTTACCCATGCTATGCCGCATTGCATCAGCAATGAGACATTTTCTTCAAAACGTGTAACTGCGTCGAATGATCGTAGAAAAGGACGAACGAAAATTAAAATCATTCAAATTAGCACCTAGATGGACGTCAGTACAAATTCGTATACACAAAGCCTTATTCATTTGATAAAACTCACATGCGGTAGGAGCAGCTGCCCTCGGCGAAGCGAGTGGGGTCATTAATCTCGAACTTGTAAGAGAGGTCGATATCCAAATCACGCTTGTTCTTGTCGTTGGGGCGGTTCTCGATCCAACCGGAGACAGTCTCACCCTCCTCAATGGTAAGCACGTCACGGAGGTAGAAGACGGTTTGCTTCCAGTGAGTGTACTTGGCGTGGGGGCCGGTAGAGAAGTGAATTGGCTTGTGGCAAGCGCTGAACTCAATATCGAACCAAGAGATCATGGCGTGGATGAAGTCACTGCGCTTGGCGATAAGGTTGTAGGGCACGCGGAACGCAAGGTCAGCGGCGGTAACAGTGTTCAGATCAAAGGTGATGATAGGGCAAGGGTCGGTCACAAGAGCCTTCATCTCGACGGTATCGACGAGGGGCTCGGTGAGAGCGATCTGCTTCATCGGGCTGTAGTCAAAGCCGTAAACGTTGTCCCAGACTGTACAAGTCGAGTTAGTTATCTGTGGCCAATAAAAGGTTGGGGGTTCGCAATTCACTTACATCCAATCTTGTCATCCTTGTAGTCGCCGTCCTCAATGGCAGCAACGTACATAGTGGCCTTGTCAGGGAAGATCTTACCACCCTCGGCAAGGTAGGTGTCACGGGCGTACAGGACGGTGTCCAGCATGGACTCGTAGAGAAGGAAGTAACCCATCCACTCGGAGATAATGATATCAACCTTGGGGAAGGGAAGGTGAACTTCCTCCATCTTACCCTGGAGAAGGGTGATCTTGTCGGACAGGCCGTTGACGGCGACAATCTCCTTGGCCTTCTCAATGATGGAGGACATGTCCACACCAATGACGTGCTTAGCACCAGCGCGAGCAGCGAACCTGGAGGATTATAAGCATGGATGCTAACAAATGGATTATTTCCGAGACACATACATGCTCAGAATACCAGTACCACAGCCAACATCCAGGACAACCTTGTCCTTGAAGATGTGGCGGTTCTGGTAGATCGAATCACGGTAAGAGCGAGTACGGACATCATCCTTCTATAGAGCACAATAATTGGTCAGCAATCGATTTATATTCACGGTATGGTCTTAGCAAAGGATCGAGTTAACTTACCAGCATCTCCTCGTGAATACCTGTATGTGAATAAGATAAACGCATCAGTAAACCGCCACCGTACTCTCAAGGACTTGTCTGTATGTATTTACCGTGGTGATCGTAGCTGTTGAGATACCAATTAGCTTCTGGACATTTCGATATAACATCTTAACCAGATATCAGGAACGACATACCTGGTGAAGTAGCGGACTTCAGCGTGCTCCATGCCAACCATGCGATCGGCGCTGCTGGTGATAACCCCATCGGGGTGAGAGGCTGCAGATCCACTCATTCTGGTTATGTGTGGTTAAATAGATGGTTCAAAGTAAATGTGAAGAAGAAAAGAAAAATGCAAGAGGATGGTCTAAGTGAAAGACCTGGTAAGTTATGTCTCGAACTTTTTTTTTCGCGGAAGTCCTAACGCCAAGCTTTACTCAAAAAATCTCCCCGCCTGCAACCACGCTAAGCCTATCTGGCTTGCTATCACGTGTAGATAACATCACGCGGATGGACAAGCCCTCTCACGTGATGCAGTTAGGGCTAGGAGTTTGTATACAAAACAAAGGGTCCAGGGCAACCGGAGGTGCTGGGCAGTCATCAATTTATATGTACCTTGAAGTACTCGAAGCACCATCTATATGTACTATTTATACCTGAAATGCCTACCTAATTACCACCTATGAGTACTATCTACCATGTATCAGGTGCTCAATTGTTTCCGAGGTTAACTCAGACTCGTTGGTATTTTAAGGTTACCTACGGAGTATATGTAGTAACAATCCATCGATCTGGTGCAGGAAGAGGGAATTTTGAAGCTCTCAATATGTACTCTGGGTACCATGTCTGTATGTATGGAGTAGTATATGTAACATTGGACTAGTAGGTATTTATTTCAAATGTGTCCAAATGAACCGTAAAAGTGGACATCATGTGGACTCAAGCTCAGCCTTGGAGAGAGTGTAAAGTCTGGGATGCCATAAGTAAATATATTCATGTACAAATTCAAATAGTGCGATTCAAATGTTGACGTGTTCAAGAGTCTGCATGTGCATATAGGACTAAGAGATTTTGAGGCTGAAGTTTGAACCTCCAGGGCTGGATCGTAAAAAGATACTTGGATTTTCTTGTTAACCAATTTATAAAACTCATACCTGAAACCCCAAGTCAGCCCTGGAGTCAGAGTTGAGAATCAGAAATAAATTTAAAGGTGAAAATTAAGCCAGACATGCAACTCTCAGCCTTTCGATCTTGAATGTAAACGCTGTGCTGTCATTGCCAAGACTACCGCGGATGCTTCCCAGGCCGCCCGGAGCTCCGCCCGACTGATCTTTCCTCCATGCTGACGCGTGTCACGCCATTAAAAGTTACAGAACACCATGAATTTGGGTGCCTACCGAGTGAACACTTCCACTCTTCTTGCCGTGGTTCTCCTGGCTTGTCTCGTGGGCCAGTCTTCGGCATCTCTGGGTGACCATCTCCCTGATTTTAGAGAATGTGTCCAGGTAACCTTTTCCTACTTGGCCCTCCCCAATGAGACCCTTGCACAAAGCTAACTTTCCCCTCCCTTCCCCAGGTTTGTAAAACCGAGAATTGCAATTCTGGAAACTCCGTGCTACGTAAGGCCACATTGTTCCGACTCTGTTCTCCAGCTTTCATTCTGACCGTCTGCAGCTCTGCACCACCGCTTGTTATTATGGACCTGCCCAGCTGAATGCGACTATACCTGTCAACATGTCATTACCGACCGTCGAGTCTCGCGTGACCCGCCAATGCTACACCCGATCGTTCAATTCCATGGCAAATGGCCCTTCCGCCGCCTTCTGGGGATGCAGGAGCCCTTCTCTGTGCTCTTCTCCTTCTTCAACTTCGCCGCCCACTGGAATGGCATGTCCCGGGTCCAGGAGAACATCCCCGCATGGCACTCACTTCGACCATACTACATGATGTTTGGATATTTTGGATTGGCTAGTTGGACATTCAGTATGCTTTTCCATACCAGGGATTTCCCTATCACGGAGAAGCTAGATTACTGGGGCGCTGGTGCCAGTGTCCTATTCGGTCTCTATCTGGCCGTGATCCGGATTCTGCGTCTAGACCTTGAACAACCGAATTACCGACCCACCTTGCGTCGGCTGTGGACAGTTATCTGTCTGCTGCTGTACACCATGCATGTCTGTTATCTCACCTTCTGGTCCTGGGATTACACTTACAATATGGCGGCCAACGTGGTGGTTGGTATCATCCAGAATGTCCTATGGACTGGGTTCAGTATTTTCCGGTATAACAAGTACCTTAAGTCCTGGACTGCCTGGCCTGGTATGATTGTGGCTTGGATCATCCTCGCCATGAGCTTAGAGTTGCTCGACTTTGCACCTTGGCATGGATTGATCGACGCGCATAGCCTGTGGCATCTGGGTACCGTGGTCCCCACAGCCTGGTGGTATTCGTAAGTCCCTCGCTTCTTTCTTGCACTGTTTTTTTTTTTTTTTCTTTTTCTGCGTTGCTTCATGCATTGACTAACGCATATCGCTTCTGCCCGACAGTTTCCTTATCAAGGATACGCAAGATGACATTGCCGGCCACAGACTCAAGGCGTAAAATAAAGTGGGCATAAAATTTGTGCCATCTATCCCCCAAAATTGGGTGAGAAACACCTTAGGTATGATGTTTTTTATTTTCATTTTTGGTGTACAACAAGACGGATGGAGCCCTGGAGGTTCCGGTAGACCCGTGGCTATAGTAATAATCAGTCAATATTTGTACCTTTCTTCTCCCCACTTCCAAGTTTATCTTGTAATCTGAGCGCAACTAATAATTAATTTCCACGCCGCGAATTGCGGGTGGGGGTGTTATTGCCACGACCCGATAATGTAACTGATCACAAACATTTTGTACTGGGTTCCCCGCCATTGGCTCACCGCTAAGGTCGTCGCATTAAGCCCGTGTCTCACCCGCGAGCCCCTCTCTTGTTTCTTTTTTTGGTTTCAAGTAACTCTTTCCTCTCCCACATCTCCTCTTCATTTTAAAATACCAGACTCGTTGCGCGCCTCTCCACAGAAACAAGAACTTCTAGTTTGTTCAGCTTCCTGTTTGATCGCAGCACATTTCCGCCACAATGGCCTCCCCGGCTGTCAAGAAAGCAATCTCCGAGGCTGCGCTGCAGTATACAAAGCCCGAAGGAAAGGTTTTTGAATATGGTACCGCAGGGGTAAGTCGCACTACGTTATGGACCTTTTTTTAGGGCTCTTACTAACCTCGCGACAGTTTCGCATGAAAGCGTGAGTCCAGTAAACACCGATCAGCCCTTGTCTCCACACCTCTCCCCGCGATCGTCCTTTTTTTTTTTGGCTTTGTTGACGTCGGTCATCGCTAACTGCCATGACCTTGAAGTGACCTCCTCAACACCGTTGTCTTTGCCGTTGGCCTGCTAGCTGGTCTGCGTTCTAAGAAGCTTAGCGGCCAATGGATCGGTGTTATGGTGACTGCGAGCCACAACCCCGCGGAGGACAATGGAGTCAAGCTGGTTGACCCGATGGTAAGAATCCAATGGCTATGTGATTTTGTTTTCAAAGAAGACCTTCTAACGCTATCCGAGTTAACAGGGCGAGATGCTTGAAGTAAGACCGACGTTATTCCTACAATTTCATTGATTCCCTAAGCTCACCATCCTATTTAGGCTGAATGGGAGACATATGCAACCCGCCTGGCCAATGCCCCGCTCGAGTCCATCGCCGATGTCTACGATCAACTTGTGAAGGAGATCGATGTTAAGGTAACTAACCCGGCCCGCGTGGTCTATGCCCGCGATACTCGTGCCTCCGGTTCTCGTCTCGTGGGTGTGCTCAGCGCTGCCATGACTGCAACTGAGGTCGAGTTCATCGACTTCAAGTATATGACCACCCCTCAACTCCACTACGTTGTGCGCTGCAAGAACACTCTCGGAACACAATACGCATACGGAGAGCCTTCCGAGGAGGGTTACTACGACAAGCTTACGAAGTCCTTCAAGAAGGTTATGCGGGGAGTTAAGGTTCAGGGTTCCTTGACTGTCGACTGTGCCAACGGTGTGGGTGGCCCTAAGTTGCGGGAGTTGATCAAGGTCCTAGATTCCGGACTCGAGATTAAGGTTATCAACGATGATGTGATCAACCCTGACAGCCTGAACTTCGATGTATGTTTTTTCCCTTGAACCATATGAACATCCACTAACTGTACCCAGTGCGGTGCCGACTATGTTAAGACAAAGCAACGTGCCCCTCCCTCTTCTAAGGCTGTCGCCCTCGATCGCTGTGCCTCTCTGGATGGTGATGCTGACCGTCTGGTTTACTACTTCTCCGACGAGAGCAACGTCTTCCGTTTGCTTGATGGTGATCGCATTGCTACCCTCGCCGCTTCTTTCATTGGCGACCTTGCCCGCAACGCCGGTATTGCCCAAAAGTTGAAGATTGGTGTTGTTCAAACAGCATACGCCAACGGCGCCTCCACCGACTACATTGAGAAGGTGCTGAAGCTCCCCATCATCTGCACAAACACCGGTGTCAAGCACCTTCACCACGCCGCTCTCCGATTCGACGTCGGAGTCTACTTCGAGGCTAACGGACACGGTACCGTCACTTTCTCAGAGAATGCCATGAAGGTTATCAACAACACCGAGCCTCAGTCCCCGGCTCAGAAGAGTGCCCTGGAAACTCTCCAGGCTCTTACCGATCTGATTAACCAGGCTGTCGGTGACGCCCTCTCTGACATGTTGCTCGTTGAGGCAATCCTTGCCCACAAGGGCTGGAGCCCCAAGGAGTGGCTGGGCACCTACACTGACCTGCCCTCTCGCCTTGTGCGAGTTGAGGTCAAGGACCGCTCGATCTTCAAGGCTTACGATGCCGAGCGCAAGCTTGAGTCTCCTGCCGGTCTCCAGGCCAAGGTCGAGTCTCTGCAGTCCCGGTACAACAAGGGCCGCAGCTTTGCCCGTGCCAGTGGCACTGAAGATGCTGTCCGTGTCTACGCTGAGGCCGCTAGCCGGTCTGAGGCGGATGATCTTGCTACTCGCGTCGCCAATGCCGTTCGCGAGGCGGGCAGCTCCGATGGCCAGCAGTGAAACAGTCAAATGACTTAGACATGCGAACAGTGGAAAATTGTTCGCTACAAAAGATCACGACAGCGTTTTGCAACTGGGGTCTCCTGTAATAGAAGGGAGCTACGGCCCTAGTAAAATACTTTCGATATCATTTTGATGCAGTAATGAAACTCATACCCATGCTCATTGAGCATGACTCTGGAACTTAAACTAAAAGTGCATACTTAAAACCACCATGTAGGACGATATTTTTTTCATTCGTACTTTTTCTCCCAAAGGGACGTAAAATTATACAAGAACCAAGTCATTGGGCCGATGGGCCAGCCATCAATCAATCAAAACATTCCATTTTCATATCGCCAGAAGCGAGTTTAGCCTTCCTCCTTGTCCATCTCGTCACGACCCCGCTTGCCCTTTCCAAATTGCTTCTTTCCGGCCTTGTTGCCGTGCTTCTCATCGTAATCCTTCATTTGCGCAATCGCCTGTCTCTGTGCATCACTGACTCGGTCGGCGAGAACCATGACCTCGTCCTTTGGAGCATCATACTCGGGAAGCTCCTTGCCAAGCGCACCTTCGATACGTTGCTATTACATTCATTAGCCCTCGATCTTGCAACGAGAAAGTATAACGAAATACGAGAACTTACCCAAATCTCCACATCATACTGGCTGACAAAAGAAATGGCGACACCACTCTTACCAGCACGGGCGGTTCTTCCCACGCGGTGAATGTAAGTCTTGGAGTCTGTTGGCAGATCGTAGTTGAGGACGACATCCACGGAAGGGATATCGAGACCACGAGCTGCGACATCAGTAGCAACTAGGATGTCGCGAGCACGAGAACGGAATTTGCCGAGCGCACCCAGACGTGCAGATTGAGAGAGTTGTCCCTGAAAATGGTATTAGTATACGACTTGTTCACGGGTGCGGTGATGATTCGGGAACATACATGGAGAGGGATCGCAGGGAATCCGAGCGCACGCAGAAGGTAAGCGAGTCTCTGGGTCTCGTGAACAGTCCTAAAAAGTTATAATAAGCGCCTGTCTTCTCGTCCATCCGGGGGAAGATGGTGAATTGAAAAAAGTCACGACATCCGAGAGAGTCGCAATAGTAACATACCGCATGAAAATGATACAAGAGTGACCTGTGAATTCCTGGAGGAGGTAGATGAGGTGGACATCCTTGTGCTTGTGAGGTCTCAAGAGGAAGTATTGCTGCAGCGTGGAAACGGTCTGGTACTTGCTCGAAACAGAGACACGGAGCGGGTTGCTGAGAGATGCACGCTGGAGAGACTCAACCTTGGAGCTCAGAGTAGCGGAGAAGAGGAATGTCCGGCGCTCGCGAGGAAGCACCTTCAGGATCTTGTCCAAGATAGGACCGAAGTCCATGTCAAGAAGTCTGTCGGCTTCGTCCATGCAGAGGTATTTCAGGCCGCGAAGAGAGAATCCCTTTGTGTTCTCAAGGTGATCGAGGAGACGTCCGGGGGTCGCGACGATGATGTGAGGCTTCTTTCCGAGCGAGATGCTTTGAGGGACCATGTCCATACCACCAACAAGAACTGTTGTCCGGACGCCAATTGTCGAACCCTATAAGAAGATTAGAACGTGTTGGATAGTATAGAATGAAGAGTCCGTACAAGGTTCTCAAAGGCTAGCGAGATTTGGTAGGCCAATTCTCGGGTAGGCGAGATGATCAGTGCGTAAAATGGCTGGGGCTTGTCCATGAGAGCTTTAGAATGTTGTCAGTAAATGCTGGTTATGCTGATCAGGCGGAGATACAACATACTCTGGAGGATCGGGAGGGCGAAAGCTGCAGTCTTTCCGGAACCAGTTTCTGCGAGACCGATGATATCGCGGCCCTCTAGAGCAGCTGGGATCGACTCTGCCTGAATCGGTGTTGGCGCCTTGTACCCCATTTTCTCACAAGCAGTGACGAGCTCAGGCATGACACCCAAATCCTTGAAGGATTTCTTTGCGGCGGTCTCGGGGGTGGGCTCTATGGTATCCTCCGAGGCGTCGTCGCCAACCTCGGGGGTTGGGGAGCTAGCATCGACTTTTTCAGCAGCAGGCGCCTCTTCGGCGACCTTGCGTTTCTTGACTGGAGGCATCTTGAGGAAGTTTTGATGTTATTCCAGAAAAAAAGTTGATCGCGGTCGAGATCCATCTCAAAATAATTTAATGTGGGTCCGCAACATCGTTCCTCCGCTCTTCTCCGCTGGGATTTTTTGGAGAAAAAAAAATCAAAGACCAACCAGAGAAGAGCTGAAGCTTCTCATATCCCCATCCTTTTGATATTTTATTTTTGAGGACTCGATACCATATAGCCCATCATGGCCAAAGCACGTGTTAAGAAGCGCACTCACCTCCGGCCGCAAAATGCCTCTTCAGGGTCTAACAAGGCCGGCGCTGCTTCTATGAACAAGACCCCCAAGTCTATGGTCATTCGAATTGGCGGTTCGCAGGTTGGTACCAGTGTCAGCCAATTGGTCAAGGATGTTCGACGGATGATGGAGCCCGAAACAGCAGTGCGATTGAAGGTATGGGATATTGAAAAAATCGCCTCCATGGTTTTGTTGCTAATCGTGTTTACAGGAACGCAAATCCAACCGACTGCGCGATTACACCGTCATGGCCGGTCCCCTCGGTGTCACACATTTGATGCTTTTCTCCAAGTCCGCCACCGGAAACACCAACATGCGTATTGCAGTCACACCTCGCGGCCCGACCATGCATTTCCAAGTCGAGAACTATTCGCTCTGCCGAGACGTTGAGCGCGCAATGAAGCGCCCCCAGAGTGGAGGCCAGGATCACAAGACACCACCTCTTTTGGTGATGAACAACTTCAACACCGCAGATGTCACAGAGGACTCCAAGGTGCCCAAGCGCCTCGAGTCTCTCACCACCACAATCTTCCAATCCCTTTTCCCTCCCATCAACCCGCAAGCCACCCCCCTTCACTCTATTCGTCGTGTCATGTTGTTGAACCGTGAGCCATCTACCGAGAACGACGGATCATATGTCCTCAGTCTCCGACACTACGCCATTGCTACGAAGAAGACCGGTGTGTCAAAACGCATCCGTCGTCTGGACCCCAAGGAAATCCGAAACAGAGAAAAGAAGAAGGCCACTGTCCCAAATCTCGGTAAACTGGAAGACGCTGCCGACTACTTGCTCGATCCCTCCGCGGCAGGCTACACATCTGCTTCCGAGACAGAGCTGGACACGGACAACGAGGTGGAGATTCTGGAGAGTGCAACCCGAAGAGTTCTCAACAAGCGTGAGCAGCAACGCCAAAAGGCCGCAGAGAAGGGCGAGAAGAAGCCTGCTACTGCACCGGGTGTGGAGAAGCGGGCCGTCAAGCTGGTCGAATTGGGCCCCCGCCTCAAGCTTCGATTGATGAAGGTCGAGGATGGTGTCTGTGATGGTCAGGTTATGTGGCACGACTATGTCACTAAGACTGAGAGAGAGAAGAAGCTTCTGGAACAGACCTGGGCCGTCCGCCGCAAGGAGAAGGCAGCTCGCAAGAAGCTGCAGAAGGATAATATTGAGAAGAAGAAGGCAGAGAAGGCCAAGGCGAGATCTAAGGGCGAGAAGGTGGAGGACGACGACGAGGATGAGGAAATGGATGACGAGGCCGATTGGCTCAGCGACGACTTTGGCGCGGAAGACGATGGAGATGAGGATTCTGAGCCTGAAGCTGGCGATGGAGACGAGTCTATGGAGGAGTAAGAGCGTGGCTATAGTCAAGATTTTCAGACTTGCCCACAAAATGATCCCAATTCTATACCCACGAGCCTCATGGTGGTTTCCGGTGTACATGTACATGGAGTTTGCGAATCAATGTTTTGAACGGAAAAAAAATATGCATAATGCTTTCTTGAATTTTAATGATGTTTATTCTCGTCACGGGCATAAGATTGGGGTTTTTGTTTCCCTGTAGCCTTTACACTTATTTCCTTTTATTTCTTGAGCTTCTCGTCAACGATGCGAGCCACCATCTTCTCGAGGATAGCGAAATCTCCCCCGGCAGTACCGGCAAAGTAGCCCTGGACGCTCTTCTCGACATATTTACCCACAATGTCAATCTCAACGTTGACCTCCTCGCCAGGCTTTTTCGCAGCCGTAACAACCTTGTCCTGCGTGTAGGCAATAAGCATAACCTCCCAATAACCATCCGCGCCATCAACGACCTTGGTCACAGTCAAACTGGCACCGTCCAGAGTAACGTATCCCTTTTCGACGACGTAGCGCAGGATATCCCTCTCCCGCGGCTGCAGCCGGAACGTCAAGGCATTTCCGTCCGGAGTGACAGAAAGGATCTTCGCAACGGTATCAACATGGCCCTGCACGAAATGTCCACCCATCCGCGTATCCGCGGCAACAGCGCGCTCAAGATTGACGCATGATCCGGCCACGAGAGACCCGAGATTCGTGCGACGCAGGGTCTCCGGCGCAACTCCGACCTTGAACCAGGTCTTGTCGAACTCGGTCACAGTGAGGCAGGTTCCTGGACAAATTATTTCCGTGTTAGGGGCCAGCTCAAGGTTGAAGATTATTCAGGTTCTCGAAATAGGGGAGGCTATGTACCATTGACGCTGATGCTGTCGCCCAAGTGCGCGTCTCCCAGGATCTCTGCGCAGTCGGAGATCGTCAGTGATGTTCCCCCGCCCCCGCTCGACGAGGTATCGAGGGGCTCCAGGGCCGTGACGGCTGAATTTGAAAAAGAGCTTTGTTAGCTACTATGGACTTCAGAATATAACATTGCTTAATAAACTCACTTCCAATTGTCTCGACGAGGCCAGTGAACATTTTGGCGTGTATAGATTCTAGAAGGAGAAAAGTTGGGAGTTCGGTGATCGACCTCGGCCTAGGACTCCGCACCGAGCGGTGTCTGCCACTGTCGGCGTTTCAACGGAGGTTCCCTTATACCGCTATTAGCACTTTATAAACATTCCTTATTCCCAGAACCGGAGAGTTTGTTGCACTTTCTTTGCATTCTTTGAGTGTTTGACAATTGTATTTTTGAACGATGGCTGTCGCACTTCGATCGAATGTTCTTGCTCGGCGATCGTGCTTAGCTTGGTCTAGCAGTGCCTTGCGGCGCATGCCGTCTAGTAGGGGCTACTCCAGTCCAGCTTCAAGTATCGATGGTACGCTGCCTTTGGCGGGCATTCGGGTGCTTGATATGACCCGAGTTCTAGCAGGTGTGAGTTGTTATTTTTTCTTTTCTTTTTGTCTTCAATATGTTCCTTCTACAGAATTGATTGCTAAATTGGCCTCATTCAATAGCCTTATTGTACTCAGATTCTGGGTGATCTAGGGTATGTGAGGACCCAGAACTCCCAATAATGCATTTTGGTCTTTAAATTGTTGTTTCATCTTATCTCTGACAATTAATTTCGTGACAGAGCCGACGTCATCAAGGTTGAACACCCCGTGCGAGGTGATGATACTCGTGCCTGGGGCCCACCTTATGCCAAATATGAAGACGACTCGAGGAAAGGCCCTGGTGAGAGTGCCTACTACCTTGCTGTTGGTATACCCTCATCCAAGTGCATACTAGGGACTTGATCGAAAATACTAATTGAGCTGCAGGTTAACCGCAACAAAAAGTCCCTTGGACTGTCCTTTCAACACAAGTCTGGCGTCGAGATTCTCCACAAACTCGTAAAGGAATGCGATGTGTTGGTGGAGAACTACCTCCCAGGTGGCCTCGCAAAATACGGCATGGACTACGAAACCATTCACAAGATCAATCCCAAGTTGATCTATGCCAGTATTACCGGTTATGGCCAAACCGGACCCTACAGCAATCGTGCCGGATACGACGTCATGGTGGAAGCTGAGATGGGATTAATGCACATTACCGGAGCGCGAGACGGTGCCCCGGTTAAAGTCGGTGTAGCAGTCACTGACTTGACGACCGGTCTTTATACTTCCAATGCGATCATGGCAGCTTTGCTTGCGCGGGTCCGCACAGGAAGAGGCCAGCACATTGATGCCTGTTTGAGTGATTGTCAAGTCGCCACGTTATCGAACTTGGCTAGTTCTGCCTTGATCAGTGGACAGAAGGACTCAGGCCGATGGGGCACAGCACACCGTAAGTTGACCGCTTGTGATCAAAAATTACATTCCAGAGGAGACTGACTAATGTTCGTATTTAGCATCCATTGTACCATACCGGAGCTACAAAACCCTTGATGGAGACATTCTTTTCGGTGGCGGGAATGACAGATTGTTCGGCGTGCTTAGTGATCGACTTGGATTCCCAGAATGGAAGACTGATGCGCGCTTTGTGACGAACAGCGATCGCGTCAAGCATCGAGCGGATATTGATGGGTTGATCGAGACCACGACACAACAGAAGACCACGCAGGAATGGCTGGAGATATTCGAGGGCAGTGGAATGCCTTATGCGGCTGTCAATGATATTCAGGGCACATTGAACCACAAGCACGGTATGTCTGGCGATTGAATTTGCTCTCCTAGCGGAGGTTTCTTCCTCTCTCTCTAATTACGATATTAGTTCTGGCCCGAAATATGGTCACTGAAGTCGAACACTCAGCCTGTGGCCCCATCAAGCTGGTCAATACTCCCATCAAGTACTCCGAAGCTACTCCCGGCATACGCTCCCCTCCACCTACACTCGGCCAACACACCGATGAGATCCTTGGTAGTGTTCTTGAATATGGCGAGGCGGATATTGCTAAATTAAAAGAACAGGGTGTGATCTCTTGAATAAGCCCTAAGAATTACCTCGGGAGATGTTTATAGCGCCAACATACTGCACTTATGTACATAAAGAGTCTCTTGGGCTCAATAGCATGGAAATGACAATGACATAAATACGGGCAACAGCCTATCTTTTTGCAACATTGAAAGGCCTCTTCTCAAGTGCTTATTTGTTCAGTCTCGTTGCTGCTTGTGGCTTTGGATCACTCACTTGGAACGGTTTAGCGAGTAGGTATGAGGAATTTTGCGGGTTATATTTCCCACCAGCTTCTTCCATGGATTTTATGAGAGCCCATCCACTCATAATCCCCTCAGTTTGCTGTAACTAAGCTCTGAGTTTGTCATCTCCTTCGAAATTGAGCTCAAATCTTGATGTGCTAAACTAATTCTACATTCTCTCTACAGACTCGCATAATATGCCAGCAAAGCAAGCTCGCGGGAGGGAGATGGCTGCTCAAGCTCTTCCTCCTCTCCCCTTGGCTCAAGCCACGCCAGAGCTATAGACCTCCACAATATCGAGTGTGTGGGCGGGCTCCATCATTGGGCCCAACCTCCTACGATTCATTCTTTGTCGAAACATATGTCCAAGGCCAAAGATGGAGCAACAAGGTCATCACTTATACCCACGAACTAGGCAACGCCTAGGCTGAATCACACCTCATCAGAGAAAAGACAAGAGTTCAAGGTGTTTTCAATCACTTGGTGGGATTTTGAGGTTGGGAAAATCCTTTCCTCAAGGCTCAATCCATCGACCCGGGGTTTCGCTGATTTTAAATACATTGGAAACCCTGGACCAACACACTTTGAGCGGGGGACGAATGCCTGAAATGATAGAAAGCATATCATCTGCCCTGAATGACCAGTTCGTGGTTTTCCAGTACCAAGATTACCAGGCAAAGATTGTGGAAATAAAGAAAAACAATAACAATTTTAATTGTACGTGCTATAAAAATTGAGAGTGTGTACATACTATGTATAGGATTTAAATCGGCAACTGGTGGGCCCACCGATAATGATCACGTGAGGCTATACAGATATTCGGGTCACAGACGTTCATCTTCACCTTGAAAGTTAGAACCAAGATACCAGCAAATCTACCTCACCAGGATTGTGCGTAGCCAGAACGGTGAATCAATGGGAGGGAGAGGGGTATTCACCGACTTGTTTGGAGGAACCGCCGAAAAGGGCGCGCGTGGTGTTTGCGTGGCATAAAGACCTCTCATCTCTCACTTCGCTTTCTTCCCTTCTATTCTTCTTTCCGTCCGAAATTTCTTTTTTTTTCAGCGGCGCTTTTACCTGCATCACAGGAAATCTCTTTTGCTTGGTTCCTTTTTTCCTTTGTTGTTTCCACTCCTTTTCTGTTTTCTTTCACGCACTTTCAATATGTCTGTCACCAGGGCCGGCCGGGCTATCAAGGCCCCCACCACGTACGAGCCAGCTCAAGCTCCCTCTCCAGGCAAGGGCAAAGGCAAACGTGCTGCAAAGAAAGAATCGAGCATTGTATGCGTCAAGTGTCACCGGGGTAGCTCGCCCTCCAACAATCAAATTGTATTCTGCGATGGATGCAACGACACTTGGCACCAAAAATGCCATGATCCGCCAATTGACGATTATGTCGTCTTGGTGGCATCAGCTGGATGGTGGTGCTCTAAATGCCGACCCGTGGAAAATACAGTCCCGGCTCCAGAGAAAGAATCAGTACCCCGGAAGCGCAAGAACCTCCTATACCCGCGGCTTGGACCCCCTCGGGTGATCAATGGTTCCGAATACAGCGTCGACGCCAGACGGAAGTATCTTAGCCAGCTTTCGCATGCTGAACTCGCCGAGCTTGCTCTCAAGGTTTCCATGGAAAACCCAGATGTCGCCATGTTCCCCGTCGATATGGAAAGCTTCCACAGTGACTTTTACAGTTGGCCTCGACAACACGGCAATACCAACTCCGTCTCTCCTGGCACAAAGAAGAGGCAGCATGAGCATGTCAAACCAGATGAAGAGGTCGAGACCCGCGCAAAGCGGCCAAGAACTACCTCCGCCCAGTCATCCAAGCCCCTTGTGAGCACCAAGACCCGTGCGCAGTCTGTCAGTGCTGTACCAGAACCTGAAGTGGGACCTGCAGCGGAACGTACAGGGGAACGTACTGCGGAACGTACAGCGAAAGCTATAGCTGAAGCTCAACCCAAGGCTAAAAATGCCCGCTCCAAAAATGGCAACGCTAAGCTATTGAAGCCTACCCTCGACGGATCTCAGCAGGGAGAGGACCGAACCTCAGGATCCCCGAGCAAGTCTGTAAAATCAGACATTTCCGACAACGAAGCCATTGAATACCGCCAGTATCCTAAATCTGGGGATGGATACTTTACGAAAGATGACTTCATTGAGCCAGAGACGGGAGATGAGCCCAAGATCATCCAAGAGGCTTGGGACTGCGCGACATTCAGTCATTCGCTTCATGGGGCGGCCAAAGAAGACGGGCCCAGCCACCAAGAAACTGGGCAAGCGGCCAAGAGGGGACGTCCCAAGAAGAGAGTGAAAGAGTAGGGGTTTTTTGAAGTTGCGTTTGTGTTGCCTGTTATCCTGTATTATGATAATGAATTATGTTTAGGATGGTCCAAGGATGGAAGAGGTGTTTGGTGTTCGGTTTCAATTTTGCGCGCTGATTGTACTCATATCCCAACATCTATATGTTTCAATATACTTTTCTTTTATCTTTAACTATCTTCTCCTACATTTTCTCTCTCAAATTTTGTCATCAAAATGTGCATACTACTACTTGAAGGCTGAAGTTATTAGTATCTTATCGGCCCAGCGGGCCGTGGCCCACAACTGCGGAGCTCCTCGACATCTAACATGTTTTAACAGCATTGACAAAAGACAAAAGAGACTGCCCATACTGGACTCTGGAGGGGAGAATAACCCGAGATTCTAACAGCTCTTCCTACATTCTGCGCATATGCAGTGACAACTTACTACTGTATTTTTAGACATGTGCTGACTAAGTGCCTATCAATCCAGATTACACGATCCACACTTCTTATCTCCAACTGGTGGGGAGCGGGCCCCATGAGTATGTGCTAGCAACATCACTCTCATTCACAGAGACTCGGACCTTCGGAAGCAATGGCCCCTGAAGAGGATATCCATGTGGCCATGTCCTCATGCTCGTTGTGCAGACAAGCCCCCACTCCTGGGACGACCATCCTTGGTATGTCATCCATCTCTCCGTCTGCCTTTACTTTTGTCTGATCCACTTCATAGATGTGCATCAAAACGTGCTTTCAGTTCCAGCGTGTAAACTCCCATGCCTGATCTGTTTTCGTGCGCCATATCCGAGAGCTTGGTTTCATGCAAAATGCTGTGACACTCTGCTGATCAGTTATGAGCCATCGGAAAAGCCCACCTTTGAGGAACTAGGGGATTTTGCTGATGCCACGAGGCCCTCTTGGAAATTTCAAGACAGTACACCTGGAGAAATCGCACCCATACTAGAAGGGTTGTCGAGCGAATATACTCGAAGAATTATTCAATCAGTCTTCAGACAAGATTTATTTATGAAGCTGCCAGCGGAGATAAGGCTCACAATCTCTGAGCTAATTGCTCCATGCTGGTATTTGAACGTACTAGGCGAGAGTCGTCGCCTGATTGCACAATTGAGGAGCTACTCTGAAACCCAGGCTTCACGGGTCAAGCTCACACAAGATATTTGGGTGATGGAGACAAGTTACCGAGGTATCGCTTACGTGGCACGTCTCAGCAACACACCCTTAAAAGCGACTGGCACTTCTCCAGTACATCGCATGAATATCCCGCATGAATTTTGCAACATTGTTATATCGCTTGACTCTGTCGGCTTACGTGGAATACAATTTATGGACAATAACTCAATGCCAAAACCCGATGGCTCCCCATGGTATGAGATTCTCAAACCGAAGGCTTCCAGTATAGAGGTTGAAGTGGAATTTGATGTATGAGCACCTGATACTCAGTGGATGAACGAGCGCTGATATTTCCAGGGTCTGTTCGTGCGACGTATCCACCTGGGGCAGGCTAATGGAAGTGTTTCATATTCAAGAAACATACTTTGGACTACTCCTTCACCCCCCAAGTTCCACCCTTGGAATATTTACAGCTTCCGCGACGAACATCGATTTGACTATTTGAAATTCGACGCCCATGTGAAAGGTCTTGTTGTCTGCTGTAGTAATGGTATGATGGCTGGTATACACGGTTTCTCGGGTAAATCGAAAGCATTCAAGGAGTTCGTCGGTTTAATGGGCGAGCGCATGAATAATAGCCACAGACAGTGGTTTTACTTTCCACTGAATCGACAAGAATCCATTACAGGAGCCTGGATTCGGAAGTTTCGAATTTGTCATGGGCCAGCCTCCACCCCTGTCTTACATGTAAGCCTATCTTTCCCAATTACTCTTCGATTACTCACCGGCCGAAGCTGCAAACATCCTTAGGAAGATCCGTTACATTTGGGCCCCAACTTCCAACTGGTGTGCTCAATGGGTGTGAGTACATTTCTCTGGTCAAGGAAAGCGACGGCCCAATTTCGGGAATCTTCCACGATGGGCTTGACCCATACTGCAAATACATTACAGAAGTTGGGGTTACTTGTAGTAACCCATCTCAGAGCGGAGCTCTCAGCCTGCTGCCCGTGGACACTGGACTTGAACCCCCGGAAGTTCCGTCCGGCCAAGGCTCAATAACGACGACGTGGTATATGACAAAAGCTTCGCTCAATGGCCTTGTCAAGGTACAGGTTTGCAGGGATCATAATCAGTCCCATCAACCAATATCGGGCCTACTGCTGTTTTACAGTGACGAGCATGTTGAATCACTCGGACAGGTCCGCTGGGAGGTCGGTTTAAGTCAAGAGATTGACATGCCTATCTACTTTGAGAAAGCCACCGTCGATGGACAATATTATATCAAGGATATCAGAAGTGACAAACATGATTCTAGATTTGATTTGGAAACTTGGGAATGGCAAATGCTGCCAAGGTTCGGCACGATTGTTTGGTGGTTTAGTCGTTTTGCTGACCACATAGTTATATATGAGGATTAAATGATCAATCTGAGTTCTCACAATTACATCAATCTTCTTCTCCTTATTTTTTTTCCCTTGAGCACGAAGAGCTAGATACACATGTGCATGCGAGATAACACGCTAGCTGCAACCAATAACCTGGGCAATTGAGATGTCCCGATACTAGCCTCCGAGCAATATATTTCAATGTTCAAGGTACTGATCACGTTCGGCCAAGTCGCTAGAGCCAAATAATGGGAACAGATGATACATCAATTCATTATTGTGGTTATTTTGGTTATTTTGGTTTTTTTGAAAAAAGGTCAAATCAACATTTGAATACACAATAAAGTGCCAGCCTCGAACATTATAAGGCGTCGCGGGCGATACGGGCGTTAAGCCCGATTCTCCTCCAAAAGTTGTGACGATAAGCGCTGATGCTCCAACACCACATGCACTTAATCCTTTCGCGCCCACGACCTCTCGACTACTCCCCTCTCACAGAGTACTCCGTACCAAGCCATCCTATAGAGCTGCAAAACCGGACCCTCGTCAATGCCACTGAGTCAAAGACCAATCACTGCGCCCATCACGCATCTCCAAAACCCCGCATCACATCCATCAAAACAGCGAGTCTCCAAAAACCAGCAGGGATCACACAATCCCGATAACCAACTCAACCCGCAAAGGGCAATCAATTCAAGATGTCATCCCCGCCAGTCAAAATAACTACAAAAAGTGTCCTCCCACCTCCACCACCACCGCAGTCCTGGACGCACCACTTGACCCTCGACACCCTCCTCAAAGTCCTCTACCGCACTCTATTCAACCCTTTCCTTGCCTGGATTCTTGTTCTCTGCCTACGCGCCCAGGTCACGCCACCTACACATCCGGCCTGGATTGTGAGCGTTGGCTATGCTGTCTTTTTGTCCCTGCTTTTCATAGCGGGGACGATCAATCACCGCGTCGCGCATGGTCTCCCGAGGACGGTGGATCCCGAGCGCGAAGTGGTTCTTGTCACCGGCGGTGCGAGTGGGTTGGGGCTTCTTATTGCGCAGCTTTATGCGATGAGGGGTGTTCGTGTGGCGGTTCTGGATATTAGGGAGGTTGGGGAGAAAGAGGCCGATGAGATCTTTGGGGAGGACGTTGACGTTAGGTGTTATGCGGTTAATGTGGGGGAGAGGAAGGCTTTGGAGGCTGTCCGGGAGAAGATCTTGAATGAGGTAAGTCTATATTTGAGCTTTCTTTTTTAAAGATTACGGCGGTGGTTTAGATCACATTTGGTTACATTTGGATGTTTGAAGTTGTTGGATTGGAAACGCTTTTTTGAAAAAAAAAAGGAACTCTGCTAATGCATGCATGCTATGGTACAGTTTGGGACTCCGACTATCATTATCAACTGTGCGGCAGCGAGGATCAATGGCCACTCGTTGCTGAATCTATCTGCAGACGCTTTTGTGAATACAGTGCAGACAAATCTTCTTGCGGCTTTCCATTTGTACCAGGTGTTTATGCCGGGTATACTAGAGACAGAGAACGGTGGCACACTGGTGACGGTCAGCTCAGTGTTGGGCCAGCTATCTCCGGCAGGATTGTCAGATTATTCGGCCAGTAAGGCTGGGCTTAGCGCGCTGCATCGAACAATGGAGGCGGAGTTGCGTGGTCATGAGCACATCAAAACAATGCTGGTGGAGACAGGCCAAATTTCCACACCTTTATTCAGCTGGATCCGCACTCCGAGTCATTTCTTTGCACCGGTGTTGGAGCCCGTGGAAGTGGCTCGAGAGATTGTGACCGCAGTTGACAGTGGCCACGGTGGAGTCCTCAGATTACCGGCGTTTGCGAAATTGATCAATTGGTATGCCGTGTTGCCAGGCGCGGTGCAGGTCGTAGCGCGATACCTGAGTGGCATTGACGAGGCGGTGTCTTCCGGTAATCAAAGTCGTGACACGCCCAACGGTAGTGGGCGAGTGCTCAGAAGCTCGAAAAAACGGACCGACTGATCAAAACATTATGCATGTATATAAACCCAATCGACTTGTGGATTCCTGTACATAACCCAATCCATGATACAGCTGGTCTGAGATATGGCCGAGACCGGTACAGTCCCGCTTATTGCTCGTGGGTCAAAATCATTTTCTCACGCTCGCTCTGTCTCGCCTTCAGATTCTTCTTGCTGGTATGCTTCCGCACATTCTCCTCACGCCTCTTGATGGCAGCAAGCTCCTCACGCTTGATTTCACCAGCCTTCTTAATAGGCTTAGGCACGTGACGCTGGCGTTGAATACGGCGAATTTCAGGCATGTGTCCGTAGCGCTTGATAAGAGCTTTGTCGTATTCCATCTTGGTACGTTGGCGTGCGCTGACAATTCCACTGCGATCAGATGCATTGGCACGCCACAGACGGACGTTTCCGTCGTCCGAACCGGACAGCATGTACTTGCTGTCAGGAGTGAATGTGGCGCAGAAGACACGCTGCATGCGCTTGGTGTGGTAAATATCCTTGGATCTACCCTGCTGTCTGGACCAAAGACGAATTGTTCGATCGTAAGACGCAGTAACCAGATCCTCACCCGTGGGACTGAACTCGACATCCATCACGGCAGCCACGTGGTCCTTTAGTACATTCAAGGCACGATCCGTCTTTCTCATATCGAAAATGTAAGCGTTGTGATCCTCATTGGCCACGGCGAAGTTGAAGGACTCCTGGGGGTTGAATGCGATCTTGTTAGAGGCCAGCTTAAGGATCATCTTGTGCACCGGCGATGAAGTTCGCAAATCGTACAGAACGACGGATCGGTCAAGAGCAGTGGATCCCAAGATCGAAGTTTCGGACTGATTGAACGCAACGGATGTGATAGTATCAACACTGGTCGGCCAGTGCAGAGTCTGCGAGGGAGAAGAGGAAGGTCGCGAGAGATCGTAGATTGAAATCACAGACGAGGCAGCTGCAAACGCAGGCAACGAGCGGTGGTGTGAGAGACTGGTAAAAGCACTTGAGCCGAGATAACTGGTCAAGGGAGGGGCGTCGGCGGTCGAATTATATGGGTCCCATAGCTTGATGGTCTTGTCGCTTGCGCAAGACAACAGCTTTCTCTCCTCGGGGAGGAATGTGAGACCCTTCACCATACCTTCGTGGGCTTGGGTTTGGAAAACCTCCTCCCGGGTTGTCAGGTCCCAGACCTTAACCACACCGTCGCCACTGCCACTGGCAAAGCGTTCCAGAGAAAGCGGATCTCTGGCCATAGAGTAGACACCGTCAATGTGGCCGTCACCCATCTGACCCAAGAAAGGCGCAGCAAACATGCGCTCCATCTTGATAGCATTTAGAGCCCGAGTATATTCTCTAGCCCGCTCGAAAGGATGCTGGGCTGGGTCCAGATTCCGTGATTGACGAACGGTAGCAGACCCGGGGGCCTGCTGCGACGCCGTTGGGCGAGACAGTGCTTTGATTTTCTGCGAGTTGTTAGCAACCACTCTACGTCATGTTTAAAAAAGTCCAAATGACAAAACTCACCATGGTGGGCTGGCGAAACAGACGTAAAGAAGAAAAGATCAAAGCGGAAGTGAACTTTTTTTTTTCTGTTGACGGGATGATTTTACTAAGCGGGCGGTGAGCCTGCAGCTGCCAGCTTCAAGCTCCCCGACTCACGCTCCAACCTATCTATCAACCTTCCATCTTCTTCCACCTGCTGTGCCCTTTCATTGTCGGAAACTTACTCTGACCGACCACGTTTCACTTCTTGAATACAGAAATCCCCCACAATGGCCCCTCCCTCCCAGGTCTCGCCTCGGATCCAGGAAGTCCGGGACCTGGCGAAGCAGGACCCCTCGAAAGCCGCCAGCAGTTATCAAAACATTCTCTCCGAGGGCCCAGGATCTACAGAGGCTTCGTCGCGAGACTATGAGCATGCATTGATTGGGCTGGGCGAGCTGCACCGGGACGCCAAGAGGCCGCAAGACATCGCAGAGCTCATCAAGACCAGCCGTGACACCTTCTCGTCATTTGCCAAAGCGAAGACCGCCAAGCTGGGTAAGCAGCGACTATCGAGGCCTTTGGAAGTCTTTAGAAGTCAATATTAACGGTTATCTTAGTTCGTCAACTCCTGGACCTTATCAGTGATATTCCCAACACTCTCGACCTCCAAGCCGCCGTCATCCAGTCATGCATAGAGTGGGCTATCGCCGAGCGACGGTCATTCCTCCGACAGAACCTCCAAGCACGATTGGTTGCGATTCACATGCAAAAGCAATCATACTACGATGGTCTTACTCTCATCAACTCCCTTCTCAAGGAGTTGAAGCGTCTGGACGACAAACTCATGCTGGTGGAGGTGCAGCTCCTCGAGTCTCGCGTGTACCATGCTTTGGGCAACCAGGCCAAGGCACGCGCCGCACTGACTGCGGCACGCACATCGGCCGCTTCCGTTTATACTCCTCCCAATCTGCAGGCTGGGCTCGACATGCAAAGTGGTATGCTGCACGCCGAGGACAAGGACTTCAACACCGCATTCTCATATTTCATTGAGGCACTGGAGGGATATAACTCGCTTGACTCAGGAGAGTTGGCTACCGCTGCTCTGCAGTACATGCTGCTGTGTAAGATTATGTTGAACCTGGTGGATGATGTCACACAGCTTTTGGGATCCAAGCAAGCCCAGAAGTATGCCAGCCCACGCCTGGAAGCCATGAAGTCCGTGGCTCGGGCCCACTCAAACCGGTCTCTGGAGGAATATGAAAAGGCTCTTTCCGACTACCGGTACGAACTCGGCAGTGACACTTTCATCCGGAATCACCTTCGTCGCCTGTACGATGCCATGTTGGAACAGAACTTAATCAAGGTGATTGAGCCTTTCAGCCGGGTGGAGCTGGATCATATTGCCAAGATGGTTGGTCTTGACACCCAGCAAGTGGAGCGCAAGCTTTCACAGATGATTTTGGACAAGGTAATCATTGGTGTGTTGGATCAAGGCTCAGGATGTCTAATTGTGTATGATGAGACCGAACGCGACCAGGCCTATGACTCTGCACTTGGCACCATTGAGAAGATGAGCAATGTGGTGGAGGGCCTGTACACTAACCAGGCTTCGCTTCTGGAGTAGAGGAAGAATAGATTCATGTCAATGCATTTATGTCAGGTTTTAGGGAAATAATATATGCTGTATAAGGAATAACTTGCATGTAGTTGCTCTATTGCTACTAGTATGTACTGGAGAACTTGGCGTAATTGTTTTCTTTGTTTATTATATGAAACAGGATCTTTCAAATGTTTAGTTAAGTATTGATTTATGTATAGATATTTGGGTGTTCCAAGTTGGAGAGCCGTGACCTTCCGAATCGGGTAAAGCGCGACGGCAGAAGAATCGCGACTTCGCTCATCTTCACCCTCCACCCACTCCATCCCGACTGGAGCCCCTACTTTCCACTGGATCCGCAATGAACGCTCCAATGCAGCCAAATTTTGCCCGGGGCTTTCCCCCGACCGCCCAGCGATCTCCGGCCACTCCCCGTCGCGTACCTGGACCAGGTTTGTCCCCTTTATCTTTTCATAAGCTCGCGCCCAATCTAACTCCGCTAGGTCAAATGCCTGTACAAATGCCCCAACACGCCATTCCCGCTCAGTACATGCCTGCTGCACGCCCGATGCAGCCTGTCCCAGAGCCCCCTCGTCGCGCCCATAAACCTTCTGACAAGAATATTCCTGAAGGCGTTGAAAATGTGATCGTCTGTGAGGGTGTTCAGCAATACAAGAACCTTCGCGATTTGGAAAAACGACTCGATGCGTCTGTGGTGCGGAAAAGACTGGACATTCAAGACTCAATTAGTAAGACCGTGAAGAAATATCGGACTATGCGCATTTGGATCACCAATACTGTTGAAAACCAGCCGTGGCAGGGTGCCGGCACCAACCCTGGCTCCGGTCGGTATAAGGTGCGCATTGAAGGACGTTTGCTAGATGATCACAGCGATCCTTCTTTTGGAGCCGAGAATGATGAAGCCCAGCGCAACACAGCTGGAGACGACGCTATGGACCAGGACAAGACTGAAGATGAAAAGAACAAGGAATCTGACAAGAAGTCCCAGCGCTTGTCGCACTTCTTCAAGACCATTACAGTGGACTTTGACAAGCCGGCCAATGCTATCCCGGATGAAGTCAAGCCGGTCAATTGGTCCAAACCACAATTGGCTTCTAATGCGACCTCAGCAGCTCCAAGTGCGGAGTTTGATAGTATCCAGTTCGCGCGGGCCTCCCAGGAGAACCTGAATGTTACTATTGGTCTGGTACGGGATGAGACACCTGAACGATTTAAGCTGAGCAAGGAGCTGGCTGAGGTTCTGGATGTTGAAGAAGAGACTCGAAGCGGCATTGTGCTTGGAATTTGGGATTACATTCGTGCTATGGAGTTGCAAGAAGATGAGGAGAAGCGCACAGTTCGCTGTGATAGCCGCCTTTATTCGGTCCGTAATATCTCTTTGGCTTCTCTTTTTACCAGGTGATTACTTATGCTAACATTGTGCTTTTCCAGATCTTTGGCCGTGAACAAATGTTCTTCCCACAGATTCCCGATAGCATTGCGCCCCACACCAGCCCTATCGATCCGATTAAGCTTCCATACACTATCCGTGTTGATGAAGAATTCCACAAAGATCCCACTCCTACCATTTACGATATTCAGGTCGCCGTGGAAGATCCTTTGCGTGCAAAGATGATGGCTCTTCTGCAGAACCCGCAGTACCTCGCGGGCATGCGCGAGATCGCCGCATTGGATGACCAGATTGGTCTCATCGTCCAGTCGCTCTCACAGTCCCAGGCACGCCACGCCTTCTTTACTGGTCTCAGCGAGGATCCAGCCTCTTTCATGAAACGCTGGGTCAGCTCCCAGCGCCGCGATCTCTCGCACATTCTTGGCGATGTCAACGACTCTAGCGGACCTGAGTTCCGCCGGGGTGGCGCTGATAGTATCTGGGAATCTGCTGTAGCAAACGAAGCTGTGCGATATATGCTGGCCAAGCCTGATGCTGCAGCGCGCTAGGCATGGTTTGGATTTATGATGTCAATTGAAGAGCCGCGGCTTTTATATCTCTGTTTTGTTTCTTGTTGCAGGGGCGCTCATGTGGTGTTTGGTTTGGTGTAGCTAGGACAGGGCTAGTTCATTTCCAAAATTTCGATAGTTCTTACTATCCCCTCCTCTCGCTTTATTTAATTTGTATCTGCCTTACTCAGAGGCTACTGCTGAAACACGGACATGCTTAGTTCCTTCGGGCTCGGCAGTCAGAATCGAGTCATCCTGGGACTCGTCCGCGTACTCGACGACAGGCCTATTCTTCTCCCTGTATAAAAAAACGTCAGAAGCAGACTCCAAAGCACAAGCAAGCCAACTTACCCATCAGATCCATACACATATCGAATGACAAACGTCATGCCCACCAAGCAAACCGTCATCACAGCCGAAAACACATACCCATGAACAAACCGCGGACCCTCGACCGTCGGATAAGTAAACAACGGGATCCACGCCGTCCACGACGTCGAAATCGCCGTGATCAAAACAAGCACAACAGCCCTCTCCTCCACGCTATCCCGATAAATCACATTCGTCCACCCATACAAAACCGACGAAACCGCCACAGCAGAGTACTGCACACTAAACGCATACCACTTCGCACCCTCAGCCACATCCCAAACCGCCAGTATAACCAGGCCCGTAAAATTCACCACAGACGCAAGCGCAATCGCCCCCGCCCGACCCAGCCACAAGTCCGAACTAAAATTGATAAACAAGATAATAAACACCCCCAACGCAGGCGGGATCGAGTTCAGCTGATTCTCCTTCGCAGCGCTATACCGCCCCAAACTCTTCAGCCAGAGCAGGAACGACGCCGAGTTCGCACTGCTGTTGAAGAAGAAACCGTCCCAGATAAGAACGAGCCAGAACCGGCTCGTCGTCGTGATCTTCTTCGCCAGCGCCCACGTGAACGGCACGCTTTGAGTCCGGCTGCCCGTCTCCAGCCGTGCGCGCGCGAGCTCGAGCTCCGCGCGTGAGAGCACCAGTCTGTTCGGCTTGGCGATCGTCCCGGGCCAGATGAAGTAGCCGGCCACTGCGAGCGGGAGCGTGATGATCGCGTTGATTATGAAGAGCCACCGCCAGCCGGCGAGCCCGTTTACTCCGTCCAGGTGCTCCAGGGCTGCGCTTTGGAGGAGGCTGGCGGTTAGGTAGCCGAGTGTGAGGCCGATGTAGAAGGTGCCGCCTCTTCGCCCGATTTCGCTGCTCTTGTACCAGGATCCGAGGACGAAGTGCACGCCTGGGAAGTACGATGCCTGGAGTGTAGGGAATTAGTGATTGGTGGGTGGGTTGGGTTGGGTTGGATGGATGAATGCTTGGGTGGGATTGATTGAAGCAGACTCGCTCTTTGTCGGGGCTTTCGTACCTCGAATATTGAGACGAGGAATCTGTAGGCCATTATTTCCGCGTAGCTTGTTGCTCGGTACTGGAGTAGAGTGAAGATGCCCCATAGAAGATCGAGGGTTGGGACTAGGTAGTGCATTGGGACGCGAGGAAAGATGTACATAAATGGTAGCAGGCCAACAACGTTTCCAACTGTGAAGATGGTTTGGAAATGGATGAGTTGGTTTCCGGTGAATCCAAGGTCTGTGGCCATTCCTGATACATAGGCATTATCTGTAGGCGAGGGTTAGATCTGTACATGGTTGTTTGTTCAAAGGCTGGAGAGAGAGAGAGAGAGGACTTGCTGATATTTGCTTGGTCAATGTACTTTACCCAGTATACAATGAATGCGTATGGGACAATTAAGAGGTCGAGTTTGAGAATGAGTTTCCTTTCTGCTGGGGTATCATCTGGGGAATACCAGTTGTACCATCGACGGGGAGGGTTGACAGTAGCTATAGATGGAGACATGCCTGCTACTGGTACATGTATATACTGAATTCGAGGGTAAAAATGGTATAGTTTTCAATGTTTATACACATTCAAAAATTAGAAAAACAGAAGTTGTTCTATCATCTATTCCAAGGTTTTTGTATCTGGGGTTGATACCCATGATGATGCCATCCACTACTATATTACGCCAACTGTAAGTATATGCCGAATCGTCGAGAGTAGATCACGAATAAATCCAGCTTATCAGATCTGTCAGCTCAATAATACATTCTTATCAGGGAGCAAGTATCATACCCAAGGAATAATATAAAGAGGGTTAAAGGATGGAGATAAGTGATAGATATAGATGAGGATAGTAGGGAACAAAGGTCACAGTAGTGAAGAGACAGGGAAGGAAGCACCCACAGTCACAGACTCAAAGTTGCTAAGGGCTCCTTTATATTTAATAATTTGAGGATAAATTCCATCCTGGCACCCACGTAGTCCAACTGGTTCCACCCTTCGGGACCTCAGCCAGCTCTGGATTTGCGGCCCCCACTTCAGGTACACTGGGCCCATCCACGATGGGGATACTGAGTAGTACGGCGAGCCTAAGAGTCGAAGCCCAAGTTGAGTGACAGCGAGAAAGTGCGCCGCGGACCTACTACAAAGTATCTGCCCTCTTTTTTTTCTTCTTTTTTTTAAATTATAAGTTTGTTTTATTTATATCTTTTTTATCTGATTTGATATTGATTTTTGAAGTTCGGAGGGGAGTTCTTAGTATGAAGCCGTGAATCCCCGCGATGCATCGATGGCGGGAGCGAGAGACTTGTTTCTTGGGAAATCTTTACGTATTTGTGGTTTTCACCTCTCTGGAAGTCCCTGGTTCGAATCCCAGATTGATCTTTCTTTTCTTTTATTGCCCTCCTAGTATCCCTAGTATACTTATAATATATGATGGACTCGATGAAGTATTTATGGTTCTTAGAACGATTCATTGCCACCCTAGTGACGAAGCTATAAAACAAGCAGTAATTATACTAAAGACGCAAACTATGTAAAGGTTCAAGTACATAAATCGGAACAGAAAGAAAAACAACACCAAGACCTTCGAAATGTGCAACCCTGCTATCAATCAGCAACCCAGATATGAAAGAGTAGATACATCCTCACTGAGGAAAGTCCACCATGCAACCCGCAATGTCCTTTCCATCAAATACCAGGAGACGCAAGCAAAAAGCAACTTGAAATGAATAGACACTCACACCTGTCTACTAAATGGCTCTGATAAATCAGATAAAAATCAGAGTGACTTCTATGATCCAGGTAGAGGAACCTTGGACACAAGGTCCACCCTCCGCTTTCTCAACTCCTCATTTGTACCAGCATGCACATCTCTAGAGGAAGCCTGCTCACGCATGGGAGAACCCTCTGCCTGCTCCAGTTCAGCAGCCGCCTGGAGAATAAGATCCGGCGTGAGATCCTGTGACTTGGCAGACTGGCCCTTCTTCTCGCCAGAAGCTTCGGTCTTTTCCTTCGAAGCCTCGGGCGTGCGGAATCTCTTGAGAACCGTCTCGACCATCTTGAAGAACCAGAAGTAGTTCAGGAAGTTCAGGATCAGGTTCGATACAACGTACGTTGAGACCAGCCATGTCGGAACACCTGCAGAGGTGTATTCCTTGAACTGAGAGATCTGGGCATTGGCACGTGCGCAGGTTTCGTCAACACACATGTTGCCATCGCGGGTTAGCTGGAAGACATTGGCCATGATATCGATCGGTTCTGTTAGCGGGCCAGAGGAGCCCTTCCAAGTGTGCTGAAGAGCGGTCCACATGTCGCTGTACACGACAACGGATTGCCAGGTTCCCCAGATAAGACGGCAGGAGAAGAATACGCCCAGAAGAGCCATGCCGTTGTACCATTGAGCCTTGCTGCCGGTCATGTTGACTTTGTCAAGGAACCAGTGAATATTGAGGAATGGGGTCGAGAGTTCATAAAGAATGAATGTCGAGGCATAATAGTTGAGGAATGGTTTCTGTATAGTTGAAGCAACGTCATTGTTAGATATTTTCGGGGGGCCAAATCCAGACCAGGGTGAAACGGAGTTGACTTACGAATCCAAGACTGAATACCCAAAGAGCACTGACGGCGTGGAAGAGCGTGCCGATGCCAAACATTTTCACGTAGATCGTACTGACGATCAGATCGTAGATAAAATATCCGACGGCCAGTGCTTGGATCAAGCCGCAGGCACCCGTGTATCCGAAAACGCGCTCCAGGGAATTCATCGAGTTGCGCTCATCATCGACAAACATGACCCATAGTGCGAGAGCATTGATAGCAACACTCTGCACAAAGGAAACGACATGAATATCCCAATTTAACTTGGTGCGGGCAGACAATTTCGGATAGGAATTCGGGAAGAGGATCGGCGACAGAAGCGGCGAGAGCACCGAGTGGATAAACTGGTAGAAAGCGAAGGCCAAAAAGATTTCGTGGACGTGCTCCGTGAGGGTCGGGCTATCTAGCGATAACGCATAGGGTTTGGTGAACTCTCGCAGCCATGCTGGAGGAGGCCCAAGAGGGTCCAGCATACTTGAGGAGTCGGCGGCTTATCACTCCGATCGTGCGGGGAGCTTTCACAGGCTTCAAAGAGGAATTGTTAGGAAAGGGAAGGTAAAATCTATATGGCGGGGAGAAAATTTCTTAGAAATCCACCACCGGCTAAGGGGAAAAGGGCAACGCTCCTTCTTTACAATTGAGCCCCATGCATAGCAAAGAGAAGCGGATTGGAGTTCCAGCTAGCAGGGGAATTATGGCCTCGGTAGTGCCTAAGGCATGGTGACCTGTCACATGACCACCTACCCCATCGGGGCAGCTGACCTCTGTAGAAGAAAATGACTTGGTCATGCATCTTTTTCAAGTTTACTGATCTTATTTTACAGTCAAGTCTTATTTGAGGAATGAATAAGAAACAAACAGTATTGTTCTTTTCGAGAGAAAGTTGGTAAAAAATAATCATTAATTCACACATAGGGGATTCATACAGGTCCATCATCAGAATAATCAACACAAGGGTGGTATATGAAAAGCACAAAGGAAAAAGACAAAAGAAAACCCAAACTCCAGGGCCAAAAACATAAGCATAAACAAAAACAAAACAAGGGTAAAAAGTAAAAGGCAAACACCAGGACCAGATCATCCTGTCATCTTATTCACGAGACAGTCATCTCCGTTCCCAATCCACTGTCAGGAGGGGCTTCCAGCAGTTTAAGGACTTCAGCCTCCATCGCTGATGCAGTGTCCGAGAAGTGGTCATCCACATCATCTTGTGGGTCCTCTAATTCTTCATTCTGTTCCTCATCATTTCCCCCGTCCGTATTAACATCATCCTCCTCCTCATCTTCATGAGCGGTCTGAGCATCATCATCATCATCTGACTGAGATGCTAGTTCAGAATCCTCATGCTCCTCATCATGTTCTTCGTGGTCCCTGGTGGCGGTGCTCATGCCACTAGTGCGTCGATCTTCGGAGATGACACTGTCGGTGACTCCGGTCACCACACTGTCGGTACAAGTCTCGGCGTAGCTAACCTTGCGATCAGTTCCCGCGTAGCTGGATTGTCGGTTGGTACCTGCGTAGCTGGTCTTTCGCTCCGTGCCGGCATCTGTTTCGGGCTCACTCTCGGGCTCCTCTTCTTCTGGGAACGCTTCATTCTCCTTGTTTGCAATGGGACCGGCCCATGAGGTCTTGCGGAGTGAGAAATTGGATTTGACCGAGTGACTGCGCTTCAAGCTGGTGATGCCACTGTTGGGTCCCGAGGAATGACCAGCATCGCGGTTACCAGTAACATGGCTCAAGCTAAGAATTCGGCGCTCCTTTCCGATGTTAGGCTGAACTGCTGCTGGTCCGGGGTGGAGACCGTTGCCAGTTCGGCGCTTGAGGGCCATGCCGACGCCATTACCGAGGAGGCTGCGCGCGTCCTTGGGCTCCCGTGCAGTGCTTGCGGTGGTGATACTAGCCATGCTAGGGCTACGCACACCGGTGCGAGATGAACGAGTGCTCTGGTTGCGCTTGAGGTTCATGCTGTTGAGGCTGCCAGAGCTGCGGCTCAAAAGTATACTGCGAGCATGGTCAAGAACGCCCTCCAGGATACGCTTCTCCAGACCATCAGCACGCTCCTCCATCTGCTGCATCTCCTCGTGGCGGATCTCCAAGGCGGTCTCGAGGCCAGACAGCTCCTTGCTCATCTTCGAGGTTTGCTTGGCAAGCTCGTCCTTTTCGGCCTTGAGAGTTTGGAACATCTTGAGCAGAGAATCCTTCTCTTCTTGCAAGCCAACAATGTCAGCTTCGACTTGCTCGCGTTGGGCAATTCGGCGTTCCAAAGCAATTGCAGCTTCTTCCGCTTCGCGACGTTTGCGCTCGGTATCTTCAGCAACAAGTGTCGATTGCATAGCGAACATCTCGTTCATTCTGCGCGTGTTCTCCATGAGGTCTTTGTGCATCTCATCCAGCTTCATCATCTGAGTGACTGCTTGGTCAGGGTCAACGGTCTGGATCGGACGACTGAGCAGAGCATCGAGCTTCTCGTGAATAGAGCTGCTGCCATTGGTAGTATGGTCAAGGATCAAGTTCAGCTTCTCGTAGATGTCACTGTTTGATGAAGCGCCATGCTCCAGAGCACGATCAAGCTTGTCGTGGAGTTGCGTATTCTTCGAGTGATCGAGAAGCGTGTTCAGAACATCTTGAACCGGGCTTTTCTTGGCGTGCTCCAGAAGATCATCGAGCTTACTGTGAACTGGATCATTGTCTTCTATCGCTCGGCTTGATTCCGGGGGTGGAAGGGCCGGCAGCATGCTCGGAATGGCTGCCGGAAGAGACAAAAGTTCCGACTTGACTTCTTCCGCTGACTTTTGCGAGTGATCAAAGTGCTGGCTCACAACTGTGAGAATCTCTTGGACAGTGTTCAAGATTTGGGGGTTGAACTCGAGTAACTTGCTCTCCACACGCTCAGTGGCGGCAACTGCTCTCTCATTCTCGCCTCGGGATTGCTCCTGGTGAGACTTGGCTTCACTCTGCATCTCTTCAATCCGGTTGTATGATTCATCAACCTTTTCAGCAAGAGCCTTGGTCTCCTCGGACGTGCGCTCACATGCTTCGGTGACCGTAGACCCCATCGCGCCAATGACAAGTCTGATATCTTCAGCGAGAGATTTGGTGCTCGTCACTGTTTCAGCATGAGCCAGGTCTCGCTCCTCGGTTTCCGAGAACTTGGAATGCAGCGAAGTGTGAGCCTCTTCGTATTTGGCGATCACTTCTCCGATCTTCTCATCGATCTTGGCTCCGAGTTCGAAAACGACAGCAGCTCGAGTCTCATCGTGCTTGATCAAGGCAGCGGCATCTCTCTCCTCCGATTCAAGCTTGCCTGCATCATCTTCGCCGCGGGCGCGCTCAAACTCGCGATTGATAAGATCTGTGAGCTCCTTGATGCTATCTACAGTAGTGAAGTTCTCAGCAGAGATAGCGAGAGCTTCGAGTAGTTGTTTGAGTTCGTTGAGCCCTTCGCTGCTACCATCAAGTTTGCTCTTGAGCTCGTCACCAAGCTCACCGACAACAAATTTGGCCTCCTCGATCTTCTCATCGATCTTGTCAGCCAGACCTCCGTGCTCGGTCTTGCGGGCCTCGAAGCCTTGGGCAGTGAGATCATTCGCATTTTCCATCCTGTCGCGGAAATCGGTGACCAGGGCTGAGAGCTCTTGAATCTCGTCCTTTGTCGGAAGGGTCTCCACATCAGGCAGCTTGAGCTCGTCAATTTGAGACTTGACTTCGAAGACCATGGCTTCCACTGTTTGGAGATCAGACTTCAGCAGCTTGCCATTCTCCTCGCCTTCGTCGCCTTCTGTCTCCTCCTCCTCTGCGGTCTTGCCCTTTAGCTCATCCAGGGCAATCCAAACGTCCTTGATGAGGTTTTCCAGGGTACCAATATCGGACTTAGTGGAGCCTTCAGCCTCGAGACGTGTGGATAGCTCAGCGATGGAATCCTTGGCCTCCCGGATCATAGCCTCAAGAGCCCCAATGTGTTCAGAGGTGGCAACCTCGTCGAGAGATGGGAACTGTATCTCCTCAATCTGGGTCTTGGTGCTCATGAGGAGGCCCTCGAGGATATCGGTATCTTCCTTCCGAGCACCGCCCTCAGGGATCTCTCGACTGGCACTCATCTCACCCATCTCCCCAACGGCGAGTTGTACTTCTTGAAGAGCCATCATGACCTCATCAAGATGACTGCGGTTTAACGGAGGCTCGGCAGGTTCTGTAGGCTCCACGGCCGGCTCCTCGACAGGCTCTGCGGCGCGTGTGGCTTCAATGGACTCCATCTTGTCTGAAAGCTGAGTGATGAGGGCCTTGAGGCCTTCGATGTCGGTTCCGAGAGTAGAATTTTCGTTGGCAAGCACAATCTCTCCGCCACGCGTGGTCTCTGCGACATCGGTCACGTCCTCCTCTTCCTTTTTAGACTGACGGAGCGAGTCAATCTCGAACCGAACCTCAGCCAGGCCGTCCCTGATGGTGTCGATAATTTCGGAACTGTCAAAGTCTGCAGGCTTTTCCAAGACTTTCTGCACATCTTCACGGATCAAGTGGATGCCATCATTGAAGGCATCAAGAAGTCCGCTTGTAGCAGACGCCATGCTGTCAGTTCCATCCTTATGCTGCATGGTTTCCTCCCGGAGGGCATCGAAATGCTCGCGGATGGCGGCAATGATATCCTCCTTTTCGGATGCTGGAGGCTCGGATCGAACAAGGCTCATCTCTGTAGATTCACGCATTTTCTCAAACTCCTCCTTAATCAAGTTCAGAATCTGCTCATCGCTCGACTTGTTCATGTGCTGTTCGCTGACCTCACGAATGGCCTCGAGGATTTCGGTAGTAGCAGTCGCCATGATCTCGGTCCCGTCCTTATGCTGCATGGTTTCTGCATGAAGGGCATCAAGCTTCTCACGGATAGCTGTAATGATTTCGTCTTTTTCTGAGACAGGAGGCTCAGAGCTAACAAGGCTCATCTCTGTAGACTCGCGCATTTTCTCGAACTCTTCTTTGATCAAGCTCATGATTTGCTCATCACTCGACTTGTTCTGAATGGCTTCAAGAATCTCGGCGGTAGCAGATGCCATGATTTCGGGACCGTCTTTGTGCTGCATGGTTTCTTCACGGAGGGCGTCAAGCTGCTCGCGAATGGCTGCAATAATGTCCTCCTTTTCGGATGAAGGAGGTTCAGAGCGAACAACGCTCATCTCCGTGGACTCGCGCATTTTTTCGAACTCTTCTTTGATCAAAGACATGATATGCTCATCGCTTGACTTGTTCTGGATGGCTTCAAGAATCTCAGCAGTAGCGGACGCCATGATATCAGGACCGTCCTTGTGCTGCATGGTTTCTTCGCGGAGAGCATCGAGCTGCTCACGAATGGCAGCAATGATTTCGTCCTTATCAGATGATGGAGGCTCGGAGCGAACAAGGCTCATTTCTGTGGACTCGCGCATTCTTTCAAACTCCTCCTTGATAGAGTTCAGAATCTGCTCGTCACTCGAATTGGCTTTGTGCTGCTCGCTGACATCACGAATGGCGTCGAGGATTTCGTCCTTGTCGCTCGCTCGGTGGCTATCCAGAAGGAGGTTACTAATTGAGCCACGCAGGTGCTCGAATTCCTTCTCCATAGCATCAAGCAACTCTGTGGTGTCGGGGCTGGTTGGCGTCGCATTGGCAACAGCGGTATCGGTAATTGTCTTTTCCATATCAGCCTGCAGGAGGCGGA
Source organism: Penicillium verhagenii (assembly GCF_028828195.1). Classification (NCBI taxonomy): domain Eukaryota; kingdom Fungi; phylum Ascomycota; class Eurotiomycetes; order Eurotiales; family Aspergillaceae; genus Penicillium; species Penicillium verhagenii. The sequence continues at coordinate 352,114 of NW_026643166.1, read as the reverse complement.
ATCCGTCTTTGACAATATCAATAATCTCGTGTTTGCCTGAAACCTCCTGGGCGGTGGCCACATAAGACTCAATCTCTTGTCGGACAACAGCCAAGCCATCCTTAACAGCATCCAGGACCTGCTCAGTATCCTTGCCATTGGCGGCGGAGTATTGTTTAAATTCCTCCTTCATGCCATCAACAACATCTTGAAGCCTTTCAAGTACTTGATCTCCAACATTGATGTTCGCAGTGTTTGTAGCTTCATGAAGGCCGGTGGTAATTGCTTCCATGAGGTCATCTTTGTTTAGCTCAATCTCTCGAACGGTCGTCTGAGCGGATTCAAACCCATCTACAATAGCAGTGAAGACTTCCTCTCGAGTGATACTAGGCTGCTGAACTTCAGTACTCAAAGCTGACTTTTGAGACTCGTATGTTCTTTCAAGTCCCTCCGAGATGGCTTCCAGAATTTCATCCCGAGAGATTGATGAAGATGCCTGAACATTGGTGCTTATTGCTGACTCTTCCTTAGCTTGGTTTGCAATCTCAATACCATCTACGATGGCATTCATGATTTCTTCACGTGAAATGACAGGCTGAGGGCTGGTAGTAAGGGCGGACTGCTGGGCATTGAAGGCATCGTTGATGGCATTCACCACATCATCCCGTGAAACGTTTGATTCATCTAGCCCTTTCGCCGAGGTAAAGTGAGCCTCAAGACCATCGGAGATTGCGCTGACAATGTCGTCGCGGCCGAGACCAGAGTCGAAAGATTCCTTGCTGACCATACTTTGTGTAGTCATAGACCTAGTCACTGCGTCAAGAATCTCATCGCGGAGGGAGTTGAGGTGCTCGAACTGCTCTTCATTAAGCGATCTCGGAGCAGTCGACTCAGCTGACTCGATGGATCTTTCGGCCATGGCATGAAGAATATCATCACGGATTGAATTCAAGTAATGAATGTGCTCATCATCTAGAGATCGGCTCGGCTCGGGTCGTTCGGAAATTGCTTGGAGAATTTCATCACGAAGCGCTGTCAAATGATGGATGTTTTCCTCATCATGAGACCTATCAGTTGTTTCTGGCCTTTCAGACATTGCGTGGAGAATATCATCACGGATTGAATTCAAATAGTGAATATGCTCATCATCCAAAGCTCGGCTGGATTCTGGTCTTTCAGCAATGGCTTGAAGGATTTCATCGCGGATTGCTGTCAAATGCTGGATGTGATCACCATCCAGAGATCTGTCTGTAGACTCAGGTCTCTCGGCCATGGCCTGCATTAACTCGTCGCGCATAGAATTCAAGTACTCAATATGTTCATCATCCAGAGATCTACTCGTGGAGTCTGGGCGTTGAGACATAGCTGACAGGATCTCATCGCGGATGGAACTCAGATGGTGAAAGGACTCAGGCCGTTCAGCCACGGCATGCAATAAATCATCTCGAATGCTGTTGAAATAATTGACATGCTCCTCGTCCAGGCCTCTCGAATGAGGCTGCAATCTCTCAGAAACTGCATGGAGGATGTCATCGCGCATTGAATTCAGGTGGTTGGCATGGTTCTCATCCAATCCACGAGAAGTTGGTTCTGATTTCTCAAGACATTCCCGAATGGTAAGGATAATCTCGTCTCGGGTGATAGCAGGTGTTTCATTCACTGGCGGTGGGGGTGGAGTGAAACTTTGCATGCCAGTCTGAACCGCAGCCACAACTTGTTCATAGCTGATGGATTGCTCGTGTTGCGGTTGGTATGATTTGAGGCCTTCAGTCAGGCACTCAAGGATCTCATCTCGCTCCAAGCCAATAGTGTTCAACTCGATCTCCGGCTTGTAAGTCTCCCAGGCCTCTCGTATGGTGTCGATAATGTCCTCCTTTTCCATCCGGGAACCATCAGGCTCCTGCTGAGGCCCGGGAAACTCTATTTCGTCCAATGCTTTCTTAACAATGGAATAGATCTCAGCGCTATTCATTGTTGACTGGAACTGAGAAATGGCAGACGAATGGCTACGACTTTCGTTCACGGTAGCAGCCAGCTGCTCTTGTAGGTCACCGAGGCTTTCGTGGATAATTGCGGAGATCTCATCTGCATTTGGAGTTTCGATTTGCTTTTGTTGCTGGGCATCGTGGGCTAAAGTCGACTCCACTGCTTCGAGTTTGCGTGCAAGATCACGGCCCATGCCCAGCACTTCGCCGCGCAATTCCCGGACAAGGGTCTTGACATTGTTGGTCATACCACCACCTTCCACCACACTGCTCTTAACAATGCGGAGGATTGCCAAGACCTCATCATTATTGGGCGTACTGCGCTGGACTTTGTCATCTTTGGGGACATCCAGTGCGCGCACCGTGGCCGTTTCGTCAATTGAGCCAAGTGAGGTCGATCTTAGACCTCCATTCTTGTCTTTCGTGGGCGGGCTCAGGTTCTCTGTTGTCATCGAACGAACAAGGGCTTTGCTTGCTGGGTCCTCCTTGACGAGGTTAAGAATCTCTTCCAGCATGTTGGTGATTTTCTTATCAGCATCCTTGTCGGAGGGAGTTGTTGCAGGTCGTGACTTGATTTCATCCACAAGTTCTAAAAGCCTCTCCTCACCTTCCTTTGTAGCCATCTCGCGCAACACCTTTTCGAGTAAAGCGATACTAGCAGATCCATCGGAGATTGGTGCAGGAGATCCACAGACGTCTCGATCAAAGGCGAAAGGGTTAGGACTGGGCATACGTGGCACTGAGTAGCTTCTCTTGGAATTGGGAGAACTATCCGATTCAGTTTGGTTAGGGCCGCTCTCCGGCTTTAGGAATGCACTGAAATCCAACCTTGATAGATCACCATCAAAATACTTTGATGTGAGATTAGAGGACAAGTCCTTCAAGCTCTTCCTAATATCTTCATCGCGAGCATTTGTCGCCGCCTTTAAGCTGACGAGATCAGTGGCGTTATCCTTGCTTCGACGGCTCAAATTTGACATTTCACGCTGCAAGCTGCTGGCAATGTCGGTGAGGCTAAGTATTTGCGACGATAAGGTATCCATTGTGTGTGTGGGTTCCTCAATCTTCGGTGCTGTAATCATCTTAGGGGGTTTCGAAGGGGATGGTGGGTCGTGATCAGAAGGAAGCTGCATATTTTGCAAAGCGAGCATTGTGGCTGATGGAGGAGTACTTTCTCCGAGAATTGGCTTCGACAGATAACGACTCGACACGTAACTAGGGATTTCCCGCTCAGCAGGACGTGGTGGGGAACCAAGACCCTTGTTCGTATCATGCGGCTTGCTCGTGGGATCAATAATGGTAGCTCGAAGAGGTCGCTCTGGAGATCTATTCTCCAAGTAGTTCAAAAAGTCGGAACGAGCATCGCCCTTAGTGTCGCTGGGTTGTAGAGACTGCATGCGCTTGTGATGATGGCCTTTGACCAGCGATCGTTCTGGTGAACCAGACTTATTAGGCATGGGATTTGTTGTGTAAGAGCTGGGCGCGTTTTCGCTCGGCTTGTCCGTAAACTTAGCGGCCACCGCTTGGATGCCAGGCGAAACGTTGTGCCTGGTCACTGGGCTCATGGAGCGAGGATTCAAAGGCAATGGAGGAGGAGCGCGCTCTGGGTCTGAGCTGTCCCACCTGTACAGGCAAAGAGTTAGAATTTTGGTCCAGTAATTTTCGACGTGCACATGCGTACTCGGCCGAATTGAGATCGGACAGGACTTACATTGGAACCAAAGACCGACTGGACTCGCTTTGTGTTGGTTTATGCCGAACCAGTTCCCGGTCATGGGAGATTGACTCCCGATCTTTGGACGTCATAATGGTGTTTTTTTGTTTGTAGAGAGGGGGAGGATTCAAGGTGTCTCAGAGAGGTATTGAACAAAAACAAGGGTATTGGAATGTAGGAGATTGCGTTGTTGTAAAGCTCAAAACAAGGGTCATCAATGCATATCAAAACCACAGATCGCTAGAAAACAAAGCAGTGGAAAATCACGGTGTAACAAGCATCAAACCCGGGAGATCAGCTTGATAAGAGGGAAAGTCCAAAAGTGGAGGTGGAAAGCAGGAACTACTACGCGGCCTACACATCACACATCACCAGCGACCATAGCAACGGGCTAGTTACGTCGTCATGTAAACAAACGACAAGGGCGGTGAGGCCCAGCCAAGATCCAAAACCTGGAACTTCAGGCTAACAAAATAAGGCTAGAATCTTAGTAAAGTCTTGGCAAATATTAGATAAGCGGATTATCTCTAATCCTGGCTGAATGGGGAAACAGCCCGAGTCGGGATTAGTCACCCTCTGTCGGTAAGTCAACCAATCATACCGCCGCACACAAATCTCACTTGCCCTGAACCCTCTCTTACCCAAGCGAAAACCTGAACACTTCGATCTTAGACTGTTCCGTACTCCGACAACCAAACCCGCCAACCTCGCCGCTTACCGGGACCTCAGAATGAAGTGTGCGTATTCGATGCCTTTACGACCCCAATCCCTCGATTCCCTGCTGACGAGAATGTCGCGATAGTCATGAAAGTGGGCCGTGTGGCCATTATCACCCGTGGCCGTTTCGCCGGTAAGAAGGTACGACAAATCGAACGCTCCCTTCCGAAGACAAGAGAATGAGGAAAAGAGAAAGAGACCGACAGCATTCAAGAGGAGGACTTCTACGTTTTTTTTCCGTGACCGCGCAAACAAAAATGAACGGACATTTCGATGAAAATCTGGAGAAATCGTTAAATGGGGAAAAATGCTGTGCGACGGAATGAAGATGACTGACAGCGCAATTCGACAGGTCGTCATTGTCCAGCCTAGCGACACTGGCTCCAAGGCTCACCCCTTCCCCTTCGCCATCGTTGCCGGTATCGAGCGTTACCCCTCGAAGGTCACCCGCCGCATGGGAAAGAAGCTCGTCGACCGCCGCTCCAAGGTCAAGCCTTTTATCAAGGTCGTCAACTACAACCACTTGATGCCCACCCGTTACACCCTTGAGCTCGAGGGTCTTAAGGGTGTTGTCTCCGCCGAGACCTTCAAGGAGGTTTCCCAGCGTGAGGACGCCAAGAAGACCATCAAGAAGGCTCTTGAGGACCGCTACACCAGCGGCAAGAACCGTTGGTTCTTCACTCCCCTCCGTACGTTTTCTTTTACCTACGAGCAACCCGCTTCTTTTCTCATCCGAACTTTTCGCTAATCTTAACGTTTCCAGGCTTCTAAACGGATCACCCCCGGCGTTTTGTCGTTTCGAGCGAGCACGGTTCTAGGTCAGGGCGGGGACGAAAAAACCATCGAGAACATTCAGTCCCTGCGATGGGATGGAAAGACATATACCAGAGCTGGAAACAGAAGAGGGAATGTATCGATGTCCAGTTAGGAGGTTGCCATATAAGACCTGGTGCCTCTGAATGAAATGGAAAATATGAAAAACTATTCTTTCTTGTTTTGAATCTTTTCCGCTATGCCTTGAGGTGTACGACAACATCGCGTCCAATACCGTTCCATTAAAAATTCCCATGCGACCACGATGTTCACAAAAAAAACCTCTCTCAGTGTCCAACTTCTAGGCCCTGGCGCATTTCCAAGTTTTTTATACTTTTTGCACTCCGTACATATCGGGTCCATCCATGTGGCGCCTCGATTATACTAACGCTCAGTTCCCCCCAGGTCACATGTAGTTTCGCGTCACCTGGGTTCACGTTACCTGCGATTCACGTTACTTGGAATAAGAGTAAATAAGGATGGTGGCTTTGAGTCCATGTGATTAATCTTATCTCAACTACATCAGCAAGTTGACCTCATCGCATATTCAACTTACCAAGGTCCCCCAAACTCTCCACGTCCCCAGTGCATGTGAAACGCCACATTGATGAAGGCAATCACAGGATTCCGCGGTTCTCAACAACACATACATCTGAAATCGATTAAGAATACACTAACAGTCGCAGGATCCGCCACCTAGGGCATTTCCTCAGATCCAATCGGGCTATCGAGCTCCGTATCAACTATGATCTACCCCCTCTAGGTATCATTCGAGAAGGTGGTGTTGCATCGCTCTGGATACAGGCAGAAGTATTTGGTTCTAACCTGACAACAACTTGAATGGACTAAAGTCCTCGATACGTGACGCAATTTGCCTCAACCTCAAAGCAGAAATGATAGTCGACTAGCCCTGGATCCTGCAATGGCTTTGCGGTGCATACACGAACACAGGGGCCAGCCTAATTATATGGGGCATACTGTCGGCCACGTACAGCAAACGGCGTACTTTTGCCTTTTTTTTGCGGTTTTGTTTTTTCTTTTGCTGTCGCCTACGGGTGGTGACGGACATATGCTTGCTGCGGCCCCAGACCGGGGTAAACGGTCTTCTCCGTTTCTCAATCCGTGCCAATTGTAGGTTACAATTACTATCTCTCCCCAACCAACGCCGATCCACCGTATCTCCTGTACATCTAGATTCTGTACTATCGGGCCTGGAAGCATGATTGCCACCAAGATCGACAATTATATTGCCCGTTCATTACTTAAGTTTAGCTATGTTGATCACCAAAGGCAATCCAGATTCCACAGGAGAGCAAAGGAGGGGAAAAGGGCAAATGGTTTCATCTGCAGCCTCAAATTTATCGACAGATCATATTATAATTGGTCGCAAACTTGCATCCGTGCCGACTTGAAATTGTTCAAATGTTCCCGAGGGACCCAAATCCAGCTTTCAAATGCCTGTGATTTGGATTTCTGCTAACCGTGGTGCCACAAGCGCATGCAAGTATATCTAACTTGTCCAATGTTGATAGTATTTTGTAGAGTACAACAAAGGACATTCATGTGAGAAATTAATTCATAACCAACCACAGAACGTTCTCGCGTGGAAAAAGAATTCCCTTTCCCACCCTCGGAGGGACAAGAAAAAAGTTTATATAAGTTCCTTACAATCTACGGAGCATGCATCGCATAACCCGATCGCCGAGAACCGGAAGGTGGTTTCTGGAATCTGAACGAATCGCTCATCGAGGCAGTAACACGACGCCCGGGGCACATAGACCCGGTAAGCAACGATCGCGAACGCGGCCAGAACCTTGTGTGCCATGAAGAAGAGACTACATTACAAGCGGTATGGCATACCTCAGCTAGCCTAGCTTGATCGGAATTATCGTAGTCGGGTCAATGCCTTGCGTCGGTCGAGGGCGTTACGTAGATGGGATTGCTGAGCCGAGTACCAAGACTTTGTGTGCCTTCATAATTGTTCAATGGGGGCCCTGCGGGTTTGGATTGGCGAGATGAAGGTGGGGTGGGCTACAGGGCCATGCATTGCTAGGTTCGGGCGGCGGACGCTCAGGCCAGGATGGTGGATCCAGATGTGTAGTAGACCGGCGAGACTGGCCGCTGGACTCGCGGGATATGAGCAAGTCGACCCCGGCTCACAGGTATCACGGCCCGGCTAGATTGATGGGAAACGGTGAGTTGACACTAAAGCATGCAGGTCTGGATGACGAGGTGTAGCGCTTTTCCCTTTCCCCTCCTTGAGCCCAATTCAATTCTGGAACACGGAGAGTGGGGGAAGCGATTAGGGACATGGGGGTTTCGTCCGTAAGCGGTGAATTCGAGCTGAAGACAAGTATTTTGGGGATTTAAAACTTGAGATTGGACAGTTTCCATGGTCAAAGCCGGATAAGGGATGGAATAGATAAAATGGTTACTTCGTTACTTCGTTACTAGTATTACTAGTCAAGAGAAAACGACCATAGTAACTACAAGGTGGATCCCAATGCAAATGCGTCAACGTTAGGACCCGCTATCACATGTGAAACCAGGCCTTATCAAACTTGCAAATTGAACTTTTTTCTGTTCAATTGCACGATTGACTGACAATTCCAAGTTGTTTTTTATTTTCTAATTACTGCTGGATTTTTTATTTTGAATACGGATTCCTTCCAAGGTTCCGGATCAAGATTACAAGTTGCCGTCGAAAGTCAAATCATGATGGCGTCAGGGCCTGCATGGTGGAAGAACTGAGAACTTGAAGCAGGTAAAAACCATTGTAAATCGAAACAAAGTACAGAAATAAAGAGTATAACGTATCAAACGGTAAAATAACCCAGGGCCAAAGCATAAATACCAAGTTTGAGCACTACTAGTACTAAGAAGTAGATGGTGCGATTGCGCTCTGACCTTCGAGCCAATTGCATAAGGTCACAATCACATGTGAATTTGGCCTATATACAAACCCACTTCTTCCATTTTTCTCTTCTCTCTCCTACTGATATATTCATCCTTTTCTGTCTTTCATCATAATCCATTCCCTACTTTCCCATATGCCCCACGCCAACTCAGACACTATGGGCGAACCAGTCGTCAACGGCGAGAAGGTCCATTCTCAGTTCATCAACGTATGATCTCCTCCATATCCTTATCTTCTCTCTCCAGCATCAACTAACCTAACCCTTGCTTCTTTTTTTTTTTAACAGCACCTGACATCTTACCCGGTTGTCTCTGACACCATCACCCTCTTCAAGGGCAACCCATACGGTGCCAAGTCTCTCGAGTTTGCTGGCGAAGGCTACACCCGCTTTGCCAAACCTGTCCTACCTTACTTCTCGACACCTTACAGCTACATTGCTCCCTACGTCACTCGTGCCGACTCTCTGGGTGACCAGGGTCTGAGCCAGATCGATACTCGCTTCCCTATCATTCGCGAAGAGACTCAAAAGATCCGTGGCAGTATCTACAACTATGCTTCCTCCCCGGTGCGCTTTGCAGGTGATGTGAAGGCCCATGTCTTCGACACCTACGGTTCAGAGTACAAGAAAGCCGGTGATAGTGGTCTGGTGAACTCAGGAAAGGCTGCCTTCACCACTAGTCTGCTGTTGTCGCAAGAGTCCTTGGGTTGGGTCTATGGGCTAGTCCAGAAGACCAAGGAGGAAGTCAAGGAAGCTGTGAACGAGAAGACCAACCAGTGATCTAGACTCTTCTCTGTGTGTGTGTCTTTCTTTTTTCTTTTTTTTTTCCTGTCTTTTTTATGATCCCCAGCGTTGTTCTGTTTGTCGGTCATTGTTGTTTTTAGAGAAAATAATACCTCCCATCGCTATTGGATTTGAATTTTATGTTTTCTGTGCTCAGTACACTATGCTGTGTCCATGGAGAACAGTACACTGCTGGTCTAGTCCATGGATATAGTACTAGTACATAGTACATACTGTGTAGTTGCTTACCGCAAATTCGAATATCATGAAATCTTCCATAACTATCTGTATCTTTTGACAAACGAACCTCCAATTTCGAGTTTCGAAAAGTCCCCTTATATCCAGTTCATTTTAAAATCACTTGCCCCTTTGTTTAAATTAATTTCGCAGTCCTTCAACAAAGAACTCAAAAAGAAACAGAGGAAAAAAGATAAAGGTCGTGCACAGACCAGGCCGGATATGGTAAAATCGGCATCTCTTTGATCATCGCGTCGCGTCCACTCAAAGAAACACCCGCGCCCAATCTAAACCTCACCCTCGACCCCAACTTCGACTTCGACTTTAAAACATGCAGATCGCCTAATTCTCACCAACGCACCAAACATCAATCAACCATCTACCAAAAACCAAAAACCACCATCAAACATGCCTCCAGCACGCAAACGCAGGGCGGTACGTATCTAACAGCGCCCCCACCAGCCGGCAATATCCAAATCGCAATCTATATAAGACACTAATTCCCTCCAGGACCCAGATGACTCTGACGCCTCCGAGCCTCGTCCTGCGCGCCGCCAGCAAAGGAGCAGATCGACAGATTCCGAAGAAGCAGAGATGTCCGACGCCAGCGCCGGCGCACGAGCGCCGACTAGTCAGGACGCGCTGGTCAAGAAGATGGTTCGCCTGGCCCTCGCCAGCGAGTACTCGCGCCTCCCGATCCGGCGCACAGATATCACTTCCAAGGTCCTCGGGGAACAGGGGGCCCGCATGTTCAAGGCCGTTTTTGAGAATGCGCAGCGCCAGTTGAGAGATAAATTTGGGATGGAGATGGCGGAGTTGCCGGTCAGAGAAAAGGTTACTATTTCTCAGCGGAGAGGTCAGTTTTTTTTTCCTCTTCCTGTTTTGTTTTCTCTTTCGGTCTATGCTCTGCTCGAGGAGATAGATTGTGGGAGGGAGAGTGAGAAAGATGAGATCCCCTCTACTTCAGCACGACATAACCCTTTCCCATACTACGAAAAGGCGCGAAAGAAATACCGACTCGAAGCTAACCAAGAACACTCCAACAGCCGCCCAAAAAGTCGAAAAACAATCCTCCTCCAACAAATCCTGGGTTCTAACCACCATCCTCCCACCCGCATACCGCACCTCCTCTATCCTAGCACCCTCCAAAGCCCCCTCAACCCACACAGAAGCCATCTACACGGGTCTCTACACCTTCATCATAGCCGTGATCTCGTTGAACGGGAGCTCGCTCACCGAGCAAAAACTAACACGCTACCTTAAGCGCACGAACTCCGACATCCATACGCCCATTGAGAAAACGGAAAAGCTATTACAGCGACTCGTTAGGGAAGGATATCTTGTCCGTACTCGAGAGATGGACGGAGACCAGGAGATCATCGAGTTCATGCTTGGGCCGAGGGGGAAAGTCGAGGTTGGCTCTGGGGGCGTGGCGGGCATGGTGAGGGAGGTTTGGGGGTATGGACCTGGGGCTTCTGTTGCAAATGGAGGGGAGGGTAGTGAGGATGAAGAAGCGACGGTGGCTGATCGAGCTGTGAGGAGGGACTTTGAGGGGCAGTTGAGGAGGACTTTGGGGATGCCGGTTGTTGAGGAGCGGGTTGAGCGGACGCAGGAGCCGCCGTCTCGGTCTCAGGTTAATGGAGGGCATGGGAGGCATGGGAGGAGAGGGCAGGAGGAAGAAGAAGAAGAAGAGGAGGAGGAGGAGGAAGAGGAAGAAGAAGGTGAGAGCGATTGATTAGAACGCGTTAAGAGATTGTTGCTAGTAGATACCCAGAGAAGCCTTGAATATTTGAACATGGATGGATTGAACATTTTGAACAGCAAGATTGAACATTGAATTGTACTCATGCAGTTCTGTCCATATACCTAGTAGACATTGATACATGTATGACCTCGGGATGCACAAAGTTTTTCTGCGGTCACCTAGACCTGGAGAGGCCTGCGCCCCATGTGCCATGAATTGATCGACTTTTCAACATTGAATGTTGATGGAATCATGTCACATCCAGATGCAGCTGTGTCCACATGCATACATACTAATATTGATGTGCAGCATTTTAAATTATTCCTGAAATGAATACGTAGGCATTTGAAATCAGCGAGCCAGCTTCCAACATTCAAGTTGAATTACACATGTGCAAGTACTAGTAGACATAGTATATTTATACTACATAAATATACTATGTATGGATCAATTGTATGCCAACCTTAAAGGTCCTCCTTGACGAATCCATCCATCTACATATCGCACAACCCCACACTGTGAAAACGATCAATAAGGATATGTATATAGGTATTAGTGCATGTGGACATGATATGCAGAGACCATTCCCAAAACCACAGTATACACCACGCAAACCATGCACAGAACTTGACTTATCCAAAAAGTGCACATGTGCAGATTTCACGCACCAATAGCATAAGCTCGTCTTATCAAAGTTTGGAAACCCGCGTCAAAGGATCATGGATGCGGAGAAGACGTCACACATTTTATATTTAGAAAAAGGAACATTCGAACCGAGGAAATAAGCGTAGATTAGAAGTTTGGGATATGGAAGTTCTCAACTTGGCATGGCGGTTTATAGCTTGAGACAAGATGTCGTATTATTCTATATTCTAGGTAGTAGGTACCTAGCAGCCCTGGGGGTTGACCAACCTTGAAGTATATCTACTTCCTCACTTCTCAACTACCCACATGTGCACTGGGGGAATCATGCGCAAGTACTCGAGTAGCAAAGGGGGGCAATTTTAGATACCAGTTGACTTTGAATGTTCAAGAGGTTGGAGGGGACTCGGAGAGATTCAAGGGCCAGTGAGCTCCAGTAGCATTTTGACTTACACCAGTTGACTCAAGCTTTATGCCGCGGTAAAAACGCATAACGCCAAAATTTCAAATTCCCAGGCTCAAAATGGGCTCCAGGACATCTGGATAGAGGGCAAGAAGGGGTTGAACCTCACTACATTCTTCTCAAGGGACTTGGTCATCTACGATTTTAACATTACATGTATTGATTTACAATGGAAGAAAAGAGAAAAAGAAGTTGACATGAGTCACGAATCTGTAGGTAGTCATTGTTTTTTAATACTACTCAGCAAAATCTAGCTCCATCCATAAAAAAGCATTTTGAAGAAAAAAAATCATCACGGCGTCTCTGGGGTCATCCGCAAATCACTTATTTCTTGCCAGCCTTGGCAGCGGCCTTGGTGACCTTACCGGCACCACCAGCGGACTTGTCAACAGACTTGATGACACCGACGGCAACGGTTTGACGCATGTCACGGACAGCGAAACGACCAAGGGGAGGGTAGTCGGTGAAGGGCTCGACACACATGGGCTTGGAGGGAATCATCTTGACGATGGCGGCATCACCGGACTTGATGAACTTGGGAGAGTCCTCAACGGACTTACCGGTACGGCGATCGATCTTCTCAAGGAGCTCAGCGAACTTGCAAGCAATGTGAGCAGTGTGGCAATCGAGGACGGGTGCGTATCCAGCGCCGACCTGACCGGGGTGGTTCAGGACAATGACCTGGGCGTTGAAGGAAGCACAACCCATGGGGGGGTCGTTCTTGGAGTCACCGGCAACGTTACCACGGCGAACCTCCTTGACGGAGACGTTCTTGACGTTGAAGCCGACGTTGTCACCGGGGAGACCCTCCTTGAGCTGCTGGTGGTGCATCTCGACGGACTTGACCTCAGTGGTGACGTTGGCGGGAGCGAAGGTGACGATCATACCGGGGATGATCTTACCGGTCTCGACACGACCGACGGGAACCGTGCCAATACCGGAGATCTTGTAGACATCCTGGAGGGGCAGACGGAGGGGCTTGCCGGAAGGACGCTGGGGGGGCTCGATGGCATCAATGGCATCGAACAGAGTCTTACCAGTGACCTTGCCGTTCTTGCCCTCCTTCTCCCAACCCTTGTACCAGGGGCAGTTCTCGGAGACCTCAAGCATGTTGTCACCGTTGAAACCGGAGATGGGGACGAAGGGAACGTTCTTGGGGTTGTATCCGACCTTCTTGATGAAGCCGGAGGTCTCCTTGACGATCTCGTTGTAACGGTCCTGGGACCACTTGCAAGTGTCCATCTTGTTGAGGGCAACAATGAGCTGGCGGACACCGAGGGTGAAGGCAAGCAAAGCGTGCTCACGGGTCTGGCCATCCTTGGAGATACCAGCCTCGAACTCACCAGTACCGGAGGCAATGATGAGAATAGCGCAATCGGCCTGGGAGGTACCAGTGATCATGTTCTTGATGAAATCACGGTGACCGGGGGCATCTGAGATGGGAATGTTAGATATGACTCAGATGATATATGAACACAAAAGGGAGATGAAGCTTACCGATGACGGTGACCTCGAACTTGGCGGTCTGGAACTTCCAGAGAGCGATATCGATGGTGATACCACGCTCACGCTCAGCCTTGAGTTTGTCAAGAACCCAAGCGTACTTGAAGGAACCCTTTCCGAGCTCAGCAGCCTCCTTCTCGAACTTCTCGATGGTACGCTGGTCAATACCACCGCACTTGTAGATCAAGTGACCTATTATAATGAATCAGTATCTTTGTTGGGAGGAAGAATGGAAGACTCTTTGAGGGGGAGGAAAGCTTACCGGTGGTGGTGGACTTGCCGGAATCGACGTGGCCGATAACGACGATGTTGATGTGGCTGCGATCTTCCTTACTGCGAGGTGAGTTAGTATTTGATTCCAGACGCGATGAGGATCTCAATGAGAACCCAAAGAGGATAGATATAGACATACCCCATGATGGCGGTTTGATAGAAAGACTTTTTAAAAAGGTTCTGAAATTGCACAGATTTTACGGCGTGCGTAAAGGTACTGTGCAGAGGATGTTAGAGAGATGAAGGAGAAAAGAAGAGAAGAGGGTAGGGGGGAGAAGTTATACGTACTGATGCGGACGAGGGGAAGAAAGAAAAAAATCTGTGGGAGGGGGAGGAGGGGAAATTCTTATATGGAGGGGCAAGCGAGAGAGGCGAGTCGTGGGCGGGTTCAAGCCCTTTCCAATCGCGGTCTGTGATTGGCTGACCCGGTGCTCACCTACCCCACCTTGGCGGGACCAACGCAGAATCTTCCTGGTGGGCTGTTTGAGTCACTTGTACATCCTTTTACACATAACATTACATACTAACTCATGTACCTTGGACTTAATCTACTCTCACTTTTTCGCCATTTCCCTGGTTCCCTCCTTCTATCGGGATCCACTCTGTGTAAATTTTTTCTCTCATCGCGCTTTCCTTCTAGTCCACTCTGTCCATTAGACTGGGCCGACTGGGCAGCAACGCAGTCCGTCGGGCCTTCTGTTTGGATTGTTTTGTTCTTTTGTTATGGGGTGTTTTGTTTTTCCTTTTTTTTCTTTTCTTTTCTCCAAGCTGATAGGGGAATGGAAAAAATCTCTGCTCACTCTGTAACACATCCCACCTGCCCCTCAGCCGCGGGGCAGAGCCCGTCACCGCCAAAGCTCTGGACCCACTATGATTTCAACAATGTTATGCAGCGAAGCAGATTTTTTATTTTTCGCCACACAGATATCAAGGATTTTTATAGTCGGAGGCTGAATTTAGTAGCTACAGTAACCGTCGGGGTCTATATCTGGATTAGTGAAACCTTTCAATGACTCTACTCTATACTGCGTACACGGGTTATCAATAAAAAACGCCAGAACTCTTTTTTTTTTCTTCCTCCTTGCCAGTTAGTATGGAACCGACCGGGACCCATGGGTTGGTTCTATGTATACTAAACCCAATTTCGGATCATTTTTCTTTTTCTTTTTGCTCTGTCTTTACTGCGTAAAGATCCATTTTTAAAAATTTTAGAAAAATTTTACCTTTTCCTATCCGGGACCACCTGACAATCTGTGCGTCTGACGTAGATCAAATTTTTGGGTATCTATTTCGCTTTGTTGTCATTTGAACGCCAATGTCCCACCTTTTCTTTTCAAAATACGCCATGTATGCGAATCAATATCTCTCATATAAGAGTGCTGTAAAATCCCTCAAAATAAAATGTGTTATGTGTTTGTCGCTCATGACCTGAGCAATTGTGGAAAAAATCGCCGATCTCTTCGGGCATTAGTTCTCTCTCCACTGGGTGGCACATTTAGTGCACTAATCACAAGCTGTCAGTTTCTCGAGCTTTCGGGCACCATGCAAGGAGGTGGAGGGGTAAAAAAAAAGGGCAAAAAAAAGTATAACCTACCCGCAGGAATGTAGTCATCGGCTCATCTGCACTGCGAATCTGCAGCTGGTAGAAGTATGCTCGCTCGCCATTGCAGCCTTCCTTGGGGCATTGCGCTGCATGCTGTTAGCCTCTCATCCAAGTCGAGAATTTCCAGAACCCTTGACAAAGACTCACTGGCCACACTGTCCGCATTCTTCCACTCGTCCTTTCCGCCAAGCGCCTCTTCAACCTCCTTCTGCTTCATGTCGGTGCGCTCGAACCACTTCTTCTCAAGCGCCCACTCGTAGGGGCAGGTTCGACACTCGAATCGGTTCACACCCATGGGGTGATTGTTGGTCGATTCGGCACGGGCAACGGTCAGCGCATTGCTGCAATTCGGGCAGACTAGACGGGGAGAAAGAGTCAGTCGCTGGAGCTGGAGCTGAAGCATGAAGCTATTTTTTTTTCTTCGTGCGGGGAAGGGTCAACGGACAAACTAGCGGCATTTTGACAATAGCTGTAGAAACCAGGTCGTTGTAGATTCCTGATTTAAATTGGGAAGTGAAATAGTAGATGATCGGATTCAATGCGCTGTCGCTGAAGTCGCATCCGTCACGAATCGTCGTCAAATCGCATTCACCAGTAACTTTCGGGCAGATCTAGGCGCGCGGCTAAACCGCAGCGGGGGGTTCGGAAAATCACCTGATCCGGCGTGGGATGTCCCTGGGGAAAGCGGCTTCCCGAATAACAACAACAATCTTGGAAATTCAGTTGAAATCGCCTGATAATTGCCATTCCCTAAGATCTGATCGCGGATTTGTACATAATCCCTTCATAACCGCCCTACGGTCCACCGGAGAGACATTGCAGCTCCACTCGCTCCGAACCCCGACGCTGCGCCACTTCAGGCTTCAAACGTTTCAGGTCACGCTTCCGCGGTAACCGCATCCGCGCATCAGGAATAGCTGCTTCTTTTCGTCAAATTATTACAAGATTACATTGAATATCGATTACAATGGCTGATGAAGTGAGTACCTGCAGCCCGCCAGTTGTTGTATTGCACGATCCGGACACTGACCGCCATGTACTTCAGGGTGCTTCCCCCCGCGAGCTGGTCGTCGAGGCTTGTCGCCGAGACCAGCAAGACCTGATTGAGCAGGTTCTTAACGGCATGAATGACAAGACCAATGAGGAGGTTGCGGAGTTCTTCAACAATGTGACTGATGCTTTGGGAAACCATGCACTGCATGTTTGCGCTTTATACGGGAGCTGTACGTTATTTTGATGATGACTGAGTCAATTCCTCCCCAGGTTATCTTCGAGAAACCTTCTAACAAAACCTTCTATTGTAGATGACGTTATGGACGCCTTGTTCGATATCCAGTACTTCGAGTGCGACCCCCTGACCCGCAACGATAAAGACACACCGCTACATGTCGCCGTGCGCTTCGCCAACGAAAAGGACGCAGAGCTGGGCGAGGCCATGATTAACATGATGTGTGAGGCTGGTTGTGATCCCCGAGTGCGGAATAAGCATGGTCAAAAACCTGCGGATCTGGTCTTCAACAAGCCTGAGATTAAGCAGACCTTGCAAAAGGCGGAGTATATTCTGGCCGAGGGAATCCAAGATGAGGAAATGGGCGACGATAATGATGTGGCCAGTGATAGCGAATAAACGAGAAGCTGCATTATTTTTTTCATTTACGGCTTGTTGATATTTTTTTCTTTTTACCCCCCTGTTCTTTTTTCTGTTCCTCTTCATAGAGGCCCTGATGGGTTGGAAGGTGTCTTTGAGCGAGGGCCTAGTATTTCCATGGTTTGCATATAAACTTGGACTAGGCCATGTCCTTATATTGCGCATAGCTACGAATATTACGAATCAAGTATTACTTCTTTAATACAGAAAACAGACGAAAAAGATAATAATTTGAGTTTGAATCCGTGGTCAACGCATTCATGGATGGAGATTTCGATGTCCATGGGATGTATATCTTATCGAATGCACGTGGGTGAAACGGGGTCGTTCAATTCGAGACAACATTGGAACGCTCAACACTCAATGACAAGCACATTTAAATGTTTAGTTTATGTACATGCTTACTATTGAATTTTGTATGTACATATTATTAGTTTACTCAAATTTTCTAAAAATGCATATGTATGCCATGAATTTCAATATCTAGTAGTAGTATGTAATTTCCAACTGCCCCCACTTATTCCCACCCTTCATCGAGAAGCTGCCTGTACTGCACAATCATCTCCGACGTGATGTTACTTCCACCACAAACAATAACCACAACCCGACTATCAGGACCCAGATCCGGCATAACAGCCTTCAACCGCCCAGCAACAGCAACCTCCAAGCTAATCCCGCAAGCCAGCTCCACCTGCAACCGCGTCTCATCCGCCAATCGCAAAATACCCCTCGCAGCTTCAGCATCAGATCCCACAACACTACTAACCTGCACACCAGGCGGCGGATACCTAGCATTAGCAAAAGTCTTCTTAGCTACCTGCAGCGCGCCCAGCGAGGTAGCCTGCGACGTAATCGCCTCCAAAGAACTCAGCTCCTTCTCCCGCAAAGAATGAGCCAGCGAGTCCGCCCCCTTCGTCTCCACAGCCAAAACATGCACCTTCTTCGTACCGGGGATATCGGTCCCACTTCCAAACTCATCCATATGCTTCTCCAGTCCAGCGACAATCCCGTTGAACAGGCCCCCGCCGCCGACACTGCACACGATCGCATCGGCCGGGAATGCCCCAGCTACTTGTGCACCACCTGCCTCCCGCACGGGTAACTGGGCCGCGATCTCGTCGACCATCGTCGCTGCCCCGTCCCAGACATCGGGGTGGTCGAAGGGCGGCACGTAGACGTTGGCTGCGTTCTCTGAGGCCGGCGGCTGGTTCTCGATGAAGGTCTCGCGGAGGTATGTGTCTGCTTCGAACCAGCTTGCGCCGTGCTGCACTACGTCTGTTGCGCCGGCGGCGTGGAGCTTCGCGATCATCATTGGTTTTGTGCTGTGTGGGACGATGACGGTGCAGGCGCAGTTGAGCTCGCGGGCGGCGTGGATGGCGGCGAGGCCTGCATTTCCACCCGAGGAGCTGAAGAAGTGGACTGTTTTGGATTTGGTGGCGGGGTTCTTGAGGGCCTGGACCATTAGGTTGCCGACTCCTCTGTCAATGGCATAGGTAGTTTGTTAGTTTGTATAGTCTGGGGTGGAGCAGATCAGGTTGGTTATGTTGGGACGAGATGACGTACCGTGATTTGAAAGAGCCGGATGGCTGCAGGAGCTCGAGTTTGAGGAAGATTCTACTGTACGCGCCATGTCAGTTGTGAGACTTGGTTTCTTGCGGGTGGCCCAGGGTGGGCTTGGGGTGAGGATGTTAATGGAAGGGGGGGAGTAGTGGCGTACCATCCTGCGAGCTTGGAGAGTGTGGACGACTCAATGATCGGGGTCTCGATCCATGGCTTTTTGATTATGCGTGTAGACTGATCCATTTTATTCGGATTGAGGTAGATGGTAATTTAAGCCGTAAATTGTAGCGGGCAGTCTGTTTTCTAGTAACAAATTTTCCCCGCACGTATCTTATCAGTTGTGCGGGCGCCCTGCAGTTGACATGTCATCAATCGCGTCTCCACAACAGTTGTAGAATGTATTGATATACGCGCATGCAATAGCCTGATGGGACTTATTGGTATCCCTAGTATGTATGTACCTAGTTAGTATAGATGCCTATTTTGTTCTAGGTACCACCTGGGCAATTGATGACAATATTGTCTATTCAAGATTGAGTATTTATGACGTTCTACTTGAGTGCAATGGGAATGAATCAAAACATAGAATACAGATCACATTGGATATCATCTAGCTCGCAAAACCAATAAAAAAAATACAGAAATCCAAGTTCTCCACAGATACAAAAGTGAAATGGCAGCAAGTATATATGCATCCCACAGCCTAGCACGGATCATCAACTCCTGATCGAAACCGACTTTTGTTGTTTCATTTGTGAAACATTTTTAACTTCACTTTTTCTTTATTTATTTCTGGGCTTTCTTAGCCAGCAGGTTGAGGGCACTGCCGGCAAGAATGAATCCAGACTGGTCCTTGCTGAGGGTGTGGTTGGTAGGAACGAGGAAGGTCTCGCCAGTCTTGCGCTTGGTAACGCGCAGCTGAACCTCACCCTGGCCACCAGCCTTCAGGACATCGTACAGGCCGACGGTGTCGACAGTATCACAGGCATCAATGCGGTCATAGTCCTCACGGTTGGCAAATGTGAGAGGGACAACACCCTGCTTCTTGAGGTTGGTCTCGTGGATACGGGCAAAGCTCTTGGAGACGATGACACGGCCACCAAGGTAACGGGGCTGCAGAGCGGCGTGCTCACGGGCAGAACCCTCACCGTAGTTGTCCTCAGCAACGACGAGCCATTCGATACCACGGTTCTTCCACTGCTCAGCAAGCTCGGGGATTCCGAACTTGTTGCCGCTCTCGTCGTAGGCGACGTTGGTCTCGCCAGTGGCAGCGTTAACAGCACCAATGAGAGTGTTGGCGGAAATGTTGGGCAAGTGACCCTTGTACTTGAGCCAAGGTCCAGCGGCCGAGATGGTATCAGTTGTGCACTGGCCCTTGACCTTGTACAGAACCTGCAAGCCGGAGATTTCACCCTCGGGGAAGGGAGCGAATGGCTCCAACAAGGCCAAACGGTCGGAGGTGGGAGAAACCTCGACCTCGACGCTGGCATCGGGGATGGCGGCAGTAGGCTGGAACTTGGGGTTACCAGCCTCGAAACCAGCACTAGGCAAGTCAAAGCCCTGAGGAGCCTCGAACTTGAAGGACTCGCCGCTCGGGGTGGTCAAGGAATCGGTCATGGGGTTGAAGGTGGTGGTGCCGGAGTAGGCGAGAGCAGTGACCAGCTCGGGGGAAGCCAGGAAGTTCATGGTGCGACGGTTACCATCGTTACGACCGGGGAAGTTACGGTTGTAGGAAGTGAAGATGGCATTATCCTCACCCTTGGGCACTTCGTCAGTACGGTTCCACTGGCCAATGCAAGGACCACAGGCGTTAGCCAGAACAATACCACCGGCCTCGGAGAAAGTAGACAGAGTCTGATCACGCTCGAGGGTGGCACGGATCTGCTCACTACCAGGGGTGATAAAGAAGTCTGACTTGGGCTTCAAGCCAGCGGCGGAAGCCTGCTTGACCAGGTGCTCAGCACGGGTCATGTCCTCGTAAGAGGAGTTGGTGCAGCTACCAATGAGACCGGCACCGAAAGTCTCGGGCCACTTCTTCTCACGGACGGTGTCCGCAAACTTAGACAGAGGGACCGAGAAATCCGGAGTGAACGGGCCGTTGATGTGTGGCTCCAGCTCGGAGAGGTTAATAGTGATAACCTGATCATACTCGGCCTTGGTATCAGCCCGCAGCAAGTTCTGAGGGCCAGAGGCAGCAATCTCAGCAGCAGCCTTGGCGACATGACCACGGTGGGTAGCCTCCAAGTATGGAACCATGCTAGGCGAGAAGGGGAAAAGCGAGGTGGTAGCACCAACCTCGGCACCCATGTTACAGCAGGTAGCCATACCAGTGCAGCTCAGGGTCTCCACACCAGGACCGTGGTATTCGACAATGAAGCCAGTACCACCACGGACAGTGAGCTTGCCTGCGAGGTGCATGATGATATCCTTGGGAGAGGCCCAGCCGCTCAGCTGGCCCTCAAGGCGCACACCAAGAATCTTAGGGGCCTTCAACTCCCACGGGGCATCGACCAAGGCATCGACAGCATCCGCACCACCAACGCCGATAGCAATAGCACCCAGACCACCTCCGTTGGGAGTGTGGCTGTCGGTACCGAGCATCATCAGACCAGGGGCGGCGTAGTTCTCCAGAACGCTCTGGTGAATAATACCAGCACCCGGAGGCCAGAACTCAATACCGTAGCGCTTGGCAGCACTCTCCAAGAAGTCAAACACCTCACTGTTACCCTTAATTGAGGCCGGGAGATCAGTGTCGGCACCACGTTCACCAACAATCATGTGGTCGCAGTGGATACTGGCGGGGACAGCAGTGGAAGGAAGACCACAGG
This sequence comes from Penicillium verhagenii, assembly GCF_028828195.1. Taxonomy (NCBI): domain Eukaryota; kingdom Fungi; phylum Ascomycota; class Eurotiomycetes; order Eurotiales; family Aspergillaceae; genus Penicillium; species Penicillium verhagenii. Next base: position 330,707 of record NW_026643166.1, on the reverse strand, counting down.
ACATGAATTGGAGCAGGGCCATCTGGGCGGAGGCATCCTGCATGGCAACACGATCGGGCTTCAGCTTCAAGTTAGCCTTACCGCGAATGTCGCGGCCATTATTGGTACCGGTGAGCAATGACTCCTCGGGGTTGGCCAAATGGGCGTACAAGATCTTCTCAGCGAGAGTCAGGGCACGGTCGGAGCCGAGAACCTTGCGAACTTGCTCGAGGTTTCGGACAATCTTGGGGTAGGGCGGCATGCGGGAGGAGGAGGCTTCGGTGGCTAGGCCACGGGTGACTCGTTGTGGGGACAGGCGCGCGGCCAGCTGCTTTAAGGTCAATTTATGTTCAATCTCAGTGCCTCAGTACTCCAAAGTATCTAGAACTTACCCTGCGAGTGGCATTAGCCCGCTGCCAAACTAGTTGGCTCACCATCTTCAATTGCGGAGGGGTGGGAACTGGGGAAAGAGTCAGGGTTGAGGTTCCAAGGGCTTTTTTTCGCCGTCGGAGCGGTGGTTATTTGTATCATCCCTGATTGGCTCGAAGAGGCGCCGATACCGGTTGTTTAAAATAATTGTGGGGAAATCGGAGTATACGATCTACGGATTACGTTTAGGACCCTCTGTTAATGATCCAGCGTCATGGGTATGTACTACTTGCAGATATTCTCTGCCTTGCAAGGTTTTGAAAGAGAAATCGATAAATGGTACCTGCTAGGTAACATTCTAGAATAAATACAGCCAGCTTCTTCTACTATGAACTTAGCGTCAAGCGCCTTATTCGGGTCAGGAGGAACCATGCTTTAGTCAAGGTAAAAGTAGTACAAGCAGACTCATATTTGTTCCTAGGAAGTAACAAAGAAGATTCAAATGTAGATGTGCGACATTCAAAATAGATCGTTCGAAGATTCAACAGTCAGATACCTCCCCCTCCATAAGTAATACCAGTAACCAGATCGGGCTCAAGACTGCCGCCACATGTCAACGCCTTGTGAAACTAATGAAAAGGAAAAATAGTTATTAGGTCAAGCCCCAAAAATACAGTGGCAAAGCATCCAGGGCGTTTCATAGATGGCCAATCTACCTCAGAGATAGGCAGGGACAGGTCGTATTTGAAAGAAGAGAGAAAGAAAAAGAAGTGAGGTCGTTGAGAGGCTCTCTCTAGGACTGGGTGTCTTCGTCTGCAACAGCGGCCCGCAGTTCCCAGACGAAGTCATAGCACTCTGCAAGCAAGGCGTTCACACTTCCTTGGCCCTCAGGAATATCAGGACCAACATAGAATTTTCCATCAACACGCATGTTGTCAATTGAATTGAGCTGTTTTTGTTAGTCAACATTTTATAGAAAAGATGGATTTTCTGGGATTTTAGTTACCTTCATGCTGTAAGGGTAAAGCTCTCTCGAGTTTGACACGCCGCCAGACTCCTTAACCTCAATGAGGCAGCGGCGCAGGGTCTGCAGTTGGTTGTAGACAGGTAGCAAAGCCTCGGACACGGGCTCAGATGAGATCAAGAGGGCGTAGATGTATGCATAGCTTCGTCGGATAAGGTACAATAAAGTCTAGTAATCAATTAGCATGGTTGTTTCGTAATGCGTTCAACTGAATTATGTACCCTCTGTGCATGAAGATCGGCAGGTTGCCCTTCAGCATCGACAAAGTTGCCATTGACTCGGGCCTCGTCAATTCGATCAAGTTTACGCTGGTAAACAAAAAGGTCCGTCTCCCGCAATGACCAAGCCTGCGTGACTGATAGACGGTCTAGCTGGTTGCGAATCTCAAGCAGGCGCTCATATTGCTCCTGGAAGCGCTCCAGAACTTTACCCTCTCTAAATTCCAGTTAGTGGCTGAGACAATTTGATGTGATATTCCAGAAACATACCGCTCCAGAACAGTTTCAGTCCACCGCCAGCATCGCTCCATCAGAGACTTGATATCGTCCTGACCCGGAAGAATATTGCCTTCATCATCCACAAAGTTCCCATCCTTCATCTGGCTTTCGATCTTCTTCAATTGATCCCGGAGGCTGTTTACTTCTGTGGCTGAGAACTGGGAGCAAAACCGAAGAACATCAGTATAAGTCGAGTAAAAAAAAAAGAGCTTTGTGGGTAAACCTACCTTTGAGCGGGTGTTAACTGCGGACGTGGAGCGCAGGATAGAAACCAGCGTCTCGTGAGTTTGAGCCAAGGGTGGAGCCAGGATCGCAAGTCCTTTCTGTAATTTATCCAAAGACATCTGACATTGTTCCAATCGGCTTTCAAGGAGGGTAAGAAGGGCTGGTGAGTATGTATTGCGGCCGCGATCGAGAGTTTCCCGCGTTGATTCGAGGGTCTTTGTGATCGAATTCAAATCCTTAGAACTGTAGAATCCGGCTTCTTCGAGGTGGTCAAGCAGGCGCTGAAATAAGTTAGGGACATATTGAGAGTGATAGCATATCAACGAAAAATTACCTGGATTGTGGTTGCTAGGGAGTACCTAGACAAAGAAGTCAGCATCGATAAGGGAGCCGCGGGGTAGACGACTTACACTGCCGGCGCCTCGTTATTCTTGCCAACCGTTAGGAATAGCAAGGAGATCAACTGGAAGCAATCATCCAAAACGTAGTCCACTATCAAGGATCTGTGGTCAGTCATTGCTGCATGGGTCGTACATTGGCGACGCACGGCCCATCGGCCCATTCGGTACTCACGTCGGTTATGTATGAGGCGGCGATCTTGTTCTTTCCGAGCTGCATTGAGTTTTTCCACCTCTCCAATCACCTCCTCGTAAAGAGGAAGCACGTCGCGAGACTTGATGTAGGACGACTTGTCTTGTTTGAGGAGCAGGAGGGCGTCGCGGGTTCGGAGCAAGCGTTCGAGGATGGGCTGCTCCCGCGGATCCAGCGGGACCGGTAAGGCGGGGGAGTCCATGATCCGAGTGGTTTTCGTACAGGCCAGGTGGTGACAAAATCAACTTAAAATGGGAAAGAGGTCAAAAGAAGACTTGAGATTCAAGAAAATATCACACTCGTGAATCAGAAATGAAAAAGAGTTGGTAGAAACCCCACAGTCTGTGATGTCAGTTCGGGGCCGATTGATATCGTCTTGCGATAGGAGATTACTACGGGATTATGTCATCTAGGCCGGATTGGGGACTAGCGTGTATTCTCACAAAGTCACGGGAAGAGGGGATGCGCTAGTCCCAGTTTAGCCAAGCCCTAAGCGAGGGCTTTTTCCCACACACGCCAAGCAGCATTGCCATGTTCGGATAGGCCTTTGATACCCTTCACTCTTCCCTTCTTTCCTATCATCAACTTCAAACCGGTCAACCCACAGTCGACAAAATGTCCACCTCCGAGCTCGCCTGCTCTTACGCCGCTCTGATCCTTGCCGATGAAGGCCTTGAGATCACCGTACGTATCCCCTGGGATCCATGAGAAATTTGAAGATGTGAAGATATTGGACAAAGGCACCCGCCAGGATCATTATACGCGAATCTCGAATCGCAATTGAATGAGACGGGATGACGGGCGCTGAACTCCCTTCGCTACATCTTTCATCAAATTTGGGAAAACCCGGGCTAACCTGAAACCCATCATACAGGCCGACAAGATCCAGACCCTGATCACCGCCGCCAAGGTTCAGGAGATCGAGCCCATCTGGGCCACCATCTTCGCCAAGGTAAATTTCTGAATCTGCCTCCCTCACCAACAACAAATCGCATACCCACGAATATTCGAGAAGAAGTTGCCGGGTGCACAACAAATTTCACGATCAAGGACTTACGCGAATTTTTCTCTACCAGGCTCTTGAGGGTAAGGACATCAAGGACATGCTCACCAACGTCGGTTCCGCTGGTCCCGCCGCTGCTGGCCCCGCTGCCGGTGCCGCTGGTGCCGCTGCCCCCGCCGAGGCCGTCGCCGAGGAGAAGGTTGAGGGTAAGTTTTGACTCGATTGGTCTACGAATTGGAATGGGATGCTGACCCCCACACAGAGAAGGAGGAGTCCGATGATGACATGGGATTCGGACTTTTCGACTAAGCGGTTAATCCGTTATGAAGTTGAAGTCGTTTCCTTTTTGCTCTTTCCCTTACCTTTTATTCCGCTGCCGCTTCGCGGCTCCCTCGACGATTCTCTCTTGTACTCGATACTCCACGACCCCTGCTACGAAGACCTAAATCACGGGGAAGAAAAAAAAGAAAATAGCAAAAGATTCAAACGGACAAGGACATTCAATGGAGACTGGGTGCTCGGTCTACCTCCGCCTCGAGTGCCGGAGGTTGAATCGATCGGATGCCGTTATGATTCCGAAACTATTGTTGCTTCCAAGATATTAGGGGAATTCAAGAGACGTTTGGCACAACTTTATTCTTATTTGACAACGGCCTACGCCCAGGCCTGCCAGGTAGATGCATGTTGTGCTTCGATTGCCCCATGGATGAGTCTTGACTCGTTTTATGGTCTCATGCTATGCGCCACGACGTATGAAATCCTTTTCTTCCAACTCTGGTCGGGTATTTCCGTAGTAGTTAGTACGCGCTAGAACGATAAATGTCCTCACTCATTGATTTGGGCATTGGTAAAGTATGACGTAGAAGCCAATCCCTGCACATGTGGACAATCACTTAAGGTTGGATATGATTCCATGCTATTCAACCTTATATGTTTATGGAAGAGAGCAGCACCTGAGTGGATACGTTGTTTCTATTCTTATAACAATTCATTTACTTTTGCTTGTACTATTCAACCCACTTAAACTAATGATAACAAAACGCCATTTTTTCGCTGCAAATAACACAAGTTCGCATACTACTGATCACACGCAGACTGTTCATAACAGTAAAACCTTTCATACACTCTGTGTATAAAGACACCACATGGATCAATAGTACTATATGCCAAGAAAGACGCAAGGAAAGATTCGAAAAGTTAAATCAAGACACTGCCAACAGAGGTTCCTGCGCGGCATAGATGCGGAATTGGGCGAAAATGATCACATCTTCAGCCATGGTTCCCAAAGATCCGATCAGCCAAGGGAGATTGGTGATAACATACTCTCTCTCCATGGAGTGAGCCAGGATCTGTGTAGTTGTTAGCAACGACTTCGGTATCGTGAAAAGAAGCTCAAGTATACATACCCCGGCGCCATAGGTCAGATTACCCAGGAGAGAAAGGATGAAGAAGAGAAGTGACAAGCCTATGAAGCAATGTTAGTTCGTGGCCCAACCTGGGATGATAGTAAGCAGTAAGCACTGAAATAAGTACCTTCACATGACTTGTCGCTGTAGTTCTTATAGATCTGAGGTAGTCTCGCTCTATTACAAAAGTCAGTATCAATCAACAATGCATCACCATGAAAAACCCCCAAAAAACGACATACCCCAGATAACACACCGCACTAAAGTATCCCAAAATCTGACCACCAGCCGCCCAATCGGCTGCGTTCGCATTCGCATTCGCGCTCGCATGAGCCTGCGGCGCCGGTGCCGGCGACCACATTCCCGTCTGCCAAGCAATAGTCCAACCGACCATACCAACAACGAAGATGCCCAAGACACTAATACAGTTCTTGAGCCAAGCCTTCCGCCCGTACTCGCTCTCCTCCACGATCTTCGCCAACGGATCCTCAACCTGGCTCTCCCGGCGCCCAGCGCCCTGGTATCCACGACAAGAACCCGACGACCGCCGGCGGCCATTCGGGCCCTCCAGCGAATCGCTGAACCGGCGGCCAAGCAGCGGGGTGGTGGGATCGAGCGTCTCGGTTGAGGAGCGGCGGCGCCGGTGCACGGACTCGGGACGGGAGTTCCGTGCTTTATAGTATAGACATTGCGAAATCAAGACTCCGTCTGCGATACAGAAGTATATGGCAATGGCAACGATGACGGGTACTAGGCCTGCTAGTAGGCCGCCCAGGAGGTTGGCGACGTCACCGATGAACCAGACGACGACGAAGAGGAAAGAGATTGCTTCGGCGTTCCCGTTGCGGTAGTTCTCGATCAGTTGGGGGACCTGGTAGATGGGAGTTTGTTAGATTTTTGAAGGGGAGGGGTTTTGGGGGAGGGATTCATTTTCGCTGCGCTGGTGCTGCGCGCTCTCGCGATGAACAGTATCCTTGGTTGGGAGTGACGTACCAGTAAGAAAATCCAGCAGGTCAGAGACACGGAGCCCAGGAGGCCGGACGCGGCCTCGGCGGGCGTCAGGGGCACGGGATTCTCCAGCTTCATGTTCATGAGTTGCGCTAGAGTCATGACGCCGATTGGGGATTTTGTGCGGTCGCGAGTCCTGGGAATGCTTTCAAGGTTTTCGCGGGGGCCGCTGGGAAAATTGCGGGTGCGCGGCTGGGCCGTCTTATGACACAATCAACCTTGGATCACTTCCGGGGCAAGTTTGAAGGTGCGCAGAGAATGTGAGCTTGAGGGGCATTTAAGAATAGAGGTTTTATTTTTCCTCATAAGAAGAAACAGTCTTCGCCTGCAAAGTTTGATAAGGAAGAAAAAAATTAGTCCAAATCTGCTTTTCATGATAGCATCATTGTGAGCCAATCACAAGTCTCGCCTTATGAGATTACTTGCATACATAATGCAGCTGACTGGAGCAGAGATCTGTACATGATAAGGGAATTGGAAACATTTCAAGTATTGAAGATTTAATGCTGGGACTTTCTAAAAGACTACAATGGATGTCGGTTTCATCTGTGTAATACTCATACTTCCAAACCCGCTTGCCCTAAGCACTTGCATGATGTTTACCTGTATTATAAAGTTGCTGTACCCCTGCCATGCATATGTTCCGTCGCTTATGTACTGCACGTGGTATCACTATCACCCAAGTTCTACCAGTAGTAGTTCTAGCGAGCATTTAAATGCCCCCTTCCGTAATATGCTAAGCAAATATACCCTTATGATCCTGAAGAATCTTTTCTTGAGTTTATTCAATGTTCGTGATACCTAACAACCTCTCTCAGTCTCAATGTCTCAGTTTCCTTTAGCCTACTAAAGACTTGAATTTTCTGGACATTATAACATTAAAGTAGATAGGTCAACAGGCTTAAAAAGCCAAGGGGGTCTAAGCACCAAGAGCATCGTATTTAGGTATACTAGTTGCCTTTTATGTGGCAAAATCGCCTACCTTCACCCATTTCACCCAGGGTTCGTTAGCTTTTCCAGCCGCAAGCCACAATTGTCCCTGCGCATGTGCGCATGTGGTCTCGATCCTGTGCCTTTTTTAGAATATTTCTTTTTCTTATGGCGAGCAAGGGTAATAAAGTTCAGGTCCCTTTTGAGGGGAAAAAAGAGCTTGGCTTTCTATTTAAGCTATACTAAGTTCTCATCTTAAAAAAAAGTGCTTTTCTCTGGGTCCCTATTAAATGCTTTCATCATGGAATCCGTATGGAAGACGACAACAATGCATTCCCCACTAATTACTCCAGCTCCCGATGCAGCTCTTGTCGCCAATATTCTCCAGCGTCAAGTAAATGGGTATGGAAGTCCCGTCACTTGCGGGTATGTCGATGGAGATGCAGGTGAGTTCGGCAATACACTAGATGCTAAGTAGAAAAGCAATCTTCCCGCCTCTTGATCGCTAACACAAAGCAGACTCACCTGCGACCTGCGCAGCAGGCTCAACATGTGCCTCCGATTTGACCGCCAGTGTTCACTTTTGCTGTGTGGATCCCGATAGCTGCGTTATGCCATCGGCCTGCTACGCAGCGACTGCTATTTCAGACGGTCTTTGCGACTCGGCTTGTCAAGAGAACACTTCTATATTGAAATGGTATGACCCGCGGCTCTGGATCCCCATGATTAAAAAACAGTCTACGGAGTCTGACCTACCGTTGTCTAGCACCTACCCCGACTCCGGATTGACGGCCTGCTATACTCGGGAGTGGGTCGGCACTCCACTTCTCTATGGATATGGCTGTGCGCAATCCTCGTTCATTCAAATCGTCTACTCCACGGTCACAACTCAAGGCGAAAGCAGTACCACCGAGGCCACTACTACCGCCGAAACCACAACGGCTGGCGCCACTACCCAATCGGACACAGCGACCAATGCGACAACTCAGTCTGACACGCCGACGAATGAGTCTTCGGGAACCTCAGGCACTGGCTCTACATTTACGACGAGCTCTTCCACAACTAGTACAACGGCTACGTCCACTGGAACAAATACACCGACTCCTGGTCACGGGCCACATTTGAGCACTGGAGCAATCGTTGGAATTTCAATAGGAGGCGCTTTCGTCTTCTTAGTTCTTTTGACTGCTTTCTTGAGTCGGAAAAAGATACAGGCATGGCTTGCGCGCCGAAAGTCCAGCCATAGGATCAGAGACAATGGCCAACTGGATGGGCACGTACTGGTCAATGTACCTGAGCCAAGGCGATTGGATCATAGCGCACGGGTCAATAGCCCTGGCAATATTACAGCGAGTGGAGCGAGTGTCTTCTCGGATCCTCGATCGGACCCTGCAGTTGATCCAGACCAAGTCAGCCAATACGAATAAACGATCCACGAAAGTGGGAAAATAGGAAATAGCAAACATGGCAACAGTACATAATGTCTGAAATATAATACCAGTATACAAGGAATACGCATCTGCTAGGCTTGATCTATTCACTCTCAAACCGAATCTCTGCTAATTGTATAATCTTCCGATGCACAATATCCCAAAGCCGATCATTCCTCCCGGGATCCGATTCCACCTCAGCCAGCAGCGTCCTTAATCTATGCTCAATAACCTCTTTATCCACCTGGAGCCTCGAAACATCAACATCCAGCGCGGGCGGATTCCGAACTCGCAGCATAAACTCCTGCGCATCGAGTCGCGCCTGATATATCCGAACCCGTCTCATCTGCCCATGGCTGCCACCGTCTTGAGCTATCTGCATAGCCACTCGGCACGCATCGCGGGAATCTTGGATATGACCCGGCTTCTGCTGGTCGCTGACGTGGGGGCTTTCGATCAGATCACAGTAGCAATCGGCTATGCCGAAGTAGGCATGTACTTTGTGTCGGGGCTCGGGATTGCGCGATTGCTCGGATCTGCGAAGGGCGTGGCTGAATAGCACGAGGGCTTGCTTCGTGGCGCTCCTGCGAGTGGCGCCCTTGCGGCATTTGATTGCCTCTGAGATAAGCGCCTCTATGTCCTCGCTTTCGCTGTTTTGACGTGCTGGTGGGAGCTCGTGGGGATGGTAGGACCCGGTGGTGACGGGAGATATGCTGTGCGTGGAGTCGGTCGACTGGCTTGCTTCGCTTAGGGACTTTCGAGGGTAAGTGTGGAGGGTTGGTGGGTGGTTATGAGTATTGTTGTTTGGGGCTGGTTGTGGAGGTGGTGCGAAAGTGGAATCGGGTCGGTTGTGACTGGGTGCCATTTGAGTTGCGGATGAGAGGTCTTGAGTATGGTGTTGTTCGCTATCGCGTGGGAGCTCGTGGGAATTGTATGTTCCCACCGTGCCGGGCGATATGCTGGATGTAAGCTCACTTGCAAGACTTGCTTGGCCTGAGGAGTGTCGGGGGTAGATGTGAGGGGTTGGTTGGTAGCTCTGGTTGTTGTTGTTGTTCGAGATCGGCTGCCGAGCTGACATTATGGAGTCGATTCGATTGTGTGCCATTTGAGATCCAGATAAGATTTCCCTCATATGGGTTTGCCCATTATTCCGTTGGTTGAATTGCGACCAGGTGCCCGCGCCGGCTATTTCGCGGCGTCGAGGCATGGTTCCAAAGTGAGAGCCATTCAATGAAGACGAGGTAAGTGGAGATACATGAGGTTCTATGAAATCAAACCACTCGTCAGGATATCCGTATTTATACTGGCAAAATTTCATAGAGAGTCATAGCTGTATTAGCTAGAGCTACCTGACTTCGACCCACATACGTAGAGCTGCCCCCTGTTCTCGCTGCACTTCGTCAATAACATTTTGGATAGCACCAAGATACTGCTTATAGCCGGCTGCGTCTCGACTAGCGAACTTCACCATTGTTCTGTGATCACATCCTGCTACTGAGGATACGATCTCGTTTTGCATGTCCAAGGTTGCGGAACTTAGTGTCACAATCTGAAACCATACGCCGATGTCAGTAAAGGGCACTGGGGCTAAAGAGACCAAAAAAAAAGAAAGAAAAAAACCAGCGACCGCCATTGCACAGATTTGACTTACCATTCCTATGACTGGCATTGGACGACCTTCAGCAAATGTATATGTAGTAATATCAGGTTCTGGAGGTATCGCCCTAGCTCGACTGTCCCGTATTTTGCGTCGGAATACTAGAAACTCTTCACGAAGCATCTGAGTTGTATTAGATCCTTCTTGTACGTCTCTGATATTTTCTGGTGTTGTCGAAACACCAAAGGCTCCTAGCCAAGAGGTGGCCCACGCAGCTGTTTCAGCGCGAGCGGAACCACGGTGCGGTGTTCCTGCAAAGATAATTGCTTTGGTGCTGGTTGCTGTGAGTCTTCTTCGTCGAAAAACATCAGCACTTGTCGGGTCATCTTCGTCCCATGCCTTTGACATGGCCTATAAAAAGAGATCAGTCAATTTGATCATAGTACACACATCAATATGAGCCAAGCTCGAGCTTACCCGCTTGATGATTAACCCTCCCAAGCTGTGTCCAAATAATATCAAAGGGCGTTCGCGTTGATAGTCGGCTCGCCTCATATTTGCCAAATCGGCCAAGAACGTATCTGCTATGCTTGCGATCGTTTCGCGGCCCGTCCGGCCAAAGAAGCTGAGTACATCTGCGTCGAATTCAAACTATATGGGTCTTAGGTAAGTGATTGAATGATCAATTGAGAAATCCAAACCTACTCCCATTATTCGGGCTTGTGATTTTCCATCAACGGTCAAGTCCTCCTTTAGTAGATCTCTGGGCCATACTATGTGCCTGCGACGGCCGATTTTTCCAGAAGTATGAGTAAACGTACTCCCGATGGCGCCGTTGAGTCCATGAAGAAATACGATGCTACAGGGGCTGTGAGCGTTCAAAACCATCGATTCCACAGTCATGGATGGGATCACATACTCGACAAGGCAATCAACATCGGACTCTGGTGGAGCAGGATGCCAAAGCGTCTACAAAGCGAATTAGATAATCTCAAATACTGGCGCACAATCTGTATCCGGTGGAGCATTACCATTCCATATCGTTCCCCAGCCATTTCGTCTCTTAGATTGCTTCTGCTTCGTGTCTGCACAGAACTCCGATGAAGTAGAGCGGATTGAACTCAGTTGAGAAATCCAATCCAAAAGCAATGCACACCTTTAAATCGTGTGCTAAGCTCGCCATCATTCTAGGCAGCATACTGCTCTAACTGGCTTTTGGGGCTCGGCTCCAACAGCCAGATAGGTCCGGACCCCCGATGTCAGTGGCTGGAATGCCTCATTTCTGAGAGATTAGCGCCACGGCGTTCTTTGGCTGACGCGGGGTAATCGTATAAACAGGGTGAATACGGAGTAGTCAGAAGGGCAATGTTGGACCCTTGGAGGGAGATTTTTTTTTTTTTTTTTTTTGTGAAATTGTAGATTCATCCGCTCGCTGACGGAGAAGAAGGAGCAAGGCTGACTTGCATGATCGGCCGAGCGTATGGACCAATAAAAGCACGTCGTCGCCACGGGAAGTGAAGATGAGATCCATCAACTACCCAATCGTTTAGAGATTGAGCCACAGCTCGTATTCTGGTCTGTTTGCTTTTTTCTGCTTACCCAGGCTATGCCAAATGCCCTGATTTGCCAACCCCCGGGGCTCGTGACATTGGCAAGACTAGACGATCGGCCATTGAGCCCGGGTGATGCTTAGGGTATAGCCGAAGGTGAGAACTGGATAGTTTCTTAAGTCTCCGAGTCATTGTAAACATAGTACTAGTAGTACTAAGGTCCACAACTATGTGCTACATGTAGTTCCCTGTGAAGCATTCGATGATTTGTCATTTGATTCAGTGACGTCATGTCCATTTGGCCTTTGCCCTAACAAACACTAATATAGCACGTTCTCGTTGTCTCATGATGCATGTCGTAATTGAATACCTAGGTAAGATACAACTATTTTTATGTCTCTCAATCCAAATCGCTTGGATTGGAGATCTCCTCTTGCATCATCTCGAGTTCATCCTCGAGCATGGTGACAGCGAAATCTCCAATGATTTCCTGAATGGCGCCATGCAGCAGCCGCTGTCGAGACTCTTCTGGTTGAATTTCTGACAAAGCTTCTAAATAATCCGTCAATGGCGCATAATCCATCACATCACCCCAGTTGCCCCGGTCCACGCCATGTTGGACCAGGAACATCTGTAGGGACTCTAAACCATCTTGTAAGAGCCACTGCTCGAGAACCTGTTGATCCCCCGCCAGCCCACGTGGCCGAGTACCTGCAGCGTGATCGGTGGCGCCATCTTCAGCGCCATCATCTTCGACATCTTCACCTGCCTGGAGTCCGGGAAACTGGACACCAGCGCCATTTTGCATCTGGTTCATAATATCACGGAGCCATTGTGGCCGTCCACCCTCGGGGATTCGTGAGATATAGGAAGGAACAGAGTCGGACTGTTCACGGAAGGCTTCTGACTCATACGGAGGTAGAGGATCCGAAGCAGAGAGTCGACCAGACACGAAGCGGTTGGGCAGATGGGTGGTGACGCTGGGAGTGTCCGACAAGATTACATGACGGGCAATATCCAAGGTGATCTCGGGGGGCTCGATGGGCTCTGGTTCTCCAGAAAGAGTATCGGCAACTTCCATGATAAGGGATATTGCCTCAGGGGTGTTCCAAAGATCCTTGCAACGAACAATGTATAGTTCCGCGAGAAGCTCATGGGATCCAATGGGAGGCATTTTGCCCCAAATTTGCTTAGGGATCTGTCGAAGATCCAGCTCTTGAGCCAGCCGGTTAAAGATCCATGGGAAGCGAGACATGGCGTGGTGAAGCTGCTGACGACATTCCTGAGGCTTCTTCAAACGAATATATGCCATCACCAATGAGCACTGAATGTTAGGAAGGTCGGCCCAATCACGACGGAAGCGAGTCTTGGTGCATAGCTCCACGAATTGTGCATACTCCCGACCACGTAAAGCGAGAGAGTCAATCATCAACTTCATGCAATAGGGATCCGAATCATCCAAGCTAAGAAGTAGCTTGGCCCATTCGTACGCCGTTCGCCATGTTCCCTTCATTCCTAGATTCGCAATGTATCTCCATCCCAAAAGCCACAACTCACGATTCTCCGCATGCAAAAAGTCAAGTCGGGCTTGCCCTTCCTTAAGCCGGCTACCAAATGATGAGTGGGCCGAGCGACCAATATTGAACAGTGCTCTTTCTAAAAGATCGGCAGAGACAGCATGGTCGCTTTGATGCTTGGCAATCTCAGACACTTGGAGAAGAGTGGAAATATGATAAGGGTTGTATTGAAGATGGTGGATCAGTCTCTGGGGATCCATGGACTCAACACATAGCTCAAACTGATGTTGCACGTCCATGTACGCCGCATTACGTAGGATCTTATAACGTATGGCACCCGAAGAGAGTTTTTCCACCATCTCCATGCCAAGACCTCCACTGGGAGCCCGAGGCCATTCATCCTTTCCTTGCATAAGAACATTTCGTCGCAAGGTGACACCTCCAAGACTCTGACCTTTGCTGGCTGGACTGTATCGGCCTGTCAAAGCGCGGCCCAGATCGACGGTTTCATCTCGATTACGATCCCGACGGCGGCCCGCGCCTGCATCCTCATCAAAGTTTTCCAACGCCACATTTCCAAACAGCTTGCGCATCTCGTTTGTTGGGTTGAGGAACTTGGACTCGATCGACAGTAGTTCGTCGGTGGTTTTTGGGAAGGATGCATTTGGGTTGGAGGCAAGAGCAGCCGATGGATGAGACCCGACTGAATGTCCTTGAACAGCTAGATCTTTCAAGGCCTGGTCAATTTCATCTAGTTCGGCGCCATTCTTGCCTTCATCCTGTGTCGGCTCTACTGGGGCCTTCTTGGCCTTCTTCTTCTTCTTTTTCTTGCTTGCACTCTTTGGTTTTGTTGGCTCAGGCTCAGGCTCCGAGACTTGAATCACTGGCTCTTCAACCTCCTCCTCCGGCTCGTCATTGTCGTCATTGTCATCATCGCCGGTATTCAGAAGATCGAACGCGTTGAACTTGGGTTTCGCGGGGCGCGGGGTATCTTCGTCGCTTGACTCATTTTGCTGCTCGGCTTTTTGCAGTTCTTGCTCCCGCAGGAGCTTTCGGATCGCACGAGAGGACATTTGAAAGTGAAAGAAAGCACTCGACAAGCTGATACCAAGTAAGGAAGGTTTGCGACAAAAAGATAAATTGCGATTAAATTCCGCGGGCAATGACGACACTTCCTCATTCAGCCTAGCGTGGTACCTGGATCACGTGACATCTCTTATCATCTATCAGCGCTGTTCACCTGTTGTCCTCCATTCCGCCCTGGAGTTGGTCACTTAGCTGGACGTTTTTACCGAGTATTCTCAAAAACAGCAGTCAAAATCCGCTGCTGTTTCAATACGCTTTCAAATATTCGCCAGAACCAATGCGTCGGGCGATCGTGCAAGCTTTGCGTACTGCTAGGCGCACCCCAGTATGCAAAGTTGCCGGTAGACGGCCGAGTCCGCTCTCTTTCACCCACAACCAGGTACGAGGCCTACGGCCATACTCCGGCGGTCGACGTCCATCCTACACCCCAGTGGCTCTGCAGTCCTCCATGCATTTCCGCAAGTTTTCCCTCGCCGTGATTTCGACAGCAGTCGCCTCCGGGGCATGGTATGCGTATCAGGGTGACGGCGCTCAGTCATTAGCAACACAGGTTCGAGGATTTGCCTCCAGCGCAATCGCATCTGCCCACGCCGAGGGCCCTTCAAATCCACCACGCCGAGGCTTGTTGGTCAATAACGAGCAATTCTACACCACGACGATCTCCGAAGACCAACCGCTATCGAAAACGACCGACGATTCGGAACGGCGCATGTTGAACATGTTGACACCGGAACAAGCTACCGAGCAATTGAGGAAGCACGAGGAATCTTATTTGGTCAATCGTGGCAAGGGTGTCGTCCGATACGATATTTCTCAGGTTCCCAGCAACTCGCCGATCGAGGATGACCATGCCGAGTTGATTGTTGAAGTGCCATCCACATTGGCAGCTAATCAGAATGGGGAAGCAAGCAGTGATTGGTCTTTCTGGGCTGTATTTGATGGTCATTCGTGAGGGCTACTTGAACTTATCTACAGTAGGAATAAACGTGCTGACACCATGGTAGGGGCTGGACCACGTCTGCCAAGCTCCGCAACGTACTTATCTCATACGTTGCGAGGGAGCTTAACGCCACATACAAGGCTGCCGCTACTGACCCTTCAATCTTGACACCTTCGTCGGAGGCTATTGATGCTGCCATCAAACAAGGATTTGTTCGCCTCGACCACGATATTGTGAATGAGAGTGTCGAAAAGGTCCTCAAGGCCAAGTCGAAGCGCATGGCCGCAGAACTTCTTGCGCCTGCTCTTTCAGGATCTTGTGCCCTGCTTAGCTTTTACGATTCTCAATCCAACAACCTCAAGGTTGCAGTTGCGGGCGACTCTCGTGCCGTTCTTGGTCGCCGTGGCTCCAGTGGGAAATGGACTGCCACAGCGCTATCTGAGGATCTGACTGGCGGAACTCCCTCCGAAATCAAGCGTTTGCAGGAAGAGCACCCCGGAGAGCCCTATGTGACCCGCAACGGTCGGATCTTGGGTCAGCTGGAACCTAGCCGTGCTTTCGGTGATGCCGTATACAAATGGAGCAAAGAGATCCAAGACAAGATCAAGGGACAGTTCTTTGGCCGTACCCCCTCTCCGCACCTCAAGACACCCCCATATGTCACTGCCGAGCCTGTCATTACCACCACTAAGATTGATCCTTCCAAGGGTGACTTTGTTGTCATGGCCACCGATGGCCTGTGGGAGATGTTGAGCAACGAAGAAGTTGTGGGCTTGGTTGGTCAATGGATTGAGCAACAGCAGTCTGGTTCCTCCAACAAGGCTTGGCTCCAGGGCTGGTTTTCTTTCGGCGGCCAAAAGCACCTGCCTGTTGAGGCAGCTGGTGACGTCTCCACCGCTGGCCAGCGCCGCCCGATTCGCCAGCAGCAGTACGACATTTCCGGCGCAGACAGCCGATTTGTGGTTGAGGATAAGAACGCAGCCACCCATCTTGTGCGCAATGCCATGGGAGGCAAGGATAAGGATATGCTGTGCGCCTTGTTGACCCTACCCAGTCCTTACTCTCGTCGGTACCGGTATGTTTTGTTTTTCCGCCACATTTGGGCTAATATCACACAAGATTGCTAATTTTTTTTTCTCCCAGTGACGATGTCACCGTCGAGGTCATCTTCTTCGGCCAGGGTCCTGACTCTCGTACCGTTGAACGCAACGAGGAAGCCAGTGCTGCTGAGAAGGCTCCCAAGTCTAAGCTCTAGGTTTTTCTTATCTATGCTCTACTACATATTGCAAACGGAGCATTATTTGCATTCGCTGATCTCGGCCATCATTGAGTATGGTTAAACGACTTACAGGGATGCTGCGAAACATAGAAATCATTTATTTCGATATTTCAAAGATGGTTTATCATTCGCATCACTGGAGTTTTACAAGAATGATGGCTGAGTTGGAGGTTTTTTTTTTCTTATCATTTCTTGTTATTCCGATATCCTCTGCCTTGTACAGATGCTTTCCTCTCTTAGTTCAATGAATGGTTGAATCTATTGCGATCAATTGATTGCATTTGACCTTTTCTTGCAAATATTGTGCTGACTACCTAGAAGTAAATGCGTGGACTCTAGTACCTATGACTGAACTGTATATAGGTATTTACCAAATTTCCAAGATTATGATCTGAGAATTTGCATAAGAACAGCGTTTCGCTAACATTGGGAATATTCAATAGCATACATGCAAAGACAATATTATACAACAAATTATACAAGCTGTTTTTCTTCCTTCGGTGTTGCTCGCTTAGAACACAGGCAGAAGAGGGTGATTTATTTCCTGAAATGACCCCCAGAGGTGCCGTGGATTCGTCACCTGTGTTGCTGGCCTGTTGGCTTCTCATTGATTGGGAATCCGAGACATAGTGTATGAGCCACAGCGGTTCGGTGTCTTAAACTCATCAGGACTTTCACGATGTCAACTAGTCACCCCGTCTGTAAGAACGGTAGCGCATGACAATGTGCGTCCAAGGTGTCTGCAGAAGGAAAATGTCCAAAACCTCAGCGGACCTTCAGATTCAAAGAGAAAGGATCTCCGCCCTTCTGGAATTTCGTGAATACAGGCTTGTATGCTGGAATCGGAGGCCTTGAGAACATGTATTTTTCCAGCAACCAAGTCTGGAAAGTCGCAACATTGGTACTGGTAATCCAGTAGATCAAGAGCGCAGTAGGCATATCATAGAACCAGCCCGAGAATCCAACATTGACAGCAAGAACCTGGATGAACACTCGCAGACCGCTGAAGAACATAGTTTGATACATCTGGAGCTTCGGCATCTCAGACATATCGAACCTGGAGACAGACTTCCATCCCATGTTCACATTCAAAAGAATAGACGCCGTGAGAAGGACAGGCAATGCTCCGGTCGGGTCACCGGCCAGGAGATCGGGGAACCAGAGAGCGCCTTCATTGGCGAGTGATGACTCTACGGTCAAATGGAGAGACTGAACAGCCTCTTTTGCTGCATCCTGGGTTGGTTCGACCAGCGAGAGTAACCAGGGTACTAAACCGTTTGTATTGCCACACATCCCACGGATACTTTCCATAAGCGATATCCAGACAGGTATCTGAGCGAAGGCGAGGAACTTGGACCAGGGATTCACATGAAATGTTTTTCGCATCATCGCCGAGACTCGAGCCATTTCCTTTCTTATTTTGGCTGGTGACGGATCCTTCGTAGTATACATGGCGATCCTCTGGAAGGAATGTGATAAGGGCGCTATATCTCGTTCGCGACGTGCGTGGAGTCGTGTATAGTATTGTAGTGGAAATCCGACGACTGTTCGGACGATGACCGCCGTAAGAGGAATGGAAGCGACCCATGGGAGATATGTAATATTGTGTACACCGTGAATCAGACCTGCGGAGGCGTCTAATGCGACATTGATGAGATTGGGTGCTGGCTTGGTAGGATGGAAGTATCGAATATGCGATGGTGTTATCGGCGACAAGGGTTTTCGAGACGATACCCTGAAGATCCGGGAAGAAGTGCGAAGTGTATTCATGATTGGCAAGGAACTGGATCCCAGTCCACGAGAAACCAAATCGCAATCGCTCTTTTTGAAATTATGAGACGTTCGTCGATGTTGAATCGGAAAGGAAAAACAGTCTCCACATCATGTGACGCGTATTGTAAGTTACGCATTCTAGCAACACGTCAACTTCTTTGAGTTGATCTAAACCACTTTGATCTTTCCATCCTACAAACTACTACTTCCTAGTAGCATGCGCGGATCTTGGTGATCAAACTGCGACCATGGCCTTTTTGTCCACCGCCATCCTCGCCCTTGTGGTCCTCGTTACCTCCGTCTTCCTCCTTCCACGGCTAGCGGGGACGCTGCTTGGCCTAGTATTTCGGAGCGTGGGCTGGCTGATCCGCCGACGAACACGATCTCGTCGGGATTATGTGATCGCGCGGGCGCGGTCAGATGAAGAAGAATACCGGGCAGCACATCCCAAAACCTCCAAAACACATGCTCTGGCTCGGAGCCAGGTCGAAGATGAGGATTGGGAGAAAGTTGATAGCTCCGGTGGGGCAAAGACTGCGACCAGCAGTGATAGCGGAGAGGGCTCAAAGAATGAGGGGACTAGCTCTGACGAATGGGATGGCATTATTGGATTCTTCCACCCGTTTTGGTATGATATTCGAAACCAAAATCGCTTAGACAGGAGCTTGTTTATTAACTATTTGTTGTTAGTAACGCCGGCGGAGGTGGAGAACGTGTACTTTGGGAAGCAGTTCGCGCAACACAGAAACGCTGGCCAAAGGCCGTTTGTGCTATCTACACTGGCGACCATGAAGCTAATAAGACGACAATGTTGGAGCGGGTGGAGAACAGATTCAACATCCACCTGCACGCCCCGACTGTTGTCCTACTTTACCTGACGACAAGAAAATACGTGGTCAGCAGCTCATACCCGTACATGACACTGCTCGGCCAATCCCTAGGATCACTGATTGTCGCCTACGATGCTTTCAACCTTTTGGTTCCCGATGTCTTCGTGGATACCATGGGATACGCATTTACATTGGCGTTGTGCAAGTGGCTTTTCCCTACCGTTCCCACTGGCGCATACGTCCACTACCCGACCATCTCAACCGACATGCTCGCCTCTCTCGATGACCAGACCGGCGTGCAGGGCATCAACTCCGGTGCCGGAAAAGGATTCAAGGGAACTGTCAAGCGCCGATACTGGCAGCTTTTCGCCCAGCTCTACGGCTGGGTCGGCCGCCATGTGGACGTCGTCATGTGCAACTCATCCTGGACAGCGGCCCACATCCGCGCCCTCTGGGGCACCAGCAAGCCCATCGTGAACACCACCAACGAGAACGACGACGAAGGAACCCCCGCATCTCCAGCCGTCGTCTTCCCGCCAACAGCAGTCGCAGAGCTTCAATCAACCATCACCGTCGACGCTGAGAGCGAGAAAACCCGCCAACCAGTCCTGCTCTACATCGCGCAGTTCCGGCCGGAAAAGAACCACCCGCTCGTCCTGCGTTCGTTCGCCCGCTTCCTGCAAGAACGCTCCCGGAACCCTGTTTTCGCAAACACCCCGCCCCCGCGGCTCGTGCTGATCGGCTCAGTGCGCCACAACAGCCCCGATGAAACTCACATCTATAACCTGCGTCTGCTAACTCACGAGCTGAAAATCCGCGAGCATACCACCTTCCTCTGCGACGCTAGCTGGCCCGCGGTGCTGTCGCACCTCGGCACGGCTTCCGTTGGCGTGAACGCCATGTGGAACGAGCACTTCGGAATCTGTGTCGTCGAGTACCAGGCCGCGGGTCTGATCTGTGTGACTCACGACTCGGGCGGGCCCCGGGAGGACATTGTGATTGATCTCGGTGACGGAGCGACGGGATTCCGGGCTGAGACGGAGGAACAGTTTGCGGGTGCGTTTGAAGCGGCGCTTGCGCTGCCCGTTGAAGAGAAGATTGCGATGCGGCAGCGGGCGAGACGGTCTGCGTTGCGATTTACCGAGGAGGAGTTTGCGAAGAAGTGGTTGCGTCAGGTGCAGAAGTTGGTTCAGGCGTCGCGATAGATGTCTTGCATGTTTTCTGCCCTTTATTCTTTGCTATAGATCAATCCCCAATGTCCTTCGCTTGGTCATCATCTTGTAAATATTCACCTGATTCTATGCTGCTTGCTTGCCTAATATACCCTCTTTTCAACCTAGCTTTATAGTTGTCAGGCTGGGCCCGAAGCCAAGGCTTATTCCAGGATTGCAGGAATCAAGTAAATTCCACACCACGACGCAAAAATTTACTGTTTGTAAGTTGATCATATTGGTATGGTATAATTCCTCATTGAGGAAATTCCAAAAGAAAAAGATCCAGAAAAAAAAGGCAGACGGGTATGATAAGGGGAAAAGATGTCATCAAACGCATCAAAGAAGCTACTTTGTGAAAGCAGTAAAACAAAGAGCCACAGTATAGTTGAAAGGATACAAAAAAGCCCCGAGCCAACATGCAGCTGAAGAATGAAAGAGAGAGAAAAAAAAAGACATTCGAGGCGATAAATGTCGGTGTATCAAATGAAAAGAAGCCAAATCCCTCCTTGCCAGCCAATGGCGGAAAGTAAAACAAAAAATCCTATATCTCAACGCCAACCCCTTCTCTATTCAAGCCTAAAAGCCAAAGAAGGAAAACCAGACAATCATAAAAAAAAATGCACAAGTCAAAAGATGCGAGAATGCCCACGAGCGGGGGTGCTATTCTCACAGTTGATATATGGGATTGGTATAGATGATGAGTTTCCTGTCATCATGAACTCCACTTTTGATCAGAGTATCCAGGATCAACTCCGTACATGCCGGGTTGATTATTGGTATAGCCACCCATGCCATTGCTGATGCCCGAGTCATCATCATCGAAGCCAAACTCGCCCCCAGAGCTGGCATCATAGCTACTATGGCCACCAATGTCACTGGGGTCATCACCCGCAGCAGGAATTTGATCCCACTGTAGAGTTTGAAGAGCTGGATACTGGGCAAGCAACGCTGCTGGCAAAACAAAGTTACCGGAAGTCTGCCCATCCATTCCGGTCACGCCAGGCATCACTAGCGGTTGAGGAACGGGTTGTAGATGGCCGGATGGCTGTTGTTGCTGTTGTAGTTGCTGATGTTCGAGAAGCACTCTTTCACGCTCCATCGATTCCTCATCAAGCAGAGGCTTTATACAGACCCGTCCTGCCTCGGATCGGAAATGACGCCCTAAAGCATCTGCACGTGCGAATCGGCGACCGCAGCCCCAGTTGCCGCCCCTTGAAAGATCGCCTCGACAGACGAATTTCTTTTCACCGGAATGGAGTCCTTCGTGGCGTTTTCGATCATGCTGTCTAGCAAAAGCTTTACCGCAAACCGTACAAACGAAAGGTCGCTCATCAGTGTGTGTCCGGAGATGGGAACGCAGGTTATATGCACGGGTGAACCGCTTTGGACACAGAGTACATTGAAATGTGGCGGGGTGCTTCTGAACGCGTTTCGAATCGCCGGGTATGGCACCGGGGCGCTGGGGGTCTGCTAAATCCAAAATGTAGTTGCGACTTTCAATCGAAGATGTTGACAGACGGCGGTTTGATCTTGAGGGGGATGCATCGCGTGAACCAGGGTTGCTTCGTGAATGAGGTGATAACGACCGTGGCGAAGTAGAGGCTTGTGCCTCTAGACTGGCGGCCGAGGTAGCGGGAGATCGTGAACGAGAAGCCGGGTGCGAGTAAGGGTCGGATTTGCTGCGCACTCGAGATCCTAAACTAGAATGAGAAATTGAAAACGCTGAAAATCGAGTATACACGAAAACTTACTCATTGCTGGAGGACTCAAAGAGTCAAAGTCAGCAGCCGGTTTGGAGGGACCAAAACTCGGAATTCGCGACGGTGGAGCAAATTCCACATTGATTGAGGGTGGAGCCATCTGAGATGCTTGTCCAATATCGGAGCCATTCATCGCATTCATCATCTCATCTGACATGCCGTACATCTCTGTTGGCGCGGGAGGAAATTGGTTGTTGAGGTTGGGAGACAGATAAGGTGCATGTGGGACCATCTCACCCCCCTGCTTTGGCATAAGTTGGGGCGAAATATACGGACTATGGAGCGGACTGAATCCTTGTTGCTGTTGCTGTTGCTCAGAGAGAGTGAAAGACTCGATCCCAAACGCATTATCATACAAAGCGGGGTCATTCTGTGGTACCAACGAAGGAGAAGGATTGTTCTCAATGCCATCATACTCATGCTGAGACAAATATGGGGAGTGGTTGGCTGAAGACACCTCTGATACTTCGGATGGTGCTCGACGGTGACCCCTAAAAGAGGAATGGTTCACCACTGATTGCCAGTCTTGATTGGATTGTGCGCCCATGAAGGCTGCAGTGGCCGGGTCTAAGGAGGTATGACGCGAATGTTGAGGGGTATAGAAAGTGGCCGGTGTGGAGCCCGGAGGAGACATGGGACCGGGTGACGATTGCTGCTGGTCTTGCGACGACGCGGAGGGATTGGAGATGGGGCTGACTAAATCGGCAGGATTGACAGCTTGGTGAACTGATTGCGGTCGTTGATGCATTTGAGGGTCCATCAACAGCGACGACGAGTCATAATCCGGAGCAGAGACACTATTAGGACTGTGATTGTGGTAGGCGGAAAAGTCCATGTCTGCGGTACTAGTGTTGAGAAGATTATAGTTGCCCTCTGACTGCGGTTGACAAAAGCCCCCGGGATTGTGTTCCATCTGATTGACTAGGCTTGCCTCGAAGGACTGGGAGTTGGGAATGTTGCTAGTGTTGATGTTCGGAGGAAAGGATTGATCAACTGGTGGAGCAAGGCCCTGTGCTGGTGGGGAGAGATATGAAGGATAGCCGTACGCGTCCGTAACAGGCATCCCCTGATCGTGATTCGCGTTATTGAAGACGTGGTTGGAGGTGAATGCCATGGAGGGGTCGAGGCCAAGTCCCGTGGGATCGAGATACTGCTGCGAGTGGGGTGACGGGCTCACACTGCGGTGTTTGGAGCCTCCGGGAGACGCGCCGGCGCCTTGATTCTGGTCATGAGACGCCATACTGATCGGGAGAACGCGGTGCCCAGCTCTGGGAATAAAGCGCAGGAGGGATATATAGAAGCGATTTGCGGAGAGGATGCGCGAAGTCGGTGTGCCGTGGTTAAAAGGCGGGCGCCGTGGAGGAAGCGCAAGGAGGAGCGGGGATGGAGATGGCGGAGCATTCGCATAGAGGTAGGAATGAAGACCAACACACGCGCGCACTGTCAGCAACGGTAGGGCATCCTTAAAAAGCCTAATCCAAGGGAGTATATGAGAGAAATGATGGATTAAGTGATGGATTATGATTTCACGTGCTCAAGGCGGTCTGGAGGGGGTCAAATCAAGCGTATTTCCATTTCGCAAATTGGTGCCCTAAAGTGTGTTTGGCGGCTTTTGGCCCACTTCCAGGAAACTGGGGAATTGTGTTTCACCGAGATAATCTTTCTTTTCTCCTCACGGGTACGGAGTACGGCTTGCTGAAGAGAGAAGAAGTTGATCGTCATCTATAACTGGAGAGATTCCAGACTACTATTTTCCCCACTCCGATAACAGATAGGACAACTATTTTTAAATCAGTCCAAATAAAAAAAGGCTTAATTGACCAAGATATGACAATTCCCGTAGGCACCGTCAATCTTCAATTCTACAGCAAAGCTTCAGTTAGAAGGTGTTCTTCCGAAGAAGTGCAGGTGGAGTGTACGGCTAATGCATAGGGAGTCCTAGTTCTTTGCACAGCCACGCAGCTGAAAGGTATCCATGGTTAGTAGCGATTGGACCCGATCGATACCTATTCAGGATTAGCCGCTAACAACTTTCCTGATTAGGATTAACTCGGATTAACCTGAATTAACCTGAATCGGGGGTTGAACTTGCCAAGTTTGGGGGTCAAACCTACTTTACAAGGCAGACTAGTAGTGAAGTCTGCGACTGTCTGCCTTGTCTATAATCTGATAAACGTGTCTGCCTTCGACATATTTAGATCACTCTATTTTCTATGGATATCTTGGAGCCCAGAGCCGTCATGCTTTTTTGCTTATCCTACAGCACTCTTGCTGACATGAGCCTTTTCCCCCCTCTCCCAATTACATCGGAATTATGGGGACGTTTCATGTTTCGACTTGACAGCTGCTTATTCTTAAATGCGCGACACATAGCGTTGGTACCCGACCATATGTCTAACAATCCTTCAAAATAGCCCCTAGGTTGGGCTAGCCCAAGCATTATCTACCGGGCCCTCTCATTATTACCTCCAGAATGATCTAAATCATGATTAGTCATTTTCATGTGAAGTTTCAAAATTGCGCCTTAGGCATACTCTTAAATTCATACGTACGTAGTAACTTTTAAATAAGCACCTAGGGGAGAACACATGCTCAATAGCACAGAAATGACAATCCGAGATTCCCAGATGAAAATGGCTGTCTTCTTTTCTGTAAAGAAAACACATGGTGTTGAGGATATGATCCCCACAAGTTGAACTAACCTGGGAAGTATGTAATCTTCTCTATACTTCTCTTATCCTCTAACCTCCTACATAAAATGCACTTTTCTTTCAAATGTTAGCAATTTATTAACAACCTTTGGCTATCTACTGAAAAGCCCTTCTCACCACATGCTTTTTTCATTTTCCTGTTTCCAAGGTTGTATGTTCTCTGTTCTTCTCCGAGTCCGAGTGCTTAGACCATGTTTGTGACCCTACTATCCAAGTACGGACTCAAGCCCGGTGACAAAAATGATCCATGGATGCTGGAATTCTTCAAAAAGGCGGGGGAAAAGCAATACATAGAATTGTATGTTACTGGTAGTTTTAGTAGGTACATGGATCCTAATTCAATGTTTACTCCGTACTAGTACTATGTACATGACCCCGTCTTTACCCCACATTATCTCCGACATTTACCCAAAAACAAGGTTTCTTCAAGAGATCTTCACGACTTGCGTGTACCTGTCTCAGCAGCTAAATAGTCATTCCTCAGGTTGCATCAACCCCATTTATCCGACACCGGATTATTGGTCGGAGCTGATTCTCCCGATGACCATTTTCAACCTTGAATCCCTGCCGTTTCTCAATGATTCTCCGCGATGGATATTAAATAAGAGGGGTCCGACGGGCTTAAATATGGCAAGGAATAGCTACAGGAGAAAAACAATACATCAAACAGTCATTTTATGATACACAATGCCTGGCGTCTTCTCTCGCCTAGTAGCTCCCACAGTTTTCCTGTGGGCGCTCAGCAACCTCCCCTCCACTCATGCTGTCCAAACAACAACCATCACAACCGACCTTTACCCCCAGATCTGGGCTGGCTGGGGAGTATCCCTGGCGTGGTGGGCGAACATCTTCGGAGACCGCGAGGATCTAGCAGATGTTGTGTTCTCGCTGGACTCGACATACTGGAGCCCCGGAAGCGTAACGCTGCCAGGCCTGGGCCTGAACATCCTGCGCTACAACGCAGGTGCATGCTCATGGAACACCATCAACAGTACCGTCAAAATGGTCCCCTCGGCAAACATCCCCGCTTCCAAGCAGATGGAAGGATACTGGTTGGATGGCCTGAGTACAGACCCCAGCTCCTCCAGCTGGAACTGGACGGTGGATGCCAACCAGCGCACCATGATGCTGAATGCGCAGGCCCGAGGCGCAGATACATTTGAGCTTTTCTCCAACTCGCCCATGTGGTGGCAGCTCAGTAACTTGAATCCCAGCGGTGCCTCGGGTGGCGGGAGCAACCTGCCTGCATCGCAGTATCAAAATCATGCGATTTATCTTTCGACGATTGCGCTGTACGCGCAGGAGAATTGGGGCATTACCTTTACGTCGATCGAGGCGTTCAATGAGCCTGCATCGGACTGGTGGGTCTCGACGGGTACGCAGGAGGGGTGCCACTTTGATGCTGCTTCTCAGGCTGCTTTGATCCCGATTCTTCACGAGGAAATGAAGGCCCGCGGCTTGGATAGCACTGTTATTGCCTCCTCGGATGAGAATACGTTTGAGTTGGCTCTGGAAGGGTGGGATACGATTACTAAGGCTACGGAGAAGGCGGATGTTGGACGGGTTAATACGCACGGCTATGAAGCTCTTAGTGGGCCGCGCTCTGATCTTCGTGCTGCGGCTACGAGCGCTGGACAGGAGCTTTGGGATAGCGAGTATGGTGATAGCGACGATACTGGAGCTACGCTCGTGCAGGTTATCATGGATGATATCATCTTGATGCAGCCCAATGCTTGGGTACATTGGCAGGCTGTCGATTCCTCGGACTGGGGATTGATTACTGGCGATATCACAACTGCTACTCTTGATGGTGCGACCACAAAGTACTATATGCTGGCGCAGTTCAGTCGTCATATTCGGTCCGGAATGCAGTTTCTGAACAGTACTTCGAGCAATGTTGTACCGGCTATTAACCAGGATAACGATACACTTGTCATTGTTGCGGCGAATTGGGATGCTGAAGAGACGTTCACTTTTGATCTTTCGGCCTTTGCTGAGATTCCGGATGATGGCACGGCGGTTAGTAGCTGGCTGACGGATACATCTGGTGACAGTCTATATGCTAGTGCCTCTGGGGTGGTTATTGAGAACAAGAGTATCTCCTTGTCTATACCGAGTGATACTGTTCAGACATTTGAGATTTATGGTGTCAAGATTTAGGGTGGTGGGCAAGAGAGAGATATCGTGTTCAAGCTAATCACATCTTTTGGAGAATACATGAATTTGTACATGAGAACTTTGGAATAACTCTAATTTATCAGAAGCAGGCCACTAGTAGTAGATGGAAGAAAGGAAAGATCCAAAAACCGATTCATGGCAGTGACTCATGAGTCGTCGTAACGTTGTGACTTTTCTAAACCGCGCGCTCCCTTACAAATACTAATAGGCGCGCCCATATGTATTTGGATGTGACCAGTGAACAATAGGCACTCACTATTTACTATACTCTACTATGCAGTTTTTCTATGAAGATTCCTTACTAAGGGGAAAACATCCTCATAGTTCGAGCTTTGCAAAATTAAGAGGCTGTACGCCATTTTTGCAAAGTAACAATATTGATGATAATTTCTTTAGCTCTATAATGTATCACGTAAAATCCCATCGACTCCAGACGAAAGCAAATCTCAGCTTCTATACTAAGGATTGGCACAATTCCATTCATCCTTCTATTTATGAATTGTAAAGCCCCTTCAATCCCTAAAGCCCAAAAATCAACATCAGTAAAAGCCCCTGAAGCTCATCATGAAAACTCCCAGTCTGACCAAACTTACCGCTGCATGTTTAGGCTCAACAAAAAGACTCTTCGCCTCCGCAATAAGCGTCGACTCTCCCCGTTCACTCGGCAAAGTCTCAACCCAACCATCCACCCACGCCTTCCGACCCAGCACCTTAGTAACCTTTGCATGCACAACAAAATAAGAATCCGCCATCGCCGGGCTCCGATAATCAATATTCAAATTCGCAGTCACGGCCACCTTTTTCTCAAAGACCGGACAGCAACATCGCGCCAGACACTCGTCAAGCAAGGTAGCGAGAAGACCGCCATGAATTATGCCCTCGTGGCTGCACATCTCGTTGCCCAGGTGCATTAGCATGATCATGCTTTTCCCGGGATCCTGGAACACGTATGGTGCCACGCTTATTCTCTCAGGCCCGGCTAGGACCCCCGTGAGGAGATTGCGCGATTGTGATCGCGGGCTTTCGAATACGTTGAGGTGGGGTCTTGACTCGTTGAGTCGAGGGTTTACTTGGAGGGATCGGGTTAGGGGGTGGGACTTGATGAATTGTTCGATTAGGGGCGCTGGCGATTCTTCTTTGGCCCAGAGGAGTTGGAAGACTCTTGTCTTTGGGATTGAGAGGACGGTTGTCATTGTTGCGGGGAGTTTTATATGAATGTAGTTTGCATGTGTGATTTCTGGATATTGAAGATGATTTGCTTTGCACACAAGTAGGAAATACTGGGAGGTGAGCTGAGCTTCATACTTATACCCTCAGGCCTCCGTTTTTTCAGGCCGGCATTTGGAAGTTTTCTCCTACTCGATCGCGAGGATTCCGGGTTATCATCTGCCAATACTCGCCTCTTAGATCGATCATCGATCATCGATCATCGGACATTCCACGTTATGAATAATCAAGACTTCATTTGAGCGTCAATTTGCCCGAAAGGCCCTCCCCAGAAACAGTCACCCACACACACACACACACATGCAACGGACATGGAACAATCACTCGTGATAATCTCCATCCATCACGCAAACCACCAATGGCGATATAGTCGTTCCCATAAGGTTTACCATATCGGGAGAAATAGTATCAATCTCTTCAACCATTCGTCCAGTTCTAATAAATCTTGTAAAGGTGGCTTATCATGGCTGGTCATTGGTTTATCTCCTGCATACATTCAACATACTATGTATCCCTGCTGTCCCTGCCGTACAACCACCAATAACCCCTTGAAGAGTTCCATGCTAACATGATTCGACACATCGTCTAAGATACAGCTTTTATCATGAGCTGACCTTGGATGCCTAAAGAATGTCCGATTTTCATATGGCGAAAAAGCACAGGTATAATGGTGTATGAATCAAATCGCTGATTGGAACGATCGACCGATTTCGCGCATGGAGCTAGTACTTGGGAATCGATACTGGGACACACCCATCCCTTTTGTGTGACCCTAATTCTCCTGGCGCTGGACGCGCAGTTCTGCATGTCGGCAGCCGAAAGTGGCTGCAGATCTATACTATAATGGCGGGCAGACGGTTTTGGGAGGGCCAAAATTGCTGCGCTGGCTAATCTTGAATCAACCTCAATGGACGACGCTACCAGTAATCTGCTGTCGTTGATTCTCGGTGGAAACGGGAAAATCTCGGTTTTTTGGTATTGAAGTGCATTCAAACATTAGATGCTGTGCTACCTGCTTACGTGGAAATTGATGCTAAACTAGTATGCATTAGTCGACAAGTAAGTGCCGAGTGTGTTAGTATATACAAGGATTAATTAGTTAGTCTATATTTGCCTCTTGAGTTCTTTTACATGCGTAGCGCAATTTTATGACATCGAAGATAAAAATACCTAGCAGATAAATTCATGTGTAGACCGCTCCTTCACATGAAAATGTCTTCACATTTACCTATAACGGAATGCCGTTCGTCTATGCCGGAATGCTGCATTCTTGATGACTGTGGGATGTACAGCAGCCCGGCGATAAGTCGGCTTTTTCCCGGCTTTGGTGGCGAAGACCTCACATGCACACGGGTGTATTGATCTACGCAGATGACAGGGCTTGACAACATTGAAGGTTGAGGATCAAACTTGGAAGTCAGAACTTCTTAAAAACAAGTATCCCAATTGATTTTAATATCCAACTTTGATCGGGGCCGTGGGCTGAGAGAAGCATTTGAAAAAAAAAATATAAGGAAGAAATCCTTCAGATGAATTCTCGATAATCTGTCAACAAACTATCAATCCTATCCTCACCCTATGAAACAAACCACCACATGTGCATAGAATCAAACCCGTTGATCTACAGCGCTCCAAGCGCAGTAAAGCTAGCGTAAATCTCATCATTAGAAGTGCTAACCAACAAATTGTTGGCACAGCTACTTCCCAAATCCGCATTGTTAATCCAAGCCGGCTCCCAGTAGTAAATACCCAAGCCACCCGTCACAGCCTCAACAACAGTAGCCAACTCCGTCAAGAAGGTCTCCTGTCCCGCAACCGAGAACGGAATCGAGGTCAAACCGCTCGGGAAAGCGTATTCAGGGTCGGGGCAAGAAACAGGCCAGTTGGTCTCCACAATAACAATGTCCTTGCCGTAGGCCGCGTACATGTCCTTCATACTAGTCTCCAGCGCGGTGAGGGTGGCTGAGGAGCTGTAGAAGGGGTAGTACGAGATACCCATGTAGTCGAAGTCGGTGGACACGAGATCGGTGGTGGAGGCGAGCACCTCGTTGTAGAAGTACTCTTGCTCGGCCCAGTCCCAGCCGTTGTCGAGGTGGATCATGATCTTGGGGGTCGTGGCGAGGTTGGAGTCCTTGACACCCCAGGCACCGGAGTGGAGGAGACTGGCGATGTTGTCGTAGTTGGGGGTTTCGCCGAGGGGCCAGAGGAGACCGGCGCGGATTTCGTTGCCGATCGAGATGATGTCGACTGTTAGGTCGTTCTCGGCGAACGTGTTGCACACTAGCAGGGTGTAGTTGTATAGTTGCCATGTCAGGGTGTCGATGTCCGTGGTGGACCAGCCAGTGGGGACTGTCTGTTTTTGGGGGAGAATGATGTTAGAAAGATGTCTTTGTTTTTTTTTGGTTCTTTCTGTCTCTATCTGGAGTTGCCGTATATAGGCTTGCTCTGTCTACTTACCTGCTCACTGGGGGATGCCCATGTATCACTCAGATGGAGATCAAGGTATGTTCCCATACCGGCCGCCTGGACTCTGGTTGCCAGCTCAATGTTGTAGGCAAGATCATAGGTGCCATCAGTGGGGTCGACCCAGATACGCTGACGAATAGAGTTGATGCCCACACCGGCAGCAATCACCTCCAGCTTCTCTGTGGTTCCAGCCGCATTTTTGTAAGTATAACCGGCCTCCTCTTCGACGAGCAAGGAGGAGATATCCGCGCCGCGGAGAGAGAGCTTAGCGAACACGGCCGGAACAAGGAGCTGAGTAGCGAGAAGGGCCAAAGAAAGCATGATGGGCAATTACTACACTCCAGGGTGTGTCTTGTCTGATCTGTCTTTGGAAAGTGGGCTGAGCCTAAGTCAAGACACAAAAAAAAAGCATTCACTCCACGAGATTCGGTCTCCTTTCTATACTCTGTGTTCTCTCTCCTCCCTGCCTCGGTGCCTCCCTTAACCCGGATTCAAACGCAAGCCAAGGCGGCCGAAATTTCCCCATCGCGCTCGGTTTCATATCGGCTTTCCGCAGCTGTCGAGATAAATTGTCCGGAAAACATCCGGCTTGGGACTAGTTTGCGCGGTGAAACGTCCGTCTGATGGTGCGGCGGGCGGGGTGGATTCAGGCTGAAGACTCGAAAGAGAGGCCTTATTACTTTATTTGGGAGTCGGGAGTCGGGACTGGTGGCTTGCCCCGTTTTTCAATCTACATGAGTAACATGACGGATGTGGTGATGACGAAAAATTCTTCAGAAAAGGTACTTGGGCGCTTCGGAGAGTAAAGGTCAGCTGGACTTGGCTTTGCAACGGTGGGCTGAAGGTCCATGCTTGTTTTCTTGTTTTCCCCTTGGAGGTTTTTGCCGATCCCGGTTCGGAGGTTGGCCAAGCAGCACTCAAGCTTCAACTTTGTTCTCCACTGCACTTTGGCTAAATTATTGCATGGCATTTATTGGTGGAATTCGTTGTATAGCTTTGATCGGCTCTATAAGCGAGGTTGGGAACTGACGTACACTTTAGAAACTTGGGGGTCAAACTACCGAGATATTATAGTCAACCCCGCCGGAGTTATAAAATCTGGAGTGCATTAGCCCTGTACATACGGGAGTTATTCCCGGACAGGGGTGAGATTAAATTAATATAGATGTGTGCATGTGTATGGGGTACAAGTAGATGTTTCTTACGTTATACGCAAAGTTCCCTTTCAAAAGTTCCGTTAATCATTTTCATCAATTGTCATTGCAACAGGTGTCCCCACACCTCTCAGCTTCATATATCATGCAGGCATCCTTAGCTGGAAAATCGAAAGAGATCGCAGAGCACCCCCAACGTTCAACATTACATACAAGTATCAGTATCCAAAAAAGAGAGACCCGAGCGCTTTCATACAAAAGAGCAAGCGGATCATCAGAAAGAAATAAAGAAGAAAAAAATATGGAGATAACGTGGTGACGTCGCGCCAGTCACTTGACTGGCACCGACGTCCCGGACAGCAAGAAGCAAGAGACGTCGCATCATGACGGGTGGGAATATGCCACCGATGCGAAATGTGTATATGTACAAGTCATGTAGAAAATGTATGTCAACAAGCTCTAGGATGCCACATAGGTCCAAAATGACTCGAGAAAGCAACCGATTGATGTACATCGACTTCGCCAAATTGAACAAGTGTCGAAGCGAAAGGTGGGGGGGATGAGTTATTTCTTTTGGGAGATTCTGCCCAACATAAGGAGTATTAGACACTGGCTTTCTTGCCAGTAGGAATTGGGGCTTTGGTAGATGGCTTCTTCTTTCCAATCACAAGGATTTCTTCTTCCGACTCTTCGTCCTCGTCTTCATCGTCACAGTAGTATCTAGACTCATCCTCCTCAGATGGGCGAGGAGAGCCTTGAGCGTGTGCTTTGATTGTCTCTCCTGTTCGAAGAATAGAGGGCACTGTCGTTGAGTCACTAGAATCTTTATCTTTGGATTGCAGGTAAGAGCCATCGCCAGAAAGAGACGAAGCACCGGAAACAACAGACGGGATACTAGGATGAGAAGCACTCTGAGACATGCCACTCGTAAAATCGTCGGCAGAAGAGGAGGAAATGGTAGCAGCGGATGGAGTGGAGGCAGAGAGGCGTTGACGAGGAGGATCAGCGGGACATCGAGTATCCCGGGGAGGAGCCAAATTCGGCAAGTGGAGAGAGTCGGTAGAAACCATTGCACTCTCAATGTGAGTAGAAAGTGCATTATCTGCGCTGGGCTCGATATCGCTCCTTCGGCGGCGTAAAAGCGCCTCCTTGGTGAGGTGGAATGAGTCCGCAGAGGAGTTGGCGGTAAGCTGATGAGAGCGATTACGCCGGTGCCCAGATGCCATAGCCGGGACGCGGGAAGGTGCAGGGCTTGCGGCGTGCCATAAGCCTGTTGTTCGTAGATGGCCCACAGCAGAAGCAGTGCTCACGGCAAGGCTGGGCTCGGACCGACGATCTCCATCCAAAGAAATTGCATCTCCAGAGGGGGATGTTCGACGACTCCGGCTGCCGTAGGAGCCACGCGAGTCACGTCGATGTGCACCAGTGAACAAGCTACCAAAGCCAGTTGTCCCCAAAGCTTCTATAATCGAGGGAGTTCCGGTCCGCGGTCGGTTTGTCGGCGTAGCGTCGAAGTTGGACTGCTTGACCGTCTTTGTTGACTCCGCAGTAGACATTGAGGACTTGGCGCGCCGAGGAGGGCCAGGTCGAGGTGTCACACTCGACAGAGCAGAAATCTTATTAATATCGGGGAGGAATGATGCATTATCAAAGTAGTTACCCCAAGAAGATTCTTCCACGGGACTTGCTGTGACGCTCTGGGCCAATGGGTGTTCTCCTTGAATGAACTTGGATGATCGGATGTCCTCATCCCCTTTTAAACTTGACCGGCGACTACCAGACGGAGTTTTGGCAAATGTCATCATGCTCGAGGCCGCCGAAGACAACGTATCCGAAGAATTATTACCCGATCGCTTGCGAGCCTCCTTATCCTTGGAGGATCGGCCGCCAAACCACTTTGCGACGTTGGATCGAACACGCTGAATGAATGGCACTTTGCTGACAGCGCTGGTGACTTCCTCACTAGAGACCTCAATTTTCTTCCCCTTACTTTGATAGCCTGGGTCGCTCTCTTCAACCCATGCGCGTGGATTGGGAAGACCGTGTAGAGTCCAAGGGTGGTGTTTGATCTCTTTCAAAGTAATGCGCTTGAAAGGATCTTTGGTCAACAGGCGGCGAAGCAAGTCGTACAGTTCATCGTCGATGTCTTCGTAGACAAGTTCATCACTATTACGACAGAATTTCTGACCGACGTCTAATGTTTCATCCATGACAGGAACGAGGCGCTTGCGTGGAATGAATACATCCTTCTTCACAATCGTCTGAAACATGCTATACTCGTCATCAGAGACAAAGGGAAGACGGCCAAAGACCATCCCGTATAAGGTGACTCCCAGAGACCAGACATCGATGGCCCCCGTGATCTTGGGTACCGACCCAATTTCTTCCAAAAAGTCATCGCCAGTGTAGCATAGCTCCGGGGCGTAGAATGCAGGGGTGCCGACGGTTTTGGACAGCTCACGGGCATCATCCAGCTCAGTTGCGTCGGTCTCGCCTTCGCCCAGTTGCTCCTCTTCCTCATCGTGCAATGGCCGTCCCAGGTATGAAACGCCAAAGTCGGAAATTTTAACGCGATAGCTGCTGGTGACTAATAGATTGGCAGGCTTAATATCACGGTGAATGATACCCTGAAAATGGAGATATTCCAGTCCAAGAACCGAGTCTCGGAAAGCGTTGCGAGTCTCGGGAATAGTCAAGCAAGGGACATAAGACAAGTCATCCGCATCGGCGGACCATTCAGGCTCAGATGGAGCATAGCCGAGGCTACTGGATGCTGTGCTGAAGCGTCTTTCAAAGGGAAAATCTGCGTAAGCACCGTACATGGTACCTTCGACCGCGGACAAGGCTGAGTCGTGG
The DNA here is from genome assembly GCF_028828195.1 of Penicillium verhagenii. Classification (NCBI taxonomy): domain Eukaryota; kingdom Fungi; phylum Ascomycota; class Eurotiomycetes; order Eurotiales; family Aspergillaceae; genus Penicillium; species Penicillium verhagenii. The sequence goes on along the minus strand of NW_026643166.1, from coordinate 296,107 downwards.
GCAGAGGATTGACTGGGAGATGAATCTGTGACTGCAACCGATCGAGTGGATGGCCGCCTGATTGGCAGCCCGAGGCCTTCTTCGTCTTCTTCTTCATCCGAGGTGTCTGCTCCATGCTCCAGACTCCAGGCAGGAATGGGTCCTTGTTGTGCATCTGCGGCCTGCGCTTCAACCCTTTCCCTAGCCCTTTGTCGTTGACGGCGCAGATGTTGCGCCGTTCGAATAAATTGCTGGCTCTCTTCTACGAATGCCGGTGTATCAGGTATGCCGGCAATCTCTCGCTCCAGACGTAGCTTGTCGACATGAACAATCTCTCGCAAGCCCTTTTTCCGCCAGACAATCTCTCCATTCTCAACATACTCCAACACAATGTAAACTTTTTGCCTGTTGGGATCGTCGATCACCTCGAGTAAGCTGACAACATTGGGATGGCGGGCCTTCTTCAAGATCGCGACCTCCTTCTTCACCTTGTCTTCGGGATTGCCCAGCTTCCCAAGTCGACGTCGTTTTGAGTATCGCTGAACGATTTTGATGGCAACCTGTTGTTTGGTGGTGATATGACGACCGAGTTTCACTTTGCCATGCTCTCCTCGTCCCAATTCCTCCAAAATCTCATACTGGTTGATAAGTTTGTTCCCGGTGACCAGATCTCGATCCACTTCAGCGGTGTGGGTTTCCTTCGGTGGTTGCAGATGGGATGGGTGAAGTAAAGGACCGGTAATCACACTTCCATCATCGGATCCCAAAGATGCAGTGTGTCGGTGACTTCTCATCGAGAAGAGACCTGGACTCGACATGGGGGTGTTTCCGGCCGTACGAGCTGCGCGATGGAAGCGGGGCGCCGGCTCTGTCTGTGACGGGTAGGAGCTGCGTGATCCGAGATGCGGGAGCTGGTAGGTTGGATGGATCTGGGACTGGAGGGAGGCATAGGACTGGTCGGGGTATACTGGGTACTCGGGGGTGTTTTCGGAGTGTCGAGATGCCCTACGAGGACTGCGACCAACCCCACCTTGTTCCGACCGAACATCGACCACGATATCCTCGTTAAGAGCCTGTAAAGAACTTGTTGACGAACGGGTGGATGGTGCTCGGCCGGATGCATAGACGTGAGGGAAAGCTTGTCGGAGGGTTGCTTGTGCTTCGGAGATCTCCACGGCCGCAGTTTTGGGAGCCTGCTTGGTGCTAGTTTGTGCTGCCTGTCGAGGCTCTGGTTTGTCATTTAATAGAGACAGCGCATGTAATGATTCTTCGGACCGGTGCATCGGTGGCTTGGGGTCCGCGCCATGGCCATTTCGAGTCGCCTGTTCCGACTCCTCAAGACCAAGGACCGAGGACCCGCGTTCCGTCATTTTTTCTTCTTATTCTTCCGTTGGGATTATACGTGTGCGAAGAAGCGGAATAAATTTAGACGTGGGGGCAAACGGTGCCAATGTTCCAGTTGAGCATCCTTCTCACAATGGTGTGCCTTTTTTTTTTTTAATTGAACCAGGAATTCCCTTCACGAGCTGATAAGCTCAAATGACACACACGACAGGATCATTACTCTGCGACTCAAGGCAGATTGGGGCGAAAGACCGTGTACCGGACAGCGGGATGCCAAAGGGGGAGGGGAAGATCGTAGGCCTGCTACTGCACGAGGGAATTCGTGCCGATCCCACACACGTGGAAGGCAACACGGATATGGACAAAATCTTGACAACCAGATGTTTTGGGAAAATTAAGGAGCGCAGTTGATCGAGGTATAAATAGGCGGTGTCGGGAATGGATTTCAAAGGGCCACGATGTCGGAGAGGGGGGTAATAGGTGGGAGATGCGGGAGATTAATGGGTGAACAATTCGAGAAGGAGAGTCCAAATGAACGGCAAGATAAGGAAAAAAGGAGAGGAAGTAGAAAAAGAGGTCCTCGAAGAAGATGATGGGAGTTGGAGAGCTCGAGGGGAGAAAGGAAAGGGAGGTTGGGTTTGGAAGTGGGTAATAGGGCAGAGCGAAGATCGGATGCCAAGGGAAAGAGAGAATCAAATACCAATGACGATGCACTCGCCCCACGAGAGTTGGGAAAAAAGGGAAGAAAAAAAAGGGAAAAAAATAATTAAAAAAAAGAGTCAAAGGTAAAGTAAACTGGATACCAAAATAGTTTCAAAGTTAAAGATTCAAATATGATAAATTTACAAGAAAAAAAGAAAAAGAGACCTTAACTTCAGTGGGGCCTTGTCATGTCCCTAAATTAGTTAAATACTATCTGGTATAGAATACTAGTGGCCACTGCTTACAGCTTCGGCCGACACTCCGGCCTGTGGCGATCTTAATATGGAATCTTTTTATACCTATATCGTACTATCATTTTATCTTCTTTTTTTTTTATCTTTTTATCTTTTTTATCCGTACTCATACGGGATATACGTTAATGTACGTTAGATTACGTCGAGGACTCGAACTTGATACTGGGTGGAACGCGAATCAGATCGTATTCCCGTTTTCCTTAGCTTAGATACCAATGGGTCTTTACCAAACTGAACTTGATATAAAATCTTCTCACTTTCCTCGTATTCCCTTTTCATATAGCTTGAAGGGAAAGCGGATAAGACTGGCTGAAATCATGCCCTTTCAACCATGGTGGAATTAGTTGCTCTTGTAATGTTCTCTCTCTTTTCTTTTTCAAAATGTTCATTAGTATCTACACCGCCAAGTCTCATGTGGAGGATCACCATGTACTTTGTCAGGACGTTCTGGGGTTTTTTTTCTTTCTCAATGTTTCTTTCCTCTCTTCTCTCGTGGGCTTATTCCTCTTCTGGCTGTTTTGATCTTCTCCAAATGGGCATTGTATGACTCTCTCATCTTCCCGTTTCGTCTACAAGCAGCCAACGAAAAGGAAAAAAAAAAAAAAAAAAAAAAAAGTCCGACCTCAGCGTTTAACCCCGGTCCCCATCTACGGGTACCCGTAATCCTTGGGTGAACGAGCCTGCCATTCTCATTCCCCAATCCCCTCCCCAATATCACTCTTTCTCTTCCCGCCAATCGCACCACTTCCCCCACGGCATAACAACGGCTCAACTCGGTAAGAGTCATGAAACTAACTTCTGACAACCCGAGCACCTGGAGTTAAAAGAAAAAAGTTCCCCTTCGCCTGTCGGGTCCGTGGATAAGTGGATACAATTCCAATGGATGCCGCTGCCTTTTGATGGGCTGGAACAAAACTACGCCCAACATTCCGGGAGATTGTGGCGAGTCAGGGGGGGGAAGTAGGTTGTAGGCTGTAGGTACAGGTAAGGAGCAGGGATTGGCTCTAGGTACACTTGCCCCTCTGCATATCTCTTGCGACCGCACTAACGCTGGATGTGGTTCGTGGGGATACCTAAAGAGATACTTTGGAACCTTGTAACTTTTTTTGCTGGTATATTTTATCCAGTGCTATATCCAGCTATATAATTGAGGGTTGCAGATGAGGGATATAGTCATATAGAACATATAAGCTGCAGCAAATATACTCATGTTCAAATTGCAAAGTTCCCCTGCAAGAGTCCTCTTTTGTCTTGTTTTAAGTCGTCAAACGCCCGAGCGCTGGTCCGTGCGGGATTGAATCCGTCGATTACATCATACAAGGGTCTGGGCCCCGCTATAGGTTATCTAATCCAGTTTTCTCTTCACTTGACTGTATTACTCACGAGTCACGGATCATACAGTATACCTCTGTGACTCTGTGGCGTGCAAATCTTTGGTTTTTGATGGAAAAAGTGAGTTCAAAAAAATAAGGGAAAAGAAAGACCCCAAATTACCCGGGTTTTATGGAATTTACACATCGGAGAATGTTCGAATTTGTACAGTATTCTCGATTACATGTGCAGAGAGGCACAGCGCCGACTCCGCCGAGTACAGCACACTTTATGGGTCGCAGGTCGTCGCAGGGACCAAACAAGTCCTATTCAAAGCCCGAGCCCAATACACAAGACAAAATAAAAATAATCGAAAAACTGAAAAACTGAAAAACAGTGCCCGATACCCGACAAAACCTCCAAAAAGGCACTAGTCATAAAGTCCAACCACTGGCAGAAGCCAGACTAAAGGCTAAAACTTCCCATTCTCCGAGATACGGAAAAGCTCCAGGGAAAAGGGAAGGGAACTGTGCCCACTACCTAGTATGTAGTGGATTTCTTGTCCCGATTCTTGGCTTCCCTCTTCCGCATTAGTGTGCAGCCCTTGCCGCTTTTTGCCCTCTTTTTGCCCTCTTTTTGCCCTCTTTTTGCCCTCTTTTTTGCTCACTGAGTAAAACTGAGCACGCCCCTGAGCGCCGACCAGTGAGCATTACATAAGGCCCCTGATCTGCTCACTGAGCATGACTGAATTAGGGTGAGTGGCTTAAGTAAGCTATAATAATAAAATAAAGCCTAGTACTAGACTACTAGTACATAATACTAGTTAATAGTCTTAGAACACATTGGGCAAGTCCATCACCCACATCGAAAAGTGCCTCATTCAAATGTTTACGGCATTGAAAAAATTGAGAACTGGTACTTGTCAAAAACTTCACGGTTTCTTTTAAGATATTCCTTGAGTGCTTGATCTTTCTTACCAAAAATGTATCTCGATTCTCAAGTGCTGGATCCCTCTGGAAACTGTCTGAAGGACTGCAGAAAGTCAGGACCAAGGTAAGAGTGACTCAGCTGGCTGGACACAACATCTGACATCATAGAATCGAATGGGCTTCCGTTCAAATGTGCATAGAATAGATTAGGATTCCTTCAGGCACGGAAAAATGGGATTAATATATGAAGCACTCAAGTGCTCGAGATGGGCTGTGTCGCTTACGTATCATTTCCAGCATCATCTACTATATAGCAGAATTCAATCGAGAATGAGGGGTAGTCGGCATCATGTGTTGGCTTTTCTGGCCTAGGAGACTTAGCAGGTGAAAGCGAGATGGTGCTCGTCAAATTGACTAATGTTGACTAATGCAGAACTCGCCGTCCAGGTCCTGAGCTAGAGGAAGGTATAATTCACTATGCAGTTTAGCTATTTCCGCTTTACAGTGCTGAAACAAACAATCTCAATCAAATTTCACTTTATATACAACGTTGAGCGTCGTTGACCCATGGGCCATAGCAAAAGGCTCGGTCCATCAAATTCCGAGATAGAAGACTAAACGTCTTTTTTATCAACAGGTCTTGGAATATTCCCAGCAATGACGTGCCATTAGATTGCCAACTGGTGCCCTAGATTTACGACAGGTTAGGTCCAAATCCCGGGGCAGCCCTCACCACTCAACCCCGCTCTTGTTCCTGCAGATCAACGGAAAGTGCCGGTATATGGAAGGTACTTCTTGGATAACCGACAGCCGATTCCTGCTACAATATCGCTTGTCATTGGTTAGGTCGGCTGAGCTCCTGAAGTCTGGCTGGGCAAGTCAATCTACGACCGGATCGCCGATTTTCGACGCATTCACATCAAATGGAACAACACATTCATATTCCCCGAAGTTCATGTACCATGGAATGCGATATCTTTCAGTGAACCTTACTCAGTCACCAACAATCTCTTCCGCCGTGGGTCATTCGATTCGTCAGGCAGTAGAGAAAGTTGGCGAGATGAGCTCAAGCAATGAGCTATTCAACAGTATACATACCATCATCGATCGATCGATTCAATCGAACCTTCATAGCACTCTGACGGACTGTCCTCATCGTGAAAAGCTCGGCTGGCTCGAACAGGATCATCTCATGATATCGCCGGTTATGTGGAGCTATGATGTGCAGGCGATGCTTCAGGTTCCGGTCCAGGATATGGTGGATTCTCAGCAGAATGCTTCCTCATTTGGCGATGTCCCTTCTCATCCAGGATTCATACCTGACATCGCTCCTGAGTTCACGGTCTTTTCATACCCGTACAGAGACGACCCGAACTGGGGAGGGGCCATCATTCTCCTGCCGTTACAGCACTACAAAGAATATGGCGATGCCAGAATATTATCAACATATTACCCCGCGATGAAAAGCTATCTGTCCTACTTTAACTCGTTGACCACAAATTACACTCTCGATTATGGACTGCGTGACTGGGAATCGCTTGATGATTGCACAGGGAAGCTAATTCCTTCCACTTTCGGATATCAGCAAGCAGTGAAAGGGATGGCGCAAGTTGCGCATTATCTTTCCTTCCCGGACGATAAAAAATTGTATGATGATTTGGCAATTCAAATCTCCACGGCCTTGCATACTGCGTCCTTCAACTCTTCAGCCGGGGTCTACGACTGTGGGTCTCAGGGCGCATTAGCCCTTGCCCTTGAGATGGGTGCGCCGCCGACCGAAGAGATTTTTGCTCAAATTCTCGAGAATTTGATTGACTCAATCATAAACGACACATACCATTGGAGTGTCGGAGAGATCGCATTGCCGTCGTTGTTCCGGGTTCTCCATGAAAACGGGTATGATGAGCTCTTGTATAGTTTGATGAGCCAAACTACTTCGCCATCATATGGCTATCAGGTTCTCAATGGCGCCACGTCATTGTGGGAAGCATGGGATGGAACGAGCTCATCCGGCTCGAGTCTTAACCACCTTATGTTTGGCTATGGTGACGTCTGGCTAGGCCAGCTCTCGGGCTTGCAACAGGTTAATTTTAGTGTTGCATGGGAGTCAATCAACTACTATCCACTATTGGTAGGAAACCTGACTTCGGCCTCCGCGAGCCACCTGACTCCTCGAGGAACGGCAAGTGCTGCATGGACGCTCGAAAATGATGTGTTTCATTACAACATCACTGTTCCTATTGATGCCAAAGGATATGTGTTCTTGCCTGTCAAAGACACAGAGGGAATACTTGGCATAGGCTCCAGCCCTTTCAATGGATCATCTGCACCCGTTGTCGTTGGAAGCGGAACTCATTATTTTACCGTGGCTTGAACTTCAAATAGGTTCTTCGAGCTTTTGGTGCTACATGTTCTTACTTCTTTCTGTTGGTTTCATCCTTGTGAATCTGAATGCTTTTCATTTTTACTCTGCTCAGGAGTCAGGACACTATATGGATACCAACGGGTGTCAACCCGGAATTTTAAAAGTTTGTAATTTAAGCGCAAGAATTTCGTACATGAAGGTAGTGATTGCAGCGAGTCTTGTTGAGCGCTGATGGATGGGTCATGCTGATTCATGCAAGTGTACCCTGAGCGAGAGCGGCCAAAAAGCTCAATTAAGTAATCAGTGAATGGCTAGCCAATCATGCTCAGTAAGTACTCAGTGAGCGCTCGTTTGGTGGTCAGTCACGTGATTGTACTGAGCAATCTGAGCCCGGACTGAGATCTACCCAGTGAGCCTGCTGCCTGACACTGAGCGCCCTCATAAAAGCGGCGGCAGCCAACATAGGGAAGCCCCACTCGGGACAGGAAATAGCCTATGTATAGTTACTAGATACTAGCCTTTTCTTTTTCTTCTCGCCTGCCAGATTTGCCATCACGTCCCCCTTGGCGTTTGACTTGGCTCACAGCCTAAACTATTCTCAGTTTAGCTTCCAAGTTCCCTTCCCCCAACCCCGCATTGAAACCTTCGGGCGGGTTACCGACACCGGACTTTTCTATACAAAGAATAACATACCAGTAGTACTTGCAAAATCCTTGATAATTTAGGGTAATTTACCCACGATGCAAGGACCAGGTAGAATTGTGCATCGGGTGCTCCGTGGGAAATACGGATTAAAATCCTCCGCAACTCCGCCACTTCAAGTGTCCAGGATCATCGGGCTTTGGAGTCTGGACAGGACGCTAAACCATTCACGATTCATAACACTAACCCTGTAGCATCTACCCTAGATGTCCCATGTACCTACTACTCTCCAGCGGGGAAAAAAAGAAAAAGAAAACCAAAAATAATGCCATTGCTAAGTCGCGATTTCCATCTTCAGAATAGCCCAACAACTCCCTACTCTTGAGTACACACAATCCTGATCTGCGTCCATCTCTCGCCACACTTTCTCCTTTGGGCTCCCTCGGGTCCTACCCTCTGCACGCCTCATGTGTAACAATCAAAACATACAAATTAAAAAAGAGAAGACTTTGTGGGTTGGGAAAAGAGAGGGGAAAACTAAAAGCAAAGAGATGATCAATGATGCACATGCATGCAGCATGTGGAATCGCTTGGTCGTAGCGGATCGACCGCCGGGATCTGCAACTTACATGCCCACTCCTCGTTGGTCCGTCATCTACGTGACACAAGCGGCGCGCGCCCTCGCCTTGACCCAGTTCACTGGCGCGTGCAACATCCCATCCTATGTACTACCTCCCTTATTACTCTGTGCTAACGTCCCTTTAAAGCCCGATTTCTAATCAGACAGCCGTACGCCGTGCCTTGCGGCAGGACCTATCGCTTAGAGGGGTAAAAAGAGACAAAGGCCAGAAGATGCCGCCGAAAACTCGAACCAAATGTACATACTGCTGATTCCATCACTGATCATCCTGAGATAGATGATGTACATGATGTACTCATGTACTTGGCAAGAAAGTATCTGGATATTATATCCAGATATCAGGCATACTGTATGTACCCTGGGTTTTGCGCCACGCACATGCTGCCGGTGTACATTTCTAGTCTTAGCTGCCGTGTTATTTTGTTTTTGATATCCGGGCTCCTCCCTTATTGGTTTCAGGTTATACTGAAGAGGAAGACTCGGGATTTTTGATCCGGAGATCGGTATCGGATTACGGTTGTGGAGTGGTGTACATGGCCAAGGGCGCTTTTATTTTTGTGCTATGCTAGCGTTTCATCTGTTTTTGTGCTCGTCCGAGGTTCTAAGAATACACGTTGAGAAGCTCATGCCTTATGAGGAACGGATTGCTCACCGTGTAAGGCTAGTTGAGGAATTACATATCTGGGTTTTTGGGGAAGTGTTGGGGTTAGAGCGGTGTTATAGTCAACTAGTGGAAGCTGGTGGCAAGGAAAATTAGGGTTTGAACATTCCCCGTCGCTTGTTATAGCCGTGCATTGATTATCCCTTTGGTGGCAATATGTTCAATGTTTGTGTAGCCAAATGCTGATCGATACAGAATTGGTCATTTTTGAGTGCATCATGCTTCTGAAGCAGACATTTTCAAATTATAAAACAATAAAATCTTCTTTCCCGTAAGTGAGCCATATTCGTATAAGGCAAGGTTTATTCGAAGTGCGCGTATAGCACTAGTACGTATGCCAGCCCTAGAGGTCTTTGCTACTAGTAGCTGCGGTCTGAACAAATAGCAGAACAAAACAGAACAGAGAACAGATTCCACTGTCTGACATAAGTCCTCAGTCAAAGCAAGAATACAAAGCACAGACTGGAAATAGGGCTTAGACTAGAAGAATAATTAAGGCAAATCTCATCTGGTTGGTGGAGGCGATGAATAAACTTCAAAGGTCAAGGAGTCAAGCCAAGCCGTGGCAAGTCATACAATCAGACAACAAAAAATACCCACACTAAATTGCTAAATTGGAGGAACGGCCCGAGCACCTGCAGCAATGTCAGTCCGAACCAAAAACTAAAACCCCCTAAAAGAAAACACTCGAGACTGTTTCGTGAAGATGCATCTAATCCTTGTCCATTGCCCCTATATCAGAGATTCGGCACGCCTTTCAAAGACGCAGCGGGTGGCTGTGTTAACCCTGGCGCAAGAAGCTCAGGCTTTTTTTTTTTCTCAGCTCCGGAAAAGCTGACATGACCTAGCGGCATAAAGTTCTCCGTGAACTCCTTGGAGGCTCTGATTAGTCTTTCTTGAGGCGAAGAAAAAGCAAACATGCGAGAAAAAAGATGTCGGTGCATGAACATGTAAGGCCCCTGACAGGCTACTCCACGCACAGAGCCTTGTCAGCATGGGTGTAGTTGGCTTGGCCACCCGGTGCCAGCCGTCCAGCACCAGGATCAATTCGGCTAGTAGACCGAGGATTTGCGATTTGCCATGCATAACCGGCTAGATAACCCTTGCCTGCGATGGACAGGTACATTGACCGAAGCCGCGACGTGCATGGGGCCAAAACTGTATCAATGGCACTATCCAAAGCGATTGGCCTGGTCAAAGCGAATTGATTGTTGGACATTTCCTCAAGTTCCCATTGGAACTGAGCCGGAGCCTGCATGCCGAAATCGGCCTTGTGTCGTGTGCATTAGCTTTTTATTTTCTTTTTCTCTGATACAGAGTATCTTTCTTGTTCGATGTCGGTTTTTGTTGTTTTTCGTTGTCTTCTTTTCTTTGCGTTTGTTTCTTCATTAGTTCTGGGCCTTCTAGCTAGATGTTGCTTCTTCGGATGTCTTCCTGATTCCCAGCTTGTCAAAAGCTCACTGTCAGCAAGTAATGCGCTTTATTCAAAGTGTGGGCATTTGATCTGTCAATTTCGGTTGAGACGGAGAGGGGAATCAATCATCTAAGCGCCGGTATCATTGGGATCTGATCTGTGGATTTCTGCGAACTGGCTACACAGATTCAACACGAGCCTGGCTTTTGGGATCCTTTGGTATCTTTGATTTTGGCCTTATCCCCATCAACCTTTTCGAGGCTAGACCTTTCCCGTGGCGGGGGTTGGCGTGCCAACCCACTGCTCCCGCGGGGTTGATCCATGGTTGGATGTCAGCCATTGGCCCACCAAGTTACCTTGAGAGGAATGCGGTATAGTCGATGACTTGAAGAGTTCCAAAAAGAGGGGATGATGATGCTGTGCAAAAGTAGGCAACAGTAATAAAGGCGGAGTAGAGGACAAAAAAAGACAAGAACTTGGCACCTGGGCAGTGTTGAGAGCAATTGTTGGGTAAAAATGGAAATTCCAACTTCTTTCCCGCTTTTCCGCTGTAAAGTCTACGAGCAGAACAATCTAATCACATGGGAAGTGTTGGGTCTTTTTTTGGTGAATATTGAAGAATCAATTGGCCATGAGATTTCTATACATTATCTTCAATGCTCAAGGGAAGAAATTTCCGAAGGAATAGGAGTTGATGAGTTGTCTGGCATTCCATATTTTCTAGATTGTTTTGATAACTCCACATTTGAGACTAAAACAAAGCTTTGATCATAGTTCGATCTTCTAATCCTTTTTTCTTCACACGGCACAGAGCTTGAGTACGAGTACGAATAATCTGAGGTGGAATCCAATTGCCCTTGTTGTTGAAGGCTCACATGTGCACGTGTAAACCCGTAGACTCGTCGTCATGGGAGACCGTTTAATATTCAATGTTGGCATTTTCCTTCAACATCTGAGCACCTACTAGGCAGGCTACTAGTCCACCAAGAACCAAGTATATTCCTTCTCAAATGCCCCCATTATATATTAAAGATTATATTAAAATACGACATAATCAAGCCGTTGAGAGAAGGAAGCAAGGCAAATTCCATATCGGCAATTTCCCACCCCGCTTGGCGACATTGATGAGGCTAGACGCCTAGCAAGAACCGGGAAATTTTATAGTGTCCTGCAGGCCATCTGATAGTCCCTAGATCCACTGTATGATTTTCTGCTGATCAGATTCGCTGAAGACAACATTGGTGGCGGTGGTTGAGGGCAGTGTGCGTAGTCCACGCAATCATGGCCCCAAACATCATTCAGTCACTTTCGTTGCCCGCGCAACCGTGTTGATCGCATGCCGATCTAACCTCTCGGCAATCTATTTGGCTCCTGTATTTCTTTGTAGTGGGCCTCTCAATTGTAAAGGAAAAATCATGCAAATGAAGCTAGATTTATTCTGATTGGTGTTCCCTCTGAGAATAACGAAAAAGAGACAAAAAATCCAGACTTTCTCGGCCCCGATCGGCCGTGTTTACTGTTAGCTGTAGAACCCGGCAGATCGCATCTAAACATCACCGCCGTTACGTACTTATTTCTTTCTCTCTTTACACTTGCTACGCAGCCGTTGAAATTACACGACGTTGAAATTAGTGTCTCGGAGCTTTCTATCGTGCTTGACATGTCTACCGCGTTGCAATAAACATTGCTTCTAGCCCTGTCAACCGCGTGGCGCCATGCTTAACGCTTCTGGAATGCATCCCTTCCCTTGATCCTTGTGTCTCAGATTGCAAATCGCTGCACCATGGGGCTCCGCTCCCACTCAAAGTCTCGTCGACTCGGCTTTTCGTCTTGCACCTTCGCCTTTCTCGCCTCGTCAGCCGCTGCCATTCCATACACACCCTCATCCATATTCCTCGCACCGCAATACAATGATTCACTGGCCTACCTCCTCCGGCCGAGTAGTTCGAGCGCGGGCGGAGCGCAGCTCCTCTCCCTCAATATCTCTTCCAGTATTGATATCAGCAACACATCATTTACCCAGCTCCTCGAGAAAACACCGTTTCAAAGTACCGACCAGACAGCTACCTTTCTTCCCGTTATCGATGACCGAGGCGTGATCACAGTCTACACAGGGAGCTGCCATAACTCATCTGATCAGCAAGAAGTATGGCAATTTCACTCCGACAAAAATAGCACCACGGGCAATGGAACATGGGCTCAGGTATCGGTCGAGTCCGGTGGGGAAGAGACAAAACCAAATTACCTGGCCGCGGGGTTTACTTTTACAGCGACAAACAGCAGTGATAGTTCCATGTATAGCTTCGGTGGAATGTGTCCCTTTGCAAATAGCACGGACCAAACTTGGACATCCGATGCCGACTACTCACAATCGATGGTTGCCCTAGCTCCGAACTCAAAAAAGACGACATACGATGCGACAACAATTGGAACCCGAGCGCCTCCTATTGCAGAGGCCGGAATGGCTATTGTATCTCTTCCTGCCGCATACTCGAAAACGGAGACGCAGCAGGACTTCTTGTTGATTGGTGGGCATACCCGACAGGCCTTTCTCAACATGTCCCAGCTGGCCATATTCTCTTTGCCGCAGGAAAGCTGGAGCTTTGTCACCGTTTCCTCGCAGAAACAAGCAAGGACGGAGTTAGCTATTCGAGATGAGCCTCTGGTAACACCTCGATCGGGCCATGCTGCTGTTCTTTCAGAGGATGGTACGAAAGTATTTGTCATTGGAGGTTGGGTTGGTGACATTTCGACGCCGGCCGACCCTCAAGTTGCGGTCTTGGAAGTTGGTGCAAGCTATGGTGGGTCTGGAGACTGGACATGGTCCGTTCCGTCCTCTTCGACTGGCGATGCTGGAATTACTGAGGGGACTGGGATATACGGCCACTCGGTGGCAATGCTCCCAGGAGGCGTCTTGATGATCGCCGGCGGGTATACCATTCCAAAACAATCCACAAAGCGGTCATCTACGGAAGACAACTCCAAGGTCTATCTCTACAATTCGACATCTGGTGGCTGGGTCACCACGTACACCAATCCCTCCGCTCAAACTACCACCTCTACGTCTTCATCACACAAGCACGGACTCTCATCATCCCAAAAGATTGGACTTGGAGTTGGATTGGGACTTGGAATCCCGCTCGCAATCTTCGCCATTGTCATTGCATGGAGATACTACCAGAAACGCAGGGTCCTGAATCACCGTGACTCGCAGCTCCGTGAACTTGCCCTAGGGGCTGAGCGCCCTCATTTTTGGGGACGTGGTGACCCACTAGCAGCCAGTAGCATCCGCAGTTCTCAGATGAGTGAGAAGAAGGATCCATCTTATCCCTGGTCGGGAAACCACAGTACAAACTCACGGCCTATCTGGAAAGGCAACGATCAAAACGAAAGATATGATTTGCTTGTGGAGGTACCCAGTCCGGATAAGAATATTCGCCCAGATTCTCGCCCAATCAACACATCCGCACTCACCGGAGCTAAGCCTTACAGAATGTCCATGTACTCTGATTGGCGTCGGAGTGATGCTACGGGCGAGATCCACCCCATCGATGAGCGCGAGGAGGACGAAGAGATCCTCCGAGAACGCCTCATGTCAACAATCCCTAAAGAAGAGCAACAAAGGCCCCAGACTCACGATTCCGACGACCCATTCTCAGATACTCCTTTCGCCACTCCCCGAAGCACCATCTTCGGTGTGGGACTTGGTCCTTTCTATACTCACAGGAAGGACATGGGTGCTACTGATGTTGACGGCAATGTGTCCCCAACGAAGAGTGATCGAACATCTACCAACCTCTCCGACTCTTCAGCTTTCTCCTTCTCTTCCACCAAGTCTACAAAGCCAATTAGCCAAGTCCCGCAAGCGCGGGTCATTTACGTCGACAGGGACAGGCCTCTTAGCTGGGCCAGCAGTGGCGGCCACTCCATCGAAGGCGTAGCGGCATCGACACACAGCAGAGAGACAGCCCACAGCGACGTGGACGGCATGACCGCTCCATCAGAGAAGTCATACTCAGCCGACTCCTACTCGACTGCGCGCACCACCATCGCCGAACGCCAAGCTGAAAATACATCCCTCCTCTTCGACGCCGATCAGAGCATTTCCACCGACCCCTCCTCCGCACCCTCACCCTCCAAACTCCCTCCTTACTCGAAGCCCAGGCCATCAGAATGGATGATGCAGACTGTTCGCCGCGCTCTAACAATTACCCGGCGGAGCCCTACAAACCAACTCAAATCCGAGACCGAAACTGCCCCGCTGGCCTCTGGCGTTGACCGTCGCAGTACAGTGCTCGGCCCCGGCCCACACCTGTCCAATGGCAGTGCTATCACGCCCCGTCGTGCAGTCTCGGCTTCGGCAGAGCTGTTCCGGCGTAAACAGGGTGCTAAGGACTGGAATGCTCAGAAGCGTATGTCGGAGAATTATACTCTGGCTCGCTCGACACGCGACGATCTGTTCATCGGTGCACCGGGCTACCTCGGTGACGATGATACTATGGAAGAGGAGGAGGAGGAAGAAGAAGATTGGGATGTCGAGGGTGCGGCTGAAGGTCGCAGTGTACAGGTTACGTACACTGTTCCTCGGGAAAAGCTGCGTGTTGTCAATGCCTCTGCGGCTGATAATATCTCCGAGCGCAGTGTCACTCGCACTCTTAGTGGTCGTCGCTATGTAAGCGGATAAGATTCTCTTTGATCTCGGAATTGTTTTTTTTTTTTGCTTTGTTCTTTCTCTTCTTCTTCCACTTCACTCATGTACTTATGACGGGCTTTTTTTATGGGGAAAGATTGTACACAAGACGCGGCTTATGTTTCCATGATTATGCACGATCGTTTTTCGGAGCGGGATTCTGATTGTCTTATTTTTCTATTTTTCATTCGTTTGATATCCATAGGGTGCTGGTTTTTGCCCTCTTATCGATTTGGTGCCCATTGATGAGTTGTTTGGGCTTTGAGCGTGTGGACTTGATGTGGTGTGAAGATTGGCACTCAGCTAGATACGTTACTTACTCTACAAAATTGAAGAAGGTCCATTCAAACTTAATGTTTGGATGTTACATAAATGTTCCAGATGTCCATCAATGATAATACTGAAGGTAGGCATGTGGATCATAAACATTATCGATTGGAATCGTAGCTCATGCATCCCATTCAACAACATTGAATTTTTGTATCTGAAACTAGATAGCGAGGATATATAACAGGCCGAAGAAGATTTCCATGCAGAGAACCCAAGACCAAGACAGAAACGAACTTACAAAATGAAACAAAACAAATGATATCTATAGAAAATTTTCATGGCCCCGTGATACTCTTCCTTCTTTTTACTTTTTAAACCACACTAAATTACGCACCATTAGGGGCAGTAGCCGGCTTGGTGGGAATAGTGGCAGGCAGTGGCGGGAGCAGGTTCTTCGCGCTCTCACGGGCGTACTGAGCCATGAGGGCATCCATAATAACGAGCGAGGACATAGCCTCAACAATAGGAACAGCGCGAGGCACAACGCAAGGATCGTGACGGCCCTTAGCCTCAAGGATACCCTCCTCGAAAGCGTAGGTAGCAGTGTTCTGGGCCTGGCCAATAGTAGCGGCGGGTTTGAAAGCGACACGGAAGTAAATGTTGGCGCCGTTAGAGATACCACCCTGCACACCACCAGAGTTGTTGGTCTTGGTGGTGAGACGCTGGGTACCGTCCTCGGAGAGGGTCACCATGAAGGGATCGTTGTGAATGGAACCGGGAACCTCACAGCCGCCGAAGCCGGAGCCGATCTCGAAGCCCTTGGTGGCGGGGATGCTGAGCATGGCGTGCGCGAGCTTGGCCTCGAGCTTGTCGAAGCAGGGCTCACCCAGGCCGACGGGAACGTTGCGGATCACACATGTCACGGTTCCACCAATGCTGTCGTGGTTATCACGGAACTTCTCAATGACCTTGGTCATGCGGGCGCCGGCCTCGGTGTTCGGGCAGCGGATGGGGGCGAACTTGTCGACGGTTTCGCGGTCAATGGTCTCCAGCAGCTTCAGGTATTCGGGATCGGTGGAAGCGGTGGGGTGTTCGGCGGTTGGGGGGAAGAGGTGCTCGTTGCCGACGGAGGAGACGAAGGAGACAATTTCGACGTTGTGCGACAGACGGAGGTACTTCTCAGCAATGGCGCCGGCGGCGACACGACCTGGAGAAAAGAAGATGTTAGTTTAAAGGGGTTCTATAGCCTCTTGGTATTGCCTGTTGTTAGGTTTGCTCACCAATGGTCTCGCGGGCACTGCTGCGGCCACCACCACTGCTGGCCTTGACTCCGTATTTCTCGAGGTAGGTGAAGTCGGCATGGCTAGGGCGGGGGTACATGTCCATGGTGCTGCCACCGTAGTCCTTGGGACGCTGATCCTCGTTGCGGACGATCATGCCAATTGGGGTACCCAAAGTCACTCCAAACTCGGTACCTGACTGGATCTCGACGCGGTCCTTCTCGTCACGCGGGGTAGTCAGGGCGCTCTGTCCGGGACGACGGCGGGTCATCTGGGGCTGGATGTCGGCCTCGGTGAGTTGCATGCCTGGAGGGCAACCGTCGACGATGCAGCCGACGGAACGGCAGTGCGACTCGCCATAGCTGAAAGATTGTGTAAGAAATGGCGGTTTGTGGTTGTGGAATTGCCTCCCAACTTACGTTGTGACACGGAAATGATCACCCCACGTAGACATGATGATCGGTTTTTTTCTGGCGCGAGGTTGCGGGGAATTCGAAAAAGGAAGGAGAATTCAAAATATATTTAATGATCAGTTGTTGAGAAGAAGAGCTAGTTCCCAACCAGAAGAGAAAAGCAGATTAATTGGAGAAATGAAGAGTCATAGAAAATCCAAAAATCGAAACACAAGAAATTCGACTCATACAGGCCTGCCTATCTGGGACTAGCGTACCCGACTATCGGCCAGAGAGATGCGCCGCAACGATAATCAAATTACAATCAATCACTTAAAGAACTTCCCTTGCTCCAAATGCTTCGGGGATGCCTTTTATCGACAAGGTGCAGTAGCACAAGGCAATGGGTCCGCCACAATTCCTCCTTCCCCGTTAATCGATTCGCCGAGCTAGCCCGTCGTCCGACTTCCCGGCACCAGATCTACCAGTCATTATCGACCGACCCTTACGTCAATTTATCGATTGAGCATTTCCTCCTGGAAAAGGCGCCAGATGACTCGAGCATCCTCTTCCTCTATATCAACAAGCCGTGCGTGGTAATTGGCCGCAACCAGAACCCATGGCTCGAGACCGGTCTCCACGCGTTATACAACGATCGCCGAGCGACTTCCCCCGAAAACGATGCTGCGGTCTTTGTTCGAAGGCGATCTGGCGGAGGCGCCGTCTTCCACGATGAGGGAAATCTCAACTACAGCGTCATCTCTCCTCGGACATCTTTTACGCGTGACAAGCATGCCGAGATGGTGGTCCGCGCGCTGCACCGTGTCGGGGCTGTCAACACGAGCGTCAATGATCGACATGATATTGTTATCACACCCCCGGACGACCTGGCGCAGCGTGCCAGTGATGAACCGCCATTTAGGAAGGTCTCCGGGTCTGCGTTCAAGCTGACCCGGCATCGAGCACTCCACCACGGTACCTGCTTGCTAGATTCGCCGAACATTCATGATCTGGGCAAGTTCTTGCGGTCACCAGCGCGTGGGTATATTAAGGCCAAGGGGGTGGATAGCGTTCGGTCGCCTGTGGGAAATGTCTCGAGTGTGCTGGCAGACTCGTTCTTCTCCATGCAAGCCGTAATGGACAACATCGTGGAGGAGTTTGCAAGGCTGTACAATGTTCAGCCGGATGCCGTCCGTCGAGCGCGCCGAGCCCTTGCAATGGAGCCGGAAATATTCGCCGGTGACGATTGGGTTTCAGGAACGGTGGGAGACGTACACGGTGATCAGGAACCAGATATTGGAAAGGGGATTGCAGAGTTAAGAGTGAGTATTCTGACTATGGTGCTTATGAACGCGGCTGATTTTTTGACAATAGTCTCTTGAATGGAAATATACACAAACGCCAGGATTCACCTTTTCGACGCACCCCATTGAGGAAGATCCCCGTGAACGTCCACCATTGCCTTCATCGCTACCGCTTTCTGTGAGTTGTCTTCGAGTTTCGGGTTTTAAAGGTTAGTTGCTGACGTTGCACTCAGACTCGTGTTTTCATTCGCGTGAAATACGGCGCAATCATTGAAAGCAACATTTCTGTCTCTTCAGATGCTTCCGTTGCTTCTGATCAAGCTACAGGTGTGCATACCATTCTAAATGGACAACGCTTGCATGAGCTGTCTGTCGAGCGCTGGGCGGAAATATTACGTCAGGGTCTTGGACCGATTGATGGGGAGAACGATGTCTCGCAAGAGCTGGCAAGTTACCTTGGAGGCTTGCTAGGAGGGCGCTGATGCCATACCTGTGGTATCCTGTAAGATAAATAACCTCTGTAATGTATAAACAAAAGGTGACGATATATAGTGATCGGCCAATCAACCTTGTAATCCATTGGGAACCAACTCATTCTGGTAAACGGGTTTAGCTGCAATCGCTCTTCCATAGTCGGACTCAGCAACATCACGATGAAAATGCATTGCACGCCCCCATACATGCCAGTGTAATCGGCCACTCTTGAACCGCCATGAATTCTCAAAAAAAAAAAATCCCCATGTTTATCATTTCGCCAAGACAGACCCTAAGCTTCCCCGCAATACCCCGACTCAGTAAAGATCGACTCTTCTCCGGATAAAGCGACTTTCTGTAGCATTTATTTCCATTGTCATGTAGTATCTGGGCCCGTCCGTGTGGCTGATCAGCCAACATGGGCGTGTTACGTTGAACTTAAAGACCGAACCCCCACATCCCCGCTCAAAGAGCTCGAACTAGAGCATGGCAATGCAGGCAAGACCCTGTTCAGCATCCAATGAAGTCGATTCTTGTTGTGTAGCGCCTGACTGCCCTCGTATTCGTGGAAGTTCTCTCCCTCGTTTGCTCTTCTTGTCTGGGTTCTTGACTGGTTCCTGATAGGTGGAGATTGAGGGCCAAGGGCTTGGATGTCAACACACTGAACCTCGATTTGAAGTTATAATCATCACTCGCTGCTGTATATGCTGCAGCTTTGTCTCTATATCCTTTTTTGCTTACTGCCTTTCTCTGTTTTGTTGGTATATGTACCATTATCAAGGAGCTACACAATACTCTTTTCCCTCAAGATGTCGGGATTCTTGCAGAAAATCGTCCACAATGAGGCGATGAAAACAGATCCCAAGGAGATTTACGGGTGGAGGGTTTACTTGCTTGCCTGTTCGGTAAGTGCTAGCTCGTTACCTCCCACCAGTAGTACGGGCATGTACTGGTGTATATACTGATGAATCCACAGGCGTGCTGCGGAGGAATGTTATTCGGTATGGACTCTGGAATTATTGGTGGTGTCCTGACAATGCCTCCCTTCATGCAGTGAGTCTTGCTTTGGGGGTTCCTTTTTTTCAATTACCGAACGCACTCCTAACACCAACTGTTACGTGGCTCAGAACATATGGCCTGAAGAACCTCGATGCCGTAGCTCAGGCCAACCTGTCTGCCAATATCGTCTCTACTCTCCAAGCAGGATGCTTTTTCGGAGCTCTCATTGCTTCCCCTGCGGCTGAGAAATGGGGTAGAAGGAGCGCCCTGATAGGATCAGCTTTGATTGGAATCATTGGTGTCATAATGCAGGCCTCGGCAAGTGGCCATTTAGAGGCCATGTATATCGGGCGGTAATTGATCAGCAGTCCCCAGAAACTATCTTGCAGAAGCCTTGGCTAACACCTATCTTATTTACAGACTCATCACCGGCTTTGGGGTTGGCGGCGCCTCGATGATCAATCCGCTTTACGTCTCCGAAAATGCACCACGCGCAATCCGCGGAGGACTGACAGGCCTCTACCAATTTTTTATCACAATGGGTATCATGCTGGCTTTCTGGATCAACTACGGCGCTCTACTTCATCTGACAGGATCGGCAATGTACCTTGTTCCACTGGCAATGCAGGGACTTCCAGCCGTGCTCTTGTTCGTGGGTATGCTGCTCTGCAATGAGTCTCCGCGGTGGCTGGCCAAGCAGGATAGATGGGAAGAGGCTCGCGCGACTTTGAGTAAGGTGCGTGCGCTGCCGGCGGATCATCCATACCTGGAGGAGGAGTTTCAGGCCATCGCAGTGCAGCTGGAGCAAGAGCGGGCTTTGGTCGGTGGTTCTGGCTTTTGGGATCTCATGAAAGAGATGTGGCTTATCCCGGGCAATCGGAAGCGAGCCATGATCTCGGTTTTCTTGATGATTTGCCAGCAGATGACTGGAACAAATGCTATCAATTATTACAGTCCGCAGATATGTAAGTCTTTTTATTCCCTTCTTCCTTCTACCCTACTCCTCCTGCCCATGCATCACCTCGACCTTGGAGCATGAACTGACAACTTACAGTCAAAAATGTGAGTTCCTTGTTCATCCGAACGAGTCCTGATCATAGTCTCCGCATGCTCTTCCCCTAAATAAACTCTGATGTATTTGTTTACAGCTAGGGGTAACCGGTAACGCAACAAACCTCTTCGCAACAGGCATCTATGGCATCGTGAAGATGGTCAGCTGCGGTGTCTTTCTCATTTTCGTCGCCGATTCCCTCGGCCGCCGACGCTCCCTACTGTGGACATCAATCGCACAAGGACTCGCCATGCTCTACATTGGACTATACATTAGAATCGCTCCCCCGGTTGCAGGCGCTCCCGTGATTCCAGCCGGATACGTTGCTCTAGTCTGCATCTTCCTTTTCGCGGCATTTTTCCAGTTCGGCTGGGGACCTGTATGCTGGATTTACGTCTCGGAGATCCCGACCGCACGGCTACGATCTTTGAATGTTGCATTTGGAGCAGCGACTCAGTGGCTGTTCAATTTTGTGGTTGCTAGGGCTGTTCCGAACATGCTGGCCACAGTTGGTGCTAATGGTTATGGGTAAATACTTCCTTCATTTGATTTGATCGGCCATTTGGTTTTTGTTGCTGAAGAATGCTGACCATATAGCACGTATATCATTTTTTCCTGCTTTTGCTTTTCAATGTTTGTCTTCGTGTGGTTTTTCATTCCAGAGACTAAAGGTGCGTTCACACACTTGAAATATTCCGCTCTCGTCTACAGACTTTGCTGACTCAGTCTTCTTTGCAGGTATGTCTCTTGAGAAGATGGACGACCTTTTTGGTGTTACCGAATTACTCCAGCACAAGGACGATCTCGAGCACAGTCCGAGCCAACAAGCAGACAAATCTACGGAGTCTCGTGTTGAACGAGTGGCATGAGACAAGGTACCAGGACATACGTGATCAGTGGGGGGGTATTCTGCTTGAGTAGCATGAGGCTGGGTTACATCATCAGAAAACATGCGGCAAACCCGTGGACTCGATGCATCAGACCTGCTTTCGACTATTAATTTATGGGTTCTGGCATGCAAATGGTGTGCTGGTGATTTGCGCACTAGCCTACGGATACATATTTATAGCATGTTCTCGATATTGGAATTAGTCCATGTATGAAAAAGTCCTACATACGTGCGTGACAGTCAAGTCAATTTTCAAAGCACCATCTATTTTGACTCACCATTTTTTTACTTGGTGTAAATATCAAGCCAGGTAGATCGGGAAGATCACTAGCCAAGCTGTGCTGTAGAAAAATTAAGAGCAATTAAAGTTAGGCTCTCAGGTACACACCGCTCAACATGCGTTGTCTCCCGTGCTTCTATTGGTCAGATTTGGCGCTAAAGTTTTTAAAGTGGGTCCGGGTACCGGGATGTACCGTCGAACCGCAGAAGACGTTTTATCTGGGACATCAATATTAGTAAATCACTAACAAATTCTCCCACGAGAAAATCTGCTCATGGCTCAAGAATACATTGTTACTTTCGCACAATCCCATTGGCTAGCTCCAAAATTAAGCGAGAAGTCTTGGGTATAAATACCCCGTCCCCCCCCCCTTTCAATTCTTCTTTTCTATTTTCCCCAACTTTCTACCTTCTCCACATTTGATCTCCCACTCCACATTTTTTTTGATCATGTCCCATCCAACCTTGATGCACCTTGATGACATGTTGTTGTCTTGTCCAACCTTCATCCAACCTTGACATGTTGTTGTCCTGTCCAACCTTCATCAACCTTGATGAACCTTCATGACATGTTGCTGTCCCATACAACCTTCATCAACCTTGATCAACCTTCATGACATGTTGTTGTCTCATTCAACCTTGATGATATGTTGTTGTCTTGTCCAACCTTCATCCAACCTTGACATGTTGTTGTCACATACAACCTTCATCAACCTTGATGAACCTTCGTGACATGTTGTTGTCTTGTCCAACCTTCATCCAACCTTGACATGTTGTTGTCCTATCCAACCTTCATCAACCTTGATCAACCTTCATGACATGTTGTTATCTCATTCAACCTTGATGATATGTTGCTGTCCTATCTAATCTTCATGAACCTTGATGCCTTGTTATTGCTTCCAACCTTCATGACATGTTGCTGTCCTATGCAACTTTTATGGCCTCATCTGTCTATCAACAATGCTGCCATCTTCCTTATCGGCATCATCATCATCATGACTTACAGCAACAACATCACTGGCAACAACAACGTCAACGGCAACAACAACGTCAACGGCAACAACATGCAACCTTTCGACAACCCACTCTCGCGACCTCATCCTTGGTTTAGTCCAAGTCTTCTCTGAACAGGCGTCACTCAGCTGGAACTTCCAGTCTGGGTGTCAGGACAAATTCAGTTAAGATGCGGATCAGGATAACCAGGATCACCCACCGACCTTCCCAATGACGAAATCGAACCGACCTTCCAACCTCATCCTTCGGTTTAGTCCAAGTCTCCTCTGAACAGGCGTCACCCATTCTGGGTGTCAGGACAAATTCAGTTGAGATGCGGATCATGATAACCAGGATACTCCGCCCCACCGAACTTCCCGAACCCGAATCCCAAATCCCGATACCGAATCCGATCAACCTTCGACCTCGTCCTCGGCTTAGTCCAAGTCCCCTCTGAACAGGCATCACCCATTCTGGGTGTCAGGACAAATTCAGTTGAGATGCGGATCATGATAGCCAGGATCATCCACCGATAAAAGAACAATGTCCGAACGAACCTCCTCCCACAACTTCGTCCCATGGTTTAGTCCAAGTCTCCTCTGAACAGGCGTCACTCATTCTGGGTGTCAGGACAAATTCAGTTGAGATGAGGATCAGGATAACCGGGATGCCACTTCAACAAAATGGACAACAATGTCCGATCAACCTCGCGATTGCATCCTTTGGTTTAGTCTAAGTCTTCTCTGAACAGGCGTCGCTCAGCTGGAACTTCCAGTCTGCGTGTCAGGACAAATTCAGTTAAGACGAGGATCAGGATAACCTGGATCATCCGCCAATACGACCATGTCGTCGTCCATATTCCCCTTGTTGTCGCTCGAACCAACTTTGGTGTCTTCACTCATCAACCAACGCACAACAATATGCCATGCCATCCAATTCTCGTGGCTCGATGGGCCAGCACAACAAAATGTTGTTGCATCCACTCTTCATGACTTTGTCTGCGATTGTCATTTGCCCAGGCTCGGGGGAGGCCACACAAACAAAAAAGAAAAAAGAAAAAAGAAAAAAAAGGAAGAAGGACGGTGTCCTGCGTGTCCTGTGAGAAGTTGTTTTGCCACTGAAAAAAAAAAAGAAAAAAAAAATCCATGTTGCCTGCCAATCTGTATATTGTGTTTGTTTCATTGCGCGTTAAGCTTCGCTGTCATTTGTTATGTTTCCAAGCTCTATGATCAATTGCAATGAAAATCTACACAATCATTTACATCTCCACTGATAAAACTTCAAGTCTCATATTTCTTGTGCTTTCCATGACGTCCGTAAGTCGCTCTCTGACCGAACTCCATTAGAATCTAGATTGACTTTGATATACTGGACACACTTGCACACACCCAACAAGAGTAGTCTCCATCGTTTACTCAGCCGTTTGCATCGACGCGCTGCTACTTGGGTATCTTCTCTATCTGCCAGATAGAATTTGAAGTGGTCTTCTGTATACTGATGACTCTCACTGACCACGTCAACCATGCATAGTACGATTGGAATGAATTGAGCCAAGAAAAAAAAAAAAGGAAAGATGGAGTCCCCCAAAAATTAGGGAGCATTTATTTAGCTCTTGTATGGCAGTATGGATAGTACACTTGTTCATCAGTCGTTCTGTATGTCATCAAATAATGGGCAATGGTAAAAAGACCTAGCCAGGTCGCCGTAAACAAAAACCAAAAAATCAAAAATCAAAACGCCCCCAAAAAATCAAAATGCTACCGCTATGTTCAGTGTAAAATAGACGAAGGATAAAGGCACGCTTGATGAGCCGGATAAAATGAAAGAAAAAATAGCAGAAACATCTACCATCGGGTAGGGGTAGCGCGAGAAGAAATGCCCCGTGCATTGAGGCTCTGCTGGGTCTGACTGCGGGTCATGCGGCGAGAATTTGGGCCGTCTTCTAGACTCAGACCCCCAAGACCGGGAGTAAGCTGATTCCGGCGAGGAGAGAAGAAGATGTCATTGCTTTGGGCAGTGCCAGGACGATGCCCATAACGAATGTTTTGGTTGGTAGTGTTTGTCCAACCCGTGGCAGAGGTGGCAACGGTTTCCCCGTCAGAGTCCTGCTCGTAATCTGAGGGCTCGTTTTCCTTGAGGGATTGCATGGTGAAGCTGTGGGGATTGTGGCTGTGTACTGGGTTTGCGGAGCGTAGGCCCTGTGACGAGAGCGATGAATATGGAAGTGCACTGGAGAAGCTGGCCGATCCAGCAGTAGTGCCAAATGAAAGAGGAGGGGGTGATCTGAAAGGATTGTGCGCAGAGTATAGAGTAGGGGAATGTGCCGTTGTAGAGCTAGTTGGGGAGTAAACAGGGGCCTCGAGTTGAGGTCTTTCGTACTGCGGTGACCCGAACGGAGAAGCAGGGCTTGGTTGTGTCTCTTCTGCAGACTTAGCAGGAGTTGCCTGGGTGCGATAGAATGCTAGCAATCCCATGACTTCTTGCACGGCCATAAAAATCAAGAGAAGCTTGCCATATCGATCAAACAACTCACGGTCACGGAACGTTTTGGGCATATGTGCCCCGAGGTGAACAGCCACAATGAGTTCAGTGACATTAACAAGGAGTTCTAACCCACTCCACTCGGCAATGGGTCTCTTGACGGCTTCAAGAAAACCAAGCCCTGCTATAAGGCTTGCGCTTCCCAATGCAATAGTTTCAATGTAGTTTCCGTGTATCAGGAATATGCGGTTCTGAGAAAGGGACCACGCGACAATAGAAGATAAAAGGAAGAGAAATCTGAGTACTTGCCACATTGCCTGGCCCTGTATGCGGTAGGGAGGGGATGTGCGATGACGTGGCTGGTGTTCTTCATTCCTTCGAGAGGTGTTGTTCGGGTCGATAGTGAAAGCTCGATCAAATAGAGTCTCTAAGCCAGTGGATTCATGATCGGTGGTTGGGAAGAACGTTGGGTCTTTGAACACCGGCGTGGTTGTGGCAGACTTGTGTTGCCATGACGTTGGCGAGTTGGTCGGGCTACGGTGAAATGGGTTTCTTTGTACAACCTGATCAACAGGTTTGTTTGAGGGCCGTGTGCGTAGCTCCCACGAGGGGGGTTTTGACACGGTCGGGATGCTGCCATAAAATGGGGTTGGGCCATCAAAAACCGATGGTTTGTCCCGCTGGTAAAGGCTGACCTCTGGCCGGATATCATGAGATCGAGAAGGAGTCCAGTCCATGTCGTCGGATCCATCTGGAGGGGGAGTAGGAAATGCAGAGGATTTTGTCACTGCAGACTGGGGGGAAGTCAACCGGGAAATCGGAAAAGGTTCACGAATCCCATTATTGGTTGCTCTCGGTGTCAATTCTGGGTTCGGGGATCGACGCTGAGCCGGAGGAGGGGATGAAGAAGGGCTACACAGTGGTGCATTTTCCCAGGAATTGTCCGACCAATCCACCACGGTCCGACGGTCGTACTTGACAACATGACGAGAAGCAATAACACACTATTTTTCATTAGTTTTGTCAAACGAGAAAGAATTATGGAACTCACGACAATGGTAATGCCGGCCATAACAATATGCCCGACAAATGATCCCTTAGAGTCTATTCCACTTGCAGATGGATCTTTGAACAGGGACCAGAATACGCACCGCAGCACTAAAGATAGTAGCTGCAACTGGTAGTACTCTCCGAGGCCATAGAATCTGCCAAGCCTTCCATATATCTTCATGCGTATCTTCGGGTTCCACCATATAGAAAGGCACCCTGCAATAAGCGCAAGGCCTGCGGTAGGGGCCAAATTGTAAGACCATTCCTGTGGTATGCCCCGCAGTTCAATCATTTTGCGTACACAAGGTACCACAGACATGAAAGAGACCGGGGCATCGATAGAAATATCAATATTTTCCTCCGCCGGGTAAACAGTCAAGGCACTAAGGGCGTCCCAGGCAAGTTGGCCAAGAATGCTGATCCAGTAAGCCAGGGCACCAAGATAAACAACAAGGCTCTGCCAGCTATGCCGTCGCAATCGTTGCTCGTTCTTGAAGGCACGGGTTTGGTCCATCATACGTCGTAGGTTGTCTGCTTTCGCCTCGTATCCGGCCTCTCGAATCCGCTGCTTCACGCGAGGTTCACAGGTTTCGCAGACTTGAGGATAAAGATTCTCGAGTTCTCGGCGATAACTTTCGTAGTTCGAGTCAAATTGAGGATCCAATTTATCGTCATTTTCCGGAACGAATCCAGCTAGGGAGCTGGTAAACAGATGCTGGTTTCGAAGACATTGGGAGCAAAATACACCGGACTCGTGGACATTCGACCTAAGTCCCTGGCTCGATGCGCCGTCACCTTGGACCTTGGAATTGGTGATTTCAGTAGGAGGATCGGTTATTTCGCCATTCTAAAATCTTGAGTTAGTGTTTGTCAGATCGGTTGGCATCAAGGGGCGCACCTTGTCGAGGAAGTTGTCGGCATCACAGGAATCGCAGTGAAATTTGTCGATCGAGTCTCGAATGGATTTGGAGGAGCGCGTCCCGCAATAAAAGCAGTTCAGGCGCTTTGAAAACATCGCCATGGTGGCATATCAAATGAAACGGTGTGTAGGGGTAGTTGTTGTGGTAGAGGTATGTTTATTGTTGACGGGTGCGTCTGTGAATGCAGGTTTGGGCGGGAAAATAAGACGGAGATACCAACGGGAGGCACGTGTTGTGGACGCGACCTAAAGAAAAGCAAGTCGATCTTTGTTTTAAGATTCTCCACGATTTCAACTCCACAGACGAATGATCTCTAAGTTTTCTTAATTATTCATTTCGACCACTTTCGACTCAATCATGAAAGCTTTTCTCCAACTGCAGAATCTTTAAAATTATCCAGCACAGCCAAAAGTGACATCATGGCCTTTCTCCAATTCATTCTGTGGATTATCCTCCCCGCAGCAGCCATTGCGATCCTTGCAGCACTTGTAAGTCTTTACATGTTGATCATCAATTCTAGGATTCAATAGAGCTAATATTGAAACCTTGCAGATCATCCTCTTTGCGCTCACTTATTCCCACAATGCTCCGATTCCCAAAGTCCGTCGTCGGGGTACACCTGTCCACATCCTCATTGTCCTTGGCAGTGGTGGTCATACCACTGAAATGTTATTCATGCTAGAGAAATACCTCGACCTAGCTACTTACACCTATCGCACTTATGTTGTGAGCTCGGGGGACAAGTTCAGCGCCGCAAAAGCCACACAATTTGAGGCTCAACATACTGCGCGTCAACTGGACCAGAACAAGAATCTGACCGATACAGGCTCATTTGATGTAGTCACGATTCCACGAGCGCGACGGGTACATCAATCATACTTGACAGCTCCCTTCACTACACTCCACTCCTTCTGGGCCTGCTTCCTCGTTCTGTGTGGACAATACCCCGATCAACGGAAGTTGCCCTCGCAATATACCTCAGCATATCCAGATATCATACTAACCAATGGTCCCGCTGTCTCTGTATGCATGGTCCTCGCTGCAAAGACTCTCCGCTTATTTATCTTCATCTCCCGCCTGCTCTCCGGCCAGGGCAAGGAGAAGGGTATCTCAAGGCTTCGGACTTTATTTGTGGAATCATGGGCGCGAGTTACCACTCTGAGCACCTCGGGGGTCTTGCTGCTTCCACTGGCTGATGCGTTTCTTGTCCAATGGCCTGACCTAGGAGGGCGCCGGGCCTGGTGGGGGATGAAGCCGACTCAATACGCCGGCTGGACTGTGCTGTGAGTCTTGTTCTTATTCGATAACCTCCTTATATGTCAGACATATTCTTAAATGCCGAGGGTACTCAAAATTTCCGATGTCTGATACCGGATGTCTTATGGTGAGCCGCGTTCGAGTCGGTGTCACGCATGCCAGTTTTCCCAATTCCACGTGAATATATCGTAGAAGAAACTCCCTTGTGGACGGGCTGGCTTCTTTCTAAGGTTGCCAGCGCCCCAAAATTAGCTTCAAATCACCATGATTGATGTCACTGGCCACACCACATAATATTTTGAAACAATTGCCTCTTACCTATATCGCAAGTATTGTTCGATGGTCAACTTAATTGTGCTTCAATTTCGAATCTTGGAGCTCAACAGCTACATACTACGGGGCCCGAACCTCACTTTGAAATGGTCAATTGGCGGCTCCCTCCACATGCCGATGTGGGGACTTTCGTATCGGCGTCTACCGCGGCCGTTATCGCTTTGCATACCAGACCTTCGGACGGTCCGACTATAGGGGAAAATCAAACATTTGAACATTACAATCTTGCAGGAAACTGGCTCTACTTCTCTTAACTTGGTACAAGTCTTGCTTGGCACCAGACGGGGTCGATTTACAGACGTATACATACATACATATTGAGGCTGTATCGATCAAGGACTGTTTGTATGCATATATTTAGATGGTTCGTCGGTCATTTCAACAAATACATTATGAAGGTAGTGTGCACATGCGTAGATGGGAAATCTAGACAAAGTTGCATCAGTGATCTAAGAGGTCTCTGGTCCACAAGTTTATCCTCAACCTTGGAATACAAGACAGCACTTACACATGCGAGCATCCGGAGTGGAGGAGCATCGGAATAGTCCCGTCATACCCGGCACCGCCCCGCATCCTATCGGACCGCCCTATTGCGGGGATAAGGAATACCGACATCTAAAGTTTTGAAAGATTCATTTCACATCTTCTCATTCTCCTTGCAAGTTTACCTAGGCTCAGGAAGAACCAATTTCGACATCGACTCCAATATCCATTCACAATGCCATACTCCCTTCCCGGCCGGAATGTCCTGGTCATCGGTGGATCCCGGTGTGTACATCATGAACCAATGTTTTCTTACAGGGCATGGAATATATAGCTAATGCGAATTCATTGGAAAGAGGAATCGGTGCTATTATTGCTAAGAAGTTTGCGGCCGAAGGAAGCAATGTCGCGATCAATTACATGTCGAGCAAGGAAACCGCCGAGAAAGTTGCCGGGGATCTTGCTGGGAAGTACAATGTGAAGACGGTCGTGATTCAGGGGGTAGGGTCTTTGTGTTTCTTAAAGTTGCTATGTATGGTGTCATCTTGTACTGACATGGTATTCGTGACCACCATCTAGGACGCTGGAAAGCAATCCGAAGCTACAAACACCGTTAAATCAGCCATTGAACAACTTGGAGGTCTGGATGTCGTGATTTCGAACGCTGTGAGTGAAGCCAACACGCCGCGGCTCGCTTCTCGTCCCTAGAGATTGCTGATGGATATTCTCAAGGGCTGGACAAAGATGACCAATTTCGGGGATCTGGACGCTATGGATGATGATGATTGGGATAAGGTCAGTGACTCTCTCCGTTACTAGATATGCAATTTCAGCTAAACAAGACAGTGCTGGAATATCAATGTCAAGAGCAGCTTCTATTTGTTCAAGGCTGCCAAGCCGACTTTTGATGCCAATCCCGAGGGTGGTGCATTTATTATCACTGCTTCGACTGCGGTAAGCTATGCAGATCATATCATCATTGAAGGTGTAACTAACACCTTATGCAGGGTATCGTTCCTAGTGGCAGCAGCGTGCCATATGCCGTGACTAAGGCAGCCGTTATTCATCTAATGAAGTGCCTTGCGCAGACCCAGGGTCCCAAGGTCCGCGTCAATGCTGTGTGCCCTGGTCTCATGCTCACCGAATGGGTATGTATCCTGGTATTCGAAGACAGCCGGATCACATTTCTGACAATATCGCAGGGTCAGCAATTCACCCAGGAGAAAATCAAAGCCATGACAGACAAAATGACACTGAATAAGCTGGTAAGTAATCTGGATCATTGGTTTGCGACTCGATTTTTTAACTGTGTTTCCCCTAGCCCGAGGTAGAGGATGCAGCGGAAATGTACTTGTCAATTGCGAAAAACTCTTCCATGACTGGAGCAGCAGTTCAAATCGGTATGAACCCTGATATTCTAAAGCTAGGATGCGGCTGACCATTCAGATTGTGGATTCGCGATTCGGTAGAGACAGATGTCGATAATTGGTGGAGATGGAAGAGTGTTCAGCTTGGGTTGGACCTGGAAACCATTATAGAGGGTATATTGTTGATAGATCAAATATAAGAAACAGTATTGTACATATTCATTCTGTTCAGGAAAGAGGATTGCGGAAAGGAGTAAAGTCCATGCCTCCCGATTGGAATGACTGATCACCAAACATGCGCGCCTTAATCGCAGCACGAAGCCCATCAGCTGACGGCTCTCCCTCTACTTTCATCTTGTTGATGCGTAGGAGCTTCCCATCTTTGGCAAAGACATACAGGGCTCTTCCCTTCTTCGGTTCGACGGGATGGGCAGCATTTGCAAATGGCAGCCCTGGAACGACCGAGAAAGAATCGCTTCCCTTGGGCGGTTCGACTTCTTCAATCTCAGTCAAGATCACACGCTTGTGGGTGAAAGTTACAGGTCCATCTGTGGAGCTGACAGGAATAAGTGCTTTGCTCCACAAAGACTCAAGAACTGTGTTGCGTCGGTTGATATCAAGAAGTGACCAATTCGTCCAATCAATGTGTCGGTCCTCTGGCTTGATTTTACCAGCATGGATGAGATCATCGGTGCCCTCAGAGGCACGCCATCCGGCGTTTTCAACTGGCGGCACGAACAGGCCGTTTTCAATGCCATTCACCAGTATTTCAGCTCCCTGGGGTGCAACTAGACCCACCAACTCGGGGACAGTGCAAGAACCGGAGCTGGGGATTTCAAACCCAGGCGATGGAGTCTGAGAGAGAATTGTGCCATGATCGAAGTTCTTGTGATGTAACGTTTGCAAAGTTACTCCGGTGGTGCTTCGACCAGCTAAAAGAGTATGGTGCAACGGCGCTGGGCCACGGAAGCTAAAATCATATTAGCTCTTCTGTTACGCAAATTTCCGACCGGCTCATTTGGCTGCATACTCTGGAAGTAAAGAAGGGTGCACGTTCAACCCTCCATAGCTGGCAGCATTCAGGATACGTGGAGGCACAAAAAGCCCGAAGGAAACGGCAATGATCAGGTTGACGGGTCCATTAGATGTGACCGGGGGCTAACATGCGAGTGAGTAAAACAATCACTTTGAACTCCCCAAGAAAAAACTTACAGTCCATCCTGTAAAGGTATCAATTTCATGAATTGGTAGCGAGAGAGCCGATGCTACCTCCTTGATAGGGACTGGTGAAAGCTCCAAGTTAGCTCACGGGAGCTTCAATTCATGATGTATGCTAAACTAACCTTCGCGAATCTTCTTAAGGCCTCTACCAACCCGTTTTCCGGGCCGACAAACAACATCTATCGAGGCAATTCGACTTGGTTGCTTCAGATGGTAGGCATGGAGAGCTTTCAAGGAAGCGATACTAAATTCGTCGGAGCCACAGAAGAGGATCCGGAGAGGCTCATATGACCGAGTGGCGAGAAATCGACAATTCGGGCGTTGAGAAGCATAGATGTTTCTGCAAGAAGCAAAAGCACTTGGTCCCCGCACGATCCACATCTTGGGTATTTAGAAATCTGGGGATCATGAAGTTTAACATCGCCGAAGCTCCGACTCCTCCGAGGCTCGTAACTTATCGATAAGCGCCACGTGATGTCAACATCATCGGTCCCACGTTCTTGAAGCTCCAACGACGACCCTCGTTGTCTCCCAATTACTGAGCCGGAATCGCCAAGTGTGACTTGCAAGTGCTAGCGATGCCATGCCGGAAAGCGACGCTGGCTCGGTAATCCCCGCGCAACTCTCCTTTCTCGCCATCTATAATCCAACCCTCGGACCCACCGACGAGACGATCGAAGACCAAATCGTGTTCTACACCTCAAGATCGGACTACCTACATCGGACAGAGGGATCGCCTACCGAAGAGGAGGGCATCAAGCCTCCAGAAGATGGCAAAAATGAGAGGTTGCGCCAGATAGGTCTGGCGCAGGGAATGGTGAACTTCGCCAGGTGGGATGCCTTTCGCTCAAAGCGCATAGATGAATATAAGACTCATATCTATTTTACAGCGATTTTTCGTCTGGCAAGACCCTTGACTATATCGAAACAGAAAAGGCACGAGTGGTGCTCCTCGAATTAGAGAAAGACTGGTGGGTGGTTGCTGTAAGTATGCCAGCAGCATTGATAGCTCAAACATGTCAGCTAAAACCAAAGCTAGTCTATCGACCTCACGCGATTACCCACTGAGCCGACCCAATCTTCCTCGAACGATGCATCTGCTAGTACCAGGTTTCATTATTCGGCAAGGGAGATGGGGCACCCGCAGCTCCTCATCCAGCAACTGCGCCGAGCCCATTCGATATTCCTCCTTCTGCATGACTTCAGTATGAGCGATCTTTACAAAAGTGCCGGACGCTCTTCATTCTGTCTGTTCCTCGAAAGGTTTTGGGAGAAATTCGCATGGAATTGGGAGCTCCTATTGACCGGAAATCCAATCGTTGATATCTATAATGGGATTAAACTCTCTGCGGGCGGCGAGTTAGGAATCGGCGTCGGAGAGGAAGAATGGGGCAGTGGAGAGAGGGAAGTCCTTGAGGATTTTGTTGGAAGAACAGATGGGTTGATAGATCTGGTTGTCTCGAGATTCGGCGACTCGTCGGGCCATTCCGGGGACTCCCCATCTCAGCTCGGTGGTGAAAAGCCATGGCTAGGACAGGACACCGATCCCCGACCAACTGACGGTGTAATATTTTCGGGTGTCGATACCATATCGCGCCGGTCCGTTTCTCATGTTTCGCATTGGATGGAGTGGATCTATCGGTATGGGGATGCGACATATGGCATTGGGCGAGACCCAAATTCCCTGCGCCGACGAAAACCCCGGAGACATGGTGGAAGAAACCGCTCTAGTGGTAGAAACCCTGCTGGCCGTCAAGATCCGTCAACTCCTGAACGGGCTCATACACCTGGTATACCACGTCCGCTTGTGATGGCTGCACCACCTTCTATTCCGGAAGCTCAGGGTGAGATCATGCCCGAGCGAGATGAGTCTCTCCAACCGGGAAGTGATCCAAAAAGCGACAAATCAGCATTTGGAACTGAAGCGGTCATGAAGTATTTGACTCTTGGATATGGGTCCTCATGGAGTCTTTCTACCAAGTCTGCATCGACACCTGCAGGATCTCCTGCTCCCGAGGTGCCGAGGTCATCCACAAGCATCGCAGGGCGACCAGATCCATCCATCAAACCGATGCAAACTCCACCGCCCAATGGGTCCAACAGACCTCGTCATGAATCCAAGAATGATGACCCTGGCTGTTTTGTTCTAGGCCCTCGTGACGATTTGGACACCCTGGACGACCTGGAAGAAGGCAGCCCGGTGTCAGTATCCGAATCAGATGTAAACAAACCCAAGACTCGAATTGTGCATCGAACTCTTCATGTTAGACTAGGAGATGGTTTAGGGGGCGAGGGTGATCCACGAAAGCTTGAGGCTGTGATTTATGTGGTAAGTGTTCAAGCTATCCGATAGAAAACCCGACTAGCTAACAAGCAATACAGCACCAGCCATTCATGTTCACCTTTTTATTCGATGCGAATACAACACCTCTCTCATCTCCATCTCTATATACCAGCATTCACCATCAGCTAGGCCCTCTCCAGAAATCACTACTCTCATCCACTTCCCCATCAACAGCTGCCTCGCGCATATGGGCATCCGAAAGCAATGCCGATCCTAAAAAACGCTTTTCCTCCCGAACCCAGCCAGTCCATGACCTGGTCTACGATCCATCCAACCTGACCATCCGATCCACCATTCCCAACATCCCAAGTCTAAACACAACCTCCCCCTCCCATTCACCCAAAATACCCCATTCTCCTCGCACCCCCTCACCTTCCACCCAGCCGCCAACTGCTCCAACGTGGTCACGCATAGAGAGTCTCGCCATCCATCACCGCCTTTTATCCACATACATCGACACCCGCTCCCGGCCCCAGGAACTTGAGCGTACGTGCAAAACTAGCCGAGGCTGGTGGATCCTCTGGGTCCGCATCCCACCCACGGCCCCATCGCCTCCACCTCAAGCCCTCTCCTCCGCATCATCATCTGTGGCTTTATCGTCCATGGCTGAGGTGGATACTGAGGATACTCGTTCCTCGTATTATCTTCCTGAGCCACAAGAAGCTTTCCTGGTCCGCAAAGCGAGTGACTATGTTTCCCCTGCAAATCAGGATCGGATGAGCAGCGGTGCGCGCTTCTTCCGTGACTTGGGTGGGTCGTCTTCTTACGCTCCTCGTGGTGCTGATACTACTACTCCGTCAAAGCTGGTAGAGGGGCTGGGGCTAGATGCTCGTCGGTACGTTGAGGGGTTATTACGGTTTAACAGGTAATTTTTGGTTTAGTTGCATTTTTGCTATTATGTCTACTTGCCTTTATGGAAACCATCTATTTGAAAGCTAGTACAGAGTACAGAACTACCTTGTCTTCTGGCCATCTAGCATACGACCCTGGGAGCTTTTATGTTGAAGCTTCCTGAGTTCAGGTATTGTTGTAATTTAATGCCTATACTATTTTCCAGAGCACACGCTATGCAGTACTATTGAAACATTGAAAGCTCGGGAAAACATGCTATATGTGAGAAATTACGTGCTATGGCATATTGCGAATTTCTCACCAAATTTACGCAAGAGATACGATTGAAAATAAACTGGAGCACAAGTCATCACAAGACCAGATGTTCCATGCATTAGCTTTAACAGAAATCAATATAGTAAGATAAGAAACAAACAAGAGTCAAGCTCTTCGCTGGAAGGGGAGATATCCGAAGGGAGAAACGGGAATCATCTATCATCACACAGGGCGACAACCATGAGCCCATGAGTCGTCGTGGCGATGTCCAAATTCACAACCGGCGCTACTGTCCAAAGGCTTTCTCCCATCCACACACTTTTTTTTTGGGTTGGTTTTCTTAATGTTTTATACTGCCCACGAAATCGGGCAAATTTGTCATTGTGATCCACAGAGTCGAAATGGGGAAAAAAGGAGACGGGGGGAAGAAAAAGAGAAAAGCCCACAGGGTTATGATGAAGACAACGCCTCCCTAGACAAATTCTGCAAAATAAAAAGCAAAAAAGAGAAACACAAGGTCGACCAACTGCAGGGGGGAAGAAGAGGGTTTCTGTAGCCCAGACACCCGGGGTCAGATATTATCCACGAATCTCTTAAAAGAAACAAGGCCCAGCAGCACCTCCCCCCTTTTCAAGAACCAAACCGGCCCGGGTCCTGACGGATGTGTGGTGGGGACGGATTACCTCAACGACAGTAAGTAGTTTACAGGATCAAGCAGCTCTTCTTGTCCTTCTTGCGGCCCTTGGTGATCTTAAGCAAGGCCGCGCGGGTGGCGGCCTCGAAGACCTCCTTAACACCATCGCTTGTGCGAGCAGAGCACTCAAGGTACTTGTAGGCACCGATCTTCTTGCGAACCTCCTCACCCTGTATTACATGGAATCAGTGGGCCATTCAAGATCTGCAACGGAATGGCGATATGAACTTACCTGGTCAGCGCTGACGGGGCTCTGGGAGGTCTTGTTGAGCTCCTCAATGGTCTTGGGGTCGTGACGCAAATCCTTCTTGCAACCAACCAGGATGATAGGGAGACCCTGGCAGAAGTGAAGGACCTCGGAAATCCACTACAAACGACGTCAGTATAGGTTCGGATTTGCCTCGGTGGATTTCATGATCCACCGGGGGGAGGTTTGGGGCTTATCGAGCCGAGGCACGCACCTTCTCCTGGACGTTGTCAAGGGAATCGGGAGAGTCAACGGCGAAACAGATCAAGATGACGTGGGAGTCGGGGTATGACAAAGGACGGAGACGGTCGTAATCTTCCTGGCCAGCAGTATCCCAAAGAGCAAGCTCGACGTGCTTGCCATCCACCTCAACATCGGCAACGTAGTTCTCGAAGACGGTAGGAACGTAGACCTGCAATGAGAAAAGAAAAATATGTATCAGATAGGGTTCGGCGGAGAGACATTGGGCTTAATCGGTAGATCCGAGATAGGACATGTGATCAGGATCGGGATCAGATAGGAGCTCACCTCAGGGAAGGTGCCCTTCGAGAAGACGCTGTAAGACGGATGGTTAATTTCAGGCATTCAAATCAAGGTAGGATCATGGATAAGGACCGATTCCGATATCAGGGGACTTACATGAGCAGACAGGTCTTACCGCAGGCACCATCGCCTACGATAACGAGCTTGCGACGGATCTCAGCCATCTTCAGGGAGACAAAGTCAGCGAACACGGATCCCAGATCAAAGTAACGATACGCAGTTGGATTCTTGCGATGAGGTGTATGTTGAATATGGAGCACGCGGGGGGTGGGGTGGGAGAGGGGGTAGAAGGGGAGTGAGGGATGAGAAAGGGACCAGGTGAGGTCGTCTCGGGGGGGTTGTCTTTGAGAAAAGAGAAAGGGTGAATCGTACTGTTAAATCTCAACAACAAGAAAACTAGCGTTTGAGGGTGGTTAATCTGAACAGCAAGTAACCCACGTCGCAGCAAAAGGACGGAGGGATGGAGAAAATAGAATTTGGGATGGAGAAGAAGAATATTTGATGACTTGGAGGTGGAGGAAGAGATAGAGGCCAGACTTGCCCGGGCGGTGGCCGTATTCCCAGGGTATTGGTATTTGTTGTGGTACAGCCCGTTCAGGTATTGTGTCTACTCTAAACGGATAACTGATGCTCCGGCTTCTTTTCTCTCTCTCCTTTTTCCTCTCATGGATTATGCCCCCCTAAAATCCCAAAAGTACGCCTTCTTGTGGTCAATTCTTTTAATTCTTTTGCTAATTGCTTTTAATTCACAGAGTATTTGTATATATTTGACTATGTAACTTTTGAAAGTATGACATCCAGGTGATCTCTCTGTACCTGATCTACAGACTTGAGTCTTGACCTATTCAAATGTTACATTAATGTATGGGTTTCTGCTGGGTCCAATGTTCTCCTATCCCGTTGCCTAGTATTTGCATGTGTGGCTAGGCTTCTTTGATTAGGGGGGGATGGTAATACAATTACACCACCAGCCCTAGCAGGTTATGAGTGGCTGAGCAAAGTTACAATCCGCGTCACATTGAAAAAAAAAAGATCCACATTATGATTCCCGGGACACAGCCACCGTGGCTTGTAGACCAGGTATGGTATGTGATATCATAGGAAAGGAAAGGAGAAGGTGAGTTTCAGAATGAATGTCAAAGAGAGACCTCGGGAGAAAGTAATGACCTTTTCTTTTTGCCAAGGGACTGTTTCTCAATATGTAATGAATTTCACTTAATAGAAAGTATCAAATCCTATTTCCTAAACCCGTTAGCATTTACTAACTTACCGAGTAGACTCAACAAATTAGAGCTGGTAAATTTAACCAACTGTACTCCATAAAAACACTTAAAAAAACCTCTGTAATTAATATCTAGGTCCATCCAAAAAAAAATTATTTGATAAAAATCCCAGGACGTGATCAGTTCAATAGTTTCCTGCATCATTTCTTAGTAGAAATGTCAAGTATCCAAGGATCGGTTCTAATATGATTACGAAGCACTCCAAGTAAGATCCAGGGGCCTTCAATTTGTCCACGTTTGGAACCACATCTCCCCTTTACCAAAGCCAATCACAATTGACTTTCGTATAGGTTTCCGAGTCAATTCAATCCACTTGCCAAACATGAACTTTGACCGTCAAATGGTTCCAAACGAGGGGAAAGATCCAAAAGAAAAAATTGACAGGAATTTTCAGAATTTCTAATAGTCTTGCGTGGCCTTTTTTTTCTCTCGATCAAATAAGAAAAAAAGAACAAGAAGAAAAAGAAAAAGAAAAAAAAGCAACCGGACTAAAAATAGCGTTAGACCGCAATAGCGGCTGAGAGATACTCAAAATTCTGGTGGCCTTAGGATTTTCTCACGGGAAGTTGGGGCACTTAAGACAAGGCTAGCACAGGTACGGAGCACCTAGAAGCGACATGGTCTAGCGTTGTTTTTGACGCTCCACGTAAAACTGTAGCTTGTTATCGCTCCACACAAATCTCAATTGATACCAGAAAATCACAGTCAATTATTTGGAGCTTGCCCCGGTTTTTCCTACCAAAGTTACTGGAATCCCACTTTCGTCCTCGCTAGTGAAAAGCCACCGAGCCCGATCGACAAGTATGGCTAGCGGCTCCCTACTTGAGGACCCATCGCTCCAGGCACGGCTTCATCAATCCATTCCTCTCCTCGACGGTCGTACCCTGGGCTTCGCTGAATTTGGCTCAACCAGTGAGAATGCCACTCCACTTTTCGCTTTCATGGCCTTCCCGGATCTCGATTTGAGTCTGCATCATTTCATCATGCCGCGTGCGAGGTGAACGTGCGTGTCATCGGCATCGATCGCCCGGGACTCGGCCTATCCTCCCCACAGCCGAATCGTAAGCTTCTGGACTGGCCCGCCGACACCCGTCAACTGGCCAAACACCTAAATCTGGCCCACTACTATATCCTCGGCGTCTCTGCAGGCGGCCCCTATGCTCTTGCCTGTGCTCGTGAATTGCCAGACACAGAATTGCTGGGGGTGGGAGTTGTGTCGGGCATGGGTCCTTGGCGGTTGGGCACCACAGGTGCGACATTGGATCTGCGACTTCTGCTCAATTGCCTTGCGTATGCACCCTGGCTAGCTCGCATTATGCTGAATGCCGTATTTGGCGAGATGGTCAAGGGCTCGGATCCAGTCAAGATGAGGGAGGTCGTGGTTGGTGCCACGAAGCGCATGAAGCCTGCTGATCGGGAGTTCTGTGAGACACCTGAAAGCTTACATCTCCTGCAGGCATCCCTCAAAGAGAGCTTTCGACATGGTGTAGATGCCACAGTGGACGAAGGCCGAGTCTTGACGTCGGACTGGGGATTCGAGCTGGACCAAATCCACTTGAGGAATATTCGCTTGTGGTATGGTACGGAGGACTATAACACCCCTGTAACGTTGGGGCGCTACATGGCTGAACAGATACCTCACGCCATCTTGAAAGAATACATGGGGGACTCGCACTTTACTATACATAGTCACGCCACTGAAATTCTCAGGGACTTGGTGGCGTCTGAGTGAGTGGATCATTATGCCTAGGCATCTGGTGTATTGATAAGACCTGTATGATATTAAGAGGCGTGCACATTGATTACGTATACCTATCAATCACTTGGCCTAAAAATCAATAATACCCTGGAGGTACACGTCATGTGTCCAGTTGAATACATTTATACATGTGTTGGGTTGAGGGGCCTGTTGTTCAATATTGAGAGCCATGATCCATGGATACTATGACTTCAAATGTTCAGTCTAGATGTCAACTGGTCGCATCAATTTACATGTAAGTATCAAAGTTTGAAATCTTACATATATTCTAATACATTTTGAGTTTCCAAGGTTCATTGTAGGTTTTATGTATGGATCAGACCAGGTGCGTACTACCTATACCTCAAATGCTACTAGGCACATAGACTTGGAGTCTCTCCAGTTAATCTTCCAATTGTCCGAGTTCTAATGGTCTTCAAGTTCAAATGTTGGTTGCAATCTTCAATCTTGGAAGTTGAGAAGGTTCAGCATTGAGTTTTTTTGATCGCTCTTAAGCACGATCTGATCAATCGATTAATTGCGAACTGAACTCGGGGGCTCCTGAGGCTAACATTGAATTAGTACTATATACTCAAGTGCTCAGATGTAAACAGCTCATATCATTCTTCAACTCTTGTCGTGTTCAAACATAGATAACGTTGAATATCAAAGAACAGCTGCGTCTTTCAGACTACAAAATATCGTCCATACATGTGGTATCTGCTCGGGTAGAGTCAATAGGTTCCAAGTACATATCTCCAAGGCTTTCGAGTTGTTACCGGCGCCTGTGGAGCGTTCGGATATGATAGTTATTAGTAACTACTAGAACATATTTCCAAAAATTGATTCCACCTTTTCACAATCAGAGAGAATCAGCAAGGCAATGAAATTTTTAAAAGGTCAAAGTATACCAATACTATCCATTTTAAATAGCCAGAAACGTTTGTACGAAGGAATTTGCAGCTATGATTTATCGTGTTCATTGAATTGTTTTTGGAAAGGTGTAAATCGCTTACATAATGAAGCTCCCTTCACATCACGTGTCGTGAATTTGGCCGCAATTTTCCGTCCGCGCATTGCTACTTATTGACAAGCAGCACACGGTCGGCCATTGCTGAACCCCTTTACCCGTCAAGATGCAGAAAGTTGTTCAGAGGGCTACATCAGCCCGGAAGCAGGCACAGAAGAAGATTTTCCGGGCCAAGCAAGCCCTCCAGGTCGCGGACCGCCAGAATGTTCTCCGGGTACGAAAAGATTACAACAAAGCTTTGGTCTCGGGCTTGAAGGAAGCGCGGGCTACCCGCTGGGAGGATTGGGAAAAGGGACCCCTGGCTCCCATGCGACATGTCGGCAACCAAGCAACTACATACGGTTCGGTCGAAGTCTCCTTGATGCACCCCCCGGCCATCCCCAAGCACCTCCGCCGAAAGCAGATCCTGTTCGCCGTAGGAGATCGAGTCTGTGTCATTCGGGGGGCGGGACAAGGGCAAGATCAATGATATCACCCAGGTCAATGAAGATAGTGAAACTGTCATCATCAATAACATCAACCAGGTGCGTTCTAGAACCCGTTGAGAGCCTGTCAATCGGCAGTGAGGAGTATCACTAACGAATCGTTATCATCCAGGCCGAGATCAATGTTCCTGAATTCGCCAAGATCTCCATGGGAATCCAGTCCGATACCGTTACTCAGAGCTTGCCCGTGTCCATGAATGATGTCCGACACGTTATTGCCCTCGAGATGGGGAACGAGACAAAAGATCACATAATCCAGCATGTTTATGCCGGTCCTCCTTTCCTGGAACGATCTGCCGAAAGCAAACTCCCTCGCTTTACTCGATACGTCTCCGGATTGGACATTGAAATCCCATGGCCCTCGGAGTCTGCACCCTCAATCGAGGTGTCCGAGTGCGACACAAGAGGAAGTGAAGTGACTGATGTGTCCTGGGTTCCCTCTATGGATGAGCCACCTTTCCCATCCACTGTCATTGATGAGCTGCGCAACAAATACTCCAGATTCCGCACACGGCACGACCCCGAATATGTCGAGAAGAAGGTGTTGGAGGAATACCGCCAGGAATACATGAAGAGCCAGACTTTATTGACCCCTAGGGGCGAGAAGAAGCAGGCGACGGCAAATGCCAGTGTTGCAGCCAAGCTGGCGAAACTGGATGCTGATGGCAATGTGATCATGGACCAGGAGACCAACGACTTCATCAGCCGCTTCATGGGGGCGAATGCGAAAAAGCCCACCAAGTCTGCCAAGGTTCAACCTTCTGCTTGAGCGCAGTGAACGCTACCGGGTAGCTAAGGCTGGACTTGTCCTTCATTTGCAAAGATAGCGATTTGTATAAACCTAAATGTATTCTAGCATGGAAATTTGCACCCATATCAATTTTATTTTTCGAGTTCATTCACAACATTTTGAGAATCTGATTGTTCAAGTGAAGTGATCGCAGTGTTATTTATATTAATTATCCCCAAAGGGCTTCATTTATGCAGACACTGCTTATAGTATAATGAGAAAAGCCTGTATCGATGATGT
Organism: Penicillium verhagenii; assembly: GCF_028828195.1. Taxonomy (NCBI): domain Eukaryota; kingdom Fungi; phylum Ascomycota; class Eurotiomycetes; order Eurotiales; family Aspergillaceae; genus Penicillium; species Penicillium verhagenii. Next base: position 253,632 of record NW_026643166.1, on the reverse strand, counting down.
AGCTTGTAGGGTTTTCATATGACGATCCGCGGGCCCGCCAGGGGAGATAGAAAGTTCCGCGCATGGGGCAATCATTCTTCTTGATTCAACTTCTTCCCGGCCCTTCCCTGTCATACAGCTTTCAAACCTTCGGGCAGCTGTAGGAAAATATGGCATTCGCAGCTGTCAATGCGGCTGCTGGCCCTATTGTTGAGATTGAAGAGGCCTTTGCGACCGAACCCTCTCTAAAACAACGAGTCTACGACGCGATCGGTGCGTAGCCAACGGCGCATCTACACTCACTCGATGGCGACGACCATCACCCTGTCGCTCACCAACTGACCGTAATCAATTTCAATTCTCTAGGCTCTACTCCTCACCATGAACCCTTATTTAAGGACCTTGCACGATATACCTCTTCCCTGCTGGCCAGGACCGCCCATACCACAACCCTCCCAATCGTGCCGCCACCCACCAACGGCCCTGCTACGAAAAAGCGCAAAATAGAGAATGGACAGCCGCCAGTGACTGTGCAATTGGCTGCTGACTTGAAAGACTCTGAAGCCCCTGTGCAATTTTATGTGCAGGATGTTTCATTTGCTATACCTCAGCGCAAGAAGCTCATGCTTGAGATAACCACCAGTGGTGGGCTTCGCGCAAGAAACCAGGCTACAAAAGAGATTGAATTTGGTATCCCCATGGATCGAATTCGTGAGTGTTTTAAAATCTTTCTCTTTTCTCCTCTCTTCTTTTCTTTACCTTGCATGATCGGATTGAACGAAACATTGAAACTAATCTGATTTCCTTGCAATTTAGGTCATGCCTTGTGCCTCCCTGTGCCGGAGAAGACACAGAAACAGTACAACTTTTGTATTATTCCCGAATATGCCGATGGAATTACACCACCGCCCGAGGGTATACCTGGCTTAGATTGTATGGTTTTTACAGTGGCTGATGGCCCAGCTAAGGCTGCATTTTCTGGGTCGGGACAACAAGTTGGTCACAACGAGGGCGAAACCGCGGAATCCTTGATTCGCAAGATGCTGAATGATACTATGCCAAACACAAATGTCGTGCGTCCCGATGAGAGACAATTTGTGAGCGCCACCCCCGAGGCCCACCGCAAGGGCGAGAAGGCCTACCATGTCAAAGCCTTCCGGGGCAGTAAAGAAGGTATGTATCCCTTGAGATAGGCACTTGGGATGCTTGGAGTTGTTTTGGTTTACATTGATACTGACGTCTATTTCTTACTAGGATACCTCTTCCTCTTGTCAACTGGAATTCTATTCGCTTTCAAGAAGCCACTTTTATTCTTTTCCTTCGACACGATCGAATCAGTTTCATATACGTCTGTTCTCCAGCGAACCTTTAATCTGAATTTCCTCGCCCGTCCGCGCAATGGCACAGAGGAAGACCAGGTGGAAATCGAATTCCAGATGATCGATCAGGCCGACTTTAGTGGGATCGACACCTACATTAAGCGACATGGCCTGCAGGATGCAAGCTTAGCCGATGCCCGACGCGCGAAGGTGTATAATGTCAATGCGGGCAAAAACCAGGATGGATCTGCTGCCGAGAACGGCGCTGAAGAAGAAGAGAGTGAACTACAAAAAGCTCAACGGGAGCTTGAAGATGAAGAGGAAGAGGATGAAGAAGACTATGATCCCGGAACTGACGGCGACAGTGAAGGAAGTGGCTCCGACGAAGATGACAGCGACGATGACGATGACGACGACGAGGACGACGAGGAAGAAGAGGATGGTGAACAGGATGGTGAACAAGATGGAGATGGGGATGAAGATCTCATCACTGAGAAACCTGAAAATGAGGCCTAGGGCATTCCTGATGACGAATACCGGGTTAAGCATCCTGGCCCCTGATGTTAGCTTAGCACGTGCTTCAAGGACATATCATGATTCTTGTTCGATCCGAATTCCCAGGGAATTGAATCCGGCAAATAGATCGGCTTGACTGCTATCGAGTTGAAACAACTAGCATTCACACCGTATCTTAGCCCGAGCGATCGCCCCCAGTGGGTCGCAGACGTGTCAAATGCAACAAATACTGTATGATTAATCTCTCACCCTGAATCTGTAACCTTTGCAGCTGTCAGTTGAAGCTATGACTTATGTTGGCTTGGCAAAAAAAATAATGAAAAAATACAAATCAACATGTACACCATATACAATAATGTTCTTAAAATGAAATCTAGTTCATATCTAGATTCTAACTATAAACCGATGAAGCTCCGGATGCCAAGACCGCAATCTTACCGCTTGATTTAAGCGCATTCCAGACCGAGTCCAGACAACCTCCCCTGAGAGCGGTAAAGAAATCAAAAGAAAAAAAAAACAAAAAAACCCAAGCTAAAAAAAAATGGGGGGGGGGGGGTTGTCCACACTATGTAGTAGTGATCAGTAAATATCTATTTTATTCCGTGACCACCCGACTCATACCTTGTGCATGTGTTCAAGTTTTTTAAGGACTTTCCCGGGTTTCCCAGTGCCTGCAGGATCTGTGACGCAGGGAAGCGCCAGCATTAGCCTAGGGTATCAAGGCACATTGGTCTTTCCATTGGGTGTTTCACGAAGCCCTAAGTAAAGCAACGTTTTATTTTTATTTTTGTACATATTTTTTTCTTCTTCTCATGCGTCGAATTATGACCTCCAGATTGTGCCATGTATTGATAGACAACTGTTTACTTTCCACTAGAGAGTTGGTTCTTCCAAATGGGCCTTCTGATAGAAGCCGTAGCCGCTAGTAGTTTAGTGTGTAGAAGGAGGAGACTCCGGTCTTTTTCCCCCAACGCTCCAAAGGTTTGTTACGGTGTTACGGGTCATTACCACCCGGGATCGCCAATCTTCGGCGCTTGCACCTGCATCTTTCGGTGTCTCCTGTACCAAATACACTCTCAATACCCTCCGCTCCCTTTCTTCCAACTTCTCCCTCTCTTCTCTTCTTCCACATCCACAAACCCCCTTCCACCACCCTCTCCCCTCCCCTTCTCTTCCAACCAGTGCGGCTCGTACTCGTTGTCGAGTACCCTCGGTGCGTGTATCGTCTTGGTTCGCTTCGTTTTTCCAGCGTTGTGCCCCTTTCGTGTTCGCCACCGTCCGCATCTGCGCTTGGCCCCGACTGGATTCGCCCCCAGACATTGCCCCGTACCATTGCTCTCCAATCACCAGGTCTCCAATTTCTGTCCCGGCTCGACCAATTCTACTTCCATCTCAATTGGAAAGTTTTCGACACATTCCTTCGTCTCAGCACTCCCCGGACAACGTTCCTCGGCTCAACAACCCTGCGCGCACCGGCGACATCGACCGAGCTGTGCATCCATTGAAGTGACTGGGATCATTTCGGTTGACGATCGGATATCTTTACAGTGTATGTTTACATGAACCATTATTGTCGTGTGCTCGTAGCGTCCTTTGCTTTTGACGTCGTGCTGACACTGCGGTTTAGACTGTGCCCCGTCACGTGTTTACGTCCCTCAGATCACCCCCGTGATTGACAATTCTAGTTTCTGATCGCAACCCATACACCCGCATCAATGTCGTCCTCTTCATCGAACGTGGTGGGCGTCCACTACCGTGTGGGCAAGAAAATTGGAGAGGGATCTTTTGGTGTCATCTTTGAGGGTACCAACCTCCTCAACAACCAGCAGGTCGCTATCAAATTCGTGCGTGTCCACCCCTTTCCCTGTACACATCACTCGAATTTGCCGAACTGACCAAAAATAGGAACCCCGCAAGAGCGATGCTCCCCAGCTTCGTGATGAGTACCGGACATACAAGATCCTGGTTGGATGTCGTAAGTGCCGATTACGGAGAGTGAGAATGTTGTTTTCGTCATTTGACTAATTTCGTCTCGCAGCCGGTATTCCTAATGTTTATTATTTTGGACAAGAGGGTTTGCACAATATTCTTGTGATCGACCTTCTTGGCCCTAGTCTGGAAGATCTCTTCGACCACTGCAACCGTAGATTCTCTACTAAGACCGTAGTTATGGTCGCCAAGCAGATGGTACGTTTACAATCACATATTGAGGTAGAACTACCAGCTAACGATCTGCAGCTCTCGCGTGTGCAAACAATCCACGAGAAGAACCTCATTTACCGGGATATCAAGCCTGACAACTTCCTCATTGGACGCCCGGGTACCAAGGCCGCCAACGTCATCCATGTTGTCGACTTCGGTATGGCCAAGCAATACCGTGATCCCAAGACCAAGCAGCACATCCCCTACCGAGAGCGCAAGTCATTGTCCGGAACCGCCCGGTACATGTCCATCAACACACATCTCGGTCGTGAACAGTCCCGACGTGATGACTTGGAGGCCCTTGGACACGTTTTCATGTACTTCTTGAGAGGAGGTCTTCCCTGGCAGGGATTGAAGGCTGCTACCAACAAGCAGAAGTACGAGAAGATTGGAGAGAAGAAGCAAACCACCGCCATCAAGGATCTGTGCGATGGTTACCCCGAAGAATTCAACAAGTACCTGAGCTACGTGCGCAACCTTGGCTTCGAGGATACCCCAGACTACGACTACCTCCGCGATATCCTGACCCAGGCCCTGAAGAACGGTGGAGATGTTGAAGATGGAGAGTACGACTGGATGAAGCTGAACAATGGCCGTGGATGGGACTACAAGTCTTACTCGTCCCAGGCTCATCTCCAAAACCAGCACCAGAGCTCGTCGGGGCGCGATCTCCACGCGAGCCAGTTGCGCCACAGTCAACAACGACCGGGAGTGACGGCCGATCGTTTAAACGCCGCGCAGCCTCCTCCTCCCTCTCCCGCCAAGGGACCTGGCAAGGTACCCCGAGAGCGCCAAAGCGGCGGCGGCATTCCCCCGAAGCGTGCCAGCGGAGGCATGGAGACCGGCACTCCGGCAGCGTCGACCACAGCCCAGTTCCAGAACTCCAACGCTCATCTCCCCCGCCACGGCAGCCCCGGAAACCAAGCACTGAATAATCAACAGGTTGGCGGCGTGCAAGGAAATAACGACCAGCCACCCACTTTCGTACAGAAAGTCATGAAGGCTCTCTGCTGCGGTAGGTGATCTAGCTGTGGCTTCCTTCAGTCATCCGCGGCCCGCTCATTTTCGAGATCCAGGTTGAACTCGAACTAAATGACGCGACGCCACGGTATACTGAATTGGACTCGGCCTTCTTTTTCCTCTGCTCTGCCCACAATGTTCGAATACGGCCGAAGAATAACAACGACAAAGTCGGCATGGGACTGTCTGTCTGGTTTCTTTTGTTTCGGCCATCTTGACTAGGTGACTCGTTATCACTGGGATATTTTCTTTTCTCTCTCCAAGTGATGACCAGTTCCATACATGGCCACCCTCTTCCTTCTGACACTCTTTCTTCCCATTCGACGCTTGAGCCTACAAATCGCCTGTGGGTAGAACGATTTTTCTCTCATTGATGCTTACGTCTTCATCCTTCCCCTTTCTTTTTCTTTTCACGGTGCCACGGCTGGGAACGGCGAATTTTTTGAGAGATTTCTTTTTCTTGTCTTGTTGTCTATTTTTGCATCCTCATCACTACACTTGGCGTTCACCGTCTAATCCCAAAATTTCATGGTAACGAGCGGATTTCGAGACTCAATTTTTCAATTGGCTCTTCACATTTGCGGACTGTTATTCTGGGAGGTGCTATCTTAGATTGAGGATCTTGCCAGGCCGTCCATTTCTGCCCCCGGTTATAACATCATACACTTCAAGTTATTACTTGCTTTGTTCGAACCGGGTAATGGATGGCTCCCTGTACAGAGGACGACGGTTGACGACTCGTCGACCACATTTCGGACTTTCTGCCACGATTCATAGGATCAGCTTTTGGTCCTATCTTATTCTGGCGCTGTGCAGGATGGGCTTTCTGCATATCCTCGTTTATTTTGGACTCTTATTTTCTGGGCTATCCCTCATGACCTCCTGTCGTTCCTCCTGCTCCCCCGGGGGACTTGCCGTGTTTTGCAACTTACATGGCGATGTTAACCCCGTCTTACCAAACCGGGCGGAACGACGCATGCACATATTTCCTGGTCTTATTCCCTTTATCTCTTGTTGGATTGCCCTTTTAATTGTTTCACCCCCTGTCGAATCTACTGTCCGTGTCTATAATTGTCTCTTGTTTACCTCTTGCTCCGTTTCAGAAGCGAGTCTTTCTTTGTTTTGTTTTCTGGTAGTGTTTGGCATAAGATAGCATTGTTCTTTTTGTGTTCGTGTGTTTTTTTTTTTTTTCTGATTCTGATGCCTTGGCCTGGAGCTTTACGCGTCCGAGCGGCGTACATAATTCCTGCTTTTTCGGAGTAGGCGACTAATACATTTGCGTGCTTATCTGCGAGTGGTCTTGTAGAGTGAAACGTAGATGTACGTACTATCTTCAATTTTACTAGGGCAATAGGTCGTTCAACCTTGTCTGAAGCCATATCTCTGAACAGACAGACAGCCAGTGCTTGATGCCAACTTCCTATGTATATGTAGAGGGCCAACAGTATGCACATGTGAGTTACCCACCCAAATACATATGTAAACCGCACGGCGCTAGTCCACATGGACGGTAAGTTTTAGCTCCACATCAGGTCCTACAGAATGAATACCCTGCAGAGTCTAGATTTAGCCGGCATTGCATTGGTTCTGATTGTCAAGTAGAGGGAGACTGATTTGTGAGGGAACGCGCGCTTTTGAAATTGTCAAAAGCGCGCGTTCCCTCGCTATCAAGTTGACCCATCAGATGATTCAGGCCGTGTTCACTGCACATCAATTACGTATACTGACTGACATTCGTTTATGATGGACCTCATTTTCAATTGATCAATCTGCCATCTGCATAGAAAGAGATGGCCTGGTGCATATGGCCATAGCATTTCCCCATTTGTGTTTCATCATGAGGATCAGCTGTGCAAACTCGGGATCACTGGCCTGTCAGGCTCTGACATCAGTGAACAAATTTCTGTTTCCAGAAGCCACTCGCCTCAACTCAATTACTTGCTGGCTCAAAGAAATCTATTACCCCGTCACAGTTGCTCCTAGGAAACGAGTTGCTATGGCTTGGAACGGCTACTTCATCTTCTACGAGTAATTACCTAGGGCTATGATATCATTAGTATATATTTACTATGTAATAGTAGTTGATAAATGTTCTCAGCACGACGCCCCCAAAACATGTCTCTGCATCACACCATCTATCAATGTCGTGCCATCCTCTGCACATGCTTTATGTATCAAGGGAGGCCGAGAGACCCAATAGGCAAACCCGTTGACGTGAATACCCTTATGTTGAGTGGCGAGGTGATCACCAGTATCACAAGAATTTGCAAGGGACATAACTCAATCCCAGTCCCACCCAATCAGCAAAAGCACAAGTCACCCAATCACCCTCCACTTCAGAGACATGCCACATTCAAAAAGAAGAAGTATGTCACTCAGAGAAAGATGCGCCACCCGGCTTAGCTTTCACGTTAGTAAAGTTATATGTAATGTACTACTACTACTACTACTACTACTACTACTAACTAGTATAGTATGTACTACCCTTACATGTTGCCTATAGCTTATATCCATTTGCCACAAATAAGCAAGCCCTTGGGAATTAATGACATACTGCAGAACAGGGATCTCAACTTTGACCCTGGTGCGTATCAAAGTATGTACATTGACGTTATGTAGACAAACACCACGCGATCGACATAAACTTTCACACATCATATCCAAATGTCATCACCACGAACCCTTGTCAATATCGAATACTGTATGTACGCTTGATATAATATTACTACAATACTGATACTATACATCCCGTCCAACAGACTCGAAAAACTCAAACCCCATGTCCCCCCGGTACGGAAAGCCCAGTAAAAAGAAAACGTCCAATAAACGCTTCAACAGGATGTGCTAATGTGTACCCTTCCCCGGGGAGGAAGCCGCAGAACAGGGATGTATGGGATATCTCTTCCTGATGCGGCACGCACCAGTCAACATTGAAGCTAACATTCAAGCTAAATTTGAAAGCTAGGTCACCCCCAGACCTCAAATGTGGCTCCATACATGCACGAAAGTACCGAGTGGGTGGTCCCATTTTTCAGTTTCTTTTTTTTTAGTCATAGTTACCTCAGTTATTCAGTGGGCTTCCGAACTGCCATGCCATGCCACCTTCCAGATGTCCCGGGTCCCCATATGTAAACAGTACGGTACTACAGTACTTTCAAAAACCCTGAATCATGTCATGGTCCACATGAAGTTCCCCTCTCCTCATGGGCTCTTGCCTCAGCTGTATCCGTGATTGAGTTTGGGCTTTGGCTGTGGACCACTTAGCTTGCTTTACCCCCGCATTTGGGATGTTGTGGTGGCTCTTGGCGCTGCACGTTGCTCTGTTTTGATTGAGACCCCCAGGCAACCACGGTATTTTAGTTTTCTTTTTTGGGCTTTTGGCTTTTTGGCTCTTTACATTTATTTATTTTCCTTTTTTTCTCTTTTCTTTGTGTTGACTTGGCTTGGTTGGCGTGGGCTGATTGGGGATCGTCGTGGCTGTGTCGTGTGTCGTATGTCGTGTGGAGTCGGGGGTTTCTGCAGCGATCGGGTTTCGGTGTCGTTTTCGTTGATGGGCTGGAATACTGTGGCCGGATGGGGTCGTGCGTGCGTGCGTGCGTGCATTATGATGGATGCTTTTTTGGGACGGAGGGGACTATGTACTTCAATGTTGGGTGCGTGGTGTTTGGGCTTCCGGACGGGATGATGCTTGAGGGGATCAATGATAACCTTCAAATGTGTCGGGATTTTTTCAATGTTGCTCGGGCCTCACGAGGTAGATCGTTTCAGGGAGGATGGACTAGGCTTGATGTCCAAGGTTGTACTAGCCTGCTGTCGATCTAGTGCCCAAGTGGCCGATTGAAGATATGTACAGCATGTAGGATGAAGATGAAGGTTTGAGGGCTTACTTGGAGCTTGAAGGGCCTAATCGAGATCCAGCTACATTTTTGGGGGATTTAACTAGATATTTAGAGCTTGAGTATGTATACTAGTATGTTAGGCGGGCTTATACAACTCTGTACAGCACTTTTAAATGTGCTTGGGCAGCAAGAGAGAAAAGCAATTGACCTCGGTCCTCGGGAGGGATAGCTAGCAATCTGTTGCAGCTAGTATTCACTGTCGCGACTCGCAGCTCCTATTGTCAATTCAGGCTGAAATGCACGCTAATCCGATGTACCCCGCAGAATGCATAGCTCTGGCTTGACTCTGGCTTGACCCTAATGATTCAATGGCTGACCTGACAAACTCAACTCTCTACATGAAACCCAGCAGCTAAAAGAGAGAGAAAATTAAAAAGCCCAAAAAAAGAAACTCGCGTAAGATAAGGCAGTTGACGCCATCACTTTCACAAGGTTGTTTAATTCCGAATTCAAGCCCCGAGATTTGAAATCACGGAGTACTCGGAGTTCTCGGTATATCTCACCCACTCACACAGAGCCCATGGTAGCGGTTACTTTTTTAGCTTCAAGGAAACAGACTTTCCCATACATATGTAACCAGTTGAAACGTCCAGATCGCTAGTAGTGAAAGTCCATGTGACCTCTTGCCGGGGAAACAACGGGACCTTTTGTATTCGAGCCAATCATCGAATGCCACTAGTAATCGAGGGAAACTCCCCCGTGCCTGACACTTTCTTTCATGCCAGCGGTGCTAATCCGGTTAAGTCAAGTTTTCTTTCTCACTTTCTCTGCCTTGTGTTCGCCTGGAAACATTAATCTATTCCGTACCCGTCTCAATTCGATTTTATACCATGACGACCTCATCCAATCAAAATACCCGCGGTACGCCGACGGCTCAGCCATGGCATGCGGCCTATCCGGCCCCCAAATCCACTGCGCCGGGTGTTGAGAGACAGCTGGTGTTGCAGTGGTTGAGGGAGGGGAGAAAAGACTTTGTTCTGGTGGACTTGCGACGCAATGATTTTGAGGTATGAATGGGAAGATGATACTCGAACATGATGCGAGTCGGCATCTTGGCCAATCTAATCAATTGATTGGTTGCTCCCAGGTGCCGTACGGAATACCGTATATAGCTTAGTATGTACGTACAATTTTAGGAACTAATCTAGCTGACTCGGTCATTGGACTTAGGGTGGCACTATCCGTGGATCATTGAATCTCCCAGCCCAGAGTCTATTCCCTTCTCTGCCTAGTCTGCATTCCGCTATCTCGGGTGGCAAGGTCAAACAAGTGATTTGGTACTGCGGTGAGTTCTAAATTTTTTCATTTTTTTTTTTCAAATTGTGGATTTTGAATTTTTCAATGGGTTTCTTTGTTCATCTCTTCTGTTTTCCCATTGCCCTATTTCGCTTGGTTTATACTTCCCTTAAGCGGGTGGCGTTCCAATGGATCCTCTCTGACCTTTCTAAATTGTAATGTATAGGCTCTAGCGGAGGACGCGGGACTCGCGCGGCCGCGTGGTTTGCGGATTACCTTGAGCAAGAACATGATACCGGGTTGAAGAGCCTCGTTCTGGAGGGCGGTATTAAGGGATGGGTTGCTTCTGGAAAGGAATTCACCGAGTGGATGGATGGGTTTGATGCTAGTTATTGGGCGAGTAAGTAGTCCTCGCACCTCGAGTCCTATCTTTCAGTGTTTAGAGAATAAGAGTATGTCGGCGGATCAAGCTTGATGAGTATGGGTGGAAATCGGGTGTAGAAAAGTAGCACTTGAGTGAGATGTCGGTTGATATGTCAAGGTTGGTCCTGGTGTTATAAGTTATAACTACTACACTTTTACTCGGACATTTGAGTATGGAATGTAAATGTTTCAGTAGTTGACGTGCATGTACGAATTCAACTGCAAGTAATCAGAAGAAAAGACGATATGCAGGCACGGTTTTACTGTTGCTACGCTGTTATGTAGTTACATTATGTCTTGAACTGATGATTGTAAACACAAAAGCTCAACAAAATGAAAACATTTCAATGGTACGTACAGAACAAGACTTGAAAATCCAAATCCAGCAACAGGTAACCGCCGCAGTGGATATTAGGTATAAATTTCAGCCTCCGTTACTATGCCCGGTAAGGTCTAGATCTTCCATCAGATCGTGGAGACTGCCAAACTCATCAACCTGAAACGAAAAAATCATCAGGGCCAGCGGCTATATCAAGTTGGGGGCTAGATTGCGCACAGCGCAAGGAATATTTTTTTCTCTTTTTTTCTCTCTTTAACGAACTAAGACTAAATCCCAACTAGCGTAGGTACCGTGGTGGACAAGGATCCGTCTGAAGGATTCGGAAGTCGCCGTTGAAACACAGAAATCCTGATAGCATGATATTTGTGGATTGGATGGGCCTGAAATCAAATACAGCCGCCCACAATTACACTCCTCCAGACGGAGCTTCTTCTTAGCGCAGATCTTCATCCAGTTTTTTTTTTTTTTTTTTTTTTGGCATCAAGGAAATGTTTTCCCCTGTCTTTTCTCTCTCCACTTTACTTCTTGTTCTTGATATGTTTCCACTTTTCTGGCCGTTTTGCCTATGTAAAGTCTTTGTTCTTTTCCAAGATATAGTTGGATATGATGGAGATAGTGTTCGCTAGACTGGAATTGGAATCTCGGTTTTGAATTCAAGAGTGTGGATCCACGTGAGCAAAACAGTACCTACGATTAGGGCACGAGGTTGAATTCCAAATCGAGATCTGTGTTCAGCTGTTGTTTCAAGTAGCGCCTACAAGTATGTGGTGGTCTATCGCTAGTATTCGATTCGGCTTTCGCCTGTCGCCTTTACTAGTCATTGTCATTTTGCCCCTATCTCTCTCGTTTGGCATGCTCGACTCGACCCGACCCGAGAGAGACATAAGCGAAGATCCGTGAAACTCTTCAGGCTCGATTCGCATATTGTTAATTTTATTTCGATAGGTTTTTCTCTCCTTAGTCTCGTTGAAAATCAAGATTTTGGCCAATTGGTGGGGCTCATGAGGTCATTCGCGGCTTCTGCCGTTCCGTTTGATCGACTGTGCTTGGTGGAGTTTGTTTGGCGAAGGAATCTGGAACTTTTGATATTCCAGAATTTCGGGGAGGAGATGATCTGATGTTGTTGATTGTTTTCTTTTTTTTTCTCCTCCTTTTTTTTCAGCCCCCCGGTTTCGAATCTCACGATCTGGCCGATCGGAAAAGTTCATTACCGATGCATCCTAGCTGCACGTCATTTTGGGGGTTGGATACGATAGCTCGGATTTGTTGGGAATGACGTTCTATTCTCCGTATGATCGTCTATTGTGCCGATTTTCCCTCAGGTACTGTGTAGTTTCTTACTATGGAGCACGATTGTAGACGTTGAGGTATTTTCCCACCCCAGTACTGAATCCCCTAACAACCCGCAGCGGGTGATTCTCCGCTGGGAATTGAAAAAAAAAAAAATCCAATCATGAGGGCACTAAGAGTAAATTATGTGTAACCAGACGCGATCGAAAGAGCAAAATGGACGAGCCAATAATCGCGCAGGTTGAACATTGAATATTTCCCCACGCTTTTATACGAAGCTCATACGGAGGCACTAGTACTGCATTATACATACATGCACACACATGCATACCCCATAAACACCACAGAGTACAGGACACGAGACCTAAAAAAGAGAGTTCCCGCTGTGGCTCCCCCGTATTATCGATTCGTACTAAGGTACCCCATACGCCCTTGCAAGGAAAGGCTTGGGACACGTCGCTTCCAGCCGACCTGGCGTAATTCTAGAAGCGTGAGAGGATCCTACCAGTCACAAAACTGACCAGCAAGGGAAAGCGTGGTGAACCCGTGCGCACGATGTGGGGAATCCTTGCTGATTACCGAGGTCTTAGAGTCGGGGAAATTGTGGATTGGGAATGTGCCAAGTAGAGTTTTGGTTGGACTAGAGGGAAATGAGAGATCGTGTATGGTAGGTGGACTCCGAATCTAAGAGAGGCTGCTTATATTTGTAGCAGTGTGCATGGGGAACGGGGTTGGATTGGTTCTCTGGGGTTTTCCCCCTCAAGCCCTTTTTTTGTATTTTCATTTTTGAAAGTGCTTAGGGGGGAAGGGAAAGAGAAGAGCGCGGGAGATTGGGTTTGCCGAGCTGAGCTCGAGCTCTTTTCTTTTCTTTTCGTTTCTTTTCCCCTCTCGGCGCTCATGTAGGGTTGTAAGGTCTGTGCCGTCCGGCAGGAGAGTACAGGAGAGGTGCTGCTCTAGACCATATGCAGGTTGGAAGCTCGAGCAAGGGATATGCTAGCTGTTTGGCTCCGACCTTTTATTTTTATTTCATTTCATTTCGTTTTATTACCCCAATTTTTTCCGGTTTTTTCTTTTCTTTTTTTCTCCCTTCTTTTCTTCTTTTCCCTTCTGTAGGTTTATCGGTCATTGGGGATTGGTTCAAATCCCTGCAGCTAAAACTGCAGTAGACTGGGTTGCTGCAGATAGGTTCATGTCGCATGTCACGCTACGAAAGCCAAACTTTGAACTGGGTTCTATCGTAGATGGATTTCTTCACCTTAACCTTATCATTCTGAAAACCTGGAGTCAACCAGTACCCCATTATACAGATAAGTTTATCTTATCAAACTCTCCGCTGTCGGCGTAAAGAGAAAAAAAGTTGCTTATCAGTGACTCAGTGGATCTTTTATTGCCAAGGTCCCTGAGATCCTCTTGCGGGTCCCGGATTTTCAGAGTTTCTCGGTTTCTCTCGGCCTTGGGGTCAGGCTCCGAGAGAGAAAAGTATCCCGACGGGAAAGTGGTAGTTACTCCGGACAATGGTTCAGACCTCCATTGACCGAATCGGGTTAAATAGGGGGGGGGAGAGAACCTTGGAAAAGAAAAGAGAAAGGAAAATAGAAAGGAACAAGCCTCCACCACGATGCCCATGTCACATTTATTGGCTTGGCATGCGTGGTGTCGGAGTCAAGACAAGGATGGTCAAATGGAAGAAGGGCGTTTAAGGAAGATTTAGGAAGTGGCGATTGTCAGCAGAAAAAAAAAAAAAAAAAAAATTTAGAAGCGATCCCTGCGCTTACAGATTTAGGCAGATTAGGCAGAGAAGGAGATCCAGGCACCATTTGAAGTGTCATATAGTACAGTGTACTATGGAATAGAAAGAAAGAAGTTGTCTCGGGGCGACCGGGTGTGGCGATCGTGGATAAGGAAAGATGCTTCGGCGGGGATTCTAGAATTCTAGAATTCTACAGATCGGGTCTGACGGATTTGACAAGGTAGCATGTATAACGCGGCGTATACTGAAATATGTATTCGAAAAGCTCCTACATGACTAGTGAGCGCCTCTCTTTGCCACTGTTCCCCTGGATGCACGAGTTAGTACTTTTACTTCTACATTAGATTTACTTATATTATCATGAATCGATGGAAAGCTTGAAACAAGAGAGATCGCCAGGGCAAGGGAAATCACTTGATTTCATTTCCATTGGTTCAGTTCTTTATAACCTTGGGAATGACGTGGAAGCATTCTGGAGGGAAATGCAAGGGATTGGCACTGATTGGCCAAACGCCCGATACTGAACCGTGGGTCAACACGATTGACATTCCGAGACCGGATAATGGCGTGCTTAGCGTTCGTTGCGTTGGACATCGTGGGGCCATCGAGCCCACAGATTGGCTGATTTTAGCTGATAGGAGAATGTCTTGTTCTGGAATTTTTCGGGTTTCTCGAATTTCTCGAGACCTTGTACTGTATGAAAATCGCCACGCGCTCAGGGACATTGACACGCACCTTCTGGAATTTCTTTCCTTTTTTTTTTTTTTTATTAATTCTCCTTTTTTTTTTTCCTTTACCCCCTGCAGGAAAGGAAAAAAGGTAAAGCCCCTTGCGTTTTTTGAGGTATTGGGGTAATTGAGTAATTGAAGGGATTTGGCCAGGTTTACCAGGTTTAGTTAGAACTGTATAACAAAAAAAATACGAATACTTGAAATACGCTTGCCACAAAAAAAGAAGAAAAAAAAAAAAATAGAGACTCCACTCTGCTTGGGCCCAAACCAGGTTAATACACGAATTACATAGGGTATCGTCATGATCGACCGAACAAAATTCATTCCAGAAGTGCGGGTGGAGACTTGTCTTGTTCTGGCATTTTTGCAATTTTTCTTTTTCTCTGGCATTTTCCCTAACTTATCTAGAACTTGATCCGCCCATACATTCCTTCCCCCATTTCGCCTTTTACACGTTAACCAAGTGAAAAAAACCACTTCACATGCTTCAACTACTCACCACTTCCCAATAACCCTCGTCTTCCCACTCCGGTGTAAATAAAACAAAACTGGAGTCCCGTCCATCACATAGGGGAGGGTCGGTGAGAAAACGTCGGTTTCAGGGACCCCGCCGAACACTCTCCGCAATGCTGAAGAAGAAGACCTTGGCGCCCGCCTTCTTTTGGAACTTCTCTCCATCCACCACCCCCGAATTATCCCCTACCTCGTCGGACAGTGATTCCGACGAGGATATGGACTCGTCCGGCTCCCGACCCGTTAGTCTGGCCGTTTCGTCGGGAGCCTTTTGTCCCATGCGACCATCCCTCGACGATGTCCTGGCCAACACCGCCCCTCCACCATACACCCTTAGTGCCTTCATGGCCTACCTCTCCCAAAACCATTGTCTGGAAACCCTCGAATTCACCCTCGAGGCCAAACGTTATCGGGAAACATATCACACCTTGGTCGACCGATTGGGTCTCACCGCCGTCACAACCGATACCCCCGAGGCTCAACATCTCCACATGCTCTGGCAGCGCTTACTGATGGCCTACATCTTCCCCGGCGCCCCGCGAGAAATCAACCTCTCCAGCGAAGTCCGAGATGGCCTCCTCGATCACCGAAACGCAATCATCCCCCCGGTCCCCGACACCCTCGACTTCGCAGTCAAGAACATCCACGAGTTGATGGAGGAATCTATCTTCCTGCCCTTTCTCAACAGCCACACTACCTCCCCCTCAGTCTACCCCTCCGAACCCCCCTTCGCCGCAGACGACTCCATCAACCTGTCCACAACCAGTCTGGAAGAGCACCTGGTCAACCGCGTTCGCTCAAGGGTAAAGCGCATCTCGCCTCAGTCCTCCATCAAGGATCTCCCCGGCTCCCTCAACACCCGCAGCAACAACAACCACTCCCTCGGCGCCGTCCACGCTGTCGGGAAACGCTCCTCCGGTGCTCTGCTCAGTACAAGCGGCGACTCCATAGCCATGGCTCTCACGGACGACTCGACTAGTCCTCAGTCTAGTCCGACCGCAGAAGAACCAATGACCCCGCCTACCACCCCGCCCGCTAGCGAGCCTCATCTTCCCATGCACAGTCCCAAGTTGCGCACTGAGAATCCGTGGAAGAAGATGGGCATGAAGCTGGGCTTCAAGAAGCGCTCTACCGGGAGTGCGTCTTCTCGTGATCCTAAAATCCTCGGCCTGGACGACTAGGATCCATCCACCCTGTTTATCATATACGCTATCCCCCCCTCCTGTCTCACAATACCCACTTCCGACATGACGATTACTCTCCTCTTACCCCTGTCTCAAAATTCCCACGACCCACCTCCCCCTCTCTTCAACGATCCCTTCGGGGGTCCAATTTGCATGACCCTCAAGCATGACCTTTATACCATATCAACACACGACATGCTCCGATTTGCTAGCGTTTACATTGGCGGTGTATGAGAATCACGATGCATCAGCATACGAACACGGCGTTTTTCTTTTTCTTTTTCGACTTCATTATGTGTCATTTTTTTGGATGGTTTGCTTTGTTCGAACTGTTGTTCAGCGAGCATTTATGTCTGCGTCTTTTTTTTTTTTTTGGCTTTTTTTGGCTTTTTTTGTTCTTTGTTCTTTGTCCATGTTACGACCCTGGAAAAATTTCCCATATCTCATATATAGACTGATTGGATGGGCGAGGGCGTTTTGCTGGTTTTTGTTATGCTCTCCTCATCTCTGGCACTGGTGGATCTGTGTCT
This sequence comes from Penicillium verhagenii, assembly GCF_028828195.1. NCBI lineage: Eukaryota > Fungi > Ascomycota > Eurotiomycetes > Eurotiales > Aspergillaceae > Penicillium > Penicillium verhagenii. The sequence continues at coordinate 236,700 of NW_026643166.1, read as the reverse complement.
ATAGCTTGCTACGATAGCATGGTGCGGTATACTTCTTGGAATTGATAGACTTGATACCCCTCTCAACCTTTTCTCCTGCTTCTTCGTAGCATTGTAAATTGGCAGTTGTTTGTCTCAGTGCTTAAGCAAGAGCTGGACTACATACTACGTAGTAGTTTCACTAGGTGGTTTGCCCTTCACTATCCCACGAAGCATTGCTTGCACCTGTACACTACCAAGACCAGATTGGTCCTTCCAGCGTGATGAATAAACCAATTGATTGCAGCTTGAATGGAATAATATCTCATAATCCATACTACTTACTATACGATATACTATGCACACTATTTACCAAGCCCCAAGTCCTCACTCAACACAAGCAACCCGCCGTCCACCCCGCGTCTCCAACGCCCCAATATCAAGCACCCACCCCACCCCAGCCAACGCCGCAAAACACCGCTCACTCGCACCAGCATTCAACACCCCAAGCGTCCGCTCCACAGCCGAGAAAACATCCTCTACACCCCCATCAGTCGGCACCTCAGACTCGGACAAAACACGCGCTGCCAAGAGCGCATGCATCCACGCTTTCAGCTGCGCTTGCACCGAACACCCTTTCTTCAGCAGCATGGAAGCGTGCCAGGTGGACTTTGCCGTGCCTTGCCCCCTGCCGCGCGGGAAGAGGAAGAGGATGTGTCCTTCGTCTGCGAAGAGCTTGTGGAGTTTTTCCATTGGGATGCTTGTTTGGAAGGATGCTCCGCTCGTGGTCGTGCTGGAGTGGGGATGGGAGTGGGTGGTGGTGAGGAACTGGGGGAGCGATACGCCTATTTCGGCTGTGCCGAGGTAGGTGCTTGGTGTGGAGGGGGACGGGGTCCATTCTAGGACGCCGTCGCGGGGGAAGATGCGTTCTTGGTGTGAGGCTTGGGCTGGGGTGAGGATTGTCGGTTGCTTGTTGTTGTTGTTGCTGGTGACTTGTTTGCTGGTGCTCTGGTTGGTGGTGAGGAGGCTGTCGTCGAGTGAGGAGAGGAAGGCTGAGAAGACGATGTTTGCTCGTTGTCGGTTTAGACTGGTCATTTGCACGGCGCGCACGGCGGCGTAGTTTAGGCTTAGGTGGGCTGCGAGGAGGACGAGGAGCGCAGCCCAGGTGGTTTTGAAGCCTGTTATATGTGATATGACGAGCGAACCGACCTGGTGGTTATTGTTAGCATCGGCTGAAAAGGCTGAAAAGCGGACTGCGATTGATGCATGGAGGATAGGATGGTGTGATGGTGTGATGGGCTCTTACAAGCATGCCTAGGAGGGATATCACAGTCTCCTGAGAGGAATCTTTCTATTGGAGTAGTAACAGGATGTATCAGTTCGGTTTCCACAGCTACTAGTATGTAATCGCCAGCTAGGAGAAGTCAGGACGGCGAACTTACCGCATTAAGCTCGGCCAGATTGCCCCATCGCGAGAAATGGGCACTCAGGCTCGCTTTTGAACTTCCGCCTGCTACGCCGCATAGAGCTCGTAGGATCCCGGCTGCGCTGAGGACAGTTACTCGCGCTACGCCGGCCGGCACCATGGGCGAAAGACAGTCGAGGATCATGGCGATGTCGTTGAACACATCTGCTGCTAGTCGGTATGTCTTGCATTCCGGCTCAAGCGCTGTGCCGACTCTGTGCGCGAACAGGATTGTTGCGACGCGCCCGGAGGAGTCTTGCAGGATGTGCAGAAGGAGAGCATTTGTTGGTGAAGCGCTGGCATTGCCCACGCCGACTCCTGGAGGTGCTTATGGTTAGTCTGCTGAACTGGGGATTCAAAAGTTGTAAATTTATTAGATTCACTGGAGTTCGTGACAGACCTTGTAATACCGCTCGCGAGGAGAGAAGGCCGGCGATGGAGCTGCAGAATGCTTGCAGGGAATCCTATTGACAATGTAGGATGTTTCATCAGCTTCAGCTCTCTGATGACGGTCCACCGATCCTCGGTTGTTTTTGTTGTTGCTACTATGTATCACACCGTGCAACTCACAAAAATTTGATATCTAACGATACAATGTTAGTATGGTTGAAATCGTTTCAGTTGGACATTGAATAAGCATGGATTTTGCAAGTACTACTCACGGTAGATAGTCGTCGCTCACACTTTGAGGGTATCCGGATGGTAAAAAGATATCCCTCAGCGTGGTTACGAGAGGCTTGGCGGACCATGATGAAGTAGGCGGCGAGCTCTGATCAGTGACATAGTTAGTCTATAAATCCCATGGTGAATATATGCCACGGTATTCTAGGGCAGAGATCGCATTGGGCTCCAGCAAGGACCGATTTCCCCTTTATGAGACCATAATGATCCCCTGTATGTGTGGAACGACTCATAATGTACATGATCGAGACAGCAATTGAGCCAGATATCAATGATGATCCAGGTCAATGGAAATGAAGACCTACCATAACATCCACCCGCGCTCGGGATCCTTTTGATGAATCTTGCTCGGAGAAGACATAGGTCGCGGTTGGACTGTCTGTCTCGTCTGTCTCTTGAAAGGCTAATCTGTTGTTGGCTTGAGATGCCATCTTGTCGTGTCAATGTCGAAGGATGTAAGAGCCACGAATCGGAAGCCCAGACTTAGGGAGGGCACGTGCGGGGAAACACGCGTTCTCCGACCTATAGAAGAATGCCATATACGGTATACAAGAGAGATCTATGCATGAAGATGGGTAGATAAAAAAAATAGTTTTATTGGATTTGGAAAGTTCCAAACCAAATGCTCTCAGAGCAGAATATGTGACAGTGAACCCAAAATCGAACATCTACACTCGATGCTTTTCAATGGCAAGACGAGAAGCTCTGTGTTCCGTCGCCTGAAGATAAAAAAAAAGAAGACCCCAAAGACCACCAGCGCCAGGTTCAAAGAAAACAGGAGTGAACCGTAGTTAAGAATAAAAGGGAAAAAAAAAAGTGGCAAGCAACGTCTCCAAATGCCTAGGGAGAGTTCAGACTTGCAGGATAGACCATAGAGTAGATGATCCTCGAGGATGAGAGCTGGATATTCCTGTACATGGTGTATGCACAAGAACTCAAAGCCTCGAGTGCAACTCTCCAATAATCGCGATGGCGACACCCAATCACCAGCAGGTATCAATATTCCATCGCACAACTTCATACAGAAGTACCGTACCCCATCGCTTCATGGTATAATATGTAAACAAAACAAAAATGTCCGCCGGCAGAAGAAAACAAGATCAGGGTAATCTTATTTACGCGTACATGCTCGCGCCACCGGTCTCAATGGCCTCGATCTCAGCCTCGGTCCAAGGCAAGCGACCGAAGCGAGTGGGGAGCTCGGCACGGTCGAAGAAAGTACCAGCCTCAGCTTGGACAGGGCCAAGGGCCGCACCGGGCATGCCGCCAATGCCACCGCTGAACTGAGAGCGACCAAGAGGACCGTGCTGCTGGGCCTTTGCGCGGTAGGAAGCGAAGGAGTCAGGCAGGGCACGCTCGGGGGAAGCAGGGTGCACGCGAGGAGTGTGGTCCACGGTCTCTGGAGAAAGGATTGATGTTAGCGCGGAATTCGGGGGTTGGCAATAGCTATCGGAAGGGTTGGGAGAGCTTCGGGAGGAGCTCCTCCCGGGGGTTTAGGAGGTGGGGAGGGCATTGCCACGTACTGGGGACGGAACGCTTGCCGACGAAGCGGATCAAGGGAGTGCGGAAGGCGCTGCTGAGGGCGAAAGTGGCACGCATTTTGATAGATGTGTGGGGGTGGAGGTGGCGGTGGTAAGAGGTGTGTAGTAGTGAAGGAAGGTGGTCAATTTCACAGAGTGTGCGAAATCAATGGGGCCCGGTTGTATCCGAACTAGCCCGGGACGCGAAGAGTAGCGTAGTAGCGGACTGGTGAGTTTTTGTATGGAGGTTGGAATATGTGATATCTGGATCTCGTACAATATGGGGATATCGTGTTTTTCTTTTAGGATATTTGAGAAGGAGTGAATGGAGGGGGAAAAGAGAAAAAGATAAGGAAAAGTAAGAAATCTATGGTTTGGCTATGGACTACCGCATTGGGATGAGCCGCTCGGAGCCGATGAGGAACCGAAGTTTGAGTTGACGGTTTTTTCTGCTTTTTTCTGCTTTTTTGGTTCGTTTTGCATCTTTTGCATCTCTTTTGCTCTCTTGGAGTCACGCAATTCAGATCCATTGGCTACACTATTGGTGGCCGGCGCCGCGGAGAACGGAAAACGGCATTTCTCATATGATTGTCATCTTCTCCCCCGCACGCTATTTGGTACATTTGGCACATAATACAATTTGCCTGGTGCTTACGGACACCATTATCCGATCCTTTGCCTAATTCGATTCTTCGGTGAAGCTTCCCCGTCCCTGCGAGGATCTACCTAGTCAAAGCGCCAATTATTTTTCCCCGTGAGACGTTCTACCGCGAACTTAACGTTGGATCTTCTGCTTCTGGTTCTCCACCTGGTGTTCTTGTGTTGACATTACTATAACTTTTTTTTTCTTCTCTCTATCTTTACTCACTTGAATATTCTAATTGATTGATATAATTTATTTGGAATTGTCCAAGAGAGTAAAATATTCAAAAGAGAGAAGACCAAAAAAAAGAACAAGAGTACAAGAAAATCATATCTGTTCAATTTATTTTCTTGATTTTCCTCTGCAAGGGCACAATCTCATTACTCAATTCTTCACTGGAGTTTATGTGATCGGAATTGATAAGCTCGGATCGCCGCCACTCGAAGCTTGGACCCTGACTAACCACATCCCGACTTCGCCCGTTCCACCAATCTTCATCAAAATGCATGAGCTATTGTTGTTCGCCTCGGTCCCCGTTCATCAGCATCATGAGCTCCTTCAGCAGCTCACCGGGCTGACGGCCATGCAGCCTCGCCACGCCCTCGAGCGTCGGCTGATCTTCAAGGCCTATCGGAAACCAGGTCTGGCCACCGTTCGCACGGGGGGCAGCCAAGACCTGCAGTCAGGAGATTTGCAACGCGTCAACAAGATGCTCAATGGTGGCATGTTCTACACCCAGGTTATCGGCCCCGTCTCAGACTCCGCCTTTGGGGCCGCCCCGGCCCCGGATCCTGACACCCAAATGGCCGGCATGGATGTTTCCAAACCCACCGACCCAGTTTCATATGATTTTGACCAACAACCCTGGAAACTGGAGTTTCGAGATATTCCGGAAGCAGGAACCCGATCTGCTGTCACGGCTCGTGTCATGGCCAGCGCCTCGCTGCCGCGGGGCGATATCGTCCCCGCCATGAATGCGTGGGGCTATAGGTACGTTTCGTGGCGTGATCTTTCTTTCTTTTTATTATTAAAGTTCATAAATGTGGATCTTATGATTGTCAGATGCTAATCCAATTCTACGCAGCTTTGTGACCGAGTATGTGGTCGAGGGCGATATCTTTATCCACAAAGACATCACTATCTTCTTGCATCGGGTGCTGCATTACCCTGCTACCGACCACGAGTCCCGTGTGCCTCGGCAGCAGCTTCCCGAGTTCAAAGAAATGGCACCCCTGGAACAGACTGGGAGCTATGTGTTGCAGGCATCCATCAATGTTCAAGATGGCAGCAACCAGGAGACCATGAAGACGGCTTCCCAGCATTTGTTCGGCCTGCGAGAACAGCTCAAATCTGCTGTGAAGCTGGAGCAGGCGGATCGTCTATCACTAGATACTAGAGCCAAGTAAAGTCTTATAAGGTGTTGCATTTAGGCCCGGCTGTCATAAATACCCGGAGAGGCAGCCTCCAATGAACATTTGAAGTTTTGAGTTACATTCCAACCGACCATCTGTATAAAATTCTAGTCATTTGAAGCTGGCAGAGAGATTCCAGACTGTGTAGGGCGAATACTATTAGTGGGTACTGAGAATGCAGTGCCTATCTTACCCTGTACTAAATTTTGTGCTGTCAATAAGTTCTGGGTTTCTAATCCAGATGTCTCCTCGAGTACATGGTACATACCCATCCTACTAGTGAGTATTGAGTATGTCCCTTTCTCAATTACTTCCTGTATGCCCTGTATAACATTGAGATAATGCAATGTTGTGGTACCTCCAGATGTTCTTCCCAACATTTGAAATAACATCTTGAGTATAATACCTACTTTCTCATCAATTCCCACTCTGTTTCTTGTTAAGCGGTCCTGGGATCTCTCCCCTCTGTTACCATACCTGCCCAGGTGGACATGTCTGTGTCTTGGTATATCAAGATATACGCTGGACCTCGGGTATGATATGTGCACCGGCATTGTCGATATCTTCTCCTTCTCCCAGGCCTCCCCTCCTCCTCCTTCTTCTTTGTGCTCTGGGTTTTCTATTTTCCCTCACATTGGTCCCACGACTCTATCATGCATATACTGGCCATGGTATTTTTTGCTCTCGGCATTGTCTTAAGATTCTCCAGTCTGGTCTCACCCGCAATCCACGCAATTTGTATGACAAGTGTTGTGAACTGGTCGCATATCGAGGCAAGAGGAAATTTGTTGCTTATTCAGACAGCCATATTCTCTGAACGAATCGAAGAGAATAGACATGTTGGGCTGCTTTTGACTGAGTCTGTCAAAATAAATATTAACCAAAGTGCAGTCATTCACAATTGACCTGGAGTTGATGTATTTCGCCATTTCGGGTGATCGACCATGTGACTTCGTGAAAGGTCGCGTCGGCTGTACGCGTCGGCTCCAGATGTCCTGACATCATCTGAAAACCAGCATCATTTAACTTCAAACAAACCCTGACTATTAAGCATCCACCACTCGCCCTCAGCCCGGGCTACTTCCACCACGTCCCTTTCAAAAGCTCTCAGGATGGCCGAAGGGGGAGTCAAGCGAACCGCTTCCCCCACTCGGAGCATCTCCCCGCCTCCACTCCGCCGCAAGGTTGCGTCGGATATCAGCAGTGAGCGCATCTAGACCGATTCAACAAGCTTCCATGATACTGATAGACATATCATCTTTTCTCAAGAGCCGTCCGCTTCTTCCTTTTTCACCCCTGCCTCACAAAGGAAGCCAGCACCGATGACATGGCGGATTCTTGGGACTAGCCTCGTCATCGGCAAGCATACACCCGAAGATGTTCCCAGTACATGGTCGGAGAAAAATCGAAAGATTGCGGCATTTGATCTCGTCAGTGGCCTTCAATTTGGACTGTGACGGATCGTACAGGGCATTCGATAGTGAAGGAGTCTTGCTGATTTTGATGACAGGACTCAACGTTGATCAAGACTAAGTCGGGAAATGTCTTTCCTCGATCTGCAGATGACTGGAAATGGTGGGAAGCCACTACCACTGTCATTCTCAGGAAATTGCATGCTCAAGGGTATTCACCTCTCATCGGCAACTAAGAAGACAAAATTTCTAACATCGTCTAGATACCAACTAGTCATTTTTTCCAACCAGAAGAAAATCAGCATACAAAAGGATGTCAAAGCCGGAAAGACTGAATCAAAGAGTCTAGCAGCTTTCAAGGAGAAAATTGCGGCAATCATGTCCATTTTGAAAATCCCGATGAGCGTCTATGCCGCTACCGAGGATGATAAATACCGGAAGCCTCGAACAGGCATGTGGGAGGAATTTGTGGATGATTGGGATCTGGATGTTGTAGGTATCGACAAGGAGAACTCCATCTTTGTGGGTGATGCTGCTGGACGTCCCAAAGACCACTCTGCCTCAGATTTGTAAGGCTTCATCGAATTGCAACTGTTATCAGGACAAGTCTAATTTCTGGTATAGTGGGTTTGCGGCAAATCTCGGTTTGACCTTCCAGACGCCAGATGCATTCTTTCGAGGGTTTCCTGAAAACCCCGTTACGGTTTTCAATCCCGCCACATACACCAAGGCAGAACCAAGCGCACCTCGTATGTGATACTGCACCTACGAGTCATTCATTTCACAAACTTGCTGACAAGCTCTCACTTGCTACCTAGTCCCCCAGGCCTTTGTTCGCAAATATCCCCAAGAACTGGTCATCTTCTGTGGCAGCCCAGCATCAGGGAAATCGACCTACTACCGGAACAATCTACAGCCATTGGGCTACGAACGAGTCAATCAAGACATCCTCAAGTCGGTAAGTTAAACATGATATTAACTACAGCGTCCACGCCTTCACCTTCACCGGTTAAATTTAAACCGCTAAGGAAAAAGCCAACCAATCATCTAACCCATCACATCTTAGCGCCCAAAATGCGTCAAAGTAGCCCGTGAACACCTCGAAGCAAAGAAATCCGTCGTTATCGGTGAGTCATATACTTCCTCGGCACATGTGCCGTGCCAAACGTGCCAGTTCAGTTCAGTTCAGTTCTGTTCGGCGCGTCTCCACTCAAGCTCCAGTTGGTTGGGCACCAACATTGCTCATCGTCACCGCCAAGCTCATCACCGCCAACCATGCTTACCAACACCTCCACTAATATTGCTCCAACGCAGACAACACCAACGCAGACCTGGAGACAAGACTCGTGTGGATTACGCTAGCAAAGGAATTGGCCGTTCCGATTCGTTGCGTGCACCTTCTCTCTCCGCCCGAACTATGCAGGCACAACAATGCCGTTCGAGCTGCCAACAAAGAAATGGTACGTTTGCGTTGCGTTGCCTTGCCTTACATTACCTTACCTTGCATTTGCTTTTTTTTATTATACTTGCTGTCCTTACTGGAACCGAAGGCATTCTTTGCCTGCTTTCGGTGTTGATTCTGTGCCGTCTTCGTGTCTGACTGATTTCTTTTTGGGTAGAACCCCGAGGCGCGCACATCTCTTCCAGTGATTGCGTTTTTTGATTTTCAGCGCCGATACAAGGAGCCACGTCTCGAAGAGGGATTCGAGGATATCACCACTGTAGAGTTTCGGTTTGAGGGAACGGAGGAGGAGCGTAAGATTTGGGGTCAGTATTGGGTTTAAGGTTGCCTTGCACGTGGCAGGGACCTTGGAACCCAATTGTATTCTACTGCATATAGGCATTGATTTACATCAATAGACTAATCGCTACTCAAGCGGGAGTTCAAAGTATTGTAGGAGATAAGATGTATTGTGTACAAGATGCATCCCATCTCGAAGAGATAAAGAAATATGTATATACAAACGATTGAAAAGAAGACACGCTTTTGGCTTGATGTCTCGAAATGAAGTAGTCTAGTAGTCTATGCGATACACGTGAAATGCAAGGCTGGGTATATCGTAAAAAAAGGAACGGACGGGTCGTAAAATGCAGCCCTGGGTTGGAATGGAAAAGCATTGGGAGAGAAAAAAAGGCTCCACAAAGATCCACATGCACAACAAAAGTCATGACTCAAAATGGAAAGACGAAGGAAAGGCATGATTCGGTGCGAGATCAGTAGTCACATTATCCGGATCGTGAAGTCGTGAGTCATCAAATAATAAATCCCAAAAATTTTCAAAGAGAAAATCACAAAACAAAGAAAAAAACAAGATGGAGAGACATTATGTCATGATGGGCGGACATGATCGTCCAGAATAATATCCACGAAAATGGATATTTCTGGGCGCCGCGCTGGGTAAGTCTATAGGGTCATTATCGTAGGCGATGTCGCTCGAGGAAAAAAGCAGGAGTATAAAGCGTCAAAAGAGTCAAGCAATGAAATGAGGCCGTGAAAAAAAAGCTCGTGTTGAAGCCGAGTTTATGGGCGCGAGACGAGATCCTGGAAGAACTTGAAGAAGTTGCGCTTCTTGAGGGATTTCGTTCGACAGAATCCACGAGTCTCAGCAGCCGGGGCAACGGACATTGGGCCCACGATATCCTCGTCGCCCATTTCGGGAAACTTGTCGTTATCATGTAGGCGTGGGATCCGGACTTCCTGCTCGCAGCGGTGGAGATTTGATTGGGTCAATGTGAGAGCGACGCCGTCGATCATCTCGAGCTGATTTAGCAAGGCATCATGCTGCATTCGCCACTGGCGGTTCAGGAACTCCCATTTCTCGCCGGTAAGCTTGAAGATGTTGGACGTTGTGCCGTAGTGTTCGCCCGTGCGTACGAGGTGCTTGGCAAAGTTACAGCGGGCGAGATCCCAGTCGGCGCGGAACAGGTGGAAATTGTCCAGATTGCAAGTCGATGGCTCGTAGGGCTCCGGCTGGATGGTGAAGTTGGCGTGGCCGAGCTTATTGGCCCATTCATCGTTAGGATCCGATAGCATGAAGGGCGCGACTTCACCGGAGACGATGCGGGAAGTGGTGCTGGCTCGTGGACGGCTCATAGAGGCGATGGAGGGTCTGGATGATAGTGGCGGTGACGGGATGCCAGCGAACCGGGACTCGGAGCAGATGACGTATTTTGGCAAATCTGTCACGCTCACGTCGGCGACGGATGGGGATTGAAGTGGGGATTGAACGCGGGAGGCGATAGCGCTTGTGGGATCTTCGCCCATGAATGGGGGTAAGAGGGGAGTGGTGGCCTGGCCGTCATTGTCGTCTTGGCTCAAGCTGTTGGCGCGAGTGATGTCGATGGGGCGGGCTCCAGAATCGCTAATGCGCTCCTCGAAGATGGTACGAGCGGGGGATGGGGGAATGGAGTCGATGCGGTTGATTGGGCCCATTGTTGGACTTGTCAGGGCGGAGGAGGCCGCTGAGTTGGCACGCGAGCGTAGATCGTCCGGGAACACGTCTCGTTCGGGACTGCCTGAGGATCGTTTGGACTTCCATCTTGTTGACATGGTGGAGATGTGCGAGCTGATACGAGAGACACCCTTCATAGATAGACTATCTGATCGACGCTTCTTCGGTGAGGGCGCAAAGTCCATACCCGCATCACTCAAGTCGTAGCCATCGGAGGGGTCCATGGGGAAAGAGGGTTCTTCTGTGGACATGCCACAATCGAAATGTTCTAAGCAGGGGAAAAAACAGATGTTAATAAGAGTGAAACATTGGTTTTTGATAAAACGGTCACCTTTGCCATTGTCGCGTATACATGATGCGCGCGCAAAGGTTTTCTCCACGTTGGATTGGAAAGGAAAGACATACGGAAATATTGATCTTCCAACGAGTCGCGAGCAAGATCTTCTTCTTTGACACCGGAGAGGGGATTTCGGCTGGGACTGTCCATGGCTAATGAGGGGACCAAGGATGAGACCGAACTGGAGACGCGATTGTGACCGGTGGCAGAGAACAAAGAAAAGGCCGGCGAGGCCGGAGCAGATGTATTGCTCAGAGATGGGAGGCGGGAGTCCACGGTGTCGAAGGAATCTCGCGCGTCGATGAAGTGAGACAGTTTATGCATTGCGAATCCGCAACAGATTGCGTAGTTGGTATGTCGGTGGATTGTCGTAGCATCAGGAAACCCGGCGCAATATGAGTAAAGGGACAAGGGTAAGCGGTGTGATGGAGAGTTCGGGGGAACCGGAATGAAGAGAGCGAAGTGAGTTGGCTGGGCAGGAATTGGCAGAACTGGCAGGAACTGGCAGAAATGGCAGAAATGGCAGAAATGGCGCTGCAGTGGCAGAAATGGGGTTCGCTATCGGCAAACGGGCGGGTGATAATGCGCCTGACAAGGAACGACCCTGGTGTGACCAAAAATATCCAGGTATTTCGTTCGTTGTATTGCGTATTTTTTTTTTTTCTCTCTATGGCCCGAGATTTCTTTTTTTTTTTCTAAATTTTTCTAAAAAAAAAAAAAAGAATCCCTGTGAGAAATAGATTAAGAGAAGAAAAAAGGCGTTGGGGGCGAGTACGAAGAGGCAACGGTCAAGGTTAGTTAAGAAAGGACGCTAAAAAAATTGGCAAACAGTCATAAATCGCAGGGATTTTGGTTAAAGAAAAAGACCCAAACACCGACTCCGCTCAGTTCCGGTGGTTGACAGGCAAGCTCAACCACGGTTACTGCTTTTTCTTCTATGGTTCAAGTGTCTTCTATGGAATTCCACTTCCATTCTATCTTTCTCTTTCTACTCCAGTTGTCTACTGAAGTATTTACTATACTGTGTACCTTACTCCAGGGTGTACTCTGAATAGTTTTGAATTATAACCCTAATGGATTACACGGATTTACTGTGTGACCAAGCCCCTCCCGAACCCTTTTTTACCCCATTTTTTTTTAATAATTTTTTTTTTCGATAACATTCTACTCAACGAAAGTCCGTTTGAATCGGAAATGAGGAGTTTAGTCAAAGTTTTCTATGTGTGCGAGATCGGCATGTGTCTAGATCCCAAATGCCAGGGCCGGTGGAGTGCCTGGGGAGGGAACTTTGAGAGAGGGGATTCATGTGGGGTCCCTTCTGCTTATGATGCAATCTGACCCATCCATTTCTTCCTTTCTCCCTTGTTTTTCTACGGTGATCTCTACTTTGTTTAGCTACTCACTTTCTTTATTCTTTAATTTTTTTTGGCTGAACTTCTCTCTAGGGAAAGCATCTTCCCGTCAAAAGAAAGAAACAAAAACCCAAATGAGGACACACAGGGGCTGAGCAACCGTTGCCAGACCATCAGAACCTTAGGGACAAGGACAGGACAAAAGGACTGGAAGATTAATTGAATGTCGCACGGTTCGCCTTTACACAAGTCTAGATCGGACTTTGTACTCTATTATACTCCCAATACGATGATAATCTATATTATGATCTTTGTCTTTTGGATGAATCCCTGTAATCCGTATAAACCTCCATAGAAATTCAGTTGGGGGTAACATGGTCCGTAACAGAGTAGTAACATGGTCAGTTCTGCCGACGTCAGGTCCACATGGAAAGAACCACAAACGGTTTTGCAATTTGTGCTTCGGGAAACTCGGGGAACAACTGCGATCATCTCTGATTGGAGAGTCTCTGCCCTGTTTTGTTGGGTCCTTGCGGGAGGCGAAGGGGCAAAGGTTGTTGGTACCGTGGCTTCCGTCCGGTCGTACTCCGGTCGGTTAACACTCTCGGTTCTTTGAAAAAAGAAGGCGCATCAGGTGTCACTTGGGAGTTTTTATTTTTTATTTTTTTTCACTTTGATTTATCACATCTCTAACAGTTTTCTTCTCTGTGTTAGCCTCGATCCTTATTCCAGTAGTCTCGATCATTCCCGTGAAAAGCAGGGTCAAAAGGGCCAAAACGGGCCGATCACCCAAATTTTCAGGTCATGGAAAGGGCTTGGTCATCGCTTCCCCGACCAATCAGAAGACAGGATTCTCAAAGAATAAACCTAATCAAGTGGAGAAAGTCACATGTTAAACAAAGAGAACAAACAGAACAAACACAAAACACATTGATTAATAATTATCAATGAAAAAGCCTCTCAAGCATACTGTATACTAGCAGTTGATATAACCCTAATCATTTCTAATCATTTCTAATCATCTCTGATTCACTTTCTAGTCCACATCACAATCGGGATTCAGCCTGAATTAAAGAAGACAAATACACTCGAGTCAAAAATATGAATTTGTAACTAAACTCATTCTTTCTGAAGAATACTCCCCGGCGCCGCCGGCATCACCGCACCCTCGGGTGGTTGATTCTTGCTCTTAAACTCATCACACATCTGTTCGAATGTCACCCATTCCACCCCTTCATGCTTGTTGATATGTTCAATAATCCTGTCCAGATGTCAGCTTCTAATCCATGTACCCCCTACCCCACCAGACTCTTGAAAGCCCCTCGTCTTACCTCTCGTGCATAAGTAACACATGCGGCCGGCCAGATACATCCGGATGAATCGTCATCGGGAAGACAAACTCATCATACTCACGGTAGAAATAATCAAAATGATCCTGTGAGAGAAAAAAAAAAGTATCTCAAGTCAACCCCGACCAAGTAAAGTAGCAAAAAAGTACAATCCATCAAAACTCGCCATGTAACTCACCTTCCAAATATCCTCCACATCCCTCGGATTCACCCACCCATGACTATTCGCCGAATTCTTAATAAACATCATCGGCGGCAAATCATCAATGTACCAACTCCCCGGAATCTCAACTAATCCCGTCGTCTGCCCCCGCTCCAACGGCTTCATCCACGTCTCCGCCTTCTGGCTGTAATCAATCTTCGTCCAAGTATCTCCCGTCCGCAACCAATACATCTGGCAATCCTCATGCGACATCGAATGGTCGTACTCAATCCCATACGCCAGCAGCTGGTCCACCATCTCCGAACTGGCTTCCCACCACGGCGCTACAATGCCCCGCGGCGGCTTGCCGCAGAAATCAGTCAGTAGTTTGTACGTCTTGTCGAGGATGTCGCGTTGCTGTTCCTCGCTCATGCAGGTCGGGTTCTCGTGCGTATATCCGTGTAGTCCGATCTCGTGGCCTTGGTCGCGCACTTGGGCGCATTCTTCCGGGAATGTCTCCAGCGAGTGCCCGGGGATGAACCAGGTCGCTTTGATGTTGTATTTGGAGAAGAGCTTGAGGAGGCGCGGAGTGCCGATGTGTCCGGCCCAGAGACCTAGTGGGGGGCTAGTTAGTAGTGATCAAGTATTGGTTTCATCTGGTTTTCTTTTTCTTCTTTTCGTAATCGTGAAAGTGAAAGTGAAAGTGAACATAAGTGGAATGAGGTGAAGTGTTGGGGATCGGGTGTATATACCTCGGCTGATATCATTGACGCTGTCTTCACCACCGTAAGAACCCAGCCATCCAGCTACTGCGTCGATATCCACGCCGTATCCAACGAGAACGCGCTTTTTGCCCATTTTGACCTGATGTTGAGGTTGCAATCGGAGAGGAAGTGTAGTCAGATATAGTCGATGGTGGCTCTGCAGTCCAATCGTAAGATTAAATAGGAAACAAAGTTCTCTGAGGATCAATTGCTTTCTAATAATGCGATTCGGGGTCACTCAAGATAAAGAGGGGGTGAGGGGTTGCGAGGTCGGCTATCGAGCTTTCCCCCCATGATTGGAGTCGCTATATCAAGGGTGGGGGTTGGTGCAGCGTGCATGCATAACCGCAGTGCTGTTTTTTGGCGGACTTATGGACCAGAAGATTTAAGTTGAACACATGGAATGCGAATCAAGATTAGGCTTGAGATTGAGTCCGATACTGGGTTTTCTATACGAATCGTTAGGATCACCGCGGCTTCCCTTCATAGATATCAGATGACCTTCCAAATGAAAGAGTGGGAGCAAGATTTTATCGTAGAGAGCGTACAAGTGGGATCGAGTGGACTATGTGGGAATAATTGTCCTCATCTTCCTACAAATTTCGATTTTAAATTATAAGAACTATCGTTGATGGAAACAGGTCACTCAATTACTCCCAGCCCTGGAGACATGTTACAGAAAGGCATTATGTTGAGTATTATTTACAATCCGGATGTCAATTCCACATAACCACTGAGAAAATTCATGCATACTAGTAGACATGAAACACGTATATGTATATACATAATCCATCCTCCTTACAGCGCATCGTGCCCATGGGTTTCATACGGTATACCCAGACAGTAGATACCAACAAGAACCCACAACGAGGCACTGACATAGATAGGCGCACTGGAAAACCCAGTTTGCGACGAGATCAAACTCGCCACAAGACCCCCAAATCGCAACAAAGCAGCAGCAGTACCTACTCCGGTCCCACG
Source organism: Penicillium verhagenii (assembly GCF_028828195.1). Classification (NCBI taxonomy): domain Eukaryota; kingdom Fungi; phylum Ascomycota; class Eurotiomycetes; order Eurotiales; family Aspergillaceae; genus Penicillium; species Penicillium verhagenii. Next base: position 221,232 of record NW_026643166.1, on the reverse strand, counting down.
ATGCGGAGCTGGGAATGACTCTGGGGTAAAGGCATACATGATTGCGTACTCTGTAGATAGTTGTTAGTCAATGAACTTCATTCAGGTATTCTTTCTCCTGAAAATGAACTCACCAAAGTTGGCCAGAAGGACTGTGACACACGAAAATGCCAAGCTCGATGTCGGATTGCTCACGCCCACATAGGCAAATAGGAATACGGCTGTCACCACTGCCGATAGACCCATCATCCATCGTCTCCCGAGACGGGTGTTCACGGATACGGCTGCAGATAGAGGTCCGATGATCCCCACCGCTGATTCAATGCAGTAGTCACGATATGTCGAGCTGAGGGACGAATCTGAAGTGAACTTTGTAGCCAGATACGACGGCAGGAAGTTGAAGTATAGTGGATATGCGATGCCTGGAAATAATGTATGTCAACTTCATGGTTTAGAAAAATAGTGCTTGTGATAGAAATGAAAACTAACCAACAGTCAGCCATACGGCCCAGATGATGATGGTCTGCCGCGCGAGTTTGCGTGTTGCGAATAGACCCCGATAATGCTTTCCTTTGAACGCATCCATATTCTCGAAGATGATCTCTTTGGCGGAGAGTTTTGTGTGGATCTCCTCTTCGTTTATTGTTACTACCATGCCCAGTCGAGCATCGATCTCGCGGAACATGCCGATGGTTAGTATCTCGGGTTTGCCGTTCTGTCTTGCGACGTAGTTCACGGCATCTACGGCATCTTTATCTCGTCCCTGGGAGAGAAGGTATCTGGGTGTCTCGGGGAGTTTGAATAGGAACATGCGGACAAATGTGAAAACAAGGGAGAGACCTCCGAGCGTGATCATCGTGTATCTCCTAAGTAGTAAAAGTTAAGACCGTGACTGATCAAAGAGAAAGGTAGATTTCAAAGATCTTCACATACCATCCCATATTTTCGCTACGAGAGCATGTCTCCGGAGTTGCATCTGTCGGACAGCTAAAATTGGCCAGAAAAACCCATGCCAGTAAGGAGACAATCAACTGGCCGAGATTCCACCATGCAGAAAGGGCCGTGAGAAGGTATTGGTGACTCCCTGGAACGAACTCCAAGAATATCATTGAATCCACGGGCACGTTGCCTCCGGCCGCGGTACCTATAACAGCCCAAAACGCACTGAACGCGATGAAATTCGTCGCTCCGGCAGTGGCACACAGGAATATACCGGCGATGAGAAGCGTGCAGTTGAAGGCAGGCTTACGCCCGATCAGATCGCTCGAGAGACCCCAGAACGAGGCCCCGAGAATCAGACCGACGTAATAAGCGACGGAGCTGTAGCTTACTTTGGTGATGTCCGAGAATTCTTGCTCGATGGGGGGCTGGACGCTGCCGATTCCTTGGGATGCAAACTAGATGGAAAAGAGGTTTGTTAGATTGATGTTAAATGAGGTTGAAATATTTCTCATGGTGTTAATGGAAGCACGTACGTTGTCCACGATCCAACCAAATCCAGTCACCACGAAAAGCTTCCATTGGAATCTGATTTCGTTAGATCTTCTCTATAACTGCGTGTAGACAGAAGCCTACCTTCCCATGCCGATCTCTTCCATGCATTTACCTACCAGCTCCGATTTGAGCCGGTAGGCCTGTGTAGTAGAAGAGCCATAAAACTGCTCGACTTCGCAGTCATCGAGAGCAATGACCTTTCCCGTATCTTCATCTGGATGAATATCCGGGCCAGCAGAGCTTTTCTTTTCATGATGTATTTCGTCCATTGTAAAGTTGACGATGAAGGGCTTCTGCTGCTAAACCAGCTCTGCTCATATACCCCCTTGCCTGCACGGGTTAGGGCTGGAGGCCATGCTGACATTTAGCATCGACCAATAGAAACCAGACTAATGCGGCAGCTTAGATTGATAGCAAAGGTGGGCGAGATGCGATATGATGGCCTGATCCCCCACTTTTGGCGTTTTGAGTGAGGGAGTTTGAGGCCAGCAGCCGGGACTCGCGAGCTTGGACCAAAGGGTGTTCAATGTAGACGCCAGAGGCGGAGGTTTGTGTCAATCTACAAGCAGACTTTCCGTCTAGCTTCGTAAGTCGAATACCATGGGAGTAGAGATAGTGGAAGAATGATATTCAATTGACCAGCCAGTACACAGTTCGGTGCAAAGTAGATACAGAAAATAGTAATAGGTACATAAAATGACTTGGCTTGACTTGTAGAACGCCCGAATCTACGCCCCAACTGCGCCAACCGTAGCCACGGCAGGCATCTTCTGAACCACCTTCGTCTCCATCTCTTTCTTGTACTTCTCCGCACGCCCATAGCTCTCTTTATACGATGCAGTCACCATATCCTGAACAGTAATAGCTGGATATTTTGCATCCTCGCCCGACTCGCGACAATTCGGCAAGCACTCGCAAAGATAATCCGGATTTCCGCTGAAGAAGAACGGAATCGAGTACCTCTCATTGCCAGACTTGTTGATCACGCGATGGGTATTTGATTTGTATTTATCATTCGCCATGCGCATAAACAGATTTCCCAGATTCACGACATACGCACCGGGAACGGGTTTAACCTAAAACATCCCGTCATTAAAATCCGCGCATTTATCCGAAAAAGAAAAGTTTGGAAAAAAAAGAGAAACTGGAAAAACCGGAAAAACTCACATCAAGCCATTCTCCTGTCGGAGCATCCAAAACTTGAAGACCATCCACCTCATCCTGTAGGAGCAAAGTGACGCAGCCAAAATCCGTGTGCGCTCCGATCCCGCGATTCAATTTTTCGTCTTCGTCCTTGGGTTGTGCGGGATAGTGTAGGTAGCGCATTGTCGCGACAGCGCCATCGGTCAGAGGATCGAAGTAGCTGGATTCCACGCCCAGAGTCAATGCCAGAACGGCAAGGACGTCCTTGGCCAGTTCGTATACCGCGTGGTAGTACTCCATTGTTGTCTTCTGGAATTCGTCGGTGTCGGGGACGGTTCGCGGCCACTGGTTAGGTCCGCTGTTTAATTTCTTCTGTAGGAAATATGGGTGGTCCTCGGGGATTTCTTCGCCGATGTAGAGGCCTTCCTTGAGCTCGGGGCCGGTGCCCACTTCGAGCATTTGCGATCGGAGGAGTTCGTAGCCGCGATTGAATGAGTTCAGATCTGTGCTCGACCGTCAGATTATCTTGAACATTGGACATGAAAAAGAGTTTGAAGATAGGGAGGGGAATTTTGGACTCACTTTTGTCAATTTGGAGCTTCTCTTCTAACGGCAAGTCGAAGAATCTTCGGGAGCAATTCATTACGCGCTGTTGCAATTCCAATGGGACGCGGTGGCCGGTGATTTGGAAAAACCCGTTGTAGTGACAGCATTTGCGAACTTCTTCGACCAATCTGGTCTTTGCTTCGCCATCTTCGCCGTAAATTGGAGAAAAGTCCAGGATTGGGGGAGCGGATGGAATCGACATGGTGGTTATTCAGAGATTTGCTTCTGTTTTTCGCGTCTCAACGTGCTTGAACATCGTTGACTTGGAATATATCTTCTGCCAAGCTCCAATGGCAGCTTCCGGACATCCTCAGATCGGATAGAATGCCGAATTGTTGCCATCATTGAATTTTGCCCATCTGTAGTCGAGGCCAAATTGTCAAAAGTGGGGGCTCGGATCTCAAAGATGGGGGATCAGCTGTGATAAGAGGATCTGCGGGGAAAACGGGAAAAGGCCAGAAGAGTCTGTAGTGCTATCGTGCTGACAGCTGATCATACATCGAATTGGTTGTAGTCTCGATAAACATAATGTAGACAATGTACAAAGTGAACAATTCAACGAGAATGTGTTGTTCTGAGTTAAGGTATGCAAGGGGGCCTATAAAATATGTTACCTCAGGCCACAGAGCGTTGAACTGTCCTGACACATGCATTAATGATCCTGGGCAACATGGCCGACAAAACCAAAGCAGAATTGATGGTCGAGCCTCAAGAATTGCAAATCAAAATCGATATGGGGGAGAGTGCTGTGTATGTGGATGAGGAGGCCGAACGGCTTTATCGTAAAAAAGTTGACTTCTGGGTGTTGCCTCTTCTTTGCTTGGTGAGTGAGAGAGACCGTGGTTACTTTTGCCACTTCGAGACTCGGTATCGAATTAACTGACCATCTGCAGATGTACTTCTTCGACTGTATGGATCGAGTAAGTAAATCATTTCCATCTTGAATCCCAGGCTAATAGACCCCAGAGTAATCTAGCAAATGCTAAAACTGATGGCCTGGACGAAGACCTACATTTCAAAGGAAACGACTATTCCCTTCTCATTCTACTATTCTATATTCCATTTGGCCTATTTAATCTCCCATGGAATCTCTTGATCAAACGCTACTCGGGTCGAATGATGCTTTCGTCCAGTTAGTCCCCCCAAATCAGGTCGTGGTAACCTCCACGGTAATCCTGCTGACCATGTTTCTCACCAAGTGTCCGTTGTTTGGGGAATTCTCGCTCTCTGTCAATGCGCAGCCAAAGATTTCGGTTCCCTCCTTTCGATTCGAATCATTCTGGGCGTCTTTGAAGCCGGGTTCTTTGCAGGCGCCACCTTTTACATGACCTTGTTCTATACCCGCGGAGAAATGGGATTTCGACTGGCAATCATGCAATCGTTTGCAGTCCTAGCCTCTGCTTTCAGTGGTCTGATCTCGTTTGGCGTGTTTCAAATCAACAATTCGGCGGTGAAGGGGTGGCAGTGGCTGTTCATCATTGAGGGCAGTATGACCCTGATCGCTGGCATTACTGGATTTTTCTTGTTACCAGATGCTCCACAGACAGCCTGGTTTTTGGATGATCGGGAGAAAAAAGCAGCCATTGCTCGATCGCTTCGTGATTCGTCATCGGAGATTTCCACGGGGTTTGACTGGAAGGCTTGTTGTCAAACGTGGAATACCTGGCAGTTCCCCGTTTGGTGTGTTATCACGTTTACCTATCCCGTTGCCTATGCGACTGCCATGAACTTTTTCCCTTTGGTGAGTCTCTCTACCATCGCCCATGACTATCCATGTTTAATCAACAACTAATTACTGGAACTGTTGCAGATTGTTGAGCGCCTGGGATTCTCTACCGTCAAAACCAACCTGTGGACAGTTGCACCAAACCTTGTCGGTGCAGTGGTGCTACTATGTGTTGCCAAATCGTCTGATTTCTTCCGAGAGAGAACAGTTCATATTGTGTTTTCCTTGACCATTTCTCTGGTCGGAATGGTGATCCTGGCTGCGATCGACGTTCTTAACAATAAGGGAGTAGCTTACTTTGCTTGTTTCTTGATGGCTGCGGGCGCTTATATCCCATCATGCCTGGTACATGCTTGGCATAATAACAATAATGTCAACGAGAACTCTCGGGCGGCCAACACGGGTTTCTTCGTTGGGCTGGGCAACTTGGCGGGGATTTTGAGTGCAGCGACGTTTCGGACCCAATATGCACCCAAGTGAGTTTCACCAATCATTGAAGATTACCAGTTGAAGGTGGACTAGAGTCACGCAATTGCTAACTCTGCTCAGGTATATACCCACTCTGATCGCTACTTGCTGTTGTAATGCTGTTTGTATTGTTTTTGTCTCGGGATTAGGGTTATGGATGCGATTTGAGAATCGCCGTCGTGATCGAGAACAAGGTCTTAGACTACGAGAGCACGAAGTTGACACAAGCCAGCTTCAAGATGGGGTTCATAGTTTGGAGTGGCGATATTTCCTTTAGTTGATTTACTCAAATCAATGTATTCTCTTTTTTGAGATTTCATATACCCAAGCTAAACATTTGACATGTTATATGCAAAAGGTGATCTACTCGCCTCACGTTAAGATTCATACACCGCTACAACTGCATTTCCGAGGTATTCCCACTGGAGACTTTGATGCAATACATATCAGGTGACCCAAGTACCTCCTCGCAATTGGACTAGATCCTTCATGAATTATTATCAAGTGATTGGGTATTGGTCATGCGAAAAGATAGGAAAAGAAATACACTAGAGTCATTCTAATTCTTAGCTTCCCCCGCATCCTTATCAGTGACATCGGGCTTTACTCCGACATTATTATTTACCCCCCAGCACTTCCAAGGTCGAGATCTCGACGATTTTATCGTCAATTTGTGCAATTATCTTCACTATGAAGGCTCATGCGTGTCAATATCCCAGTTGCAGCAAAAGCTTCACCCGCGCTGAACATCTCCGTCGACATGCGCTTAATCATGAGCAACCACGTCTTGGTTTTACCTGTGATCGCTGCTCTGTGCATTTTCAGCGACCGGACTTATTAGGTGAGATTAGATTTGAGTATTCCATGGAACTCTTGCTAATCATTCAGAACGGCATATGGAACGACATAGCAAACGAGACGCCGAGGCAGGGGGACCCGGACTAGGCGTACTGAAGACCCGCAAAAGGACCCGCAGAGCTGGCGACGGGACAATTGTTGTACGTCCGTCGCAGCGAGAGATGCGATCGGCGGTTAGATCTTCGACCTCGACGACCAGTTCCGATCGGGGGTGGACGGAGGAAGAAGAAGATTTCGTGAATCATGCACCTCTTTCACCTCCCGGTTCTGGGACGGATCTGACTTCGCTCTCTATGGACGAGAATGATCAGTTCCTAGCGCCCATGATGCCTGGAGGTCCATTTGAGCCATATGTTGAGCCTATTCCTGGCCAATTCGACGCGGCGGACGGGTCATACAACGTTGGCGACGGAATGGGTGATTTGTTTGGTATGGACACAGGTATGAGCTTGGTTGCCAGATCTTGGAACTCTGGATCTCATAACTAATTAATACAGCAACCGATTTCAATCTCCCATTTGCAGCCACCTGCAACTATAATTGGTTGTTCGATGTCGCCTCTCTCGATGACGCTTTTCATGATCTCGACTTCCCATTAGGATTCGAAACAGAGACTTTCGCAGACGGCATGGAATCAGTGAATACCCAGGAAATTAATAAAAACGATGGCCCGTCCGCATTGCTTGAGGTTGCTTCAATGATGGATAGAATGCAAAGTTTACAAGAAACAATGCCTTCGGTTGCACCGGAACTCGTGGAGATGGATTGGATGTCTGGGGCATCCTATCTGGGGTCAAATCCGCCTCAGCACTTGCCACGAGTTAACGAGGACGCTAGAGCTGGGATTTTGTCCATCGTGGCTCAAACACACCCCATGGGCATTGATGGGCAGCCAATGGCTCTAGATTCTCCACTCCTGACATTAAACGCGCTGCAGAGCTACTGTGACTTATTCTTCACTCGCTTCAATGCCACATATCCACTTGTTCATCAACCGACATTTAACCCCAGCGTCGTCGATCCAGTTCTTCTTGCAGCAATCCTATTCATGGGAGCTACGTACAGTACGCGGGAAGCGCACCAACTGGCGGTAGGAATTCATGACAAGCTCCGAATTCAACTTCTGGGACATTCAGAATTTTCGCCTCAACCTGCTTTATGGGTCTTGCAAAGCATGCTTCTGATTGATTGTTTTGGGAAAATGAGGGCTGGCCCAAAGCAGCGAGAGAATGCACAACTTTATCACTGTGTATTGATTAAACTCATTCGCCGCAGTACCTGTTGCAGCATCCAAGATTCGCCGCTAGCTCAATCGGAAGACTTGGAGCACGCATGGCGACAGGCAATGGATCTTGAGCAGAGGAAGCGCTTGGCAATGCATTGTTTTATGTGGGATACCCAGCATGCGGTTTTATTCTCCCAGTCTCTGTGCATGTCCGCATTTGAGATTAGGTCGTCCCTGCCTTGCAGTAGCGCTGCATGGGAAGCATCCTCGGCTCACGAGTGGGCCCAATTATCTGCTCGTGAAACAACTCGTCCCTTTCTGACGGTACTTAAGGGGTATATCACTACAGGAGCAGTTCCTCGTCCTCGCGATTTGAATGTTTTTGCCCGCTCTGTCATCCTTCACGGATTGATGTCAGTATCGGCTGATCTAAAGCGCCGAGACCAGACTACACTGCGATCAGAAACCCCTGAGAAAGTGGGGGCCTGGGTCCCACGTATGAGCCGCTCATACGATCTATGGAAAGTGGACTTTGATGCAGATTGTCTAGCAATGAAATTATCCCAGACTGCCGATCAACGTCGTTTCACCGGGCTCAAAGTGGCATCACATGCCCTCTATCATGCTGCCTGTCTTGCTTTGAACGTGGAAATCTTGGACTTGCAGATTGTTGCTGGTGCGACCAATATTTTAGGACGCCCTGTCACTCCGGCGGATCAGTCACGATCTCAGAGGAGTATTCTTCGCTGGTTACATGAGGAGTCGAGTGCATCGTGGGATGCAGCGCGTCATTCATCAACCCTACTCCAGGATGCTGTCTTGAGTCTTAATGACTGGAATCAGACTGATGCTTTCCATTTCCCGTGGTGCTTGTATCTGGCTACTCTGAACTGCTGGATCTTCCATCGTGGAATGGATTTGTCGGCTTCTGAGCACCGGATTACCACGGATCTGTCTTCGTTGATCGTGATGATGACCAATTGTCCCAACGAGACAGAATTGGCCGCCTTATCGGGCAGATATGACCCCAAGCCATTAGCAGTGGCAATGGCACAGCAGTTGGCGACTGTTAGGTGGGCAGTAGTGCATGACGCAATGAAAGTCTTGATGAACTTGTCCTGATATTGTACCTGTTAAATATTGCTTGTTTTTATGTATAGCTCAAAATCAATTATATACCGAGTCACCTTTACAGTGCTGTATACCCAATGTCTCTCTAATTACTGTAGAAAGGATAGTCGGTATAGCCCTTTTCAGCAGGATCAGCCCCATAGAAGGTAGTCCGATCATACGGATTCAATGGCAGTCCCTCCTTCAACCGCTTGGGCAGATCAGGGTTGGAAATAAAGTACCGACCAAAAACCACCGCATCTGCCCCGTCATTCAAGACTTTCGGACCAGCATTCTCCACACTGAAGTTTCCAGCTGCCAGAAAAGCGATACTCCCCTTCTTCAAAACCGGCCTGAATACATCCAAAGACGGCTTGTCCTCAGTCAAAGATTCAATCTTGGCACTCTCATCTAACACCTCGTCGAATCTAGGCTCAACCATGTGCACATAGATTGGCTTTGACTCAGCGGGTAGACTGGCGATTGTGGAGCAAAGAGCAAACCAGTTTGCGTTTGGACTAGAATCACGAGTGTCTTGGAAATAATTGTAAGGCGACAGCCGGATGCCGACACGCTCAGCCCCGATAGCAGAGCTAACTTCCTTGATGACCTCAATGATGAGTCGGGAACGCTTCTCAATGGATCCTCCGTAATCATCCGTACGGTTGTTGACGTTATCGTGGAGGAATTGGTCTAGAAGATACCCATTCGCGGCTTTGCAGTACCAGTCAGTATCGCTAGAAAACTCTGTAATCGATTTCTCGTCTTTCTTATCTTACCGTGAATTTCCACACCATCGAATCCTGCTTCCATCGCTCTCTTCGCTGCTGCACCATATTCTTTCACGACGTCCTGGATCTCCTCTACCGTCATCGGCCGTGGAGGCGAGGCCGCATACTCCGTCCCATCCATGGCGTTGCCACTGATCGGGATATCACTCGCGCCCACGGGCTGTGCCCCATCTAGAAAGGAAGGAACAGTGGCACGACCGACGTGCCATAACTGACACAGAATCAAGCCGCCTTTCGCGTGCACGGCATCGGTGATTTTCTTCCAGCCGGCAATCTGCGAGGGGGTGAAAATACCCGGGACGCCTGGATAACCCGCAGCCTGGATAATCCCAAACCATCAGCGTATGTTATGGAGAAGAAGAGATATTTGCTTACAAGTCGGCTAATTGGAGTTGCCTCTGTGAGCATTAACCCGCCCGCAGATGCGCGCTGAGAATAGTACTCAACATTCAGATCGTTGGGGACAAACACACCATCAGACTCCTTGGTAGCTCGCATACGAGTACAAGGGGCCTGAACGACACGGTGTTGAAGAGAGAGTGCCCCCAAGCGAAGGGGCTGGAAAAGAGGTCCAATAACGTCGACTGATCCCATTGTGTGTTTTGTTATTTATTTCGATTCTTCTTTGTTCTATTGCAGGCATTGCCATTTCTATTAAATACTTTTAAATATCTGATCGAGGGGCACTTAGAATCCCATTATTGACGATTCGCGAAAGTGGGATAATAGTGGGATGTGCATGCCTCGTGCATTATCGTGCTCGATTCCAAGGTTGGTGGTTAACCCCCACCATTCATCATAGCGCTAACTTCTAAGTGGGCTGTATCACTGAAGCCCCCACTCTCGCCATATGAAGCTGGCTTAGACTGAGGTCATCTTGGAAGAAACTAGAATATTCGCCAAAAAGCATCATGCATACCCTGAGTAGCTCATCGGTTTCTTCATAATCCGTAGTCCGGTTTCCAGTTGGTAGAACATTTGAATGGTTGTCATGTCTTCATCCACGTATAAATGGTATGAATAATGAGGTTTGGGTGGCGTTAAGACAGTCTAAGAACCAACCAGAAACATTCTAGAGCTCTATACAGGGCAAAAATCGTCGCTGTGACTCGAAGAGTATTTGATGCAGTCATCAATTTCGTGGGAACTTGCCTAGTCTTAGCTTTGAAAAGCGAGAGTTGAATCTACATTTTTTGTCGCCCAAAAATAACGGTTCTTCTATGTTGGGATCCCAGTGCTGTCTTGCTCGAGGAAGCTTGACATTACATGCCGACTATTAAATATCCATAATACATTGACTTTGCACCGGCTCTTTTTTTATTCCAAATTACAACATAAATGCGAAGTAATCTTCTACCGATTGTCCTGCCTGAACTGCCTCTTCAAGCCCCCATCTTTCAATGCTTCCACAATATCCATCCGGACGTATAATAGCTATGCCAACCTTTTCACCTTCCAGGCTTCCAAACCACGTATTTTTTGCATTCTTATCAAGGTATAGTGTCCATCGACTGTCCTGCAAAACCTGTGGCAGGTCTGCAATCTCAAAGTCCGACCTGGCCGCCTGAGTCACCATCGCACATGTAAACATATCCGACACAGTAGTGTATCTTTGAGGCGAGATGAACTCATCTACCGGGGCCAATCCGCGATTTCTCTTGATGTACGACTGCCTGGCCCCCAGAGCCAGCTTTCCAAATCCATCTGGATTGGCCAAAATACCGCAAAAAAGATTCAAGAACCCCAAGGATGCCTTCACATCAGGGACAAACAGGTATATGCGGAACTGACCCAACAAAGGGATATCAAGTTGGATATCCACCGGATTTGCATCGATATAACGCGTTACCTGGGCCGGAAGCTGTAGCCCCCCTGGCTGAAGAGGAGAAAAAGATGCACTGCCCGTAGCATGACTTAAAGGACCAGTAGAGTATTCAGCCCCCACGCCAGAGATGAATCGAATATTATCGTTGAAATTCTTCGCCAGCGCAACTTCTCCTTGCTCGAATGCATTGCAATGCTCTGCGTCAAAGTCGATCAAATCATTGGCGATCTTGCGTCGCTCTTCTTCGTAGGTAAACAATAAAGACGGCTTAGCTAGCCCACGAATCACAAGGTTGAGTTTCCATGCGAGGTTGAAACTGTCGTGCATGCTCGTGTTGGCTCCTTGGGCTGCTAAAGCTGAGTGGCAATGGCCGGCCTGGTTTTTGCTGTCAGTATTTTATAATCCCAGGGTGAATTAGATGGCCTCTTACATCTCCAGCAATAAAGATGCGGGCCTCAGGATCCATGAAGTGTTTCGCTACTCTTTGTCCGACCACATAATTCCCGAACCATTCGACTGTCTTCCATTCAAGGTTGAAAGGGTGCATTGCCTCCTTTGCTCGTTGCATAACATACTCTTTGGTTGCTTTGGATTTTTCGAATCGCTCTCCATCGGTCGCGCTTAGCTCAACATATAGCCGTGTCATATTGCGCTCTCGCGGAATCCAGAGAATAGACCCGGCAGTATGGGAGCGGACTGCTACTTTGCTCCATAGATCAGGGAAGTCGGTATCGATGACACCTACAAAATGTTTAGTATGTCTAAGACGAACGAGATTTCTCATTCAAACTCACCGTCTAGCACACCCCATGATGCGTTGGTCATTTCACCCTCCAGCTCAGCGTCGGGAATGAAAGATCGCACTTTTGATCGTGCGCCATCACATCCGATCAGGTATTCAGCGCGGATTGTTTTGTTGGTGTTAGTTGAGAGATCTTCATACGTGACCTCCAACTGTCCTGATCCTGTTGTCGAACAAGATGAGAAGCGGGCATTTCGAGTCACGAAAACATCCCTCATCTCCATATCATCTATCAAAATCTCTTCGATCATTCCTTGGTGAGCCAAAAGAATATAAGGATCGGATGCTCCGACAAGATGCTCGGGGTAGTGTGTTTGACGACCCGTTCGCCGGAGTGGCTCGTCTGCTGTGGATTGCTGAAAACTTGATTAGCGTACTGTGTCGTTCCATCAAACATACAATCAAGAGAGACACACCCAGAATGAAATATCATATACGCGCGCGGCATTTTTCAGCAGGGGCTCTGCCAGGCGCATCTGTTTGAAAGTCTCGATGGTCTTTGGCTGCATGCCATCTGCCTTGCCTGTGGACGTTTTGTCGGGGCGATCATCGAGAATGACGACGTCAATCCCAAAGCGAGCGAGATTGGACCTTTGAAGGAGAAAAAAAAGATCAGCAATAATTCATAAAATGACATTGGAAATCGAGGTCACCTACGCGAGCATCAAGCCCGATGGCCCAGCGCCAACTACAACAACTGCAGCCGTATCCACTGGTCCGCCAAAGCTGTATCCTTCATGGTCTGCACCGGGAGCCATGTTTTTGAGTCTTTTGGTAGTTGATTGATCATGAACTGAGCTTCTCTTCATTTTAGGGGTTATGAAATATAAGTCGGCTTTGGAAATGCGGAGAAGGTACAATCCCACCCCCCCCCCCCCCCCCCACTCTTGACATATATCTTAGCTACCAGCGGGTCACTCCCCCATCCACAATGATATCCTGCCCCGTCATGTATGCACTCGCGTCACTAGCCAGAAACACGCACGCCCCCATTATATCCTCCGGCTCGGCGATCCGCCCGTTCATCGTTTCCGTTTTCCAGCCCTCGAGAAGATGGGGGAACTATTCAATGTTCCATGGCGATTAGCTTAGTTCAAGATGGGGGGTTGGGAGATTGTCAAGACGTACAGATTCGGTCATTTTAGTTCGTACGTAGCCTGGGGATATCGAGTTCACCCGAATATTCTGGATGGAATTAGCTGACAATTTGGTTTCTCATGAGCATTAATCCTACTCACGTATTCGGCCAGCTCTTTCGCGATCGCGGGACACATGGACCGAACTGCGCCCTTTGTACCACAGTATGCACTGCACAACTGGCTGCGTACGGCAATGTGGCTCGCCATACTGGCTACCAGAACAATGCTACCATGTTTTGTCCCATTCGCGATCATTTGCCTGGCCGCCAACTGAGCCGTGAAGTATAGTCCGAGTACGTTGATCGACAGGAGGTCTTGGTGGTCTTTGAAGGTGAATTCGAGGAATGGGAGGTGACGATTAATCCCAGCGCAAGGAACACAAATATCGAGGGCGTTATCAAAGTCGCTTTGGAATTGCTCAAATCCACTTTGAAGGGATTCCTCGGAGGAAACGTCCACTCTTCTTAGATTAGCTATGACGTAGATTGAATTCCTGTATGGTGTTACTCACTTGTAATAAGCCGTTTTCACAGAGAGTTCTTTTTCGATCAAGGCGAATTCTTCATCGGGTGGGATAACGTCGAAGATTGCGATGTTCGCGCCGGCTTCTGCCAGTCCACGCGCAAAAGCCAAGCCGCACCCTCGAGCACCTCCCGTCACTAGTGCAGTACGTCCTTGGAGAGAAAACTGAATAGTCAGATGTGTTACCAAAGAAAATTGTAATAAGAGCTTACCTTTGACATGATTGAAGTTCAATATTTCCGTAATAATGAATGAGGAGGATTTGAATGGGCTGTGTCTTTTTTGAACCCCTCAAATATACTATTGGTCTGTAGATATCGGATATCTGTGTGTGTACAGGGATCTAACCCCCATCTTTGTCGCAGCAAGCTCCGCGTGGAGCCCAAATGGACAGGATGGATCTTAAATACCCCATCTATACATTGGAAACTTTGAGACAAAAACAACAAAAAACATCAGCATTCCGAGATTGAATATCTGCCCATAATCATAACCATTCATATTCATCATGGCTCCTCGCATTCACATCAAGCAACAAGAAACCCGTTCTGAGTCCTGTCAGCTACAGATCCTGGTAGTGGGCGCAGGCCTCGCAGGACTAGGCTCAGCCATTAGCTGTGCCCTGGCTGGACACAAAGTCCATATCCTCGAATCAACCAGCGAGATCAAGGAAGTCGGTGCAGGGATCCAAGTACTCCCTAATAGCTCACGGGTCCTCCAACACTGGGGCTTGGAAAATGCCCTCACACCGCATATGACATTTCCACGCGTGTGCAACTTTATCGGATGGAAAGGAAACCATATTTCCGCTTTGGATTTTCACGAATCGGAAAAGGGATATCCGGGAACTTGGTATCGGGATTTTCATCGCGCTGATTTGCAGCGGTGTCTTGTAAATCGGGCGCTGGAGTTGGGCGTGAAAATGACCTGCAGTGCCCGGATCATAAATGTTCGCGTAGCGGATGATGGTGCGGTGGCTACGGCTGTTGCTGCGGATGGAAGGGAATGGGAGGGAGATCTGGTGCTTGGGGCGGATGGTGTGTTTGGGAAGTTGACTGAGGAGCTGCTTGGGCGGGAGGATCCTCCGGTTAAGACAGGCGATCTTGCTTATCGTCTTCTTTTGTCGACAGAGGAGATGCGCAAGGATCCTGAGCTGGCTCCTTTTGTGAATGATCCGCAAGTTAATTATTGGCTTGGTCCTGATGCTCATGCAGGTATGTCTCTCTGTTATCCCCCCATTTCCCTATTTTAAGAACTGAATTTTGACTTTATAGTGAATTACGTGCTTCGCGGGGGTGATCTTTTCAACATGGTTCTTCTCGTGCCAGACGATATACCTGAAGAGTCTCTTGCCTCTACAATTGAAGGAAATGTGGAGGAGATGTGCTCATTATTTGAGGGTTGGGATCCAAGGTTGGTACTGCTAATTATCATCTCTTTGAAAAACAGTCGGATCTAACTTGAACAGGATTCAAAAACTGCTCAAGCTGTGTCAATCAGTACAAAAGTGGCGCCTATGTATTCGCTTCGGAGACTTCAACTGGGCTCACACATCTGGAGCATGGGTGATGCTGGGTGATGCAGTTCATGCAACCTTACCATATTTAGCATCGGGGTATGTTTACTTACTCATTTCAAAGAATGTTCGCTAACAATGATGCAGAGCTGGCATGGCCTTCGAAGACGGTGCTGTTCTCGGGGAATGTCTCTCTCGACTTCCCAACAACCCTCATATTAAGAAGAATTCCCCGGAGTTCTTGCAGGCCAAGAGACACGCTTTGCAGGTCTTTCAAGAATGCCGCAAGCAACGAACGAAAATGGTGGTCGAGCGAGGTAATTTACAGCAGTATCTATACCACCTCCACGATGGAAAAGAGCAAGAAGAGAGAGATTTCAAAATGCAGATGACGCCGACACCAGAAGGAGAGGCTTTGGCTTGGAGAGATCCTGGTCTTGCCCCAAAGCTTTTGGGATATGATCATATCGCAGACGTAAGTTCTTCTTTTAATCCCACTATTTGAATTGAGCTAATTGTGAGACCTAGGTCGATCGCTATTGGAGCCATTCATCAAGCACTGATAGACTCGAGTCTCGACTGTAGATAGTATGTGGATTTGGGGTCTTGGAAAGTTTCCAAGGTTGAGAACGTTAGATATGCAAGCAGCAAAAAATACTACACATGAACCACTGTTTTGGCCAAGCCAGGGATCTGAAGGCTATATTAGATATATTAGATCTATTTCTGGAACCAATGAATTGATCTGGTCTAGTTTCTAGTTCTGGCTTTTGGAAGAAAAGTCATCGCCTATAGCCTAGTAAGCCCTTCGGGGCATTTTGAACATTTGAATAATCCAAACATTTGAAGTTGGAAGATCTCCGGAGAGCTGATCAGAAGCCCTGCATGATTACGTCAACGTATAGATAAATAAGAATTCTGTCCAATATATGAAGCCAAGTAAAGGTAAATCCACACATGTGCATCCTTACAAGTATGTACTGTACTGGACATATCATTTCGCTAGATTAAATTTCTCAGGTCATATGGATTCAATCCATCGAGCCTTTGGATGTCAAGTATCAAATCAAAACATGCTAATATCCCGGCATATTATTTTTTAGCTCAAGAACATCAAGCATGAATCAGGCGCATATCATACCCCCATTCTTGACAGCGCTAGGTAACTATCCGAGTCTCGGAAATCTTTACGGAAGCTTATCAATTTCCATCTGTCAAGTTCCCCCGCTCCCCATTCTTGATAACAAGCTGTTGGATAGATTCCCCGCACCTGCGATAGATGGTAGGGTATATACATGTCTAGTTGTCGGAATGAAGGAAAATAGAAAACGATGTGGTCTAACAATTAGGAAGTGAGCTTGCAAGACTACAATTGATCACACTCCAACATGTGGCGAATGCTCAACTGGTCCTCAAAAGCCCCAGAGAAACAGCCTCCCAGAGGCCTCCCCGCATCATGGTATCGCTCGGAAGCAATTTACCAACTAGAGAGACGGGCTATTTTCTCCAAAAGATGGATTCTACTCACTCATTCCAGCCGCTTCACCAAAACAGGTGACTTCCTCTCATTCACGGTCGCCAATCTATCTTTCTTCCTGATACAAGACCGCGATGGAAACATCAACGGCTTCCACAACATATGCCGACATCGTGCATTCCCCGTTGTACAGACTCAATCCGGGTCTACTTCGATATTAAGCTGCAAATACCACGGATGGTCCTACGGCCTTAAAGGGAATCTCGCAAAAGCTCCCCGATTCGAGACCGTTCCGGAATTCGACAAAAGTCAACAGGGGCTCCTTCCCATACACGTCCATAAAGATAAATCAGGATTTTTGTGGGTGAATCTACAAGCTGGAGATACCGACGTCAAGTGGGAGGAGGAATTCCAGAAAATCGACGAACAACCGAGGATGCAAGATTTTGATTTCGGGGGAGAATATACTTTCGATCATTACTGGGAGATGGATGTCAAGGCCAACTGGAAGGGCTTGATCGAGAATTACAACGAGTGCTATCACTGTGCGACCTCTCATCCACTGATTAGTGGCGTCTCGGACTTGCCTCGATATCGTGTTGAGCCTAAGGCTGGGTATATGGAACACCACATCTTTAATAAGGAGAACATTGATACCCAATTTCGGAGGGCCATTACTTATTTTTTTCCAACTACGTCGATTACTGTCACGTAAGTGCGCCGCCTGGATATTTGTGGATTTCAGAGCTAATGAAGCAGAAAATAGAGATAAATTCTTTTACATTCAACGTATGGTTCCTTTAACTGCCACGACAAGTAGAGTCGAAAATGAAGTCTATCGGCATCGAGATGCCACGGATGAGGAGTTCGAGAATATCAATGCGTTTTACAGACAAGTTTTGGACGAAGACAAGGAGCTTTGTGAGGGGACACAGGATAATCTGAATGGTGGGGTTTTTATCAATGGCGAGCTTCATCCGAGCAAAGAAAAGGTAAGGCCCTTGTGCGGACTACTTGAACATTTGAGAATAAATGGATTCTTTTTGGGAACTGACAGGCATGCTGCAGGGACCAATCCACTTTCAGAATAGTGTACGGGACATGGTTATGGAGCATCGGAAACAAGAAGAGAACCGAGGTCAGGAAATTTGGCCTGCTGTCCCCAAGCTCCCTGAAGGAGTGAGTACGAAACTAGCCGAGGAGGAGCTGTTTTGTTCAAAGCTAGAAGCGGCCAGTTGTGTAAGCAGACCTGATCTTGCCTGGTAGTCGGGGTCTCGGACCAACATTGAAGCTTGAATTGATCAGGTGTGGATCTCAAATTCTGGAGTCGCTACGATATTGACCAACCTTGGGATTCGTGGATGGGAAACATGTGTACCTAGGAAAGAGCCAAGTTCAAGGATTTGCTCCGCTAATTATGAAATGTTTATTAAGAAAATGCTAGGCAATGTATATCTATTCAGTGAGCAACATCTTCCCAGTTTTGCCATCCCCGACCCTTCACCTGCGCAAGTTCGCTATCAGTGTACTTTTTCCCGGTGGTGAAATATCCAGCGTTAATCTTTGCATCGATTTCGACCCGTGAATCCGAGGGAATCATATCTATCATATAAATCAGCAAAGAGGAAAGGAGGAAAATGAAACCAGTTCCGAGGATTTGAGATCGACTTACGATCCGGAATAGGAATTCTCTCCAATATGGGAATTCCTGACTCCACAATTGCATCATGTTTCATGTTCGACATTGAAAGCATGCGGTCGATCTTCTGGATGCCCAGCCAGTGAAGAATATCAGGCATCAGAGCTTGGAAGCGCATCTTTTGAGTCATTAGTCTTTTGATCTTGGGTTTTCTCCGAATGAAAAAAAAAAAAAAAATTTGACTTACATCTCTAACACCCGCGATGTTCTCAGTACGAGCAAAGTACTTGTCGGCAGTATCACCGCCACGCTTGCGAGCATTATAAACCAAATACTTCACAACCTCACCGAGGGCACGACCTTCCTTGCGGAAATAGATCGCGATACCCGATCCGCCATTTTGAGCTTCCTTGATGGCTTCCTCAATTCCAAAGGCCAGGTAAGGCCGGCATGTGCAAATGTCGGATTGGAAAACATCCGATCCGTTACACTCGTCGTGGATTCGGAGAGCAAGTTTCACACTTGGGTCGGATACTTTCTCGGGGGCACCAAAGATATAGACAGTCAGACCGCCGATGGGTGGTAAGAAAACCTTGATGTCCGGTCGAGTGATTAATTCGGGGAAACTTCCTCCGCACTGCTCAAACAGCGTACGACGGAGAGTCCCTTCATCGATTCCAAATCGCTCAGCCACACCTGGGAGATACCATACGGGCTCCACTGCTGCTTTTGTTACGCGTACGTCGCCTTCTTTGCTGATCACGATCTCGCCATCAACCTGCAATCGGCCTTCTCGGATAGAGTCGGTGATCTCGGCTAGGCGCATCGTGGCTCGCGTCACGGCAATAGTTGGGCGCACATCTAGACCATCATCCAAGTGCTTCTTGAAATGCTTCACGGTGTCATGGCCATATGGATCCATCGCGACAATCTTTTTCTTATCTCCCCATGCGGCTTGGGGTGGGAAATCGAAGATAGGCTCAGTGTTTTCAAAGCTCGGCTTGAAATCGGGAGGAAGATCGCCGGCGGCAATTGCCAATGCGTTATAGATTGAGTAACTTCCACCATGCGCTCCGATTGCATTTCGGTGGGTAATTGTCTTCTTATTCCGTGAAACTAGAACGGGTCCTCGTTCCTGGGGATTCATTTTGCCCCATTCTAAAGGGATGGGATTGACCACACTTTGGCCGGGGTATGTTGTTAACTGTTCACCTTGTTAGATAATGGATTCAAGACAACAAAGTTTTAACAGTGCCGAACTGACAATAATACGCTCGCCATCTCGAGAGTCTTTAGTCATTGTGGCGTTTTTAAAATATTGACGGCCAAAGGAGGGATGACGGATAGAACGAAATGGATTGATGGGACTTCTTCATACTGGCTCCACGGGTGTTTTATAGACTTCATTGTATTCCAGTATTCCAGGGGTGATGATGGAGACTTAATCTTCACAAGCATCATGGGACTTGTTCGATAACCCGATAACCCGATAAGACGATAAAGACCTAACAGACGATAAGATAAAGCCCTTATCCTCATCCAACCCAACCTTATCGTGTTATCGGAGCTGTGGGGAAACCATATCGAAGATTGGGCAATACAGTTATCGTGTAGACTAAGTAAAGGGGAGGAATCGGGGATGCTCCACTGTAAAGTAGTACAGGTGTCATTCACTCCAACACTGATCCCCCCGCTTTCTCGGGAAGAAGCTCCTTTTTGGAGATGGTCAGCTGATCGTTGTTGAAAAATAATCCCCCGCTATTTGACATTTGAACATTTGGAGGTCTCTTTGGATTGACAAAAAAAACCCCCGACAAAAGCAACAGAGTGAAGAAATGGCTCAATCCCCCGCAAAAGAAATTGTGCTAGGCACATCTGCCACCGTCTTTCCCAATTCTCACGAAAAGATAACTGAGCCCAAGGATACGCCGTACTTCGTTGAAAATGAGTTTCGGTTTTCAACCACGACGGATTTCATCGATGTCCACGATCCCGCGACAAACAACCTGGTGTCCCGGGTCCCGAAGATGACCACAACCGAGCTAGAAGATACGGTCACAGCTGCGGAGAATGCGTTCCCAGTGTGGTCAAATATGTCTACAATCGCCAGGCAGCAGGTCATGTTCCGCTATGTTGCTCTTATTCGAGAGCATTGGGACCGACTTGCAGCCGTGATTACACTCGAGCAAGGCAAGACCGTTGCTGATGCGAAGGGCGATGTATTGCGTGGTTTGCAGGTGGCAGAAGCTGCCTGTGCAGGCCCAGAATACATGAAGGGAGAAGTTCTCGAAGTCGCCAAAGATATGGAGACCAGGACGTATCGGGAGCCGCTTGGCGTAGTTGCCGTCATCTGTCCATTCAGTGAGTGTGATACTTCTCATTGATCCAATAATTTTTCTAACATTTTATGTAGATTTCCCTGCTATGATCCCACTATGGTGCATTCCGATCGCCACGATCACCGGAAATACAGTCGTGTTAAAGCCCTCTGAGAGAGCACCAGGTGCAGCAATGATTCTTATGGAGCTGGCAGAAAAAGCGGGGTTCCCCAAGGGAGTCATCAATGTGGTCCATGGCGCACACGATACCGTGAACTTCCTACTTGATGCTCCTGCTGTCAAGGCGATCAGCTTTGTCGGAAGTAACAAGGCTGGCGAGTATATATTTGCCAAGGGGTCTGCGAACGGCAAGCGAGTGCAAGCAAACCTTGGAGCAAAGAATCATGCCGTGGTGTTGCCTGATTCGGACAAAGACTCTACCCTGGATGCTATCATAGCTGCAGCATTTGGAGCTGCCGGTCAGCGCTGCATGGCTCTATCTGCAGTGGTATTCGTCGGAGAGACACAGTCCTGGCTTCCTGAACTGGTTGAGCGGGCCAAGGCCCTGAACATGAATGGTGGATTTGAATCCGAAGCCGATCTCGGTCCAGTGGTCACACCGCAAAGTAAGACTAGGATCGAAAGTCTGGTTGCCAGCGCGGAGACTGAAGGGGCGAAGATCCTCTGTGACGGACGTGGAATCAAACCCTCGAAATATCCGAATGGAAACTGGGTCGCTCCAACTATTATCAGCGAGGTCACTCCATCCATGCAGTGCTACACCGAGGAAGTTTTTGGTCCCGTCTTGGTTTGTCTCCAGGTTGATTCCCTTGATCAGGCTATTGAGCTTGTTAATGAGAACCCCTACGGTAATGGCACGGCTATCTTCACATCATCGGGCATTTCCGCTGAGCGATTCCGGAAGAATATTCAGGCTGGACAAGTGGGTGTTAATGTCCCTATTCCTGTGCCACTCCCCATGTTTTCTTTCACCGGAAATAAGAAAAGTGTCGCTGGAGGGGGTGCCAATACCTTTTATGGACGGCCAGGTGTCAACTTTTATACACAGTTGAAGACTGTTACTTCGAAATGGGCAGGCCGTGATAGCCAGCCTGTCAAAGCTACACTTTCCATGCCTACTCATAGCTGAGAGCTGGCTGAATAAGATCAGATGACTGTCTAAGTCAGGCAGGAATTAGTAGATACCAATGAAATCTCCAAGACTTGGCAATTCAAATGTCCGATAGTTCAACCATGTGTTATTTGTCTCTTTCAATGTATACACGACGGGTTTACAAGCCGTGGATCAATTGAACAAACGTCTTCCAGTCTCAATGCCACGCACTGTGACGGACATGTAATCATTATGTTGTAGGCCAATTTTAAGGCGCGGGTCGGCTCATCGAATTTCAAAACCCGGGTGTAGCACTATTCAAAGACAGGCGATGTGGCAGGAAGTAAACTTAACACCAACCAGCTATATACACACTCTTCCTTAATCTCTCTCTCTCTCTCTCTCTCTCTCTCTCTCTCTCGCTCATGAGTTTTGTTTCCCAAAGCTGATCCTCAGGGCAGATACTGTGACTAAAATAATCCTCCAGCTGCACATATAGGTTCACTAGTTTCAATTCAAGAGCGGGTGAGGCAAAGTAAACTCACCCGCTTTTCCTTCCTCCAACTTCCCCCCAACTTCAAAGTACCCACAGTGACCCACCCTCGACGCCTATCAAAGCTGTTGCTTATCGCTCCCCAAAACAAAGCTCTTATCGGCTATCTTATCGCATATCGGAATGCATTCCAAGTCTATCGCATCTGGTGATTAGATTCCCTGGGATCCGCAATACCAGGGTTTTTCCATTGTAGTCTATGCTCAAAAGAATGAGGGGAAATAGAGATGGGTCACCAAGTAATTGGGTCGCGTGATGTTTTTATAGAGGTAGTCGCCGTGCCTCAGTTCGTTTGACTCAGTTTGGCTCGCAGAGTGTTCCTTTGCCACCTCCAACTATTCAAACATTGAAAGTCTTACGTTAACACAACTCTTACACGAACACAAGAACTACAACATGACTGCCACTGACAAGAATGGTTCTTTCGCGACTGACTCCAGTCATTCGGGAGCTTCTGATCCCCGGGTCACTCTTTTGCCTCAAGGCAATCATCTACTGAGTCTAATGACCATACTTCGAGATTCGAACACAGACGTCGCCAATTTTGCAGAAGTGACGGAAAGAGTTGGTGATCAACTCATCAGTGCAGGTGTGTATCTTGACGTTGTTACTTCAGAGACGGAGTGATATAGTTTCAAGTTTTCTAATGGTCTGCGGTATAGCACTCGATTTACTTCCGTCCGAGGTCACGAAAGTTGTTAGTCCCACAGGAGTCGAATATCAAGGAACTCGAGAGACCAGAGAAGTCTGTGGCGTGAGCATTCTTCGAGCGGGCGCGAGTCTGGAAAATTCCATGCGCCGTGGATACACGTAAGTTCTTCGTGTCGTTGGCAAGCCGCCGGAATCGAGACTCGAGACTGACCTCCGTCATTGTCAGTGGTCCCCTGAGTTTTGGGAAAGTTTTAATTCAAAGAGACGAGTCGACGTGTCTTCCGACGCTTTACTATTCCAAGTTCCCCGCGGGAATTGCTTCTAAGAGTATGATTTCCACGAGTTTCTCTCGTTATCATTTGACTCCTCCCAGCTTTTTACTCATCTCTTAATAGCCGTCTTGATTCTTGAACCAATGCTAGCTACCGGGGGCTCAGCATGTGTGGCTATCGACACAATTAAAGCGAACGGCGTCGCCGAAGAGAATATTGTCTTTGTTAACATATTGGCTTCGCAGCGTGGAATCAGGATATTGCTGGATCGATTTCCTTCCATTCGACTGGTTACTGCGGCCATAGATAACGAGCTTACACCATCGAAGTAAGATCAATACTTCTACCGTTTTATTCTAATGCACGTTCTTTGCTAACACGTTGCAGTCATATCAGTCCGGGACTAGGCGATTTCGGTGATCGATTTTATGGAACTCATTAACTATCATTATCATCTAAATTCAATATCATTCAATCCGTCAATCGTCTTCTACTGTTTCAAGCCAGAATTTGAGTTTCATCATCGTTATATCTCCCCTTCACAGCCCTCTCAGTGATAAACTACTAAGTTAAAAGTGACAAGGGCTCATACAAAAAGTACCTAAAGTCTTAATTGGTGCATATACAGTGGACTTGATTGGCAGGATGTCAAATAGGCATTTTTGCGCACTTTATAATTAATCTTAGTATACACAAATAAAATGACTCTATCCTACTTGATGTTAATGTTCACTTGACATAATGTAAGTAATAGCTTTTACTAGCTCACTAGAATAAGGTTCCATCGCCCTGAATGACGATAGGACTGGATTTGGTCGAAGAGCGATACTTTGCAGCAAGTTCCCGACCTCCTTTCCAAGTACCAGCCTCAAGCATCTGTGCCATATTCAATTTGACACCGTTCTGAGCAAATTGATCTCGAATAGTCTCAAATAGCTTGTCGAGCAAAGCCACAGTCATGGCTCGCCATTCGACAATAACGTCGCTGGTAGCGTCAAAGCTTGGGGTATCCTGCTGAGAGTTCGCACGGCCTTGTGCGAGAACGGTTTCCTTGAGCTGAAGAACTCCCATATCCACAAATAGGCCACCATTGCGATATTCTGGAAGTCCCGTCCCTAAGCTGAGATTTTTCCACTCAAGTCCCAGGACTCGGATGAAAGGTACGGATAGAGAATACGCAAGCCATTGCGTTAGCTTGTGGAATGGCTGGATGTGCGCCGTGCTGCTTTCACTTTGTCCCTTATTCAGTTTTGCAAGAACCTCTAGGGGCCAGGCATCGCCAATGGGGACACCTTCCACCTGGGTACGGTTCTTGGGCCACGCGGGCAGCAGGGTTTTTTGAAGCACGTTCCACAATACCTCGTATTCCAGCTCGTTACCATTCTGCTGCGCAAGTAGGTAATCTGTACATATAATCTGTCAGCAAATAAACATCATAAGAGCAAAGCTTAAAACTTACCAACAAGGTTTCCAGGTCGACCACCTTTACCAAAGATTTCGGGCAGACTCAAGAATGACTTGCCAACACTGTTCAGCAGACTGACGCGTGAAACATCTCCGATGATCTCATTTTCAGCAGTGATCTGGAAGTACTTTCGAAAGGTATCAACATTGAGAGTAGCAAGGCCCTGACCTGTTAACGCAAGCCGATGTCAGCCTTGAATTGACCTATTCCACCACCTCTATTGGCGGAGTACTTACCATCGACCACTTCTTTATCGCCTCCTGACGCGAAAGAGCCAGCCTTGAACATATACAGTGCAGCGACGGCAATTCCTTCACTCCGTCCGTATGCATCACCCGTTCCGGGCTCGGTAAATTTCCAAACATCACCCGCTCCGGCATCCAGTAGGACGGCAACGAAAAAGAGATCAATGAGTCGACGCGTGATCTCAATTTTATCATACCCTCCTTCCTGCCACGACTTGATGAGTTGATCCACTCGAGGGACCCCACCAATATCGAAATGCTGCCACCGGCCATGGGGAGGGATGGCGTCAAAGTTCGTGGCGAAGTCTCTCTGCGAAAATAAAAAAAAATATCATTAGATATCGCTCCCGTTTTCAAATTGGAACTGAAGCCACGTCGGAACATACAACAATAATGCTAGTCACGTATTCTGCAACTTCACCCATCTTATCAGGGTGATATGAAAAGTGGGTTAGTTCGTCTTGCTCGGCAGCCTTCAAGACTAGGCTTGCGCGCTCACGCACAGCCTGCAGGCTTTTCAGATACTCGATATCTGCCATGATGTTTGCGGTCAAGAATAAGATTAGATAGAGGCAGGTTTTACTGTAATCAAGGATGTGTTTCTCTCTTGTTTGACAATATGTGCAGAAAAAGCGAGTACAATAAATAGGAGCTTCACCGTCTTTCCAAGGGAGTTTGTGTTACGTACGTGCAAGTAACTATGACCATCTGGTTACAACCTTGGGATTTGGGCTTCAATTCCCCGCATCGCGATAAGCGGGAAACCCATAGTTTCTAAAGAACGATAAGATTCTCGATAAGCAATATCGTATTATTGTATATGATAGGAGACTCGATAAGGATCGATCTTAGACGATAAGAGCTTAATCCTAATCTTATCGGGATTTCGATAGCGATAAAGCATCCTGTGATTGTACCTGATCTACATTCAAAAGTCTTCTGATCTGCCATTAGTACGAACAATCATACAAATAATCCTTTCACCCTGAAAACATTGCCTTTATCCTCGTATCCAATCTCCTACTCTCCGATCTTGAACCACACCTCAATATGGCGTCAAATATCACCCTCATCGAAAACGCAGAAGCGTCCGAAACCCTCTCTCAACTTCGCGACCAATCCATAAGCTCAGCGGCCGTCCGTCGACTCGTGAGCGAACTGACAGCAAACCTGACAAAAAGCGTCATCAAACCTCCAGCTGCCGACGAAAGAATCGCAGTAATTGTGATCCTTCGATCTGGTCTCGCCATGGCCGACTCGTTTTTGGCTGCTTTCCCCGAAGATGCGGATACAGTGACATACCATCTTGGTCTGTTCCGAGAAAAGGAGTCGTTGCGACCGATTGAATACTATAATAAACTTCCTGCGAAGAGTCCCAAGATTAAGCATGCTTATATTCTGGATCCTCTGGTGGCAACGGGTGGAACTGCCAAGGCTGCGATTGATATCTTGAGGTATGTCAAAAGAGCTCCAAGTTTCAATTTGGGACTAGGCTGACTTTGCGGGGTTTTTTTAGGGATTGGGGCGTTGATCGTATCACTTTGTTTGCTTTGCTTGGAAGTGAAATCGGCTTGCAGAAGGTTGCAAATGTGTGGCCTGAATGTACAGATGTGTTTGTGGGTGCTATCGATAAGGAGCTTGATGATAAGGGATACGTTAAGCCCGGACTTGGGGATATCGGGGATCGTCTTTTTGGAACTAGTCTAGGCTAGTTGAGTAGTAAGAAGAGAATAAACAGATTGTCCACCATTTATTCCGTTATTTCTCGTGCACTTCGTGGAATCAGATTCCTTATTCTGAAAAAGCCCGCCCCGAAAATGCTTTTGGGACATCATGGCCCTCTTTCTCATAAAACCTTCCCGAGGAAACGGCAGCGGCCATAAACTCTTCGTCTTTGGAAATGGCAGAGCCATAGTATTCTTCCTCTTCGTTGCCCAGTTGTTCGCGTGTCAATCCTCTCTCCTTGGCATCGCGGATGCTAGAGGTTGGCCAAAAAGTGCAGATCACATAGTAAGATACGAAGGATACCGCAAATGCCGTTAGCCAGGCGATGTCCATGATACGTGCAGCCGAGGTCGAGACTTTGGCACCAAGTTCACCACAGAATCCGGGAAATGGGAGCGCAATGCCAATGAGATATGCTATCACGGCTTGAATATTTACTCCGCCATGATACCAATAGTTTTTATTGGCTTTTGTTGGGACAAAGAGTGAGGCAGTCGTGATGTTACCACGTGTAAGGCAGAAGTCTGTATAGCCACATGTTAGCTAGTCTATTGGTGACGCGAGGCTCATTCAAAGTAACTCACAGTCGCAAACCATGATCGCAACCACACTTGCCTATAGATACTAGTCAGTAAATACAAAGGGTAACTCATTCGTCTGGAACACAAACCATGAAGAGACCGTATCCACCAAGGAAAGTCTGGAACTTAGCAGCAGATGTCATGATCTTCCAAGGACACGCGACCCAAGCAAGGAATTGCACAATAAATTGACCTCGGCGAATATTGAGGAAAGATGGGAGTAGCATGGCTGAGTCGGCGCCAAAAGACATCATATTTGCGGCGATGTTCGTTCCAAGAATCTGGACAAACCATGCAAATGCACATAGGAAAATGGCGAATCTGGTCTTTGAAGACCAGTATTGATCCAGGATCAGGTTCATCATGTCCCATTGGTTCCTAATTTGAGTTAGATAAAGGTTGCATAAAACATCTGAAGAAGGCGCATACCAAATATCAGTGCCATATTTGGCATTTACAGCGCTAGTGGCAAGGATTCCCAGGGAGGCTGAGAGTGTAACTGCCAAGGGATTGACAATCTGAAAAGTGTAAGCAACAATATCCTTCAGCCTTGATTTCGGAGTCAAGGCAGCTTACAAGCTGGGTCCAGATGGGTGCGCCGCGTGATTTAGCCCAGCGAGCATAATCCGGTTGATTAGTGATTAATGTTGCGGTATTTCTGAGTTATGATCAGTATGAAGTATCATGAAAATTGATAAATGATAAATGGAAACCCAACATACCCCATACCACTGTTGATTCCAGAAAGAATCAACCAAGCAGTCGCACTTGATGATCGTGAGGAAACCCCATACAAGCTTCCGATTTTCGCGTTTGTGTTAATCATGGCCCAAATAAACAAGCCAAACATAGATGGCAGCGAAACGATAGTTTTGAACCAAAAGAATTTGCGTAACTGATATGGCCTGAAATAGCAAAATGGAAGATGGACCAGCCAGCTGAGGAAGAAAGCAAGCATGAGAGAAGTCGTTATCCCCGCACTGGCTGGAAGTTTATTCGGAATGTCTGTGAAGTTGTGCCCGAATATGGCTCGTAGCATATTGTGCATGTATTCAGCGCCATAGTACACTGAAGGAAATTCGAAAATGTTAGTATCGTCTTTTTTTTTAAAAAAAAAACCAGTGCTACATGATCTAACAACTTCCTGGGTTGACAACTTACTTTGCACAGAGTACCAAATCACCGCCAGAACAGCCCGTGCTGCCACGAAGTAATAGCTGCCCCACATTCCAAAGACACTGCGAGCGACAACAGGGAAGCCGATATGGTAAACACTTGCCGCGCGGGAGTTGAAGGCCATGGCAATGGAAGAGATCATCTGTGATACAAAAATTACAATAATGGATTGCCACCAATTCAGACCAATTCCAATCATTGTCTTTGAATATGTTAGTTGGCGTAATTTTGAAGTCAATAGATCAATGATCATGGGCGACTTTTCGAGTAACTGACCGATCCCAGCGTCCAATTTGTAAATGAAATAGACCAGTAAAATGTCACATAATTCCACCATCGCCAGGCTGGATGGATTAAGTATATTTATTTAGTCAAATTGCCCAGTAAACAGGGGGTATACAATTCTCACTTCGTTTTTCAGGTGGTGTAGGCAATAGATCTGGGCAAATATCCAAGGTCAGCAACTCAGCTGCTGATGAAGATCAAACCAACTCATGCTAAATACCTTCATTCACCCATCGCGTGTACTCCAACGTCCCATCGACCTCCTTCAATCTGAGGCTCTCCTGAGCCCATTTCAAATATGCCGACATCTTGAACGAGCACAAGGAAGGCTGCCCCGAAAAGAATTCCAAGGTTCTGAGCCGCGTGCAGGAAAAATAAGAAGGAATGAAGCAGGTTGAATCATTCTTGCCACAGAATGTAAATCCTGGTCAAGTGAGACCGCTTATCTCCGGATATTGGAGCCAGTTTTAGGATGGGGTAAATGTGGCTGATATGGGTGGAGTCGAGGTGAGCTAATAGGTGATAAGGATTAGTTTTGGCCCTTTTGGCCTTTTTTTTGGTGGCAAGGTAGTACTCCGCAGTCCGGAGTACGTACAGGGGGGTTGACAAGGTGAACCCAATCATGATACAGGGTTTATGGGGGAGAGTTCGACGGTGTATGCACCAAGGCACACGACCCGAAATGGTGGAAGAGGGGAAATAATCCCGGGGAATTCTTAGGCAAGATTCATGTTTAGTACTACTCTGTAGTATTTTCATGAATCTCATGGATTTTAGGATCACGGAATCCACTGGATTCGCGGCGCCCGTTCTTTGGCGGAGACTATCACGGATTGAGTGTACTGACCGGCTGAGATACTGGTATACTGATTTTCCAGGGGACTCCACTTCATCGGCTTTCCTTACCAGATTGGCTGCCCTCTTTTTGCCTCCACTTTTCTACTTATCAGCAAGCTTAGTATGGTTTAGAGTAAGCCAGATCCTTCTTTTCTGTGGATTTTTCGGTTTGAGGTCTGGGAATTTTAGCTTTTTTTTTTTCCTTTTTTTTTTCTTTACTTCTCGTCTTCGATGTTTATTAAAGTGCGTTGAAGAAACCGGAACATCTCCGTTTTCCGTAGTGAGGCTCCTCGCATTGATTCTCGTGATTTAATGACCTTATCGCATGACAAACCCATGTTGAACCCTAGACAACCTAACTCCAAAGGCTTAACCCATACACCGCTTGTTTCGCACGCCAAATTTCAGAAATCCGTGTCCAGAACGCTATTTCGTTGGTTGTCCCCTAATCATTGATCCCACCGAGCGGAAACAGTTTTGGTAGAAGTGAAAAACGGCCAGTATGTTTTCCCTGGGCAGTGCCGGTCTGTTCCAAATGAATAAAGTTAGTAACTATGCTTCAATTCATCGTAAATCCTCTGAATTCGTTTTTTACCTCCCATGAAAGAAGCCTTGTTGCTGGTTCGCACCGCAGTACCGTAGGGCGCTGGTCATCGCATTAGAAACACATTTGAAAATAAGTGGGTTTTTTAACATACCAATCAACGGAATGTTGATGCCAATCTGACCCACGTTGACCTGGCGCTGAAATGTCTTCGCATGCTTTCCACTCGTAGTGAAAATTGAGCACCCGTTCCCGTCTAGAGTCGTTAGCCCAAAATATCCAAATTAGCCGTGCGAATTTGACGGGATCTCACATTTATTTTGGTTGATCAGCTCAATCGCTTCATCCATCGTATCGACTTGCATACAAATAAGAACAGGACCAAAAATTTCTGTTTGATAACATTCCATATATGTCTCGACACCGGAAAGAATTGTTGGTCCGAGGAAGTTTCCGTTGGGATATCTCGGGACGTGAACGTCCCTTCCATCGCACAGTAGAACTGCACCTTCTTCGCTGGAACGATCGATAAGACCTGTAATTTTTGACTTCGCCTCTTTGTCTATCAATGGTCCGATCTTCGTTCCTTCATCACTGCCATTGCCCACGGTCATTGACTTGGCAACTTCGACGAGTTTTGGTATCCAACGTGCAGTGTTGCCCACAAATATTGCGACGCTAAGGGACATACATCGCTGTCCTGCGGCTCCAAAGGCACTTCCTGCGATAGCGAAGAGGGTGGGCATCATTTCAGCATCTTCTAAAATGACACCATGGTTTTTGCCGCTGCATTCTGCTTGGATGCGCTTTCCGGCTTTCCGGGCAAGATCGTGAACTTGCTTTGCAGCAGACTCGGATCCTACAAAGCTGATCGCTCTCACTAACGGTTGTAGGATGAGCATCTGGGAGACTGAATGGCCGCCGTGCACGATGTTGAAAACTCCGGGCGGAAACTCGGCCTTGAGAACAGCATCGGCAATGATCGATGGTACTGACACAGCCCTTTCGGATGGCTTGAGAACAACTGTGTTTCCCGTGATGAGCGCGTACGGAATAGACCAAAGAGGAGTCATAAAAGGGAAGCTAAATGGAGTGATTGTTGTGCAAACACCCTTGAAGAAGTCAGTCAGCCTTGCTTCTGTAGACATGGGATGTTTCTTTGCCTACCACTGGCTCATAAAATGTTTGTAGCATGGTAGGGTCGTTCCCAAGAAACATGCCTGCCATTTCAGGGCCAATTGAACATGCAGCATGAATACAATCTAGCCCTCGATTAAATTCCGACTCTGCATCCTCTATTGTCTTGCCTACTTCCCGACAAAGGCTAGTAATCTAGACTTGATTAGTTCAAATTCCGAGACAGCCTCTAACTTCCTGGTTCTTACAATGAGTGAAGAAAAATCTCGCAAAGCATCAATTAATCTCAGCATGTAATCTCGGCGGGCCTGGAATCCTATCCCCTCCCAGTCTTCTTGGGCATCATTCGCAGCATTTACTGCATTCTGCACCTCTTGATGAGTGCAGCAAGGAACCCTTGAAAGCAGGCCTTGGGTGGTCTTTGCGAAAGTTAGCTAGAAGGCCTTGGCAAACCTCGCCATCTCCTCTTTGTACTTTGTGCTGTCCTTACTGGGTCAAGAATGCTGGTCCATTCCTTGGATCTGGACATGACCGTCTTGTTATTGATAAAGAGATGCGCCACCGCAGCACGCGGTTGCGATGCAGTCGAGCTTGGACTTTCATCATATGTCTGGCCTGTGACAAAATCTAAAAAATTATTGGAACCTGCGCCGAGCTCGGCAAGTTCCGACAAGCTGGCCAATACCATCGAGTGATGATCGTCTTGGGCGAATGTGGAGTCCCCCTGGAAACAAGTCAACTTCAGCCCCTGAGTACCCCGACGCTATCTTTCAAATGTTCAAAATATACATCACTCAGCCTCAAAATTGGAGTGAACGTACCTCGACTAAGTACGTGGGGAAATTGTCAAATGATGGAAGCATGGTGTCTTCATTAGCGATCACGGGGGTTCGTGGTGTTCGCGCGAATGGGGTGAAACGGGCCCCTCGGCGACCTGCCACGGCTTTGGGCATGGTTGTGGTGCTTTTCTTCGATTGGTTGAGATCAATCAGGGGGGAGGTGGAAGATAAGCTATCTTGAGAGATACTTGAAAGTTCATGGATGTTCGGGGATTCGGCACACCGACCCCTCACGAAACTGCGGGGAGTAGGCTAAATATGCACGGCCGATCCGGTATATTTTGGTCCTATGACCAACCTTGCAATGATTTATCCACGTGATACTGTGACACTGACAATGAAGCATTCAATATTCAAATCAATAATTAATTTCTTCTAGTCTATGCGCTATGCTCTATATTCCATCTTCTATCTCTCCCTTTTTTTTTTTTTTTTTCGAGATTACCGTGTTCACGTATTCTATGATATATCCTTTGTCCACATCGACAAGTTCTCCATTCAACGGCCACTTAGATAACTCAGAACTGCCACTGCTTCAACCAGTTTGCCATCAATGGTGCAGAAATTGGTTGAAGGGAGTTCATTGTCTTGCTGGCTTCCTTTGTTTTCTGAACGTCCAAAGCCACCGACATTGCGGCGTTGGTGTCATCAACAAGACCGCGGTAGAAACTGAGCAGCTTGAGGGCGGGTTTCTCAGCCACGTCGGCACTAGACGGACTTTCAACGCTCTCAAGCTCTGCAACCCAGGCGGCGAACTCGACTGGCTCAACATTGTATTTTTGTTGAATGGCTGGAATGAGCGAGGACCAAGAGGCTGTTTCGGGGTTCGTGAGGTGGAAGACCGCGTGGGGGAATTCGGTTTGATCTCCATGTCTTGTGTGGACAATGTCTGTCATGATTGAAGATAGGGTGTCCTAGTACTGGTTAGCAAGGCTCAAAGAATACAAAGTGCCGTGGGAAAACTTACAACTGGAATCCAATCCACGGGCATTGACCCAAGGCGGGCAGGAATTTTACCCATTGCCTTTGATGTGGCAATGATGGTTGGAAGCCACTCCTGTGGGTTCCATTTTCCTTTCACGGTTGTTGGCCCTCCAATCTGTCCAACTCGGTAGACAGTGGTGGGAACATGAGAGCGACGCGATGCCTCCAGACAGATTCTCTCTGCGACGTGTTTGGACTCGCCGTATCCCTGTGGAAGAACAACGGCACTGTCTTCCATGGGGACTTCAGGTACCGATTGTCCCATTTGTGTTGTCCAAGCACCGACCGTGCTGATGGAGGAGACAAAATGGATGTGGGCATTGTACTTGCTCTTCAGACTGAAATCGACAAAGTTGCGTACTCCCTTGATGTGAGTGTCTTCGAATGACTCCACCGAGTGGTTGAAGTCAACCTTCCACGCATTATGAATGATGGTATCAACCGATTGTAGGAGCTCCTTATATTTGTCTTCGGTCAGTCCGAAGTGAGCATCTCCAAATGATGCTTGCAAGAACTCGACTTTGGATGCCCATTCATTGGTATCCACGAGAAGGCCCTTTTCTTCCAAGCCATCTTTCTGTCTTTGTTCGGCGTCTGAGCGGTTCAAACAGAACACCTTGGAAACTGATGGCGTCTTGAGCAAGTCGTGCAAAAGGTATGTCCCTAGGGAGCCAGTCGATCCAGTCAATATCACTGTTGTTGGCGATGCTGATGGCTGTAGCTCTTTGGAACTGGTTTCGGGGAGATCCCTTGTGTACTTCTCGACCATGTTATTGATCTTCACATCGCGGGGAATGATTTTCTGTGATTTTCCCTCCACAATGTCGGATATCACTCCCGCCAAAAGATTCACGGTCGGGTTGGAGTAGATGGTTTGAGGACTGATGATTCCTGGCTTCATGGTTGGCTGTCTATGCTGGATACCTCGTTCCAATACCTTGGCCACTTGCATAGTCATCAGAGAGTCGAGTCCAATGCTGTAGAGATCCTGGTCGATGGCCACTCCGGGCTTCTCCAAAACCTGTGAGAAGATTTCACGAGTGTACTTCAAGATGTTGGCCCGGTCTAGGCTCTCGGGGAGAGAGTTCTCAAGGTCCTCCTCGAGGCCAGCTTGGTAGATTTCATTGATCTCCTTTTCAAAATTCTCAAGCACGGATCGTCGCTTTACACTTCCTTTTGGAGTTCTTTCAAAAGTCTTTCCCTTGGGAACAATCCCAATCCGGCTCTTCATCACGCGACCATGAGCAGCGATCGTTTGATTTGCTGCTTGGACAGTGGGCCATATTTCTTGAATGAAGGTCCCTGTATCCATCTCTGTGATGCCAACATTTGGTTCGACCAACAAGCTAGCCTGGAATCGAGATTGGCCAATCACAATCGCTTTGGCGATCAGTTCGTGTCCCTCGATGATCGTCTCCATGGTGGTCGGGTTAAACTTCTCGCCGTTGCTTAGAACAATGACGTCGTCAATGCGGCCGTCGAACTTCCAGAGATAGTTCTTTGTGGGGTGTCGCGTATAGACATCCTTGGTTCGATAGACTTCGATGTCGGGGAAGGTGTGGAAGATGCCCTGTAGGGCCCGTGATTCGGGATGGCGCTGAATAACCATCTCGTAGAGCCCGTCACCCACACTTTGCATATCAACGCCATAGCTATCGTTCCACTCAAAGTAGCTCCAGTCAGCCCCTTCTTCGGGTACCATTGAGGGGATCCAGCCGATTTCGCTGGTCCCAATAACAGGAATGACTTGGGTATACTGGCGAAGCCTGTCACCTGTTTCCGGGGCCAGTGGAGCACCCCCAAACTCAACAGACTTTAGGTTTCTGAGACATTCCAAGGCGTCTGGGGAGTGGCTCATGTCCTCCAGGATAGAAGGCGGGAACATCCCAGTTGTTGGACGAGTGATTTGCAAAAGTTCAGTGAGATACTCCACTGATAGGGGCTTGTCGGGTCCAATCAAAACAGGAACATCGTGGAATATGGCAAGTGCAAAAGAGAACAGTCCCATCAAATGAAAGAATGGTGTTGTTGCCAAGGCAAGATCTTGTTGGCCCATGCGGAAGAAGATGGATGGCTGACGAGCTTTGGGCCAGTTGAGATTGGCTAGGTTGTCAAATGCGCTCCAAAATCCGTTGGTAAGAGGAACAGGTTTTGGCATACCTGGAAGACGGGGAAGAATCAGTTCAAGTTTCGTCACATAATAGATTGATACTACCCAACTTACCAGTAGTTCCCGAACTGTGAATGATACACGTTACTGTGTCTTCGACATCGTTGTATGACTTTTTGATAGGGTAAGAAGTCAAGCCATTCTCATCAGCCAGCATCAATTTCAGTGATGGAACTTGAAAGATCCCTAGATCAGAATTGAGTTCCTTCAACTCCAGGACCCGTGTACTTCGCTCTTCGGCAAAGAAAAACTTGGTGCAATGTGTCGCCTTCAACAGGTAAATATGGGCTTCATCCGCATTCCGTGCCGAGGGCAGAAAGGCCTATTGGCTTTTGTCAACTTTACTGTAGATGTAGTAGTATTATAGCGGGATTTGTCTTAACGTACCTGATG
This sequence comes from Penicillium verhagenii, assembly GCF_028828195.1. NCBI lineage: Eukaryota > Fungi > Ascomycota > Eurotiomycetes > Eurotiales > Aspergillaceae > Penicillium > Penicillium verhagenii. The sequence continues at coordinate 185,623 of NW_026643166.1, read as the reverse complement.
CCCAGTCTTTTGGCAAGCGAGAATAAAGATACAATACCGCACATCATTATTTCCCATATATGCGAGTGTTTCCCGTGGACCACCTGTGCCAATAGTGTTTTCAATCCACTGGCATAGGAAGTTCACAGCTTGGGACAATCTCTCCATGGTCAGATTTTGGAAGCCATCGGAAAGCTCCGACCCTTTCGGGATGACGGCGAAGAGTCTCTCTGGATCAAGCTCAGCGGCCCGGTCCACACTCTCGGCCAGTAATCTTCTGTGTAGAGCCATGGTTGAAATACTAGTCGAAATTCGGTTTTTTGGTTTTTTTTTCAAGGTGCTTTTTGGTGCTGTTCGTGCTGTTGGTGTTGTTACTATTATATGAAAGAGAATGAAGCTGAAAGTCTGGATGAGGATTCAATGGATCATCGGGGATTACTGTGGATTTATAGTCAAGTGCAGACATCTGGTGGATCAGAATACCAATATGTCCATATCCAAAGGAGGTATACATTATGCCGATCAGCCGCCCTGCAGGTAAGACCGGGGATTTGGAATGCGTCTTTCCTCATATGTTTCCTTTCCAAGGTTAACATTGTGGATAATTCGGCATGGGATGTCGTGGAAGGTTCAATGTTCCAAGGTTGGACAAGAGAAGAAGCCTAGTCATTCTCCACTTTCAAGGTACAATCAGATATCCACTGTCGGTGTGCACTTATACTTGGCCTCTTATGCTTAATTTTGTTGTCATAAGGATCTAATGCACTCTTCCATTTTTTGGAACGGTACGGAATAAATCTCTGAAAACCATCATTACTTGTTTTTATTGGTGTTTTTATTGTATTTGTGAAGATTTGAATCCGGAATACTTGTAAGTATCTTAACTCTTTTCCGATGGTTGGTAGATCTAAAGGAATAAGCTTGTCCCGCTTTTTTCTCTTGTGGCTTTTCTCAGCCGCTTAGCTCCCGACCATCTTATTGTTGTATTATCTCCCTTCTGAAAAAGTGAAGACTGATATGACTGTAGATGCAGATCTTCTCCAGTTTTATTATTCACTCATCTGTATCAGGAGAAATGAAATCGCACCGTCGCCAGAACGGAAATTCGGCATTTCGTCATTCCAAATGTTGCCGAGATCCGGAACACGTCTGACCTACAGTAGGTAACATCAGATGAGACTCTGACTACATCAATTTATATAATGGCACAGGTAACATGTCTCATGCCTCTATTGACGCCACATAATATGTTCGTATTTCCTCCACATGTGACATATCCATGTTGGCACGGAGTCCGGACACCGGAGTTCTGACTGCATTGAACGGGGCTTCGGAGTTGACATAGGACATGATGGTTTTTTTTTTCCTTCTTTGATGTTGCTGTTCCAACTTGATCAGTTTAAGTGTTTCTACTAGCCAATATTTGAAGACAATAATAAATCAACTATGTACTATACTATGAATCTATGATAACAACGTAAATTTGTAGCCGATCGGAGATCAATTGGATTAGTCATGATTGGACCTGCTCGTATGAGTCGTATCTACAGCTCCACTTAAATCACAGCATTAACATCAACATCTCGAGTCTCCAGAAGAAGACCTTGTGCTTACGAGAGACGATTGATCGCTTAAGCTTTCGGGTCGTTCCCCTCCTGTTGATACTCTTCTGTATTTCCACCAATTACTCCAATGCAGCTCACCTGGTATCTGGCGGCCGCCACAGCCGTCACCGTCGCTCAAGCTTCTCCGCATCCCCCACACTGGCAACAACCAATACAGGAGACATCCCTCTCGGTCGCCCAGCCCGCTAGCCACGATAATGAGCTACCCACCATCGAGGATGTCATCAGTGGCTCACCTCTTCTCTCGTTGCACAGAGATCTTATTCAAATTGAGTCCATCTCCGGGAACGAGCACGATATTGGCCTCTTCGTTACCCAGTTCCTCGAATCCAAGAACTTCACGGTTGTGAAGCAGGAGGTCGCTCCCGTGAAGCAAAAGCAGACCGATGATGATAAAACGACCCCCAAGCCACGCTACAATATCTATGCCTACCCATCCTCCCATTCGGAGCCGCCCTCCATCATCCTCACCAGCCACATAGACACCGTCCCGCCATTCATCCCGTACTCCACCAGCGAACCCAAAGCGCAGTACACTGGATCCAACCTTGAAGATATCATCATTGCCGGTCGCGGCAGCGTCGACGCAAAGGCCAGCGTCGCAGCCCAGATCTTCGCTACCCTTGAGACCCTCCACAAGAACCCCGATGCGAAAGTCGGCCTTCTCTTCGTCGTCGGCGAAGAAATCGGCGGAGACGGCATGCAGGCCTTCTCCAAGTCCGATCTGAATAAGAACAGCGCCTACCACACACTCATCTTCGGTGAGCCGACCGAAGCTGCCCTCGTCTCCGGCCACAAGGGTATGCTGGGTTTCGAGATTCTCGCACACGGCAAGGCCGCCCACTCGGGCTACCCTTGGCTCGGCCAAAGTGCCATCTCGGCTATTATCCCAGCGCTGGCACGCGTCGATAAACTCGGCGATATCCCCGTCAGCGAGGGCGGGCTTCCATCGTCCCCTAAGTACGGCCGCACTACCCTTAACATTGGCACTATTCGTGCGGGTGTTGCGACTAACGTCGTTCCGGCTGAGGCTAGGGCCGATGTTGCGGTGCGCCTTGCGGCTGGGACTGCGGAGGAGGCTCGCGAAATTATTCGTCGGGCTGTTGCGGATGCTACCCGGGATGTTGAAGCCGAGGTTGTCGTTGACTTTAGCGGCCACTCGGAATCTTATCCTCCTCAGGATGCTGATACGGATGTTCCTGGCTTTAAGATCATCCCGGTCAACTATGGTACCGATCTGCCTAATCTGAAGGTCAAGGAGGGCGTGAAGCGGTACTTGTATGGACCGGGGAGCATCTTCGTCGCGCATGGTGATAATGAGGCTTTGACTGTTCGTGATATGCACGATGCGGTCACTGGATATAAGAAGCTGATTGATGCTGCTTTGGAGCGGGAATAGAAGGCAAGCTCTTGCATTATAGATAATCGAGACCCTTTCGGGACATTTCGGGGTATCAAATAATTTCTATATACCATAATCTTCTGCGGTATTGAAACTTCAATACATATACTATACTATGCTGCATGGATACATCAAATATTTAGTTGTTCTTCAGCTCAAGTGCTCGATCTAATTAATCGTGAATATAGTAAATCGAGAAGACAGTATAGTTGAATTCCTAGCAATCTAACTAACTGACAAAGACGATTCAACAAACCGATCATAGCCCGGAGGTGCTATAGGAACCTCTTCGTACCGCGGGGGATATCTTTCCAGAGCCGCTGGCCCTATATCCTTATCATTGCATCCGGACACAAGTAACGGGAATGAAGCATTCAAAGCGACGCGTACCGGTTTACGATCGACGAGAACCAAAGTGCCTCGTTCAAATGTATCCTCACCCGTTAGCAAGTCAAGCTTCAATCGATGCTCAACCGTCATGACCAGGTTTTCCCTTGTATTAGAGACAAAATTTTCACTCAAGCCCCCATTCAATGAACCAGGATCCAATTGTGCTGGCTCAAAAGCATAGCATGCCAAATCAGTCCTTTGCGCGGGCTTGATATTTTTCGAGATCGTGCACCCGAACATGACATCCACAGAGCTGTTGATCGGGCGGTTGTTCTGGTGCATTTCGACTGGGTTCTCAATTATTTTCACCCAATGGCTCTTTTCTCGTCCATTGCATATCTCCCGCACGTTGACCTGCTGCCCTTCCTGGTTGTGCCCTTCTATGCTATGATTCGTGTCATCGGATTTGGCAAATATCCTCGTCACTTCTTCTACCCGGAATCTAATTCCCCGGATCATAGTACATTTGAACTCCGATGGACGTTCTCCAGGAACGCTTGGGCTTCGTAGTTTGATGTTCATGGAGAATGAGAGATCCGACTCCGACTTCGTATGCAGGTGTTGAGAGAGACATATTTGCGTAACCACCTTGGAGTTCGGATAGGATCGTGCATGTTCGATGGTAGGCTTGGGTGAGATAACTTGGCGGTCGAGATAGATAGATTGCCTTGCATTTGCAATGGTCTCATCTCCGGTGATCATGGATGCAATCAAGTCGTATGAAATCTCGCCCAGGCTTGTAGTCACAGACCCTGGTATATCGACTGGTATGGAAATTGTGAATGGAATTCGGACATCTTGTCCGTCTGTTGAAGGACAGTTGACTTGATTATCGGAGAGAGAGGCTATGGGCAGTTGTGTCTCTTCTATTGTGGAGCAGCTCTTGGTGATCTCTGTGGGCTTTGCCTTCGTGAAGCGAAGGCTTAAACACTTCAAGAGTCCTTGACTCTGACATGTGGGGACTGGGCTTGGATTGAACTTGATGGTGCGAACCAGTCGGACTCTGAGTTGTGTAAAAGTCGTAAAATTATCATTTTTGTCTGGTCGAAAAGCAACGATCCCACAAATCGGTCGACTATAACTTTCTCCTTGTAGATCGAAGTATATGCTATGCGATTTGGGAGAAACGATTTGCAGTGAGGGATCCATGGATGGTTCAAAATGTAGGTCAGGATTTTTCTTGCAATGTTTCTTTTTGAGCACCTGAGAAGGGGAACAGCTTCATTTTTAAATGCACGGCGTGCATTGATGATCACACACCTGGACTGCTGGGCAGCTTCATAATCACCCTGGAGCCCACTAGTCCCAATGAGGAAAGAAAAGTGCGGAAATAAGGTTTCGTGTGGGGCCTTAGGGATCGGGATGAAGCGATTCTAAAATGACATTTCTCAATCAACGAGTCTAAAATTCCCTTCTTTTCGGATAAAAATCGCTTAATTAAACCTGTGATTCACAAGAGAGCACTGGGGTCGGCAACCACGAGCAGTCTAAACAGCAGAAGCACGGCGGATGACGCTACTTGTAAGTTGTCCCAGTGGTGTATCATGTGACCTCCATGGTCTATCATTATCAACGACAACTTCCAAGATTCTTCCTTCATCTCCATCCATCATTGTCAGATGTCATCACAAAGCCCACCACTCCAAGGTTGTTCATATCATTGATGCCGACCGATCATTTCCTGCGACGTCTTCCCACAGCGAAAACTTTCTTGTCTTCTTATACCCTGAGTTTTTGGCAAGAAACACATGCTTTATTGGTTTAATGGGTTCATACACAAGTACAACTACTGTTGCTCTTTTTGGTAATTCGGATGTCTACAAGTCTCCGTGATAGCATAAGTGCAGATAAAGGTACCAACATCTATATACCTCATTTTCTTTTAATGAAAGCTAATTTATCATTTGAATACAAGACTGCCCAAAGTGCAGAGCAAGACGGATCAGTTGTGATCGAACTGTTCCAAAATGCAGGAAATGCATTGCCAGAGGATTTGAATGCCCTGGCTATGGGGTGGTTCTGAGGTGGCATCAAGGTATTGCCAGCAGGGGTAAATTGGCTGGTAAGAACCTACCAGTACGAAGTTCCAGCGTTAGCAACACCGATGCCATTATTCTTTCACACAATTCGAAGCCAAATGATTGGTTACAGGCTCCGAGGGAACATTTCTGTGCCATGTCAATCCCTCGCGGACTAAGCTCCCATACTGATCATATGACGATGGAATTGATGCACCACTTCTATCAGAACGTTTCTGGGAAACTTGCTTGGGTAGACCTCCCAACAAATCCATGGAAACAGGTTATCATACCACTTGCTTGGGCGTCAAAAACAGTTCTACATGCCGTCCTTGCCCTGTCATCGGAAGATATGGCATCAAAATTCGAAATAAGCCATCCTCATCGCCAATATTTACAACGCATCTCTCGGAATCTGCGGAACCAGGCTTTGGTCTTTTTGGCTGAGCAAATCGGCGGTATGAGAAAAGAGAGCTCTAATTCAGAGCTTGATTCCATTCAATCACAATACGCTCTAGCTTCGACGTTGATATTGTACAATGTGGAGTTGCTCGGAGCCGAGTCGCTGAAATGGCGGATGCATCTTCAAGCGGCTAGGGTAATTCTGCAATGGAAAGAGCAGGCCTTTCCCCATCTTTCTCTTTCGAATGGAAATGAAATTGATTCCTTCCTCCTTTACGAGCAGTACTATGCGAGTGTCTTTGCGGGGCTTACGACTTTCGAAACGCCGAATGACCCGGAAAAGGCCATTCAATATGCCGATAGTACTGCCATCTTTGGCGATTTTGTGAATATTATCAATCGAGTCACTCGGACCGAGCGCCTACAGTATAGCAATCAAAGCTATGCACGGAATCCAGCTTTACTCAAAACCATGATCAAAGAGCTCGATGAGGCGAGGTATCGGATGTCGCAGTCTGGCCACATACTCCCATTTCAGACAGACGATGCACGCGTCAGCTTCCAGCATCTCGTCTGCATCTTCCATCACGCTAGTTTGATATATATCTACCATGCTCTGGCGGATGATCCTTTGATTAAGCCGAAGCTGCAAGAATTGAGAGACTCAATCCTAGATCACTTGTCAGCTCTCCCTGATAAACGCGCCTTTGCTTGCGATTTGGTGTGGCCTTTGTTTATTGCGGGAACGGAATGTCGGGGGTCCTGGGAGAAACAGCAAATTGTGGCTCATGAGATTGAAGTCGTTATGGCAATTAGTGGTACTTTGGATCGACGAAAGGTCTTGTCGTTCTTGCGGCGGTTTTGGTCTTTGGGGCAGAATAGAAGCATTACGTGGATTCAACTCATGAGGGAGCAGGGTCCAGGCTATCAAATGCTCATTCTATGAAATTTTGAGGTATTACCTAACTACTATTAGGTTGGTATCATCGAAAGCGCTTGGGGAATGAATGATCCAAAATGATTTTAATGTGGCCAAGACTATGGGACAATATGCTTGCTATTTGCACATGACAATGTACGGAATGAGGCGACAAAGAGAGTAAACGCCAAGAATGCTTATACACAATGATCAGTGTTTCCGCTCCCACCCAGTCTTCAACTCTCCACTGGGCTTGAACCGCGGGAATGGATGCGCTTCAGTATTGAAGACATGGTCCTCAAGCGAGATGAAATCACGATCCGAAAATAAGAGATAGAAATATTTAAGAGTCTCTGCCAGCCAGAAACTCTCCATTCGGTCTCGCGTTTCCGGAGGAACCGCCTCGACGTTACCCACTGAAGTGAAACTCTTGATGCGCTCATAGGGCGGTGAACTTAGCCCAGCGATTGTCGAAGTCACGGTCTCAACTACCGCTGTATGTCGAACAAAGGCCTTGAACATATCCCATCCCCATTCCCGATATATTTCGTCGCCTGTAATGCGATACATGTAGAAGAGTGATTCAACTGTCTCAGGACGCTGAAGGTTGTGGCGGTCCATTGCGTGGATGTCGATATCCTTTCTCCATGGCTCATGGCCGTCTTCCTGTAGGGTTAGCGGAAGGGAGATGCCTTGCAATTCATACGGTGCTTCCGTAGCAGAATTGGCAGGATCCGCATATTTATCTGCCATCATGACTGGTGATTCGTCCAGAACAAAATGAGTAATCTCAGGAGCAAGGCCAGTGCGAGTATTTAGGTAGGTTGCCCAGCAGGTCTTCATGAGCTCGCGGGAGATTAGAATCTCTTCCTCGCGCTGTTGAGACCAGTCAGAGGACTGTCTAGCCTTGGACAGCGGCTGGCCTCCAGTAGCTCCTAGCGCAATTGTCCCGGGCATGAAGCATACGAGATGGTCCATCTTCGGGGTAAGGCTATTATCTAAGCCTCGAGGTCGTTCACCCAATACCATCAGCTGGGCATTTTTAGAGAAGGCAAGAAGGTGCTTGCGTATACCCTGCAATGACTCATCCCACATTTCCTTATAAATAGGCTCCTGTTCGGATGTCTGAAGATATTGCTTAATAAGGTATTCTATAAGAGATGAAAATTAGCTTGAACCCATCCAGCAAACCCAGCGGGTGGAGAAACGGACCATAGTATGAGTCACCTCGACTTCCGAGGCGAATATTCTTCGTTTTAAATTGTCCAGAGTCTGGATGAATGAATATAGGAACTAGCCCATCTTCTGGGTTTTGTCCGTCAACAACTTCCATTACTTTTTCCACAACCTTCCAGTACTCGGCTTCTCCGGTCAATTTCGCCAAATACTTGAACTCAAGTTGCACAGTGGTCGCTTCAGCTGTGGATGCGGAACCACCATCAGAGTGCGATCGTATCCCAAGAGACGTATTGAGGTTGATACTGGAAAATGGAATTCCAGAATTTGATTCGAATGCTCCAAGCAGCCGATCCGCCAGATCGGTAGCTTTTTCAATGTACAGATCTTCTCCGGCAGCACCGACATCGTCATCCGCAACCGGGGCAAGATTTGGGTACTGGTTAGACAAGTAGTGGGCAGACAGCAGACCACCCAACATGCGAATTGTTGTTTCAAACGTATTCACATCATGGTCTTGATCATACCGCAGCGAAGTGGAGATCCACTGGCGGGCATGACGAACCTGAGATGTCAGGTTCATGAGAATCATGGTGTCTAAAGAGTCGACGATCATCCAGCCCAGACCGCCTTCCACCATGTTCTTGTTGTTCCTAGAGGACGGGCTGTATTGGTCAAAGCCTAAGATTGGAAGGTTAGCCGTGCAATGCCAAAAGAAAATTATTTCGCCAGAATTTCATACCCCATGCATCTTGTTCATAGCCTTCGAAGCTGACGATGAAAGTGTCCCGCACTTTCTCGCGACGCGCATCCCAATCGACCTGTTTGGGGGACACTTCATCTTCCAGTGTCTGTGCCCACTTCCAGAGCCGTGCTCCTCTTTCTCCTGCATCTGCCCCCTGTAAAGATGGAATAGATGACTTGTTATACCAAAAAAATATTAAAGCGCACAGGGCGAGGAGACTGGCAATGCGCTTCCATCGCCGCCTTGGAGCCGTTCGTCGTGGTGTAAAGTAGGGTTTGTCTTTATACATTGGTAGGGTGCGCTCGGTTTCAAAAAAGCCCCCAACTGGGTTTGAAGAAAAGCCGAGTCCAGAAAGGCCACCGTGTGGATTTTGAGGGTCGCGGGGGGAACGGGAATCTGAAGGGAGCGGAGCCTGGAAGGACATGGTGTTATCCCCGCTTGGTTGTGTCCGCAAGTTTGTATCGGTATGTACAGTCCACTCGGTAGTATATATAGGAGCGTATTCGAGGGACTCCGCCGGTCGGCCCTTTTGGAAAACTTATTTCCTATCGTGAGATATTTTCAGGTAGGTTGCGGCCGTAGGTGGTTCGTCACTAGAGCTGCTGTGCAGCGTTCGATGCAGGTGTTAGTTAATTATTGATACGCGTAACCAATTGCGCCGATCGCAATACTGAAACTCTTAGCGATTGATGGAAAGCCTACCTTGATAATAAGAGAGGGCTCTCGAGCAAGTTTGGTGCAAGTGCCCTTGAGTGAAAGCGCTGTGGCTTTGTTCTCTCGTGTTTTGGTCAATAACGATATAGCCAAGGTACGGGAGAACCCTTGTCAAGGCCAAATTCTGGTTGACAAGGTGTAGCCGAACTGCTATGGGCTGTAGGAGTATTCGGTGGCACGAACAATCCCCGAGGTTGGAAGTTTGTGCGAAGGGGTAAAGGAAGCTCAAGGAACCCCCCGTTGGTTTAGTCAAATTAAAAGGGTTGTAGAATATAAGCTTGAAATGACCAAGGATGCTGTAGGCGCCGGGGAAAGTGGAGACCCGATGATCCCCAATTTTTGATTTCTTTGATTACATACCAGACCGAGTCACACTGGCATCACAGTGGCAATCTTGCAAGGGATAGATATTCGAATGATGACAATGAGTTTCATTTTCCATATGAGAATAAGGGCCCAGCAGTTGCATAGTTACTAGTTAGTAGTTATAAGAATCGGCTGACCAATACGTAGGTAGTGGTTAACTAAACAGTACGTGGTCACATGTGCAAAAATGAGACCAACCCGAATATATACTAACTTGAATCCATGCATGTCACCAACGTAGCATGTGGTCATATCTGTTTGTTTTCTTCTTTTTGACTTGATACTAGACATCAGTTCTTCAAGGTGGGTATATGAAAAAAACCGCCAACACCACGGAGGGAATATTTGTACTATAATCCCTGTGATTGGCTTTATTTTGCAACATTTGAAGGTTATCTAGATGCTTTCAAAACAGATCCGAACGGATCCCACCCAACGCTACATACATCTAGATCGATTTAAGAAGGGGAAAAAGTACTCAATGATTCATAGAATGTATAGTATTCCGTCAAGCAGATTTCTAATCAGCCTGGATCCACCGAGGTGGTCTGCTCCAGAACCATAACCAGAACCACAATCTAACTACAATTACAGCTTCTGGTACTCCAGTTTGCCCTCCAATTTCTTCGCCTCGGCAACCTTCCGAACTGCTTTGTTGAAATCGTCTTGGTTGATGGCATCCCGATAATCCTTGATAGTAAACAGACCACTGAATAATGTTAGTCAATTTTTTCAGGGAAAGGCAAAGTGAAATAGTACCAGTGAAGGGAAGAACTTACGCCTCAGTGACCACATTACGTAAATCGGCACCGTTAAGGCCATCACTCATCTTGACAACGCTCTCAAAGTCAATGTCTCCTTCCATCTGAACTGAGCTGGTGTGAATCTTCAAGATTTCGAGACGGCCAACCTCATTGGGAAGGGGAATCTCAATCTTGCGATCCAGACGACCAGCACGCAACAATGCCGGGTCGAGGGTATCCGGTCGGTTGGTTGCCATGATGATCTTTGTCTTGCCCAAGTAATCGAATCCGTCTAGCTGGTTCAACAGTTCCATCAGTGTTCGTTGAATTTCACGATCTGCTGATGTGCCCTCGGAGAATCGTCGACCGCCGATAGCGTCAATCTCGTCCATGAAGATGATACATGGCTCGTGTTCCTTAGCGTAACCAAACATCTCTCGAATCAGGCGAGCAGATTCACCGATATATTTATCAACGATGGCGGAGGAGACCACTGTAATGAGACAAGAAAGGTTAGAGAATATGGGAGAGCGGAAGGATTGGGAACAAGACCATACCTTTCAAAAAGTTGGTTTCGATCGAGCTAGCTACCGCTCGGGCAAGCAGCGTTTTACCAGTACCCGGAGGACCGTAGAGCAAAACACCCTTGGGAGGTTTGATTCCCACTCTGAGGAAAAGTTCTGGGTTCTTCAATGGCAATTCAATGACCTCTCGAAGCTCTCTGATCTGGTCATTGAGACCACCGATACCGGCAAAGTTCACCTGGCCAGGGTCTTCCAAGGACATGTTGTATACCATGGGATCAACCTCGCGAGGTAGCATCCGCATGATGGTGAGTGTTGTCATATCTAGGGCCACACGGGTTCCCTGCTTCATCTTGGCCTTGTCAACCTTTGACCGACAGCCAACTACATATCGCGGACCCGATGATGCCTTGACGATGACTAGAGCTGGTCAGACACCTGTATTTCCAAAATCTTGTGATGGGATGGGTTGCTGTCGACTTACATCGCTCTTCGTCCAACTGTTTCAGTACCTCGCCGATGATCTGACCAACACTTTGTAGTGCCTTGATGTTGTCTTCGGAGACATCAAACTCGTGTTGAAGATCCTTGATCCCCATGCGCAGGGTCTTCAACTTGGCCTCCCATTCTCGAAGCTCGAGCAAGCTCTTTTTATAGTCTTCGAGGGCCTGGTCCCGCTCAGGGTCGCCGGCGTCCATTATGACCGAATGGACGAGATTCACACGGGGGATGGGCGTTGAACAATCGGAAATTCGTTAGGCGTGTATTTGGAAGCAAGATAAAATCAAGATTCCAGCGATTTGATGATAAAAAATGGTAATTCAGTGAGTAAAGAAACGGATGCGATCTGGGGGGAGCTTCCTAAGCATCTCATCACCGGGCGAGGGAGCTGCCAACAGGGTCACATGACAGCGCGTCTTTCCGTCATGTGACTTTCATCATCGCTTTGCTTATGTAATGAGCTTTGATTTCACACCTGAGGCATCAAGGCTGTGAGCGAAGTTGTTTAGGCAGCAAGGCCATAAGGCCATAAGGCCACAAACATAGAAACGTAAGATTTGGACACCTCAGGAGTCCCATGTTTCGTCATCCATGGGCCGTTGGGAAACACATCCAAAGCCGGACTTTCCTTTTGCTGAATGCAACATAGAAAAACACGACTTGAACCAATGATTTACTTTCCCCTGGATGGAATTCCATAGAATAGCGCCATGCAGAATTTTCTTCTTTCCTTGTTCCTCTTTAGGGCATTTCCGGCTCTACAGGTTCCTTACACTATGTTGCTACTGGAAGCTATATCGACAGAGGGGTAGATAGATCAATTGGACGTAAATTGCTCTCGGATGCCGTCATTGTTTTCATAGGAGCTTCTACTTGGCCGAACCCGAGACCCCACGATAACATCATACATGTAAATTCCCGAGGGACGGAAGATCTCGCAAGCTGGAGCACCCGCAGACGGTCGGGATCAACCAGCAAGCGCTGGAGAAGGACGTGGAGCCCCACCACCGCATTGGAAAGAATCGGAGGTTCCAGCTTGACCTTTCCCGGGGATGAGACTGGGCTAAAGGTATTTAAGATATCGGGTGTTTCCGTATTTTAGGAAATTGATTTGAAATTGATTTAGCTCTTGTTTTCTAGACCTGTTTACATCTATTCCCCCAAGGTAAGTTGCGGTGTCATAACATCATATATACCCCGCCATCCCTCACTTTGCCCCTCAAATTTCCCCTTCTACCTTCCCCAACACACCGAGACACCAAACCAACGATAGTAAAGGTAAAGCATCCAACCAGAACCTGGCTGGTGTCCATTGCTGTGGCCAATCGCACCCTGTTGAGCTCAAGCAAATCAAACCCCTCTTCCCAATTCTCTCTCCGTGGCCGCCCAATCTTTTTGGGTCATCGGTGAACTCCCACTGCCCCCCCCGCCGTTAGTCACACGTTGGCTCTGTCATAAACCCCCATCGTCCTTCTTATTTCTCTTCTTTCTTGCAAAATTAACTGATTTTCATTTCCCCTCAATCAGATTATCTTTCAAAATGCCTATTGCTAAGGTTCACGCCCGTTCCGTGTACGACTCTCGCGGTAACCCTACCGTCGAGGTCGACATTGTCACCGAGACTGGCCTTCACCGCGCCATTGTCCCCTCCGGTGCCTCCACTGGTATGTTATTCTTTGAAATCCTTTACTGGAAGTATTAGAAATATATACTGACTACGATATCATAGGCCAGCACGAGGCCGTTGAGCTCCGTGATGGTGACAAGACCCGCTGGGGTGGCAAGGGTAAGTGAGAAACAAACTTATTTTTCCTGCCAAATTCAAGCAAAGCTTCCCAAACTAACATTGGTTGGTGTCTAGGTGTCCTCAAGGCTGTGAAGAACGTCAACGAGATCATTGGCCCCGCCATCATCAAGGAGAACATTGACGTCAAGGACCAGGCCAAGGTTGACGAGTTCCTTAACAAGCTCGACGGTACCCCCAACAAGGCCAGCCTCGGTGCCAACGCCATCCTTGGTGTCAGTCTGGCTGTTGCCAAGGCCGCTGCCGCTGAGAAGGGTGTCCCTCTCTACGTCCACGTCTCCGACCTTGCCGGAACCAAGAAGCCCTACGTCCTCCCCGTCCCCTTCCAGAACGTCCTCAACGGTGGATCCCACGCCGGTGGCCGTTTGGCCTTCCAGGAGTTCATGATTGTCCCTGAGTAAGTGTCCCTGTCAAAAATCTTGAAGCTATAGTATTATCAGAAAACTAATCTGCTGCACTATAGCTCCGCTCCTACCTTCTCTGAGGGTCTCCGCCAGGGTGCTGAGGTCTACCAGAAGCTCAAGTCTCTCGCCAAGAAGAAGTACGGCCAGTCTGCTGGTAACGTCGGTGACGAGGGTGGTGTTGCTCCCGATATTCAGACCGCCGAGGAGGCTCTTGACCTGATCACCGAGGCTATCGAGCAGGCCGGTTACACTGGCCAGATCAACATCGCCATGGATGTTGCCTCTAGCGAGTTCTACAAGGTTGATGCCAAGAAGTACGATCTTGACTTCAAGAACCCCGACAGTGACCCTACCAAGTGGCTCACTTACGAGCAGCTGGCCGATCTGTACAAGTCCCTGGCTGCTAAGTACCCCATCGTCAGCATTGAGGATCCCTTCGCTGAGGATGACTGGGAGGCCTGGAGCTACTTCTACAAGACCTCCGACTTCCAGATTGTTGGTGATGATCTGACTGTCACCAACCCCCTGCGCATCAAGAAGGCTATCGAGCTTAAGTCTTGCAACGCCCTTCTGCTCAAGGTTAACCAGATTGGTACCCTGACCGAGTCTATCCAGGCCGCCAAGGACTCTTACGCTGACGGCTGGGGTGTCATGGTCTCCCACCGCTCCGGTGAGACCGAGGATGTCACCATCGCTGATATTGCTGTCGGTCTCCGCGCCGGCCAGATCAAGACTGGTGCCCCCGCCCGCTCCGAGCGTTTGGCTAAGCTCAACCAGATCCTCCGTATCGAGGAGGAGCTTGGTGCCAATGCTGTCTACGCTGGCAAGAACTTCCGCACCTCGGTCAACCTGTAAATGCAGCTAGCTATATTGTGACTGTGACTGGCTCTTTTTTTTTGGGAAAGACAGCAGGCGAAAAATTCTGATGGCCTAGTACCCCCTGGCGGAATGCCATCTATTATGATTATGAATTTAATAACATCTTCTGAATGAGATATTTCACTTTAACTCAATGTCCTATTTTAAGAAAGAGAAAGAAAAATAAGGAACCAGTAAAGACAAAAAAGAAGACAAAATGGCATCTATAGCATATCGTCAACTGTTAAACGCATACCTAACAAGAATCACGCCCATCGGGCACAAAGGAACCCGGGGGTCACGTGGACATCCCACTCGAATCCCATACCCTTGGTTGTCCCACATAAAATTTGTTTCCCCTCCACTCTTTGTTGATTCAAGGTTTCGATCGCAGGCTCGTCGTCGTCCTCCATAATTTCCAGCGTCGTAATTGCGATCGCATTTCATTCTCCATCAAGCCAAAAAAAAATTTAAAAATGCCGCCATCAAAGTGGGGTATGTTCTTATCCATTTGCGACTATCAAGATCACCCCTCCTCTGTTATATGATATGTGGAACATGTACAACTTGTTCTATGACTCAACCTTTACTTTTCCGCTGGCGCTAACCCCTTGTCTTTTCATCAGATGAGGAGGAGGAGGAGAGCGTTGCGCCTCCCGTCGTCGCACCCCGCCGCCGATTCGACGACGAGGAGGATGAAGATGTAAGACTTCCAAGTTTCGTGCTGGAACCCAACAAATGCAACACCTCATGCATTCGTGGGAATCAACAAATTACTAATGCGTTTCCGATCATTAGGTTCTCGACTCGTGGGACGCGGCCGAAGACTCCGAGGTAGAGCGCGAGAAGGCGAAGAAAGCTGAAGAAGTTCTGGCCGCCGCCAAGGCCAAGGCTCTTGCTAACAAGAAAACCAAGGCCCAGCGGGTGGAGGAGCACCGAGAGCAGCGGAGGAGAGAGGGTGAAGAGGAAAGCGACTTTGATGATGAGACCGAGGCCGAGAAGCGTGAGCGCCTGCGCCGCCAGGAGATTGACGCCGATCTTGCCCACGCCAGCGACCTCTTCGGTGATGTCGACTTGAAGCGTAACCGTGGTGCCCCCAAGGCCATCGTCATTAGCGACAGCGTCGACCCCACCAAATCCATCGACTTGTCCGCCATGCCCCTGTTCAAGCCCACCACCAAGGACCAGTTCGCTCGCCTGACCGACACCCTCATTCCTCTGATCACACCACACTCGAAGAAGGCCCACTACTCCCTCTGGGCGCAGGAATTCACCCGCAGGCTGGTGAAGGAGTTGCCTAGCTCGGAGATCAAGAAGATTGCCAGTGCCCTGACCACTGCCAGCAATGAGAAGATGCGTGAGGAGAAGTCTTCGGACAAGGGTAACAAGAAGACCAAGGCTGCCAAGACCAAGGTCTCCCTTGTTGCGCAGCGCGATACTCAGGTTGACAACAACGCCTACGATGATGATGGCCTTGGTGATGATGACTTCATGTAAAGAAACGATTTCTCATTCTCCAATTTTCTTGACCTTTTTTAGGTGGCGGTCTCCATCTCGCTTGCCAATATATGCGACAGGGGGCTTTTCGGGGGCTCATTTCCCCTTTCCCCATAATTTTTTTCCCCAATACCAGCACAATGTACATCTCTTACACCCTGGCTACGCTGCATGAACAACAATAGAACGAACAAGTCTTTGGACATGGCCTGCTATCTTGAATCATTATGCCTTCTCCACTTCATTAATCCAAGTAGATACATGGTCACCACAGACTCCCATACTTTCTTATATCAAAATCATTGCGTTAAGAACTTCCCATCAAGACATGCACATCTTACTCCGAATCACCTTGCGCTCGGATTTACTCTTATTCAGCATAGCGAGATATCTCGCTTCCTCCTCAATCTCACCCGGGCCTTTGCTCAAATTGACATACCCCTCATCATCCATGACGAACAATGCCTCCTTCACCCAGACCCGGCAGTTCAGATGCTCACTGAATCGTGATGAAAATGGAGAGAGTGTAATCGAGGCGAGTCGATTTGATAATGCGTTGTGTAGGACCGGCTCCACCGACCCGATCTTCAGTGCCAGTAGCAGTCGGCGGAGTTGGGGCATCTCGCTCGTTGATGTTTGCTTGTACTCCCAAGTCGTCTTATCCGTGTCATTGGTGACGTGGAAGACTATTCCTTCTGTCGCTGTCTTTGCAAGGTAAAGTTCCCAGTGGAAGAGATATGTATCTCCCCGGTCAAGGATGGCGATGTACAATGCATTGGACTCAAAGACCAATGGAGTAGTAGAAGAGGCCATGGGAACGTTTATTTCAACTGCCCAGGTGGTGGCTTTTATCTGACAGGCTAAGAGGGATATGGTCTTTTTTGGAATTAGAATCTTGGATATCAAGGCCAACGGATATATAGAACGATGAAGACCCAGAAAACCTCTGAACGGTAGTGAAAAGAACCAAAGCTTGACTTTGGAACTCAACTATGCGGGGTATTTCTTTTGATTTATACACCAGAATCTAAGGGTTACTTAGTTGAGGTCCATTTATCGGTGTCTTCTCAGTGAACCACCAACGAAACCCGATAACATGGCCCCGGTACATAAGAAAGCAGGGATTAAAAAGTCAATAGGAACGCTAGCTTCTTTTACTCGGTTTTCTGCTTTTTGAAGGTTCCTTTGGGTGGGATCTAAATACCCAATGTAACTGCGTGTATCTGGCCAAATCAATACCTCATCATCTTCTATTATCAGGTGCGCTATAGTTTCAAAGCCAGGATCATTCAACAGTGTCAGGAGCGGCTATCAGTGATTTGTTGCATTGATGATGCAATTTGTCGTGCCCTTGAGAATACTAGACGTATGCCCAAGACTCGCTGGGTATCTCCATCTTGGTGAGAAGTCCAGGAATTGCCCGTTTTTGGACAAAACAAGCTATTTTCCAAGGTTTCAAGGTTGCAGCTACTCAATTAATGGGCGAGGAAAAAGAAGCACTTGAGAAAAGTATCTATCAATTCCCTCGAAGCTTGCGTTTTGCAAATCCATGATTCCTAGGGGTGTTCAATTTTCAAAGTAAGCCCTGGAAAGCAATAGGTAAATGGTCGCTGATGAACTGTGCAGGGAAATAGGGCTTTCGAAGTTTGTACATTCCTGTGATGTACGCCTATGCAACCTTGAAATATGTATATAGACATCAACTGTATGTAAGCTTCAGATCAAACATTCTACTGACATATGCACATTTGTGGACCCAACACTTCCGCGCAAGGTTGATCGGGAGCATATCACAATCAAATACCCCTCAAATGAGGCTGGTGGAATCAATACCACAACCCCTCCCTATGGTCTTCAGACCCCGACCAACATATCTTGGATACGCATCATATTCTTAATGGCCAGAATTTGTACATGATACACCCACGAGCTATGCACACGGCCAAGCCACACGGCCACGCTGGCCACCTGTCAAAGCCCCGAGAGCTTTGCGATATGTCATGTTTGACGCGCGGCAATTGCCCGGGACTCAAGTTGGTTCGTTTGGTGATATCTAGTGGCCTTGCTCCAGTCAGCATCTGGGCCGCTAGCATAGTCTTTCTTTGCTTGATTCGTCTGTCGCCCCGTCGGCTGGGACGGGCTGTTGGGACCGAGAAAGTTTGTCGGGTAAGGTTCTGTTGGAAGGGGTGATCCTTGTTTTGTGGGATTCGACGTGTAAAGACTTTGTTGGTGGGCTTTTGATTGGAAGTGTGGGACTGGGGTTGAGGTGTTAGTGTACGATGTGGACTTGGCGTAGCTCATACTAGTACATGCAGGGTCGGGGAGACGGGAATTTGCAGTCATGATGCCTCTGTCGATTCGAATACTTCCAATATTAGATGTATGTTGCATGGAAAAAGGTGATGAGATTGAGTCAGATTGAGTCAGGCATTGATATCTAGCACTTGATGAAAAATGGGACGTCTATTCAGGTATAGAGCCAATTTGGAGAAAAAGATAGTCTGTCAAATTGATGTCCTCAGCTCAAGGACCAAGGTACATGATGCCCCTCAAAGAACGTCCAATGTTAAGCATAATAACGCATCTCGGTATGAGCGAGGCCACATGGGTATTTTGGCGCATAATCCGCGATATAAACAAGGAATTGATCTATCTTCTACGAGCCCTAGTAAGGTTTTAGGTGTTTGGTTGAGGAAGTACCAGTTGACTAATAGGTAGAATAACGGACGTCCGTATAACTTACAATATCCCAACTGGGGTGCCCTAGCTATTGCTGAGAAGGGGCCATGGCCCGTCATTGATATTTACCCTAGGCATGTAGGATTCGAAATCTAGAGTTTGATGACTACCAGTTGACCGATGCAGTGGCCATCCCTATGAGAATCTTGGGACATTAAATGCCTCAAAGTCCTTTTCTACCTACGACTAGATATTTTAACAACTTTCAATGTTAGAACCAAATGGATGTATACTAAACACCATGGTTGACCTATAATAGCGCAATCTGTCAGGCACCTAGGTAGGCAGATATCTTACTACGTATATTCTTATTTGCTAAATCAAAACTCTGACTCAAAGCCACTTATTTTCCGTCAACTTCCAGAATTTACAACATCAGGACTAACCGTGCTAGTGATTTGGCCAAGGTTTCCATCAAGGACTGTAGACATGGATACCCTGGGCCACGTGGGGCCGCCCCCAAGCTGACATAGACGACGATGGGGGCCTTTCAATGTTCCATGTTCCTTTGGCCCCAACAACTCTCAAGATCATATGAAACACGAGACGGTAATCTGAACAAGTCTTGTGGTATTTGAATCACGTTTGAACCCACCAGCACTATGACCACGGTGAAAGTCGAAACCTTCCACTCAAAGACAAACCCAAACCGAACAGTATCCTACGTCCATCTCAACCAAGATGCCCCGCACACCCTGCTGTACTGCTACGGTGCAGGTGATGATTCTCGCCGCATGGGCCAATTCGCCCTATTCCTAGAGGCCCATCCGGACTTGTCCCTGCTCTGCATTGACCGATGGGTCCAAGGCAAAGACGCCGCCCGCGCGGGACCTGCAATCTTCACCGATCTCAGTACTATCACCTTGGAACTTCTGGACAGCCTCAACATCGGCCATTTCAGCATTGCCGCACACTCGGCGGGTGCCTATCAGATGTTTGATCTGGCTCGGTGTGCCCCACCGGGTAGAGTGGAGCATGTCTTTCCAATGTGTACCCATATCCCCGCGGCTTACACGGGATCCAGGATTATGCAGTCCATGTGTACGATGCCGGAGTATATGTTCAAGTTTGTCACCAAGTTGGATTCGGGGGCGGCTCCGAAATGGTTGGAAGATGTGGTTGTTGGTTTTATGGCGAAGAAGGCGGGCGATGGGAAAGGTGATGATGAGATTTTTGTGATCTCGAACGAAAAAAAGAAGGTGGTGCTGGAGCAGATCAAGAATGATTTGCCGGATGATGTTCGGAAAGAGAGGGGTGGATCTTGATTATCGCATGGGATATGAGCGGGTTGAGGGGGTGACTCGAGAAGTCTTGACTGGTATGTATCGGGACTGCCCGGTCGATATAACATGGTTCACGACGGATGGAGATATGTTTTTTGGACCGGAGAGTGCGCAGAGGATTTCCAATGAGATTAGGGTAAAGACTGAAATTGTAGATGTCCCCGGGGCGACACATATGGACATAATGCTGCGAACGCAGGTTTGGGATACCGTATATCTCAAGATCGCTCACAATACAGAGGCATAGTAGTCAAGGACCCAACATTGATTACAGGTTTACAGGTATTGGATTATGTATATCAACCGTTTTTTTCTTTCCAGACAGGGGAAGCAACTAGTTGTCTACAACCTCTATACTATCATGTACGAAAACTACAAAGGAACGCAGTTGAAAAATTCAAAAGAGGTTGAATTGGAAAATAAACAGATTGAATCGTGCTGGAGTGGGAATAGAGACAGTAAAAGAGAGAGAAATTCCACTCAGCCCCTTTTTCTTCGCTCGCGTCAAACCGAATATCAACTCCGCCGGCCGACCCACGCGGTCACGAACACGTGCAAGGGGGTTAAGTGCCGGTCCCAACCCAGTCACGCTACGGTGAAAACAAAAGCGACTTGCTAACCACGTTCCAGGAAGAAATGCGAACGCCTCCCTTGACAATATCGGTTTGTCGGAACCCTTTACTCCTCGGTCTCCTCGGGCTTAGACTCCTCAGTCTGCTCCTCGGCAGCAGGGGCAGCGGCCTCCTCGGGCTTGTCCTCCTTGGGAGCAGCACCCTCGGCGGCGTCAGCGCTATCCGAAGAAGTCCAGAGAGTCAAGTTGTCGCGCAGGAGTTGCATGATGAGAGTGCTGTCGCGGTAGCTCTCCTCGGAGAGGGAGTCCAGCTCGGCAATAGCATCGTCAAAGGCCTGCTTGGCGAGGTGGCATGCACGGTCAGGAGAGTTGAGGATCTCGTAGTAGAAGACGGAGAAGTTCAGGGCGAGACCAAGGCGGATGGGGTGAGTAGGAGTAAGGTCGGTCTGGGCAACGTCGGTGGCGTTCTGTTTGGGAAGCACAATTAGCCAATGGATATGACAAAGAAAAGTAGTTCAAAAAAGCATTACCTTGTAGGCCTCGTGGGCAGCGGTAGCGGCAACCTTGCGCTTCTCTCCAGAGGCGAACTCGGCGAGGTAGCGGTGGTAATCTCCCTTCCTATTATCAAAAGTCAATCATCCGCGCCTCCACACCACAGGTCGCACCACGTGGAACGATATACGCACATCTTGTAGTAGAAGACTCTGGACTCGCCAGTCTCAGCCTTGGGAATTAGAGCCTCATCGAGAACATTGAGAACATCTTCGCAGACACGCTCCAACTCGGTCTCAATCTTCTGGCGGTACTCGTGGATGATGTTAACGTGCTCATCAGAGCCCTTGGACTCCTCCTTTTGCTCGATGGAGGAAATAATGCGCCACGAAGCACGGCGAGTGCCAACGACGTTCTTGTAGGCGACCGAAAGAAGGTTACGCTCATCAACAGTGAGCTCACCGCCGATCTAAGATATGGTCAGTTTCCACCCTCACAATGCGACTTGGAGCAGAGGCTTGTCATACGTTGGCAACTTCCTGTAAGAGATGGTTAGCCTAGAACATAACAAAGATTAGAGTAGATGCGACGAACCTTCATGTAGGTGACCATCTCTGAGCGTGATCAAAATCTGTTAGTCCCCAAATCTCCATAAACAGGCTATATCCAAGTCGATCTTACCATCGTAACGCTCAGCCTGCTCGCAGAGCCGCGCGAGGAATGTCTTGCTGATGAGGGGGTAAGTATACAGAAGACAGAGATGGTAAATATGGAGATAGACTATGCTTACTTCTCACGCTGCATGATAGAAAAACGCGTGTTAGCTGATGTTTGAGAAAATCAACAGTGACAGGAAAGTGGTCATGCGTGGGATTGCGATGGCGGTGACGACTCCCCGTGGAGGGGTTAGGTGTTGTGGGGGAAAGTGGACAGACTGTAACGTACCTCAGAACCCATGGTGAAATGTGGATAGAGTAAACTTGAAGAGGGGGAATATTTGAGGAGTAAAGAAAAAAAAAAACTGGAGAGGATGGAGGCGGAGATGCAGAAGGAGAAGGTGAGGAGGACCAAGTGGGGGTGAGAAGAGTGAGAGAGGGAGATTGGGAGTTTGGGGGGAGAATCATAACAATACGCTATTACACTGTACTCCGTACCGGGTACCTGGCCTTACACTGTGTGATCCTTACTGTTGACATGTACCCGGGTACTCAGGTCACTGCCCAGTATTGTCATTACACCATATAGTGGCCCTGTCACTTATGATTAACCTCGCTGAAGATCATTTGTAGAGATTTTCCCGAAATTGACAGATCTTGACAGATCTTGACAGATCCACCGGGTCAGTGATAAGTACTTCCTAGGGCCTAATTCAAGGTATGTGTTGCACATCACCAAAGTCGCTGTATTGCTCGTACCAGGGACTTTTCTGGTACTGTCACACGGAAGATCAGTTGAAAGCGCTGTGGACCCTATTGGATTCTTCTGGCCATAGTGAACTTGTTAGTTTGTTTTCTCCTTTTTTTTACCGCCTGATTTACTCCTATTTATTTTCATCTTTTCTCCAGAAATTACTAGTAAGATACGACAACATTGTGATCTAAGGGATGAAACCCCAGTGAAGTATTATGGGGAAGTTGATCCAATCGATAGATGACGATGATGCAACGCATAGAATCTTCCAGCATTAAGAAACCAACTATGATGTAGTGATCCCACGACATCCAGATCTGCCTACAACCTTTACAGTACTCGGAAAGGCCCCATGTCATGTCACAAGATGCTGATCAGCACTGTATAATTTTATTTTAATGTAAAAGATTTCTCTAGCGTATACAATTCCCCCTCTCTACTACTCCGGTGCCTGCCAAAAATAAAAGAGTCACATGATCCCCCCTCAATCGTAGTTGAAACGTACGTATCGCGCGAAATACAACTACTACATAGTAGATATGTACTGAGTGTTGAGTACAGTACATAGTATCCATCAATCCCAGGCATTGAGTATGTACCCGTCTCAAGTACTCGCTACCCACGTAGCAAAGGGATAGTACCTATTCTGCTCTCCCCCAAGTATTTTAATCCTAGTCAAGTACGAAGTCTAATATCTCTCTGAATCCATGGATCCTGCATAGGTAAGCATATGTACCCCTCGGCTCATCACCTGAAGATCCATGAACAACTTGAACATCCACAGTCTTTTAAACTTATTATAACAAACGTATGCGCGGCGTCCTAGGCTTGTAGATAATGTCTTGTTTTGGGCTATTCATGTATTTGTGTTCCAATCTTGGAACGTTCTTTTCTCTCTTCCTCTAAATTTTATTGGTCCATGTGTAGTAGTATATGCATCGTGTTAATTTTCGGGTGCTTCAAATTGTATATTGTCCGGTTCAATGTTGGGAGCAGCTTGAGTATCCCCGGAACACCTGCCTGGATTTCTGATCTATCGACTATGAATTGTTTTGTATCAATTTATAATAGCCAATCATAATTAGAACGGGGTCTGTACATGTACCGAGATGTGTCTACCAACTTCTGATCCCTCAGAACTGCGGGTGCTCATTTCCTATCCGGGACATTACGCCCCATACGATGGCCACTGGCCAATTCAACTTGAACATTGTTCTCCAAGAGGTTCATAGTGTACAGATCCAAGGATTTAGTATGCACATGTACGCATTTCACTATACATCCGAATCATCAATGGGTTGGAACTATAACTGTCTCCTTATGTACCCGGTATCGCTAGGTACATAGTATGTCCCTCTGTGGGATATAATCCCAAATCCATGGAGTTGACAGAGCTATTGTGCCTGCACCAGTCATTTTAGAGAAACGCAGGAAGTGTTTACGACCCTTGCAAATGTGGATGAGCTAGATTCAGCCCTACAGGCAAGGGAACAAATCGCATGCACTATACGAGTTGCCGCCTTTTGCACGGAATAAGCCAATTATTCTTATCCACAGGACCCTGTTGAATTACATTAACGGCACCTGGATGCTATGACGCATATGGTGACCGTGCTAATCGCAAACACAAGATAAACGGAGCACCTGAGGATAAAAAGCCAAGATGACTTGCGTAAGGTAGTGGCCCAAAGAACCAGTGAGGAAGCAATGTGAGTTCCGCAGTCTCCAGACAAATCCACCAAAGAGTTTCTGGATGTAGGGCCAGATCCACTACCTTTTGCAGGATTCGGTGACTTGGTTGAGTCAATCTCTTACTGAAAGGGAAACGAGAGCTCCACCAGTGAGGTCCGATAGGCTTGGGCCGCTTGGCCGCTTGAGAAAAATGCAGCCTAGCAAAAGCCCCCATCATTTCGGAAGACATCCCGGAGATCCCTGATGCACACACCTCCAGGGAATTTTTGAGGCAAAAAACAAACCCCCATGATGAATATAGCAAGAAATGGACCAGTACAACCGGGGAATATGAGCACTCAGTTAATAGACATAACAACCGGATAAAATGGGGCTGGGGTTAATCGTTAAACCGCAAGAGTGGAGAGAGATGGAGACATCGGAGAAAAAGTAGCGGATATCAGGTTCAGCCCTGTGACTGTTGCTGATTCAGCAGACCCCCGATCGGGAAATGGAATCAACTGGATGAGAACACGTTGTTGCTCCGCCTCTCCACTTTTACGTCGCGCTTTTTGTGAGAGCACGGAACCCCCAGTTCTTAATACTTGTTTCCCTGCATCTTGGGCAGTATTTCGACCTTTGACTGGCCACCGCCTCGACACTCATGTATCAAGTCTGATACGCCCTTCTTTTCCTTAATCTTTTTTTTTCTCTTATTTCTGTCGTTCCCCAGACTCTCCGCATCTCTACCCCGGTGCTCCCTGGACCCTATCTGTGATCCAGTACGAGTAGCTCGTAATGGAGAACTCTTTTCTCCACTCCAGCGGATGCGCTGGATCACTTCAATGTCTCAGAACATGCAGGATTATCGCAAGATGCCGTGCTCAAATCTAGACTGAAGTATGGACCCAATGGTCAGTAACTCCGTTTTTTTTTCACGCCTCATTACGTCGTGAGAGACTAACATTCCTCTAGCCCTGGCTGAAGAACCCCCGACTCCCCTGTGGGAATTGATCCTGGAGCAATTCAAGGACCAGCTGGTCCTTATCCTATTGGGCTCCGCTGCTGTGTCTTTTGTTTTGGCCCTGTTCGAAGAAAGTGATGACTGGACTGCCTTCGTAGACCCGGCTGTCGTGCGTGCCCCTCCCTACCCCTCCCCTCTCCGCCGACCTTGTTGCTGACTCGATCTCTTCTCGTGACAGATTCTTACTATTTTGATTCTCAATGCGGTTGTGGGTGTTACCCAGGAAAGCAGCGCCGAGAAGGCAATTGCGGCACTCCAAGAATATTCGGCCAACGAGGCCAAGGTCGTTCGCGGTGGAAAAACCCAGCGTATCAAGGCTGAGGATCTCGTACCTGGTGATGTGATCCATATTGCTGTCGGCGATCGAGTCCCTGCCGACTGCCGTCTTATCTCCATCCACAGCAACAGCTTCCGGGTTGACCAGGCTATCTTGACTGGTGAAAGTGAAAGTGTCGGCAAGGAAACCGGCGCTATCAAGGATCAACAGGCTGTCAAGCAGGAGCAGCTTAACATGCTTTTCTCGGGTACCACCGTGGTCAATGGCCATGCCACTGCCCTGGTTGTTTTGACTGGTGGATCGACCGCCATTGGTGACATCCACGACAGCATTACTTCCCAGATCTCGGAGCCAACTCCATTGAAGCAGAAGCTGAATGACTTTGGTGACATGCTCGCCAAGGTGATTACCGTCATCTGCGTCCTGGTTTGGCTCATCAATATTGAACACTTCAACGACCCCTCCTTCGGTGGATCTTGGACCAAGGGTGCTATCTATTACTTGAAGATTGCGGTGTCTCTCGGCGTGGCAGCTATTCCCGAAGGTCTCGCCGTGGTTATTACCACTTGCTTGGCTCTTGGAACTCGGAAGATGGCTCAGAAGAACGCAGTTGTTCGGTCCCTTCCCTCAGTGGAAACCCTGGGTAGCTGTAGTGTGATTTGCTCCGATAAGACAGGAACCTTGACCACCAACCAGATGAGCGTGGAGAAGATTGTTTACCTGGCTAGCTCTGGCAATGGCGTCGAGGAGATTGACGTCGAGGGTACTACCTTTGCCCCAGAGGGCCAGCTGTCCCACAACGGTAAAGTGGTTGGAAACCTCGCAGTGACCTCGTCTACTATTCGCCAACTTGCTGAAGTTACCGCCATTTGCAACACCGCTACCCTGTCTTATGATGCTAAGAGCCGTACTTTCTCGAACATTGGTGAGCCTACCGAGGCAGCTCTCCGTGCCTTGACTGAGAAGATCGGTACCAATGATCCCGCCGTGAACAAGGAACTTTCCTCCCTCCCGTCTTCTGAGAGATTGCACCTTGCCAGCTCCCACTACGAATCCCGTCTTCCCCTCCAGGCTACCTACGAATTCTCTCGTGACCGCAAGAGTATGTCAGTGCTTGTTGGCAAGGGTAAAGAGCAGAAGCTTCTGGTCAAAGGTGCCCCCGAATCAATCCTGGAACGCTGCTCTCATATTTTGCAAGGATCCGAAGGAGCGGAGGTCCCCCTTTCCAAGAAACACGCCAAACTGCTTTCTGAACAAGTGGTTGAATACGGTAATCAGGGTCTCCGCGTCATGGCTATCGCCAGCGTGAGCGACGTTTCTGGCAACAAACTACTACACAACGCAACTTCTACTGAGGATTACGCTAGACTGGAGCAGAACATGACTCTGATTGGTCTTGTTGGCATGTTGGATCCCCCGCGCCCCGAGGTTGCGGGCGCAATCAAGAAATGTAAAGAGGCTGGTATTCGTGTCATTGTCATTACTGGTGATAGCCCCAACACCGCCGAGTCTATCTGTCGCCAAATCGGTATCTTTGGACCCAATGAGGATCTCACGGGCAAGAGTTTCACCGGCCGTGAATTTGACAACCTGAGCGAGAGTGAGCAGATGAAGGTGGTTGAGACCGCATCCCTGTTCTCCCGCACCGAGCCTTCCCACAAGTCCAAGTTGGTCGATCTGCTTCAGTCCATGAACCACGTCGTTGCCATGACTGGTGACGGTGTAAATGATGCTCCCGCGCTCAAGAAGTCCGATATTGGTGTTGCCATGGGTACTGGTACCGATGTGGCCAAGCTTGCTGCCGACATGGTTCTCGCCGATGACAACTTTGCCACGATCACTGTCGCCGTCGAGGAAGGTCGGTCGATCTACAGCAACACTCAGCAGTTCATCCGCTACCTGATCTCGTCCAACATTGGTGAGGTTGTTTCTATTTTCCTCACTGCCGCCCTTGGTATGCCCGAAGCCCTCGTTCCTGTCCAATTGTTGTGGGTCAACCTTGTCACCGATGGTCTGCCTGCTACTGCTCTGTCTTTCAACCCCCCCGACCACGATGTCATGAAACGTCGTCCTCGTCGCCGTGACGAGCCGCTCGTTGGTGGTTGGCTTTTGTTCCGCTACATGGTCATTGGTACCTATGTGGGTGTTGCTACCGTTTTCGGTTATGTTTGGTGGTTCATGTACAACCCCGAGGGTCCCCAGATCTCGTATTACCAGCTGGTAAGTCTTTTCATATTTCATCTTTTGTTTGATTTTTTACTAAGAACAAACTCAATGTCTAGTCTCACTTCCACCGTTGCTCTTCTCAATTCCCCGAGATTGGCTGCGAAATGTTCACCAATGATATGGCCAAGTCTGCGTCCACTGTGTCTCTCTCCATCCTGGTGGTTATTGAGATGCTGAACGCGATGAACGCCCTTTCATCCAGCGAGTCTTTGTTCACCTTCTTCCTGCACAACAACCCGATGCTGGTGTACGCCATCACTCTTTCGATGGGTCTCCACTTTGCTATTCTCTATATTCCCTTCCTACAGGGTCTGTTTGCCATCATCCCTCTCGACTGGATGGAATGGCAAGCTGTTCTGGTGATCAGTGCACCTGTGATGTAAGTTTATCTTGTTCTCTTGTTATGTGGAAGGTCCAGTGACTAATTTGTTTGTAGTGTGATCGATGAGATCCTCAAATTTGTGGAGCGTCGTCTAGACACGAGCCATGTTGTTGATGCCGCCGTCGCCCAGAACGGTGCCGCCGGCAAGCCCAAGCGCGCATAAGCAATAAAAATGACGAGATGATCCGATGATGTGGCATATAGAAAACACGGAGGCTAGTTTTTGCTTTGATTAGAGAGACAGATGTGTTATGGAGCATGGCACACAAGCTCCTGCTGCCTAGATCTCATATATCATGCCGTTTATAGATGAAAGGCCTATGGAATCTTAGTAATCTTGAATTTTCACATCATCTTGCTCTACCTAGACTTAAGTTTAGACATCAGTCAGTATCTGTAAAACTTGCTGCACCGGATCTTCATGTTTCAATTGACGACTGAGACTTTCCCGAGTTGGGACTTGTCAACAATGACTTGCCTCGGCCCCTCGCCGTTCTTGATTAGACAGGCTCTCACTTTCCCAGAGTACAAAGTTCCCCTTCCCCTCCCCCTTCTTATCTTCTTTCTCTCTCTTTATTTCCTTTCCAGAAGCCGTCGCGCCTGTTCATACGACAAGGCTTGTACTGAGTCCCATTATTCTGACAGAGGTCCTAGTTACAAACACAGATTTAAGCACACACCCCTTTTAGCTTCTTTTACTCCTTGTTTTAAATCCCTTCCAAGGTTCTCTTCAAATGTTGGAATATTAAATCGTCATGTAACATGACAGCCTTCAAATTATGGACGCAGTACTCCCGGGGGTGTAACCCAAGTTTTCCATAAGCTTCTATCTCCAGTAGGGCCGCCTAGGTGGTGGACTTAAATCAATAGGTACTACATGTACACATACGTAAGAATCAACAGACCGGTAGGGAGATGTATCGGCTTTAGGCTTATACATAGAGTAGGTATGTATATACGTATGTATGCATGTGGGTAGGTACCTAGATAGTAGAGCAGATGTGGCTGTGGAAGGGATCAATACAGCTTTTTATTTTATGCTGGTGATGCTGAGACAATATTAAATATGTCACAATGCAGGCGCTGGTGCCGAAATTGAGCCAGTAGTCTATTGAGGAAACAATGTAGAGATGCGGACTGGAAAGAGGATGAAAGTTATCTGAAAGGTAAAGTGGTAATGTAGGCAGGAGAAAGGCATAGGAAATCTCGATTGAGAGCAGGGCGCTTCATAAAGCAGAGAGGATCGGAACAGGACGAATGGAAATTAGAGGGAGGGACAAAGAGGAGAGGACATCAACGATACTGCGAGTATGCTGGTTAATGGTGATATGTCTGGCGCAAATGGGAATTAGGAAATGCAAGCAAAGTGAATAGTGTATGAAATTGGCAAACACAAGGGGTATAAAAGGAATCACAAAACAGGTCTATCGTCTAACAGATTTGGGGCAAAGTAATGAGATCGTAGGAAGGGAAATGGAAACACCAATGTCCAAGGAAAGTAGGGAGTGGGAGACAGCATTATTGAGGAGGAGACGCAACATGCTGAGAAGCCGCGTCGCCAGCGGCATCGGCGTTCGCGATGGTCACAGTCTCATATTGTGACAGGTCAACGCTACCAGTTACCATAGCAATTGCTGCTGCGGCTTCCGGTGGTGGTGAGCGTAATGAAGATGAGCGTTCGGGCATAATTGGACTAGATTCCAACTCCGGGGCAGGTTCAAGAGCCGGCTTGCGGATTGATACGGGAGAACCAGTCTCCTCGACCTGATCGGTGGAATCTTTGATAGTATCTGTATCAGGATCATCCTCGTGAATTAAATGCGTTGGTTCACCGGTTTCCTCTTCTGGGCCATCAAAGTCGTCGACTTCTTCGATTTCCTCATCATCTTCTTCTTCAATGATCTGACTCTTGCGAGCGACCGGTCTGCCTGCGACATGACTTGGTTCGCCTGGGACCTCAGACTGACCAGGAGCTGGCGAGCGGATTATTCCACCAGATCCCATGAGATTCGATGTATGAAGCATGGGACCCTTGAAAGCAGACCTCTTTCGCCGCGCGAAGACTAGGCTTGATGAGGGGGAGTAGAGTAACGGCGCAGGCGCTATTTCATTGAAACTCGACGCTCCTGGGACTAGATGCTCGCCGAACTCTCTAGGCGGGCCACCAGAGCCGCGGACCAATCGAATATTGCTAGGGAAACGAGCGGAGGGACCAGGCGTGGTGGGCAAAACTTTAAGTGATGAGTGAGGAGATTTGGCGATTCGGGCAGTGGGTGTGGCAATCGTGTCAATGCTATTGGATGAGATCGACGAAGCCTTGGAATGAGCACGAGTATGATGAATACTGCGGATGGAGGAGACGGATGAAGACGTTGACTTGCGCCCCCTTAGTCCGGCGGATGATCGTCGATATGATCCACGGGGAGTGATTGGTGATGGTGAAAGCGAATTCCGATTACTTGAATGGCCGGTGTTCAATGCTCGGGGCTGCCGAGGGTAGGAATGCCTATTCTGGCGGTAGGAAGCACTACTAGGAGCTAGACTGCTAGCATTCGAAATTCGTTTGATCTGAGTCGGGGTGACCACTTCTTCAGTTGGTTCAACTGAGGCCGGGAGTGAAGTAGTCTTTTTACTACTGTCGTGATTTTTCGCAGGGCTGAACTTGTCTGTAAATTTGCGCGAACCAGCTGATTTGGCACTTGGCGACTTCGCTCTTTTGGCCGATTCCACAAACCAGTGCTTCAGTGAAGCGAGCTGGCTAATAATTGGGTTGTGCCGTCGAGTGGCAGAGGTGCGACGACGGAAGAGGCCATGGTGCTGAGCCAGCTCCGGTTGTGAGGCACTAACGTGCAGCATGCTGGGACGAGATCTTCTTTTATCTTTTGGTGGGGGAACCGGACGTCGTCGCGTTGAGGTCGACGAATGTATAGAATCTTTATCCAGAGGCGTTGGAGGAGCACTCTTTAGTTCAGGTGTCTGTACAGGTAGTGGTTCAGGCAGCGCCGGAAGTTCCGGGACAGCTAGCTGAGAAGGTAGACTCCGTCTGTCACGACGCCCTCGATCTGATAACTGACTTCCTGAATTACCCTGACCCTCTTCATCCACCTCCACCAAGGCTGAGGAAAGTTTCTCAAACCGGCTACTAGCAGCACTCAAACGACGTAGATTCTTAGCCTCGGCTTCTCGTTCGCGACGCTTGCGCTCACGTTTTTGTTCTTTCCGCTGTTCCTTTTCGATCAATAATGCCCACCATCCGGCCAAAGGATCGCATCGCTGTGCCAGGACATTCTCAATGATCTCATCGATGTTGACTCCGGCACTTTTCATCCGCTGTAAAGTCGTTTTTTCAAGTGGGGTCGTGAAAGGTGAGGGCCGTGGGATCTTGAGAATGGCAAGTTGCTCGGGAGCATGCTCTGCGAGGAACGGATGGGCGAGGATCTCTTCGAGGCTGGGCCGGATCAATGGACGTTTTGACAAAAGAAGGTTGATAAGTGCCTTGGCATCTTCGGGGAATTTGGTGTTATAGATAGGTTCATCGGATAGAATACGATTCTTGGTGACCTGATCATCGTCGTCATCGTAGGGTAGCTCGCCGGCAAGTAGCGCATAGAGAATAATACCCAAGCTCCACACATCCACCTTTTCACCGGCGTATTTCTCTCCCTTTAGCATTTCCGGGGCACTGTAGCATATTGTCCCACAGAAAGTTTGTAGATAACTCGATTTGCCCTCATATTCGCGCGTAAATCCAAAGTCACAGAGTTTGACGTTCTCCTGTTTGTCGAGCAAGATATTTTCCAGTTTGAGATCCCGATGTACACAAGACTTGCTGTGGACGTAAGCCACCGCCCCGACGAGCTGTGTGAATATCCGTTTCACTTTATCGACTGGTAATGGACCGTGGTGCAGAAGGTAATTGTAAAGTTCGTCACCTAAAAAGTAGAAATTTTTTGTTGCGTCAGCTTATGATCATGCGCTCACACCAAGACCGATCAAGTATACCAGGACAATATTCCAGCACCAGCCACACCAGACTTTCCGTCACAACCACCTCGTAGAGCCGTGCGATATGGGGATGAAGGAATTGACGATGATGATGGATCTCGCGTGCCAAATTTGTGTCCTCTTTGCTAGAGGACTTGAGAACCACCTGCCTGTCGTGTTAGCACTAGTTACGCCTTGATTTCCCTCATCAACCAAGACATGCCATCCTTACCTTGGAGCCATTTGTGAGCTTGTGCGACGCGAGGTACACCTTTCCAAAAGATCCCTTTCCAATCAATCTCCCTAAAATGTAATTTCCCACGCTCCGAAGATCCTTGGACGAGAACTCTCTGCACAGGCCGCACGTCAGTGATCAGGGATTGCTGTTTGAATTTCGAAAGGAAACATACTCGAGTAGTTCATTGTAAGAGTTCGCAAGCTGCTATGATGCGCGACCAGAATAGAACAGGCCTCCAAGTTAGCCAGATGTTTCTGCGCAAGTGGGAAAGCCTCCAAGCAAATCATGAAAGCCAACGGAGGTTGGCATTCAAGACTCGGAGTTGACGCACCTTTTCTTTTTGTTTCTGGCT
Organism: Penicillium verhagenii; assembly: GCF_028828195.1. Classification (NCBI taxonomy): domain Eukaryota; kingdom Fungi; phylum Ascomycota; class Eurotiomycetes; order Eurotiales; family Aspergillaceae; genus Penicillium; species Penicillium verhagenii. The sequence goes on along the minus strand of NW_026643166.1, from coordinate 152,907 downwards.
TTGAACCCCCGCTCTCGTCCTGGGCGGCATGTGTTATGATCGATCCCCGAGGTGTGCGGTAGGCCGCGGAGATCTGTATCGCGTATGGGTAGGGGGTGAAGTGGGTTGCGCAATGTTTGCCATTCAAGATGGAAAAGGCGGGTACTTCCGGCGGGGAGTCCTGTTGACAAATGTTCAATGTTCACATACAAAGTGATTTTTTTTTCTCTCAAACGGTTTTCGGGGAAAACGTGTGGAGTAAAAAGGTCTCGGTTGGACTCGAACGCTCTAAATGATTGAATCCCCCAAAAAAACGATCATTCCATCATAACGGGATCATCCAAGCCCCTGAACGGGAAAAAAGTGGAAATTGTCCCGTTTCAAATTCAATATGGGAAAATATTATACATATGTATAAAGGCTTTTTATATCTATATAAAATTTTAAATATTCTTGTATTTTTTACATTTTTTGTATACATTATTTTCTTGGTTTTAGACTTTTTTTCTTTTCTTTTTTTGCAAGTTGGAGTGGCTGATGCTGATGCTGACTTGTCTCCAGTGGTTTAGGTATGTGCTTTTCTTTTTGCCCCCCTTGATCCCAGAGACTCCCCTTGATGACAATCTTGGAAGTACATCTACTTAAAATAAATTGTACTATATTTCCCCAGAAACCCAAATGTCAGACGTCCATTGGCCCATGTCATCAATCTCTCATATTGTTCTGTAATTGCCCCTTTGCGGATCATACTACATTCGGACCTATGACCGCCACGAAAGAGATTCAAGATGCTGCACAACTCGCTCGGTGGTGACCAGTGCAGGGTCAACACGCGCCAATCCTTCTTCTCCCTGAAAAGCTAATGACACCATGCCAAAGTAAGAGTGGAGGAGATCTGGGGAAAAAAGTGGTTTGGTCAGCAGGAAATTTGCCACTCGGAGGCGATCAGATGGGCATTTCTTCCTTACCGGGAGGATCTCCAACAGTCTTTCCAAATCCACCCACCAAGTGTTGCACTTTCTCAAGAAGATATCGCCGGTTGCGCACGTCATCAATCACTGAGTATCGATCCAACATCTATATGATATGGTCAAGAAAAGGTTAGAGGGGTGACTATATCAACTCGCTCTCGATACATGTACGCACCATTAGTGTCGCCCCATTCCAAAAGGAATAGCAGGTGTCGGCAAGTTTGTTACACCGGCCATTAAATCCAGCGCATGGTATTGAGTCGGCTGTCAATGCAGGTAAACCAGGCAATGCGGTGATTTCTTCTTCCAGTGATCTTGTCACCTCGGTCGGCTGCATATCCGCTGCACTTTCTTCCCTTTCGTCCTCACCTTCGTCCTCCTCTTCCTCTTCCTCACCGAGTTCACCCGTTTGCCGCGATGCCAGCCACGCAAGCAGCATATCAAACTTCCCCGAGCCCGGTGACAGCATGGGAACCGCTTGGGTGTCTGTGCCTGCCCGACGCAGAAAGTCTAGAGATCCAACTGCACAATATGTATGTCCACCTGGGTGCTATTGTCAGAAAGATATGGGAGAAAAGGAACACTGGAGATACCGACTGTGAGGTTCACGGAAGGGGGATTCGGCCATTCCGCCATCGTAAGCCTAGTTCGGGTAATATGAGTTAGTAAATAAATCAGTTGATAATGACTGTCTTCGTCAAAAACAAAGCAACCCAAACATCATGGCTTGGAATTTACCTGGCATGCTTGGATGAATGACATGAAGCCGGGCACATCGATATCATCTACATCTTCAACGCCTTTGCTCATACTTCCCCTCAACATATACCGAATGCCAGCTGCACACATACAATATCGTAGGTCGCGATCGCCCTCAATTCTTGCATCGGGCCCTAGAACTTCTCCAAAGCTTCCATCGGCACGTTGTAAATTAGGGAGCCATTGAAGGCATTCCCGTCGTTTGACACGAGATAGATCATCGCCCAGAATGAGCAGGTTTACTAGCGCAAAGAATGTAGCCGGTACGTTGGCCGGATCCCAGACTGCATTGGCAGCTGTGCGTCTGTCCTTTCCAAAGTCTGTCCCTGGGAATCCTCGAAATCCTCCAGAAGGTACCTGACAGTGGTAGAGCCAGTTGATGTATGATTGTCTTTCCTCCGGGGTGGTTTTGGCCTGCAGAACGCCTAGGACATCTAGTCCAGAAAGACTGAAGTAGGCGAGGAGCATGCGATTTGAGTCATTGGAGGTATAGGCCGAAGGTAGGAAGGTCTTTAGACAGCGCAGATAGTATTTCACATGGCGTTCAGTGGTAAAGGGTGCCGCCATCGTGGTTAAAGCACTGTTCCCAGCGTTAAGGACCCGGATATCGTTTCTTTTCTCGTCCTATTCCGCAGTGGTATGCCGATGCGCACAGTCTTTGTGCGTTGTTTGCGATTGCGAAACAAGAAAAAGCACCGCGACTTATCTGTTGGCGGTGGGGGGGAATCAAATGGCGGAGCTGGCCTGTTCCCCACATGTTACTTTTTTTAAAGTCCCGCAACACAAGCTGTGCAACTTGCTTCCCGCAGACCACTTTGTCTCTTCTCCAACACCCCCTAGGATCACCGACCGAACCTTCAAAATGGTTCTCCTTTCGTCTAAAACGCTCATTCAGGCGCATGCCGTGTTTATGGTTGTCATCGCCGGGTATCTCATTAAAAGCCCAGAAAAGATCACGGACTCCAACATCGTGTTTATGATGGGAGAAACCTTGAGAGTCGTACGAAATCCCTGGCTATGTTACTTTAAAACTTGCGATTGAAGATTAATTTACTGACAAACTACCCATTGTAGGACTTCCCTCCTTCCACAAGTCCCCTGACCTCCCCCTTCGTGTTCTGTGCCATTTTCATCTTCACCGAAGCCTTGGTCGACATCTTCCTTCTAGCCAGCCTGCCCTTCGATGCATTGGACGAAGCCACGCCTTATATCCGACCCCTCCGCAACCCCAACCTTGCTTCTGAGGATCTCCGTGCCTTGGAGAAGCTCCCGCATTATATCGCCAAGTCCCTGACGGTCTATTGGAATGTGTGGGTCAACGTGGCCATGGCTCGGGTTGCCGTCTATGCCAGCATTGCCGTGTTTATCTACTCGAGCAAGGGCTCGTTCGTGGCCTCCACTTATACCTCTGCGGCGACCGCGGCCAGTTTTGATCGATTGAAGAACCGTGCGGTCTTTACTTTTGGGTTCCTGGAGATGATGGTGTGGTTCTGGGTGAGTTAACATTTAGTCGGGATGGCTTTCGGGAAGCTGGGCTAACATAATACAGATCTTCGTTACTCTCCGCCAGGAGCGACAAGAGCGAATGACCAAGCTGCTTGAAGACGCTGCGGAAAGCTAAGCCATTTCGAAACCAGAAATTGTATTATTATAGAGTAACTATGCTCAGTTTGGGTTTGCTATAAAATTGTCACAATTAATACATGCCTTGGCCCCTTCATATAGTGTCCTGGGTAGACCATTTTCTGGTTCTTATCGATATGCTTTCCTTTGACGATCCATTGGGACATGACTGGACTGGGACCGAAATGCCCCCCCTCCCCCCGCTACCTGACATCGTTCATTGTTTAAATGAGGATGGCAAAGGCTGCTGCAACACCGGCAGCTGCCATGAAAGAGGCGTCCTTGTTCTGTCCGAGAACAGCACCGCCGGTTTTGGCGGCTGCCGAAGTTGAAGAAGCGGCAGCTGAGCCAGAGGTGGAAGTGGTGACTGTACCGGACGCGGTGGTGCCAGAAGACTTGGTGGTTTCGGAAGCCTTGGTCGTGTCAGTCTTAGATACGGTGCCACTGATGGTGGTCTCGGAACCACTTGCAGTCGTAGTTCCACTCTTGGTGTGAGTAGTGGTGACAGTAGTGGTGCCAGTAGTTGTGCTGTCTGAGCCAGTTGTCGATGCACTTGAGGCAGTGGTGCTGCTGGATGCGCCAGTGGTGCAGGCGACCACACTAGGCAGGTTCGTCACGCCGCCGGCCGCGCAGATTCCCTTAGCTGCCTTGAGGGTCTCTATAAGATGTGCGAGTGCCAAGGTTTAGCAAAATCCATGATTTAAAGGAGCCATTGGGCATTGAGACGAACCTTCCTGCTCCTCAGTAGTACACTTGCCAACAATGCAGCAGGCAATGTCGCTCAAGAAGCTCGTGTTGTCACAGATACAAGCGACGTCAACACCACAGCTAGCGGGGATGGCGTTGGTGGCACAAGTTTGCTGTGTTGAATTGACAATGAGGGTCATGTTTTACTATAGGTTGAACCTCCAACAGGTTCGTGTTGCAGTAGGAAATACATACCGCGCAAGTGGGCAGAGAGCTCAGCTGGGCATTAGCTGCCGATACAATGGCCAGAGCCAGAATAGTCTGAGTGAGCTTCATAATTGTGAAATTGAAGATTTGGGCAATTTTGAATGTAGAGATTGAGGAGAGGGAAGGATGGTTGCAGGAAGGAAGTGAGCTGATTACCTCCGTTTTAAAAGAAACTCTCCAGCTTTTGGAAATTGCAGTGTCCGGGGGAGGGGGCTACAAGGGATCTCCATAGTACACGTTACGGACCAAGGTGTATACCCTTGTTTCTCTGCGCCTTCTCTATGTGCTCAATGGCTGTTGGTCGGTGGCTTGGCACTAGTATAAGTTCAAGCTCTCTTTACGGGTTACGGGGACGCCTGGGCGCTTGTATACGGTATGTGTATTACGAAGGGTGTTAATGTTGCCGAATCTTGTGACCCTGTGGCATTACAAAAAATTGGGGCCCAAATTTTTAAAAAGGATCACTTTGAAATGCCATTCAATGTTGAAGGTTTTGACATGATGTTCTGTACTACTCAAGTCCTTGGTACCCATCTCGAGTATTCAAATGTAAAGTACGTAGCATGTATACTCATCACCTCCCAATGCCTCGGTTTCAATGTTTCCTATATACTCTTTACAACTACATGTTATATCCATGGGTATTATACCTACTAGTATTCTCTTCCTCCTGATTAAATGAATCACGAGTATACTAAAGGTATCAAAGCTAGGCAAGTGCAAAGTCCAAAGCCCCCGCTGAATCCTGTCCAGGAGATAAGCATGTATTTCCCCTCGCTCATTTTTATTCATGGATAACATGCCATGTCATTGATCACGACACGCGTATGCACGGCGCCTAATTTTTGTACCGCTATACTTTTACACATTCAATGTTACATACAATTGATCTCTGTCGATTCAATATAACATTGAATAGGTGGGGCGGTAGGGTTGTCCATCATGGTACTTACAATCCACCAGGGTCCTTACTGAGGGACTATTTATAGAACATTGAAGGCAGTTGAACTTCTCTCGCAGGACAAATCTTCACGTCTTTCTTTTTCTCCATTTTCTCAAGCGTTCAATTGTTCGAATATGATGCAGGTGACTATGCTGCCAGACGAGCTACTTGCTAATATCCTGGATTGGGCGACGCTCAACGATAAGACAGCTCAAATGCAACCTCGAAACCGAGATTCTTGCATTACTAAATCCCTATGTCTGGTGAGCCGCCGTTTTCATCGATTGGTGTTGCCATTTCTTTTCGAAGAAATCAAACTTATTCACCCACATCTATGTGAAAGTTGTACCGCGTCTTCGTCACCGATGAAGAAAATAGGAAAGCTCCATCGATTGCTGCAGCACAATCCATATCTGCGAGGCTTGTGCCTTTCTCTGTACATCGATATCGATGATGATTCAGCAAGAGTCAACGAAGAAGAGTTTGAAATTATGAATGATTTGATCTCGTGGTTCACACGGCTCCGAACTTTGGTACTCGTGGGCGGGTTTTACTCGAAAGCTCCAGCAGAGGTCCGAGAACACACGTTATCTTTAATCCGGAACTTTCAGAAGCTAGGACAGCTTCGACATTTACAGATCGAAGGAGATATGTGGGATGAGACTGGGGGTATCTCCCTGGCAGAAACTGTCAAGTGTATCAACTCCTCTTCCCTCGAGACCTTGGAGGTGTCAGCGGCTGGGCTTTCGAATTCCTCTGCTCTCTCAGAAATGCTTCTTCCACAGGTAACTATATTGATCCATACATTGTAGCGTATAAAATACTGATGATTTTCTTTTTCTTTGCTTCATAGACATCTCGTTCTGCATCATTTACCTCTTTAAAGCTCAAGGCCTGCAAGGACTACCCCGAGGCAATCGCGGCATTGATCCACTGGCCCAAGGGGCTGGTACACTTTGCCATCAACACGTCGGGAAGCTTTGTCCCAGGCATGAACCTCCATGACATTGGCATGTGTCTCTCGATCCATAAAGAGACGCTCAAGACCATCTACATTGACCTCTTGGGGTTTCCCCATGGGCTATCTTTTGATGCATCCAAGTTCCCTTCGCTTGAGGATCTTCGGTTATCAAGGACCCAGATATGTGCAGATCCGTGGAATCAAGAATTTGAATGGAATCCGATCTATGCCGATATGATATTGGGCCCCAGTCTTCATACCTTTGGGCTCGTATTTGGAGTCATGGGCCAAAGTCTTATCAATAATTGGGGACACAAAGAAGAAGAATGGATCCGGCAGCTTGCGAACGCCTCGTGGGAGCGCAAGGCCCCGCTGGAAAAGATCGAGGTCGTATTCTCTCCCGTGAGCCCTTATCCCAACCTCAAACAGGGGGTCTATTCCGACTGGGAATATGTGTATCCGTGGGATCGTATGGATAAACTTGGGGTCCAAATCCAAAGGTTTGGATTAACATTGGAATACTCTGCTCCGCCCTGGACAAAGGACGAATGGCTGTCAAAGGTATATCCATGCCACTGTCATAATCTTGCCATGGCCTAAGGACGTGATGAATAGAGGTACATTATTTCTGAGTATGTCCACGCCCGGGTAATGGTATCAACACGGCATAAACGAGAGCCCAGGGCCAATACAATCAAAAAATACCCGATGGTTTACTTTGTACCTCCAAATCGAGTCTAGTTAAGGCCTGAAGTCTTACTTTTAGTTTAGTGGAGCTGAGTAGAGTCTAGTGTGAATACAAGGCCAATCACAGACTCAGTTATGGAACTTAAGTCATTTTTCCACTGTGATGTGGATTCCCGTAAGTTATTAGTAGTACGATTCAGGGTAACAGGGTCCGGGGTCTGGGGTACAGGATACAGGGTTCAGCTCGTTTCACACGGTAAATGACTGTTTCACTCAATAATTAGAGAATTAGAGAATGTAAAATATTATTCCCCTCTGCAGTCGCAGAAGCCGAGCGAGAACTTACCAGTAAAAACAAAAGTTACAAAACACAACACACAACACACAGAAACCTAAAAACCCGCCATTGTCGCTCCGCCTCCAATCATATCATTGATCATCTTTCGTTTGACCAACTCTAGAGTCCTTTGAACCAGTGGATCTTCCCTGTCGGGGAAGTTGATTACAACGCGGAGAAGTGACCCAAGTCCTGGTGGTAATCACAGACTCGTTGCTGCAGGGGGTCATCTATGTACAGGTGAAACCGGTAGATGGTGGCGCTTTTCTTTCCGTTAAGTCTGGGGCTGGGATTTGGCATTTGCTAGCCTCGGTCTGGTGGTTTTGGTGATTTTGGGGAAAGACTTGGAATTTCTTCCAAATCCTGAATCTCTTTGGAATTATCTATATTCCGCTTGTTGGTCGCAGAAGATTGGAATGGCGATTCAAAACTGCTTTTGGTCTCTATTTTGTTTGTGTCTGGACCTTTATCGGTGGTAGTTGCCCAATGCGACTAGCAAAAGGATTGTCACTATTAGGAAGCTCCGTGACCCCTCTTGATTTTCCTCTCTTTTCGTTCCTTATCCTCCGCACACTTTGTCCTCGGAAAGTACTGCAATTATGGGTCTCGGAGTGCTGGAAGATCACAAGCTGGATCAAGTCCCAGGTAAGATCAACTTCTCGTGTTTATATTGTCGCCGAATGCATACTGATGTCGTTGCGATAGGCACCTCCAACATCTATGGAGTAGATGAGATTTCAAGCGACAATACCCCGGGCGCCACAAGTCTGAAATACGACCGGTCGACTACAGAACCTACCCTTCTTGTACCCCAGCCAAGCGATGATCCCAACGATCCACTAGTATGTTCAGATGCTTCCTACGTCAGAGTCGACGCACTAGATGGAATAACGAGGACTAATGCCTTTTTTTGTTACCTCTACGTAGAATTGGCCACTATGGAGACGCGACCTCATCCTTGTCATCCTCTCGTTCGTCACGGTCCTCTGTACGACCCTGAGCTCCATAATGGCAGCAAATACAGTGACAATCGCAGAGTACGAAATGATCACCTTCGTGGAAGCCGCGCTTCTCACTGGATACCATCTGTGTGGCGTGGGAGTAGCCGGGATCTTGATCGTCCCAACCGCGCGAGTCTGGGGTAAACGCCATTTGTTTATCATTGGACATGTCTTGATGATCATCAGCTGCATATGGGCGGGCGTGAGTGGGCATAACCATAAGAGTCTGTTATGGGCACGAATCTTCCAAGGTGTGGCGTTAGCTCCATTCGAAGCGCTAGTGAATGCCTGTGTTGGTGATCTCTACTTTGTCCATGTGAGTACAACTTTTGTCAACTTTTTTTTTGCCGAGGCTAAACAGTTCAATCAAAGGAACGAGGAAAGCGAATGGCCGTATCAAATGTTGCTCTGTTTGGTGCAGCTTTCTTGACGCCCGTTTTTGTCGGCAAAATCACCAAATCCATCGGTTGGCAATGGTCCTTTTACTTTGTTGCCATCTTTCTTGGCGCAGCGCTACCTTTCATGGTTCTGTTCGTGCCTGAAACCGCATTCCGCCGAGCTGACTACTTGAATACCGATTTCAAGCATAAAAGTGGCCAGGCGGGATCGTCGAACTGGCCTCTGGATAATACTTCCACTAAAGACACCCAAGAGTTCATATCAGGCACCATGGCCGGTAGCGGTACGCGGACAGAGGTTTCTGCCACAGTAAAGCTGGAAAAGGATTCACTTTTGCGATCAATGAGGCTGTTCAATGGTCGAAAGACAGATGAGAACTTTTTCAAGCTTCTTCTCCGTCCCTTTCCATTATTCTTCCATCCTGGAATATTCTGGGTAAGCGTCTTGATCAATTGAATACTTTTTGAAAGAAATTATTAACCAGTCTGAAGGCTTGTCTAACTCAAGGGATCGTTATTGGATGGGCCGTCTTCATTGGCGTGATCCTAGCGATCGTATTCTTGGGACCACCTCTATGGTTTGAAGAAGACAAGACAGGATATCTATACACGGGTGCCTTCATCGGAGCTATAATAGGGCTTATTTTGGCTGGCCTTATCACGGATTCTATAAATAAGGCAATGATCCGACTCAACCGAGGCAAATATGAGCCTGAATTCCGGATCTTGCTGGTAGGTTTCCAGTTGATTTTCAGTGCCATGGGACTTTATGGATTTGGCTGGACAGCCTCGGATGTGGAAAAGTATCACTGGCTTCTACCAGATGTTTTCTTCGCAATCCTTATCATTGGAATGGTCATGGGTGCAGTAGCTGCTTCTCTCTATATTGTTGATGCACATCGTACGTGTGAAATGCGGCTTTTCCCCCCTTCTCTTTTTGGCGAGCAAAACTGATTAAGTCATAGGGGAAATTGCCGTGGAAGCATTTACTTGCTTGCTGGTGTTCAAAAACATGTTTAGCTTTGTCCTGACTTTCTTTGCCTACAATTGGTTTGCTCATGGGGGCGTCAAACACACTATGATCATTATCGGCAGCATACAAGTAGGAATTTGTCTCCTGAGTATCCCCATGTGTAAGTTTATACCTGCGAAGCCAGCCAGTGCTATTCTCTACTGACACATTATCAGATGTCTTTGGCAAGTGGAATCGCTCGTTCTTTGCCCGCCATGACATTCTTGAGATGTTGCATCTCCAGTAGCTAAGCCCGAGTCTATTGGTTTAGTTCAAAGCTCAACTGTCCCGAGTATGATTTGAAAGTGGACTTCGATATGGGTTATAAACAGATATAATAATAGTATTGCATGTACATCATAATCAACTATTGTGGCTGGGTGTTGAGACCGCCGCTTTTTTCTTTTTCAACGGGATACTTCTGAAGACTTTCATACCACTGTATTGTGGATCCGATCATAAACGCCCATGATCCCCAGAAGGTAGCAAGGGTGGCTTGGTACTCCACACGAGAGGAACTAGTTGCAGGACCCAAGGCACCGCATAGAGTGAATCCAATCCCACCGATGAAATTCCAAACTCCAATATGCCAGCCCAGAACTCGAGGTGCTGGTTGGTACCATTTTTGCTGGGTTTCAAGGGTAAAGAGCAGTCCGCTCAAAATGAATCCAGCACCGCCAATCATCTGTGGTACCCAGTATATTCCATCAGTTAGACCTTGGCTCATATGGTCAAGAATGCCGGGTAAGCCCGTTAACCCTGCAATCCAGAAAATGCTAGCAGCAAAGAACTGAACTAGCGATGCCAAGAACCCCAGTTCGTGGAGATAATGGCTCCGAAGCTCCGACATCGATGGCACCCATCGGAACGATCTGCCATCCGGCGACGACGTAGAATAACCCTCCTCGATCTCACGCGAGAAATGTCGAGTCGATTTGCCAGCTCCTACCAGATTCTTCCTGTTCGCATGGTGATGCTGGCAATCGTTCTCAACCGGCTTCACCGTGACCGTCGGAACCGTGTCGCCCTCGGCCTTCCTCAGTTCCGTCTCCAACGCCCACCCAAAACACCCCGTCTGGTGCGCATTGACAGCCTCCAGAAGTAATAAAACACTACCAACCTCGAATATCGTAGCACCGATGAATCCACTTACTCCACCGCCCACCGTGGACTCCCCAGAGAACTCGGTCTGCGGATCCACAAGCGGCTGCCACACAAAGAACGCGTTGATGATCCAGACCACGGACCCAAGCGTAAATGTCACTGCGACAAGGTACGACACATCCCAGTAAGGTACGCATGTAGCCATCCGCACAATCCCCTTCCCAGCCTCCCTGATCGTGGACGTGGGCTCGGGCGGCACGTTCGCGGCATCCTGCTGCGCTGCCTGGTAGTCCACTTGCAGCGGATGTCGTCCCTTGCGATTGTCGCGCGATCGCCATACATGCTCCACAAACCCGGGTGTGGGTGCGGGTGTGGGTGTGGGTTTGGAGCCGGGGGGAGTGGTGGGTCTTTGTGAGGTGGGCTGGTCCGTTGAATTTGAGACATCTTTCCCTGGGGCGGGTGCGTACCGCGCCCGTGTCGGATTCAAGAACGGCATAGGACCGGTGATATGGCTTCGGCGGAGCTCTAGGCTGGGGTGGCCCTGGAAGGGTTCCCGACCCGGTCGAAATTCTTTATTTCGGACCATTTTTTCGTCGTGTTGTGATACTGTGGCTGTGACAGGTGAAATGCAGTGTTGCTTGGCTCAAGTTGCAAAGTTGGGGATTGTCGGCCAAGCTTCGTGTTTTTCTCCACCTTTACCCGCTTATGCACGGACGTTGAATTTGTTAAGCATCAACAGGTTCAACACCCACGTCATTTTAAGGAAGTTGATTGGACGGTCTCTTGCTAATGCAGAGTCACGGGTAGGGTGGTATCAATGGTACATAAATAGGTGCGGCGAAGATCGCCATGACTCTTTCTAATATACATAAGCGTTTGTAAAGGAAACGGTGCACTCCAAGTGTTCTAAGGATCTTCAACTGGTTTTCTGTAGGAACCGAACGACAGCTAAACGCATGTGATCCAGTATTAGCGATATGAACGGCCTTGGAAGTGAGACGAATTAGTAAAACAAAACATACCTTGCCTGAACTCCTCTGGTTTTTCTTGTACTACCCAATGTCCACAGTCGATATTCACTATCTCAGAGCGAGGAAATAGCGACGAGATCAAGGGAAATGTTGTTTCGGGGATATATTGGCTCTGTAGACCCCGAAGAAATAAGACCGGCTTTGAGAATGTTCCAGATCCTGGGAACTGCCCCAATGGAACCAGTGCTTTTTTCAGAATATCTACAGAAAGACGCAGCTTCAGATGTGATGCATCTTTCTCCTTGATAAAATTGCTCAAGAGCCACAATCGAACCGACGGAGACTAGATTAAAGATCAGCCGACGCATCTTCTAGGTATAAAGGGTGTGAGTTGTGATATCTGGAGAGAGTTACCATCACTGAATGCTGAAGAATCTTGTCAGCTTCGCGGTGATTAGTCACTCGCATGCTTTGGATCTGATCCAGGGCTTCAAGATATGTTTGAAAGTCTGGAGAAAGGGGGAGTTCAATGGGTCCATTATCAACAGCGACTACCTCAGACACCAGTTCTGGGGATCCCAGAGCAAGTACCATAGCAGTTTTGGCGCCCCTTGAAAAGATCTTAATGTTAGCACTCGATGTCTTAAGTTCGCCCCCTTCCATATGTCCAGTCTTCTCTTTCAACTTACATGGAATGACCAATGACAGTTGGACATTGTAGCTGATGAGTTTGGATGAAGGATTTGACGTCCAAGGCCATCTCGGTATAGTTATGCTTAGGGTGATGACCAGAATCTCCATGATTTCGTAGATCCTGTATCTAGATGTCAACATCTCACATGCGGATAATAGGCACACATCAACTGATGATAGTAAACGGCAGGAAGGAGGATTTACCAAGGTATAGACATCCCGTGTTAGGTCTTTGGCAAGAAGTCTATGTAAGATGTGGGCACGAACCCGACCATTAGTAAGTACATTGATGGTTCGAAGGCGTCATGTCCATAAAAATTTAAATCAACCTGTAGATCTTTTTTCTCTCTCTTTGCTTACCTGCTCACATGTCTGTTTTCTCGTTTTGATCCCAGGAAGCCATGCAGAAAAAGAATCGGTGATTTCTTCTGATTCGGTTTCACGGCCTGTTTACCCGCTGTTGGGCTTAGTAATTCATATGCCAAAGGCACTCTTGCAGCCAGCCCAGCTAGAGGGGTTGACATGATCTGAGGTTCAATTTTTTGAATCCAGTGTTGATTTGAATTGATTCAGTATTCTTCAGTACCAAGTTGTGGTGTATAATAGAACATGATCATTTTTAGGGGGGTTTTGATTGTCCGGCCAAAAATTCGAGCGTGACTCCACTCGCGTCGGCAAAATACATTAACGCCGAGAGATCACCCAGTTACGAACCCTCAATCTATATAAAAATTCCTTAGATTTCAAACATTGAATATTATGAAATTTTATGTTCTCAATAGCATAGAGCAGGGTGGGTGCCTCTGGTAGGATACTGCGAAGATACCAGATACTACTCAGGATACTACTAGAATACGGTATCGCAGGCAAAATATGGTTCCAGATACCATATCTGCCCTAAGATACGGTCGCACCTGCTGTATCCAACCGTATCCTCAACATGCGGGCGGCATGGAGATAAGAGCGTTATGGGCCCCCCTTGAATATACCTACAATCCCTAGTGCTATATCAAACCTCGGAACATAATGTGGGATGCTGGCCACCTGGTCGAGCTACCCGATCCTCGTCTGTCCAGCTGGGAGAACCGGGCGCGGTTGCACATGTGAAAATCTAGTTCTTGATTGGAAAGATCTACAACAAATCCCGGGTGATGGAGAAGGAAACTCGAGCGCAAGCAATATGAATTTTATTAGTTCGTCCCGAGATCAATATGCAGTCCTTGTTGGCAAGTGGGTCACAGACTCACAGTGCATAGACTGCCACCTATTGATTGGTGCTTCACAGCGACCGGTGTAGCCAGTTAACATTCCAATATGATTGGTTGGAATTATTCACTATCCCAAATCTGGAACTGAATGCCCCGCTCAGGCGGACATACCTAAATGTCAACAATCACTCTTATATCTCCGTGGAAGGCCAAGGTTCCTCGACAATTCTATAATCACTGTAAGTTAGTCTTTTGGGGATACAGTCTATCTGCCTACCAAGGAACCAGCTGGATGATTATGAGTGCGGCTATGGTCGAGAACGTCTGTCGTACTGCAATCTACTTTATCATTATCTTCGTGTTTCTGTTGATTACCACAGCATCCGCACCGATGTTTAACATACCAAACCCCTTTGCCCCCCATGAATCATGGAAGACGATTGCAGCAAGAAAAAGGCAGGAAGTTATTGCCAAAATCCCCAATGAATGGCTTTTGGATGCCAAAGTTATTAACGCGGCTCGATCGCGCCAGAGCATTGCAGGAGATTTCTTTGAGGAGCTGCTTGATGACCAAACGCGCTCAATCACTTCCCTCGATGTGACAGACCTTGTCGAGTCTATGCGCAGTAAATCTTGGACAGCTGTTGAAGTCGTGAAGGCTTTCAGTAAACGAGCGGCATATTCACATCAGTTAGTGCGTTCATCCAATATTTCACGTGGCTTCGTCTTTTGATACTACAATTTACCATTTTGAGCTACACGACAAAAGCTAATGGAGATAGCTATAGGGAAATTACCTGCTTGACATTGGGTTTGAACAGGCTTTAGCGAGAGCGCAGGAGCTAGACAACTATGTCAAAGAGCACGATCAGCTTATTGGGCCCTTACATGGTGTTCCTGTTACTCTGAAAGACCAATTTCACGTTCAGGGCATGGAGACAACAATGGGATACATTGGATGGATCGGCACATTTGAGGGGAAGAAGAAAGATGGTAATGAATCAATTATCGAGAGCGAGCTTGTTCGAGAACTTCGTCTTCTGGGTGCTATACCCATAGGAAAGGTGAGAGCATACTCCGCATACTCCACGCTCTCTATACTTTAATTTTGCCCTATTTTAATTTGGAGAATAGACAACCTTGATGCAAAGTCTATGGGTGAGCTCTACTGCCTGGATACCGTTTCATGGCACTGAACTGACAGTTAAACTAGGCGCCTGAGACTAATAATAATATCATGGGCTATGCTTGGAATCCGCACAATCAAAAATTGTCGACGGGCGGTTCATCAGGAGGTTGTGAATACCTTAATTATTGATAGCCAACATGCTGATGTCCATGTAGGAGAGGGTGCTATTCAAGCGCTGCGAGGAAGCGCAATCGGATTCGGTACGGATATCGGAGGCTCGGTATCAATGCCAGCCGCATTTCAGGGTGTTTTTAGTATAAAACCTTCCTCTGGTCGTATCTCATTTAAGGATGCGGCAAACACAGTAAGTAATCAGACCCAAAATTGGGATAAGACTCAATTGCTAAGACTGCATGAATAAGGGTCGCGGCCAAGAAGTCATGCCAACCGTTGTTGGTATCATGGGTCACTCGATCGATGCTCTCACCTTGGTCTTCAAATCCCTTCTATCGACAGAACCATGGAAGCATGACCCTTATGTCCAGCCAATTCCATGGAGAGAGAGTTCGCAATTTGACCCAAACAACAATGCTGGGTACAAACCCGCATTTGGATTGATGCTCGACAACGGTTTGATAACACCACATCCACCTATTGCACGTGCAATGAGGATGGTTAAGCAAGCAATGGAAGATGAAGGATACCAGGTACGACAATGTCTTTTTTGTCGGCAATCATTGGATCTTGGCTAACATTATGTAAGTTGGTTGATTGGGCGGGACCATCACAGACAGAATGCAACGGAACTCGCGTAAGAGCACTTACAATTTGCAATTCCTGAATCGATGAGATCTTACTCACAAAATAAAGGGTCCTATCGCAAGAGGTGATGGGTGTGGGGATGTATACGAAGCAGTGCGACTTTCCGGAGAGCCATCTGTTCCTGAGATCCGGAACTTGTTCCCTGGTGGAAAGCCACGTCCGTCAATTTCCCTTCCAAAATTCAATGCAATCGTCAGACGTATGAAGACCTGGCGAGAAAACGACTTAAAGTATTGGATGTCTACTGCTGAGGCTACAGGTGGTAGGTGCTCATGAAATATAAAGACCAAAATACGTGAGCTCACCAATATTTCGCTCAGATCGTCCTGTCGAAGCGACTATCTCCCCAGTTACTCCTTACGCTTCTATTGAACCAGGAAATTTCAAACACTCTGGTATGTCGAATGAACCTTCGCGCTGTTCCCTAACATCTACACTCGATTCCCGAGGTCCACATAAACTGATTTTGGTATTAGCCTACATAAGCTCAGTCAATGTTCTTGACTATGCAACGGTCGTCATTCCTGTAACATTCGCCGACAAGAATGTTGACTTGGTGGATCCCAATTTCAAGCCCTTCAGCAACGAAGATGCTGCAAACATGAAGACATGTAAACTTCACCGATCTTTGTTTCTTTAACTGGAGCCCCTAGGCCGTTCTTATCACTAACAATCTCAATCAAGATAACCCAGAAGTTCACGATGGAGCTCCGGCTTCTATCCAGCTGATTGGGAAGAGCCGAGAAGAGGAAAGACTCTTGTCAATGGCCAGCTTGGTAGTCAAAGCCTTGGCAAAGTACAAAACCAAGCACCGCGATGAAGCTTGACTGCGTGTTGACATATCCGGACTGACATCGGAGTTAATAGACCATTCGGAGACATGAGGCCGGAAATCCTGGGAACTAGGGATATGGAACAAATTGCATGAACCAAAGCACCCGGATGGTGCGGATGTAGCATAGAGAGAGTATTAATACTGAAATAGCTCTACCTTAAGTTCAAATTTTGATTTGTATCACGACATTCTTGAGCACATATGCCCCACTTTTTTATGAGACCTACAGATCCCAGCCTCCAGGTGAGCTCACCTTTGTTGAGATTTTGTTCACCAATAGCAATCATAAACATGATCCAGACTTATACCAGGATCAATTTCCACTAACTAAACTTGTTTAGTCTATTCCCTAGTAGTATGTAGTAGTTAGCAAAGCCCAACAATTTATGCCGATTTCAATCCGATTGATCATTGGACATCAGCTGAACCCCGCCATTCTTTGTTTGAAAAAACCACTAAAAGCTCGGTCGCCGCACACGATGGTGAAGTCTTGTTTTCTATCTCGGTTTCATTGGTAAAACCAGCCTCGGATTATTTCCGCTCCAACCCTTCATTTCACGATTGTCATCACCTCCAACATGTCGATGATTTCTCAAGTCCCTTTTCAACTCTCCGGTCGGTATGCCGAGCACAATCGGTGGGAGGTTCTCAACGGCCCAGGCGACTCACGTGTAACCGGAAGTCAAATTATCGAAGATGAAGGTCTTGTTGGCCAGTGGGCAGACAAAGTTGTCCTGATCACCGGCGTTTCATCTGGGATCGGTGTTGAGACTGTGCGTGTCTTGGCATCTACTGGAGCGACCATCTTTGGCACAGCCCGAAACATCGAAAAGGCAAAAGAGGCTTTAGGCTCCTCATTGCTTGATACCGGGCGTGTGAAGCTTCTTTTTATGGATCAGACAGATCTCTCGAGTGTTCGGGCCTGTGCCGAAGAATTTCTCAAACAGAGCTCTAAGCTTAACATCATCATCAACAATGCGGCTGTGAGTTTATTAATATCAACATAAAAGCATGACCTTGCTAATTAAATGAAGGTGATGAATACCCCTCAAAGCTATACTAAAGATGGCTTTGAGCTTCAGTTTGGAACCAATCACTTATCACACTTCCTCCTCTTCTATCTACTAAAAGATACCCTTTTGGAAACTGCACGCTCCTCTAACTTCGCCTCTCGTGTGGTTAGTGTTGCCTCAGCAGGCCATCGCTATAGCCCTATTCCTCTGGATAACGTTAACTGGGAAGGAAACTACAACGGCTGGCTTGCTTACGGAGCTAGCAAGACCGCCAATATCTACATGACCACCCAAATCGAGCGCTTGTATGGCGCTCAAGGTCTTCATGGCTTCAGCGTCCACCCTGGGGCTTTTATAAGCCCCAACCTCCAGAAACATTCTCAGGAGGAAATGAAGTCTGTCTTGGAAGACAAGCGCGCAATGGCATACTTGTCCAGTCTCGAACAGGCCTGCGCAACTAGCATATACGGTGCTGTTTCGAGCGAGCTGGAAGGCAGGGGTGGCTTGTATTTGGAAGGCGCATCGGTAGCAATTCATCCGACACCACCGGGCGGAGATGCGCTCGAATATGGATATGGCAGTTGGGGATTTGACCAGGCAAAGGAAGAAGAATTGTGGAAGCTTAGTAAATCCTGGGTTGGAGTCGAGTGAGATCGAATTCCTAAATGTTCTTCAGTCGAGTATTCAATTTGAAAGTCTTTCGGCTTCTGCCTTTCGGGGTCCCATCTACGGAGCTATCCGGTTCTGCGGCAGTTATAGTAAGTAATGACTCCGGTGGTCACCCCCAGTATCTAGCAAAGTCAAGATTACTCTTTTTCAAACATTTGAAGATGCGCTGGAGAAATCAAACTAGATCCAGAGGGGCGTATGTATGCGATCTATACCTAACATTGAAGGTTCCGATGAACGCCGCTGAAGAGAAAACTCGGATATCTAGGTCGGGTAGGCTGATCTTTTGAGCTTATATTGAATGAACTTGACTTTTGAGCCGCTCTGCTCAACAGCCCCAATTCCATAAAGTATATAGTATAGTGAGAGCTATTATTAGCAGTTTTCCAACAATATTTAAGTTGAATCTTCCAAGGTTAGGAACTGGCCAAGTTCTTGGTTTTAACATAGGATTACATAATCCACATTCACACTCAACTGGCCAAGAATTCATAAAAGTTCATAAAAAAAGGTCCAAGGTTATATGTACCAGCTCTAATTTATGTACTTTATACTTGTTGGTATAATTTCTTCACCTATTGACTGCATTCTTCAAAGTTAAGGCTTTAATAGGGTGGAGTGGGGCCCAAGTAGATCTATAAATCCACCATGAGTTAAGTGGCTTGAAATCCAAGATACTAATCCACATGGGAGCTTCAAAATTTGGAGCTACAAACTTACTAGTTCATGGAAACTCCTCAGTCGTCATAATTATTCCCACATGAGCACATCCGAAGCTCTTCTAAGATTATGACCGGTGACTATCTCCGATCGGTGGTAAAAAAAAAAAAGCTCAAGGGGGGATAGATCGGACCGATCGCATGAATCATGGAATAGCCAAGTCCACGATGCAACAGAACAGAAAAAAATGGAAAAATCAAAAGAGAGAGTAGAGAGAGAAATAAGAAATACAAAGTTCCAGGTGCAAAGCACCAATAGTAAATCCGTTAGAAAAAAAGAAGAAGAAAAAAGGGCTGAAAGCGGAAAAGCCACCAACTCCCCCACGTTGATCGTTGATTCATTGAGTTCGCGATGATGCAATCAGCTTCGATCTTCCGTTGCAATCGACGTCACGGGGTCCAAGGGAAAGCTTCCGGCCTATTCCACTAAAATTCCCTTGAAATCCCCTTGATATTTCCTTCTTTCCGAAAACTCATTCGATTCCCCACACGCTTTTCACTGATGGCGACCGCGCAAATGACCGGCCCTCGGTCGGCTCGACTGGCTGATGATGGTAAGTGATGATCGTCCCCACCGCTTCCGCTCTGATCGACATCCGTTAACTCTCTGTGCCTGAAATAGCCGCTACTGCTGCACTTTATGCAGTGCAGCCGCGACGCAAGGCGTCTGTTCGCGAAAAGACCACATCTGATACTCATAGTAAGCGATAGATATGGACCTATCCCGCTTTCTATACAAGCGAGAATATACGCAAAAGGCTGACCTGGGATATCTGTTGCCATAGATCAAGGAGCAAAGGGCGCCTCAACACTAAGTGCTGCATCAGCTGGAGCTGCAATTGCTCACGCGAATCGGAGACCGGTAGAAATTTGGCGCCCGGGTCGACTGACCGAGGCCGAGACAGCCGCCCTATGTGTCAAGGACTTTAAGGCTCCGGAGACCCCCAAACCTAGTACCCAATACAGCGCCGAGGGACTGGGTGCCGCCATTCTTGCCGTTCGAGAGCAAAGGAACTCAAACCTGTCGCCGACTCGCGAACAACAGAACAAAGAATATTCCCGCGATGTGCAGGACAAAGCCTTGCGGGCCGCGACAGGAGCATATGCCACAGGACGGAAGCGAGCTGATTCGGCCCCAAGTGAACCGGTCATTGCATCTGACTCTCCATACGCATTGTCAGCCGCGGGCGCAACGCATAGTAGATATAAAACCGAAGAGGAGGAACCACTCGATCACTTGGACAGTGCAATGGAAGCGAGTCGAATCCGCCACCTCGCCAACACTAACGCCAAACTCTATACCTCGTCTCCGCCCATCTCGAGCGAAGTGCAGGAGCGGAATCGAAAAAATTCCTTGCATGCAGCAGCCATTTCGATGGCCAGGGATATGTATGATCCTAACAACCCCAAGGTTCCAGTTCGATCGAAGACTGTGAGTGGAATAGAAGGATCCCCGGCGCGGCGCGCGATGACCCTTCAGGAAGCTGCTCAGAAACGGGCAGCAGAGAAACTAGCCCTCATGCACAACGAACAGGCTGAATTCCAGAACTATTATGGGACCACCCCTCAACCTGCACGGTCTCGCCTAACTACTCGTCGAAAGAGAACTGCTAGTGATGCCGATTCAACCCAAATGGATGCTGAGCAGTCTAAATATATCCGAAACCAAATGAGGAGTCTGCGCACAAAGGTTGATCATGTGGACGAGAAGAGAACTAGGGACCGAGCGTTGCTCATGGAAGCCGCACGACGCAATGTCGATGCCACTCTTCTCGAGATGGAAACGAAAATGTATGCCGATACAGGTCGAGCGCCACCATCTCTTCAGAAAGAATGGGATGAGGTTGCCCACGAACGTGTTCGTCGGGAGGCCGAAGCTGCAGAAGCAAATTCCGCTCGGGGAAACCGTGTCAACATTGGATCACAGCAATACATGGACATGGCTGATGTGGAGGCAGTTGCGCGCTCCCGCCTGCAGCCAACGTTGGATGAGATTACCGAGAATGCGGAACAGCAGAGAGCCAAAGAGCTGGAGGAGCGCCTTGATGCCGAGGAGCAACAAAGACATGCAGCAATAGAAAGGGAGCGCGAGGCTAGCTTGTCTAGAGTAGTAGACTCGCGTAACAAGAGTCAGTGGCGCAGAAGAACTTCACTCATGAAGTGTGAGCTAACTTTTCTTTTCGCAATAGGTTCTGACAAGGAGAAGCGCAATAGCAAGGTCATGAGCTTCCTTTGGAGAATGAAGAGCAAACGGGCACGCGTCGAGAAGAATCCATCCGAGGAGGCTGTGGAAACCACGAAGCAGGAAGAATCAAACGAAGAGGCGGTAGCTCAAGATGAGGCTGAAGCTGCGCCAGAGGCCATCGCAACGGCTACCGGTGCCGTACTGACAGATGCAACTAAGGAAGGACCTGAAGAAGAGCCTGAAAAAGAACTTGAACATGAACCTGTGCAAGAGCCCACGCCAGAACCTACACCAGAGCCCGTGGAAGAACCCGTGCAAGAACTTGAACGAAAGCCCGAAGAAGAGCCCGCCGCAATTCAAGCACCCGAAGCGCCTGAACCAGCTGGTGCGACAACTCTTGTGACTGCTGCTCACGTTGGAGCCCCAGTCTCCATTACCGAGCCTACCGAGTATGCTGGACGTCCCACTATGGTGGGGCGAGCCCACACTACGCCACGAGATGCCGCGGCAGTTGGAGCTGGCCCAGCACCGATGCACGTTATCCGACCCATTACAAGCCCTCGAGCCGACTCAAAGCTGAGAAACTGGTTCCGTGATCAATTGGTCCGTCGTTCAAGTGGGCCCGTGCGTGTTTACCCCCACCAGCCTGGTCCGGATTTCAATAGCCACAGTGATGTTGGATTTTCGGGAGGTGCTTCCCTAGCTGCTCGACCTGAATCGCGCGGGGCGGCTCTTAGTTCTCACCCTTTCACCGGAGACGACCTTGATCAGGGTGAACCCGCTCGCAATGGCAGCCTTGATGTAGGCAAGGGGACGGCATTCAGCGACAGCTCAGCTGGAAGCGAGCCTGCCACTAATGGTCAAGCGAAAAGTAAGAGAGAGCGCTTCAGAAAGACCTTCTTCATGGGGATTGCACGCAATGATCTAAAGACCAATGGATCGGGGGCGGTTCCTGAAACGAAGGTTCATGGCACAGATATCCGAGGCTTGAGGAATAGTGCCACAGATCAGGGCCTTCCAATTCCGCCTATTCTTGGCGAGACTTCCAGCGCCTACCGCGAGTCTAGATTCTCTGAAGACCTGTCATGATGTGGAATTATGTCACCAATTTCTTGTGATTTATGTTTGTTTGGAGTCTACTGTACCTGGGAGTTCTTGGATCTGGCTGGGTCTTATATACGTTGGGATTATGGCGTATCTGGGAATCTCTGAACTTATGTATGACCGGTGATGTGTTTGTTTACTCTCGCTTTGATTCTTGATATATAATTATCTACCGCACACGATGCTTGACGCTTTGATTGAACGATTCCAAATTGCCGTCCGAGGTCTTCATGTTCAATTTTGCAAATGTATATTAATCTCGCTTCAAATCTGCACGCTTACTCAATTCTGCCCAGTATGTATGAAATTGTCCGACCTCCGCACTGGACTTTAGCCGAAGGTAACATCACTTTAATCTAAAAAATCATCATAATGTTTGTTTATAATATTCTCCTTCCCCCGCACATGGGCAGGAGAATTGCCCAAAGCGTCACGGTTGATCGCGAAAACATCCACCAATCCCAAAGTCCCAACTTTACAGTCGGGTTAATACTACCACGATCGCCGAGCTGTCAGGAACATGCTTATATTAGCTATGGGCCAATGATGGGAGCGTATTGTGGGATTGTATCCAACGATTTCACGAAACATGCGCGCTCTTCGGATTCTCTGGCTTTTTCTTTGGGCCGTGTCCAGTCTTGTCTATGCAACTAGCGATGGCAACACGACCGACGTGACATGGGACGAATACAGTCTCTTGGTGAATGGCGAGAGGGTGTTCATCTTCTCCGGTGAATTCCACTATTTGCGCCTGCCAGTTCCGGAAATGTGGTTGGACGTCTTCCAGAAGCTACGAGCCAGTGGATTTAATGCAGTTTCTCGTAAGTAATCTACCAGCTTCATGATGCTTGATGTTCATCATTTGCTAATCTCCACAAATAGTTTACTTCTTCTGGAGCTACCATTCAGCTTCCGAGGGTACGTTTGACTTTGAGACGGGCGCCCATGATATTCAGCGTGTCTTTGATTACGCCAAGCAGGCTGGTTTATACGTCATTACTCGCCCGGGTCCGTACATCAATGGTGAAAGCAATGCTGGAGGCTTCGCACTATGGGCAGCAAACGGTCAGATGGGAAGCGAGCGTACAAGCGCGACTGCTTACTATGACCGCTGGTATCCGTGGATCGAGAAAGTCGGCGCCATAATTGCAGCTAATCAGATCACGAATGGTGGACCCGTTATTTTGAACCAACATGAGAATGAACTCCAGGAAACCACCCACTCCGCAACTAATACTCTCGTTCTATACATGGAGCAAATTGCTGCCGCTTTTAGTGCCGCTGGCATTGTTGTTCCCAGCACTTCAAACGAGAAGGGTATGCGCAGTGAGAGCTGGTCGACGGATTATGAAGATGTTGGTGGCGCAGTTAATGTGTATGGGCTGGACTCTTATCCTGGTGGACTTTCCTGTACCAATCCAAACTCGGGATTCACTCTCGTCCGGACCTACTACCAGTGGTTCCAGAACTACTCGTACACGCAACCCGAGTACTTTCCCGAGTTTGAGGGGGGATATTTCCAGCCCTGGGCTGGATACTTCTATGATCAATGCACCGAAGAACAGTCTCCAGAGTTTGTTGACGTCTACTACAAGAACAATATTGGTTCAAAGATCACGCTGCAAAGCCTTTATATGGCTTTTGGTGGCACCAACTGGGGTCACACTGCTGCGCCGGTTGTTTATACTTCTTACGATTATTCGGCACCTTTGCGAGAGACCCGCGAGCTTCGTGACAAGATCAAGCAAACTAAGTTGCTGGGCTTGTTCACCCGCGTCTCATCTGGTTTGTTAAAAACCGACATGGAAGGCAACGGTACTGGGTATACGAGCGATGACAGCATCTATACTTGGGCCCTGCGCAATCCGGACACCCAGGCTGGCTTCTACGTCGTTGCGCACGATACCAGTTCATCTCGCGACGTGACCACCTTTTCTTTGAATGTCACCACTACAGCTGGTATGTTTTGCACTTACTAAAAGCTACCAGGTCGATGTTTCTAACTGTATCGGCAGGTGCTATCACTATCCCGGATATTGAGCTTAATGGACGACAGAGCAAAATCATTGTTACCGATTACGAAGTTGGCAAAGCTTCGAGTTTACTCTATTCATCGGCGGAGGTGTTGACTTATGCCACTTTGGACGAAGATGTGATAGTTTTCTATATGACTTCTGGACAAAAGGCAGTGTTCGCCTTTGTGGATCCACCAACGCATCTGACATTCAAAACATACGGTACTTCGAATGTGACATCAGCGACAGTCAATAATAGGACAGAGTACACATACACTCAAGGAGATGGGAGTACAGCTCTCAAATTCTCCAATGGTGTTCTCATCTATCTCCTGGAGACGGAAACAGCTTGGAACTTTTTTGCGGTTCCAACAACGACAAACCCCAATGTTTCCCCGAGCGACCACATATTGGCTCTCGGGCCTTACCTGGTTCGTGAAGCTAGCATTTCTGGGGAAACCGTCAGCCTGGTGGGTGATAATGCAAATACCACCTCTATTGAGTAAGTCTCTTTTCCCCTTTTCTCTGTTTGGAAACGAAGATGTCGATTCGCTAACGCTCGCGGGTCACGGCAGAGTATATACTGGTGAATCTAAAGTGACCAAAATCAAATGGAATGGAAAATCAATTACGACCAAAAAGACCGCGTATGGAAGTCTCATAGGTTCTGCGCCTGGAGTTGGATCTACTAAGATTTCACTTCCAACACTCAAATCTTGGAAATCCCAAGACACTATCCCCGAGATTCAGGCCGACTATGATGACTCACGCTGGGTGGTTTGCAATAAAACCACCACAGTCAATGCTATAGTCCCTCTCACACTCCCCGTGCTTTATTCCGGTGATTATGGTTATCACGCTGGAACGAAGATCTATCGTGGTCGATTTGATGGGGTCAATGCGACGAGTTCCACTGTCACGGTGCAGAATGGGGCCGGGTCTGGCTGGGCCGCGTGGGTGAACGGGGCCTACGTGGGTGGGGCTCTGGGCAGCCCAGCCCTCGCCGCGACCTCCGCAGTTCTAACTTTCAACCAGTCAAATCTTCGGGAAACCGATAATGTTTTGACGGTAGTGATGGATTATACGGGTCACGACGAGGCCAGTGTCTCCCCAGATGGTCCACAGAATCCCCGTGGTATTCTCGGGGCCACACTTTCAGGCGCCAATTTCACCTCCTGGCGTATCCAAGGCAACGCTGGCGGTGAATCCAATATTGACCCCGTTCGGGGTCCAATGAACGAAGGTGGGCTATATGGAGAACGTCTAGGCTGGCATCTCCCCGGTTACACACCGCCCAAAACTGCGGGCACGGAGAGCCCCCTGGATGGCGTCTCTGGTGCCGAGGGCCGCTGGTACAGCACGACCTTTGATCTCGATCTGGATTCAGACTTGGATGTGCCTATTGGTCTGCAACTGGGTGCGGCCGACAACACCACGGCCGTGGTGCAAATCTTCATGAACGGGTACCAGTTTGGCCATTACCTGCCTTATCTGGGCCCACAAACCTTGTTTCCCTTCCCACCTGGAATTATCAATAATCGTGGAGAAAATACTTTGGCCATTAGCCTCTGGGCTTTGACAGAGGAGGGCGCCCAACTCAATCAGGTGGAATTGAGTGCATATGGAGCGTATCGGACGGGATTCAACTTTAACCAGGATTGGTCGTACTTGCAGCCGAAGTGGAAGAATGATCGGAGTCAATATGCATGATCATGCATGAACGATGATTGAGGGGTAAATATGACTGTATTAAGGATATCAAGGAAGCCAAGAAGTGCAGAAGTCCAGAAGTAAACAAATGACGATCAATGATTGCAGAGCTCAGGTGGATCCCGGGGAAACAAGGAGCTCAGGCCAGAAAACAGGGCGGAGTGGGTTTCCTGCCCAACGTTTACGTCCACCGCCATTTTACTTAGTACCAACGCGTCTCCACTTCATTCTAATCCGCGTCTTTTCGTTCTTGGAAAACTTGACACTTAACTCATTTCACCTTCCTTTCGACTCTTGTTTTCCCCCCAGTAAATGATTCTCTCGTTACAATGGCGCGCTCTTCAAGTATTGACTTAGACTCGCCCGATCGGCCATTTGACAATATCATCAACTTTCGCGATGTTGGCCGAACAATCAACCAATACTGCGGTACACAGTACGTGTCGCTCCTTGTATTTCATTTCTCGCCTTGGAGCTTTTTTTTGCTGACAGTCAGAAACTAGGATTTTGAAAGAAGGCGTGCTCTTTCGCAGTGCTAGGGTAAATCAGATCCCTTCATCTATATATGCTAGGAATATGAAATACCGATCAAAGTAACAAAGGCTAACTCTGGCCTTCTTTTTCTTCTTTCTCTACTTATAGCCGGATGATGCGTCAGAACGAGATAAGCGCCGCATGGCAGACGAGTTCCACATTGCAACAGTCATTGATCTACGATCAACGTAAGCTTGTTCTTTCGCGAACATAAGAGAAAGTCCTCTTAACAATTTTGATCATGTTTGTTAACGACCGATACTACAGAACGGAACATCAAATGGCGACCCGAAAAC
Source organism: Penicillium verhagenii (assembly GCF_028828195.1). Taxonomy (NCBI): domain Eukaryota; kingdom Fungi; phylum Ascomycota; class Eurotiomycetes; order Eurotiales; family Aspergillaceae; genus Penicillium; species Penicillium verhagenii. Next base: position 126,275 of record NW_026643166.1, on the reverse strand, counting down.
GACGTGCAGAAAATGCGAATTCAGGCGAAAGTTCCGCGGATATTGACTTGACTGGAACACCAGTGCCTGTCAATGCAGATGAGCATTTATTGCAGATTCCAGACTCTCAACGTTGCTTGATCAGTTTGACAGGCAAGGGCTTAGAGCGCACATTATTGTGGAAGCTAGACTGGACGAATTATATGTATGTTACCCATTCCAATCCACCCAAAGAATCACCCCCAAAGGCTTATCAGTTGCAATCATCTAGAAAAGCAATCACTATGGCAGCAACGGGTTACCGCAATGACGCGATTCGTCTGGTTGGAGAGCAAGTCATGCAACAACGTGGATTAACAGGTCTTGCGCAAGACACACTCGACGCCAGTAAGACAGAATTACGATCAATTTTCGAGCTCCTGGGTCAAGACGACACATACCCCGTTCTGGTACATTGCACACAGGGCAAGGATCGGACGGGTCTGATCATCTTAATGATGATGCTGCTGGCAGGCGAGACTGTGTCCACTGCTGCTGTCATCGACGACTATACCCGGTCCGAGTTAGAGCTTGTCCCGGAATTTGAGGAGCGCATGCGCGAAATTCGGGCGTTGGGTCTTGGTGAAGAATATACACGTTGTCCGCCCGATTTTGTGGATGCGACAACAGATTATCTCCAAAAATACGGTGGCGTTCAAGGTTATTTGAATGGAATTGGGATTAATGCACAAATGCAGGAACATATACGCCAAAAAATTCTCGCTTAATACGGACGGCTTGATACTTGGGAGAGCATGGGCGTATTTTGTTGGGGGTTTTTCTTTTCTTTTCTTTGTATTCATATGAAACTTATATTATGTAGATATGGATACGATAATGATGATAGGCAACATACTTCAAATGTTATTGAAAGAATCCCTAATTCTATCGTCGAAGACTGAAGTAGATCTGTTTAAGCGGCATGTATGTAAGCTTGTGTTTAAATATTGATCCATTGCGTTGCGCATATATGCGGCGACCGAGGCTTGTATGTATAGTATATGACTAGTATAAGAGGTAAGTAAATATGACAAAGCATACATCTTGCGTTTTTTCAAAAGAAAAAAATGAATAAAACATAGAAAGACATTGAATCGGATGAACTCGTGGGCAGGTATCAAGTTACAGAAAATCAGAAAATCATAGGAAACACATGAGGAAAGAAGACTTCACCGGCCTTCTGGATAGATTGTAGAAAAAGAAAAAGAAAAGAAAAGTTAGACACGCTGACCACGGTAATAGTTGGCCGAGTCAACAGTCAGGGGCTCTTCTAAAGAGGCCTGCGGGACATCGTCATCGGTTTGAGAAGCAGACATAGCAGACCGCTTCTCTCCCTGAGGCAGATGTCTCCGGGTGCGGACCGATGGCAACAAATCAATGATGAACGAAAGAACGTAGCCAGTGAAGACAAAGGCAATCACCCATTCAATGATAGCACCGGGGTTCTTGTTTGCACGGTTGCTGCTCTCCATGCAGACACCAAAGGCGATGGCGAGGGCAATCTCAATGATCACAAAGCTAAGCTTGATAAAGAAGCTGACCAGTAGAATGCGATGCTGAGGTCGGTAGAAGAGTCCCATGTGCAAATATTCGGCACAAATCAGAATTGCGCTGATCAGGTATCCACCACTAGATCCGACTGCATTAGCCAAACTGGCCCTCGAGTTATCGGAGTATATTAGAAGTCATCAACTTACATGAACATGACCAGGAACCCGTCATGCAAATGCGGATATTGCGCTGTGTCGAAAATAGACAAGAGGATTAACCCAAGTGCACCAGCAACGGCAAAGAAGATGGATGAGATAGAGCAGAGCTTGTCGAACACGCCCTTGTTTGGCACAAGCTGACCCGAGTGTCGCAGCCAGCGCTCTGACAACAAGGCCAAATCCAGGAACACAACCGTGATTACACTCCCGGTAATGAAAAGAGGCTGTGCTCCATAGGCACCCACGTCAGAGATGTATCTATTGAACTGATTAGCTTTGGAATTGAGAGAATGTAGAATGGGGGAACCCATACGCAACAGTTTGGCCGTCCGTGGTGCCATCGGCGTTAAGCATACACGGGTAGATGGGTTTGCCATCTCTGACCCATGTAACGAGCATGGCAATCAACATTGCTAGAACCGGATATCTGATTAGATCCTGACGCCACTATGAAAATAGAAAAACAAGAACAAAGAAAAAGAAACTAGAATAAGATATATCACTTACCAACCCACATGCAGGCCGAAATGACCGGAAACACCCAGAACGAGACAATCCACATCTTGACGATCAATGTATTCGTGAATCTCTTTTTGATTCTAATGCGCCGGAAGGAGCGGAAAGACAGGGAAAGAATTAATTAAGGATGGGGATTTAGTTTCCGATGCCGAGGCCTTCGACGCGACAGCAGAATGCGGGCCTTCAAATGTTGTCAAGAGCGTAACAATGCGAACTCGAATCTGTATCAGGTTTTAAGAGTATTAGCCATGATGCCATACATCCATGCACATATACATGTCGCGCTAATACAGCCCAGAGCTTTTGATTTTTTTTTTTTTTTTTTCGCTCACAAAAATATAAGATTGATCTGATTGAACTTACAGGTATATCCAAGATCAATCACTGGTGATACAAGGTCCAATCTCACGCATTCCACGCGCTAAAGTGATCCACCGAGCTTTTAGGATTTTCAACGGGGTTTGTTTGTGGCTTGTGGCGCACGGGTGTGGAATCCAGGAACGCGAGAAAGAAGAACCTTGACCAAAACGGACTTGGGGGGAGAGTAGACCTTGAGAGAGAAAAGCGAGGAATAGCTAGGGAGAAATTAGAATATCAAGGGAGAACTGATCGGTTATATTTCCAAGTTCAGGTAAAAGGGATTTAAGCTACAACGACGTCATCGTCTGCCAAGGCATCATCCATGACTACATTTTCCCACGATCCACGCGTAATTTCATCCATACTAATATATGCCCCACTCAAATACAAAGTTTTATTTGGATACTCAGTGCTTGAGTGATCGACTGATACTAAAATTAAATCCTTATGAGCAATCTCCAATATGTACAGTTTTTTTTTTTAAATAAAAGACCGTGGGGACCGGCTCGCACGTCACATGTGGCAGAGAATCTTGTTGACTAAACCTCTGATCACACGGGAGATTCGGGGATCTACAGACATAACGCCTCAGAAAAATTCAAATAATATGGATCGATTCATTTAAAGACCCATTTTCGATCTAAAACAAAACGCCATTGCAAAAAAGACATATTTATAAGACCAGAAAAAAAAGGAAACAAAGAATGTGAGGAAAAAAGGCAAAAAAGAGGGTAAACCCCGGTAAAGGAAGACATGTTATCACTTTTGGTTTCCAACTTATCGACTGCTTCGCTGACGACCTCGGCCTGCTCCAGCAACAGGACGTCTTTGGAGACCAGGCGGCTGAGGCTGGGGTTGGATCTGGGGCTGACGCTCAACAACTCCAATGATCTGGACATCGGAATCTTCGCCACTCCCTGTTTCTTCCTCGCTGGACGCCTCCGACTCACTTTCCGACGGGGAAGAAGTTGGTGGCTGCGATGTAGCTGTCGACGGGCGCTCATCGACCGATTGTCGCCGTTGGGCTGGAGTCGGGGGCATGCCTGTCGGATAGCTCATACGGTTTTGAGGTCCAACGCGAAGGTCGGTAGGAAGTTGAGGTTGGAAGGGAGGCTGCTCCGACGCATACGGATTCATTGGCATAGGGTTGTAGTATGGTGGTGCCCATTGCGGATCGTCGGGCAATGGTCGCGCATACAGGGAAGGTTGATGCATCGATTGGGGCCGATTATTAGGAGGGATTCGCTCCGCAAAAGGGGAGTAGGGCGGTCGGAGAGGGGAGTTGGACTGCTGTGGTCGCAAGGACTGCATCGTCGGGGTGCGTGGACGATTAGTCGATGACGAACTGGTAGGTCGGCCATGAGGGCCTGCATTTCGATTCCATCCCGCATCGGGCGCAAAAGGTGGGTAGGCGGCCCCTGCTGGTGGCTCGGGGGGTACAGTATGGCCATTTCGCCGGGAAGATGGCCGTGAGTTGCTCACACTCCCTTGTCGACTGCGCTGCTTCCGAGTGCCACTTGCGCCTGCGCTTATGTTGTCCGTTTGTTGTCGCTTGCGTTCCAATGCTGCCAGCTCCCGTTTGGAGAGCCGAACGTTCTTTTTGCCCAACATCTGGGCCCGGCGAATTCGTTCCAGCGCCGTATCCACCAATTGATCCTCCTTATCACGCATGGCCAGCTGAACCGCATAAGCCACCGTACTGTCTCCATGTTCATACAGGTCGTAATCCCCCCCGTCCACCACTGATTCCGCCTCGTCAGTCAGATCCTCATACTCCAGCCGCCTACGCGACACTCGACCCCCATATTCCTGCTGCCAAGGGTAGCGGCCATTGCGCACCAACTCCCGTCCAAACACATCGTCCTCTTCGGTGATAATCTCCTTCACTCGGGTATCCTCCTCCCACTGCGCTCGTCCCCCGTTGTGTCTCCCCATTCGTGCCCCCGGTGGTCTTCCCCATCGGGGCATATCGTAAGGAGCTCGCGGCCGACCACCTAGACCGCCTCCTCGGAAAAAGCATTCTCGATGGGTTTATCCAAGAATGCAGCGTGACCAAAGACGGTCACACCAGTTGCGCCAATGAGCCACAGGACGGTGGAGAAAGGCGAGGCCCAGAGACCCAGGGGCACGGCAACACACAGCAATGCAGTGTAGAGCTGCGAAGTGTTGAAACGGCGGAAACCGAGATCTAGATCGCGACCGTCGAGCTTGCCAATACCGTAGAGACTGCAGGTGACGAGGATGATGACGAATAGCAGTACGGGGTTGGTCAACAAACTGTAGATGCTGAGCATAACAAAGACGACGGCATAGTTGCTAGAGAAATAGGAGAGGTTGTAGTTGACACGGCTCTGGATCTCGCCAAAGTTGGCTGGCTTGGATAAGCGCTTGACGTCGAAGAATTCAGAGACGGGGCGCAAGTTCGCAAAGCGGGTGGTCAGGGATTGGCTGCGGATGTTGTTGAATCGATCACCAAAGCGTGAAGTGATCATATCGATGGGAATTTGGATAGGCATTGTGGAGAAAATGACGCAATAACGAAGAAATTAACCAAAAGAGAGAATGGCAGTGAAAAGAGAGAAAGGAGTAAAGGTTAGGTGGATAGTGGAAAGTTGAAAGTTGAAAGTTGACAGGTTGATGAATTTCCCGGTCGAAGATGCCAAGTCGCGGAAGGGGTCAACAAGGCTCAGGCAGTCAGGCAGGCACTTTTTGGTCTCTTTTTTTATCCTTTAGGCTCCCCTGTTTTTTTTTTTTCTCTTCTCTAAGAATAGTACAATCGAAGAGTACTGGAAGAGTTGAAAATAAGAGGAGAAAAAAAAGAGGAATTAATATCAAGTTTGGAGGAATTCTGTTCGCGGAAAAAGAGACCAGTAAATTCACCGGATTTGATCCATCATGGCTTTTTAACCCCATACACGAATGTATACAAAGCACATAGTAGATGACCTTTTTTTTCACTTTCTGGTTCTCCCTGATTTATATCTTTAGGGAAGAAAGTCAGATGTAAGAACAAGAGAGGGGGGATCTTATAAATAGATAAAATCGAATCGACAAGTACATTTTTCCCCTCACTTTGAGTCACTCCAAGTCTTTTTTTTCTTCTCTCTCATATGCAGTCGATTGGGCCACGTCCGACGTACAGGAACGAGAAAATAAAAAACCAAAATGCACGCTTTTTTACTCCACCACTTATTGGGAACAAATATGCAAATATGACATGGCGATTCTATTGAAGAAATAATATTACACATCTTTCCCAAGTAATAAAGCAAAATTACCCTCAAGATACCTCCCAAATACCAAAATATCGTTGAGGTGGTTAATTTTGATGTGGGAAAACCACAGGGTTTCCAAGAGGAGACCACCTAATCGTTATTTCCGAAGTATTTCAGCGGTTTAGGGGCCAACGCAGGGTTGACCGCTTCATCACCCATCAACCATGAAGCCTGTCATTCTTTCCTTGTTTCTGGTCTTCGTGGGCCTAGTGGCTGCGTTCACTAAGGAAGGTAAATAATTCTACTCTTCATTCCCTTCCAATGGCTAATCGTTTCTTTTCTCTCTCAAAAAACAGACTATGAGATCTTCCGTCTACGGGATGAGGTCGCCACAGGTGAAGGTGCAAACGTGACCTTCTACGGTAAATGACCCTTTCCTTGTTCTTGCTCATGGGCGCAAATGTTATCAGCTCAAGAAGAAGAAGAAAAGAGTCACCCCTTTCTCTAATCATAATCTCTCGATCCAGACTTCCTCGGCATCCGCCCAAATGCCAATCATGAACAAATCACCAAGGCTCACCGCCAGAAAACGCGTACCCTCCATCCTGACAAGGTCAAGCGCTCCTTTGTCGCCAATTATGCCATCGACAAGTCCAAGTCCAAGTCCACTCAACCCGGCGTCCATGTCAACTCCGGTCCCTCCAAGCGTGAGATCGAAGCTGCCGTCAAAGATGCCAATGCTCGTTCCGCTCGTCTGAACACCGTGGCCAATGTCCTCCGTGGTCCTGGTCGTGAACGCTATGATCATTTCCTCAAGAATGGTTTCCCCCTGTGGAGAGGCACTGGATACTACTATACCCGCTTCCGTCCCGGTCTTGGCTCCGTCCTGGCTGGTCTGTTCTTGGTGTTTGGTGGTGCCGCGCACTACGGAGCCCTGGTTCTGGCCTGGAAACGCCAACGGGAGTTTGTGGACCGCTACATTCGCCAGGCGCGCCGAGCTGCATATGGAGATGAAATGGGCGTTCGGGGCATCCCCGGCATCGACTCGATTGGCTCGTCTGCACCAGCTCCTTCTTCCGAGAGTGAGCAGCCTGCTCCCATGTCGGTTAACCGTCGCCAGAAGCGCATGATGGACAAGGAGAACCGTAAGGAGAAGAAGGGTGGAAAGGCCCCGGTTCGCAGCTCGGGTACTTCCACACCTACCGAGCAGCCTGTGGTGTCGACTGGAGAGCGCAAGCGGGTCGTGGCTGAGAATGGCAAGGTTCTTATTGTTGAGGCCACTGGAAATGTTTTCCTGGAAGAGGTCAATGAGGAGGGTGAGCGGCAGGAGTTCCTGCTGGATGTTGATGAAATCCAGCGGCCTTCTTTCCGAGACACCATTGTCTGCAAACTTCCTATTTGGTGTTTCCATAGGACCATTGGTCGAGTGATGGGCTCTACCGCCGACGAGGAGATCGTTGAGGAAATCGAGGAAACCGAGGACCTGGTCGAGGCTAGCGAGACCACTGCGACCTCGGATGGACGGCCGACCCGCCGGCGTGGGAAGCGCACTCAGCGATCATAAGTGAGATGCATTCATAGGGGCATTGTTTCAAAGGGTATATATGGCCTGGAAAATTTGTGGTCATAGATCCTTCGTGCTACAGCTGCTTCTTTAAAAAAACATTGTTGAATAGATGAAGTGGGTGAAATAATAGAATATACGCTACACCGTATTCCGGTAGGCAACAAAAACAACTGCTTGTTCACTTGAGACCAAGGGCAGTCTGTTACCTGTTCATATTCGCGGCGATCTGATCTCCACTATTGACCCTGACCCTGCAGGGCTGCCAGTCAGAGTCGGCCACAGTGTTGCTCTAGTCCAATTGTAGGGAAGTCCAACGGGGCCATTATCCACCCTTGGGTACCAACACTTCACCGACTCCAGTGTTTAAAAGGGAGGACATGTCCCCTCCTAGACTTCTTATCTCCTTTTCGACTTCGGCTCTCTCGAGTCTTCAAATTTGTGGTTTTCGTTATAAACCCCGATCGTTATTTCATTTTGATAAAGAAGAAAGAAAAAGGTATTTCCGTGCAATGCCAGCAAGCCTCCCAAATACGTACAACATCGTCACTAGGTCACGTCACGAGGGGAAAGAAGTTGATGGCCACAAAGGAAATCGAAATGGGACGAGTATATCATCATGGTCGTTAAGGGTCAGGAGAGAAGTTTTTTCCTAGGGCGTCCATGTCGGCTTAGGCGAACATCTTAGCCAAGCTCACCAGCGAATTGACGCTGTCCGACAATCCCTTACCCTCCATGCCTCCCATTCCACGGGCTGCATTCGAGGATCCACCACCAAGGGCACTGAGAACACCGTGAGGCAGTCGAATGCCGATCATAGCCAACAACTTTGGCAAAACGCCACTCGTGAGGAGGGGAAGAACAACGAGCATAAACACCTTCAATGGGTGTTCACGGGCGTAGCGGTAGATATCCCGGAATAGCTTCTTGATTGAACGGACCAGACGCTGCACGAATCCCTCACGAGGTCGAGCTCGGCGCGAAGAGGAGGAAAAAGTCGAGAAAACAGAAGGGCTGGAACGACCACCACCTCCTCCTCCGCGACCGAGGCTGAAGATCGATGGCGCTGAATGGCCTCTATGGTAGGTCGAGTAGCTTGATTTGTTGGACGGGGAACTCGCGCGTCGGCGTGTGTAGCCATTCGATGATGTTGAGGTCCTGGATGAAGGGCCATCGAACCAACCCATTTTTACGTATTATGGGGACAGATGTCACCTAGCCTTGCTTCGCGTGCTGGCGAAGATCACAGATGTCTTGTCGTAATGATGGTTTGGTTGGATTGCGGGGCAAGGCTCAAGGGTATGTAGCCCGTAGACAGCTTTTTCTCAGTACTATACTCTTGGGATGAAGACAATGAGGAATTCCTCCTGGCCTTTTTGAAGATGTTTTGCCTCCTGTGTGGCAATAAGAGTGAAGGGAAAAATTCAGCGAGATGCAGGTCAGCCGCTAGGAGCTGCAGGAGGCGCAATCTGCTTCGCGACTGTTGCGTATATCTACTCCACCCACGATCTGCTGTGCAGATTGTAGAACGTAGAGATATGACAATTCAATTGACCAAGTTAGACTGTAAGAGATTCAGAGGTGGTAAATAACAATACGGAGTACATGCAAAGGAGTATGATAAATCTTCCCCCTGTGAAAATCAAGGAGGCTGGGCGAAACACGGCAACTCATTTGTTTTTAGTCGGTTTTAGTGTTCAGGGGGTTTGTGTCAGACACCTGAGATCTCAGGTGTCATTAAAATCGGGACAATTCACATGTTCGTGCCTCAGGCTACAACGACGTCACTGACATTAGGCTTGTTTTAATATAATGAGTATGATGTATCTCTAGTCTGAAATTGCTCTCTTGGATCCAACTTAGTATAATTCATATCACTTAAAGCACCATGTCAAGTAAGTTGCCTTTATTTTCTGATGAGATTCAGATTCAACTGACATGAACTAACGCCTTTACAGAAAGCCCTGATTACTGTAAGATGTGGTTCCCCACATAAAACGAATATGACTCTTAACTTCTCTACAGACAAAATTCTAGGCGTTTCGCACGATGCTACTCAGCAGCAGATTCGCACGGCATACAAGAGGTTCGTGTCTATATCCCTCCCCCGTCCCTTACAGAAAATAAAAACAATGAGAACTTGAAATGCCCCCAAGTTGAAGCGCATGCTGACTCGGCAACAGAGAATCGTTGAAATGCCACCCCGATCGAGTCCCCGCAGATTCTCCTGAACGACCCGCTCGGACACGCAAGTTCCAGGAAGTGAACGATGCCTACTATACGCTATCGGATCCAGGGCGGCGACGGGAATATGACGCGACCCGAGCATACGAGGCCGAGGCTGAGGAGGAAATACCCCAGGGTGGCTCCGGTGGGTTCCCGTGGTCTAGCTTTGGTTTCGGTAGTCGTGAGGACCATGGAGATCGCGACTCCAACCAGTTTGGCTCGGTGTTTGAAGAGATGCTGCGCGAAGAGGGGCTGGCGGAAGACGGCGAAGGTGGCCAAAGGTCCCGTCCCAACTCACGGTTTTGGGCCGTGGTTGGTGGTGTAAGTGGCGGTGCTCTTGGTTTCATCGTAGGTAACTTTCCTGGTGGTTTGGCGGGCGCAGTCGCGGGTAACCGCCTGGGCGCTGTCCGTGATGCCAAGGGCAAAAGTGTCTATGAGGTTTTCCTGGACCTTCCACAGCCAAATCGGACACAACTCTTGAGTGAGCTTGCTGCGAAGGTGTTCCAATCCGCTATGGGGCACTGAGTAAAATCATTTTTGCCGACAGCTTGATATCCTTCGTTTTTATTTTTCTTTCCTTGTGATTTTTCTTCTTTTCCCTGACCAGGATTTTGGCGTTATTCGAGGCCCGCTGTTTGCGGGGTATTGACCCCGGTGGGAAGGATGAAATATGTGGAACCTTGGCGGCACTTATAGTACATAGTAGTATGTAGCTGGGATACCTCTTTTCGGCACGAACATTTGTGCCTCTTAGAGGCTACACGGTATCTCTATAAATACAAATAGGACATAATGCTGGAATATCTGATCTATTGAATCCCACGGGGTAGAATATTCCTAGGATGCTTTTCCACCTTAAAACCGCTTATCGATAACATGCTGGTCATAGTGACCGAATATCATCTACCCCAAACTCGTTACATGGGTCAACCTCTGATTTTGAACACCTCAATCTCAGGATTCAGCTTTACCATAATCTGCAAAGTGTGTCCGCATCAAATGTCTTTGGTCTAGCTTTTGAGACTAGATCGTCAATTCTCCACTTAGTACTTCAATGCTACCGCTTCCGGTCAGAAAAAGAAGAGCCCCTCCGTTCAACTGTAGTTTATTTATTTCTTTGGATTCTCGTTGTTCCTGATCAATATTTTCAGTTCTTCGGATTCATACTCCTCGCTGCTCAAAATGCCCACTGCCACGAGTGTTTTCCCTCCACTGGAGACCCGTCCGCTCAAGGACACTATCGTTTTGTTTGATGTCGATGAGACCTTGACCAAGGCCAGACGAGTATGAATAAATCACTGACTAATGGTTAGATGTGAATCATTTACTAAAGTACATTTTGTTCTAGACTGTCACCCCGGAAATGCTGGAGCTGCTCTCACGTCTGCGACATAAGTGTGCTATTGGTTATGTCCGTACTTTTCCCTCAACGTCTCATACTCGTCTCCCTAACTTTATCTTCAAATGTTCTAGGTTGGCGGCTCCAATTTTGCGAAGCAGCAGGAGCAGTTGGGGTCAGCCACGGTAGATGTGACTACCCTATTTGATTTCTGTTTCCCCGAGAATGGTCTTGTTGCCTACCGCTTGGGTACGCTGCTCTCCAGCAACAGCTTTATTCAATGGCTCGGAGAGGAGAAGTATCAGGAGCTGGCAGATTTTTGTCTAGCATATATCTCCAAGGTCAAGTTACCTAGGAAGCGTGGTACCTTTATTGAGTTCCGCAATGGTATGATCAATGTCAGCCCAGTTGGACGTAACGCCAGTGTGGAGGAAAGAGATGAATTTGAGGCGTGAGTTTATACTGAAATGTTCTTCCAAAAACAATAAATGGACTGATAAGTTGTTATATCAGGTATGATAAGATCCACAACATTCGAAAGGATTTGGTGGAGGCCTTAAAAAAGCAGTTCCCAGCCTATGGCCTCACGTAAGTCCCCACCTGCAGGTGTCCGGTACTTGAAACAAACAGATATAAACAAATGCCTACTTTGAATATGTGATCTGATACTTTTTGTTACACAGATTTTCGATTGGCGGCCAAATCTCTTTCGATGTCTTCCCTGCTGGCTGGGACAAGACTTACTGCTTGCAGCATGTTGCAGCCGAAAAGGACATTACAGGCACTGAGTACAAGAACATTCACTTCTTCGGCGATAAGTGTTTTGTTGGAGGCAATGATTATGAGATTTACTCCGACCCCCGAACTATTGGTCATTCGGTTGAGAACCCGGATGATACCATGAAGCAGCTAACGGAGCTTTTTGACCTTTAAATAGTGTCAGATAGGGTCATAAGCTTACCTGTTTAAGAGACTGTCCGTACGGTGAGCATGTGGATCTGGAGGCTGAAGTCATGTTTGACGGTTGTATGCGAGAGATCAAGATAGATTCAATAAAAGAAAAGAAAATGAGATATGGTCTACTACTAAGAAGTTACTAGTAAGAACATCATTTGGTGTTTCCCGAGGAATTGCGGGGCGCACCGGGGAAGTTGTCGATCTTTCCGGCACCTTAGTCACCCCCTTCAATTCTCTTCCCTGCGTCACTCTAGTAGTCTGTCACAAGAGGATTTTCCAATAATCTTGAAACTCATATGCGATATGGCGCCTCAAAAACATGTCGCAGAGGTGCCTCGGACTATCCTACCTCGCCTCACATGGAACAGCTCATCGTCTCGACCACATGTTTCCTACCACCACCAACCAGCGCTTGCGACCAGGCAACGGCAGCAACATCTTTTGACCTGGAGTCCTCTTCATCAACAGATCCCCTCGATAACCGCATCATCCCAGTCACCAAGGGCCTACTCTACATCCATCCGAGACTCTCGCTTTGCTTCTACCCTTGTTCAGCGAACTTTCCCTGTTGCGACACGCCCGTCACCTGAATCCCTCGGCAACCCCATTCGTCATAATGGAGTCTATGTCGCAACATTCAAGCCTGCCCAGCGCGCTTTCCATGCGACGCCGATCCGCCCTCGTGATCACCATTTTGATACCTTGAAGTTTGTGAAGCGGCTACAGGCCGAGGGGTTCAGCGAGGAACAGGCTGTGGCCATGATGCGGGTATTGAACGATATTATTCAGGAGTCCATTCAAAATTTGACAAGGACCATGGTGCTTCGAGAAGGCTAGTCATTTCTTCTGTTTCCCCATATTTCCTCGCTTATTAACAATGGCCCAACAGATTCAGAGAGATCGACCTACACCCAAAAGGTCGACTTCGCCAAACTACGCTCTGAACTAGTGAACGCCGATTCAACAGAAGCTCAGCTTACTCGCTCATCCCACGAGAAGATTTCTGCCGATCTGGCCAAGCTTAACTCACGCCTGCGAGATGAAATTGGTCGAACACAAGCGTCGGTTCGTCTAGACCTGAATCTGGAAAAGGGCCGGATTCGCGAGGAGGCCAACGGCCAAGAGATGAGGATCAAGGAGACCGAAACACGGATTGAGCAGGAAGTGGCAGGTTTAAGGGAACGAGTTGAAGCTGTCAAATTCTCCACTCTCCAGTGGCTTATGTATGACACCCGAACTTCTCTATCTCTTCATGGATTATTACTGACTTCTATAGGGGTGTCTGCACTGGTACTGCCGCTTTGATTCTTGGTGCTTGGCGTCTGTTTATGTAAAAAAAAAATCAGGTTTGAATGTGGGTGCATGGCTGCGGAGTGTTTTTTTTTTTTTGGTTACTTTCTTCATCATAAACGAGATCGGGGGATCTCTGGCTTTCCTTTTGTCATGTACAAGTTTCTCTCTACTCGTCCGGCTTTTATCCAAGCCATCAACGGTTGATTCGTCAGACGTGGACCACAACATGGATACCACGCATTCCATACTCCAAAAATAGTCCATAACATTGACGACATACCCTGGAGTTCCCTAATAGAAACATGGCTTTATTACTAGCATGTTGAAAACGATTCTACTCGATCACTGAACTTCATCTTACTAACCCCCATACCGACTAACTACTATACCGGTTGTTACATTTCTTGCCTGCTTAGTTCACAATAAAGGAGAAAACAGTAATGGCAGATCAGGGATTTTATCATCGCGATGCAAGACCTTTGCCTTTTAGACACCTATAGTCTACATGTATGGATTAGTCTAACAGTCTTCATTCATTTAAATCTTATCATTTTCCTTTGCCAGTCTTAGTCCAATCCAAGGCTCCAGGTTGCCGAAGATAACATCAGAGATAATTCTCTTCTTAGATTCTCATAATCATCATTAGCCGAGACGGAATCGTCATCGCTTTATGATTCGAGAATAGTTAATCACAAAGTGCAATTTCTTGAAAAATGAGGCAATGGTGAAATGAGTATCCGGAACTCCGATGGACATCCCTTATCGTCAGGGGTAAACGCGGCCTTTACATGATCTACTAGTGGATGTGGATATTGCATCCTTCATGCGGACATAATCTTCTCCACTAGCCAGGAAGTAGCGTCTGTTTCTCCTCATTGTTGCACTTTTGCAATAAACCAGTTTACACTAGCGTGCCTGCCCCTCATTGTCATTATGTCTGGAGACTCAAAACGCCGACTGCCCGGGGAGTTACTTATCATGCACTGGTTGGACTATTGTGGTTTTTTCTCCTTTCAATCAAGTCAGGGCTTTTCTTGTCCTTCAAAACTCTTCTCAATCCCGTCTCCATAGTAGGCATTGGCGAGCCTCGAGGACCTGAGTAGAAATGTGGCCATTGATATCATCTTCATTGCTTCTGCTGGGACAGATCCCACGAGTATCATCGTCTCCTAGTCAGTTCCGACCGGTAGAACGCTCCTCTATAGATACTGCCGATGCCACGGGGTTCCAAGAGGTGCTTCAGGTATATCAACCGGTATCAACTACCTCTCATGGAACCACTGGCTGTGATGTCGATGTGCTGTTGATGGACTACGAATTTGCCGAAAGCTATGGAGTCCCATATGTTGGTAAGTTCACCATCGTGCTTCCAAAGTTCCCACTGTATTCTGTTCATGAGTTTCAATTCTGATACACGATTTCCCAGGAAGCTATATACCCCCAAGCTGTCGATTTGATACCGTCCATATAAACATGACGGTCACTTCTCGTGGTGTTCAGTACGACCGTTTAGGCCTCATGTACCTGGGAGACGTCGAGGTTTTCCGCACCTCAACCGCCGAGCCAACGTCAACTGGCGTTGTGTGGTCTTATATTAAAGAAATGTCTCAGTATAATGTTCTGTGGCACGAACAACAGACGCTTATCTTTGACCTGGGGAACATTATCACGGATGTTTATACTGGACCATACAATGTGACTTTGACAGCACATTTCTCATACGAAAACAATGCAAGAACCGCCGACATTATTCTTCCACTGTCGGCTAGGAAAGCATCTTCCAATTCATCTAGCGCCTTCACCGTGCCAGCTGATAACACAACCGTCTCATACACAATTCCAGATGCTGCATCGCGTGCTGTTGTTTCAATCTCTGCATGTGGGCAGTCCGAGGAAGAATTCTGGTGGTCTAATGTCTTCACCGAGGATTCAGAGGACTTTGAAGATACCGTGGGAGAAGAATATGGATACTCTCCTTTCCGAGAGATCCAACTCTACATCGACGGGATCCTTGCCGGTGTTGTCTGGCCTTTCCCCATCATCTTCACTGGCGGTGTGGCACCTGGTTTTTGGCATCCTATCGTCGGCATTGATGCTTTCGATCTTCGGCAGTCAGAAATTGACATCTCGCCATTTTTGCCGCTGGTTCAAGATGGCCAAGAGCATGCATTTGAGATCAGAGTCACCGGTCTGAATGTTTCCAGTGACGGCACTGCTATTCTCGCCAATACCGTAAACTCATACTGGGTGGTTACCGGAAACATTTTCCTCTATACCGATAGCGATGATAAAAGCACATCTGCTGTGACCACTAGAGAAGCGAGCCAAGCCACCGCCCCAGTCGTGGAAGCACCCGAGCCAAAGTTTACTATCACTCGAGACCTTGTACAAAACGAGAGCTTGTCATACTCAGTGGTAGCTGAGAGGACATTCAAGTCCACTTCCTCCAAGTATGCCTGGTCACAGACACTCTCGTTCTATAACTATGGGTACCTCAACCAAGCCGGGTATAGCCAGGTGAACAAGCAGCTCACGTCAGGTAAAAATACCATTGCTAAACTTGGCGAGAACTCAAGCTCCAATGAGACAACCTTCAGCTATCCTTTGCTGGTCAATGCAACCTACGGTCTGACATCTGACTCTGAGACCATTGAGTCTTGGATGGAGCGAGGTCTTGAAATCGAGTCCACTGGCGGTCCAGGCATATCTACATTTACCATGAACTCTGGGCCTTTTAAGCTTTCCACAACTCAGTCTGGGAAAGCATACTATGGAGCCGTCTCCGGAGAAAACACAACTTCCACAGGCACTACACTGGATGATTTTCAAAGTACAGCAAATGGAGTAGAATACTCAAGGACTGTCAAGGCCAGTGGAGGTAGTGTGGTTTCTGACAGCCAATCTGATAGTCAAGAGAAAACATCATCTCATAGCACTGGTACTATTGGAAGAGGCAGTGTGAGAAGTATGCTAGGTAGAGGGCCAGGCAGTCTTGTGTCCTACTAGATTTCATGTGAGCCCATTCACACTTTATGCAATTTTTTTCCAAAAAAAAATTCCAACCTTGAATGACAAAGCCTCCCCTGTCCTGCCTACAAGAACGCCACGCATATGTGCACAGAGTTCTAGATGAAGGTTTCTAGCTCCCAGTTGGGGAGTAGCCCTTGATGCATCCAATCTTGAAGTGTACATAGTCACTACTCACTAGTGCTTTCGTATTATTCATTTTTCAGCTGCCAACTGGGGATATCATATGATGATGAAGAAAAAATCAAAGGCACCCCAGTACGGAGTAGTATAAAGGGTGAGATGGTACTAGTTGAACCCTGAAGCTCGCCATGGAGTGGATTGTGAGACTCCACATAAAACATCATAGTGGAGAACTATACGCTATCTCCACGTGATCATAAGATACGATAGCGATAGCGATAGCGATAAGATAGTACGATAGCGCCTATTCTTATGGAGGCAGACGCGCTTTTCCTCAATCCTCTCTCTCTCCGTCTTGTATGGAAACCAAAAAGCAATCTTGAGGTGCGGTTCATGATGGCTGGGCTCGTCGAGGAGGCCCATATTCCTGGTATGATAATTGAGGCACTGCAATCTTCACAAAGCAACTCACTAACATGTCTTCGATCAAGACTCCGTCCTCCGGTCACTGCTCTCCGCTCTTGAGCAAATCGATTCCTTCGATGGGAACACGCCACCCACTAAGCGGCGGAAGATCAGCAAACCTGTCCCATCCAGTCTAGGTTGGGAACAGGGTGTTTCTCCGGAAGACATACCATTGGGATACATTCCGTTAGCTCGGCTGGAACTGCGCATGGTAAGTGTGAAGTGGAACCATTGCTCATAATAAAGTGGCTAATTTCTTGCCTTTGTTTTCAGAAATTCACAGACACCACTGAATTGATTGCCAATGGAATCCAAAGCGAGTCTTCTGGCCGGCTTCCTGTTCTCCTCGGCATTACCCCAATACATTCGATCGATAATATCTCATCATCGACCTCAGAACTCCCCTCGGCGAATGACAGCTCCTACATACTCGAATTAAAAAATATCGGGGCAGGAGGAGCAAACATTTTTCAGCAGACTTTTGACGACCCACAGCTATCCAACTTATTCCAGCAGCTCGACCTTGCAAGTAGACTTCCTTCCACAAACCAATACGTCAATGGCCCCTCGGTCTCATGTTACCAAGCCACATTATCAATCAAAAGAAACTTTATCTGCTTGGAAGTAACAATACTTTGGCGGGACTCCTTGGAAATTCCAGACATTGTGCACCTTCGAGATCCAGTCTTGCATGTCTTCGGAAAATATGCCCTACGTGAAGCCTTTGAACTTCCTGGGAGTGTCTCCACGACACGTTCGCTTCGTGAAAAGTTACTTGGTCCTCCTCAGGCCTGGTCCCCTCAACGATTTTACGAGAGTGTTCACGTGCCTCAAAACACCGAAAAAGCGTCGACAGACATCAAATGTCCGAATATGGTCTGTGAACTGTTTCCCTTCCAGAAGAGAGCTGTTCGATGGCTCCTTCAGAGAGAAGGAATGGAGCTTCAGTCAAATGGAGATCTCACTCCCACCATAGTTCCCTCATCCTCCACTGGTGGCATTCCAGCATCCTTCCAGAAGATGGAAGATGCGGATGGACGGACCTGCTACTTTAGCCATCTTTTTATGATCATTGCCACGGATATCTCACAATGGGGAGATGATGCAGCAGATCATATTAAAGGTGGTATTCTCGCAGAGGAGATGGGATTAGGGAAAACTGTCGAAATTATCGCTCTCGTTAGCTTGAATAGACGCTCCATTCAGCTAAAGCTTGATTCTGACGGATTGAGAGAATCGGGGGCCACATTGATCATCACCCCGCCTGCAATCCTTGAGCAATGGAGACAAGAGTTCCAGCAACATGCCCCAGAGCTACGAGTGCATCACTATACAGGAATCAAACGTGTTCAAGAAGGCTCGGATGATTTAACGATCGAAGAACTTGCTGAATTTGATGTTGTGCTGACCACGTACAACGTCATTGCTCGGGAGGTCTATTACACTGATACAGCACCAAAGCGAAACCTGCGCCATCAGAAGAGATTTGAACCCCGCAAATCACCATTGGTCCGGATCTCATGGTGGCGGGTTTGCCTTGACGAAGCCCAAATGATTGAGAGTGGAGTCAGTAATGCGGCCAAGGTTGCCCGCTTGATTCCTAGGATCAATGCCTGGGCCGTCACGGGCACGCCGCTTCGACGTAATATTGATGATCTGTTTGGTCTTCTCTTATTCCTTCGATATTACCCATTCTGCAACTCTAATACATTGTGGACTCGGTTGTATTCCAGGTTTGGGCCAATTTTGGTGGATATCATTCAAAGAATTGCACTTCGGCATACTAAGGATCGTGTTCGGGACGAACTTCGTTTGCCACAACAGAAGAGAATTGTTATCACCACCCCGTTTACCGCTATTGAAGAACAACATTATGGCCAACTCTTCGAGGAAATGTGTGAACAGTGTGGGCTAAATGCAACAGGAACACCGCTTGATAATGACTGGAATCCAGAAGACCCGGGCACAGTTGAACGACTCCGTTCGTGGTTGACACGACTCCGCCAGACCTGTCTTCATCCTGAAGTCAGTGGCAGCAATCGACGTGCTTTGGGTGCTGGAAATGGACCACTTCGCACCGTTGATGAGGTACTTGAAGTTATGATTGAGAATACTGATACCTCAATACGCACTGAAGAGCGAAATCTTCTCCTATCCCAGCTCCGCCGAGGACAATTTTTAGAGAACGCTAAGCGTCGGAAGGAGGCCCTAGCTCTCTGGCAGGCAGCTTTGGAGTATTCTACCAGATTGGTTGAAGATAGCAGAGAACAGCTACGACTTCTAGAAGATGCCCTGAAAGGCACCTCGGCAGATCCATCAGAAGATTTGAGCGACGAGGAAATTGAAGAAGCAGATAAGAATAGTCGTATGGGCCAATGTCGACTGAGGCTGCGCGCTGCTCTCGAGGTTCAGCATATCGCTGTCTTTTTCACTGCAAACGCATACTACCAGATCAAAAGCGATCCCGATCTTACCCAGCCCGAGTCTGTGGACTTCCAATCGCTAGAGAAAAAAGAAGAGGAAGGCTACGAGGCGGCTAAAATCATCCGCAAAGAGATGTTGACCGAAATTTCCCAAAAGGTCGAACGATATCTGAAAATGATCAGGGTGAAAACGCACAAAAGACAGTTTGTTCAAATTCAAACGATAACTCCCCACCGGTACAACAAGGAACTCGACACATATCCGCTGCTCCAAAAATTCGACGACTTGTGCACGGCTTTGAACAAAAATGCTAAACAATACATCGAATGGCGAGATGTAATGATCAAGCTTGTTTCTCAGTCGCTTATTGACCAAGAAGAGGATGTCGAACTTGAGGGCAACGAGTATGAGCGATCGACCAAACATCAAGATGAGATGTACGTCTATATGGAAGCTCTGCGGACAGTCTACGCTGATCGCCATGATGCCCTCACCGGACAGACAAACATTCTCATCGCTCACGAGGCGAAGGCTGGTATCATTCAAGCACAGAAAGATGAAGGACCTTCTCCAAAGCTGTTTCTTTCCATAATGAATACTCGCAGTGAAATCATGCCCAATCCTGAATTAGGATCGCTTCGTAGCATTGTCAGTGAACTACGCAGCCTGGTGACCTCTCTTGATTGGCACGCGACTGGAGGAAGTACACGGGCTCGCGCTGAACTCGAATTGGTTACCGAGATTTTGAAAAGTGCTGGACAGATGATTGCCGAGCAGCTCAAAGTGTCGGCCAGCATGGAGAGGGAAGTTGAAATGTTTCGTGACACAATGAATGTCAGGTTGGAGTACTACCGACACCTACAGCAGATCTCGGACACAGTTGCACCTTATGACGATGAGAGTGCCGGGAAGCCTATGAATGAAGAACTTTTTGCTTCCAAGTTAAGCCAAGAACAAAAGCTCGAAACAAAAATATCTTCTTTGAAGTCCAAGAGGCGATACCTCATTCATCTTCGAGATGAGTCCGGCTCTGAAGAGTTGAACAGAATCTGCATCATCTGTCAATCAGGCTTCGAAATTGGTATGTATCATCTATTAACAACTTAAGAATCTCCCCGGTTTATTAATGCCCACTTTTCATCTAGGTGTCTTGACTGTTTGCGGTCACAAATACTGCACAGACTGCTTGCGAACCTGGTGGCAACATCATCGAAGCTGCCCGACTTGTAAAAAGTCCTTAAAACTCAGCGACTTTCATCAGATTACCTACAAGCCACAAGAATTGGTCGCTCAAGAGGAAGAATCAAGCATCAAGTTTGATCATGAACGCCATTCAAAGAATGCGATCTACAGTGACATCAGCTCTGGTCTTTTAAATGAGATCAAGAATATCGACCTAGATGGCTCATTCGGCACCAAGATCGATACTATTGCACGGCATATCATATGGCTTCGAGAGCATGATCCTGGAGCTAAGTCAATCATTTTTTCTCAGTACAAGAACTTCTTGGAGGTTTTAGAAAGGGCTCTCTATCGCTTCAAGATCGTCAGCAGCAGTATTGACCGCCCTGGTGGCATTGATAGCTTTAAAAAGGATCCTGCAGTAAGTCCATGCTGATATATGTGCTAATCTAACCAGTCTGGCTGACGGGTCTCCGCAGGTTGAATGTTTCTTGTTGCACGGGAAAGCGCAGTCATCAGGGTTGACATTGATTAATGCCACTCATGTCTTTTTGTGTGAACCTCTGATCAACACTGCGATTGAACTGCAAGCCATCGCTCGAGTACATCGAATCGGCCAACATCGCTCCACTACCGTTTGGATGTATCTTGTCTCCGGTACGGTGGAAGAGTCTATCTATGAGCTTTCTGTTGCTCGTCGACTAGCCCATATCATTGAAAAGGAGAAAAAGCAGACAAGTTCTCGCTCAACAATCTCTGGAGACTTTGACGAATCCTTGATTAATGATCTGACGGAAACGGCTATTGACTCTGCCAATTCCATGGAAATTCAAGATGCAGGTTCAACAAATTTGATGACAAATGGTTCATCAGGTGGAGAATTAGTTAAGAAGGATGATCTATGGCAGTGTCTTTTTGGAAACTCCATCCACAAAGAGGATCGCAATCAACATTCAGCTGATGCGGAGAGGAAAATCAGCAGGTTCTTGCGAGGCGAGGCTGCCGATCAAAGAAGAGACGAGACGAACTTACTATGATCGATCTTGACGACATGTATTTATTATACCTATTTATTTCCATTTAGCCAAATGCGGATTGCTATTTCCCACAGTATTCAATGTTGAGTAACCATCTTTAAATTCCATCCTCAATTTTTTGCCCGAACTACGTACATGAGTCAAGTGTACATTTATTCACTCACGTGCTCTTGAGTAGTTTGGTCTTTCTCACTGATCGTAGGTGGACTGGAGGGTTATTTGATTGGCTTCAATATTAGTAGGGATGTCGGTATTTGTATTTCAAATTACGCATGTATGAACACGTCAATGATGCTGTCACCAATCCAACCCATGCAAATCAGCCCTTACAAGTGGTCATGCGCCATTAGCCAAAAAGAATATCTACTACACAACATTAATACACCTACGCTCTCTGGAATAGCAAACAAGTATTTTCGAATTCCCCCTCTTTCCGACAACACTGGTACATAATTATAATCATATGTCCCGAGTCTTCGTTCTTTTGGCATGAACTAGGCCTCAATATATTCGTATTTCAAGGTCCACATCCCCTCCAAGATCAACAGAATGCCACGTTGAAAGAAATCCAACAAGCCTAGATTCGAGACAGAGACATGTTCTTTGTATCCCGATCTACACGAAGAAGTCTGCAGACTTCTCACAAAAGCCAATCTGCAGCAATTCGAATTCTACCCAACTGATGACCCTGGTGCTTGCGAAAAATCCTACAATACAAACATCATGGGCCGGTTTGTGTGTAGGACTAGCTCATGTCCCTCAAATGGCTGGTCGAGCAAAATGATTACGATCAGTATTCGACTTTACCCTGGGTCACGATACAACGCTAGGGTTTATTATCAGCGCTGCAAGCGCTGTGAGCTTCTCAGTCGGCCGGAATTGGATGACTCTTACGCCGACCGAGTTGCTTATCGAATCAAGAAGTGGAGTGGATTGCCTATGGAGGCAAAACCTCGGTTGAGGAAGTTGAGCAAGGGTCCACATAATAGCAGGTTATGTGAAGGGTGTAAGGATGGACAATGCAAAGAGCTTAATTGATGGCTCGTCTCTCTCTTTTTTGGGGGGGTTTTTTTCCCTTGCTGTTTCTATCGAGAACTTCTTCAAATGTTGCTCGTGTTACCTTCATTTAATTCAACATTGAATGGTTTATTCCCAGACTATGTGGATTTTACTCTTGAGTGCATGTAAGCTGATACTAGAATACAAAAAGGTTTGACATTCAAGACCTGCAATAAATATCCCACAGACCGGAGCTTCCAAGCCAGTCTAAAAATACTTCGTTCAAGCCCTGCCGCAGCAACTCATCGCCCATGTAAAACTTCCGTGGCTTAGTCCACAGATGAGTACCAAGTGTGCTCTGTAGCGGATTCTTGATTCGAATGATCTCAATGGACTTTTGAAGATCCATCCAATATACACTCTCCGGCATCCAACCTCGCTCTTGATCCGTCAAGGATGCGAGACTCTCAAACTCTGGCAATTCCTGAACGGTCTCCCAAATCCGAAAGACATCATAATAGGCTGCTTTGCCGTATTTCTTCAGGATCCGCTCTTTGTACTCCGGAGAGACCATCTGGCGAGAAGTTCGGTGCAAATACTCAATCTGCTGATTTATAATATTTTGCAATTCTTCTCTTTGAAAAGCAGAGCTTGATTCATTCTCGGCCTTGTCGAGATAATAACTAATTTCATCTCGTAGCTTTCGCAGGCGATAGCGAGTCCATTCGGGGTAGAGCGATCCGAGATCTGCATAAGGCCGGATGTTGGTGATGTAGCTTGAGTCGTATGTGTTTGGAATCTTTGACCGATAGGAGGTGATGGTAGAAATACGTTCTTTGACTCCCTTAGCTCGAGCTGCCAGGTGCTGGACTTCTCCTCCTTGCAGCATTACTGCGTGTCCGATTTGTGGACCCTCGACCTGTATGAAATTCAATTTGACTGTTTTTTTCCCCTCTACTAGTGAAACTGAGATTTGGACGAATACCTTTTGGGATTTGCCATCTCCTCTTTTGATGTAAGTTTCTCCACCGACCATGCCATTAGTCTCGCTTAGCATGAGCACACAGACATAAGGATAAGAGTCATAGCTTGTATAACATCAGTGCCGTCTCTCTGAGTCATATAGATGAGGGAGGGGGGATTTTAGAGACTTACTGCCAGGGTATAATAGATGTTTCATCTTTTAGAGGATCATAAGCCCGTTCAGCCGGACTCAACTCCACTTTCTCTACTGACGGCTCGACTTTCAGGTTGCTTACCATCTCTGCAATCGTGGCTCCCTCAGCCTGAATATTTGTATGTCCAATCTCCGTGGGCATGACCACCTCTAAAGGCACCCCAGAAGCGTCAGATACTATTCTCATTGTCTCGGGGTGAGTCCAAAAATCTCTAATAAATGAAGAGTGTTTGACTGCGTCTCGAAGAACCAGTGTACCCGGAAAAGGCGAACTTGCGCACTTTTCAATCACATTCTGTTGAAACAATGCCTTTCGATAGGCTCTCACGCCTTGTGGTGACAGTAATGGGAAGGGTACTGTTCCTGCAATAGGGGTTGCGGTTTCACTTTTGCTCAAGAGCAAATCTTGCATCGTGATTTTCTTTTCAGGTGGCACGTAGTTGATATGGATCTATTTAGGGTGGGGTTTTAGCACAGATATGTCGATTCAACTGAAATGGAAGCCATAACTAGAATATACCTACTGTAGGGTTGAATGGCTCCTCCTTGACAAGATCTAGGCCCGGCTCACTCAAGTTGAAAGAAGCCATCATAGTGACCATGAATTTTGTTTTGGTTGCCAGTATCTTACTTTTCGGAAGCAGCTTGAGTCAATAGATGCGGAGGAGTCATCGGTGGGGGGTAACAAGAAATATCTGAAGGGATCCGTGCTACCGAAAGGTTTATACTAGATCTTTTTATTCACGTAACGCGTTTGAAGAGTCACGCGCTATTCCCATCCTAGTAACTTGGTCCCGCCATATCACAAGGGATCGCATCTCCATTTCCAGCTACTTAAATGCCGGATCACATTATTTGATTTAGTAGCATCTTTTCAGAAGTACTATGCACCTGGGCTTTTCATGTGTCACTCAGTGGCTCGCATCAATGTTCGAATGCCTTTAAGTATCAAATACATACATATACAGTGGTATGTAGTCGCGTACATATCGGCACTCGCGACCTCAGAAAATGTATGTCTTGACTATTATCTTTCCTCTTCGGTAAGGAGAAGCAGCGATTTAACCCGACAAATATTGACAATATTGAAGTTGGATACAAGATTTTCGGTGTAATTTTGAATTTGTTCTCCCCATCACATATGAGTCTTGTAAGACGGTGAATCATGGTAAAATGAAGCACTTGAGGTAACTGGCAAGGCTATTAAGCAAACACAACAAACACAACAAACACTGTCAAATCTCACCAGCTCGACTCGAACTGTTTTCGTTTCTCTCTTTTGTTTTCCTCTATATCTACCAAGAGCACTTGGAAGCCTTTGAAATCGAAGGACATAGAGCTAGACCAACACTTCTACTGCAATGTTTCCAACACTTACGTCCAACATCCCAGAATTTTGATATTTCTATCCGCTGACAATGTCACCTTTTTCAATCAGGACTTACATGGCTTTTCGAACTAACTCGAGTCTATAACCTCACGAAATGCCTGATTGATTCCCCGTGGATTCTATAACCAAAAAGGATGCGATTTATATTAGAATAGGTCCAGAAGCTTCATACTATAGTGTATGTACATACTTCAAAAGGTAGG
Organism: Penicillium verhagenii; assembly: GCF_028828195.1. Classification (NCBI taxonomy): domain Eukaryota; kingdom Fungi; phylum Ascomycota; class Eurotiomycetes; order Eurotiales; family Aspergillaceae; genus Penicillium; species Penicillium verhagenii. The sequence goes on along the minus strand of NW_026643166.1, from coordinate 101,048 downwards.
TAGACCATCTTGGCGAGACTCATGATCCTCCGGTGATAGACTTAGATCTCTCGCGATTTAGGTATATGTCTGTTTTTGATCCATGAGTTATAAAGCCACAACTGCCTCGAAAAGGAAATTTCAAGGAGGATATCCGCTGGAAGTGAATAGCATTCGATGGATCCATTATGCTACGCGTATGCGTACGCTTGTCACTTGTCAAATTATCCTCTGGTCTGAGCGCGACAATTGAAAACTGCATGTGCGATGTTTATGGCCAATTCAATGTTGATTTTTTGTTCGAAATCGCATCAAGGGTGGATAAGGTACTGCAGGCAAACACTGTCAGGTTTCCCACTCAGCCCAACGCGTCCCTTGTCTTTCTTACTTTTTCACTTCTCACACTTCCCAAGCTTCTCCCCCACTCCTCTTCCCCCGTCCCTTTCTCCCCTTCAATCTTGCTCTACCCACGGAAGTCAAATATCTCTTTGCCCATCATGTTGACTTTGGAGGAGCGTTGGGCTATCGGTGACAGGGCTCCGTTGCCGAAAGTAGCAAATAGCCTTCAATCGGGCTGTGCCGTTTGTGGCGAGGAGAAAAACATTAGGACATGCTCTGCTTGTTACGTCGTTTCTTACTGCGGCCCAGACCACCAGCGTGCCCATCGCCGTACACACCGATTTGTCTGTGATGCAGTGAAAAACGAGAAATTAGCTCTTCAATCTGCCGAAGCTCATGCACAGGCAAATACGACAAATACGAGAGGATTCCACTCTGGAGCTAATTTGCTCCCCTTGATGCAACTCCCGGATCCTGCTATGCTTCAACTCTTCCAGGCCTATCATCAGTCTTCTTTGACCGTGTTTCTGCGACGAATCAATACTGTCAAATCCGTTCAAGCGCAAAAGGGGCACTTCCAGCGCTGCAACGCCTTACTCTTCGCAAACTCGCTGGACTTTCATTGTGCTGCCCTCGAAGCTACTGCTAGACTTGGTCAAGATCAAGAGCTTTACGACTCTATCAAGGCTTTATGCATCTTCCAAATGATAGATGGAACTTTTCACCATGAGAATGTCTTGGAATCTATCGATTTCATGATCCAGCCCACCGACAGTTTTTGGTACCACAGAATCCTCGACTTGCTCGTGCTCATGACATTCTTCAAAGTGAAGTTGCTGCTCGATTTGATGCGCCTTGATGTAGCAAGAACGGCACTGGGCTCCAAGTTTCCACGAGAAGTCCTCGATATGGTTCTTCTGAATATCCCAGAAAGCCGCACGGTTACTACCAATCGTGGGATCATGAACAGCACAGACCTCATAGCAGAGATTACTACGATAGCCGCCCAAGTTGACCTCTTGCTCGCTGAAGTGAACGACCGAAACCCGCGTTTTTGGAACAAGTTGGCTTTGCACAATCCTAACAACTCTCTTGTTGAAAGACCCACGCAACAAGAATTGTCGAACCATAGCCTGGCGCAAGCTAAAGATTTGTTCCTGTGCCATGTCTACTGCTGGTTTGAAACCCCTGGGGCCATTGCCTTGCTCCGGCGGAAGCGTGGTTTTTGAGCTTGATTTCACAAGACGGTGAATAACTGCCCGACTTTGTGATAGATAGAATTCTTTCGCCTCTCTTTCGATATGTTTCAGAATACTCAGGATCTTCTCTTTCCATTTGAAATCCAATCAAGCTTCACATCCTCGTGGATGTCACATCAAATCTTGGAAGTAACCGGGTGGTCTTGAAAAGAAAACCAATAATTAGAATCGAATTGTAGTTGTCAAAATATCCAAATCCGCCTTAGCTATAGGGTGTCCAACTCAGCAGTGGATTACGTTACATGTGCATTCTAATTTCTGACTAATCCCAACCCCAAGTCACAAGTGTTATCCCCAGCAGCCCAGGCCAAGTCAGTTGACGTGTGTATGGTTGCCTGTGGAAAGTTCCGGAAGAAAACAATATTAAATATTCGTGAAATTAATTTGTTCAACTCGGCCAGAGTCGATGCCAGCTTATTTCATTTCATAACTTCGATTTTTTCTCACCATGGCGGACTCTCAGAGCCCCGAGGCTCGCGAGTTGAGTCTGATAGGCAAAGTGGAATTTCGAATCGCCATGGCAGATACCGATGAGAAGCTCCAATCGCTACTCCAGATCTACCTGCCGCCATTGCTACTGAAATTGTCATCTGACAGTGTGGCGGTTCGCAACAAAGTGATCGCCGTGTGCCAGCATGTCAACACTCGGGTGAAAGCCCCCACCATTCAACTTCCGGTCGCAGCGCTACTGAAGCAATTTAAAGAACAAAAGTCTCAATTGGTTAGGCATTTTGACCTGATTTATGCTCAACAAGGAATCGACCGACTGGGCTCCGATGCTAGAGTCGAGATCCTATTGCCCTTGCTACAGGGAATTGCCGAGATCGGAACATCAGTTACCCAGGGTGCTATTGTGTTCAATCTGGTACTGCGGCTCTTACCTCTTTTCAAGATACCATCAAAGGGCAGCGATGAGGACCAAAAGCTGAAACAACGCCTAGGTCTATTAGACCAAGATTCCCAGTTCTTATCTTTCTGGTTAGGGAAGCTCCTCATTCTTTCCCCCGCGATCTCAGGGGCTTCAACATGCCCAGGACTTTCCACAGAAGAGTATACTTTTCTGACCAAGGGCGCAACTGCGGAAGAAACATGGAACCCTGCTACCCCTGGAGGCTTGAACCTGACCGAGACCAAAGTTATCGCTCTCCGCTTCCTCGGAAGTGGGGCGTTTGCGGATTCTCAACGTTTCCTGCCTTCGCTGATCGCCTCGGCGGACGCAAACTCCCGCCTTGCTGATCTGGGTGACGAGACTCTCAAGAGATTTGCTGTCGATCTTGAAGATTCGACGGTCGTCCAGCAACTGTATGACCTGTATTTTGGTGCACAGGGGGCACCACCTGTGCGCGCTCCACTTCAAGTGAAAGCTTTGGTGTTTTTAGGCAAATCTATCAAAGCTACTGAAGATACCCAGCGGATCTATAAACTCATTGAAGACGGACTCCTTTCAGACGCTGCGAGGTCCGCTCAAGGACTCCAGGCGTCAAAATTAAGAACTCAAATTTTCACATTTACCACTTGGGTGGTCCGCATGGGATCCCCAACGGATCTTAAACAAATTGCACCAAAGTTGATTGCTGGATTAAAGGATTTCATTCAGTCCCAGACATGGCCCAGCCCAAGTGCCAGCGGACAGAGACTACCTGCCACGGATTTGAGCCTCCGAGGCCTTGCCTACGAAAGCATTGGCATCCTTGTTCCCAAGGTGGACTTTCACATGCAAGGTGAAGCTGTCGAAAATTTTGAATTTGATTTGGTCAGATGGCTCTTTACTTCACTCAGCGCGGACGATTCGAGCCCACAGATATTCGTTAGTATTGACCAGGCACTTGGAAGTATCCTGAACTCTTCCTTGAATAGTCATGATCAAGGCTTCCAGAATCAATTGCGCCCTTTCCTTGTCCAGCAGATGAGCTTACACCCTGGAGACGTTCACCCCGAAACCGGATTTACGGTTGTCCGAGGCGTGCAGTATGCTGCTGTACGGTTTGCGAATCGTTTTCTGCCATTCAATGATGTTATTGCTCGTTGGGTTGATTTGATGGCCATTGCGAGAGGCTCCGAAAGACAACAAGAGATTGTGGAGGAAGGCAAGAAAGGTCTTCATCCATACTGGTTCCGACTCCTCAATCCAACCAAAGATCAAAAATGGACCGCCGCTAATACCGCTCCGAAGCGAGATGAGTCCTGGTTTGAATTCCCAACTTTTGCTGAAGCTACTCGTTTTCTGCTTGCCGCTGAAGAGCAGGATGTCACCGTGGCTGTCCAGGCTTTTTCTACGCCAAAACTTCTAACGGGCCCCTACAAACATGCGTTTGCGCCTGCTTTTTCATTTCTTCGCAACGCCTTGCTCTGTGAAGCTTTCTCGGCAGCCGGGATTGCGACTGATCTGGACGAGGATTGGGATTATAAGCTTGAGGTTCAGCTCTCCACCAGCGAAGATGCGCGATCTGCTGTCCAACAATACATCCGCAGTAGTGCGAAAGAGCCCGTCTTTACGTTTTTGTCCGGTATGCTTGATGGGCTTGTCAGAGAGGACCTAACAAATCTACGACAATGCGGCGTCCATTTTGTGGAAATTTGTTCTTTAACCCCTAATGATGTTGTCGCAAAATTGCTTTCCCGGACGAAGTCTTTGATCAAGCCCATCTTCGGCAACAATCAAGATATTCAGGAACTAGCAGCTCGCTCGTTCGGAATTCTTGCGTCGCATCCTTCCCTTGCTGATGAAGAGCTGAGAGGGTTTGTGACACAATTGACCAGTACTATCGAGTCATGGAACACGGCTATCGGCCAAACTGCTCTTCGAGTCCGAGGAGCAGTTGTAGCAATGTCTTATCTTCTAAGCCGCCTTGCCTATCGTGGCCTTCTCAATAAGATCCCCGAAAATCAGGTCAAACATTTCATCGAAACAGTTCTGGACATTGTTGATGTCTCGCGTGATACCCTTCTTCAGCGAACCGCAGAGATGTCTCTCGGTAAGCTGGGTTTGTCGGGTATCTTATCTGTGCAAACGCTGCCAGATGATGGCTGGAGGAAAGTTCAACAGAGACTCTCAAAGGATGCCAAGTCAGAAAATGATACGCCCATCAGTGCCCTGGGCCTTGTGGCATTGACATTTGCTCGAGAGCCCTCGGCTTCTTCGCTTCTTCGTGATTATCTGGATTCGCTGTATAGTTTGCATGAAATCAAGAGTTCGGAGGTTCAATTTACAGTGGGCGAGGCGTTAAGTAACGTTGCGGTCGGGTGGGCTTCCCGGGCTCTGGTACAGGAATTTGATGTGGATTCAGAGTTCCCAGAGTCCGACGTACCGCGAACGGTGTTTGCTGACGTGTGTGACAAAGTGATCACCAACTGCGTGGCGCCCAAGCCATCTCTTCGGAAGGCGTCCGCCATCTGGCTGCTTTCGCTCGTCAAAAATTGCGGGCACCTGTCAGAGATGCAGGAACGCCTACGCAAATGTCAAGCCACATTCGCTAGTCTTCTTGGGAACCGGGACGAAGTAGTACAAGAGACCGGTGCACATGGACTGAGTCTGGTCTACGAGATTGGTGACCAGGCTCTGAAAGATGATCTGGTCCGTGATCTTGTGGACTCATTCACGGCAACGGGCCCCAATCTCCGGGGTGGCAATGTCACAGCGGACACTCAGTTGTTTGAGCCGGGTGCTCTGCCAACGGGCGAGGGTTCATCTGTCAATACCTACAAGGACATTATGAGCCTGGCTGCCGAAGCGGGCGATCCTACCCTTGTATATCGATTCATGTCAATGGCCTCCAATAATGCCCTTTGGACAAATCGGGCAGCCTTCGGTCGGTTCGGAATCAGCACCATCTTCTCCGACTCCAGTGTCAACGGTTATCTGGCGCAAAACCCTAAAATCTACCCCAAACTTTTCCGATACCGCTTTGATCCTAACCCAAATGTACAGCGGTCTATGAACACCATCTGGCAAGCCCTTGTCAAGGACCCCACCGTTGTGATCGACACTCACTTTGATTCAATTGTCAAGGATCTCCTAAAAAGCATGCTCCAAGGGCGCGAGTGGCGTGTTCGACAAGCAAGCTGTGCCGCCGTTGCGGATCTAATTCAAGGCCGCCGTCCGGAAGTGTATGCTGAATATCTCGACGAGATCTTCAGCAATGCATTCAAGCTTTTGGATGATATCAAGGAGTCTGTACGAGTTGCTGCCCTCAAGCTCTGTCAGACCATCACCAACTCCGTGATCCGCACGCTAGAGACAAGCGGCACGGAAAAGCGCGCAGGCGCGCTCCTCGGCAGTGCCATTCCGTTCCTTCTAAGTGACAAGGGGCTTGATTCTAGTGTGGAGGATGTACGGGGGTATGCCATCGGTGCTCTTGTTCAGATTATTAAGAAGAGCTCTGGCACACACCTCCATCCATACGTCCCCGGCATTCTTGAAAAATTCTTAACCTCGCTCAGTTCTCTTGAGCCACAGGCCGTTAACTACGTTCATCTCAACGCCGACAAATATGGACTTACGGGTCAAGAAATTGACAAGATGCGCCTCTCGAGTATTCGGACATCGCCGATGATGGAAGTCATCGAGCGATACTTGATTGACCACTTGGATGAGAGCAATTTGCAGGATCTGGCCCCTAAACTAGAAGAAGTTCTCCGCTCTGCCGTGGGTCTTCCATCCAAAGTGGGTTGCAGCCGCGTCCTAGTCCTGCTGAGCATGAAGACCCTTCTCTTCCGCCCCTACGCCGACCGATTTATTCAAGTCCTTTGCAAGTACGTGGTGGATCGAAATGAAACAGTGAGCGCGTCATACTGTACCTCCCTCGGCTATCTTATGCGACTCGCATCCGACGAGCGGGTCCTGAAGACCATTGAATACGCCAAGACCCTCTATTTGGGTGCAGATGATGCCACCAGCCGAACGGTGGCTGCCGAAATTCTGTATTCCTCGTCCAAACTTTCAAACGACCGTTTCATGGCGTTCGCTACGGCTGCACTCCCATTTGTGTTTGTATGCAAGCATGATGCAGACGAGCATGTGAAAGAGGAGTTTGAAAAGACGTGGCAAGACAATGTGGGTGGCTCTCGCGCAGTAGCCTTGTACCTTCGGGAGATCGTCAGCCTCGTATCCGACAACCTGGATTCGGCGCGGTGGGCCATCAAGCATACAGCAGCACGTGCCATGGCACAGGCAGTGCTTGCACTAGAGGTGGAGATTGATCTCCCAACGGCACAATTGGTCTGGCCCGTACTAGAGAAGGCATTGGCGGGGAAGACTTGGGAAGGGAAAGAAGTGGTTTTGACAGCACTGGTTAAATTTGCCCGTCAGGGACAAGCGCTATGGACGGAGCGGCCGGACCAAGGCGAGCTGATGAAGGTGAGAAATAAGTCTTTTTTCTTTTCTTTTCCGTTTTTTTTTTTTTAATAAAAAAAAAAAGGAAAAAATTAAAAAATTAAATAAAAAGAAAAGGAGAAAAGAAGCTAACGAAAAACTGGGGGAGGTCAGACCATAGCCATCCGCGAAGCGAAGCGAGCCAACTCCGCGTATCGGCCGCATGGGTTACGGGCGCTGGGTGAGATTTCCTTGGTTCGGGACAGCGATTTTATGCCCCAAGTGCTTCAGATTGTACCCCCCGTGGTTGAGGAATTCGAGGACGGGATGGAGATAGATTCCGGGAATGGGCCAGACTCGAACGACACCCTTGCGGCGTGTGTGCAGTGCCTCCTGCAATGTCTAAACCCCGCTACGGCCGGTTCGGGCGAAGGTCAGTTGCCCTATGGGAACCCCCTAGCGTCGGCCCAGCTAAGCCTAACCACAGTGCTGGGAGGATACATACAACAGGTGATCGGTCCGTTGGACCAGGCCCTGACCCACGGGGGACGACAGGTCGTCAGCACGGTCTACCAGGAGCTCCAAGCGTTCTTTCTCCGAATTGATCGGTGGACGGGGCCCGGTGAACAGGTGTTGGCGGGCCCGATGAGCGATCTAGCAAAATTGCTTGCCCAAGACCGGAACGCAGTTGAAGTGGTCCGCAAGGGTCGTGCAGAAGCCATTTTGGCGTACCTGAAACTGCGACCTGTAGTGCGTGACGTGCCAGCCAATTTCGGTGACATGCTTCAGGTGTGGAGAACAAGCGAACGATCGAATACGGTCCAACGCATACTCGATGAGGCCCAGGCGCACATCTCGTAGATATTTCGGACAATCTGGTTTACATTTTGTTGGAAACCTTGGGTACCATGGGTGGAGAACTAGGGAACCACTAGCTTTGTTTTTTGTGTTTTTTTTTTCTTTCTTTTAGGGATGTTTTCATGAGTATAGAAATTTTGTTAGTGGGGATTTGGGTTTGTGTTTTCTTTTAGCTATAGTTAAGAGATGATGTGATCACTTAATCATTTATTTTTTTATTTTTAGGGAGAACTCTTTCTTCTCAACTCCAAGCGAAGAGAAAAAGGAAAAAAATAAATAAAAATAAAAAACCACGTGGTGAATGGTGGATCGACCGTGGATCCCTAGTATTCTTGTTTTTTTTTGGTTTTTTTTTTTTTTTACTTGGGGATTTCTTACGGACGTCAGTATATCTGGGTTATCTTGGTTTCGTCGACATCCGAGACCCAAGGATTCGATCCGATGTGCAAGAAAAGTGGAGAAGAGAAAGAAAAAGGTCAGACGGATTCGATCATTACCTCCGATAACATCGCGGGGCCCAGTCAAAAAGTAGAAGGAGAGTGCGAATCATGTTTCTGCACCTGGGGAGCTAGTGAGAACGCCACTCGCTTAACCTTCGGGCATGTCCGTGGCAAGATCAGGAAGCTTTAAAGCCCGCAGGCTGCAGATGCAGAGGGATTACCACTAGGCTCAAAGGGGAGATGGATGGACAGGGTAAAGGAAGAAAACGTTTGGACGTTGGCAAATCCCACTGAACCGCCGATCTTTTTCTCCTAGGGACCACTTTTTTCCTGGTAGAAATTTCTATATATAAGTTAAAATCTACGAAGTAGGTAATGAGAAATGAGCTAAAATGAATCTTGGGGATTTTTTTTTTGCTTTCGTTTAAATCGTTTCTGATCTCCCCAGGTTTAGGCATCTTATCATCTGATCTGATCAGCTGATGTTTGAAGTTCGTGTATCATTCAGGTAATGGCGGTTAAAATGCTGTAGAATGGAGTCGATGGAATTAAATGCGTAAATGCGTACAAGCTGTGTAATCTTAGAAGAAAAAAAAGTATTTGAGTTAAAAGTGAAATCTGATTATTTGATCAAACGGATTCTTCAAACATGTTCTTTCCCATATCTGGAATCCGTATGTTAATTATGTTAATACGATATCGGGATCGTGATGCTTATGATCGGATCTTGATTGGCGGGAACCCATATTTTGGTTAAGAGAAGGAGCAGGACATTCCGATGGGAATATTTCATCAATACCACGAATACCACCCCTGAACGGGCAAGGGGGAAGTTTTTTCCCTTTTTTCTCTGTTTTTTTCTTCTCTCTCTGGTTTTGTTTTGTTTTGTTTTGTTTTTCTCTGGCCTTCTTGTCCCTTCAGCCCAGAGGCCGAGAGTCTAGACGGGTCTAGACTCTTTAGGTTCTTGTGTGTATCAATACCTCTCATGTACACCAATGTTTACCCTTGAATACCCTTTTTTACCCTTTTTTAGTCTTTTTTACAGTTTTTTACAGTTGTTCTTACCCTTTTTGCTCTTAGCCTCATTTTCTCGCTTCCCCGCCATTACTGTTCTTGTTTTCATCCGGAGCTTTTTCTCTCGGATCCGGTATTATCGGTAATCCCATGGTTCTCTTGTTTTGACGTGTTCCTCAGCCAGCCTCAATTAGAGAAATAAAGAGATAATATAATCAAAAGATTTCAAATACCAACTTCTCAAATCCCGGACCACTAACACTAGCTTACCTTTTTTTTATTTTTTTTTTATATACTGGATTCTTTTGTTTTCTTTTTTATTTTTTTCCCACATGGTTGGCACCTGCATGCCATCTTGACTACTTTGGGTCATTTTGTTCTTTTTCCCTCTTTTTTTTTCTTGATTACTCTCCTAACATTTAACCCTTTGTATTTTGCTCGCACTTTGTCCCGGACGAACCGGATCGTAATTCCCTTAGCCCTTTTCCCCGATCTGTGACATGTTTTCTTTTTTTTTACTATTTTTGTTTAATTCTATAATTCTATAATTCTATATTTCTCTAATTCTCTAATTCTATAATTCTCTAATGATTTTGGTTTTTCGTCCAAGCCCTACTTCACCCCCAATTCCTAAATTCCATTCCCTTCTCTCCCAACCCATTCCCCCTTTCCTTTTCGGTACTTGCAGAGGCAGATTCCACAGGTTCCCGCCACCCGTCAAGCCAGATAGGAACAGGGCTGCGCCATCTAATGCGTCCGTGATGCACCAACCCACCGGTTCCTCTTCCTCGTGATGTGAGAACCTACATAACCCTTCATCCCCCCAAGCCTTTTTTTCTCTTCCTTTCCCCAGTATCAATTTACTTCACCTCTTTTTTTTTATTCGACACTTTCCTTTCCTCTTCACATCTCTCTCTGTCCAACTATTTATATTTTCCAATTCCTTCCAACTTCCGAAGCTTCCCAATTGGTGTTCCTTTCCCCGCAATTGGCGATCGTCGCTATTCGTCCTACGTTTCACCATCTACACTCGTATGTGTTGCAATCCCGTCCGCTGCTGCTTCCACATAAACTAATTGGCCTAGGGCCTCTCAGTCAGCCTTATGACGGTCACAAGCCTGGTCATGCAAAACCGTCGAGGCCATGCCTCGAACAGACCTCTCCGATTACCCATAATTGCTCCCAAGGAAGAGATTATCGGAAAACCCGAAAAGAGCTTGGTTGCTCCCCCGCGCATACGTTTGCCTCCACGATCAAGAACCGGTTGTTGGTATGTTTTTTTGTTTCTTTCCTCTTTAAGCTCCAGCGATCTACAATCTATCGTACCCAACACAAAAAAAAAAAAAAAAAAAAGTACCAACCCGCTAACTAAATCTCTCCAGGACATGTCGGGTGAGTCACCTTGGGAATTCTTTTTCCTTCAAATTAAAAAAAAATCAGTCAAATTAATGAGACAATTTGGTCATTTTACAGAGTCGCAAAGGTAAGGGCTTCCCTCAAATCTCCCTGAAGAATTATGGCTAACATTCCTTTGCAGTCAAATGTGATGAGGGACATCCACAATGCAATGTAGGCATTCCTCGGCTCGATCTGCCCAATTTCCTTTCCTTTCCCTCCCCGCTAAACTAATGATTCCTTCAGCAATGTACTCGACTTGGCCATATTTGTGACTACCGGCCTCGCCTGGCCTTTCGCGATGATACTCCCCGCATCATGGGCCGAATGGCCGATGTGAAAACTGAAGGCAATCACATCTGGGATCGTAAGCCTTCTCTACATTGCTTTTCTCCAACCCTCATCTGACTAATGGTCGATGTGTAGTTTCATCACCAAGCCCCATGGAGGACAATCGATCCGATTACTTTTCACCAAGGGATTCTCTCCCCGCCTTTGCTTTACTGACCTCGGATGAGGACCGAGAGAAGAAAGCTGAAGCGTCCAGCCCGGGTACCTACCATGTGGTCGTGGTTCCAGACAGCTTCTCCACCCTCCCAGAATATGCAGATGACTTGACAGAGAAGCCCATCGTGACCAGTACTGAAATCACTAGCTCTGTCGCCAGTAGTCCAACGGGACATGTTCCAACCAGAAATTCACAAGACCCCAATGTGGTTATCTTGAAGACATTTGAGGACGTTGCCCGACGATCTCCTTCGGCTGGGAGAATGTCCAGGATTTCCCCCACCTCGGAAATTTCAGATCCTTTCTGTGCTCTCTCTTTGTCCCCCATTCTTGGCTCTCTTCCTTCTCCGATTTTGGGAGATGAGAAACTGTCCTTTTTTGATGCCTACCTGGACCAAGAAAGTCAAGACAACGCCCTCTTTTCGCATTTCCGCCATGTTGTTTGGAAGCAATTATTTCCACACGATCGTGGACAGGACGACTCATTTGGACTCGAGAGTAGTGGTATGACATTAAGTGTGGATTATATTGAGCGGGAGGCTGCTCTCTTTCCACCGGTGAGTTTTTTTCTTTTTTCTTTTTTTCTTCTTCTTCTTCTTCTTCTTCTTCTTCTTCTTCTTCTTCTTCTTCTTCTTCTTCTTCTTCTCCCCCTCTCCTTCCATTAATCGTTTGGTATGCTAACATTGGTCTCTTCTTCAGCTTTCCCATGCCATTATGGCCATCTCGGCTCTCAGTCTCTCACACAGTGGCACTGGCCAGAATGTCGACGCGCTGCACCACTACCAGCAAGCCTTTCCTTCTCTTCAGACTAGCCTCCGCAACAGCGATGACCTCGTCTCTGATGGGCTCTTCCTTACTCATTTCTTACTCTTGATCTACGAGGTAAATGACCCTTTCTTATATATACAGCTATTCAATGGTCCGAACATTATGTATTGACTTTTTTTTTCCCCTCTGCAGGTGGCCGCCGCTGAGCCTCATGGCTCCAACCTCTGGGCCCATCACATTTCTCGTTTACTTCACATCTCTTTTCTTCGTCGTAATCATTTTGGCCGAGAACCTCACCCATTCATCATCTGGTGGATCTGTCACATCGACCTGTACGCTTTGTTAAGCGGGGCTGGAGAAGGAGAGTTTGTGCGGGCCATGATCGATCACCAAATGCTTCCGGGCTCAGAGTGTCTCCTCTATCCTGCCGTTGCAGAAGGCTTCAGTGTCATTTACCCCGACGAACATGACAGCTTACCCGTCATGATGCGCCTCTACTCCGATACATTCAGACTAGCCACCCAGCTGGGTTTCCTCGCCGCCCAGCTCCGTCGAGAAAAGCAAACCTTGCCCATCTCCGAATTCGATCAGCGCACAAAAGAAGTCCGGAACTTGCGTCAGTCATTTGGCCGCCTTTGGGAAGCCTCTGACGTGGCTTGGTATCATCAGCGCCAAGAAACCCTTCCGCGCCGATCTCAGGAAATCCTACAGCAGTCCGCTACCCTTTTCCATGTTTGCCAGCTTTTCTCTTACAGCAGCATGTGGTCTGGTCAACGGTTAGAATCGGAGTTTAGCCCCGATGGAGAAATTGATCACCATGCCTCGGAGATTTTGCGCATTGCGGAGCAGACAACGAATACTCGCCGTGCTGATCGACACTTCTTGGTTTTCCCACTTTTCCTTGCCGGTGCCTCGGCATCTGCTAGTGGTCTCAAGATGATGGCTATGGAGTTGATGACCAGCATGGAGGACGAGGAAGATGGCATGGGTCGTAATGCGGCTACGACCCGAGCTATCTTGCAAACTGTTTACGAGCGACAATTAGAGCGCCTCATGCGAGTTGGGCACACTTTGGATGTGGACTGGGCGGACCTGATGGTTCAAGAAGGGCTACAAATGGTGAACTTTGGTTTTTAAGTTCTGGCCGATGAACCCTTTAGTATTATCTCTCTCTGTTTTCTTTTTCTTTTCTTTTTTTGAGGTCTTTTTTGGGGGAAACTGGCGCAAATCTTGTGGGCATACCAGGGTGGGCACTGTACTTGTTGATTGGTATCTTTTGCGCTGTATTCTCTCTCTCTCTCTTGCATGATTGATGATCGATGTATGTTTATGTATCTAATGTCACTATATACGTTTTGGGATTTTACCAAAGTTTTCTGATTCTTGTTTCATTATTAAACTCTCCAATCTTGTAGTTGACATTTGATTGAACTAACATTGTATTTTTTTTTAGTCAGCTTCGACAGCACATGTGCAATCATACATGTGGCTTATAGCATAGAGTTTTTTGTCACTTGCATCAGCGTCTCGCCTCTATGTAAGCGCCCAAGCCATTTACGGTCGTTTCTTTTCTTTGAGTAACATATGTGCTTTTTTTTTGTCGTTTATTATTAACATTTTAGGTAGTAGAGACCGAGCATGAGGGCGCATCGGATAGTCGTCACCCCAGCCAGCCACAGGGACAGGTTCATGCCCAACGCCACTAAATTAAGAAAATTGGTGGAACAGGGGTAAAGATTACTAGTGATAAGCCTTCTTGGCATCGATGGAAGCTTGGTGGTTACGAGAGTCAACTTTCCAAAAAAGAAGAAAAAATTCTTTCTTTAAAAAGAGTAAAAAAAAAAAAAAAAAGGGTCGGTGAACAGAGAACAGACAACATGCGCCACCGTATCGTAATAATCATGAGAAATAAACAACAAAGCCATAGAAACCGGAAATACATGCTATGCGTAAAGAACATTACATACGTAATCAGGTATCACACCCCCTATCCGGTTGGGTCTCCCCCTGGAACACATAAGCCAATGCGCCAGAAGTAGTCCCGGTGTGCATGGAAGAGCTCCCACAGGCGGTATCGGGCCGGTATAAGAGACCAGTCCCAATGAAGAGGATAGAGAGGAGCTGTTGCATCATGAGAGGCACAGTCCCCTAATTCAACCCGATCTCTCTGCGTCCCTAGGACAAATTGGTGCCTTGGGTCTGAGCCTGATGGCCCCGTATATGAAGGACACGGATCCAACCGGGTACTAAAAACATCAAGGGGGATATTGACATCCCGATACATATCCAATAGAAGGGCGCCAGTTTCTGCGCCGGCAATACATCTTGAATCTCGGTCCCCTTCGCATATTTCAACATCTTCAATACCAGGCGAGAGATCTGGCTTTGAGATATAGATTTCTCCAGCGTGAGCGGCGTAGCCCCATTCTTCGAGTGGGAGAAGGGGGATAGGATCATTGACGTGTGTCACTCGACGGAATGCGCGCTTCACTCGATCGCTTCCGGGGATGTGGTACCTTCCCATGTGGAAGTGCTTGTCGATGAATTCCACAAATTCTTGATTTCCAACCATCGGCTCTCCAAAGGTCGTGACGGATGGGTTCCAGCCTTTGACTTGCATCTCTAGCCCTGCTAACGCAGCCACGGCCCCGCCGAGAGAATGACCGACTAATGTTATCTCATAGTCTGGGTATTGCTTGCGAACGGCCGATAGTTGGGGCATCACTGTCTCGCGGGTATTCAGCCACGACGTCATGAACCCAGCATGGACAGTGCAATTCTCGCATTTCGTATTCTGGGTCAAGGCAGATGGATTTTCGGGATCTTCACCTGTATAAGGTACGTAGGCTTGTGGATATGCTGAGAGATCGATGATGGTGTTGGTGATCGAGTAGGTTCCTCGGAACGCGAGAATAATACGTTTCATCCCCGGAGTATGGGATATTGCCATGTATCCGCATGAGTCAGATAGAAGAATACCGGTGTTCCAAGTCTAAGAAGCCATGTGAGGATTTCTTCGTTTGGTTTGGGTGGTTTTTTTTCTTATTCCACCCCCTCCCCTCGCGATCAAAGGACCCAAGGTAACTTACAGTAATTAACTCTAGATCTGGGAATTCAGCACAGTGGCTAAGGCACTGAAATGGTTCTTGGACCCCAGTGGTCCCCACGCAGTATGCGATGTCTACTAGTCTAGACAGCTCCTCGAGGGAGTTGAATAGCTCACTTGGAACCCGTCGTGATTCATTTTTGGGTGCTGCGATGCAAAAAGTCACCCATATTAGGTGTATGAGCGCAAGAACTAAACAGGTAAACATGTTCTCTTGAGTTGAAGAACTCAGAACAGAGGTCTCGTGAATAAAATCAAGGTTCAGGCTGGAGAATCCGGGGGAGCTGCACGCTTATGTAAGCGATCTACGTAACTAGTTATGTAACTAGTACCTCGAAAATACTTGGTCAATTGACAATGGGACATCTTAACCGAATGGCAAAATGCAGATTGAAAGAGCTATGTCAAAATTTGTATGTGTATATATGAATATGCAATCAAACAGTGGGAATTATTGATTGTTATCTCCCTCTATTCCTCCATAGACTGGTTTACTTGTAGCTAAGGGATGATGTTTAGAGGGACCAGACCACAACGCGGCCATCAACTCCGCTCGCTAGGTGCAGCGTTAGTATCACATCTGAAGATAAAACGATTCGGTGAATAGGGTGGGATTTCTTACTGCTAAAAGAGCGCACCTCTCCGTTGGCCTCATCGTAGGCACGGAGGGTGTTCACAGTGTTCTGGTGGGTTGATTTAAGCTTGGTGTCCACTTGGGACTGACCCTTGAGATCCATTTGGCGGAACATATTCAGCGCAGACTCCTCGCGAGGGCCCGCACCAGTTCCAGTCTGCTTTTCAAGAGAGCCAGCAAGTTGCCAACCATTTTCATCGCCTTGGAAGCGGAATGGCTCACAATCCTAAATCAAGCGTGTTAGTTGCCAGCTCATCCGCGCACATACAGAGCAGAGGGACTTACGTGACCAGCGGCAAGGATTTCATTCTCGCCATTCCAAATAAGACTGTTCAAAGGCAGAAGGCGGGTGGAGATGTTCAGCATTGCCCGAGGTGGCTGCTCCGGTGCGCTAGGGTACACGACCGTGACACTGCTGTCGTGGCCAGTAAAAGCGAGAGCATTTCCGCTCGGGGAAAAGGCTACACCCTGGATCCAACCAGCAGAGTCATTCAAGTATTCACCACAGATTGTGTTGAAAGGCAAGCGCTCTCCCCAGGCGCTGGGCTCTGGGCGGTTGTCGATGCCCTTAATGAAGCTCGAAAAGACTCGGGCGTGCGAGTCGGTGGAACCTGCAGCAAGGAGAACCGAGTTCGGGTGCCAAGCCAAGGTGGTGATAGTACTGCGGATGGGTTTCTTCAGATGTTTTGAGATCCACCAGTCGTTCTCCTCCTCAAAGTAGCAAACAGCGATGACGCGAGCTCCGGAACCGACGGCGAATTTTTGCTCGGAGGGAGACCATCTAACAAAGGTCGCCGCCCGATTGATCCGAAGAAGGACCAAAGTAGGCTTCCAGCCAGTCGGGGTCTTCTCCCAGACATAGGCATTGCGGTCTAAGGAAACAGGTCAGTCTTCATTGTAAAAGTGAAAGTGAGTCCATTGAATCTAAATCTGCGAAATACCTTGTGAGCAGGTCACGATATGACCACTGTTGGGAGCAATGTCAACACTGGTGACAGTCTTCTCGTGGCCCTTGAGTTCGTCACTCAGTTCGAACTTGCTGCCTGATGTCTGATACAGCTCCACATTGTTTTCGCGGGCGACAGCAAGGGTTTGTCGGTCGGACGAAAAGGAGTGGTCTGCAATGGGAGCATGGAAAAGGTGATGAACCTGAGGGGAGGCCATTGTCAAGGATTACGACAGGAGGAGCTCTCTACCGTCGATCAAGGAGAAATAAGATAGGGTACAAAGTAGAGTGGAGGTAATCAACAGTTGGCAATGACGCCGCGCGCGGGGATCCACCCAGGGGAGGGGGGTGGATTATGTCAGATATCACATGACCGAGCTCGTTTTCTCGCAGGTTGGAGTATCCACTCTTACAGCGCAGGCACATTATTATTCCTCCCCATTGAGCTTCATTCTCTTTTGAGCGCTATTCTCGCCTCTCCATTCTATTTTCATGCTAGTAGCATAATAGCTGGAATCTCCTAAACTTGCTGAATATGGCTTCCAAGGCGGCTCCCCGAGGTCTGGACGCCAAGGCAGTTGGACCTCCCAACCAAACGTGAGCTCACCCTTTGGTTACAATTGTCCTGATTGTCTGGAGCTAATCAAACCGCAAGACTCTATTGCGCCAATTTACCAGACAAGCTTCGCAAATATGACCTGCGGTTGTCACTCTACACCCTATTCTCCACCTACGGCACCATCCTCGACGTCGTGGCCATGAATACGAGCAAAATGCGTGGTCAGGCCCATATTGTGTTTAAGGATGTCCAGGCTAGCACACAGGCGATGCGCGCTCTTCAGGGATTTGAATTCTTTGGCAAGGAAATGGTTGGTTACACCCGAGTCCCATGAGATCACGATTGGCCCCCTCGCGCTAACGGCGAATAGAGAATTGTTTATGGCAAAGGAACCTCAGATGTCATTGGCCGACTTCGTGGGACATACGTTGCGCCTGCCACGGGAGCCGGACCTAGCGGAGTATCGACTGATCTTCAGAAATCCATCTTCAGTGGCCCACCGGGTGCAGTCCCTGCACGGCCGACTGAAGTCAATGGAGAGTCACACGGAACCAAGCGAGCTCGTGAGGATGAAAGTGATGAAGAAGAAGCTCCAATGGAGGAAGACAGTGACGTGCCCATGGAAGCCTCTTCTGATGAAGAAGATTAAACGAGTGTCCAGGAAGAGCTCAATTGGGGCCGGTGGGGAGCGACCAAAAACTTCCTAAGATTCGGACATGTTTTTTTTTTTTTTTTTCAAGCTTTCTTTTTGTCTCTCCTGTCCCCCTCCACCTTTTTTTTTTTTGAACCTGTATTTCTTGAATTGAGCCTCAGGATAGTCCGGCACTATCAGAGGCCACTAGCTCGCGTGGGATGTGCAGGTTCACACAATGACCTACGAGACCGAGCCAGATGAGAAGATACGTCCCAGGAGTGACACTCTGAGCGTCTGTTACCTGCGTCATAGCGTCGGCTGTGTTGCACGGGTGAACAAAGAAGGCCGGAGCGCCCGAGTCTGGATGATACTACGAAGACATGAGCTCCTGGTCGGTGTTCACAAAAAAGCAAGAGCACCTTACACCAAAGCTGATCCCACCCATGATTCCTACGCTCTTCAACTCCATTTGGTAATGCTCCGGGACCACATACCGATATATGGCATCCAGCCCCACAGGGCCATTATAGTGGTGCCAACGCAGTGCAAAGTACAAAACAGGGACTTGATATGTGGGGGAAAACACAATATCATAATCTACCTGTAATCTTGGGTTCAGATCAGTTCGAATGAGCGTCTCCTAATTGTAGAGCATTAGACCTGTAATCCTGAGCCTTCATCCCTCCTCTTTTTTTTTTTTTTTCATTTCTCTCCCCCTCGTTAATAAATCAAAGATGGATAGGGAAAGAAAAGAGGAAGCTAGAGATGAGGGGAAAGGGGGGAAAGGGCCACGCACTGGATCTTCATCCTCTATCCGTATCATGTAAGCTTCATGTGGATCGACAGGAATGAAGTCGGTCTGGACATCCATGTATCGTGTTATGCGAAGGCTAGGGCTTGTCTAGTTCAAATCATGATCAATATTATCTACATCAGATGTCGAATTTCCATCATACGTCCAGAAAAGCTCTGGTTATTGAAGGATTTCTGTTTTTCTTTCTTATTTTACCAGGTACATGCATG
Source organism: Penicillium verhagenii (assembly GCF_028828195.1). Classification (NCBI taxonomy): domain Eukaryota; kingdom Fungi; phylum Ascomycota; class Eurotiomycetes; order Eurotiales; family Aspergillaceae; genus Penicillium; species Penicillium verhagenii. Next base: position 82,276 of record NW_026643166.1, on the reverse strand, counting down.
TACTAGGCAAGGGAGGAGATGGGGAGCTTACCTGTGACACGGGTCGAATGAACCAACCCCCAGTACTTTGGGCTGAAGTGCAGCGATCGGCCAGATCTCGACAGGCGCTCTCGAATTCGGCCGGCAATAGAAATGGAAAGGCGGATAGTGCCATTCTGAAACCCCACTTTCTTGTTAACCACGTCCGGTTGCAGGTTTTTTTTTTTTTTTTGGGAAGAGGGGAAAGGGAGGATAAGAGAATGTGGGGAGGGAAAAGTGGAGAGAGATTTGTCTATTAGAGACGGAGTGCAAGTAGTGTATAGTAATAAGTAGTAGCAGGAGTTAGCAGGAGTAGGTTAAATGATTTCGGTGGCTTACGTGGTACATACTAGTAGTAGCCTGTAGGTCTACTATGAGTTCCAGAGTATATTGGGGAAATGCCGAAGACGGAAAAGGTACAATGCAGTTGTTGGAAGGTTAAGCTTCCCTTTCTTCTTCTTTTTTTCTCTTTTTTTTTCTTTTTTCCCCCTTTTTTTCTTTTCTCCCTTTTTTCTTTTTTCGTTGCATCAGGTCGTGGATGAAGGCGGGGATATTATTGGGTCAATGGGAGGCAATTCAAGTCGCAGGTACTTTGTGATGCATAGTAAACCACTAGTAATCCCAAGTATCCATTACCTGAGCCCACCCGCTTGCGGCTAATGCCGGGCCAATCAGCTGATCTGATCTGTTTTCTTTTTCTTTTTTTTCTTTTTCTTTTTCTTCTTCTTTTTTTGTTTTTAATTCGATTTCTTATGATTTCTTTTTTGGCGTTTTCTGTTGTTTTTTCCGCTTGCAGTTGACAAGTTGATTTCACCTTGATGGTACTTTAGTATGCGTGTTCCTTGTTTCTTAACGCATTCGGCTGTTGTCTTTGGTTCTTTACCTTTTTATAATCCCTTTCATTTGCTTTCTTCCTTCATTTCTACATATTGCCTTGTTTCACCTTTATACATACATCTAAATCTTGGCCCCTGTCCGGCATTATCAACTTATTGGGGCACAATTCACCCAATTGAATCTCTTCAGGAAGTAGCAACCAAAATTATCATAAAAGAAACTCTCAAAAAAAAACAAAAACAAAAAAAAAACCACTCAAAAGGCAATATACGACAAGAATCCCCATCGGCAAAAGAGCAAAAAAAGTGTTGATCTCGACAACCAAAGAACAAGCGAAAAAAAGAGGGGAACAATCAAAGGGACAAAAGAGAGAAAGAACCCACTCATTTCCTCACAAAAACAAGAGTTGCCCTTTTGACGTAACCTTTGGCATTTTCTTTGTGCCTCCCGAGCCAACCGATCGTGGAGCTCATCCAATCTGAAACAACAGTCTAGCTCCCATCATTTCCGTGCGGAGATCTCTCAGCCGCCAATCGCACGTTCAATTCCCAATCCAACCTGGGCGTACGAGCTGGGGCTCGGATCAATCCCTCAGCAACCGGAGCGTGGCTTGACGTCACCCTTCCTCCGATCTATAGCAGGTCCATCACAGTCTCGTGGATCATTCCCCGCACTGGTCAAGTCTGTATATTACTTTGATCCTCACCCCCATGTGGTGCTGGCTCCTTTAAGAAGCAGAAGTCTGGGGGAAAAGAAAGAAAGAATATTAGCAACCACCGCTGAAGAGCCATGGGCAATCTCCAATCCACTTCGACTAAGAACGACAATCGCCGTTCTAACCGCCTCCCTAAACCTTTGACCAAGAAGTTCAATTTAGCTTCCCAGCATCCTTCACGATCCGAATATGAAACTCCAGAGTTAACCTCCGGGTTGATTGGATGGCAGAATCCATGGGTGGGCTCAACTATCTCCGAGATGAAGAGCGTTCCCCATTCAAAAGCGAGCCATATCCCTCCGACACTGGTGGAAGCAGAACCAACGACACGGACATCAGTTTGGCCTTGTGGTTCCTTACTACCGCGCTCCAGCTCTCTATCATCTGCCTCGCCTGGGAAACGAGCTAGCCTAACAGTGATATCGCCAACTTTCTCCTCTTCAACTGCCCCAGAACGGCCCAGGCGGGCGAATTCGGTCCAAGTCAGTCTCCAGCGACAATCCAGTGTTCTATATGACAACGGAATGGAAGATGCAACTTCCTCCAATACGCATTTCTTGGTGGGAAATCAACGTTTCTCATTAACCCGTCGGAGGTCTTTACTGACACGCCCTGGAGTGGCAACTCGACGGACCACGGGTGCGATTAGACGCATGCCATCACCTATTGGGGAACCCGAGATGGATGATTCAGAATCCACTCTGCTGAACTGGCGCCTACCACCGCAGCAAAGGCCCCCACTGGGGTCAGCACCTCCGGCACGGCCCACCAGTCCCGCAGATGCTCGATACACTCAACTTGGGGCACTGAAGCTTGGCTCTCTGCGAGTGGTCAATGGCTCTGCCTCCCCATGCCCGAGCGAACGTGTTCCCCTCAAGCGATCTATGGTTGGCCCGGGCCTTGGCCTGGAAGCTATTCAAACAAGTCCAGCAATACTGGAGCCTTGCTCGGTATCTGACATGAAGAAGTCGGATGATACCCCAGGGAGCCCATTTTCCTTCGTGAAGTCACCTACAATCACCGTCCCTCCGCGAGAGGAAACCATGCCAAGGGAGTTGGAAGATGAAGGTATTGCCATGTGTGATGAAAGCCAGCTTGAGAAGTTTCCTACCCAAGTTGAATTGGATCGAAGCACCTCTCGATCACTCAACAAGTCCGATAGTGGTTACAGTTCCGCGACTTCACTTCGTTCGAATCCAGGGAGTCGAACCAGGACGTCCTTTGACTCTCAAACGTCGGTGTCCTACACTGCAGATGAAAAGATCCAGCTTCAAACCAGACTTGGGAATTACTCTCGGCCCCATCCTACTTCAAATCGCTGGTATGATAACAATGGTGCGAGTGCGCAATTACGACCTGGGCCGAAGACTCGCCGATCTACACTATGTGCTCCTCGGTCCACAGAATATCCCACCCAAAAGGACCTTGTGATGGAGACGATCAAGTCCACATTTCCCGTTGCTTCCCAAGAAGATTCCAGCAAAATGCATTTCCACGCGGATCGTTATTCCGTTACCACCCTCGGGACCTCATATAGCTCACGATCATCGGCTACACCAGAGCCAACAAACGGCTCTCAACAGAGGCTTAGTGCAGAAGTTCAGTCTCACATACGTCGATCTGCTTCCGAACAGCAACTCAGTGGAAACAAGAAATGCGACTTACACTCTCGATCCCGAAGCCGACGAAGTGGTCGAGTGTGGAGCCAAAGACCTGGTATTGGAGTACCACCTCTGCCGACAATCTTGTCTCCGGATCAGGTTCAAGATGAAGACGAACGTGACAAAGAATTTCCTCTTGCTGAGCCCCGAGGCCGGCCCCGCAGCCGTAGCCAGGGCCACCGCCCTCGCAAGCTTACAAAAGCGCGTCCACAGCACATTGTTCATATGACGACTTCTCCATTTTTCCTTGCCTAATATGCGGTATTCATTTCTCTTTTCATTTCAATGGAGTTTTATTGTTTGGAATTGTTTTCACAAAAGTTGGTGTCAAGCGTTGAATTTGGAATCTCATGGGTGCTTTGGATGGAGTCTGTTGAATTGGAATGGATATACCCTCGTTTGATTTTGTCATTCCACACTTTCTTTGGATTATTTATTCGCTTCTCCTTTTTTTTTTTCTTTTCTTGGCGATATACGGGTGTTCTGGTTGAAATTTATATGGGCGTGTATTTCAATGTTCAATTTGCCTTGACAGTTGATGATTTTTATGAAGACAAAATAATCGATTCTTGGATCTTTTTTTTAAAAAAAAATTTTATTTGTTTTTGAATTGTGCATGTGGGCCACACCTGCAGCTTCAAGTTGCCAGCGCGCAACCTCTTCACCGCGTGGTTTAGCGTGGTTGGGACAAACTGCAAGGGAGAGAGAGTCTACTAGTCCCATAGCTGTTGGTATGTCACATGCGAGGAACAGGGTCAGGATACAAGACTTTGGAAAGGGCTGTAGAATATGACATCAAACAATATGGTAAACAGTTACCAAATACCTAGTACATATACCTAGCAGAATGTGGTAGGAGGCAAGAGTAAGCATTTTGAATATGATAATTAATCCAAAGGGTATCAATCCGGCATCAATCGCGTGATGATCTCATTTCTGGAGGATATCTTGCCAGAATGATAAAATGGAGATATTCGGTCAAAGATTTCAAATTTTGAAGAGAAAGTCTGGGTTTATATAAACATAAGTCAAGACAAGTAAAGATAATTTTTCAGGGCTTGTAACATACTAACTGATCAAGCTAACATTTGAATCCATCCCATACATATACATGTAGTTCAAAGACATGGAACCCGCTTATTAACCGCTTTCAACACCCTCACTTCAGGCTAGGCCATGGCTTGCGTAAGGTTCAATGCTGTATCCCAGGCGCGTTTTTCTAGATTACCTTTTCAAGTAGGTCGGCTTCACCGTGATCGTTTTAGACCATGTGGACCTTGATTCCCGTCGTGATTTAATTCGTATACATTGGAATCCAAGGCGGGACTGGGCAGGATTTAACCTATAGGAAGGAAACATGGATTCCGAGCCAGTTTAAACTTGAAACGTGACAAGCGAAGAGATTGATAGATGGGGGACCCAATCTACCTGTCTCAAAGAGGTGCCACAGATTTGGATATCTACCACCATGGCCTACTGTGGCTTAAGTGTGCCAAAAGAACTGGCAACTGGTTTTGCAATCGTTCAAATCCATCAAATTCTTTCATGTGAGAGTGACTATCAAGTGTGGAACAAACCCCATAACCAAAGCGGGCATTAGTTTGTCTGGGCACCATATCCCTTAATCCTCTCTGCAAATGCCCAGCTCTGTCCTTCGATCTGCTCATCCTCCTTCAGATCAATACCCTCTTGAGTAATGACTGCTATCGAATATTTGTCGATGCTACGGGCATCACGGTAGAAGAGGACCTTCAAGCAGTCCTTCAAGGCCGACACTGCCTCCTCCCGGGTGATATCTTCAATGGGCATCTCTTCGGGGAACCGTCGTCGCAGAATTGGAACGGCGAGATGAGCACCAAATCCAGTGGCCAGGTGGGGAGCAGAGAAGGTGGTGCCCAGGAGATCGGCTGAGCTGAGGAATGGCTTACCATCCGCGTCGAAGCCGGCAACAAGGACATGATTCCACAATGGGTTGAACTCAGAGCGTCGCTTATAGAAGACCTTGGCAAGATAAGTGTGCAGGTTCTTGGCATTGAGCATGTTGCCGTGGGTTGAGTAGTTCTCTCTGATATCGATGGATTCGAGCAAACGGTCAATGTATTGCATGTCGGACACATCTCCACCGAAGCCGACAACAGCGTTGTCGCCAAAGACACGCAGGCGCTTGACGTCGGTAAAGCGTGCGAGGGATCCGTAGGAAGCTGTGTAAGTGAATGGAGAGGGTTAGGGATTTGATCTGAGGCAGGACGCTGGGGGGGGGGTCCGCGTACCTAGGTTGTCGGTAGCCAGAACAACACCACCGTTAAACTTCACACCAATGACGGACGTTCCTGTCACTGCTGGTGATGAAGTGTGTGCCTTAGGACCCGTGGTCTGAAGATATGCGGGGTTGTAGGCGCCGTAAACATCGTTCCTGGGCTGCAATGTGCTGTTAGCAACGAAGCGGATGGGTTGTGGCCGGAAGTCCTTACTCGACCCCAAGTTCCTGGGAAGTGGTCCATTATCAATCAAGAAAGTCTGAGAATAATCCGAGAGCAATAAATCCGCGGACAGAGTAAGATAATGCAGTGAAGATGAAGAGAGTGGTAACGTAGGGATTGAACGATGACGATGCACGGAGCTTAGGCAGGCGAAGCTGACGGAGCTCTGGGTGACTAAGCACAAATTGGATTGATTTCACCTTTTTTCAATCTACTACTAACCAACAGGTAAGAAGATGATTGAATTAGATTGACGATATTTTCTAGTATGAAGGGGTCAGGTGGTCTTTGATCAACACTTTTTTGGGGGGGGGTTTTCCAAATTGCGCCAGGTGGCTTTACTCAGTTACCATAATACTAGTACATATAAAATACTACAATATCCCTTTCTTTAGACGTTCGCGATATCTGACCCAATCTGGTCATATTCGTATTCGCTTGGTGCTCGAGGCGCCACTCTTATTGGCAGAGCCACAAAACTACATATATGCTCAGCCTTCGTTCAAAGCTTCGTATCCGCACGTTCAATATTATCCCAGTTGATCAGGGAACTCCGTAGTAGACATAAATGTGAGCCCTTGGCCCCCCTCTTGGCCTCAAGTACTGGTGCAAGAATCCACTTCAAACTTCCAACTTCTTCCTTTGCGATCTGCACATAACAACATGGCCTTGGAGCTGACTCGTTCCGAGTCGAGTGAATCTCTCCATCCGGAACTAGACGAACAGAATTCATCGCATGTTTACGTTATCTATCGGAAAAGGTGGAAACGACATTATGAAATCAAGTCTACCGCAAACCAGCTCTTATACTTCGGAGAGGTGTCCAATTTCATACACGCTAAGCCTGATCTCACCTTACACCGAGGAGCCAGCGCCAACGCACCTGTGGTGGCAGCTAGCAGACTTGGCAGACTCTCCGGTCACTTCAAGTTGGCCTTGGGAGACCCTGATGATGTGAACAATGTACAATGGGAGGATATGACGAGGGTATCATGGATTCACCAAAGTTATCGCTTTGAAGTGAACGTGCCACATCGTTATGAGGGTGCCCACGAGCATCATCGACGCACTTTTCTCTGGAAGCGAACACGCTCGGTGGGAGTCGGTGACGCAAAGCCATCATGGAGCTCTCGGAATTTCAAGCTGGTCGATGAGAAAAGCGGTGATCTGGTTGCAGTATTCACCAACAAGCGGTCTATTGGCCAATGTGGGAGATTGCAGATCAAGGAGGAGCACGGGGAGTGGTTTGATACAATGATCTTGCTTTCCTATATAAGCATATATGAGAAGTTCGAGCGTGGTAACCGGCAAGCTGCTGCCGCAGCCGGAGGGGCATAAGAGGATGCAAGAGAATCGCCATGGTGGCGTGTAGTATGTATGTACTATGTGTAATACCCATTAATCTGCTCTTGCATTGCCATATTTGAAAACATGACATTTTTTTGAAATGTGAAAGCCGACCAATAAGCCATCAAGATAATGTTCTCGATGGGCCTCCCTAGAGAGAGTCTTGGCTGTTGGGGAATGACATTTGCTGCATTGAGCGATAGAAGATGTAGTATCAACAGCCACAAAGCCCGAGCATATTCATTAAGCCCCGGCTCATCATTAGCCTGCAGATTTATCCAGACAGAATTCGGGCTAGATTTTGCGAAGGAAATTGTCTTAGAGCTAGTGTCAATTTGCTCGGTCATGGGTTGCCTTTTCTCTTTGCCTCCATGCTAGAAGCGGGTCGGTTTGTAGGAGACCCGGAGACAAACTCAATAGAGGATCTCTGTCCAGATGACTTCTTATCTTCCATCCTCTGCCGAGCTTCCTGTTGGGCCCGGAGGAGCTCTTCCTTAAACGCCCAAGGAGGTAGAGTGGAGGTGTTCCAGAGTTCCAATGGTAAGGACGTATCATACTGTGCCTGCTCATCAATCCCGGCATGTTCCATCATTTTGATCAACAAGCTCGGATTCTTTAAGGACGTTGTGCTTGCCAGTTTTGTATTGAAGTGAACGCCTTGATTCTTAAGAGAAAGAAAGCGCTCGAATTTGGCATTTGCGGCAGGGTCGGGGGATCCTGGTGGGGAGGGAGGGATATCCAGATTGGGTACAGGGGGTAGCGTTAAGTCCTGGATCAAAGCTCGCGATGTTGAAAATGGAGAAGTTCGGCCGCCTGCTGATTGCTCTTCCGGGGATGGGGCTGTGTTCATAGAAGCCGGGCCTAGGACAGGGCCACTTGTGATTTCATCCGTGGTGTTCGAACCCGTTTGAAGTAGATTTAGAGGGACCTCAGCTGTATTGTGGCCTGTTTGAAGTCAAGAATGTAAATCAGCTTCAAAATGACCAATTGGCTGCAGATTCATGCTTTGTGGCAGGTATCACCTTTGATCTGGTCAGCCTGCGAGGCCCCGGGGGATTGTTTCCTTGGCTGTACAATCGCGTCTTAGCTTCACATTTCGATATCCCATAATTCCAGGTAGATCGTACCTGAGGTGCTGAAGGTCTGGTCTCAGCTTCTTCCTCGCTGCTGCTATCATACGCACTAAGACCGAGCATGATGTGGTCTAGGGCTTAATTCTCGTCGGTAAGATTATCTTGCCTAAAATCAAGGCGCTATGGCAGTATTAGAAGCAAATGTTAATCAAAGGAAGAAACTCTCTTGTAAAACTATCCTTGAGTAAATTTGAGAGCTGGCATTCAAGTCCGATCAACGTCAAGCTTCCGCGGTTGACACCGCCTGGCACAAAGTATTACATAAGCGAGAGGCAGCTACCGCATCGCGTCAGACATCGTGCGTAGAAGATTAACCTAGCTTTCTCCTCCTCCTCAAGTCCAACTCTCAACTAATTCTTGATTTCTTTCTCCTTCCTGTCAGCTCCACATCCTCCTTTGCGGCAAATATTCATTCCTGATACATCTCATCTTTCAAAATGACGTCGCTCCTGGGTCACCCGGCTGGTGGTGAGGGTATCGGCTACTCCTTCTCCCAACCAACAGCTGCCCCTGTCAAGCAACATGGATTCTACCCGTGAGTAATATACCTATACTGGGTTGATTTGAATGTCTGAAGCTCATGATAATATTAGATATACCGACAACGGCGGCTCGACCCTAGGCATCACTGGATCCGATTTCGCTATCCTTGCTGGCGACACCCGCTCTACATCAGGCTACAATATCAACTCTCGGATGGTTCCCAAGGTTTTCAAGATCGGCGGTGATGATGAGACCGGCGAAGGAGCTCACATTGTTCTATCTGTGGTCGGCTTCGCTGCGGATGGCAATGCTCTAAAGGAACGACTGGATGCCGTGGTGAAGATGTACAAGTACCAGCATGGGAAACCCATGTCTGTTTCTGCCTGTGCACAGCGACTATCCACAATCCTATACCAGAAGCGGTTCTTCCCTTACTACGTAACCGCCATCTTGAGCGGTCTGGACGAGGAAGGCAAGGGCGCTCTGTACAGCTATGACCCTGTGGGCTCATACGAACGGGAGCAATGCCGAGCGGCCGGTGCAGCGGCAAGTTTGATTATGCCCTTCCTGGACAACCAGGTCAACTTCAAGAATCAATACATCCCTGGCAGCGGAGAGGGCCATGCATTGGAGCAAAAGAAGGCCGAACCTTTGCCCCAGACGACCGTCGAGCAATTGGTGCGGGATGCATTCACAAGCGCAGTTGAGCGGCATATCGAGGTCGGTGATCACCTTCAAATGATGATTATCACCCGGGAAGGAATTCAGGAAGTTTTCCACCCATTGAAGAAGGATTAGAGAGCGGTTTTTTGATTTCCTTCTTAACCGAAGACAACCTCCTACATATGACAATTATGGAATCTTTTTTTTGTTTGAAAACATATCCCTAATTTGTTCATTTGTACTCAAGGTAACATAAAATAACTTTCTGTAAATGGTGTTCTTAGACATCGTCACTCGGATACAGTATCTTTTTTAAAAAAGCCCACACTTGAATGCACCAAAACGCCCATACCATGCCAAGGAGAATTTTAAAGAGGAGGTGACTAGAAACGCTCCTTCATGCGCGAAGCCACCGTTCGAAGGTTGCCGTAAACCTTGCCCTAATTGGGGATTAGAAAAATTGCTTCGTGAAGCCCTGCGTGGTGTAAACTTACTGGAGGGCTACCCAAGATCAGGCTAACAATGGCCTCTCGTGCTATATGAATGTTCTTGAATCCACCAAGAATGTGAATTTTCGCATCGGCGAGGACAACGCGAGTCCGGCTGGCATTTTCGATAGCAAACTTAGTCTTCCCGTCCTTGCCAGCAATTCGGCCAATCGCACGGCCCAGATGCTCTCCGGTCAGCGTCTTCACATCCTTGATCTCAAAAGTCTCGATATAGAGATCATCCAGTCGTAGAAGAGCGATCGCATCATCAATATCAAAGCCGAGAGTGAACGCCTTGACGAAATCTGCACCCTTCTGTAACGCACCGACATCGGTCGTAAATTTGGAGGTTCGCAACTCGACAGCGCGGCTCTTGACGTTCATCCGCACCTGCAACTTCAGGTGCTCGACGATCGGAGGGCAGATCTTGGTCCAGTTCGCTTTGAGGGGTGTCATACGGTGAGGTGGAACCGGTACCTTGCGACTTTCAACTCGGTAGGCGGCGCTGGTTTCCTTTGCGGGGGTGAAGACAGGGCGGCCTTCTTCGTCGATGCGCATTTCATTGTCTTCGGGCGAGTTTTCCACGGGGTTGGACACGTCGAGCTCCGCCTGGGCATCAATTAAAACTTCATCGTCCTGGCCTTATCAATGGAGTTAGCGCATGTCAAAAAGACCTCAAATTATGCTACTTAGGTAGTACAAAAATTACCAGAAAACTGAGCCACTGGAAGTCCTGTAGCTTCCACCGGTTGAATAACAGCAGTTGGGGCAGGCATTGTGTGTGAATGTTCGTGCAAGTAAAATCAATAAGAAAAGAAAAAAAAAGGTGAATCTGTTATCGCAAAATTTAATCGCCCCTCTACCAAAAGAAGTTGTGGGCGGCCCGATTTTTCCCTATGCAAACAGCACAAACAGCGGATGATTTCATCTTTCCCAGTTCCAGTTTCTCGAGTTCTCCAAGTCACCGAAGCTTGAGCTTCATTCCTCCTTCTTACGACTACCTGTAACCCCTCACAGGATGTGAATTTAGAAATGTCCGCCAACTTCGGACGTCGGCTTTGCACCCAATTTTGGGAATCGACCCATCCATTTCTCGGCCGCATACGACCAAATCGCATATCCGCCGCCGACGCATCCTCAGCGAAGCTTCTCGACTCGTTCGTGGCTGGTCCGCGGCGGTTCTCCACACCAGCTGGGAAATCTACCCAATTAACTAGACGATTTGCTTCCGGTGGCTTCCTCGTCCTCGTCTCTCCCAGTTCCGCTGCCGCAGAAACTAGTGCGGCGTGCATCATAACCTCCAAAACGATATCAGCAAGCTATCTATGGAAGCGAGCCCTTCATACACCAAGAGATAGTCAGCATACTCCAAGCTCTTCCGATGGTCATCAGACCCCGAAAAGCGATGGTTCTTCCCAAGGTGTCCAAGACACCAACTCCACTACACAAAATGCTCCTCCGAAGCTGCCACCGCATGATCCGCATCTCGCACGTCCCTCCAACCGCCATTTAATGGATCGCCTACCTCATATACCGCATTTACACCGACCAACAAAAGAGGAGCTTTTGGCAGCAGCGACTGGCTTCTGGTCGCGCCTCAAGGTGCGATTTAAGTGGTTCTCGATACGAAGCGTACGACCCTTCAATCTCGATGAGATAACAGCATTCTTCTCCTGGGTTCTCCTAGGCCATATTGTATGGGTTGTGGTGGGAACGACAACTTTCTTTTCCCTTTTGATCTTGGCAATCAACACTGTCTTTGCTCAAGGTGAGTGGATTGGTTTTCTATCATTCAACCCCTCCCCCCCCCAGTGCTAATCAGTTTTCAGAAACCTTGGCCGGATGGGTAGGCAACTACCTGACCAAGTCCTCTGGTGTCCAGGTTGTCTTTGAGTCCGCCATTGTGCCCAAGTGGAAGAATGGGGTTATTACATTCAAAAATGTCTTTGTTTCAAGGCGGCCAGGTCAAGGTACCGGTCACGTCAGTAAAGGCTCCTCAAAGACTGCCGCCGCAGCCGCCGCAGCCGCAGCCCGAGGCGAGCCCGGGCTTGAGGATTCACTTGCGTCTGAAGAAGAGGATACCAATTACACCCAGTTTGACGTATCACTTGAAACCGTGAATGTGACACTGTCTTTCACAAAGTGGTTGAATGGAAAAGGTCCGTTACGCGACGTGGAAGTCAAGGGAATCCGAGGTATTATCGATCGTCGGCATGTTTTCTGGCCGGAAGAAGATCTTGACCCCAAGTCCTACCGACACGAGCACCACCCCGGTGACTTTGAAATTGATTCGTTCAAGATGCATGATGTATTGGTGACTGTCTATCAACCTGACAACTTCCGACCATTTTCTGTCAGCATATTCTCTTGCGACCTCCCCCAACTGCGAAAGCAGTGGCTATTCTACGACTTTTTGTCCGCTAATATGATGTCGGGCTCCTTTGATAATTCTCTGTTCACTATCCACCCGCGTCAAACCAATGGCTTTACAGGCGGTCGGTGGGATGATGGTACCGAGGAGGATGGCAAACCCAATCCGTGGAAAAAGCATAGCAGAATTCGTGTTGATGGGCTTAATGTTGATCATCTGAATCGCGGTGTCCAGGGGCCGTTCTCCTGGATCCATGAGGGCACCGTGGACATTGTATCCGACATCATGTTCCCTGCCGAAAACGATGAGAGCCTAGCGAAGGTGATGGCCGATTTCTATGATCGACTCGAAGCCACCATGACTTCCAACCATGATTCAGACTCTCTGAGCCGGCAAGCTGACGTTGATCTCGAAACTGTTTCCGAGGTTGATAAGCGATTCCTAATGATGGACCTACGAGTTCAGATGAACAACGTTCGTGCCGCTGTTCCCATTTTTACTCGGGATCTCTCCTATATCAACAACGCCCTTATTCGCCCAATTGTTGCTTATATCAACTCAAAACGTACCTTCATTCCGATCAATTGCCGTCTTGTCAAGCGTGCATGTGATTTCGATGGTAGTTGGACCGTATTTGACAGTGGGTTGATGGACGACCTGTCAGCTGCCGTAAGTCATTGAACCACCTCTCCGATCCCCGTCTGCCCTGGTCTTTTTATTTTTCTTTTTTATACCAGAAAAGAAAAGCCAAGAAAAGAACGAGCTTTCCCTCGAAAAAAAAAATTTCAAGCTGACTTATCTCCTTTAGACCTATGATGCCTTCGCTCGGGATGTTGTGGATGATGAAGCCCGCAAACGACGATTTAAGAAAGTAGGGTTTTGGTCTCTCCAGCTGGCGGCACAGGCCATCTTCATGGGAATGGCGGGCAATATCGCATGATTTTATGTAAATTTGAATGGCCGTTCAATTTAGATCGATACCATCTGGCGCTTGGGAATGGGGTCTTTTGTTTCTTTTCCTTTCATTTTGTTTGATTTTTTTTTTTTTCTCCTTTTCTTCTTTTCCCCATGTATCATAGCCATTAGGGTTGCATTATGTGGAGTCTGGGACATTCCCACGGGTTTCGTTATTGCGGTTGTTATCTTCTAATACATGGATATGGAAGTCCACCTTCACTACTCTGGAAGTTTTTTTTTTTAAAAAAAAAAACTACTAACTACAACCTCCAGAGCTTGGCCAATTATCCTGGACATTTGGACCATTGAGCTCTACCTAGACTATGATTATCTTACACCGTGCTTGTACTGTTCAGGTGCTTTTGTAGGGTATTTGGATACCCAGTGGCCTGTCCATCGCGACTCATTACATAAATCTTAATCTTATGTATTGAGAGACGTATGGAACGTGCTTGCAAATACATACTAGTAGGTACGTATGCACGTTCGTGCTCTGCATGGGGGCAAAGGTGAATACATATACTAGTAGTATATATCTAAAAACGTATACATGTCAATACATATCAATACATATCAATACATATACCTAGATATATCAATCTATATTTTATCTACTTCAGAGATCTATAGATTTAAGAGTGGAAGAGTCAAATTAAGCCCTAAATTCAATAGATCACAGATCACCCCGAGGTCTTATAAAAATGGGTTTCTACAGCTGTCATGAGGGATCGTCATGGGCTCCACCAAACACCAGCAATAACCATAAGCAATTGAGCCTTTCTCTTTCCCCCTTTTCCTCTACTAATTTCCCTATTCCAGGGTTTTTTTTTTTTTTTTTTTTTTTGCCTTCTACTCTTCTTAACCCTTTGAAAGGAAAAGAAACAAGTTAATGGAGGGGGGAAAAAAAACAAGAACTGGTTTCAATGATCAAGTCCTATAATTATAATCTCTTTTGATTTTGTGCCCTTTCATCCCAGGTCGATCTCACTCAGTTGAACCCCCTTTCTTGCTTTTTTATTAAGCTTCCCAGCTTCCCGGGGACCCGCCCTCTCCTTCCAACTCCCCTCGGGTCTTTGCCCAACCCTCCCCCCCACCCCCCCTGATGCTGATCCCTGTGTGAAACGATGTCCCAGTGGCGAGGCAGTGAGGACGACGCGCCAGGTTTCAGCAAGAGCCAACCTTCCCAATACCCGCCTTCCAACGGCCTTATTCCCCGCGACTACCTAGGCGCGCGATCCGAGGTGGCTTCGCGCCCCGGCGCTCCTGGCTCTCGGCATATTTCACCATCACCATTGCACACCACTTCTCTCCCAAAGGCACGCATGCAGGATTCTCCCTCGTCACAGAGTCCACTGTCACCACGGTCCAGCGCCAATCCTTCCCCATCCCAGAACCGGTCGCCCATTTCTCGTATAGCTAATGCACCATTTCCGGCGCCACCCTCGAACTTTGCCCAAAATTTCCCCCAGTCGCGAGACATGATGGGTATGGAGCCGGGCAATGCTCCAAGCTCCGGCGATGGCAGTATTTCAAAACCGCCTGGTGCGACTGACCCTGATCGTTCCGCTTCCTCGTCTGTGAGCTCTATACTGTCGGCTCCCGGAGATCGCCCAACACACCGCATCATGCCCCGTACGTCGTCGATTGATTCTGCGATATCTTCCTTGTCATCGGCATCTCAGAAATCTGCATTTGACGCCAATGCGTTGAGTCCAACGGATATTAGCAATCTCATCAATGCAGCCGGTTCGGCGGAGGCCGTCATTGTACACCTCCTGAGGGAGAAGCACCAAGCAGCCTCCCAGAATTCGCAACTTTGGAAACTAGTCGACAAACAAAGGACTCTTATCTTGGGTCTGAATAAGGACCTCGAGCGTGCCTTCAACGAAAAGGAAAAGTATAAGAAGAAATTGAAAGAGCTTCAGGACTCTCCACCTCCAATACCAACCACGGATCCCACAAATCCACTGGCTGGATCAGCTGGAGCGGTGCATACTCAGCAAACTCTACCCGGACCAACTGTCGAGCATAGACATGTCTCACAACAAACTAGCGTGCCAGCTCAAGTTGCGTCTCGAATGCCTCTTAAAAGCACTGGTCTGAATCCCACCGGCGATGTGTCGTCTGCGGTTGAAACTGATGGGAAGAAACACCCGCACCCGAGTCGCAAGCCTCCACCGGCGCCTCTAGACTTACGGTTACCAAATGATAATGTTCACAGAGTGCACGGGGACCTGGACTCGGAATCTGATTATGGTGATTCCCAGGATGAAAGATCAAGCTTAGATCGCGGAAGAAGAAAGACTCGAGAGGAAGATGATCGAGACCGGGAAGTGACCACCCAAAAAGAGATAGATCCCCAGGGTTCCATAAGCACAGCCAAGTTCGGATCCTCTCATTCCTCCCGGGACACGGCTACGTCTGCTAGCCCGGCAACTGTTCCCCGTGAGCTTGCCACGAGATCGCCTCCAACTGTAGGCGCAACTGGCTCCCTCGGTTCCATTCTCAACCCCCGAGCCAATTCTTCGTTTCTGAATGGACGTCCGAGCTTCCCTAACCCCAAAAGCCCCGGTCTCCCATTGAGCCCAAGGCCAGAGGATCGACCCCTCGGTTCACCTTTACCCCGTATGCCTCGAGACATCAACTCCATGACAAACCAGTCCATCACCGCAGGCACGAATCTACCTGGTTTACCTCTGTCCCCGCGAGCTGGAAATTACCCAGCTCAGTTTGCTCCAATACCGACAATTGATCCTGCCGTAAAGATAGACAGCCCAAGATCTCTGCGATCTCTGGGGCCTAGTATCTACCAGGGCTTGGTTTCAGACGACTACCCGGGGTTACTGCTACCCCCCAATGCTCTTCCTGTGATTCAAGTCCAAGTTTCTTCTTCTCGACTTCGCCCCTCCAGGAATAGTTATATGGCTTCAAAACCCCTTGAGGAGGAGCCTGTTTTTACACTTAGCGTGATATCCCGTGCTGAGATGTCAGAACTCTGGCGAGTTGAAAAGGTCATTGCATCTTTACCTCAGCTAGACTACCAAATTCACCAGCTAGCTGCCTTTTCGGGAAAATTACCGGACCGCAGCATTTTCAGCGGGCATTCTCCTGCCAAAGTAGACGCCCGACGTGCTGCGTTGAATTCATACTTTGACAGCTTGCTGAATACACCCATGGACGAAAAGGCCGCCTTGGTCATCTGTCAATTTCTCACCAACGACTCAATCGAACCCCGTGATGATGAGACTAGCTTGCTCAAAAGCAATGGCTCGGCGCAGCTTGATATGCCTCAAGATTCTGATGGAAGGCCCCGAAAAGAGGGCTACCTGACGAAAAGAGGCAAGAACTTTGGCGGCTGGAAGGCGCGGTACTTCATTCTGCATGGACCGGAGCTGAAATACTTTGAGTCGCCCGGCGGCCCTCATATGGGTACTATCAAGCTGCACCATGCTCAAATCGGCAAGCAATCACAGAACTCTAGCAGCCAGAGCAGTTCTCCTCCAGGAACTGACGAGGATGCCGATAATCAATATCGCCACGCCTTTCTCGTTTTGGAGCCGAAGAGGAAAGACTCATCAGCCCTCGTCAGACATGTGCTTTGCGCTGAGAGCGATGATGAGCGGGACAAATGGGTTGAGGCTTTGATGGAGTATGTTGAGAGCGCCTCCTCGGACAACGATAGTCGAGGAAGTCCATCCACCAAGAGCCAGCACCAGACCCAGGGGAGACAGCAACAACCTTCAGGGAATGGCAGCAAAACTAAGTCGTTACCCAACAGCACGAGCAGAAAGTTGACTAGGGGTGTTGAAAGCCCCGACCAGGAAGTTGCGGCCTCGGTTCAAGGATTCAGCTTCGATGACACCATTGCTGCAGAGCCTCCGATTCTTGGTTCCTCTATTGAACACGCCCCTAGATCACCGCGTATGCCGGCTGCACTCTCGACTGAATTCCGGGACCTAAGCCAATCCCCCACCGAGCCACCGTTGCAATCACCTAAGACCATCTCGGGACCTACCAATGGAACTGTGATCCAGGATGTTGGGGCCTGGGGTAACAAAACTACGATGTCAACCAAGGAAAAGAAACGCAGTATTTGGGGTTTCCGCACCCGGTCTTCCTTTGATCTGTCATCACAGGCCCCAACTGTCAATGATCTGGCTGCGGCAAATAATGCTGTTCAAGCAGAACGCAAGGATCCTATCAGGCCTGTATTCGGCATTCCGTTGGCAGAGGCTGTCCAGTACTGTGCTCCACTCGGAGTGGATGTGGAGTTACCGGCTGTCGTATATCGCTGCATCGAATATCTACATTCCAAGGGCGCAGCGTTGGAAGAAGGAATCTTCCGCTTGAGCGGCTCCAATGTTGTGATCAAGGCATTAAAAGAGCGTTTCAACAATGAGGGTGACGTGGATTTCGTTGGTGGAGATCAGTATTATGATGTTCACGCCGTTGCCTCTCTCTTCAAGCAATATCTTCGGGAGCTCCCAACGACGGTGCTAACTCGGGAGCTTCATTTAGATTTTCTTCGGGTTCTTGGTATGTTTTCCCTCGCCCCTTGACAGTCCTCATGGCCAAAATTACGACAAATGCTTATCTTATTTATTTTCTTCTTTAAATAGAGCTCGACGACCGCGAAAAGAAAGTCACGGCCTTTAACTCTCTGGTTAGCCGGCTACCAAGGCCGAACCTTTTGCTACTGCGGGCCCTATCACTGTTCCTGATTGAAATCGTCAACAACTCCGATGTAAACAAAATGACCGTTCGGAATGTTGGCATTGTTTTTGCACCAACTCTTAACATTCCAGCACCGGTGTTCTCAATGTTCCTCACGGATTTCGATAGCATTTTTGGGGATATTGGTTCCGGCCCCGGCCCAACTGTTGAATTAACAACGGTGGATCATAGTCTATCCCCCGATGACGTCCGCTCCCCTCGTCATCAGATGTTCTCGGATATACCGACCCCATCGTACGCCCAGACGTCATTCCGAGGCCCAGGGGACGTACCCAGTGGGCCTTCAGATCATCCCCGAGCCGTACATGACACGGGCTTTGCTCCTATACAACCCAGCTATGACCAGCCAGCCTACAGGAGTGACGCATATAGTAGTCAACATCAAGGCCCCTCAGCCTCCTATGGTTCATTGAATGGGATGTTATCTCCCAGCTCAGATGACACTCGCTCAGCTAAGACAAAGAGGCGAGAGAGCTCAATGCTATTTATGGAATCCAGTATGTATCTTCAGTTGAACCGCCATGCGGGCATGCCTCTAACTCTTTATCCAGACCCGGGAGATCTTTCATTCTACCAGGATAAATAATCAAATCATCCAAGCAGTCATTCTAAATTTATATGCTGCTGCTGTCTTGATCTTACCACCATCTTTCTTCCACTATCGATGATTTTCCCCTCCTCTCCTCCTCTCCCATTTTTTTTTCTTCCACTTTTCTTTTTCTTTTTTGCCTCTTTACCAACCACGATTTGCACGCAGAATGACGACTTTACCCAATTGGCACCAGCGGAGTCGCACGGGAATGTTTAATGATAATGGTAATTGGGACGAGGTCGCAGTAATGAGGCACAAGCCCAGGGCTGTCTTTGAGATCCATTTTTCTTGATCTATCGTTATACCCCCAATTTTCTTCTGCTTTCATGCTTTCCCTCTTTCATCTTCCCCTTCTTCCGTCCTCCCATTTGCCATTTATATTTATTTCTTTTCTTCTCGACTCCTGGTCTTTCGTTATACCTTGCTCGCGGCTCTTTGTCAACTTTCCATGCCCAATTTCCCAGCGCACTCAAGATATCTTGTATCTACATTGGTATCACTGCATTATAATTCTCTGATATATTGCAAGGTCTTTATCCAAATCTTTGAACGAAAATGCAGAAGCAAAGTTCACGTGAGTTCATTATATATCAATCTTAAAAAGGAGAAGCAGAAATCAAAAACGCTGGGTTCGCTCGCCCCGCGATAGGCCCATGAGCTCCCCGTTTTCCCGAGCCCAATCCCGCACACTATCTACCAAAGCCTTTGCCATTCCTTTATTTTTAGACTTGCCATCTGAGGTGCCCCGTCTATGGCCTAATCCACTGGAGGCACGATCACCAGTTGCGTACTCCGATCCCATACTAGGCAGCACATTCTCACCAGCACTTAGACTAACAAACAGAGCAAATGGAACCAGCCAGACACACAACCCAAAATAGGAGGCAACCTCAGAGAATGAAGGCATATCGTCATAATTCACCTGGTACGGCTGACGCCAGTTGTTATCGGCTTGGCGGGATGGCGAGGGCGGCTTCGAAAAGTGGCGGAACCATAACCAATGATTCAATAGAACCAGAGCGCAGGAGAGGATAAAGAGTGGATCGGACAGTTTGACGATGGGGAAGCGGCGCAGATTGCTAGCGTAGACCAGGTGGGAGAGGATGCTGAGTAGGGAGATCCATACGGGAAATTGGTCAAAGATCACCAGTAGAACCTGGATGACTATAATACTGTATATGAGGCGGCTTAGGAGCTTGCGTGCTAGAACAGTATGCTCTTCGACCAACTCGGACAGATAGTAAAGTCCCGAAGCTAGTTTGCGTGTCAATATGAGAGCTAACTGGGGGCAGGAAATAAGCTTAGGCTTACCGATAGCTAGAGTGAGAAAGGCGAACCCAATGATCACCCCTAAGTACCCGACGAGAGAGAGAATCCACATAATGAGGCACTTGAAGAGGGATGATAATTGGCACAATCAAGAGTGGAAGAAAGGAAGACGAACGCGATCAATTGAAAGCGAACGTGATCGACAACTGGATGCCTCAGGCCGACACCCCACTCCGGATTAAAAATAAATTGCAAGTAAAAATTATACCGTTCATATACATAACTGACAGAACTGTTTCACGCGAGTCTTCATTCACAGTTCCCATCATGTCGCGTCCCGAGGATATTCTGTAGGTCCCCGAAATTACTTCGCCTTTTTCCTTATTGCTTTTTTTTCTTCTCTCTCTATCTCTCTCTTGCATGAAAACTAACAACAGAGCCTCTGTGCCGCAATAGCCCGCCGGACCTCTTCTACAACGATAATGAATCCCGCAAGTACACAACATCCTCTCGCATTCGGAATATCCAGGCCGACATGACAAACCGAGCCTTGGAACTCCTGGACCTCAAGTCTCCTTCCATGATCCTTGATGTTGGATGTGGTTCCGGGTTGTCGGGTGAGATTCTGTCGCAAGAGTCCCCGGAGGATGGTGGGCCACATACGTGGGTGGGCATGGATATTTCACCGAGCATGCTGGATGTGGCTCTGCAACGCGAGGTCGAAGGTGATCTCTTTCTTGCCGATATTGGCCAGGGGATACCTTTTCGGCCAGGCTCTTTCGATGCCGCAATCAGTATCAGTGCCATCCAGTGGCTGTGCAACGCAGAATCTAGCGACGTCAGTCCTGAAGGCCGCTTGAAGCGATTTTTCGAGGGTCTCTATGCCAGTCTCCGTCGTGGTGGACGAGCAGTCTGTCAATTCTATCCCAAGAATGATGTTCAGCGGACCATGATTAGTGGGGCTGCCATCAAGGCAGGCTTCGGAGCCGGAATGCTCGAAGATGATCCGGGTACCAAAAATGGCAAGTTGTACTTGGTCCTCACTGTGGGCGGTGGTGGTCTTCAAGGAGATATCAGAGGTGTTGTGAATGGAATGGATGATGTCAGTGTGTTGGATGCCAGACGCAAGGCCATGGAGGTGAACAACGCCCGTCCCTCCCGAAAAGGTGACCGGGCATGGATCATGAGGAAGAAAGAACAGATGGAGAAGAAGGGTAAGGTGGTGAAGCATAACTCCAAGTACACCGGCCGCAAGCGACGTACGGCCTTCTAATTGTCATCTGGATGGTTTCTTTTGGAACACTTTTTCATGCCGCCGGAGCAGACCAGTCATTGGCATGCTCAAAAAGTTCATCTGTCTCTCTCTCTCTTTTTTCTTCCTTTTTTTCCTTTTCTCTTTTGATACCCTCCTGCCCCTAACACCTTCCGAACCTTCGATATCCATCATTCTCTGGAGGTATTATTCTTCTGGGGTTTTTTCTTCTTCTCTCGGTTGACACCGTTGGTGCATCAGACCAATTGCCTCTTATCATTAACCTGAGAGGTACCATGTGCACAAACAGAGTTGGCTAGTACGGCCAAAATATGTCTCTAAAACCATTTTCAATCTAGAAATATCCTTTGGAATCCAAAAAAAAGGGTCTATTGCTTATAACTTGCGGGGAAATGGCGAGCTAAATAGAAGGAAAGATAATACATAATGGAGGATGGTTCTTCAGCTGGCTGGTAATCGGATCCAGTCAAGTAAGATTCATCCCCAGTCGTAGCGTAGCGGCGGGGGGATCATGGAGTGCGGTAATTTTCCAAACAAAGAATATTTACAGAGCTGCCTCCATCTTGTCCAGAACAGCCCGGGTGAACTCGTGGGTAGTAGCCCGACCACCCAGGTCGCGAGTAAGGGTCTGGCCCTCACCGATCACATCGTAAACAGCCTTGGAGATGCGGTTGGCATGGTCATCGAGACCAAGGTGGCGGAGGAGCATGGAGCCAGACAGAATCATGGCGCTGGGGTTGGCCTGGTCCTTACCCTTGATGTCAAGACCAACGTGACGGCAACCAGGTTCGAAGACGGCGACATCACGGCCCATGTTGCAGCCAGGGACAACACCGGGGCCACCAACGAGGGCAGCACCGACGTTGGAGAGGATACCACCGTACAGGTTAGGCATAACCATGACGTCGAACTGCTGGGGGCGCGAGACAGCCTGCATGGAGGCGTTGTCCACAATCATGTCATTGACCTCCAGGGTGGGGTAGTTCTCTGCGACCTTGTGGAAGGTGCTGCGGAAGAGACCATCGGCGAGCTTCATGATGTTGGCCTTGTGAATGCAGGTCACCTTCTTACGGTTGTTGGCAAGAGCGAAGCTGAAGGCAAACTTGGCGATGCGCTCGGACTTGGCCCGAGTGATGATCTTGAGGGACTCAACCACACCCTGGACGGACTGGTGCTCCAAGCCGGAGTACTCACCCTCAGTGTTCTCACGGATGATGCAGAGATCAACATCCTTGTGGCGAGTCTGGTATCCGGGGATGTTCTTGATCAGAGAGATCGAGGCGTAGATGTCAAGTTCCTGACGGAGAGCAACGTTGAAGGACTGGTGACCAGAGCGCTCCACCGGGGTGTGGAGAATACCCTTCAGACCCAGCTTGTTACGTCGGAGAGAGGCCAGAGATTCCTTGAACAGCTCCTCTGAATGCTTGTTTCCGGTGTCCACACCGCTTACGTCAACTTGTTCCCACTCAATGGGAACATTGTCGGCCTTGAAGATTGTCTTGACCGACTCGGCGACCTCGGCACCAATTCCGTCACCTGGCGATCCATTAGCGACCAAATTTCAGGCGCAAGCCGCAAGACAAACCGAAGGCGATCAAGCATACCGGGAATAAGAGTGACGGTGTACTTTCCACCGTACTTGGTGGGCTTGAAGATGTCAGACTGAATGCTGGCGAAGGCTAGATGCGGAAGTTAGTTAACGATCCACCCATAAGGTTGCACGCACAGCTCGTCGCGCAAAAGTAACAGTTGTTTTTTTTCCCACTCCTGTATTCTCTCTCTCTCTCTCTCTCTCTTTTTTTTTTTTATGTCTGTAACAGATGTGGATATAGGGGGCTGGGATTATAGCGTACATCGGGTAGGGATTGAGCGAGCGACAGAGGGAGCCACGGAGGCGCTGCGAAGCAGGGTCTGCATTTAGACGTTAGCTCGGATTTGCGCGCCAGGGGGGAGAGGGAAAAGGGCGTTGAAGACTAACCCGGGCAGGTTGAGCCGATCGGGAGAACATGATTGTGATAGGGAATTTCCTTTGGGAGAGGAAATATGAAATTTTTCACCCTTTTCAAAAAATGTCTCGGTGAACAAGTATGGAGTGGGGAAAGGGAAGGGCGGTTGGAGGTGGAAAAGAAGAAAGAAAGGAACGGAAAAAAAGGGCCCGGATGGGCTCGGCATCGCGCGACACTGAGCAACCCCGGCCCGATCTTATCAGTAGTACTTCTTATCCCCATACTACTACTATGAGAAAGTCATGTACCTTCAACTTTACTCTCTGTCAGCCATGTTTACGTACTTGGCCTATTGACCCCCAAATTCGGTCATCCCATCTGACTTGTCTCTCTTTCATCCAACTTCTATTCAACTACTCTTTGGGTTATTCATTCCCCTTCTCTTTCCTCTATTCAACTTGATTCCCCACCAAATGCCTCGTTCGTTTACCCACCTGATTACCCTGATTGGTTATGCCAATCACCAATTCTCTTGATGAGGGTTACCCTAACGAAGCCTGCGCTGCGCATATCTCTCTATGATCAATATGAATGAAAGAAAAGGTCTCTGAAGTGCCCAACCCGAGGCTCTCCATGGGGCAAATGAAGCGGCTCCGTTCAATGCACTCCAACTCCCAATTGGGATCTCAATAGATTCTTTGAATGGCCCTTATTCAGGGAGGGAAAGGCTCAATACTCTGGATGGAGTAGTTGCCTCGAGCTTTTGGGTATAAAGTCAACGTACTTACCTCGACTTTTTTGCTCTTCTCCATCCTCTTCATCTCATTCTCTTGACATCTGACTACCATTTCAATCTCTTCCAATCTCCGATTCCTTTTTTGAATCCATTCATTCTTCATCATGAAGGTTCTTGCCGTTACCCTTGCCTTGCTCGCCGCTTCGGCTGCTCCGGCTGCTGCCATGGTCCGCTGGTGTGACCACCCTGGCCAGCCCTGCTACAAGATGAAGCGCACAGCCGATATCTCCACCGAAGTCAAGCGCTCTGCCGAGGCCCTTGCTGAGGCTATGGCTGAGGCTCAGCCCGAGGCCATGGTCCGTTGGTGCGATCACCCCGGTCAGCCCTGCTTCAAGGTCAAGCGTGCCGCCGATGCCGTTGATGAGGTCAAGCGCTCTGCTGATGCCCTGGCTGAGGCTATGGCTGCTCTTGATGAGGAGTAAATGTAAGTAAGCTGATTCCCCTCTTGATTTTCTATTTCTGAGGTTTGTTTTCTTACTGATCAAATTGTGTCGGCAGTGCCTCATATGCTTCACATACTCCCGATGATGTCTAGCCTTGCATGTCTATGTTTCCAATGTTGTTTTGTGCTACCTTCGACTACATTATGGAATCAACCTGGCTATGCCACTCGGAGGAACTTGACTGATAGGGATGGACGCAAGAATCCCATGGCGCACACTCGTTTTTTATCTTGGCCATGAAGTTTGCTTACTTTTTTTTTTTGTTGCTTCGAATCATGGGGCTTGAAGAGAAATAGAAAATCAGAAGGGAAAAAAAAATCTTATGACAGCGCTTAGATAGCAATGCAACAGCCTCGAAAGATCGTCCTATATTCCATCTTACTTACGTGACTGTATATCTTTTACGGACCAGTTGACTGTTCTAACGTTAATCTAAAGAAAGTAGGTTCCTTTGATTATGGTTCGAAATTAAGACTTAATGAAACAAGGATGACTGGACGAATTCACTTCCTGTATCATATCGGCTCCTCTCTTGAAATGCCCCGTATTGTGACTCCATAGGCTCTGTCTGCGGAGCCATTTCCCACCAGTGCTGAGTTTTGTAAGCCGGGTCTGTTGCCGATTTATACGACTGTCCTGCGGTGGACTCAGTGGGCTCTGAATGCATCTGGTAACCAGACATCATATAAGGCTCTGCTTGTGTCTTGGAGTCATGCATTTGGATGTCTTCAGGGGAAATTGAGGTCGGATCCATCGAGCCTTCGGCAGATCTGGCGTAGAGCTGCCATGTTTGAATTAAGCGATGTCTTTGCTCAACGTCTGCATTTTTGAATAGATCTAGTTGGCGGGGTGACATGGTGCTAGGATCAAGACCATGCTGCTGTAGGATTTCTATTGGAGTCGGATCTGCGATGGCCTGAGGTTGAGGGTTCGGGCAGGAGACTATGTGGGTGGAATGGTGATAGTGCTGCGAGATGCTGTAGGAAATGGGGTTGGGATCGGGTTGAGACTCTATTGCCATTTGTCGATCGAATAAGGCCGCTAGCTCGTCTTGCAACTTCCCGTTGCTTTCGGACACCGAGAGGCCGCACTAAAGACACGAGAAAAGAAAATCCCCGCATGTCAGGGTGGAACACAATGGTGGGAAAACTACATAGATTTTCATAGTAGATACCTGAATACAATGTGGGTTCTCAATGAATGCAGCCAGGGAAAGGGATATATCAGAGACATGGCCACAGAATGGACATTGATGGAGGATGGATGAAGACATGGTCTGAGTCCACAGGTTCGAAGGAGAAAAGAATATATACTAATGTATATGTACTATATTCAGTGTAGTTCAAGGAGTGCAGCCAACATTTAAATCGGCTAGGACAATGTGGGGTAAAGGGATCAGGGATCAGATCAGTAGGAAGAGAGTAAAGGAATGGTAAAAAAAAAAAACTTTGACAAGAGGAGTAGAAGGAAGAAGAAACCACACCCGCAGCTGTAGACCATATATACCTAATATATCGGAGGGATTTTGTGGTGCCCAAACCCCAAGTGTGAGGAAGTTTGGGCTGCAAAACCCCCAAATACCAAAGTATACCCAGAAACGGAACAAATATACTCCAAACACTCAAATACGGTGTAAGATAAAAACACAAGTTTCGTAATCAAGGTACGTGTCACGTGATCCAGGCAACTCCCGTGACGCAGCTCTCTGGACCTTTCCCCGAACGCGAAGGTCGCCAATGTCAGGGTAAGCTCGTCACTTCCATCCAACCTCTTGTTTCCTTTGAAACTTATCCTCTGGAAAACAACACCCCCATTTGCAATATCACACACAAATCATGGTAATATAATTGCTCTAACCTCTTCAACATAATCTCCCGTCATCCACAGAGAGCTAACAACCGAGTAGACGTCAATCGGCACGGGCTACGATCTCTCCAACTCCGTCTTTTCACCAGATGGCCGTAATTTCCAGGTATCACCCAGAATATGATCCAGGTCCTAGGATCAATCAAAACCGCAGAGAACTATCACAGCTGACGAACCTTCACAGGTGGAATATGCCGTCAAGGCCGTTGAGAACGGAGGAACAGCTATCGGCATCAGATGCAAAGATGGCGTGGTGCTAGCCGTGGAGAAGATCATCACTAGCAAGCTCCTAAAACCCGGCGCCAATAAGAGGATCGCGACAGTGGATCGCCATGTCGGCATTGTAAGCTCAATCTTGCCCTCACCCTTCTTCCAAGCGCTTCACCCCTCGCCCGGCCACCACTTGCTGGAACCGGAATCATCACCGCTCGAACGCACTATTCTTGGTTGAAGTTATCTAACTTATGACCTGTTTGGAAACTTAGGTATCGGCTGGACTCGTACCAGATGGTCGTCACTTTGTTTCCAGAGCCCGAGACGAAGCATCCTCCTGGAGAGGAACATACAAAGCCCCCATCCCAATCTCTGCGCTTGCGAACCGTCTGGGTGGGTATGTACAAGCGTACACTCTCTACTCCAGCGTACGGCCGTTTGGTGTGACTTCCATCGTCGGTGGATGGGACAGTGAAGCGGAGCAGGCGGTCGACGGTCAGGTGGGCAATGGCCCCAAGTCAGGCTCCGGTGGAAAGGTCGAGGGTGCCCCAGCTGGTGGGCCCGGTCTGTACATGATCGAACCCAGTGGACTCTATTGGGTATGTCAAACATGATACCCCCGCCTCTCTATCTTTCCGTCAAACGGGCTTTAGCTCTAACGAATACAGGGCTATTATGGTGCCGCCACTGGCAAGGGCAGACAAGCTGCTAAGGCAGAGCTGGAGAAATTAGATCTGACTTCTGGCACGCTGTCGCTTTCGGAAGGTGTGAAGGAAGCTGCCCGTATCATCTACGTCGCTCATGAAGATAGCAAGGACAAGGAATTTGAGCTTGAGATGTCATGGATTAGCTCGTTCGATGGTCCCACCAAGGGTCGCCACGAGGAGGTGCCTAAAGAAATTCGCGAGGAGGCAGAGAGGTTTGCAAAGCGAGCACTCGAAGGCGAGGACGAAGAGGAACAAATGGAGGAATGAAACAGCATTAGATCTGGCAGTGCATATTTAATTTGATGCTTCCCGGGCACTTTTTACCCTTTTGATTGCAATCACATGAGAACATATATAGGAAAGCCCATCAAAACCCAAGCGTGGCCTTGGATTTTATGAATCGTTTATTTCTTTACACAATCTTGCCCTCCGACCAGTCACGTCTCTTTACGCCCAGCTCAACAGCGGCACTGCCCCAATCCTCACCGTGGTTATGCATCCCACTCTTGCCCAAGCCTGCTCGTTCCAAGCCTTGCTCCTCGGTTAGAACAGTCAACAGACCGAAGATGACCGGGATGCCGGAATCCAGTTGGACTCGCATCAGTCCGTGGCTGACGGCATCTGCAATGTATTCAAAATGCATGGTAGCGCCTTTAATCAGGACACCAATCGCGATGATTGCATCAAAGGGTTTCTTGGGCGAAGTGGTGGCTGATTTGTTCAAATCAGAGGTGGAGGCTGACAAGAGGTCAGTGGCACTGATGCCCTCGCCGGAGGAGCTCGCTTGAACCTGGGAGGCGGCGTACAACCTGTGAAAGCAAAAGGTGCATGAGATAGCAGATCTAAAAATGACAGAGATCAGGGCCTGGAGATGATATGGTCTTACCGTTGCACACCCAGAGGCAATTCGTAGCTACCGGGAACGGTCTGAACGGTGATGTTATCCTCGGTCACGCCGCCAGCCAGCAAACTCTTCTTGGCTCCAGCTACGAGCTGATCAATAATGGTTGCATTCCATCGCGCATGAATAATGGCGACACGCAGTCCAGAGCCTAAATCAAATGGTTAGGAATGGGTCATGTGTCACTGAAGGTGGGGGTGGATTCCATACCGTCATGGCTCTGGGCAGCTCCGGGACCCTTAATGGAAGACATCGGTAAAGGAGACAGAAATATTGCACGAATTGGGTAAGATGAGGGGGTGGGGGAGTGCAGGCGAGAAATCAGTCTGGAGTTGTTATGGAAGAGTTACGAGAGTTGGAAGGTTTTGGGGTTTCGAGGTTTCGAGGTTTCGCGACGCAGCCCAGTTGGTCCCGCATTTGCTCTGGTCCCGCATTCCTGACGGGAAAGGCGGAATATGCTACCGGATACAGTACTGCACATTAGTACTGAATAGACACCAAGAAAGATTAACATATAATAAGGTATGAATTCCATTCTCCTTAAGCTAAAAAGAGCACCCATTAAAAAAAAAAAAAAAAGTAAAAGACAGGATAGTGATGACAGACAAAACACCCTAAAAGAAAATACAGTATCAAGATCATGATCGTCATCTTACTCTAAAACCCTCCTTTGAGAGACACAGAGAGGGTGCAAAAAACCGGGGGAAAAAGGGGGAAATACCATCCCCGAGCCTATTCTCTCTCCTTTGATTTAGTTTACTCAACGGTGACCGACTTGGCCAAGTTGCGGGGGAAATCCACGTTCAATCCCTCACCAACAGCCAGCCAGTACGAGATCAGCTGCAAAGGAATCACGTTCAAAAGACCCTGAAGACAATCCACAGTCTTAGGAACAACAATCTTCTCGGTCAGTGCGTCTGAGAACTCAGAGTCGTTCTGGTTGCAAATCACAATGGGACGACCACCACGGGCAATGACTAGGGAGAGATTCGTGTTAGGGGCTTGAATCGATAATAAAAGAAAGAATGGCGGCAGTTGTCACTCACCCTGTTGATAGGCATTCAGAGACTTGGTGAACAGATTGTCACGAGTAAGGATCATAATAATAGGCAGGTTCTCGTCCACCAGGGCCAAGACACCGTGCTTAAGTTCACCAGACATGACAGCCTCACAGTGGAGATAAGAGATTTCCTTGATCTTGAGCGCACCTAGAAGGAATGAGTTAGAAGAGACGAAAAAAAAAGACAAGAAGGAAAAGGATGAGAAGGAAATTCAAAGAAGAGTAGCACTCACCCTCAAGGGCAGTAGGGAACTGGGCACCACGACCCAACAAGAGCAAGCTCTTTTGGTCTTTGAAGAACTTGGCGCACATCTCCTTAATTGGCTGGTCGAGCTTCAAGATCTCTCGGAACTGTTCCGAAATCTTGCCAAGACCTTCAACAATCTCCTCCCGCCGCTTTTGCTTTGAGGCACGGTCTTCACTAAGGGACAGGGCAAACATGACCATGGCAACGAATTGAGAAGTGTAGGCCTTGGTGGAAGCAACACCAATCTCAGGGCCAGCGTTAATGTGAACACCACAGTGGGTGAGAAGAGAGATGGAGGATCCAACCACGTTCACAATGCCAACAGTCAGGGCACCCCTCTCGAGACAGTAACGGAGGGCCATCAGGGAGTCTGCGGTCTCACCGGACTGGGAAACAAACACACAAGTATCATCACGGAAGACCGGGGCTTGGCGATCAAGGAAATCGGAGGCCAATTCGACGGCAATAGGAATCTCCGTCAATTCCTCAAAAACTCCACGTACGGCCATACAGGAGTGGTAGCTGGTACCACACGCAATGAAAATGAGACGGCGGCAGCGACGGATGGTAGAAATGTACTGGCGGAGGCCGCCCAGCGTGACCTTCTTGTTAACGGCATCCAAACGGCCACGCATGGTGTTGACCACGGACTCGGGCTGTTCGAAGATCTCCTTCTGCATGAAGTGGTCAAATTTACCCTTCATGATCTCCTGCAGTTCTAGCTCAATGGTCTGAATGGCGCGGACATTGGAAGTGCCGTCATTCTTGCTCATGCGGTGGATGTTCAGTTGGCCTTCGTGGATGTGGGCAATGTCATCATCCTCCAAGTACAGCACCTTCTTAGTATGCTCCACGATAGCGGATGGGTCCGACGACAAGAAGAATTCGGCAGGCTGGGGGATGCCGTCGTCGGATAGGAATGCCCGTGACTGGGAGCGGTGCAGGAGGGACTTGTCAGGCGGGGCCAGGAGGCTGGTAGCAGACTTCTTGATGGCAGCATTCTGGGAGGCCTGCTCCGCGGGAAGAGCACCATCTTCCGAGAATTCCACATCCACAAAGTCCACCTTCATCTTCTTCGAGGTTCTCACACCAATCACCAAGGGGGAACCCTTGCGGGCGGCAATCACCTCATGGGGGTAGTGGACGGACTTGAGTAACAGACCGAAAGCACCTTCCAGCTCCTTGATGACGGCCTTGGCCAGAACAGTGAAGTCGATATCGGGGTGTTGGTCATAAAGGTATTTGGCGAGCTTGGCAATACATTCGGTATCAGTCTCAGTCTCGAATCGGAAGCCCTTGCTCTCCAGCAGGGCCTTTAATTCCTTGTAGTTGGTAATAATACCATTGTGGACCACGGCGAATTCCCAGTTCTGATCGGATCTGTTTACCCCACCCAAAAAGGACAACATTAGCCAACGTCACCCACATGAAAAGGCTAAGGGGTTGGTGTGGGGTTGGGATTGGGATTGAAGAGAAGCGTGCTTTCGAAAGGCACGAGAGAGTTTCTCTCTCTCCATCTATCTTTCTCTCTCTCTCTCTCTCTCTCTCTTTTTTTTGGTTCTCAAATTTTTTTTAAAAAAAAAACTTACCGGTGGGGGTGGCAGTTCTGGCGAGAGGGGGTGCCGTGGGTGGCCCAACGGGTGTGAGAAATACCAGCGTGCGATTCAAAGGTCTTGGTCATGTCGGGCTTGCTCTCGGCAATGAGCTCACGCAATTTAGCGACCTTTCCTACCTCCTTGAAAGCGCAAACCTCATTCTTCTTGTCACCATCAACGGCCATACCGGCGGAATCGTAACCCCGGTACTCCAAACGGGATAGTCCTTCAAAGATTTATTAGCGCTAGGCAAGGGGGGGGGGGGGGGGGAATTCGAAGGTAATTGCATCAAATTGGCATCACTCACCATTGAGAAGAGTATTGATAATGAACTCACGATCCCGGTCGACGAGGTAGTTAATGTAGCCAAAGATTCCACTGCAGGGTTGTGAGCATGATGATCCTAGATGGGTTGCTTCGATACATACCACATGATGGGCGAATTTGTGTGAGCGAATGAGGAGAAACAAAATTAAGAAAGGATGTATGGGTATGGGTAAGGTTTGTAGGGAAGAAATAGAATTGGGAAAGGCAAAGCTGGAAATTTGTATTTATAGAGGGGAAGGGAGGGGCGGTAGGATTATTATTAGCTATGATTTTCCCTTATTTTTCCTTTT
This sequence comes from Penicillium verhagenii, assembly GCF_028828195.1. NCBI lineage: Eukaryota > Fungi > Ascomycota > Eurotiomycetes > Eurotiales > Aspergillaceae > Penicillium > Penicillium verhagenii. The sequence continues at coordinate 50,864 of NW_026643166.1, read as the reverse complement.
TATTTATTTTTTTTCTCTTATTTACTCCACCAGGGAAGCTACCGGGGCCAATGCGCTCCATGTCTCACTCAAGCCCTTTTTTCTCTGGAAATCGCCTTCTTGCTCCACTTCTTGTTTACCATATATCAGGGGGGGGGGGGAAGCAGAAACCTGGTTACTGTTTCATGAAGAATTTCATGAAGAATTGATCGAGTCCCCCTTTTTCTTCTTCTTCTTCTTTTCTTTTCCCCTTTTCTAGTTTCTTATAATTTATTCTTTTGAATAGATCAATTTTCTTCTTTATGATGCTTCGGCAATCGGTTTTCTCCGGGGCAACACCACAACACAACCCACCTTGATCGTATGGAGTACTTTACTAGTGCATGAATACCTTATAGCTTCTCCAGTTACGGGGGTCATCAACATTCCCTTCTCTATATACCAATCTCAAATGGCAGGGGACTTGTTAGAATTGAATTTTTTTTTAAAAAAAAAAAAAAAAATTCAAGGATCATCATGATTAATGAATACATCATAAGATACTTACTTGGGCCATTTTTCAATAAACTAAATTCTTGTGGATCATACACCAAAACATGTATATTGTCAAGATCCCCTAAAAATACCATACATAGCGTACATAGCGGGGATGCCAAGGTCTCAGAGCTACCCGGTAAGAACGATACTATTTTTACATTCGATGCTGAGCCCCATCGCCACTAATGGTGGCGTATGCTTCGGGAAATTCTTTGGCTTTTGATATTTTTTTTTTTTGGATATTTTGATTTTGATTTTGATTTTGATTTCGCTTCTTGTCCTTCTATCTCTTATCTCTAAATGCTAGACCGAAGATAGGCTAATAACTCTCTAGGGCTATATGTTGACACGACCTACTAATACTATTTACCTGTAAATGCTAAATGTTTAGAAAATATCTCTGTATTAAATGCCCAAAGTAAGGGGGTGTTGTAATTACATGATTATGATATACCTAATACTTGAGTCTTACAAAGTAGTTATATCTTACATTGACCTTTTTGAATAATCAAGATGTTTACTATGTACCTCAAAAATTTATTAGTCAGGTATGTGATTCACTGGGTTTGATAATCTGGTGTTCATTAGAATGACGGTCTTATTTTATAACCGGCACCTAATTATTTTACCCACAAAACCCCGTTCACAATATAATACCTAGAGATATACTTAATATAATTCTTAGCCAAGATTAGAAGCTCTGAGGTCATGGTAAAATAAAATACCGTTTTTCACGCTATTTACACTCTACCCCTGTATATCTATAATCTATACAGAGCTACTACACATAGATACTACACATAGATACTATAGTTATAGTCTAGTGGTAAGATTAATCTTCTTACTGAGCTTAGATATCTAGTATCATGATCTATGACTTAAACGTGATAATAAGAAAAGAAAAAAGTTTTTCATTATCAGTAGGAGTTGAGTATTTTCAGATGACTGGTGATTGATACGATCATAATCAAGAGTAATCTTTATCAAAGAAATATTTATGGTACAGGGTAAAGTAGATTAATGGTAGATTAATAGCCAACTATCTCGTATACATAACGAAAGTTGCACTACGCTACATAGGAGATTCCAGCATCCATGCAACTAGTATCACCTGACTTTCTATTTGTCCGGTTGTTCTGCCACCGCCTAATATAATCACCCAATTATATCAACATCTCCGTCACCGCCTTCTATAGCCCACATTTTTTACTCCGTCCTCTGTATATGATACCATCCCCATTCACTGACCGCCTCCCCATTTGGTCGCGTCTGCTCCTTGCAAAACCAACTCGCGCCTTTCGACTTAAGGACGTCTTGTTGCCCTACCAAATCCGCTCCTTGGTCTTTATTTTCCCTTTGTCCCTCTGCAGCATCTTTCCTCGCTTACTCTGATCCCTTTCATCTTCAAGGATGCTGCTTGGTGATCGCGCGGTTTTCTCCCGCGTGTAGCCACCTCATCATGTCACGCGCCTCGGCCGGCTTTGCGGACTTTTTCCCCACGGCCCCGTCGGTCCTCCAGCAGAAGCGCTTCAAATCAGGAGACCGTCGAAGAAGAGTTCCAGATGTTCCCGAGGTGACTGCCTCTTTCACAGTCTCCTCCGTGCCTCCCGGTGGGGCATCTGATATGCCGGCTGCGGAGCCATGCTCCATTCAACCGCCCTCCTCTGACCTCCAGGGGGGTGAATCCCATGCACCAGGAGAGGCAAATGGAATATTACCTTCATCGGTTGACGCTACTTGCCCGCCTATTCATACCTCAGCATCCCTTATCAACACGGAATCATCTACGCCGTGTAAGGCGACGAGTCCGCAGCCGAAGATAGCAGAAGAAAATCTCTCAAGGAGCACTACTGGACCTAGCGAGGACCCGATCAAAGCCTCCGTCACCTCTACGCATCCTCCCCATCTTCAATCAAAAACTCGCTCGGAAAATGTGGTCAAAGGCTACCGGGTGATCTACGACCCCGAACTGGACAAGCGCTCGTCTAAAGAGACTTCTTCCAAAGAGAAGCGACGGAAACTCCAGTATGCGGAAATATTTGCTAATCATCAAGTCACTCCTTCCGATCCTCGCCTGGCGATCACCAACTACACCCGAGGATCGGCTTGCGGGCCGAAACACAGATATCAAACTGCCCCGTATACCTTGAAACCATGGCCGTACGATGCAACAACCAGTGTTGGACCAGGTCCTCCGGTCCAAGTGTTGGTGATGGGCTTTGATCCATTGTCGCCGGTCACTCTCATCAGTGCCCTCTTCTCGAGCTTTGGTGAGATTGCAGAAATGAACAACCGCACCAACCCCACCACAGGCCGTTTCCTTGGCATCTGCTCCATCAAATACAAAGATAGCCCGGCATTCCGTGGAGGTAGCCCGGTCTCGGCATCCAGTGCAGCACGGCGTGCATATTTTGAATGCAAAAAGGAACAACGCATTGGGATTCGAAGGATTCGAGTGGAGATGGACCGGGAAGGAGCCGCGTCCGAACGAATGGCCGCAAGAGCAATTGAATCACAGCGCTTGGCTTCCCAGCCTATTCTTGCCCAGCCAAGCAAGCCGGATCTCAAGAAAAATGAACCCCCTCCGACAGCACCGAAAGGTCCCTCTGGACGGTCGGCCCTTCGCCCCGGAATCTCAATCCCACGAGGACCAAATACTCCCCTGGGGCCCGTCGGGGTACAGTCTCTGGTTGAAGAGACACTGGTGTTGGATCAAATCAAACGTGACCCTTACATCTTCATTGCACATTGCTATGTTCCAGTTCTAACCTCGACTCTTCCACATTTGAGTAAAAGACTGAAGTTGTTCAGCTACAAGACCATTCGCTGTGACAAGACTGGCTACTACATTATCTTCGAGAATTCCCGGCGAGGCGAAGAGGAAACGGAACGTTGCTTTCGATATTGTCACATGCAGCCCTTGTTCACTTACATCATGAATATGGAAAGCCAGCCTTACGGGAACCCCAATCACGTTCGCAGTCCAAGTCCGGAACGTCTCAGAGCCGAGGAACGAGAAAAGGCGCAGAAGGATAGAGTCAAGAAAGAGGCTGAATTTGATATTGAAGAGGAAAAGAAACAGCGTGCTGCCAACTTGGATCCTTGCCGAGAAGTTCTGTCCATCATCATTCGGAATCTAAGAGACAAGCTTCTTGAAGATGTCAAGTCACGCGTTGCTGCCCCGGCTTTGTATGACTATCTCGATCCCGGCAAACATGCTGCTAGGAGGGAAAGACTGGGGATCTCTGCTCCAGAAGGCACGAAACATCTTGCTTTCCGAATCGGCGCGGGCAGTAATCTCGGGCCTACAGACTCTCGGTCTGAACTGGCGAATGGCCAGGATTCACTTCGGTCTACGAACCTCAGTGTACTGGCCCTTCCGCGCATCCGCAAGGCCCACGGGTCTGATCGAGCCGGAGCTGCGTTTGTGGATGAGCGACGCCGAAAACCCCTTCGGAAGAGAGAAGTTCGGCCTCTGTACCATCGCCTGCAGGAATTGCACGACGACGAAGATTCGGACGACGAGCAACGTACACCACTCACCCGAGATACCGAAGAGAGAAGCAGTCGTCCTGCGAGTCGGGCAAGCTCGGCATCTGAATCCGAACAGGATGAACCATATCAATCAGATGCAGTGGCTTCTTTTGTCGATAGTAATACCCAAGTGGCTGATGAAACAGACGAGGCAGACGAGGCAGACGAGACAGACAAGAGGAGTGATGGGTCTGTCCAGGGCTCGGAAGTACTGACTTCTTCTACGCTCAAAAGAAAGCGAATTCCCGGAGAGACCGATGTACGCAAACGTCAACGACCAGACGAGGAGCTCTCCAAAATTCAGCCACTGGAGGTGACTATTGGTGATACTCCGGGTGTTTCTGCTGCAATTGCTCCTGATTCTCGTGCTCCATTGCCAATGCACGATAAGTCGATCAAAGAACAAGACGTCGAAATTGCTTTAGAAAAAGCTACCACTAACGATACGTCCGATGATGAAGATGCTTGGGGAGCGAAAGGCATTGATGAACCCGGAGCTGAGATCAAATGGGGAGTATCCAAGCATGAACCACGGGCGACAGTGGAAGACGATGAAGCTATCATTCTGGATCTGGATGGTTGGCAACACTTAATCAAAGACGAAGAAGACATGCGGTTCCTGCATGAAATGTTGCTCGATCAGATTGCATCCTCCAACGTCGATAATCTGGCAGCATGGGCATGGCGGCAAAAGGAGATCAAGGCTCTGAACCAGCAAGAACCCAGAGGGCCAACCCACGATGTGATTGGCATCAGTGGGCATTACATTTCAAACTCGACAGGCGCTGCTCGGACTCAGGGTCGAAAGAGAATCCTTGAGTCTGAAAAATCCAAATATCTGCCACATCGGATCAAGGTTCAGAAAGCCCGTGAGGAACGCGAGGCGAAAGCCAAGGCTGATCCCCAAGCTGCAGCTGCTGAAGCAGCCCGGATTGCTGCTGCAAAGACCATCTCCAAATCAAGCTCACGGTCAACCCGTGTCAACAATCGCCGGCTCATCGCCGATATCAATGCACAGAAACAAGCTCTTCCAACATCGAGTGGGGAGGGTGATGTTCTCCGATTTAACCAGCTTAAGAAACGCAAAAAGCCAGTCCGCTTTGCTCGATCCGCCATTCACAACTGGGGCTTGTATGCCGAAGAGAACATCTCAGCGAACGACATGATCATCGAATATGTTGGTGAAAAGGTTCGGCAGCAGGTCGCTGACATGAGAGAAAGGCGATATCTCAAAAGCGGAATCGGAAGCAGTTATCTCTTCCGAATTGATGAGAACACTGTCATAGACGCCACCAAGCGAGGTGGAATCGCGCGTTTCATCAACCATAGCTGTACACCCAATTGCACTGCTAAGATCATCAAGGTTGATGGGAGTAAGCGGATTGTGATTTATGCGCTGCGAGATATTGAACGAGGTATGTTTATAGCGACAGCTTCTTCCTTCCTCTGCCTTGGGCATTGGAGGGGGGGGTCAAGAAAGAAAAGAAACCTCACTAATAATTTGTCCAGATGAGGAACTCACGTACGACTACAAGTTTGAACGAGAATGGGGCAGTGACGACCGTATTCCTTGTCTCTGTGGCTCAACTGGCTGCAAAGGATTCCTCAATTAGGGGACCTACTACGACATCCAACCTAAGTCTTTCTGGTCTTCTTTTACGGCGTTGGTCGGTTTGGGTTGGCGTTTGAAAGGGGGAAAGATGGAGCATTCGGACAGAGAGCATTTCATCATTTAAAGCGCTATCACTAACCCTCATGTACAACAATATTTGTAAAACCTCAGGAATTCCACATGGAATTCATACTTTATTCCCCAATTTTCAAGAAGATTTGATGGCTTTGGATACTCAATATCAGACCCTTCGGTTCTTCCTGCGAAGCCCAGGCCAGTGATGTTTCAATGACTTCTGGTTATGGCCTCTGCGGGTTGTGAACTCTTTCAGGGTATCAATATAAATTAATTGTAAGCGATAGCAAGCTTAGGCGACGGGTTGTGTCTTTGCCTTGCTTGCTTCTGGGTAGTGTATCGAAATATCGGCAGGTGAAGTGGCCATAAGTCGCATCAAGCCTCAGACTGCATAAACCGGTCAGTACTATTTACAGTATAGTTGAAAGGAAGAAGGGCCATACCTAGGTGGCTTGGGAGAAGGAAATTGGCAATTCCCTCCTTGATCACATATTCATGTCCACAGTTCCCACAGATCAGCTTGCCCTCGATGACTTGGGTTTCTAACAAAATTCGGTGCAGGTCTTTCAGGGTTTGTTCATCATTGAGTGCTTCGCCTTCCGGTTTAGATTCTGGTAGACTGGGGAATCCAAGCTGTAATGAAAATGTCAGCCAACATAACCTCCAAGCATATCTTAATATATGAATCTAGTACCTCATTCGCAGTCACTCGGAGCCCCTCCCAATCAATACGTGGGATGACATTTTGAATGAACTCTGGCTGGAAATCAAGCTCCTGCATCTCAAGTTCAGCGTCGTGGAAGTGTAAAGGAAATGACGCCGGGGATGTTTTGCACTCCTTCACTGCACATGTCACAAAGTTGGCGGTGATGACCTTCATGATTTCGTCGTACAATCAGCGTATGCCTCGAGGAGGTCGACAGCGCTAGAGAAATATTTGATTTGATACTATCGAATATTGATAGGTGGTAGATGAAGCCACTGATTGGAGCTTATTATAATGGCAGTTGTGGGGGTATCAATTGTTGAAGCATAAAAAAAAAAAACCCGCCCCCTCATCGGTCAGGTGATCTTATCGATAACACAAACACCCCCACCGCAGTACCGTTTAAAGCTGATCGTTAGTTTCCCATATTCAATCTGCTATTATGTTATCATTTCGTAAAGCTTATAAACATACAAAGAAAAAGGGGGAAGAAAATGATTAGTAAGGTTTCGGTGTGATATGTTTCACTTCCTGGAAATAAATACATGATGCGTGTAGTAGATATATAAAGTCAAGGAAAGAAAGGAAAAAAGAACGGAGTTGCTCTAGGGGAATACCCTGTGCAAGAGATCTAGGACCTAGGTTATTTTGTCATTTCAAGGTCCCTATATCAGATACACGACTTGACCTGCACGTCCACCAAGTCAAGGTCAGCAATATCATGATCACCAAGACAGGTACTGGGGTCTAGGCGATCTCCGTCAAATATAAGAGAGACTTCTTGATCTGCCGAAAGATTCTGTTTGTCTCGAAATGTGGATATAAGCTTGGACACCAGGGTCTTGGGCCTTGCTTTGATCCTCAAGTCACCTAGTCCAGGGCTTCGGAGTGTCAACTTCATCGGTTCATTCTCTTCATTCTGTTGGTTGCTGGGGATCGGCGGGGTTGTAGGTAATGGTTCCACTTCTGTAGAGTAGCCAGGCTGGTTTAACAAGAGAGGATTGTCTGTAACAGCCACTATATGGATTTGCAATTCTTTCCCGCCTCTATCAAAATCATCGTCCGTATGCAAAAGCGCCCATGTGTCTTTTTTCGGTTTGATCCCCAAGCTTCTGCATGTTGTCACATCGAATAGCCGTCGACCTTTCCACGTTAGATAAACAGACGACTGGGTCCCCGTTGTGAATCCCTGGCGTTTGCACCACTCCGAGCGCACCTCTCCGAGGCTCTGGGACATTTTTCGGTGGACAACCAGTGGTTTAGTGGTTGGTATTTCAGAAGTGATGAGAACCTGGACAACTGGGTCTTCCACAAGGTGGTCGGCTGGCTGGAAGGGCTGGGAGGGTGAATATAGAGCTGGGCGATTTTTGTCGTCACTTTGTCCTTGGGCCTCTGGGCGGATTGGGGGGTAAGCTGGAGGGTGAGCTGAGGGGTTTGCTGGCGAGTTGGCCGTTGCGAAATGATCCGCGTGGTCCACTGACGGCATGTCCGTTGAGCTGGAGCCCGATCCGCCAGGAGGGATTATTCCAGGGTATTCATATCCTTTGGTGAGTTCCGGTGTCACTGGTGCATTGGGACTTTGTTCAAGGCGAGTTGTGATTGGACGATTTTCCTTCAAATTGCCCTGTTCGTCGGGTGACACAATAGGAGCAGTCAATGGGGCCGTGTTCTGTCCATCAAAAACATCTAGGCACTCAGATCCATTGCTCACTTCATTGGAGATGCTGCTGCTGCTGCTTTCATTTGCTTCAGGGGGGTTCTTGGGTTTTTTATGCGCCTCTCGATTGGCCGCAACAATATCGGAGTAGGTTTGTTGAGACCGTCGGTAGAACTCATTCGGACTATTCCCTTCTTTAGCTGCCCACGTTGGCTTATTGAAGAAAGAACGCATCTTGGTCAATAGGTCAGCGTCCTCAGGGCCTTGTAAAAAGGATTAGAGGCATGAATGTGGTGGATGTGATAGATTCAAAGTGTTCAAAAAGCAAGGGCGTGGGGTGAGAGGGGCCGCCTCACCGCCTTCGCGGGTCTTTTGTGACAAGTTACCGAGTGTCAATACATATATTTTAGACTACTAGGTTTGTCGATCGTCAACTCACTCTTCATAGCTCCTCGCCGATACCTTGAGCAACATTCAATCTACAGTCATCATGGAGAACGGTTCAACCTCAGAAGGAAAAGACCCGTCGGCTTTCCTCAGCGAGATTATCGGAGCTCCAGTGATCGTAAAGCTCAACTCCGGTGTAGTTTACAAGGGTACGTACCAGCTTCCGCTCTCCATTCTAGCAAGGAGGGGTCTTTACTAACAATTTATTTAGGGGAACTTCAGTCTGTGGACGGTTATATGAACATCGCACTTGAAAAGACCGAGGAGTTTGTAAACGGAACACTGCGGCGCAACTACGGTGATGCTTTTGTACGAGGAAACAATGGTCAGTGATCATCATCTCCGATCCTTTAACGTTTCCAGTCTCACAGCTATAAATAGTGCTTTACATCTCCGCGAGTTAATTGACGCCGGATCGGAAATCTCGCCGGGTCCGTGGAAGAGGCTGGTTCTCTGCTAAATACCAGTATCGATCGCTTCTCATCCTAGTAACGGATCTTCTGTCACTTGCAATTCACTACGTATGCAAATGAGGCTATCCAACCCGCTCTCTTTCATGATCATGCCTGATTTTTCTCGTGGCAATGATTCCTCTCTGATCATCCCTCACTTCTCCACATTTTCATGACTCTTTACCCTTCTGGTCCCGATGAGGAAACTTGCAGGCGGTATTTTAATGACCTCTCTACGATATGCAATAGAAAGCCTAAGGCTCTGGAAGCTATTGTGCTTATAGTGTGAACACTCCTAGCTTGATCATCTACGTGGAAGCCGTTTCGCGTCCCCCATAATTTATACGAGGGGAATCATATCTAAATGCCTGGGTTCTTTTGGATGTTACTATATATAGTCCTACAATAGGATAGATTCCTTGCGCCAATTGGATGAAAGGGGATACCTTGGATTTATGATTCAAATTAAAAAGTTTTGCTCTCAAGAGGGAGAAAACTATTGAGTGAGACGTCTACAGTACGTCTTTAGGATTGGGTGACCAGTAGGCTTGTTCAAGTACGGCTGAGATGAGATAATCACCGGGTTTAGGTTGTTATCTTGCGAATAAGAAAAAAAAAACCCCTCAATAACAAACCCCACACCATCCACATTCAGAAAGAAAGAACAATGTTGCAGGCAATCAAATACAACCAGGGTGTCTTGGCGATTCTCGACCAGCTTCAGCTGCCATTTGTGGAAAAATACATCCCCATCCAGACTGCAGAGGATGGCTGGCATGCCATTAAGGAGATGAAGGTGCGAGGTGCCCCCGCCATTGCCATCGTGGCGATGCTTGCGCTCTCCTCGGAGCTTTGGTCGCTTCGTGCGGCGAATCAAATTCCCGAGTCACCTGAAGAGACACGGGAATTGGTCGTTAGGAAGTTGGACTATCTGGTGACAAGTCGGCCTACCGCAGTCAACTTGAGCGACGCTGCTCGGAAGCTGGAAGCTCTTGTGACGAACCAAGCAACGGAAATCGGGATGACAGGTCTCAACTTGGTATCATCATTCATCCAAGCTGCCGAGGAAATGCTAGGCAAAGATTTGGAGGATAACAAACGTATCGGACACCATGGGGCCGAGTGGATTATGACCAATGCAACCAAAGCGGACACCGTCTCAGTTCTCACCCACTGCAATACTGGGTAAGGCTATTCGGACCTTTTTCTCCTGCAATCATATCACTAACGACCAAGGAATTAGCTCACTGGCCACATCAGGCTACGGCACCGCATTGGGGGTTATCCGTTCGCTGTCGTCCAGAAATGAGCTACGACATGCCTATTGTACAGAAACGAGACCTTACAATCAAGGATCTCGCTTGACCGCCTTCGAATTGGTCCACGATCATATTCCTGCCACGTTGATCACTGACTCTATGGCGGCTGCTCTGCTCGCGGATGTAAATGTGGGGGTGTGTGCTATTGTTGTCGGAGCAGACCGAGTGGCAGCTAATGGAGATACGGCTAATAAAATCGGCACATACGGATTGGCTGTCTTGGCCAAACATCATGGTATTAAGTTCCTAGTCGCCGCACCCCTCACAACCATCGATCTAGCGACACATTCTGGTGGTGATATTGTTATTGAACAGCGCCCGGAATTCGAGGTAACGAGTATCAAGGGCCCTAGAGACGGGGTGGAGGCTGCAGATAGTGTGGTGCTGGATACCATTCGTATCGCTGCACCCGGCATTGGCGTCTGGAATCCTGCATTCGACATTACCCCTGCGGCTTTGATAGACGGGATCATCACAGAGGTCGGGGTGGTCGAAAAAAGCCCATCCGGCCAATTTGACCTTGCCCGCCTGTTCAACGATTCTCTTTCTCGGTCTTGATGTGACTGCCTTCGTCATCTGTAACTCCACAGTCACTTGTTCCGGTATCCTGCGAAATGGGCTCTGGCTCTCTATCAAAGGCTGCCAGGATCTCGTCCATTTTGGATTCGAGAGCAGTGAGGTGGTTTTCCAATGCAGTTGCTGTCATTTCGCCCCTAGTATGAAATGTTAGGTGATTTTGTGATGCTTGCGGAGCAACAACGTGATAATATACTTAGAGATTTCTGTTAGTGCCTATTAAAATTAGTATATGGAAGCTTTAACAGTCAAAGGTGACCCTGCCATTATAAGAATAGGGTAGAGGGATATATGAATTTGAGTCATATTAAGGATATGGGCTTCGGGGAAATAATAGAAAATAAAGAAAGAAAGAGAAAGAAGCTACACCTACCTGGATGAGGTCTAGATCGGGCATATCAGGCATAGTAGATCTAGATATGGTTATGATTGTTCAAGACAAAGGAGAAGGTAGTAAGTAAATAGTTGGGGTATATAGTGACAGGACATAAGTTTTAACACCCCCTAAAGAACCGGAGTCCGCCTTTCCCACCGCTTTTAGTAAATATCCAAAGTAAGTGTTCCAACCATTATATAAGGGTTTCTAATGCCTTGGAGCCTAGATATGGCACACTAAGCAGGATAAGTTATATAATATCATGATTAGAGTTGTAACTTATTATAAGCTATATTATCTCATAGTGGATAGAAAAACCCTAGATGATTTTTGATTGGCAGAATATTAATAATTATATAATTAAGGGGTATTAAAACTTATATCCTATAACTCCTATTATTATAGGTAGTAGATATAAATGGGAGTTTAATAGAAATATATATCATCTATATACTAATTATACCTTATAACCTAGTACCTACTAAGCCTTATCAGGATAGACTCTGATATATTTTTAAATTTTTTTTCTATTAAGGTAGACCATAGATTATAGGGCTAATTATTAGTTAGTAGTATAAAGGAATATAGGAACTAGAAGATTAATATTATACTTAGTAAGATAAGTTATTAGGGGATAGGAGTCTATATACTATCCCTATAATAAAATAATAGAATAGAAATCCCCTAGATTAATAATTAATTCTAGTTAGATATATATATTCCCTATAGATTTTAACTATAGGTCTACCTATATTAATCTATAGTTAAAACCCCTATAGGCTATTTATTCTATAGGCTATTATCCTATAAGATATAGATAAGACCCTTACTTATACCTATCTTATAGGTTTATATAAAAAAGATATATATAGATTTTATATAATAAAAAAAGTTATATAGTATTAAAATAGTATAATTTTAAGATAATATAGATCTAGATTATAGATATATTATATATATATTAAGGGTAATTTATATAATAAGAAAAAAAATTAAATTTAAAAATATAGAAAATAAATTAAGATATAATAAAAAATCTAAGAGCCTAAAAAAAAGCTATCTTAATATATTTTATATATAAAAAGAGTAACTTATCTTTATCTTTATTAAAAATATTAAATATATTATTATATTTAATAATCTTCTTATTAAATTATTTTTATTATATTTTTGATTTAATAATAATTTAATTTAGAGTTAAATCTCTTATATTTAAGATCTTTTTAATTATCTTTATTTTACTTTTTATTTTATTTTTTATTTTATTTTTTATTTTATTTTTTATTTTATTTTTTATTTTATTTTTTATTTTATTTTTTATTTTATTTTTTATTTTATTTTTTATTTTATTTTTTATTTTATTTTTTATTTTATTTTTTATCTTATTTTTATTAATATTATTAAATTAATCTTTAATAAACTATTTTTTTATTTTTTTTCTTAAATAATTAATATTAATCTTATAATTAAAAGATCTAATTATAATTTATTTTTTTAATATTAATTTTTATATAAATTATATCTAATTATTTTTTATTTTAAACTTTATTAAATATATATATAATATTAGATCTTTAATTATTTTTAGTTTTAGAGTATCTTATTAATAATAATAAATATCCTAAATATAATTAAATATTTATTTAATATTTATTTTAAATACTAAGATATAAAATATATTATAAATAATTTAAGCTAAGATTAAATATTTATTATAATAATTTTATTATTAATTATATAATTTATTTTTAATAATCTTATTTTAAAAATAATATAATAATAAAGATCTTAGATAAGAACTTAGTATTTCTTATCTAAGAAATTATTATTAGCTTATATATATTATTATAGAATAAATCTTTATTAATAAAAGATTTAATCTATATTTTTTAGTATAATAGAATAACTGAAGGGTAGTAATCTCTTATTATTATAATAAATCTTTTATTAATAAGATCCTAGAAGATTATAGATTTAATCCTTAGTATATATAGGGATATAGACCTATCTATTATTCTAATATATTATTATTATTATAGTTACTAAATATATTAATAAATTATACTACTTATTAGGATATAAGATTAGGTAGGTATAATAGGAGTTAATCTATAAGGATCTAGGATAATAGGGTTTATTTAGTTATATTTAGATATATTTAATTTAGATAAGAAGCTCTTAGGTATAGAAAGTCTTATTGATAAGATATAGCTTAAGAAGTTATATTTAGATTAGAATCCTTAAATAAGATATATAAGCTATAGGTTATATAGTTATAATCCTTATAATAAATCTATATAGATATAGCTAGCTATTTTAGGCTTATATTATAATATTATTAGATTAATTATTAATTATATAACTTCTATAATCCCTATATAAAACTAATATTACTAGATTATATTAAGATATTCTATATAATATTATAAATCTATAGGATCCTAAGCCCTATCTTAGCTTATATTAATAATCTTAGAAGTAATATATAAGAACTATATAATCTAAACTATACTAAGATTAAGAGATATAATTAAGTCTTAGGCCCTAAGAGAGGCCTTAAAAATTAGGAAATATAACTTATATAAGTATATAATTATATTTTAGTCTTAGTAAAAGAGGATATAATAATAAAGATCTTAGATAAGAATTTAGTATTCCTTATCTAAGAAGTTATTATTAACTTATATATATTATTATAAAATAAATCTTTATTAATAAGAGATTTAATCTATATTTTTTAGTATAATAAAATAACTAAAGAATAATAATCTCTTATTATTATAATAATATATAAGTTTATTATTTTTTTTAATTTATAAATAAGAATTAAAAAAAAGCTAATTTAAAAGATTTTTTATTTAAATTATATATCTTATAAATAAAAAAAGATTATTTTATTAATAAATTATATATTTATTTTTTATCTTTTTATTATATAAATATTTTAAAAATTTATAGTTTCTAAGATAAGATTAAGATTATTATATAAATATAAAAAAAATATAAATTATTATTTATTTTTTTATAATACTTTTAAAATTTCTTTTTTTTTTAATTAAAATATCTTTTATAAAAAACTTCTAAGATATTATTTTTAATTTAAATTATTTAATAAATTATTATAAAGATTAAATATTAAATAAATTATAATTATTTTAAATAATAAGATTATAATAATAAAATTAAAAAATAATTAAAAAATTAAAAAAAAAATTTATTTATTTTTATTTTTTCAAACTTAAATAAAATAATTTATATTTATATATAATATAATATAAATTATATATAAATTAAAAATATTTTATATATTCTAATATTAAAAAAATAAAATTTTAATAAATTCTAATATCTTAAATTAAAAAAAATAAATAATAAATATTAGATTAAAAAATAAGAAATTATTTTTAATATTTTATATTTATTTAGATAAAAATAATAAATTTTTAAATCTAATAAAAATAAAGATTAAATCTAAATCTTATATAAATAAAAAATAAATTAAAATTAAGATAAATAAGAATTATAAATATATTTTTATTAATAATTACTAAATTTTAGTAGTAAATATTTCTTAATATTTATTTAACTAAGTTTTTTTTAATATTTTTATTATTAAGAATAAGCTTAAATTAATCTAAAAAAATATTAAATATAAATTAAATTATATATATAAAATATAAGTTTTAAATTATAAAAAATCCTAAATCTTAATTATTATTTATATATATTAATAACTTCTTAATTATTTTATTATTATTTAATATATTATTAATTATAATTATACTTATATATAATTATATATTATATTTATTAAATATTTATTAAAAAAGATTTATTATATTTTTATTAAAATATATTTTAATTATAAATAAAAATCTTAAGAGATATTTTTAAAGTTTTTATAAATTATTAATAAAATTAATTATAATAATAAAAAAAACTTATTTAAATAATAATTATTTTTATAATTAAAAAAAGATTTTAAATTTTTTTTTTAATTTAATAATTATTTTTAGATATTTTATAAAAATAATTTAGTTTTAAAAAAAAGAATTTTAGTATAATTTTAGATTAATTTAATTAATTTTTAAAAATTAAAATATTTAATTATATAAAAAATAGTTTTTAAAATTATAATAAACTCTAAAAATATATTATATTATTAGATTTTATTTATAATTTAATAAAAAAGATATAAAAGAATATAAAAAAGAATAAGATAATATTATATTTAATAAAAATAAGTTAATAAAAAATAAGAGTCTATATATTATTTATAGATAATATAATAAAATAAAAATCTTTAAATTAATTGTAATAAGAATTAATCTTTATCTAATTATAAATAATTTTTAATTCTTTATTTAAATCTAAAATTCTTATTATTTTATTTTTTATATCTAATCTATTTATTTATTATTATAATTCTAATTCTTTTTTTTATTTAATTATTTTTAAAAGCTAAAATAGTTTAAAATATTTATTTAAATTTTATTTTTTTAATTAAACTAAAAAATATACTCTTAGTTATCTTAGAAATAATAATAAAAATATCTTATATCTTATTTAAGGATTTTATTATAAAAAATCTAAAAGATAAAAAAATAAAAAGATTAAGAAAAAAAAGAATTATCTAGAGATTTTATTAAAATTAAAAAAACTAAAAAATTATTTTAATATTTAAATTATTTTAAAATCTAATTAAAATAATAATAAATTAATCTTATATTATAATAAAGAAAATATTAAAATTAAGGATTTTAATATTTTTAATCTTAAATTTATTATTTAGAAATAAATAAATTAATTTAAGAATCTAAAATAATATTTTAATATAAATAATAAAAGATTTAGGAATAATAATAAAAAAAAGATTTATTATATTATATTAATGTATATAAATAAGATTTATAAATAATATTAAAATTAATATATTAAGAGCCTAAATAAAATTAAATTATAATAAATATAAAATAATTAGAATATTTTTAAAATCTAAATAAAATAATTTTTATTTAATCTTATAATAAAAAAATATAATATTTATATTTAATATAATATAATTAAATAATATAAGTTTAATAATTTAATAAATTTTATATTTATTTAGACAAAATAAAATAATTTTTTATTAAATTAATAAAAAAAAAGATAAAATATTTATCTTTTTTTTTAAACTAAGGTTTAAACTAAAAAAATAAATAAAAATAATAATCTTATTTATTATTTAAATTAATATAATCTTATATATAAATTATTATTAAAATATATTATAATAAAAAAAAATATTAAAGATTTTTTTTTTTAGATTAATAAATAAAAAAGATCTTATAAATAAAATAATTAAGATTAATTAATTAATATTTATATTATTATTTTTTTTAATTTTAATTAAATTAATCTTAAAAATAATTTATATTAAGATTAAAAAGACTTAAATCTAAATAATTATAATTTAATTTATTATAATTATAATAAATTAGATTATTATATTTTTAAATATAAAAAAGAATTAATAATTATCTAATTAATCTTAATAAAAAATTTTTATTAAACTAAATTAATTTTTATTAATCTAGTTTTATATTTTTTAATAAAAATAATATTATATTTTTATATATTAATATATTTTTAAAATAAAATTAATACTAAAATTAATCTAAATAATTATATTAATATTAATATTATTTTTTTTAAATAAATTAAAATAAATTAATTAAATAAAACTAAATAAATAATCTTCTTTATTTAAATTATTAAAAATATTAATAATTTAATTTATAATATATATATAATTTTTTTTATTATAATTAATAATTAAGATATTATTTAAGACTTTATATAATTATATATTATAATTAATTAAAATTTATATTTTAGAATTAATCTTATTTTATTCTTAATATTAATCTTAATTAAAAAAAGAATTAAACTCTTTTTTTTATTAATAAATAATAATTTATTAATAAAAAATCTACTCTTAAACTTCTTAATATTTATTAATTTATAAAAAAAACTAAATAATTATTTTTTATATTTATTATTATTATTTATCTTAAATTAATCTTTATTATTAAATACTTATTAAATAATATTTAAATCTTTTTTAAATTAGATATTTTTTAAAATATATTTATAATTAATTAATCTAAAATCTTATTTTTATTTAAATAAATTAATTACTAAATCTTTTTAAAATTAAGAATATTCTTATTTTTTAATCTTATATATTCTTTTTCTTAATCTAAATTATTTTTATTCTAAGAATATTTAGATAAGAATATAATTATTAATTATATTTAATTTTTTATAAATCTTATTAAAATATTTATTTTTTTTATATTAAAAAAAAAGAATTTATTTATATATTAATTATTAAGATTTTAATTAAGTTTTAATTAAGAATTATTATTTATTATTCTTAATTATAAAAATCTTAGATTAATTTATTAATATTAAATATTTTTTTAAGATTAATATTTAAAATATATATTATTAAATTTATATAAGAAGAAATTAAAAATAAAAATAAAATTTATATAAAATATAATTATTTTAAATATATAATTATATTATTTAATCTTATAGATATATTTATTATTTTTTAAAATAATATAAATATAATTTTATATAAATTATTTAATATAATTTATATTATTTATTTAAATAATATTCTTATTTTTTTTATAATTTATAAAACTTATATTAATTATATTTAATAAATTTTTTAAAAAAATAATAAAAAAATAATTATATACTAAAATATCTAAATATTTTTTTTTAATAAAGAATTAAATTCTTAAATTTTATTATTAATAAAAAAGATATTATTATAAATTAAATTTAAATTTAAATTATTATTAATTAAAAAATCTCTTAATCTTATTAGATATTTAAATGTTTATTAGATTTTATAATTTTTATTAATAATTTATTTATAATCTTTTAAGAATAATTTAATTTGTAATTTTTTTTTATAAGATAATAAAAGTAATAAAAAACTAAGAAAGATTATATTAAAATAAAAAGAAATTGAATTATTTAAAGATCTAAAATATATATTTTAAATAATATATTTTTTTTTAATATTTTAATCTTTTAAAATAGATTTATTTTAAATTTAATATATTAAATAAAAATATAATAATAATAATATCTTAATTATAAAATAATAAAATTTAGTATTTAATAATCTTTTAATCTAAAAAATTCTAAAAAATAGAAGTTAATTATAAAATTATTAATTAAGAATTATTTATAATTCTTAAATTATTTAAAATATAAAAATAATATATAAAAGATTATATATTTTCTATTAAAATCTTATTAAGTTATTTAGATCTATAATATTTTATAAATAAAAAATATTTTAATAAAAAATAAATAAAATAATATTATAATTTTATATTATTTAATTTTATTATTAAATATAAATTAAATAAAATAAATCTAATAAATAGATTATTAGGAAAATCTAATAAGAATAAAATTCTAAAAATAAAAGAATAAATTAATCTTCTCTAAATATATTTAATAATCTAAATAATAACTAAAATAAATCTTATTAAATATAAAAAGAATATAAAAAAAGATTTTAAAAAAGAAAATAAACTAAATTAAGAAAGAAGTTTTATAAATTATTAAAATATTCTAAAATATATATTAAAAAAAGATCTAAAAAAGATCTATTTTATAAAACTAATCTAAAAAACCTAATTTAAGATTATTTATCTTAATATTAAAAAAAAATCTATTAAATGTAAATAAGATTATAATATAAAAATAATTAATTAAGTTATTTAAGAGGATTATAATAGTTCTTAATTAAGATCTTAAGATATAAAAAAATATATTTATAAGATATTTTAATTATAAATTAATATAATATTTATTAATCTTAGAATATATAAACTAAAAGATATTAATAAGAAAATATAATAATTAAAAAAAAAAAAAAAACTTAAAAAAAAAAAAAACTAAATATAATTAATCTCTAAAAATAATATTCTTTTATATAAAAAAAGAATATTTATCTTAATAATATAGGAAAATCTAATATTTATAATATTATAAAAATATTAGAATCTTTTTAGAAATATAATATTATATTAATTATAATTATAAGGATATTCTTAATTAGATATAGTATTATAAATATAGATATAATATTATAAATAATATTATATAATAATTTAAATTTAAGTATTATAATTTTATATTAAGTATTTTTTTTATAAAAAAAAAGGTTTTTTTTTTTATTTTCCTATGTTTTTCTTTTATTTTCCTATTTTTTTTATTTATTTTCCTAGGTTTTTTTTTTATCTTACTTTTTTTTTTTTTTTACTTTATTATTACTAAGATTTAAATCTAGAGCTTTATCTTATATTATAAGTATAATACTACTACATTATTATTATATTATTAATTACTATACTATAATCTTAACTAATAAATATATATTAAACTTTAAATTAAATCCGTCTTTAATAAATTAAATAAAATAGATGAAAATAAAAATAAAATATCTTTTATAAGCTTAATATTATATAGATTTAATAAAGAATTTTATTTATTTTTAAAAAAATATTTGAAGATTTTTAAAAAATATACTATAATTAAAAAATATTTACTCTCTATAATAGTAATATATATATCTTTATAAGTTAACTTAAATTTTTTTTTATTTTTCCCTAAAGTCTATATAACTAACTAGTTAATATTATTAAGATACTATAATAATACTACTAAGATACTCTAATTCTTATAAGATACTACTAAGATACTCTAGTTCTTATAAGATATTATAATAATATTAATAAGATACTCTAATTCTTATAAGATACTACTAAGATACTCTAGTTCTTATAAGATATTATAATAATATTAATAAGATACTCTAATTCTTATAAGATACTACTAAGATACTCTAGTTCTTATAAGATATTATAATAATATATAATAATATTATATAGTATCTTAATATCTAATATAAAGGCTAAATTAATACTATATAAAATCAAAATTATATTATATTTTAAAAAAATATAATATTATTATAGTATATTTTCTATATTTAATATTCTAAGTATATTTTTATAATATTATAATAGTTAGATTTTCTTAAATTAAATAAGATAAGTTAGATTTAATCTAATATTAATATATTATAATAATAAACTTATAGATTATTTTAGATAAACTTAAATTATTAATCTTATTAAATATAATTATTATTAATCTAATCTTTAAAATAATATTTATAAATATATATAATCTTATATAATCTACTAAGGAATTATAATATTAAGATATTAATCTTATAAATAATTTATCTTCCTTCTAAGATTTTTATAATTATTTATAAAGATATTAATAGATTTTATTATTAGATTATTCTTAATTATATATAATTATTAATAAATTAATATAATATATATAATAATAAATAGATTTATTAAGATATTAATTTTTATTCTTATCTTAATAATAATAATAATCTCTAAATTAATAGAATTATTATATAAAAAAATTAAATTATATTATAGATTATTAATAAATATTATCTTAGATTAAGATCTTCTTTTTATTAATAAATTCTAGATAATATTTTATTTCTTAATAAAAACTAAATTTTAGTTTTTAATTATATTTTACTCTTTAATTAATAATTAAATAAATAAAAAAATTAAATATTAAAATTATATTTTTAATATTTTATAAAAAATAAGTTAATTATATAAATAAATTTACTAAAAATAATAAAATTTATATATAATAATATATAAAATATTATAATTTAAATATTCTTATTTTAGATATTAATAAAATATAATCCTAAATTCTATATTTAAATAAAAAGAAAATTTATAAAATAAAATATTTTAATAATAAAAAATAAAATATAAAAATTAAATATAATATATAAAATACTAAAGAAATATTAATAAAATATTATTAAAACTTAAGAAAAATATTATAATAAATATTATATCTTAATAATATTAAAAAGAAAAATCTTATTAAACTCTTAACTAAGAATCTTAAACTTAAAAAATCTAAAAAATTATTTATTTAATAAATAAGATTATTTTAAATTCTTAAATATATTAAAATATAAATATATAAAATTATATTTCTTAAATAATATAATTAATTATATAATATCTATTTAATCTAATTATTAAAATAATAATATAAATAAAATAAGAGTAAATCTATATTTATATTTAAGTTAAAAAATAAGAATAAATAAGAGATAAAAAAAATAATTAAAAATATTATTATTAATAAATAAAAATATTTTAAAATTAAGTAAAAAAAATAATTAAATAAATATAATTAATAAATATTAAAATCTAATATAAATAATATATAAGATATTATTAAAAAATATAAAAAATAAAAATAAAAAAAATATTTTTTAAAATCTATTAAAAAATACCTAAGAATAATTATTATAAAAAAAAATAAAATCTATATAAGATAATTATAAAATAATTATATATTTTTAATATAAATCTAATTTTAAGATTTATTAATAATAATTATTATTTTTATTATAATATTTATTATTAATATATTTATAATTATTCTTATAATAATTAATAAATTAAAATTTATTTAAATATTAAATAAAGTAAAATAAAAAAAAATCTAAATCTAAATATTTTATATATAAAACTTATTGTTATAAAAATTAAGCTAAGAATATTAATCTTATAATATAAAAAGATTATTTAAAAATAATAAATAATATTTATATATTTATTAATAAATTATCTTAGTATAAATAATAAGAGTTAATTAAAAAAAATAAAAAAAATTAATAAAAAATTTATTAATAAAAAAAGATTAATATTTAATTTATAATATTCTTAATCTTATTTTTAGTAATTAAATAATATTATTTGTAATAAATAAATATTATTTTATAAAAAATATTAATAATTAAATAAAAATATAATAATATAATATTTTATATATTCTTATTCTAAATAAATAATAAATAATAAAAGATTATATTTTTAAATAAAAAAAATATTAAAATTTAAATAAAAAAAATTATTATCTTAGATTAGATTAATTTAATAAAAAAAGAATCTTATAAAAAATAATTAAATCTTTTAATAATATCTTATATATTTATAAAGATTAATTTAGAATCTAATCCTTAAAAATATTAATAATTTATATTAGATTATAAATCTTATTTTATATTTTATAATATATATAATTTTTAGAAGTTATAAAAAATCTATAATTTAAATAAAATATAATATTAAGAAATATAATATTTCTCTTAAAATTATAAATCTTTATAAATCTAAAATCTCTTATTATATATCTTAGATAAT
Source organism: Penicillium verhagenii (assembly GCF_028828195.1). Lineage (NCBI taxonomy): Eukaryota > Fungi > Ascomycota > Eurotiomycetes > Eurotiales > Aspergillaceae > Penicillium > Penicillium verhagenii. The sequence goes on along the minus strand of NW_026643166.1, from coordinate 28,240 downwards.
ATATATAAAAAATAAAGTAAATAATATATTTTAGATCTTAAGATATTTTTAATAAGAATTAAAAAAAAAAGAAATAAAAAGATTAAAAATAATAAAAAAATAAGAATAAAAAAAAAAATAAGAAAAAAAAAAAGATTATTTATATTCTTATCTCTCTGAAAAAAATAAAGAAATATAATTATTAATAAAATATCTTATTAAATATATTAAAAATAATAATATATTTACTTAAGATTATATTCTTAGTTTTAATAAGGAATTATTTTATAATCTTAATTAAAAACTCTTTTTAAATATAATATCTTAGGATTTAATAAGTATTTAATTTAATATTATATATTATTTAGCTAAGAATAATCTTTTAAGAGAAAAAAGATAATTATAAAAGAATATAAAAAAAATAAGATAATATTATATTTAGTAAAGATAAATTAATAAAGAATAAGAGTTTATATATTATTTATAAATAATATAATAAAATAAAAATCTCCTAGATTAATTCTAATAAGAATTAATATTTATTTAGTTATAAATAATCTTTAATTCTTTATTTAAACCTAAAGCTCTTATTATTTTATTTTTTATATCTAATCTATCTATTTATTATTATAAAAGATCTTTCAAATTTTAAATATTATAAATAATTTAGATTAAATATATTTTTATAATGAATATAAATAAAATAAGAAATAATTAATTATAAAATTAAATATTATTATAATTATTTATATAATTAGATTTAGTATGTATAATAAGAATTATTTAAGATATTTGTTAATTAATAAATTATTAGTTTTTTTTATATTAATTTTTTATTAATTTAGATATTAAAAATATTTAAAATATATTTAATAAAATATAATAAATTTTTTAATCTTTTTATAAATATACTTTATAATTTAATTTTAATATAAATTTTTTTTTAAATCTAATTTAAGAATATAAGAAATTTATTTTATATTAAATTATTATATTTTATATTTTATTATTATTTTATAAATATCTTTTTTATTTTTATTTTAGAATAAAAAATAAAAAAAAATTAAGAAATTATTTAAGCTCTAAAAATATTTTTATTATTAATATTAAAGAAATTATTTAGTTATTATTATTATAAATATTAAATTAAAAAAGATTTAGTAAAAATAAAAAATATTTAATAAAAAAAATATAATATTGAATAATCTAAAAAAATAAAAATAAGAAATTAATATATTTATAAAATAAATAAGATTTAAATCTAAAAAACTTAGAAATTAAAAAAGATTAATCTTTTAAATAATATTTATAAAAATAATTTTTTTTATCTTAAAAAATCCTTAAAAAAAAATTTAATAAATCTTAAAAATAATAAATAAATTTAAAAAAATATATTAAATATACTAATTTTATTAATTATTATATTTAGATATATAATATATCTTATTTATTTTTAGTTCTAAAAAATCTAAGATTAATCTAATATATAATAAATAAAAAACTATTAAAAGATTAATTTAATTTTTATAAGATTCTTAGATAAATAAAATAAATCTAAAATATTATTAATATTATTAAAAATACTCTTATATTATTTATATTTATTATAAGATTTATATAAATTAATTATTTACTTATTATTATTATTATATTAAAAATAATTAAAAACCTTATTTTAATATTAAATTACATTATTAAAATATATATAAAAAAATATAATTTATATATAAAAAAGAATATTAATAAATATATATAAAAGAAAAAGATTATTTATTAAATTATATATAATAAATAATTAATCCTTTATTTATATTATATTAATAATCTTTTTAATCTTAATATTATTTATATTTATATTAATAATAAATCTTTTATCAAATAAATTTATAATATTCAATTAATAAATATTTTTTTAATTTTTATTACAAGATCTTAGATATAATATTTAATAAATAATTATTTAGTCTTTTTTTTTAAGATTACTCTTATTATTATTTAAGATATTATTATTAATCTTATTAATTATTAAAATCTTGAAGATATAACTTAATATTAATCAAAAAAGTTTTAATTTAATTATAATTAATATTTTTTTAACTAGATTAAGAAAAATATAAAAATTTATATATCTTAGAATTTATTTATAAATATTTATAAAAAATCTATAATTTATTAATAAAGATTTATAGTTTTAGCTCTTATAGATCTTAGAATCTATAGGTTTTTATTTATAAATTATAAATCCTTACTCTTATTTATAAAAAAAAGTTTATATATATTTAATTTTAATAAGAATTAGTTTTTATTTAGATTATCTAAGCCTAAATAATATTTAATTCTTTATTTATATCTAAATTCATATTACTTTATCTTTTATATTTAGTTTATTAGTTTATTATTATAATTCTAATTCTTCTATCTTTTTAATTATTTTTTAATTTTTAGAAGCTAAAATTAGATCTTTATAAAACTTATTAATAGATCTAAGGATTAGGCCTAAGATCTAATCTATATAGGCCTAAATAAGCTTTTATAGGCCTTATAGAGGTCTAGCTTAAAATAGCTTAAAATAGCTACTTAAACCCTACTTCTTTAATAAAAGTTAAAACCAAAATCTAGAGGATAGACCCTTAGATATTATAGAAACTATAATAGAGTCTAAAGATCTCTTATATTCTATCTAAGAATCCTACTATAAATAATTAATTAGATAAAAAGATAAAAAAGCTTAAATTAATCTTATATTATAATTAAGAAGAAATTAAGATCTAAAATCTTAATATCTTTAATCTTAGATATTAGAATTAAGAAGTTATTATTACTAAATTATATATATAATATATATTATATTATAAGATTAAAAGATTCCTTAATAATAATTATTTAAATTAAGGAATATCTTATTAATACTTATTAATAATATAATCTATTAATTAATATATAAGATATATCTTATTCTTTTTATTTTATATACTTATTATATATATTATTTCCTCTTATATTATAGTATTATACTTATTTATATTAATCTGTCTTTTATTATTATATTTATTAAATTTATATATTATTTATATTATTTAAATAACTTAAATCTCTTAATTAAATAAAATAGGAATCTTATACTTATTATAGGATTTAAGCTAAAATTAGTATTTAATTTATATTATATATTTTATATAATAACTAGAATATATTTTCTTTCTTCTAGAAGTCTTTATTTCTTCTATTTCTTTATTTATTCTTGGTAAATCTAATATTAAATCCCTTTTTAATTATATAATTACTATCTTTTTTAGTATTATATTATATAATTATATTATATATCCTTAATAATATATATTACTATATTTTAGTATTATATTAAGATTATAAGATAATCTCTTTTCTAAATCTTAATAATTATAAATCTAGAATCTTATTTAATCTAAAGATTAATCTTAAGATTAAATAAAATAATGCTCTAAATTTTTTTTTAAGAAATCTTTTTTTTTAAATTATAATTTAAAATCTATTTTTTTTATTAAATAATATTAATTTAAGATTCTTATTATTAAGAATTTAATTTTTTATTAGAATTAATCTTTTAAATTCTTTTAAATCTTTTTTCTTTATTATTCTTTTAAAACTTTTATTCTTTTTTTATTAATCTTTTATTTTTTTTATTATATTTTTATTTAATATTAAAAAACTTATTATTTTTATTTTTTATTTGTTCTAGTTTTTATAAATTAATATTATCTAGATTATTATTTTAAATATAAAAATATAAGATTAAATTAATCTTTACTAAATCTTTATTATTATTTAATTAATTAAAGATCTTCAAATATTAAATAATAAATTAAAACTAATTATTTAAATTTCTTTTTAGTATTAATTTTTTTATTATAAATATAAATTAATATTTATTTATATTCTTTTATCTAAAAAATTAAATATATAAATAAATATATTAATAATATTATTATAAATATAATAATTAAGATTTTTATCTTAACTAAGAATATAAAATAAATTAAATATAATATATTATTATATAATATTTTAATTATTTTTAAAAAATATATAAATCTATATATTTTTATTATATTTATAAATTTAATTTATATTATAATAAGCTTAAAATATTTTTTTAATCTAATATTATATTATTTATTATAAAATAATATTTTATTTTATTTTAAAAATCTTAATTTATAAATTCTTAGATTTATTAAATCTTAAATTTTTTTTTTATTAATAATTTATTAAATATTATTTAATTTTTATATAATAAAAATATATATAAATAAATTATTATTAAATCTAGATATTAATAATTTATTTATTTAATATAAATATTATATTTATAAAAAATTTTTTAAATTAATAAATTAAGTTATTTATATAATATTCTAAGAAAAAAAAAATCTAAAATAATATAATCTAATTAAAAAAAAATTATTTTTATAAAAAAGATTTTTTTAATATAAATTATAAATTTAATAATTATTTATATATTAATCTTAATAAAAGATTAAATAAATAAATATTATTATTTAAAATTCTTAAATAATTTAAGAAAATATATAAAGAAAACTTTAAATTAAAAAAGATATTTAATATAATAAAAAAAAGATATATAAATAAGATAAATAATAATAATTATATTATTATTATAATCTTATAATTTATTAATTTTATAAATATTATTAAATTTATTAAGATTTAGATATATAATATTAATATTATAAATTATATTTATAATAATTATATATTTTTTATTAAATATATATTCTTTATTTTAAATATTTATATTAATAATATAAAAATATAAATATTTAGATATAATATTATATATATAATATTATATATATATTATTCTCTAAATCTTATAATAATAAATCTTTTTTTTTATATAATATTATATATTTTTTTGGTTTTTATCTGAATATCTTGTTACTATCTTAAAAATATAAGAATAAACTTTATTATTTAGATTATATTAAACTCCTTAAATCTATTAATAAATTATTAATTTATAATATTAAATAAAAATTAAGATTTTATATAATTAAATAAGATAAAAAGATCTTTTTATTTTATATTTATAAGATTAATATTTAATATATTTTTATTAATAAAAAAACTCTAAATTAAATCTTAAATTAAATATTAAAATAAGCTTTTATATTAAAAAAGTTAGAAAAACTAAATTAAAATGTAAGAAATATTATTAAATTATTTTTATTATTATTTTATATATTATCTTTATTCTAATTTAATTAATTAAAATATAGTATTTAATTTATATAAACTAAGGATTATAATTATATTTTATAATATTTAATATTAATACTTAGGATATATAAATTATAAAATCCTTAAATATCTATAAAAAATATCTTTTAGTATTATTATTAATATAAAATATTTATCTAAACTCTATAAATCTTATATTATTCTATATATATTAAGAATAAATTATTTAAATTATTATATTAAGATCTAATTATTATATAAAATAATAATAATAGAATATATTATTTATCTTATTTTATTAATCTTATTATTAAAATATAATTTATATATTTTCTTTTTTTTTTAAATTTTTTTACCTTATTTCATTAAGAATATCATTAATCTTATAAAAAAATAATATAATTATAATATTAAAATATTATATATTAATAATAGAATATTAATCTTATTATTTTTATTTAAATTATAATATATTAATCTATTTCTTAATATTAGATTTATAATTATAAATCTAATAAAAATAATTAAATTATTTAATTAAAAATATATTCATATTTATATAATAATCTTTAAATTCTTAATAAAAAAATATTTATATATTAATATTTATAATATATTTCTTTTATACTTTTATTATAATTATAATAATATTTAATCTTAATATCTTTTGAATAAATATTATTAATATATATTTAAATTTTATATTTTAGAATAAAATATATATCTCTTATCTTTTTAATTTTAAATATAATAAAATATTAAGATTAAAACATATAATCTATAATTTATATATATTAAATAAGACTTAAGAAAATAATATAAAATATAAATTTATAAAATTAAGATTAGAATCTTTTTTTAATAATTTTTATATCTATAATAATTATGAATTTATAATTATAATTTTTATTAATAATTTTTTTAGTATTTATTATTATTAATATATTAATTATATTCTTAATATTAAATATAAATTTAAATCTTAATTTAAGATAAAAGCTTATAATAAATTAATATAATTTATTAATATTTATATTATCTAAGATTATATAAATTAATATATATATCTTAATAAATATATATATTCTAAGAAGATTGTATTAAGATTTTATTTTAAATCTTATTAAAAAATCTATATTTTAATATTTTTTTTTTAATAATCTTATTAATATTATTTAAATAAAATCTTAATTTATTAAAAAATGTTAAATAAAAATTAATTCTATATTTTATATTATTATTTAAATTTATCTTAATATTATATTTATAAATTAAAAAATCTTATAATATTTTATAAAATCTATTAATTACTCAATAATTATTATTAATTATTTTATCTTATATTTATATTAAATAAAAGATTTAAATCTTATTTTTAAGATAAAAATATTAAATTAAATATTTATAATATTTTTTTTATTAATAGACTTAATTATAAGAACTTAAAAAAATATCTTTTTATTTTATTTAAAAATCTTATTAAATAATATATATATAAATAATATATTATTATTATATTAATAATTAAGATTAAAATCTTTTTTATTTTATTTTTTATATAATAATTATACTAAATTAAATATTTATTTAAGTTTATCAATTTTAATTTTAATATTTCTCTTAATCTATAATATAATAATATCTAAATAAATAATTTATTTATATATAAATATTCTAATTATTAAATTAAAATAAAATGTATTAATATTTATTATTTTTAGATTTATTAAGAAATATAATTATAGATAAGATAATAAAAACTTATATTTATTAATAATAAAAAAAGTTTATTAAATAGCTTAGTATATATATTTATAAATTAAAAGATTAGATTAAAATAGTTTAATATTTTAATCTGAAAGATTATATTAGAATTAAGAGATTATTATTACTAAATTATATATATAATATATATTATATTATAAGATTAAAAGATTTCTTAATAATAATTATTTAAATTAAGAAATATCTTATTAATATTTACTAATAATATAATTTATTAATTAATATTTAAGATATACCTTATTCTTCTTATTTTATATATTTATTATATATATTATTTCCTCTTATATTATAATATTATACTTATTTATATTAATCTCTTTTTTATTATTATATTTATTAAATTTATATATTATTTATATTATTTAAATAACTTAAATCTGTTACTTAAATAGAATAAGAATCTTATACTTATTATAGGATTTAAGCTAAAGTTAGTACTTAATTTATACTATATATTCTATATAATAACTAGCATATACTTTCTTTTTTCTAGAAGCCCTTATTCCTTCTATTTCTTTATTTATTCTTATTAAGTCTAATATTAAGCCCTCCTTTAATTATATAATTACTATCTTTCTTAGTATTATACTATATAACTATATTACTATATCTTAGTATTCTACTAAGGTTATAGGATAGCCTCTTTTCTAAATCCTAATATTAGGTTTATTATTTAGAGATAATTAGATTAGTTTAAGAATCTAAAATATAAAAAATATATAAATTAAAAGATTAATATTATATTTAGTAAAATAAGTTATTAACAAATAAGAGTTTATATACTAATTTTATAATAAAATAATAAAATAGAAATCCTCTAGATTAATTTTAATAAGAATTAATCTTTATATAAGCCTAAATAATATTTAATTATTTAATTATATTTAAGATCCTTATTATTTTATCTTTTATATCTAATTTAAAAATTTATTATTATTATTATTATTTTTTTTTATTTATTTTAGAAGCTAAAATAATTTAAAATAATTATTTAAATTTTATTTGTTTAATAAAATAAAAAATAAATTCTTAGATATCCTAAAAATTATAATATATTTTTTTATATCTTATTAAAACATCTTATCATAAATAATTAATTAAATAAAGAAATAAAGAAATTAAATATATATATATATATATATATAAATATATTAAGATTTTATTAAAAATATAAGAGTTAAAAAAATAATTAATTTAATTTAAGAATCTAAAATAATATTTCAATTATAAATATTAAAAATTTAAGAATAATAAAAGAAATATTATTATATTATATTAATTTATATAAATAAAATCTATAAGTAATATTAATATTAAAATTAAAATTTATATATTAAAAATCTAAATAAGAATAAATTATAATAAATTTAGAATAATTATAATATTTTTAAAATCTAGATTAAATCTTTTTTTAATTTAATTATAAAAAATAATATATTTATATTTAATATAATATAATTAAATAATATAAATATAATAATTTAATAAATTTATATTTATATTTAAATAGAATAAAGTAATATTTTTTTAGATTAATAAAAAAAGGTTTAAAAATTAAAGAAAAATAATAAATAAAAATAATTATTTTATTTTAAATCTAAATTAATATAATTTTATATATAAATTATTATTAAAATATATTATAATTTAGCTAAGAATATATAATATTTCTATATATTAAGGATAAGATTAAATAAAATTAATTAATCTTAGTAGAATTAGCTAGGTAATAATAAAATTAGATAGAGTTATTCTACTATATCTAGATATATCTAAATATTAATTTTATTAATTTTATTAATTTTATTAATTTTATTAATTTTATTAATTTTATTAATTTTATTAATTTTATTAATTTTATTAATTTTATTAATTTTATTAATTTTATTAATTTTATTAATTTTATTAATTTTATTAATTTTATTAATTTTATTAATTTTATTAATTTTATTAATTTTATTAATTTTATTAATTTTATTAATAGATAAAGATTAACTAAGTTAAATATAAAAAAAAACTTTTTCTTAAATAATATAAAATATCTTAATAAATATCTTTTAATCTATCTATAAATATATTTATCTATCTAGACTTATAAATATATTAATTTAAAAAGAAATAAGTTATTATAAAATTCTAAGATTCAATAATAATCTAATTCTTATAAATAAGATTTTAGTAGATCTTATTTAAAAACAAATAATAAATCTTTAAGAATATCTATAATTAATTAAGAAATAAAAAAAAAATTATATTATATTATAATATTATATATAATTATAAATAAAAAAATCTTTATTATTTCTTAAAAGAATCCTAAAATAGATTATTAATATTAATCTATCTAAATAATATTAATTAATAAAAAATCTAAGATAATATTAAATCTTTATTAAAAAATATCTTAATATTATGTATAAAAAGAAATTAAAACTAAAAATCTTTACTCTAAATGAAATAATAAAAAGAAACTATTATTTACCTAAAATATATAACTAAGATTATAAGATTTATTAAATATATAAAAAAAATATAAATCTCTTTTATTTATTTAATATCTTTATTATATTTTTATAATCTTTCTTATTTATTTTTTAAATTTTTTAAAAATTATTATTTCTTTTTTCTTATATATTATTAGTTATATATAAATTATTCTTATTTTTTATAATTTATATAATTCTTTTTTATTTTTATATAATTAATAATATAATTATAAATTTATATATTAGATTTAATTATAAAGATTATTAATTTATTATAAAATAATAAAAAAGATAATTAAAATAATAATAATAAATATAAAAAAAATCTTTTTTTATATTATATTTAAAAGAAAATAATAAAAATATTATAAAATAAATAAAAATATTATATAATTAATATTAAAAAAAATTTATTATATGATAAAATCTTAATAATAATCTTATAAAATTAACTAAAAATAAAGAAAAGATTCTAATTCTTATATTTATCATAAATAATATAATAGTATTTTTTTTTAATGTAAATATATTTTTTTAAAAAATAAAAAATAAGATTTTTAATATTAAAAAATTTATATCTTTATTTTAAAACCTATATAATAAATGCTTAATTAAAAAAAATCTAAATATTCTTAAATAAGATAATCTTTTTAATAATAATAAGAATATTAAAAATATAAGATTTATTTTTAAAAAAAAGATATTAACTTTAATAATTAAGATTAAGTTTTTTTTTATAATTAAGATTATTTTAGTATTTATTTTTTATTTTTTTATAGATTTATTAAGCTTTTAGCCTAATTTATTAATAAAATATTATAAGATAGCTAATATATTATATTATAAATAAATTATATTATTATATAATATTAGGGATTAATAAATAGAATAAATAAAATAAAAGAAATAAATAATATAAATAAGCTTATTAAAACTATACTAAATAAACTAAATACTAAAATCTCTAAGTATCCCTTCTTTTATACTTAATAATCTCTTTTTCTTATTTATATCCTTTTAATATATATAAATTACTTATTACTCTTATAACTTATCTTATTTATATATTATTAATATGAATAAAAATAGATTAATTAACTAATAAGCTATAGATATATAATATTAAAGGATATTCTTTATAATATTTAATTATATATAATCCTTTATTCTTAATAAATTATAATATTATTTATATAACTAATATTAATATAAAAGAATAGATAAATAATATTATCTTAAGATCTATAAATACTCTAAAAGATATATTCAGATTATATTAATAGCTATTTTATTAATTATATTATAAAATATCTTTAGAAGATAGTAAAGCTAATCTAAAAGATATATTCTAAATATAAATAATATTATTTTAAAGACTAATTTTAGTATTATTAATTATCTTATCTAATCTTTAAGATCTTAATTTAAACTAAGAATCTTAATCCTAAGTTTAATAAAATTAAGATATATAAATAAGATATATTATATATTTATCTTATTATATTTATAATAATAATAACATAAGAGATTTTAGTTAAGAGCTTCTTAATTAAATATCTAAATAATTATCTTATTTTATTAAGTAATAATAATAATTAAATATATTAATAATACTAATTTTTTAGTTTATATTTAAATAAATATTATATTTATTATATAATATAAAGATTTAGAAATAAATATATAATTTTAGTAAGAATAAAAAATAAATCTTAAATATAATCTTTATAATTTAAAGATTATTATTCTTAAATCTATTTCTTAAATATTTATTTATATATTATTATATATATAATAATAAAAAGAAATAATATATAAATAATATTATTAATAAGTTTTATAATTTTTCTAGTAAATATATTAATATATTTATTATTAATAATATTTTTATATTATAGAAATTAATAGATTTAGATTTTTTAGAATCTATAAATTTAATCTAATAATCTAATAATTATATATAATATTTATTAATTTATAATTATAAACTCTTTTATATAAAATATTAATTATAATTATAATATCCTAGATATTATTTAATAACTAGATTATTATTTATTATCTTTTAATAAGTTAGTTAATCTTATTTTTATTATTTATTTATTATTATAATAATAGATATTATTCTTTATATCTAGATTTATTTAATTATAAATAGGAGTATTTAGATAAATCTATTATTATTTAGATAGATTTTACTAAATCTAAAAAACTTAGTTATTCTTAATCTATAATATATAAAAATCTATATATTCTTAGCTAAATTATATATAAAAATATATCTAAAATCTATAATATTTAATTATTATAACTAATTAAGAATCATTTATTATTTTTAGATAGATCTACTCTAAATTATCTAGATTTTATTAAGAATATATTAAACTAAATAAAAAAGATTATATTATTTTTAAACCTATTAAATCCTTATAATCTTAATAAATCTCTATAAAATAAATTAAAATAATAAATAAATAAATAAATAAAAATATCTTAGATATCTTAATAAGTTTTTTAATAATTAATATTTTTTTAATAATAAATTTAAATAAAAGATTTATTTTTTAAAAAATATAATAAATAATATTTAATTTAAATATAATTATCTTAATTATTATATATTTTATAATATTAAAAATAAAATAAAAAACTAATAAATCTATAAAATATTATATATAAAAATCTATAATTAATTATTAATAATTCTTTTTTTTAAAATCTATTTTTATAATTAATCTTAATAAAATTAAATTAGATCTAAATAAAATCTTATTAAAGAATATTTAATTTATTAATAAATATTTTAATAATATTTAATATTAAATAATTTAATAATTCTTAATAAATTATAAATATTATTTTTAAAATATAAAGATTTTTAAAAAAGTTTAATTTTTAATAATTTAAAAATTCTTTATATTAATAATAAATTAATAGATTAAATTAATAAAATCTAAAAAGTTTTTAAATAAAAAATAAAAAAAGATTATCTAAAATTAATTATAATCTATAAAAATTTTAAAATCTAGATTAAATAAGAATTCTTAAAATATCTTAAAAAAAAAAAAGATAAAATAATTTTAATATTATATATTTAAAAAAAAGTTTATATAATAATATTTTATAAAATTATATTAAATTTTAATTATTTTTAATTATAATATTCTTAAGAATATCTTAATATAATATTTTTATAAAAATATTAATCTTAAATTATAATAATAATAAATGAAAATAAATATTTAAAAATTATTTAAATTTAAGATAAAAAAATATTATTTTATTATATTATATATTTATTTATATTTTTTTATTAATATATAAAATAAGCTAATTTAAATATTATAGATTTATTAATTATATTAATTTAATTAATTAATGAAAAATAATTAATATAAGATCTTATTAATTATTTAAAAAAGATTTTTTATATTCTTATTTTAAAAAAAAACTTATTAAATTTTATATTTAATATTAAACTAAGATTACCTTCTTTAATAAAATCTAAATTAAATTAATTTTATTTAATATAAGATTTATTAAATATTATAAATAATTCTTTTATATATTTCTTAGTAATAATTAAGATAAATGATAATAAAATAAGAATAAAAATAATAATTAATTTTAGATTAATTTATTTTTTTATAATATTAATTATTTTAGAAAAAATAGATTAAAAGTTTTAAATCTATACTTTTTTTTATAAATTAAAAATTATATTATTAAATAATAAAAACTTATTAATTTAAGAATTTATATAATTATTAATATAATTATAAAAATAAATTAAATAAATCTATATATAAATTCTTAATCTTATTAATTATAAATTTATCCTTAATTATAATTATTTATATAACTAAAACTCTTAATTTAATTAAATAATCTTAATTATAATCTTTTATAATTAATAATAAAAAATCTATTAAATATAATTAGTATTTTATATAAGAAATAATAATATTTAAAAAATTATTCTTAATCTTATATTTAATATAACTCTTTTATATAAAATATTAATTGTAACTATAATATCTTAGATATTATTTAATAGTTAGATTATTATTAATTATTTCTTATTAAATTAATTAATCTTATTTTTATTATATATTTATTATTATATAATTATTATTATATAATTATTATTATATAATTATTATATACTAATTCTAGTATTTAATATATCCTATAATAATAAAAATAAAGAAAAAAGGATTAACTAACTATCTATTAACTATTATTATAATAATAGATTAGTCTTAGTCTTCTACTAAAGATTATAATATCTATATTTCTATTATTAATATATTAAAGATCTCTAAATAATAGAAACTACTTATGACTAATAATTCCTTATTCCCTATAAAAGCTTTATATAATCTCCTTAATACTATAATTTCCTTAACTAAGAAGATAACTAATAATAAGCTTCTTATAGAACTTTAGTATCTTAGGGCCTAGTTTAATTAATAGAGTATAATATAAGCTAATACTCTTTATAAACTATAAACTATTATTAACTATTAGATAATCTTTATTATTATTACTATCTTACCTAATTAGTATTAACTAATAGATTATTATACTATATTATATAGTAATTTAGATATCTTACTTATCTTTAGCTAGATAAGAAAGACTAATATTAATAATATAATCCTCTTAAATAATATTATATTATAGTATATTTTATATAAAGATCTCTAGATAATTATCTATAATATTAATACTAAGATTACTAATTATCTATATAACTATCTTAATAATATTATCTAATATATAAATTATAATATTAAAGATATATATAATACTATTAAGATTATCCTAATTAAGATATCTATTAGTTTTATTCTTCTTAATAATAATATCTTACTATACTATAATAATATTACTAATATATAATAACTTATAGATCTTAATATTAAGTACTCTAATCCTAAGAAATCCTAGTAAATAATCTTTAGCCTTAAGATCTATCTTAAACTACTAATATTTATAATAATAATATATAATATATCCCTTAATTTAAAGCCCTCTTCTACTAATATTATTATATATCTCTAATTATAGAATATATATTATATTCTATATATTACTAAGATTATATATCTAAGATAGCTCTAACTAGCTTATAAGATTAAGGAATTATATATAAAAGAATATACTACTACTAAACTTATCCTTAAGTTTAATACTACTAATATTATAAATTTAATAATTTAACTAAGCTTAGTACTGAATAGTAATGATTATAATTATTAGTTCTTTAATAATAATTAATATCTATAATAATACTTTTATTATTAAATATATAATTATATTACTTATAATTATAGAAGATAAGCCTAATATATATATTATATAAGATTATATAACTCTAAAGAGTATATCTAAGCTTATAATTATATTATTATTAAGTATATTATATATATTTAATTTAATAAGATTATTATTAATCTAATAATTATTAATTATTTTATATATAAATATAAATACTCTTATTATACTAAGAAGCTTAAACTACTCTATATCTTATATATATAAGATTTTTTTATATATTATATATTCTTTATTATCTCTTTTCTTATTATATCTTCTTATACTCTAATAATAATTCTTTTATCTTAAATATTATTATATATCAATATTATTATTATTATTATTAAGAATTAAGATTATAATCCTAATCCTCTCTTTCTTTTATAAGAGCTTAGTTATTTATTAGAATTAAGTAAAATAGATAATATTATTATCTTTTAATAATATTATTCTTAGGAATAATAATAATAATAATATTATAGATTTTAATCTAGATATTTATAAGATCTTTAATAATTTTATTATATTTATTTCTATTTTTCTTAATCTTATTAATCTAGAATTAATTAATATATAAATATAAAACTATAATAAATATATAAAAGAGAAATCTAAGAATAAACTTAATTAAGATATATCTAAATTATAATTATTATAAAAAATATCTACTTATAATATATTATATATATAATAAATAAATTATTAAAGATCTTATAGATTAATTACTATAAATCTAATAATATAATAATAAAATATTTTTTTAGTAAAAAAAAGATATAGAAATATAATATCTTAATAATTTAAGAGCTAAAGATATATTATTAAATAAAGCCTAAGATAGGGATTTATTTATAAATCTTAGATAATTAATTTTATATATTTTTATAATTAATATTTATAATATTATATAAAAAAATACTTAGAATATAATTATATATTTATTTTTTTATTTTTAAGATTATTAATCTAAAGACTTAATTTATTAAATATTATAAGAAAATATTATTATATTAATATTTAACTTAGATATAATAAATAAATTATATATTTATAATATATATTTTTAAGAGAAATTTAATAATAATCCTATATTTATTTATAAAATAAAAAAGGATTAATTATATTATATATAATATTTAGTATATATTTTATAGATTAATATATAATAGTTAATAATTTTAATCTATATTATCTTTTATAATTAATAAATATATAAATATAAAATATTAATAATAATAATAATATTAATAATCTTATATATATAATAAATAATTTTAATCTTAATCTCTTAATTAAATATAAGATAAGAATATTTAAAAATCTTATATATATATATAATATTTAAAATATATTAGATTTAATATAAATTATAATCTTATTAATAAATTATATAATATATTATATATTATACTAAGATTAATAACTTAATATAAATTATATTCTTATATTTATTAAGGTTAATATATAAATCTTTTATACAAAGGTTTATAAATAATAAGATTAATAAATAATAGATTAAGAAGCTAAATAATTTTTTTTTTAATCTTATATCTTATAATAAAAAAATCTTAATTAAGAATTAGATTTTATTATTAAGATTAATATTATAATAATATTATTAATAAATATAATATATATAATATTAAAAAATATAATATTAATATATATAATCTATCTAAGTTATTTATATCTTATTTATTTAATAATATTTATCTTAATATAATAAAAAAGATTATAAGATTTTTTATATATTATAATTTAAATTCAACTAAGAAAATAAGAAATAAAATTAATAAGTTTATTAAGATTAAATAATAATAATAATAATATTAATTAATAATTTTTAATATTTAATTAAAAAAAATATAAGAAATATCTTATTTTTTATTTATATTAATATTTAAGATTAATAATTATAAATTTATAATTACTAAAAAAAAAATATTATTTTAAAATAATTTCTTTTTATAATTTCTTTTTATTAATTTAGATAATATTAATAAATTTATTTATTTAGATATAATTCTTATATTTAATAAAACCTTTATAAATAAAATTAAAATTATTATTTAATAATTAATATTATATAATATATTAGGTTTTTTAGAGACTTTTAATCTTATTTAGAAATATATAATATAAATTCTGCGTTTTTTAGAAATTATTATAGTTTTTTTTAATATATATTTAATATTAAGATATTATTTATAAATTTTTTATAATAATCTTATTATTATTATTTATAAATTAAGAAAACTAGATTATTTTAATCTAAATATATAATATTTAGTTTTCTTATTAAAAATATTAATAACTCTTTTATATAAAATATTAATTATAATTATAATATCTTAGATATTATTTAATAGCTAGAATATTATTAATTATTTCTTATTAAGTTAATTAATCTATTTTTATTATATATTTATTATTATATAATTATTATATATTAGTTTTAATATTTTTATATATCTTATAATAACTAAAATAAAGAAGAAGAGATTAATTAGTTATTTATTAATTATTAATTATATTATAGAATAATCTTAGTCTTTTATTAAAGATTATAATATATATACTTTTATTATTAATATATTAAAGATCTTTAAATAATAGAAGTTATTTATTAATAATAATTCCCTATCTCTTATAAAAGCTCTATATAATCTTCTTAATATTATAATTTCTTTAGCTAAGAGGATAATTAATAATAAGCTTTTTATATAATTTTAGTATATATAAGCCTAATTTAACTCTCTTATATAAAATACTAACTATAGTTATAGTATCCTAGATACTATTTAGTAGCTAGAATATTATTAATTACTTCTTACTAAGTTAATTAATCCTATTTTTATTATATATTTATTACTATATAGTTACTATATACTAATTCTAGTACTTAATATATCCTATAATAGTAAAAATAAAGAAAAAGGGGTTAACTAGCTATCTATTAAATACTATAAACTTAGTAGAATAGTTTTAACCCTTTACTAAAGATTATAATATCTATACTTCTATAGTTAATATATTAAAGATCTTTAAGTAGTAGAAGTTACTTATTAATAATAATTCCCTATCCCTTATAAAAGCTCTATATAACCTCTTTAATACTATAATTTCCTTAGCTAAGAAGATAATTAATAATAAGCTTTTTATAGAACTTTAGTATTTATAAACCTAGTTTAATTAATAAAATATTATTTAGGCTAATATCCTATATAAGCTATAGAATATTATTAATTATTAAATTATTATTATTATTATTATTATTATTATTATCTTAATAGGTTAGTATTAACTAATAAATTATTATATTATATTATATAATAGTTCTAATATTTTACTTATCTCTAGCTAGATAGGAAAGATTAGTATTAATAATATTATCTCCTCTAATAATATTAGTAGTAGTAGTAATATTATACTATAATATATTTTATATAAAGATCTTTAGATAATTATCTATAATATTAATACTAAGATTACTAACTACCTATATAACTATCCTAATAATATTATTTAGTATATAAATTATAATATTAAAGATATATATAATACTACTAGACTAAAGATTCCTCTTATTAAGCTCTTTATTAGCTTTATTCTTTTTAGTAGTAATATTCTATTATATTATAATAGTATAATTAATATATAATAATTTATTAATCTTAATATTAAGTACCTTAATAAATCTTAATATATTATCTTTAGTCTTAAGACTTATCTTAAATTATTAATATTTATTATAGTAATATATAGTATATTCCTTAATTTTAAGCCCTTTTTTTATTAATATTATTATATATCTTTAATTATAGAATATATACTATATTCTATATAATACTAAGATTATATATTTAGGCTAATTCTTATTAATTTATAAGATTAAGGAATTATATTTAAAGGAATATATAACTACTAAACTTATTCTTAAGTTTAATATTATTAATACTACTATCTTAGTAATTTAACTAGGCTTAGTACTAAATAATAAGGATTATAACTACTAGTTCTTTAATAATAGTTAATATTTATAGTAATATTTCTATTACTAGATATATAGCTATATTATTTATAATTATAAAAGATAAGCCTAGTATATATATTATATAGGATTATATAACTCTAAGGAGTATATAACTCTAAGGAGTATATATAAGCTTATAATTATATTACTACTAAATATATTATATATATTTAATTTAATAAGATTATTATTAATCTAATAGCTATTAACTATTTTATATATAAATATAAGTATTCTTATTATACTAAGAAGCTTAAACTTCTTTATATTTTATATATATAAGGTCCTCTTATATATTATATATTCTTTATTACTCCTTTTTTTATTATTCTTTTTTATACTCTTATAGTAATATTCCTATCTTAAGTAAATTATATTTACTTAGGAAGCCTTCTTAAATATTATTATATATTAATATTATTATTATTATTAGTAGAGATTATAGTCTTAATCCTTTCTTCTTCTTATAAAAACTTAGTTTTTTATAAGAATTAAGTAATATAGATAATTATATTATCTTTTAATAATATTACTCTTAAAAATAATAATAATAATATTATAAACTCTAATCCTAATATTTATAAGATCTTTAATAACTCTATTATATCTACTTCTACTTCTTTTAATCCTATTAATCTAGAGTTAATTAATATATAAATAAGAGACTATAATAAATATATAAAAGAGGAATCTAAGAATAAACTTAGTTAAGATATATCTAAATTATAGTTATTATAGAAGATATCTATTTATAATATATTATATATATAATAAATAAGTTATTAATAATCTTATAGACTAATTATTATAAATCTAATAATATAATAATAAAATATCTTTTTAGTAAGAAAAGGATATAGAAATATAATATCCTAATAATCTAAGAGCTAGAGATATATTATTAAATAGAGTTTAATATAGATATTTATTTATAGATCTTAGGTAGTTAATTTTATATATTTCTATAACTAATATTTATAATATCTTATAAAAAAGTACTTAAGATATAACTATATATTTATTTCTTTATCTTTAAGATTATTAACCCTAATATTATAATAGAGATATTAATATATTAATACTTAACTTAGGTATAATAGGTAAGTTATATATATATAATATATATCTTTAAGAGAAGTTTAGTAATAATCCTATACTAATATAAGAAATAAAGGAAGGTTTAGCTATATTATATATAATACTAAGTATATATCCTAGGGCTACTAGCTAATATATAATAGTTAGTAACTTTAATCTATACTACCTCCTATAATTAGTAAATATATAAGTATAGAATACTAATAATAATACTAATACCTTATCTATATAATAGATAATTTTAGTCTTAATCTCCTAACTAAATATAGGATAATAATATTTAAAGACCCTATATTTATATATAATATCTAAAATATACTAGATTTAATATATATTATAGCCTTACTAATAGATTATATAATATATTATACTCTTATACTAAGATTAATAGTTTAGTACTAATTATATCCTTATACTTATTAAGCTTAATATATAGGCCTCTTATATAAAGAGTTATAAATAATAAGATTAATAGATAATAGATTAAGAAGCTTAATAGAAGACCTTCTAATCCTATATCTTATAATAAAAGAATCTTAGTTAGGAACTAGACTCTAGTATAAAGATTAACATTATTAAAGAATATAATATTAATATATATAATCTACTTAGGCTATTTATATCCTATCTATTTAGTAATAGTTATCTTAGTATAATAAGAGATATAATATATATATTAATATTAATAATAATTATAAAATAAGAAAGATTATAAGATATTCTATATATTATAATATAAACTAGATTAAGAAAATAAGAAATAAGACTAATAGACTTATTAAGATTAAATAAAAGAAATAGTAATATTAATTAATAGCTTTTAATATCTAGCTAAATAAATAAGGATATAAAAGATATCCTATTTCTTATTTATATTAATATTTAGGATTAATATTTATAAGTTTATAATTACTAAGAAAAAGATATATTATCTTAAAATAGTATTTTTTTTATTATCTCTTAATATTAATTTAGATAATATTTCTAGGTTTATTTATTTAGATATAATTCTTTTATCTAATAAAATCTCTATAAATAAAATTAAAACTATTATTTAATAATTAATATTATATAATATATTAAGTCTCTTAAGAATTCTTAATATTATATAGAAATATATAATAAAAGTTTTTAGTTTTTTAGAAATTATTATAGTATTTTTTAATATCTATTTAATACTAAAATATTATTTATAGGTTTTTTATAATAACCTAATTATTATTATCTATAAACTAAAAAAGCTAGATTATTTTAACCTAAATATATAATATTTAATCTTATTACTAAAGATACTAAGAAAGATTTTTAAGTTTATAATTATAATATAATTTATATATTTAATAGAGGAGTATAATCTTTTATTAAATATATATATTAAGAATTATAATAATTATTTTTATAATTATATTATCTATTTATTACTAAAAATAATATATAATATATAATAAAAAGATTAATAGATTATATTATTCTTAATATTAGATAATAATAATATATTTAATAATATCTATTATATATAGTTATTTTATAACTTATAGAAATATTATATTCTAGAGATTATTATTAGATTATTATTAGATTATTAGCTAATCTTCTTATAAATTATATTATTATTTTATTATTATAAAAAGATTATTACTTAAATAAGATTATTATTATTAATATTTCCTAAGGATTCTTATTATCTCTAATCTTTTATTTATTTTATAATATTAATCTTATTAATAATATTTATATTATTATATTAGGATATATCTTTATAATAGGATATATTAATAATATTTATATTTTAGTATAAGAATATTATATATAAATAAATTATATAAATCTTATATAACTCTATAAAATAATAAAAGAATAAATCTTATAATATATTTCTAAGTTCTTATTTACTAAATATAATCTTATTTACTTCTAGAAGAAGGATATTAATATATTTATTTTATTAACCTCTAAGTAAGATAAATATTAAAGCTTATCCTCCTAGACTTAGTAATAATCTATAATACTAAGATTAAGTTAATAATCTTATTATATTATTTAGATATAATCTTAAATAAGAATCTTACTACTAAAGATTATTTATTATATTATTATAAGTATATAATAATTCTTATTATTATATTTTACTTAATTATTAATATAATATAAGATATTACTACTCTTTATCTATAATATATATAGATAATAATCTTATTCCTATAGATCTTATTTAGATATTTAATTTAGTATATATATAATATATATTAAACTAAAAGTATTAAGAATAAGATTAACTATATATTTAAGTCTATATAATACTAAATACTATATTATATTATTAATATATTTTATACTATATTATAATTAATATTATAGATTCTACTATATATACTATTAATAATTATTATAATCTAGTATCTTATTAAACTTATATAGTTATATATATATATATATTCTCTTAAAAATATATTCTATAAGTATATCCTTATTAATAAGAAGATACTTATAAAATATTACTAAGATTATAATTATAATTATAATTTAGAACCTATTATAAAGATCTTTATTATATTATTATAGTAGTTAGAAGATTATCTCTATATATATAGAATCTATATATATAATCTTAAACTTATTAAGCTATTTATTATCTTACTATAATAAGACTATTAATTATATATATTATCCCTAATTAAGAGATTATAATTATTAAGTATAATAAGATCTTATATATATAATACTATCTAAATATTATAATTATATATATAAATAAGAGTAAGCTTAATAAAGATATTAATACTATTATAGTAATATTAATAAGGAATATTTTAATAACCCTTAATATTATAGATTTAATCTATATTACTAAATTATATAATATTAAGCTAATCTTAGGCCTATTTAATTATAAAATTATATTTTATCTAATAATTAAGGATCTTAGAGATAAGACTAAACTAAAGATTACTATAATCTTTATTAATAATTAGGCTATAATCTAAGCTTTTACTTAAACTTATTATAGCTTTAATTAATATATATTATATATAATTACTAAGTTATTAAATTAAGTTTATAGACTCTAAAAGATTTAAAATTTACTAGCTTTTAGGATATAAGAGTATTATTAATAATAAATATATTAATATATTTATTAAGGAGGTAATAAAATCTATAAATAATACTATTTATATATTACTTTTTCTTAGTATTATATATATAATTATATATAAATAAATACTTAAGGAATAGACTTAAGAATAATAATCTTCTAATTATAAAGATTATATTTATAATCTATTTCTTATATCTATTAAGACTATATTCTTATCTTATAAGTCTTTATATTATCTAATAAATATAATACTAATTTAGATATAAATAAGAAAGTTAATCTTATTAATCTGATTAATAATTATTATTATTTAATAAGATAAGATAATTACTAAAATATTTAATTAAGAAGTCCTTAACTAAAACTCCTTAGATTATTATTATTATAAATATAATAAGATAAATATATAATATATCTTATTTATATATCCTAATTTTACTAAACTTAGGACTAACATTCTTAATCTAAATTAAGATCTTAGAGACTAAATAAGATAGTTAATAATACTAAAACTAGTCCCTAAAATAATATTATTTATATTTAGAATATATCTTCTAGGATAATTTTATTATCTTCCTAAGATATTCTATAATATAATAAATAAAATAGCTATTAATATAACCTAAAATATATCTTCTTAAAGTACCTATAGATCTTAAAATACTATTATTTTCTATCCTCTTATACTAGCTTTAATTATATAGGAATACTATAATTTATTAAGAATAAAGAATTATATAGAATTAAGTATTATAAGAAATACTCCTAAATACTATAGATTTACTATTTTAGTTAGTTAATTAAGCCTACTTCTACTAATATTAATAATATATAAGTTTAATAAGTTATATTTGTATATAATAAGTAACTTAAGTATATTAAAGGGATATAAGTAAGAGAGAGAGATTACTAAATATAGAAAAAGGGATACTTAGAGGCTTTAATATTTAGTTTATTTAATATAGCCTTAATAGGCCTATTTATATTATTTATTTCCTTTATTTTATTTATTCTACCTATTAATCCCTAATACTATATGATAGTATAATTTATCTTATAATATAGTGATTCTAGCTATCTTATAGTACCCTACTAGTAAATCAGACTAAAAGCCTAATAGATCTATAAATAATTTTTTTTTTTAAAAAAAAAAAGAATATAAGCCTAATTTAATTAATAAAATATCATTTAGATTAATATCTTATATAAGTTAAAGAATATTATTAATTACTAAAATATTATTCTTATTATTATTATTATTACTATCTTATTTAGCTAATATTAACTCATAGATTATTATATTATATTATATAATAATTTAGATATCTTATTTATTTTTAGCTAGATAAGAAAAGCTAATATTAATAATATTATCTTCTTAAATAATATCAATATATATAATCTATTAAGATTATTTATATCTTATTTACTTAATAATATTTATCTTAGTATAATAAAAAATATAATATATATATTAATATTAATAATATATATAAAATAAAAAAGATTATAAGATCCTTTATATATTATAATATAAATTAAGCCAAAAAATAAGAAATAAGATTAATAAGTTTATTATAATTAAATAAAAAAAATAATAATATTAGTTAATAATTTTTACTATTTAATAAAATAAATAAAAATATAAAAGATATCTTATTTCTTATTTATATTAATATTTAAGATTAATAATTATAAGTTTATAATTATTAAAAATAATATATTAATTTAGATAATATTAATAAATTTATTTATTTAAATATAATTATTAAATTTAATAAAATCTTTATAAATAAAATTAAAATTATTATTTAATAATTAATATTATATAATATATTAGGTTTTTTATAAATTTAATATTATTTAGAAATAAATAATATGAATTCTTAGGTTTTTAGTTATTATTATAATTCTTTTTTAATATTTATTTAATATTAAGATATTATTTATAGATTTTTTATAATAATCTTATTATTATTATTATTTATAAACTTAAGAAATTAGATTATTTTAATCTAAATATATAATATTTAATCTTATTATTAAAAATATTAAGAAAGATTTTTAAATTTATAATTATAATATAATTTATATATTTAATAAATAATATAATCTTTTAATAAATATATATATTAATATATTTTATCTTATTCATCTTTAAATAAACTAGAGTCTATTTTTTAGATTTTAGTTTAATTTATAATATTAAAATTAAATTAATAATCTTATTATATTATTTAGATATAATCTTAAATAAGAATCTTATTATTAAAAATTATTTATTATATTATTATAAATAAATATATTATTATATTTATTATTATATTTTATTTAATTATTAATATGATATAAGATATTATTATTTTTTATTTATAATATATATAAATAATAATCTTATTCTTATAAATCTTATTTAGATATTTAAGTTATTATATATATAATATATATTAAACTAAAAATATTAAGAATAAGATTAATTATATACTTAAATCTATATAATACTAAATATTATATTATATTATTAATATATTCTATATTATATTATAATTAATATTAGAAATCTTATTATATATATTATTAATAATCCTTAATATTATAGATTTAATCTATATTATTAAGTTATATAAGATTAAGCTAATTTTAGAACTATTTAATTATAAAATTATATTTTATTTAATAATTAAGAATCTTAAAAATAACATTAAACTAAGATTATTATAATCTTTATTAATAATTAAGTTATAATCTAAATCTTTATTTAATCTTATTATAATTTTAATTAATATATATTATATATAATTATTAAGTTATTAGATTAAGTTTATTAATTATAAAAGATTTAAATTTATTAATTTCTAAGATATAAAAATATTATTAATAATAAATATATTAATATATTTACTTAAGAAATTATAAAATCTATAAATAATATTATTTATATATTATTTATTTTTATTATTATATATATAATTATATATAAATAAATATTTTAGAAAGTAATTAAGAATAATAATCTTTTAATTATAAGATTATATTTATAATCTTTTACCTATATTTATTAAGATTATATTTTTATTTTTATTTTTTATATTATTTATATTATTTATTAATTCATAATATTATATAATAATATAGTTTATCTTATAATATAATATTTAATTATTTTATCATATTTTATTAATAAATTAGATTAAACTTAATAAATCTATAAATAAATCTTTAAAAAAAAAAGAAAATTAGATTAATAATAATTATATTTAATAAGATTAATAATTGAAATCTATTTAAAATAATTTATAAATTTATTATTATAATTTATTAATATTAAAATAAACCTTAATTATTTTACTAAGATAAATATTTTTTTTTATATAAAAAAATATTATTTTTTAGAGATTAATTATAAAAAAAAATATCTTTTAATTTTTTTTTAATTATTATATCTTTTTATTAATATTTTTTAATTTATATTTTAAGATTAATTAATATTATATTAATTTATTATTAATGTATTCTATAAATATATTTTATTAATATATCTTTTTATATTTTAAATCTTAATTAAGAATTTTTATAATTTTTATAATTTTTATAAATAATTAAATTAATTATTTTTATATTATAATATTATCTAATTTAATAAATTTTCTTTTATTAAAATATTTTTTATTTATAAAATATTATAAATTTAAATAATTTAATAAGATTTTAATTAAAAATATATAATTTTTTATATATTATTTTTATTTATTAAATAATTTAAGAATAATAAATAACTTTTAATTAAAAGTTATATAATTTAATTTTATTTTTTTAAATTCTTTATTATCTTTTTATTTTATAAGAAAATTAAAAATTAAATTATTCTTAAATTATTAGAAATAAATTATTAATAAAATTTATAAAATGTAATAAATATTTAGATATTTTAATAAAATTATAGATTTTTTAATTAATAATAATTTTAATTTAGATTTTATATATAATAATATTTTTTTTATTAATAATAAAATTTAGGAATTTAATTTTTTATTAAAAAAATATATTTTAATAATTTAATATATAATTATATTTTCTTTTCTATTTTAAGAACTTATTAGATATAATTAATATAGATTTTATAAATTATAAAAAAAATAAAAATTATATATTTTAAATATTAATTTCAAAAATTATTTAATTTAATAAATTAATCTAAGATTTTTATAATTTTTATAATTTTTCATAATTTTTAATTAAAATTTAATTAAGACCTTAATAATTAATATATAAAAGATAAAATAAAAAAGAGTTTACTCTTAATTATTAATATTATAATAATATATTATTTATATATAGATTATTTATAAGCTTTTTAAATAAGGTGAAAATATATTCAAGCTTTTATAATTAAGATTATTAATAAAAAATATTAAAAATATTACAAATATCTAATTTAGTATTATTTTCTAAAAATAAAATTTAAATCTTTATTTAATATAAATATAAGATTAAATGATTAATTATAATTAATTAGTAATTAATAATTTTTATAAAATACTATAAGATCTTTTAATTTATAAATATAATATTCAGATATATCTAAATAATAATATAAAATATAAAACTTATTTTTATTTAATATCTTTTAATAAATTAAGATTTTATTTAAATAATATTAGTAGATTATTAAAAAAATAAAAAAAACTCTCTTATATAAAATATTAACTATAGCTATAATATCCTATATTTATTAGGTAATTAGATTATTATTAATTACTTCTTACTAAGTTAATTAATCCTATTTTTATTATATATTTATTACTATATAGTTATTATATATACTAATTCTAGTACTTAATATATCTTATAAATAGTAAAAATAAAGAAAAAGGGATTAATTAGCTATCTATTAGTTATTAATTATATTATAGAATAGTCTTAATCTTTTATTAAAGATTATAATATTTATACTTCTATTATTAGAAATATATTAAAGATCTTTAAGTAATAGAAGTTACTTATTAATAATAATTTCTTATTCTCTTATAAAGACTCTATATAACCTTCTTAATATTATAATTTCCTTAGTAAAAAGGATATAAGTAAACAATAACTTTCTTACCTAATTTTAGTATTTTTAGGCCTAGTTTAATTGATAAAATATTATTTAGGCTAATATCCTATATAAATGATAGAATATTATTAACTACTAAATTA